>NC_137075.1:101129094-102501492 GCF_951640355.1 Cnephaeus nilssonii | reverse complement strand
AAAGCTACAGTAATCAAGATGGCTCAGTGTGCGTGAAAAAACGACAAACAGAGCAACAGAACAGCCTAGAGAGCCCAGGAGGAAACTCACACAAATACAGTCAACTGACCTTTCACAGAGGGACAGGCAGGTCAGCGGCTAGCATCAGAAGCTGGCGAGACAATGAGAATCCCTATGCAGTTATAAAGAATCTAGAAACAGACTTGGCACCTCTCACACACAAAATTGACTCACATGGCTCATAAATCTACATGTAAAATGCAAAACTACAAAACTTCTGGAAGAAAATGTAGCAGAAAAAAAAAACCTAGGTGATCTTGGGTTTGCCAACTAGTTTTTAGATACAACACCAAAAGCGTAATCCATTAAAGACAAAATTAGAAGTTGGACTTTGTAAAATCAAAACCCTCTCTGCAAATGACATTACTAAAAAGAACTGGAACGCAAGCGACAGGCTAGGAGAACATATTCACAAAACACATACTCCAAAGTATACAAGCAACTCTTAAAGCTCAACAAACAATAAGAAAACAACCCGATTTAAAAATGGGCCAAAAATCTGAACAGACACCTCACCAAAGAAGATACACGGGCAGAAACAAGGAGGCATCGATCGGACTATCGGGCCTCAGAGGGAGGATAGGGGAGGGTGGGGGGAGGGGGGAGAGATCAACCAAAGGACTTGTGTGCATGCATATGAGCCTAACCAATGGGTAAGTTCAACAGGGGGTTGGGGCATCCGTGGGGAGGGGTGTGGGATGGGAATGGGGGGATGAGGACAAATATGTGACACCTTAATCAATAAAGAAATTAAAAAAAAAAAATCCATGGAAAAATATCCTTGGGTGATGATTAACAAAAAAATAAAAATAAAAAAAATACACGGGGGGAAAATAAGCATATGAAAAAAATGCTCAAAATCGTTGTGATTAGCAATTATAAATAACAATAAAATAAATCAAGGAGACACTACTGCACACCTACTAGAATGGCTAAAATACAAAAAACTAACAATCCTAAATGCTGGTGAGGATACAGGGAAAAGGAACTCTCATTCAATGATGTGAAAGTGCAGAATGACACGGCCGCTCAGTAGACAATGCGGAAGTTTCCTTTTTTATTGAATTTATTGGGGTGACATTGGTTAATAAAATTATACAGGTTTCAGGTATACAATTCTACAAGACATCATCTGTGTATTATATTGTGTGATTACCACTCAAGGTGGGAGTTTCTTACAAACCTAACTATAGTTTCCCCACGTGGTGCAGTGACCACTCCGAGGTACCTGCCCAACCGATTTGAAAATTCCTGTCTCCACAAAAACCTGCACACAAATGCTTATACCAGCTTTATTCATAGTCACCCAAAGCAGGAAGCAGCCAAGATGTCCTTCAACAGGTGACTGGATAAATAAACTGTGGCATATCCATAAAATGGAATGTTATTCAGCAATAAAAATAAATTAGTTATCAAGCCACGAAGATGTAGAGAAAACTTAAATATCTATAACCAACTGAAAGAAGCCAGTCTGAAAAGGCTATATAGTATATGGTTTCAAGTCTATGACATTCTGGAAAAGGCAAAATTATGGACCAGTGTTTGCCAGGGAAATGGGTGGGGGGATCCAATAGACACAGCACAGGGGCAGTGAAGTGGTTCTGCATGATGCTCGAATGGTGAATGCATGGCATGATGCATTTGTCAAAAACCCATAGGGCTTTGCGGCCCAAAGAATGAAACCTCCTATATGCACATTTTAAAAAATCATTTAGGAGGTCAGGGAATCCCAGAAAGGAATGCGGACTGTCACAGGAGAATCTAACTGTATTACAAATGCATAAAACAACCTCAGCGGAGGGGGTGGTGGGAAAGATGCGGACCCAAGTAATTTTGGAAATGAGTGGAGTCTGTAAGACAAAGACAAAAGGAACGCTGTCTTCTCAGGGGCAAAGCTGCTATTCCGATGCTGCTAGACATGGACACTAGCGCTGGACAGATAAGTCAAGGGATGGTGGCTAGAATCCAGGTGTCTCCTATTGGACTGGGAATTTATAGATGAGCGAGGGGAGGAGGCTAAAGTGATCCATGTGGTAATGGATTAGAGCTGGAGACGTCAGCATGAACTGGAGTCCAGTATAGACAGAGATGGTTCCATGTGGAGATATTTATAGGTATGTGTGCATACCTACACACGTTCCTACACCCTCTTCCCCTCTTTTGTCAACTGAGAGAGCCCAGACACAACAATACCCAGTACCGTGGGCACATTTAGTATGCAGACCTTGTTTGGTTGTTGTTGTTTTGGGGGTTGTTTTTTTGGTTGTTGTTAATCCTCACCCAAAGATTTATTTTTTTTTCCATTGATTTTTAGGGAGAGTGGAAGGGAGAGGGAACGAGAGAGAGAAACATCGATGTGAGATAAATACATCGATTGGCTGCCTCCTGCACGAGCCCTGACCAGGGCCCAGGCCCACAAGGAGCCTGCAACCAAGGTACGGGCCCTTGACCGGAATCGAACCTGAGACACTTTGGTCCCCAGACCCACGACTCTATCCACTGAGCCAAACCGACTAGAGCCAGATCTTGGCTTTTAATACCATTTTCCAGTCAAAGGAACCCGGGTTCCTTGGAGAAATAACGGATTCTGGGGCTGGGAGGACGCGAACTATGCAGCTCGAGTCTAGAGCACTGGTCGTGCCAGAGAGTCAGGAAGCGCCAAAGGAAAAGGCCTACAACGGCGCAACAATTGGAGCAACAAAGTCAATTACATCGGATTCTAATTCAGAGGATGAAATAAATATCCGTGCGTCCATATTCCTGTCAATACATGATTGAATCAATACGGGGTGGGGCTAAAGTAGGTCTACAGGTGCTCCTGTGGAAAATGGCATGCAGGTTATGATTATTACAACAGCTTCATGAACCCCGTGTTTTGCCTACTCACGACTGTAAACCTACAGTTTGCCCCTCCCTGTATATAAACACAGGAGACAGTCTCCCTTTCGGAAGAGTTCCAGGTAGTGTGTCCTCAAGGAGAGGGAGTATAGACCTCTACTCCTTAGAGCAGTGGTTCTCAACCTTTCTAATGCCGCGACCCTTTAATACAGTTCCTCATGTTGTGGTGACCCCCAAGCATAAAATTATTTTCGTTGCTACTTCATAAGTGTAATTTTGCTACTGTTATGAATCGTAATGTAAATATCTGTGTTTTCCGATGGTCTTAGGCGACCCTGCTAGCGGTTCTCAACCTGTGGTTCCCTCTCTCTTCCACTCTCCCACAGGTTGAGAACCGCTGCTGTTTCTCAGCACCCAGAAACATACCTTCCCCGCCCCAAATTCTACCTCTACTCCCTTCTAAGAAGAGAGCTTCTCAGCCTTCTAACCTGGAGCTTATTGTCACACGGGTTGTGGCATGGTTTCTGCTTTGTTTTCTTTTGGTTTTGTCTCTCTAGGGAAGCCTAGTCCATTGTGTGAGGACGTGGTGAGAATGGTGCTTTATCTCTGGTTTTCGTCCCAAAACCCATTAAGTCCAGCAGCAGCAGCAGAAAAAAAATGTCTGGCAAATCCCAGTTGAGGGACATTTTACAAAATATCTGACCTGCACCCTCAAGAGTACCAAGGTCCTCAAAAACAGGGGAAGTCTGAGAAACTCTCACTGTCCAGAGGGGCCTATGGAGACATGATGAGTAAGTGGAAGAGGATGCTGGGGCAGGAACACTCATTGGGTAAAAACCAGTGTTGTCTGCATGGACCACAGCCGTTAGTTAACAATCATATGCCAATATTGATTCATTAACTGAATGAAAGAGGAAAGCATCCGTAACCTCAAAATAGATCAATAGAAATTACCCAATCTGAAGAACAGAGAGAAATGGGATTGAAAATAAATGAACAGAGCTTCAGGGACCTACGGGGGCAATAGCAAATTGCCAACCAGACATTTAATTGGAGTCACACAAAAGCAAGGAAGAGAAAATGAGGAAGAATAAATATTTAAAGAAATAACACCCAAGATTTCCCAAATGGGGTGAAAGGCAAACATTTAAGGATTCGAGAAGCTCATCAGATCCAAAGCAGAATGCAAAGAGCACACAGTAGATGAATTGCTGACAACCAAAAGTAAAGAAGAATGTCATCAAAGCAGCCAGAGGAGACTACCATCTCATACAGTAGAGCAATCATTCAAACATTGCTGATTTCTCATCAGAAACTATGGTGATGGGGTGATAGTAGAATCACACCTATAAAAATGCTGAAAGAAAAAAATGGTCAACTCAAAACTCTATATCCAAAGAAAATATCCTTCTAGAATAAAGGTGAAATGAAACTTTCAGGGGAAGGAAAACGAAGAGAATCCATTCGTGGCACTGCACGAAATCCTAAACGATTTCCTTGTTTAGGCAGCATGGTGTTCTCTCTGGCCAACTTGAGCAGGAGTCTGGAAGGCTGAGACCCGAGGCTGGGGCTGCAGGAGGCTGGAGCTTGGCTCTGTCGGGAAACTTCAGGGTGGGATAAACAAGCAGGGTCAGGAAGTCAGACCCTTGATCACAATGGGGAGGAGGAAGCCCTGGGCCCCTCTGTCCCCTCACTCAGAGGGACAGACCGCGGAACATATGGAGAGAACAGGACAGAGCCTTGGAGAGAGAGGGGTGCCACCATTGCTTCAGAATTCTGTGCACAGCAGCAATGGGACCTCCTACTCAGGGACCCAAGGACGTCAGCTGCCTGGTGGGCAGAGACGCGAGCTGGGCGGTGGGCAGCTGGGAGGAAGCACTCCCTGAGGCCTGACCAGGGGCTTGCAGAGGGCATGGTGCCCCTGAAGGTGGGTCGAGGCTTGTTCCCAATACACAGAGCGGACAACAGTCAGCAGCTGGGGCCACTGGGCCTGGGGTAGCTGGGTGGTGTGCAGAAGAGGCCCAGCCCAGAGAGAGCCGTTAATTTGAACCAAATGGCCCAGGGGCCTCCTGACACACAGCTGTTCTGAGCGTCTGAATGCCCGCATCCTCTCAACTAGGACGGCAGAAAATCAGAGGCAGATGCTGAGGCCAGTTTTGGGGGCTAGGACATACTTCCAGGAAGTCGGAACTGGGGGCAGGCCGGGTAGCCTGAGGCCGGGCCTGGGGGTGTCTGAGGACACAAGTCACCCTCCAGGGATTCACAGGCAAAGATACAGCTTCTGGGGGAGGTGAGAGCCAGGATCGGGTGGAACCCATGGAGTATACAGTCCCAGGCCCACCCCAAAAGCCATACCCCCTCTCCACCCCCACCCCCCACCCCCGACTTTGGGCACTCCAATCTTGGCCTTCCTCCCAGGTACCTTCCCCAGCTCCCTCTGGCCCCAGCACTTCCCTCTAGATTTTTCAGCTACTTGGGCCTAGGCGTTCCTGGAATGGCTTGAGCCAGTGGGAGTCGTGATTTGCATTGATTGCACCCAAACGTCCTGATTTGCATTGATTGCCCCTGAGCCAGGGCTTGAGATGGGGGGCTGGTCTGCCCCAGAGGAGCAGGTCATGTGGCTGTGCTGACATCATTCCTGTGCAGGTCCCAGGGCTGCAAAATACTTCAAAGGGAGGGGCCTGGGACCTACAAGCAAGAGCGGAGGGCATAGGCCAGGCCCCAGACCCCAGGCCCCAGGCCCCAGGCCCCAAGCGTGTCACGGGTGGGAGAGCTAATTCTGGCTAAAGTGCTAACAGCTGAATGTGCCTCCATGTGCTCCTGATGAAGAGCTTCAGCCTCTGCCTGAGGAAATGGGCAGGAAAGGCCAGAAACCTAACTCTGGGCCTTGCTCCGGCTGGTCCCTCCCCTTCTCCCACCACAACCCCGAGGTGTGGGCTGCTCCGAAATCAGTCTTAGGCCTCTTGAGCCTGTCTTAACTGTTTTCTGGATTGACAGGGTCCTGACCACTCTCCAGATGACAGCATCAGGAGTCCTGTGCAAAGCCCAGCTTCCGTCCCTACCCCCTCATCCCGCACCCCGTCAGAGGCCCAGTGTCCCTGCTCCTGGGATCATCTGCTCCCAGCTCTGGGAGAAGCTCCCGTTTTTCATCACTAGGATGGCATCACGACTCCACGTGACCACCTGCGTGCCAGACGCCCCATGGAAGGGTGAATGGGCAGCTCAAGCCTAACCTGCCCCCCCCCTCCCCGTCCCCTCCCAACCTGCCCCACCTTGTCCTCCCCATCCAGGCACATGGCTCCATCTTCCTTCTGGGGCTCAGACCCAACTCGGAGGGTCACCTTTGACTTGACTTCTGTCTTTCACCCCAACATCTAACCCATCATGCACTTTGGTTTTCTCCTCCACGTCCAAAGTTCACCCCAAATCCAGGCAGCCCCCGCCTCCACAGCCACCAGCCTGGTCTGAGCCACACTGACCTCACCCACCACAGCCTGCTTCTCAGCACCCAGAAGCATCCTGAAATCCTCAGGTAAATCACATCACTGCTCGGCTCAGAACCCACCAGGGACAGCCCCACTTACTCCTCAGGCCTCACTCATGTGATTTGCCCCTTTCATTTATTCTGTTTAAATATCACCTCTTCAGCTCCTCTGGGACCCCCCCTTCCCATTATTCTCCGTCCGTCCCCAGATGGCCAGATTTTCACCATCCTGGATCATTATTTATTTACTAGTGGCCCGGTGCATGAAATTCGTGCACATTAAGATTAGGACCCAGAGTCAAGTTCCTGCCCACCCACATGCGCCTCAAAATCACGTGAGATCCAGACCCGGCCACCCCCCCACCCATTGGGCTAGATCCCGAACCAGCCAGTCCCACCCTTGTCAAGCCCTGCCAGGCAGGGGGCGTAGCCTCAGGTCCCCTGGCCCGGCACCAGGACAGGGGGTGTGGCCTGAGGTCCCCTGTCAAGCCTCGCCAGGTGAGGGACACAGCCTGAGATCCCCTGTCAAGCCCCGCTGGGTGGGGGGCATGGCCTAAGGTCCCCCCATCAAGCCCCGCCAGGCAGGGGGGCATAGCCTCAGGTCCCCTGGCCCAGTGCTGGGGTGGGGGGGTGTGGCCTGAGGTCCCCTGGTCTGGTACCGGGGTGGGGGGCGCAGACTGAAGTCCCCTGTCAAGCCCCACCTGGTAGGGGACGTGGCCTGAGGTCCCCCATCCTGGCGCTGGGGTGGGGGGAGCAGCCTGAGGTCCCCTAGCCCAGCACCAGGACTGGAAGCACACCTGGAGGTCCCCCGTCAAGCCCCGCCAGGCAGGGGGCGTGGCCTCAGGTCCCCTGGTCTGGCACTGGGGCAGGGGTCATGGCCTGAGGTCCCCCAGCCTGATGCCAGGGCGGGAGGCACAGCCTGAGGTCCCCTGTCAAGCCCCACAGGGGCGGGGGTTGGGGCCTGAGGTCCCCTGTCAAGCCCCGCGGGGGCAGGGGAGGGTGTAGCCTCAGGTCCCTGCTGATTGCTCGTTAAGGCTCCTTAAGGGAACTTGACCTCAGCTGTGGGTGCAGCCATCTTTGTGATGGAGTGATGGTCAATTTGCATATTCCCTCTTTATTATACAGGATTTGCTGTCTGCCTCCCTCTCTAGATTGTCAGCATCCTGAGGTCAGGGTCCTGACCTTCTTATGCACTGCTGGAACCCCAGGGCCTAGAAGGGGCTTGGCACACAGTAGGGCAGAATATATATTCATTGAATGAATGAATGAATGAGTGAGTGAGTGAGTGAATGGACAAATGCATGTCAACTTCGTTTTATTTTATGTTCCTGGAACTTTCCCATCCGTAGCATTCTTTCACATCTGTGGTTTCTCTGGATCACCCTCAAGAATGGAAGGCTCAGAGAGGGTGAGAAATTTGTGCAAAGCCACACAGCTCAAACTCAGTCCCTGAGTCTGTCTGGGCTTCCTCTCCTCCCTTCAGGGGTTTCAGGGGATGTGTGAAGGCTCCCAGGGCCTGTGGGGTGAGGGGAAATATCATCTCATACTGGAAGAGGCAGGGAGACTCCCATAGTTGCTACTCTATGACACTCAGGGGCGGGTAGGGCTTGGAAAGAGCCAGCCTGAGGGTGCCATGCGCCTGAGTTATTCCCTGGGTCCCTGACACGTCAGGCTCCCTGCATCCCCAGCTCCTTGTCTGTAAAAGGTAGGTTCCTCTTATAAGAACCAGACTAAGGAGAGCACACATCACCGCAGGGTCAAGAGCATGGGCTCTGGTGTCAGGCTGGCCAGTTCCAATTTCAGACCCCACACCTGCCAGCTGTGTGACTCTGGGCAGGTTACATAACTGCTCTGTGCCTCAGCTCTCATCTTTAAAGTGGGTAAAGTGGGCACCTACTTGACAGGGCTGGTGGAGGATTAAATGAATTGATACATGAAAGGGTTGAGCATAATGCCTGGCCCATGATAAAATCTCAGGAGGTATTAGCAGCAGCAGCAGCAGCAGTAATGGGGTGCTCATGGCTCTGTGTGGACCCCCAGTTAGTTCTCACTAACTTTAAGACCCCTGAGAATAACAACCACAGAGATGTCAGCACAGGGGCTATACCTCCCATGTGTTCCCTGACCCTCCCCTTCGTCCTCACTGTCCTGAACAACCCAGCTTCCCAGCACACAAGTAAATTAGAGCTTGTTCCCACTAAGGTTTCTTTCATTTTACTTATTTTATTTTTCAGAGAGAGGAAGGGAGAGAGAGAAACATCAGTCAGTTACCTCCCTTACGTGCCCCAACCAGGGACAGAACCTGCCACCTCTTGGAATACAAGACGACGTTCCAACCAACTCAGCCACACTGGCCAGGGCCCCACTGAGGTTTAGAGAAGGAAGCAGGGTGAGCGGTGTGGGGACTTGTCCAAGGTCACACAGAGAGTGCAGTGAGGTCCAGAATTCATCCTCCTCGAGAAGGGTCCCCTGACCCTTGCCCTCTGCCCCCACTGGCCCCAGCTCCTCTGTCATATGCTCCTATAACAGCCTAACCCTGCCCGTGCACCTGAGTCATCACACCATGGTCATTTCTTTAAGGTCTGCCTGCCTTGCAAGAGCCAGAACTATTTGTGCAAAATTCCCTGCCCTGGGCCCAAGTCAGAGCTGGTTCTCAGTAAAAAAGTGATTGAATGGCTGAGTGGATGCATGAATGGATGAATGATGGATGGATGGATGGATGGATGGATGGATGGATGGATGATTGATAGATAGAAAGATAGATAGATAGATAGATAGATAGATAGATAGATAATGGATGGATGGATGGATGAATGGATGGATAAGTGGATTGATGGATGGATGGAAGCATAGGTGGGTAGATGGGTGGTGGATGAGTTCCTAGACAAATGAAGTGGATGTGTGGATAAGTGGGTAGGTAGTTGGAGAAATGGACTCCAGAAACAATGCTCTCCCTATGATATCTCACTGAGTCCTCTCCATCATCTGAAACACAAGGAGGCTTTATATCCCCTGAGATCTAAAAGAGACTCTAAAATTGTATGAACCAACTGTACTTGGCCTCAGTGGGCCTCAGTGTCTCCGTGTGTGACATATCCTTTCTGTATTTCCCGATTCCCAGGCTGGCCTGTGAAAGGACAGGGACCGCAGTGCCTTGGAAATGGTAAGTGCTGCAAAGAGCCTGTCGGAAGATAATGCCAGTCAGAAGGTGCCAAGCGTGTGGCGGTGAGACGGGCCCTGCCAGGCCTGCCCGGGAGTGCGCATGGGTGTGCCTGTAGCAGGCGCGCTGGCAGCGGGAGCCAGCAGCCATCCAGGCACTCGTGCTCTCTGACCCAGTGATTCCACTTCTAGGAACGGCCCGTAAGGTAATCAAGGATTCCCGCAGGGACTGGCCCAGAATGGCCGCCGGGCACCGCCTGAGCGTGAGTGTGTGTGAGCCGGAAGGTCCCAGCAATAACAGAGCTCAGCCTCAGCCATGCGGTCTCTGCTGAGGAATAGTATGCAGCTGGGCACACTCAGTGTTTGAGGACTGGCTCAATGACACGGGGAAATGCTCGATATAAAACGTCAGTGAAGCCCTGACCGGTTTGGCTCAGCGGATGGAGCATCGGCCTGCGGACTGAAGGGTCCCAGGTTCGATTCCGGTCAAGGGCATGTACCTTGGTTGCGGGCACGTCCCCAGTAGGGGGTGTGCAGGAGGCAGCTGATCGATGTTTCTCTCTCATCGATGTGTCTAACTAACTCTCTATCCCTCTCCCTTCCTCTCTGTAAAAAATCAATAAAATATATTTTAAAAAAAACAAAAACACCTCAGTGAAAAAATCAAGATAGGAAACTGCATGTGGAGGAAGATGCCAGCCTGCTCAGGAGTCCCCTTTGGAGCATGTGCATGAGAAAGGCCCTAGGTGGGCAGATACCCAAATGCCTGGTTATCTGGGAGGGGGACTTCCTGGTAGTGTTCCCTGTTATCCATATGGGGTACAAACCAGAGGGCTGGCCCTGGGTGGGCCTTGATCTCTGACCTTTTACAAGCAGGGAAGCCCCCTGCTCTGTTCTCCCAGAAGAAGGGGGACCAAGTTCAGCAAAGCAGGGGAGAGAGGTGGCACCCCCCCCCCCCCCCGCCGACTCCCTAAGTAGAGGCCTCCCCCTTTCCAGGGTGTGTATACCCCCCGGCCCTTCTGCGTGCCTCTGGGGATGGGATTATGGAGTCTTGCTCACTCGCTTGCTTTGTTGTCCCTCCGCCCCCCCCCCCCCCCCCGCCCGCCCCTCTCTCTTTCTAACCTTTCACATTTTCTACAAAGAGAGAGAACTTTGCTGATGGGGAGAAGCAAAGCCATAGGAAGCCAGCCATGGGCGTTGGCTGCTTCTGGATTTGTCCAGACTCCCACCCCCACCACCCCCACCCCTGCCCCGCACCACCACCTGCCTGCAAAAGGCCTGCTCCAACCTGCATTGGGCAGAAGCCAGAACCAGTGCTGGAGCCAGCAGGCAGCGTGGAGCTGGCTCGCCGCTCTGCTGCGGCCAGCTGAGGGTCATGGAACCTCTATGGCTCAGACTCAGTTTCCCCATGGGCGCAGCGGATATTTGTGAAAGGAGGGGATGAGGGAGGGCTGGGACATGGACGAGGGAGGGCTCCTCCTTCCGGACTCACACCCTGCTAAGGAAACATGGGGCACAGGGGAGGGGAGAGGGGAGACGGGGGGGGGGGGGGAAGGGGAGAGGGACAGAGGAGGGAGAGGGAGGGCAATGGCTCTGTGCCTGTGGGGTTACTGGGTCTGGGGCCCCAGTCCTGCGGAATCTGGAGCAGAATCGAGGGACCCGCTGCCTCTTCCCCTAAGTGTGTGTGTGTGTGTGTGTGTGTGTGTGTGTGTGTGTGTGTGTGTTGGGGTGGGGGGAGAGCTGCAGAATCGAGGGAGCAGCTGGTTCAGAGTCAGAGACAAAGGGGGGTCAGGACCCCCGAGGAGAACATGGTCCGTGCCTGAGTCTCTGTAATTAACACACTGCTGTCTCAATTTATGAGAAAATACATAAGACATGTAATTGCCTTTGTATTTTGGACACTCATTAGGAGAATAATAAATGTTATTATTTATTAATATGGTAATGAATCATTCAGTTTTTTTAAAATTAAACATTAAACCGCTCACAAATTAAATGTAAATTAGGGGGCCCAGCGTTGATAGAGAGGGCTCCCCAGGGAAGGGCCGCTCAGCTTCTCCATAGAAATGAGCCGCGTGGCCCTTTAATGAGGCGCGGGGCTGGAGGCGGCGGGGTGACCCGAGGACACCGGCTGCTCACGGGGACATCCTGCCCCCTGCCGGCCGAGCGAGGAGCCGCGGCGCGCCGCGGGGGCTGCCCGCGAGGCTGCTCGTTCTGCCGATCTTTCCAGAAGCAGTTCATCGGAGCTGGGTGCTGGCGCCCCTTGCCTGGCAGACAGCCCCCAGCACCCCCCTCCCACCCCCGTGTCACTCATGAGTTGTGTGGCACCAATCTATTAGGTGTGGGGGGTTGGCCCCCCGGAAAGCCCTGCTCCCCTAGGGGAAAATACAGCTCCTGCCTGTCAGGCGGGGGCAGGGCTCCTTGCTGTGCAGCAGCACTAATCCCTGTGCTCACCGCCCTTGGAAGAAAGGGGCTGGTACCCCCATTTGACACGGGAGCAGAGAGCCGCTCAGAGGGGTTTCACGCCGCTGGAACGGGGTGGGCCTGGCATTTCAGCCCAGCTGAGCCTGGCCCCCCCTCCCCATCAACCTTCAGGTTAAGACTGAGTGGGCAACGCCCCCTCACCCCCATCTGACTCCCCTTCAGACTCTTGCCACAGCGATGGCCATTGAGCCCTCACAGTTCCCGGGGCCAATTATCAGAGCGTATGACAGGCGAGGAGCCTGCCCAGTGGCCGGGCCGGGCTGTGATCTGACCCCAGAGCCCATGCTCCGTCCACGGGGGTCTCTACCGTCTGCCCGGCAAGGACGCAGCCCCTTAGACTTGCTCGGGAGGTATTTGCGGATGAGTCACTGAATGGACACAGGAAGGCTTCGGTGTGAGCTATGGCCAGGAGTCCCTTGAGGGCATGTGGGTTGGATCACTCACTGTTGGACCTGCGTCACCCCTGCGGAGAGCTGGGGCTGCCTGGAGACAGTCCCGGCACCTCTCTGCACTTGGATCCCCCCCCGCCCCCCCCCAATCAATGGATGAGGGAGGGGTGCAGCCACGTGTCCCAGCCAGCCGAGCAAATACTGCAGGAGCATAGAGAAGCCAGGACTGGCTGTCTGCAGGCCCCGGGGTCCATCTCGGCTTCTGTATCCCTGCCCCTGAGAGCCAGGTCCCCAATCTTATCTCGGACCCCTCTTATCCAATATCTGGTTTGGGGAACCGTTTCCCCAGCCTAATCCTAGGACTCTGTTCTCTGCCCTCCTGCCCCCTCTGCACCCCAACCTTGGGCCGAGGAGCCCTCACACCTGCCTCCGCCCGCCCAGCTCCTGCCTCGGGACAAACAGCAGCTCCTGTTGTTGCTGTTATCTCTCAAGGCTGCTCAGACACCAACTAATTTGTTTCCATCTTGCCCGCCTCCCCCCCCCCCCCCTTACTGATCAATGTTTTAACCTAGCCGGTGTGTTAAATGACTTGTTCCCATGGCAACCATCAGATACACGCGTGGATGTGACTCGTCTGTTTCCTGAGCCGGAGCGCCTTCTGAAAGCTCAGAGGGAACAAATCTCCTTTCATATCCGCCGCTGTTTGCTGAGAGGCACAGGATAGTGTTCAGCACAAGTCATTTCAAAAAACAATATTAAAAAGAGAACTTAACCAGGTTTCTCGCCAGATATAAAGTTGTTTCATAAGGTGCATCACTCCCAAGAAATATGAAATCAGATTTTTTTTTAAACCGTTGACCAAGTTAATCTTTCTTCTGAGACTCTTTGCTGAGGAAATAAGCTGAAATATGCAAGCAGTTCTCTGCATGAAGGTACCCGCTGCCTCATTTGTAAAGAGAGAAATTGAAAACAGCCTGAAAGTTCAGCTAACAGAAGATTCTAATAAAACTGCGGTTCACACGCTTACGGTTAGTATAGGGATGTTCAGAATGCTACCTGGAAGAAGGAAAGGGATGCGTCAAAGGACACAAAGTGAATGAAGCAGGATGAAAAACTGTGTCTGCCAGCGGGGATCGTAATGAATGGAAACAAGCCTAAACCACGTAAGGAAAAACCCGGAGAAGACACGCGCGCCAAAATGGTGGCAGCGCTGTCTCTGGGTGGTGGGCCCAGGCTAATTTTTTTTTTCTGTATTTATTTTATTCAACAAATATTCATGGAGCAACTGCTGGGGCCCGCCCTGTTCAAGGCACTGGGAGCCCTGCAGTTAATTGCACTTCCTAGCGTTTCCCAAATGTGTTTAATGAAGATGTTACTTTTCAATGGAAAAATGTGTGTTTTTTAAGAAAAAAAAAGCTAGGGTATGTTTCATCTATCACGTTGACAACATAATAAAGATAACATATTCCATCGGCTGGGAAAGGCTGTGGGGACACAAGCCCCCTGCTGGTGGAAGTGTGAACTACAGCTACCTATGAGAGACATTACCGCCACACACACAAACCACCACCACCACCACCACCACCCCCCTCCAAATAAAGGCATCTTCCATTGAACAGTCCCATTCTCCACTTGAGGTCATTTGGGGGTGAAGCACCCCCAAGATGACATTCACTGCTCTGCCAGGAAGCCTGAGCCTCAACGGCCGCCCTCTGCAGAGAAGAAAGTGCTGGCAAGCAGGCATCACCCCAGCTGCTGCTGCACAGTCAACCTCAGGGCGGGGAGGCGGCGTGGGGAGATGGGTTTTGGCAGATTCCCATTCCAACCCCATCTACCCCCTTGCTCCTGGGCATGTCCCTTCACCTCTCCGGCCTCAGTTTCCTCATTTGCACAATGAGGGCGATGATGCCTCCTGGCAGGCTTCCCGTGCTGATGACAGGAGGTATTTCGCGCGCGACATGCCTTCCCCGCGGGCACTCCAGGGCCTATTTCTTCTTTTTTTGCTTCCTGAGATGGAAACAACAATGCAAGCCGGAGTATGGTCCCCAGCAAGCTCCGGACTACAAGCCCCCTCCCCCGCCCCTGCGGACCCCTCCGCGGTCAGGGAGCGGGGGCCTCGAAGCAGGAGGTCTCTACACCCCAGATGAAGGGCTTCCGCTGGGCAGGGCCCACAGCCTGGCCTGCAGCATCACGGTGATGGTTACAGCCAGCAAATACCCCAGCCTGGCATCTTCTAGTTTCAACGTGCAGGGTCTCAGGGGAGAGAGAACCTTGGTCTTCCCAAGGCTGCCCGCCTCTCCTCCAGGCCCCATCCCAGGCTACCGGCCTCCACGGCCCGCCTCTGTCCCCTCAAACCCCGCCGGCGGGGGCCACCCCGGAGGCCACTTTCATGCCTAGTTTGTTCAGCTGTTCCAGGTTATTTGACAACTTCTAAAACCTCGTCTTCTTAAAAAAAAAAAAAAAAACGGCAAAGTCCTGTCTTTAATGGGAATCCAGTGTTTTCTTTATAGTCCTCGCTCAGCAACTGAAGGAATTTTCCAGATTGAAAAAAGAGGAGGGAGGGGAAAAGTGATCACCTCTGGTTTCTGACAGAGCATGCACAGTCCTGGCTGCGGGCCAGGCGTAGAGCCTGGGAGGCGGGGCAGGAGCCATTCTGGTTCTGGGTCCGTGCTGCCCCAGGGCCTTCGGCTCAGGACAGCCTCCACCTGGGCGCTGGAGGGTCGTGACCCAGGGGCCTGCACTTTGGAGGGAACAGCTGGGGGGTCCTTGGGGGATGCTGGGGAGAAGATGGTTCTGGTCGCATTTTCTGAGTCTGTCCCCCCATTTTCTGAGATGTGCATGGTGGCAAGGACCGAGCCAGGGTGGGAGGGGGTGCCGTGTGGGCGCCTGACCTTGAACGGCATACGGGGTGATGCTGAGGAGTGGGTCGGGCATGTGGGTCCCTCCAGCATCCCTGGAGGGCTCTGGCGCTAAGCCAAACCTGAAAACCCTGCACGGCCTTGGCCCCCGGCAATCCCACCTCAAGGAATGACTTGATCACCAGAAGTAAGTGAAGACCGGAAGGACGATTTAGCTCTCCCCGGGTTCACTGCTGCTACGTTGAAATGCCTAACTTGGAGCGTGCCTTACGTGCACAGGAGGGTCTGAATTAAGCCGGGAATAGAAATAAAAATATCGTTGTAGATGATACCAGGAAGAGGTGGTCTAAGCCAGCGGTCGGCAAACTCATTCGTCAACAGAGCCAAATATCAACAGTACGATTGAAATTTCTTTTGAGAGCCGAATTTTTTAAACTTAAACTATATAGATAGGTACATTGTTATTAACTTAACTAGGGTACTCCTAAGCTGGCCTTTGCTAAAAACGCAAGGGGCCGAAGAGCCGCATGTGGCTCGAGAGCCGCAGTTTGCCGACCACTGGTCTAAGCAAACAGTCCACGGAGCAAAGCAGGTTGCAGTATGTCCCCAGCTGAGTTTAAGAGAATAGCAGGGACACCTAATCTCTATCGGATGAACACACAGGCGAAGGACAACACCTAGGAAGAAATACATCCAAATGTTAAAGATCTGAGTAGCTTCTGTCTTTCAGTTCTCTGCGTTTTCTGGTATTTCCCACATGAACGGACATTTCTGTTCATTTCTGAGCGTGGCCTGGAGGACAGACGGCCCCGGGCCCAGCCCCTCCTGTGTGCCCTTGGGCAAGTGACTTCACCCCTCTGTGCTTCAGTGATCTCACCTGTCCAAGGAGGCCAGCGCCTGCCTCCTGGGGCTGCTGGGGTTAACACATGCAAAATGCTCAGCTCTCTGCCTAGAAGATAAGAAGTTCCCAAATGTTCGCTGGTTTTATTAATCGCTTGTTTTTCTACATATAAACATGTCATTGTCTTTGGTGCTGAGATTAAGGCACAGAACGCCAAACTCCAGGGGAGAGCCGACATGAAAAGAGCACATGGTTAATTCATTACCGTCAGGAGCGACGCTGCCGGGCACTTCGAGAGCACTTAGCAGGGAAACCTTATTGAGGATTTTGATCATCATCTTAAGAGCAGTGGGGAGCCTGACATTGAAGAGTTTCAAGCCGGGCGGTGAGATCAGAAGTGCACGGTTTAACAACTCGCTGTGTCTACACCGTGGACGCGGGACGGGCGTGCCTGCCGAAGAGACCGCTCTGGGGATGGGACCTGGGAGACCGAGGCACA
This sequence comes from Cnephaeus nilssonii, assembly GCF_951640355.1. Taxonomy (NCBI): domain Eukaryota; kingdom Metazoa; phylum Chordata; class Mammalia; order Chiroptera; family Vespertilionidae; genus Cnephaeus; species Cnephaeus nilssonii. The sequence continues at coordinate 102,484,880 of NC_137075.1, read as the reverse complement.
TGGAGCCGAGTGGGCAGAGGTCTGGGGACCTCAGAGTGTCCGGTTCAGGATATGCCACGTTTGAGGTGGGGGTGTTCCCGAGGAGAGGTCATCGGGGCTAGGGTTATGCCTGGGACATAGTAGGTGCTCAGTAAACGTTTGTGGAATGAATGTAGACACACAGGGCGACAGATGGAGGGAGGGAGTGGGAGAGGAGACGGCCCACGCTGTTTTCGGCACTCCTCGCGGGGGACTGTGAGTGATTGTGTGTTCTAACCTGTACACGTCAGCGCTTTCCAGATTTCTCGGGGAACTAGCATTTCTGTGGAGCCCTGCGTCCTTCAGTCATTTGTTAGAATATGTGTTGAATACCAGGGCGCTCTGGGGAGGGACCTGCCCAGCTCTAACGTTGGGGGGTGAGTGGGGATGCCTGTGGGGCCGGCTCCTCACCCCTCTCCTCCTACCCTGAGGGTTTACCTGCCCAACGTCTCCTCCAGCGCCCCCTCCCCGGCCCCTGGGAGGCATAACAACAACAGCGATGGCCCTCCTGGCCTTCCTGGCCCCCTCCTTCTGTTCACAGGTGAGGCCTGGCACTGGCTGAAATCACCCCCCCGGGAGCTGGCTGCACCCCGAAAACATGAGCCGTCTCCCACTTTCCTGGGGACTTGTTTATGTGTCACACACACAGGAGGGACCTGGCCCCATCTCTCTTGGCTGCCCGGGGCCCAGCATGACGTCACCTGGTTGGGGGCAGTGTTGAGTGGAGCAGTTAAGAGCGTGGACCCTGGGTCCGTCCAGTCCGGGTGGGACACCCAGCTCTGTCTGCCCCTGGAAACTGGGGACACCCCCTAACCTCCCAAGGCCCCTTTCCTTCCCACGGCACGCACCACCACATCCGCCTCCCAGCGGCTGTGAAAATCAAGTATCAAGAGCTGGCACGGTGCTGGCATACAGCAAGCACTCAATAAGTGCTGGTTATTGTGGCGTTTTTTTAGAATAAAGCGATGGAAGGGGTGTCAGCACTGGCCCTCGCTTCCCCCACGTTCCCCACCCTCAGGGCGGTGTGGGTGGCCAGTTTGGAAATGCCTGGGGATCATGTACATCCCGGGAAGGACAGCTGACAGGCCCTGAGCCGGCCGTGACAAGTTAATGAATGCGGCCTCCGGTACCCAAGGCACTGTCTGGGCCAGGCCCGCCCGCCCGCGCGCTGACCTTTAAAGGTGAGCGCGCAGCCCGCCCATCACTCACGGTCTGATGGAGCAGCGGGAGACGGAACCTGTCTGAGAGACGAGCAATCACTTCCCCCCGCCGCCCCCGCACCTAAACACTGTCACTCCTGTCTGAGTCATAAGGAAACTTTGCAGAACTGTTCGGTTCTCTCCCCAGCCTTTGCCCTGACAACCCAGCCACTTTCTGATGTGCCCGCTGGTGTGTGTGTGCCAGCCTGGCGGGGCTCCTTCACCCACCGGGACCCACACACACGGCCCAGGGCGGGGGCGGGGGGGACCCCAGGCCTCTCTGTAGAGCCATAGCTCACATTTTGATGCCTTCGTCACCTTCTCACCCCATTTCCCGTCTACCTGTTGAACAAACATTCACCGAGGACCACCTCAGTTCAGATTTCTTTGGCTGCGAGAAACAGAAAGCAGCCCTGGCTGGTTTGGTTCAGTGGGTAGAGCGTCGGCCTGCAGATGGAAGGGTCCCCGGTTTGATTCTGGTCAAGGGCACATGCCCGGGTTGCGGGCTCGATCCCCAGTAGGGGGGTGTGCAGGAGGCAACTGATTAAAGATTCTCATCATTGATGTTTCTATCTCTCTTCCTCTCTAAAATCAATAAAAATATATATTTTTTTAAAAAAAAGAAAGAAAAGAAACAGAAAACACCAACTCAAGCTAAAGCAAGGAGAGCACGCATTCTTCGTGCAACAGGAAGTCCGGAGGCCGCGTGGGTCTCAGGTGGGCCGATTCAGCAGGTCAGTGTTGTCCTCAGGGACCCAGGTTCCGGTCACCTCTCTGCCCTGTGTCCCCACCTCTCTCTCCCCCACGGCCTGGGCTTGGCCTGCAAACTGCAACCAAGGTGGTGGCTGCCCCGCGGGCATCCTAGCGGGACCCCACATCGCTTCCAGTGATGCCTTTTCTTGGGGAAGAATCCAGACCAGACAGCAATTCCAGAAACTTCCTCCCCTCCCTCACTATTATCCCGGCACCTCAGACCCTCCGTGTAGCCCCTCCCCCGGAGAGCACCCCTGGGCTTCACCCAATGGCAGCACCCTGACCTCCCCCCATCATCCGAGAGTCAGGTTTCCACCTCAGTTGCCCACTGTTCACCAGTGAGTTTCTTTGTTTTGCAAAGATTTGAAAATAGTTACTTTCACTTTTGATTTGCTTTTGTTTTGCACAATTTCCATTCTATCACCAGACATGTGTTGTTGTTTTTTCGTTATCTCAATGGGGATGAGTTTTGGTATTCGATGTTCCCAATAAGGCATAATGGGCTTTGTTAACTTTCCTGACTGCTTCTTCATTTTTTAATTTATTCTTTGTTTTTTTAATCCTCACCAGAGGATTTTTTTTTTCTGATTGATTTTTTTAGAGAGAGTGGGAGGAAGAGGGAGGAGGGAAGAAAAGGGGAGAGAGGGAGAGGGAGGGAGAGAGAGAGAGAGAGAGAGAGAAATATCAATATGAAAGAAACATATGGGTTGGTTGCCTCCCACAGGAGCCCCGATGGAGGCCAGGGATTGAACCTGCAGCCCAGGTATGTGCCCTTGACTGGGAATCGAACCCGAAACCCTTTCGTGCTCTGGCTGATGCTCTAACCACTGATCAACGCTGGCCAGGGCTTAATTTATTCTTAAAAACTGACTTTATAGTTAGCCAAAGTCTGATTCTTAATTAAATTTCATCATGAATTATTATTTGATTTTAGAAATTAAGAAACAATGCTTACATGTTTAAAAAATAATAACGTAACATACTTGAAGCAAATTGGTTCCTTAATGTGGGCATTTTCAGCACCAGGGAATTTTTTTGAAATGTGTTTATTATACATTGCGTGTAGGTAACAGTCACATGTTGTGAATTTCATTCCAGAGTTAAAAACAAATCAACATTCTACTGCATCCTATTTTGTTCGCCACATGCTTAAGTTTATTTTCATTTTTACTTATATTTTTTAACATTGAATAATGCAGACAAACCTTTTTTAAAACCCTTGAAAACTTGATGTTCAGAATCTGCAAAGGCCTCACTCAGGTCTTCCTAAGTACTGCATTGGACGTCCCTTTTTACAGCTATTTCTCCTCCCTCCATAACGGACAACATTTTAATTAAAGCCGGAAAGTTATCATGATCACAAAACAAGCAGTAATCCCTCCCCCCTGAAAAAAAAAAAAAAAAAGTCTGCGTCATTAATTAGGCAACATAATGAGAATTGTTGCACATTGCGAGCCCTGTGCCCTGACAATTACCCACACACACACACACACACCTGCCTAAATGTGCTATTGATTGGAAGAATTACCCAGCCCCGGACGGACAGCACCTGGCCACGCACCACCCGTGTTGTGCGGGCGGGCGGGGACCTGACCTCCTACCAGCATCCACCAGCACGAATTAAGAGAGAAAGTTCTTCGCCGAGATCAATTGCCCCGGTACCCGATGGAGCCCAAGGAGCTGGTTCCAAGGTCGAGCAATTAAGAGCTAAAGCCGAAACGACTCCCATAATTGCGGAATCGCTCATTTTAACAGCCTGATTGGAAATTGTCAACACTGTGTCTGAGACTAATGAAGCAGAGGAAATGGAAAAGGTGACATTTTCGAATAATATTATTAGTAAACGAATTGACGACATGTCAGATAACAAAGACAATCCCAATCCAGGGCTTTATTGAGTCCCCAAAAGTTTTCACGGCAGATTGATGAGTCGAGATATTAACGCCTTACTAATTGGGCTCCGCGAGCAGCGCTAATTAGAATCCCTAAAGGAGAGAGTCTGGGGAGGCCCCGTGTGCTCTTTAAAATGGTCCCTAAACAAATTACTGGGAATGAAACGTTTAAATGGTAAATGAATGCTTGGAGAGGCCGAGCTCAGCACGCAGGCCCTGCCGCGGCGCGCACACCCGCACACACGCGCGGCTGGGACGATGCAAGGTGCAACCAGCTCCACGCCGAGGTCTCGGCCACGCGTGGCATTCTCCACCGCCTCTCCCAGCAAAAGCCTGCGCGCAGAGCTGACTTCCGCGGTGAATGACAGGATCAAACGGGTGACTAAGTCCGAGCTGTGACAGTGCCATCTGTCTCCGCGTCATGTGGGTGGGAAAATGGCATCAGAATAGGGGGCTCGGGTGTTTCACGCCCCCCCCCCGCCCCCCCCCCCCCCGTAAGTGGCTGTCGAAGGAATGATATTTGTCAAGAGTTTCAGAGTGAAGAGAAGATCAGGGGGTGGAACATCGTAAATGACTCACTTAGCCATCTCACGCGGCTTGAATAAATGGTGTACTTAACCTGACAGGGTAGGACACCTACCATGAATGAACTCCACTGAAAATTGCGAAGATGATCAGGCAGAGAGCGGTCCTCCGCCCACGCAGGCTATGAAACACAGACTCCAGTGCGCAAGAACCCAGGAATCATGCTCGCAAGCCCTTGCCGGGGAAACGACTAGGAAGCTGGGGATGAGCATTGCTTACGTATACTTAATTGCAGATCTGGAAGAGTAACGAGTCAATAGTATATGCTCTAGCAAAATAGGAGACAGGCCATCTGAAGCGGGAGTAGCGACAGAGAAAAGAGGAAGTGGGGTTCACTTGTGGATTATCACCTAAGTCTTAGGTGGGAGACCACGGGTGTCACTTCACGCTGACACACCACGTGATATCCACTTGCACGGTCTGAAATTGACAATGCCTGATCACGTCTGACCCACAAAAATGACAGTTTTATAGGGTGCAAGCTAATTAAACATGGTGAAAGATACTAGGGTAGAAACATCCAATGAAACAAAAACACAGCCTTCCCTAACTGGACAAAGAAATGCAAAAACTAAAGCATGCCGGAGGTGGGAGGACCTTGACGTGAAATAAGGCCGACCGAAGGACAGACACTGTGTGATTCCGCTTGTCAGAGGCCCCCAGGGCAGTCTGGCATAGAGACAGGAAGTAGATGATAGGTTGCCAGGGGATGAGGGGGGAGTGAGGTAGGGGGAGAGGGGGGGTGTTCTTGCTTAGTAGGGATGGCATTTATGTTTGGGTTGATGAAAATTTTTGGAAATAGTGGTGATGGTTGCACAACATTGTAAAGGAACTTCATGCCCTGCGTTGTACACTTTTAAATGGTTAAAAAGGATACATTTTACATTAAATATATTTTACTACAACTTTTTAAATATGTTTTTTTCATTGATTTTTAGAGAGAGAAGAAGAGAAAGGGAGAGAGAAACAGAAACATCGATGAGAGGGAAACATGGACTGGCTGCCTCCTATACCCTCCTCCCCACTAGGGATTGAGCCCACCACCTGGGCATGTGCCTTGACCGGAATCAAACCAGTGACCCCTTGGTTCATGGGCCAATGCCCAACCACTGAGCCACACCGGCTAGGCTACACTTTTTTTAAATCTATTTATTTTTAATCCTCACCCGAGGACACGTTTTCATTGATTTGAGAGAGAGAGAAAGGGAGAGAGAAACATCGGAGTGACGGTGAGAGGGTGAAACACTAATCGGTCATCTCCTGAATGCACCCTGACCAGGATGGAACCCTGACCGGGAATCAAGCCCGGGATCTTTCCGTGTATGGGGCAACGCTCCGATCGACTGAGCCCCATCAGCCGGGGCTACAATTAAAAAAAGAAAACATTAATAATGCAATATACCAAAACCCTTTGAACTGCACACTTTAAATGGGTGAAGTGTATGCTATTTGAACTAGATCTCAATAAAGCTGTTTACTGAAAAGGAAAGGGGGGAAAGCATGCTAAGTTATGCCTTAAAAAATAAGAACAAAGAAAACAGATCACCTAGAGAAGGAAATAGAATCACTGTAATGCAATATACACAGCAAACATTATGCACGGTAACGCGGCAGCGCGGAGACCGGCATGTCAGTCACAGCAATGAATGCAAATAGGCTGAACTCATCTATTCAAAGAAAAAGATTTCCAATCAGCTCAGAGAGCAGCCAGCTCTAATCAGGGTGATTTAGGGAGACCGAGACTCCCAGGACGGGCGAAGGTATAGCAAGCGATGGAAACCACGCACACACGGCGGTTGGACTCAGATATTAGACAAGGGAGAAGCCGGGCCAAAAGCATTTACTGTGACAAAGACGTTCGGTTATTAGGCCGACGGAGAGTTAACGGTCAGGCATGCAGCACGTCGCCTTTGCCGGGACAAAGCGCCGGGGGGAGGTGGGGAGAAATGGACAGAACCGCTCCCCTCCGGGTTGGAGACAGCGCCCTGCTCCTGGGCAAGTGAACAAAACCAAATCAGGGAGGTCATAAAATAATGGAACACAAGCACGAAGGAAGGTCTGGCATTACAGCCAAAGGGAATATGCCTTCTCCAACGTACGTGCGGCGTTCACCGACACACACACACACACACATCGCCGCAGTGCTTTGCATTAAGCAGACCTGATACAGATCAACTCTGTTGATCACATCGTGGGTTAAAAGTTGAGAATTCAAAACAAATTCAAAAAGAGCCAGGTTTCTGCCTGGAATTTTGTATTTTTTTTTTTTTTTCTGCCTGGAAATGTAAAATGTCTCTCAACAACTCTCAGGTGAAAGGCAAAGTACAAATTGCAGCCGCAGGGTTTCTCTAAAAGCACGGAGGCGCAGCATCTCGGGGAGAGAGGGAAGACAGTGAGGGGGGGGGGGGGGGGGGGGGAACCATGACTTCCAGAACTGCTGTCAGCAAAGGCAAAATAATGAAAATGCATCAACTACACTCCCAGCTCGAAAGAACAAGGAGATGAACAACAAAAGTCGCCGCAGACTGCACAAAAAGGAAGCAGCGGCGACGGCGGGCATTCGTGAGGTCCGTGGGCACGGCGACCGTGCAGCCACGTCAGGGGGGCAGCCTGGCAGGTCCTCGGACGTTGCACCCTGAGTTACCCTGTGCCTGAGCAATTCCACTCCAGGAATCCACCCGAGAGAGATGAAAACATGCATCCACACCGCAGCTCGGGCACGGATGTTTATAGCGGCATTATTCATACACAGGGACGATGACAAATTTTGCATCTAAAGAGAGCGGAGTTTGCACACTATTGTGAACACTAAATACCACCGAATGGTACACTTGAAAGTGGTTAATTGAATGTGATGCGGCTTGCACCTCAATTTAAAAAAAAAAATTAATGAGGTAGAAAGTAGAAAAAGCTATATAGAACTAATAAATCAAAATCTTGATCTTTTGGGAAAAAAATAACACACGAGAGAAGCCTTTTATTATCAGGAAGGAAGGGATAAAGCACGTGCATACAGATAGACTCGGGGAGGAGGTTACACGCTGCTGAACAGGAGTTGTTAAAAACCATAATAGACCACTCTGCCCAACTCCGTGAAAACAAATGAAAACTCAGATGAAATGGAGAGTTTTCTAAGACAGTACCATTTACCAAAATTGGTCCCAGCAAAGACAAGACATTTAAACAGCCTATTTTCACAAGAGAAATAGAGAAAATTATGAAGGTCTGCAGAGAGAAATAGAAAGAAAAAAGAAACGGCTGAAATTGGTTAGCTCTCAGAGCAGGAAACTTAAATCGATTTTCAAATGCTCCGATTCCCTCAATGTAAGGGAGCGCGAGGCATCTCTGAATATACCTTTTCAAATGATTTTGAAGTTGAACCATCTTAATATATTACATATTCATACAATTCAAGATTTGGGGTGGGGGGAGACTCTGAAATTGAATACAAACGGGAGCGAATGGATATAACTGCATATTAGTTTGATAACATCACCACGGAAGAGATACAAGAATTAATCCAAGTGCTTTTTAACCACAGGAATCTGCCCGTGTACGGATAAGAAGAACTAAAGGAAATCTGGAACTTTCCTGAGAAGTTTATGGCTGGCTGCTGCCGTTCTTAAGCTGTTTTCTGCGGGCTGCAGCATTGAGCAAAAACTACACATACGGGTGTTATGGAAAATCAGGGTTCTTTGTAGGAGAAGGGGGTGCAAAATGCAATAGAGATGGATGGGAAGCAACCCCCCGGGGGTGTTGGGGTGAAATTAGAAGGATTCGTATGCACTAATTATTCAGTGTTTGCTCTCTAGCTCTCTCCACTGAATCTAGAGGTTGGTAACAGGCCTGGGACAAGAAAATTCCAAATTATTTGTGCCAGGTAGTAAAGAAGCATTCAAAACTGATGGAGGCGCGTGGAGATTTCACAAGAACCGGCGTGTTTGTTTAGATCACGAACATTCGCTTAGGTTTGAGCTTATCCTGATGGCTGTTTTCTATTCCATCCGGTCTCCGTTCTCTTTCTCCTCACTCTCTGCCTCCTTTGGGGCTACTTGAGTATAGTCCATGATTCTATTGTACCTCCTTTTTTTTTTTTTTTTTTTGCCTTATTCAACCTCTTCATTGTTTTTGTGCTCACTCGAAAGACTACAGCACACACCTTGAACTTACTGCGGTCTCCCCTGAACGATATGCCATTCTGTGGGTCACTTACAACGGCAGACTCCCATGTCTCTGGCCTTGACCTTTGTGCTGCTGCCGTCGTACGTTGCTCCTTTATAAATGTATGGAGCCGACGGTATGTGGTGACTCCTTTTCTTTTGAAAGGATTTAAACAATGTTTGAAATCCTATCTGTTTACCAGCGCAGTTGCCATTTCAGACACATCATTCCTGCGTCTCTGCGCCGTCCCGTTTTCCTCCTGTTGACATTTCCTTCACCATTTCCCCGCAGCTCAGTTTTCGTTCTTCTGAAAAGGTCTTTATTTCACCGTCATTTTTTGAAAGATATTTTCATTAGCCCTGGAAGCCTAGGGTTTGTTTTTTTCCCCCCTTTTCATGCTTCAAGGGTGTTGCTCCACTGTCTTCTTGCTTTGATTGTTTCTGATGAGGAATCTGCTGTCATTTTCCGTTTTGTTTCTCCGTAAGTGTCTTTCCCCCGCCTCTGGCTGCCTTCGCAATGTCCTCTTTATCACCGGCTTTGGGCAGTTTGATAACGATGTGCTTTCAGATGGTTTTACTCAGGTTTCCTGTGCTTGGAGCTCATTGAGTTTCTTAGGGGGACTGAGTTGATCGTTGTCATCAAATTTGGAAACAATTTTAGCTATTATTTCTTCAAATGCTTTCTTGTGTCTTCTCCCTTTCTCCTCTCCCTCCGGGATTCCAATTACCCGCATATCAGGCAACTTGGAATTGCCTTACAGCTCACTAATGCGCTTGTCATTTTTCATTCCCTTCTCCCTGGTCCCTTGTAGATTGTTTCTATTGCTATGATTTCAGGTCCCCTAATCTGTTCTTCCCCCAACGTCCAAACTTCTGCTAATACCATCCAGTGTGTTTTTCATCTCACAAATCGTTGTTTCATCTCTGGAAGTTTAGCTTGAGCCATTTATTTCCTCCGTCTCTGTACTTAACTTTTGGAACATATGGAACACAGTTATAATAGCTGCTTTAATATCCCCGTCTAACTCTAACATCTGTGTCAGTTTTGGGTTGGTTTCAACTGATTGATTTCTTTCTCCATTGCAGGCTGTACATTTCTGCTTCTTTGCATGCTTGGTAAATTTTGCTTAAATATCAGTCATCAATTTTACCTGGCTGGGTGTTGGATATTGTTGAATTCCTTAAATATTCTTTCCTTTCTGTTTATTGATTTTGGAGAGAGATGGGAAGGGAGAGAGAGGGAAGAGAGAGAGAGAGAGAGATGTGTTGTTCCACTTATGGATGCATGCATTGGTTGCTTATGGTACGTGCCCTGACCCGGGACCAAACCTGCAACCTGGGCCTATCGGGATGATGCTGTAACCAACGGAGCTACCTGGCCAGGGCTATTCCTCAAGGATTCTTGCGCTTTGTTCTTGGATGCTGTTAAGGTCCTCGGAAATGTTGTGATCCCTTTGGGCCTCCCTTTAAAAGGGTTGTTAGGTAGACCAGGGCAGTGCGCAGTCTGGAATTAATTCTCTCCCCCGGCCGAGGCATAGCCCGCTGTGTACTCCACCCGCTGCCTCGTGAATCTCTGCGTGTTCCCGTGTGGCGGCTGGAGCGGGCCGTTCCCAGCCCCGTGCGAGCCCCGCGGACGGGCCCCTCTGCCCTTCGGGTGGTCTCTCCGAGACTCCAGCGGTTTCTCCTGCACACACTGGTCGCTGCTGAGCTGAACACTCAGGAGGGAGACCTGCTGGCCTCCGGGGCTCTGTCTGAGCACGGCTCTCCCCACTCAGGTCCCCTGGCCCGAAGACACGAGGTGCCTGGTCCTCCTGGAACTCTCCCTGCAGGACCCCAACAAGCTCCACCTCAGAAACTGCCAAGGCAGCGAGCTGGGGGGATAGCACAGCTCCCCTCGCTTCCTTTCATCGCTCAGGGATCGCCGACCTTGTGGCCTGACTCTCCGTGCCTTGAAAACCATGGCTTCACGTTTTTGTCCATCCTTTGGTTGACTCAGCGGGTGGGACATGGCCACGCCCTGCCATTCGGCGTTGGTCAGAAACAGAAGTCTCTGGCTGTCCACACGGCGTGCACCTATTCATCTATTCAGGTTTAAATACCCATAATCACTGGGATGTTTGGGTTTCACAAGTTCTGTACACGATCCCCCTTGATCTATATTCCTTTTTCTCTCTTTTACGATCTACTTTCAATGAATTGTTTTTTCATTATTCCAATTTTTTTTGGTACTCTATGAGCTTGGAAGTGATGCAGTCTTTTATTATTCCTTTAGTAGTTACCCTAGAGATTTTAACATGCTTCCTGAGTTCATAAAAATCTCACATTAAATGATACTTTCATGAACAGTGCAAAAAATTGTAGAGCATTTTAACTCTAGCTACCCACGCACAAATTACAGGCCCCCGTTGCCATGCATTTTCATTCTGCCCATGTTTTTAACCCACCAGGGCATTATTGTTGCTCTATACTTTCAACGTTAAACTTCTGTTTTCCTGTGTATTTGCTGCCTTATTGTTCTTGACACCTCCCTGTCCTGCTAACCTCCCTCCTGAGTTCATCCTTTTGCCTGAAAAACCTTTCAGTATTTCCTCTAGTGTGGTTCTTCTCAAGCCACACTCTCCCTGCTTCTGTCTGTAGGGAAACATCTTTGTTTTACCTTCAGTCTTGAAGGCTATTTTCTTGGCATAGAAAACCCCGGTTCGGCGGCTATTTTTCTTGCAGGAGTTTAAAGATACCATTCGAATGCCTCCGACTCCCCCCATATTCCTGGTGAAAATCCGCTGGAAGACTAAGGGAAGGAGGTGGACCCCTGCCCCTTGCTTTGGTGGGGGCCAGTGGCTGGTGTGAGGGTGACCCAGAGGCATTCCAGCCTGTTGGGGCCGGGAAGGAAAATTCACCTTCGTCATCCTGCTCCCTAGGCCCAGTGAGGGCGACCGTGGAGTTCTGGCGCCCTCTGGTGCCTGGAGGGAGACTTACTCCCATGTCTAAAAACTTCTGTAATAAGACAAACACAAGGTCTGTCCCCCAATAATCCTACTAAGAGACAAGACCAACTCTGTGGGAAAACAAAACAGTAACCAGACCACCGGCACCCGGACACGGAAATGACCGTAAACTGTCATCCACGGGTCTCAAAAGAAATACGTTTAAGGAGATAAAAGACGAGATGGAGGATGTTGGCAGAGCTCTGCAAACTGGAGAGGCAGGATTGTAGCCCAGGCCTCTCCAGACCAGCGCAGGCTCTCTCAGTCTTGCTCAGCCCAGAGCCTCTGGCCATGCGTCTACCTCAGCGCCCACAAGGATGGCTGGGCCCAGGGGCCTCCACCTGACCCCCACCCCAGGTCTTCCCGTCACCACCCCCAGGACTCACCCTGCACTCACATGTGTACAGCACAAGGTGGGGTGATCCACTTTCCCCCAGGGAACCATCGGTGAAGGGGTGGGGCTCTGACGGGTGAGTAAACGCTTCCCCTCCTCCTCGGGGCGGAACCTGCTGAGACCCAGCCAGGTCACAGCCTCTGGGAAGATGCTGCTGAGAGAGGGTGACCATCACACCCGCCACCAGCCCCATCCCTGCCGGGCCTGGGCACTCCAGCCCCTCTCACTCCTGATTGCCTGATCCCCCCCCCCCCCCCTCCATGAGCCAGGGCCTCGCCCTCTCTCCCCAGCTTGGCTGGTTTCCTGCGGGTGCCATAGCCAAGGACCACAACCGGGTGGCTAAAACCGCAGAAATTCACTCGCACCACTCTCGGGAACCGACGTGTCAGCCAGGCTGGGCTTCCTCCAGAGCCTTCGGGGGAGCGGGGAGCGTCTCTCCCGGCTTCTTCCAGCTTCTGTGGCCCCAGGCGTTCCTGGGCTGCAGTAACCGGTCTCTGCTCCCTCGTCATGTGGAGTTGTCTCCCGCATCTTCCCACTGTGCTTGCCAGACTCTGGGTCCAAGTTTCCCCTTTTTATAAGGACACCAGTCACATTGGACTAGAAGATGTAACATATATGATGTAACATACACACACACACACACACACACACACACACACACACACACAAGAAAGAAGACAATTTTGCCATTTGTGATAACATGGATGAACCTAGAGGGTATTGTGCTAAGTGAAATGTCAGACAAAGAAAGACTAATACCTTATAATTTCACTTATATGTGGAATCTAAAAAAAAATCATAGAAACAGAATTGGATGGTGGTTACCAGGGGCTGGAGGGTTGGGGGGGCGGGGGCATGTTGGTCAAAGGGACACACACTTCCAGTTATGAGTACATTCTGAGGATCTCTAATGCACAGCATGGTGACTATAGTTAACAATACTGTATTGTATGCTTGAAAGTTGCTAAGATAATAGATCTTAAATATTCTCACCACAGAGGGGGAAATGGTAATTGTGTGAGGTGAAGGAAGTGTTAACTAATCCTATTGTGTTAATATTTTCATATATATTATACACACACACATACATATATAATCATCACAGTGTACACCTTAAACTTACAATGCTCTATGTCAATTATCTATCTATATATATATATATATATATAAAGAGCCAGGGTCATACATCCACAACGACCAGAGGCTCGACCAAACGCCAGCCTGCGCATGCAGCAGGCAAGCAGGCTGAACTGCTGACTTCTCGGAAAGAGAGAGAGAGAGAGAGAGAGAGAGAGACGGGGCTGATCAGCAGTGGCAGTGGGTACTGGCGAGGCTGGAGAGAGAAGCAGGGTGATCAGACCCTGCTTCTCTCTCCTGGCTTCGCCAGCAGCCAAGCCTTTCTCTCTCTCCCAGAGGTCAGCAGTTCAGCCGCTGGCCAGCAGCCTGGGGTGACTGTTGATCAGCTCCACCTCTATGATCAGGCCCAGAGATATGCCCAGAGATGCTGCCTGGCATAGAAACCGACCAATCAGAACCAAATCTGGGTGAAGTGCGAGGAGCCAATGGCTGCCTAAGAGGCGGGGCTTTTGACACTGACTGGCATAGAAACCGACCAATCAAAACCAAATCTGGGTGAACTGCGAAGGCAGAACCTAAGGTGGGGGCTGAGGAGGGGTTTTAAGGGCAACAGCTGTTTGGTGTAAGGTGTAAGAAAGTGATTCAATTTTTTAATGACCGGTTTGGCAGTATAGTGCATATGGCTGGCTATCAGTCCAGATATAGGGATTATGTGTTTTTGTCTGCCAAGAGCATCTCCTCCTGCTGAAAAAGGCTTCCCACCACCCCCTCATTTAAGCAATCCTATCCTATATAATCTATCTATACTAATACAAGGGTAATATGCTAATTAGACCAGGTCGACTGGCCATCTTCCAGATATCCGAATTCCTTCCGAACAAAGCCATGGTGGTGGGGGCATCCTGGCTGCCATCCACCTGGGCAGAGGGGGCATGTCAGCCACTGAGAAATTGGCATCTTAGCCAGCACCTCACTGACGGAGACCTCCTACACCCACAAGGGGTTCACATCCCTGACCGGGACCCCTTGCCCGCACCTGCTCTCTTTCTGCTCCCACATGAGCCCCGATTCCCTCTGGGTGCTCTTCTCTGCCCAGACCCACCCCAGGATTTGCTCTCTCCTTCTGGTCCCACTGAAGTGGCCCCTTCCTGCCTTCCCTGGGTCCCTGTGGTTCAGCTAGGCCTTCCCTGCCCCCATGGGCAGGGTCTGCAGGTCAGGAACACACATGCACACGCACACACATGCACACGCACACACGCACATACATACACACGCACACATGCACACACATGCACATACACACTCATGCACATACACCCATACATACACACACACACACACACACTAATATGGGAGGGAGGGGGCCTCACAGCAGACCCCATCTCCAAGGCCCTTACCCACCTGCAGGCCCCTCCCAGCTGCTATGGGGACAGTTTTGTTCATCAGCCCTGTGAGGGTCCCCCAAGGCTTCGGGGACAGGAGTTCGCTCTGAGGAGTCCAGGACAGGGTGGGAGAGGAGGCCTGTCCAGTCAAATCCTCCTCTTTCCTGAGGAGGCAGCGTCTGACAGGGATCAAGGCCACACGTGGACCATTATCCACCTGGGCACAACCTGGGGTGTAATGATAGATTTTGACCACCAGATGGCGGGCAATGATCATCTTTGCTTTCAATATCTCAGAAAAAAACGTATGGACTATACTGAAGCAGAAGAAAAAGCAAGGCAGGCTTAAGTTGTTGGTCATTCCGTACGTGCAAGACACTATCGCAAGTGCGTTTACTCGCTCCTTTAGTCTTCACAAGCACTCTGGGAGTTACCAGTTGCCATGTTACATAGGAAGAATCCAAGGCTCAGAGAGCTGGAGTAACCTGCCTGAGGTCGCACAGCAGTGACCCAGGGCAAGATCTAGCCTAGGCCTTGTCTGCCCTCTGCACTCACTTTACTGTTTCCCATTTGCCCTGCATGATTGCTCATGCATTCAAGTTCATGTTCCAGCAAATTCTCTCCCTGTGATGCCAAAATAACTTGAAATGTCAGAGGGCCGGCATGGTGCAACACAAAGGTCCACTGGGCTTGGGGGCACACAGGAACCCTCCAGGCCCCCTCATGCCCGCCAGGGTTCGCAGGGTCCTGATGGAAGGAAGGAGCGGGGAGAGGTGGAGAGAGGGAGGGAGCGAGGCATGAGGCAGGGGGTCTCAGACGGGCAGCACGGTCCCCTTAAGGACCTGTGGGTGCTTCCAAGAAGCTGGCATGAGGTGAGGGGGGGTATCTGTGGCCGGCAAAGGGCCTCCCAGGAAGCTATGAAGGAGCCTGGTTCCCCCCCTTTATGTTTGCAAAGCCCTCGCTTAGGACCTGGGTGACCACCACAGCGTCGTCCCCGAGTGCAGTGTGCCCACGGTGGCTCCCGCACGGTGGCTCAGAGGGGGAGCCGAGGGGGCCGGGTCCACAGGAAAAGGGAGACTTGCTTCCGTGGAGGCCTTTCCGGGGCGAGTCAGGCACGGGGCGTGGACCGGGCGTGTGGGAGGAAGATGGGCTTCCCTGCGCCCTGGGCGCCCAGCGGGGACCTGCAGCGGCACCCACAGGGCTCAGGACACTGCCCTCCGGCAGCCCTGCCTCCTCGGAGAATGCCACATCCATAGTTTGGACTCGGCCGCCCTCACACGCTGAGACCGTGGTCCTGTCACAGAGGGACCTCGGACTTTGCATCGACGGAGGCGGGTCACATTCCAGCGCTATCTGTTCCCGCCTTATCATCATTTACAGGCTCAAAGGTGCATCGACTGCGGAGCTAACTAAGCTGCCCGGCGGGTCCCCCCCCTCCCGGGGCCTCCCAGGCCCTGACCCCCCTTTGTCTTCTTCTTCCTTTTTTTTTAAAAAAAATATGTTTTATTGATTTTTTACAGAGAGGAAGGGAGAGGGATAGAGAGTTAGAAACATCGATCAGCTGCCTCCTGCACCCCCCCTACTGGGGATGTGCCCGCAACCAAGGTGCATGCCCTTGACTGGAATCGAACCTGGGACCTTTCAGTCCGCAGGCCGACGCTCTATCCACTGAGCCAAACCGGTTAGGGCTGTCTTCTTCCTTTTTTTAAAATTTTCTCTTTTAAACATAGCAGGCAGCTAATATTCTGATGAATTTCAGACAGCTCTTAATTAGGCTCTAGTGAATGGGGGGGACGGATACTTCTTTTTAGGTTTTATTCATTCCTGCAGCCTGGGGACTGGTATCTTCCGCAAATGCTCAGAAAGTACCTTTTGTTCCCAGCGTTTTGCCAGGAGGCGGGGAGATAGCTTTGAACATCCCTGCACCTATGCAATTGATAGGCTAGTGGAGAAAACCCTGTGAAAGGGGGCGCGACCCACAGGTTGAGAACCACTAGCAGGGTCGCTCGCCTAAGACCATCGGAAAACACAGATGTTTACATTACGGTTCATTAACAGTAGCAAAATTACAGTTATGAAGTAGCAATGAAAATAGTTTTATGGTTGGGGGTCACCACAACATGAGGAGCTGTATTAAAGGTTCGCGGCATTAGGAAGGTTGAGAACCACCGCTCTAGGATGAACAAGGTTGTGAGTAACCATCGTGTCCCCAGGAGGCGTGAGCGCTGGTGCCTGGTGTCCGGCGGGCACGGCATCACCTTGGCCAAGAGCTCCTGCATCGTTCGGGTTCCTCTCTCCACCAGGGGCTGAGATGGAAGTCAGGTGGCTCTGCCCGCACATATCCACAGCTTTCTGAAGGAACGTATTTCAATATTTGGATACTGCGGTTTTCTGGTTGGTGCTGGGACGCAAACACCAAAAACTCAGCCCGCAAAGGGAGAAGACGAGAAATCGGCAGGTTTATTATTCCACAGATCTCAGGTGAACATGCCCAGCAATGCCCGCTTAGCTACATTATCTTTGGGGGCCCAGCTCCACCATGATCTGAATGTCTGTGCACCTCACACCCTCCCACCTCAGAGAGCAGGGCAGATGCAATTATGTGTCGAATATACAATGTGAAGTGAGCGGGGCAGATGCAATTATGTGTCGAATATACAATGTTGTGTGTGCGTGTTGAAGCATGTCATATGTTCACAACAATGAGAATTTCACAATAAGTATGTATTACATCACCCCCCCCCTCCATTCTGGGGGGGCTGACTGGGCTTAGCTGGTGGTCCTTGATCGGGCTCTCTCGTGGGGTTCAGTCGGTGGCTAGGGTTAGAATCATCTGAAGACTTCCTCACTTCCACGGCTGCTCTTGCTGCTGCTGGA
The DNA here is from genome assembly GCF_951640355.1 of Cnephaeus nilssonii. Lineage (NCBI taxonomy): Eukaryota > Metazoa > Chordata > Mammalia > Chiroptera > Vespertilionidae > Cnephaeus > Cnephaeus nilssonii. Next base: position 102,467,559 of record NC_137075.1, on the reverse strand, counting down.
ACACCCACACCTGGCCTCCTCGTGGGCACGGGGCTTCCTTACAGCATGGAAGCTGCGTTCCGTCCTGGTGGAAAGCCGTTTACGACCTAGTCTCAGCCGTCACCTAGTTCTACACCCACCACAGTCACAGGCCTGCCGGGTCCCCAGGGGAGGGAACGTATGTCCCTGCTCTGGGCAGGGGGAATGTCATTGTCACACTGTAAAAAAGAGTGCGTGGATGGGAGACCTTGTGGCCACCTTTGGCGCGGAACCTGACCTTTGAGCACAGAGTGAACCATTGCATTCTCCTTTATTTCATCTCTACAAGGCCTGATAGGTGGTCCTCTGAACCTGGCTGTCATTGCTGTCTGGATTATGAACTTGCAGCTAATGAGCATGCATTTCTTTGAACAATAATCTAATTCTGACTTTTTGCTATTCAAGGTCATCTTCCCACTTCCCCCAGTAAACGCAGTTCTGCCATACGTCAGGGCGCCTTCGTCCCCCAGTCATGCCGGCTGCTCCTGAGGCGGGGAGTTTTGCACCACGTACGAAGGCGGTGCCCCGGTCACACGGGTTAGCGGTTGGGGCAGGTGTCTCTGTAAGCCGGGAAACCGAACACAGTTGAAGCTCAGTTGCAGTGGCCTGGGGCAGGGGCAGGATTCGGACACAGCTCACAGGTCCCTGCCCAGGCGACAGGCAGGAATGGGGTGGAGCAAAGAACAGGGACTAAGGGAGCCCAAGGAAGTTTGCCAGGCAGGTGATGGAGAAGGAGAAGAAGCCCCCAAAGAGTTAGCCGGACGGGTGAGGGGATGGGGAGGGCAAGGATGGCCTCCAGTGTGGGTGGGAGCTTGTAGAAACCCAGGAAAGGAACTGTGGTGGTTCTATTAGGGCTGGAGTGAGGGAGTGGGGTGGGGGAGCAAGGTGGGGGTGAGGGCTGAGACAAGAAGTCAGTGGAAGCCAGGTGGCCAAGTGCCTGGGAAGCCGTGCCAGGGGGTTGAGCTTCGTCCTGGAGGCACTAATCAGCTTCTAAAGGGATTTCAGTAGGAAAGGGACTCCATCCGATTTGGGTTTTTATGGGTGTTTCTGGCCGCTGGGCACAGGGGGGTTGGAGGAGAGAGGAGTGAATTTGGGGGCCGTGTGATGGGCGCTGAGAAGCAGCGGATCCGTAGTCTGAGAAGCCTTCCCCCCCCTCCCCCGCCCCACCGCCATGTGCATCAGATCAGACGTGAAACACACCCACCAGCTACACTGCAAACGCAGTTCTGCCACGCCGGCAGGTGTGCGTGGTCCCCCTCATCTGCCCTTTCAGTTCCCCACAGTCAATCGCAGTCTGAAAATACCACATGGAAAATTCCAGAAATAAACATTCCATGAGTCTTAAAGTGTGCACCAATCTAGGACCACTTAGCTCCATTCCCCCAGCCCCATGGTCGACAAACTGTGGCTCTTGAGCCACATGCGGCTCTTTGGCCCCTTGAGTATGGCTCTTCCACAAAATACCACGGCCTGGGTGAGTCTATTTTGAAGAAGTGGCGTTAGAAGAAGTTTAAGTTTAAAAATTTGGCTCTCAAAAGAAATTTCAATCATTGTACTGTTGATATTTGGCTCTGTTGACCAATGAGTTTGCCGACCACTGCCCAGCCCATGTGAATTCTCCCTGTGCCCAGCGTCTCCAGGCTGCGGACAGTCCCTGCCCTCCAGTCACGCAGGGGCCGTCTCAGAGACGAGAGCGGCTGTCGGGATCGCATGCTTGTGCTCAAGTCACCCCTCGCGTCCTGAACCAGGCCCCAAAGGGCAAGAGTGGCGATGCTGGCAATGCAGACCAGCCACAGAGAAGCCGGGAAGTGCTTCCTTTAAGTGAAAAGCTGAAAGTTCTCCACTTAATAAGGAAAGGGGAAAAATCGTATGCCGAGGTTGCTAAGGTGTATGGTAAGAACAAATCTTCTACCCGTGAAATTGTGAGAAAGAATGTGTGCAGGACAATAAGGTGTTTTGAGGAAGAGAGAGTGACCACATTCACGTAACTTTTATTACAGTGCGAGTAGCCCTGCACACGAACCCGTGCACCAGTCGCTCTCTGCGGGGCTGGCCGCTCTGTGCCTGCTGCTCAGAGGCTCTCCACGGCCCAGAGGCCCATCTGCAGCTGGGCGTGGAATGCTTGCCTCCTCACCAGGGCGACGAAGCAAGCATTCTGCCAGGCCGCTCACGCTGCCTGCTCTCAGCAGGTGCCCCCGCCCCCCCGGGACTGGGGGACGAACTGGCGGGGCTGCGAGGACTGGGCGCTGCCACCTTGTGGCTATGGGCACCACCATCTTTGTGATGGAGTGATGGTTAATTTGCATATTACCCTTTTATTAACTAGGATATTGTTATAATTGTTCTGTTTTCTTATTAGTTACTGTTGTCTTTCTGTGCCTAATTTATAAATGAAACTATCATAGGTGTGTATGTATAAGGGAAAAAACTAGTATATGTAGGGTTTGGTAGTATCCGCAGTTTCAGACATCCACTGGGGGTCTTAGGACATATCGCCAGTGAATAAGGGGGGGGGGGGGAGCCTACTGTATGTGAAAGATGTTTTAAAGTTTGTTTTTGAAATTCTTTGTTTGTGAGTAGCCCGTTTCATTGACTCTGGGCTGTGACTTATTGTGTGTGCCTACATACCCACTTCTTGTATTTGGGGGTTAGGAGCAAGAGTACAGATGGAGACTGGCCACATCTGTGAGGGCCTCATACACGTGGCCGTGGACATCCTGTTCCCCACATCCAAGATCCACTCACCCTGCCCCTTAAACAGTTCCCTCTACCCTTCCTTGTGCCTAGGGGCATGCACCCAGCAGTGTGACCAGCCCTTGGAGGGACCCTGGAAAGAGACTTAGATTAGGGTTTGGGAACAAGGTATTCCAGGATCCCAGATACCCAGAGTGTGGCCTTGAGGGGGTGGGATGGGCTAGTGGCCCTCAAAGCCAGGTGGCTATGCTGGAGGTGCTAAGCAGCGTGGAGCCCTCAAAAGCTCAAGGCCCTGGGCGTGGACCCCCCAAGAATAAGGGTAGCAATGTGTCCTGAGGGACCCTTCCAAAGTAGGAAAATCGAACCCAGCAGGCGGTTTTAAGATAGCTTTATGTGCCCCGGCCAGTGTGACTCAGTGGTTAGAGCATCGGCCTACATACAGAAGGGTTATGGGTTCGATTCCTGGCATGCACCTGGGTTGCAGGTTTGATCCTTAGCCCCAATTCGGGTGTATTTGGGAGGCAACCAATAAATGTGTCTCTCTCACATCAATGTTTCTTTCTCTTTCCCTCTCTCTCTCTCTCTGTCTCTCTCTCTCACCCCTCCCTTTCCCTCCTTCCCTTGCACTCTCTCTAAAAATCAATGGAAAAATATCCTCAGGTGAGGATTAACAACAACAAAAGATAGCTTTATGTTAATACTCAATTTAATCGATTAATAAAATTGGCATAACTTCAACGTAGCCTATATGTGTTTTTCTGGTCCCAGAATTTTGTGGAGGCTCCCAGTCCCTGTATCCACTGATGAGGTGGCCTGGCTGGGACCCCATGGTGCTCAGAACACCACCTGCCTCTGCCCCCTGGGGCTTTCCTAATCGGACACAAGCCCTTCGCAGAGGAGAGGCAGCCTGGCATCGCAGTCTGCTGGCCGTGGGCCTGCCTGCCGGTGCGTGGAGACCGGGGAGGTGGGCAGGAGCCTCTCCCAAGAGGCCCGGATGCCACTCAGGACGCTGGGCACACTGGCTGTCTCTGAGCTGAAGCTGCCCTTGCTAGAGGAATGGCCCACAGTCCATTCCTGCCCAGCGCTCTCGTCCTTCTGCCCCCTTTTATCACCTCCGGAAAACCTTGGTCAGCTGCCAGGTTGGCAACTTTGAACCCTTCCAAAACTCGCAACCTTCGAGATGTAGGGAGTTGCCTGTTTTCTCATAAACTGCCCCCACCTCCACCTTTGGACTCCTAGTCACTTTCTCCTGCACGTTCACCGCCAGTTCTTCTTCCCCATCCCCCACGCCACGCATCGCACAGCCTGATCGCCAAGCATGTCATGCCTGACAGACACCATCCCCACAGCCTCAGTCTCAACATGAGCTGCCTCAGCATGTTGGGAGTGTCATGTTGACCCCACTGCCTGGACCTCCCCTCCCTGAGGTTCACGCTTCCTCCAGCCTTCTCTCTGCTCCTGGCCCTGCGCCCCTCTGCCTAGTGTGGGTGGATGGGGCCTCAAGGTTACAGTGAGAAAATCTCAGGGTCCCCAACCAAAAGACCCTGATGTAGGCTCGTCATAGTCATGTGATCTAGACAAGCTGTTAACTCTCTCTGGCCCCTGGTCACAAGGTCCCCTCTCCTGCTGTGATTGCCACCACCCCCCATCCCCCCAAAAAAAGATGCATTGGAGTCCTAACCCCTAGGACCTCAGAATGTGACCTATTTGGAGATGGGTCTTTATAGAGGTGATCAAGTCAAAGTGAGGTCATCAGGGTTGGCCCTAACCCAATGTGATTGGTGTCCTCAAAAAGGAGAAATTGGGACCCACACAAGGAAGACGTTGTAGAGACACAGGGAGAACACAGCCATCTACAAGCCAAGAGCGGCCTGGGACAGACCCTTCCCTGCCGACACCTTGATTCCAGACTTCCAGCCTCCAGAACTTCCCGGCTTGTGGCACTTTGTCACAGCAGCCCTGGGACACTAATCCCTCTGCCCTGCCGACTTCCTGAAATGGAGTAACCACGTGGAGGTGCTGTGTAGAGGACAAAGGCCAATGACTCACTCATGCTGTGAGCAATCATTGAGCACTTACAGTGTGCAGGGGCCACGCCCGAGTGCTGGGGTCAGCATGGCCAACTCGCATAAGTCCTTTCTTTGTTTCCTTTACTCTCTGGGCCACCTTTTTAATAAAAAAAAAATGTTTTTATTGATTTCAGAGAGAAGAAGGGAGAGGTAGAGAGGGGGTAGAAACATCAATAATGAGAGAGAATCCCTGCATGCCCCCTACTGGGGATTGAGCCCACAACCAGGGCATGTGCCCCAACCAGGAATCAAACCGTGACCTTCTGGTTCATGGCTCAATGCTCAAACACTGAATCACACCAGCCAGGCTCGGCCACCCTTTAAGTGAAATCCATCTCCAACTGTTACAGTTTTCGCAGCTCCTAGATAGTCATTAAGGTGCATAGTAGGTACATAAGAAATGCCAATAGAATTTATTTCATTTAGATTTGTAATAGCTGCAAATGATCCAATGGACAAATCTGTATGTGGGCGTGCTGTATATTGTCTAGTCTTCAGCAGCATCCAGAAAAACTAATCATAGTTTAGGCCCCAAATAGCCTCATTTATTTTGCACCATGATGGCCTGTCTCATTCTTTAGGGCATAGGATCTCAGGCCCTATGAGACAGCATCTATTTGCTTTCAGGGCTTCATCCCACCTTGCTGGGCACAGGTCATCGCTTTGGAGAGTGTTTTGAAGTGAAGTTACATTTTCTTGGTGTAGCCAACCGTAGATAAAAGGCATTTCACGCATGAAACATGCAGAATCTTAATAACCCCAATAATCCTGTAAGTCATTCTTGATAGACCTTTTGAGAGCTCTACTTTATTCTTCAGTGAGAAAGGAAGGGAGGGAGGGAGGAAGAAAAAAAACATATTTGGGGCAAAAGCATTCCCTGCAGTGTGTGAACACCCAGTGATGCTGGACAGAGGGTCTTCAGCATGAAGAGATGAGCATACCCAGCACACAATTTAGACTGCCATCTTTTCCTGAAAACAGTGAGTAATTATAGATGCCAACTGTCTCAGGGAAAATCTTCTGGGCAATGGTCCTTTTGGCCTTCATGCCACTTTTCTTTGCTCCTTCAGGGTCCAAAGAAACCATGAATTTGCAGCTGGCCACAGCATCCCAACCCATCTATACTAATAAAAGAGAAAGATGCAAATTGACTGTACCTTTGCAACGCCCACCAGCCAATCAGGAGTGAGTATGCAAATTAATCCAACAATGATGGTGGGTTCATTTGCATACACAGGCACCAAGTGTCTGGGCAAGAGGCGTCATCGCCATAGTGACAACCCAGGCGTTCTGCATGGGCAGCGTGGGAAGGCAGAAAGGCGGCTCCAGGCAGAGCAAAGGCGGTGCCAGCAGCCAGGGGAAGGAAGGCCCATTCTTGCACGAATCTTCATGCATCGGGCCTCTAGTGAAAAATAAATGAGGAAACATCTTCAAGTTCTGGGGGAACATGCTCCCATGTTCAATCCAAAACACATTTACTGAGCATATGGTGTAAGGAAGGGTCCTCATGAAAGGAGTGTGTAACCTTGCCTGACAGCCCAGCTCCACAATCATTTATCGAGTCATTACTGAATACCAGGCACTGTGCTCAGTTGTGGGATGGGGGGGGGGGGGGGCGGACGGAGACCAAGATGAATATGCCAAGATTCCTACCCCTAAAGGGGTGATAGATTCATGAGGAATATTTACAGAGTCACATATTTTCTTTTTCAGCCTCATAGCAGCTTATAAAGGAGGCACAATCATCACACTCATTTTACAGATGTGGCAACTGTGGCATGAGGTTCAACCACTTCCCTGTGTGGGGTTAGGAAGTAGATGAGGTGGAGTGTGGATCTAGCCTGGCTCTACACATTGGGCTAAAGTGGTAATCCCAAAAGATGTGAGAGATCACAGGGAACAGATGAGGGGGGTAGAGAGGTAAGCAGCCTGCAAGAGAGGACAAAGAAAATGCTTCCCTAGAGGTGCTGAGAGGGAGCCTTTGAAACCCAGAGAAGGAGTGACCCCAACAAGGAGACTGGGAGGCATCAGGAAGGGGGTAGATTTTGAGCTGAGTTTGAAAATTGATGAAGATTTTTTAAAATAAACTAGGGCCCAGTGCACGAATTCGTGCACATTGAAAGGAACTGTGGGCCGCAAGGCTGTGGTGGGCACAGGGGCAGGACTCAGTCCATCCTCCATGCCCCTGCCCGGCCCCTCCCTCCATGGCCTCTGGTCCCCTGTCTGCCGGCAGCCCTGCTCCCAACGCTGCCGCTCCCACACGCTGATGGCGCTGGCCCCGCTTGCACCTGCTGACGGCACGGAGCGATTGGGGCCAGCACCGGTAGCAGGTGCGAGCACAGGGTGGGACCACAGCATGTGGGAGCAAAGAATTTTCAGTAACCACCAGAGGCTCGCCCCGATGACAGCAACCGGCGCCCTGCCTTGGTCTGGTGCCCCTGTTCACCTGCTCCACCATCCCGCTGCTGCTGATGCCCGCCATGTCCTCCACTCTGCCACCTGCTGCCAACACCGGCCACATTCCGCGTGCACCCCCCCGGGTGGTCAGTGCACTCATAGCGACCAGTTGTTCAGTTGTTCCACTGTTTGGTCTATTTGCATATTAGGCTTTTATTATATAGGACTTTTATTGATTTTAGAGAGGAAGGGAGAGAGAGATAGAAGTATCAGTGATGAGAGAGAATCATTGGTTGGCTACCTCCTGCACGCCCCCTACTGGGGATTGAGCCAGCAACCTGGAGCATATACCTTTGACCGGAATCGAACCTGGGACCCTTTGGTCCGCAGGCCGATGCTCTATCCACTGAGCCAAACCAGCTAGGGCAAAAAATTGATGAAGATTTTGACAGCCAAGGAGGCCAGGGGAGCCCAGCACAGCTGCAAGCAGGAGCAGAGGCAGGACCATGAGGGATGGGGTGCTGGGGAAAATGAGAGGGATGTGGATGGAGCAGAAGCATCACTAAAAATATCACATTAAAAAAACTATACACCATGACCAATGGGAATTTATTCCTGGAATTCAAAGATGGTTCAGCATATGAAAATCAATTGATGAAATACACCACTTAACAGAATATGGGGAATGGAGGAGCAAATGATTACCTCATTGATGCCAAAAAATCATTTGATAATATTTAACAACCCTTCATGATATAAACATTCAATAAACTAAAAATAGTAGGAAACTACCTCACTATAATAATGGCTATATGTAAAAAGCCCACAGCTAACATACTTAATGATGAAAGACAAAGTTTTTCCTCTAATATCAGGAACAAGGCAAGGATGACTGTTTTCACTACTTCTATTCAACATAATACTTGAAGTGCTAGCCACAGCAATTTGGTAAGAAAATGAAAAAAGGGAGGGAGCATCCAAATTGGAAAGGAAGAAGTAAAGTTATCTCTGTTTGCAGACAACATAATCTTAGTATATGTAGAGGACCCTAGTGATTACCTTAAACAAAAAAGCTGTTAGAATTAATCAATGGATTCAGCAAAGTTGCAAACATCAACACTCAAAAATAAGTTGTTTCTATAGACTAATAATGAACATTGGAAAAAGGAAATTAAAAAAACAATTCTATTTACAATAGCATCAAAAAAATAAAATAAAATAATATTAAAATGCCAAGGGCAAAAGACAAAGAGAGAATCTTAAAAGCAGCAAGAGAAAAACAGTTAGTTACCTACAAGGGAGTACCCGTACGATTGTCGGCTGATTTCTCAACAGAAACTATGCAGGCCAGAAGGGAATGGCAAGAAATATTCAAAGTGATGAACAGCAAGAACCTACAACCAAGATTACTCTACCCAGCAAAGCTATCATTCAGAATTGAAGGTCAGATAAAGAGCTTCACAGATAAGAAAAAGCTAAAGGAGTTCATTACTACCAAACCAGTATTATATGAAATGCTGGAAGGTATTCTTTAACAAGAGGAGGAAGAAGAAAAAGGTAAAGATAAAAATTATGAACAACAAATACATATCTATCAACAAGTGAATCTAAAAATCAAGTGAATAAAAAATCTGATGTACAGAATAAACTGGTGAATATAATAGAATCAGGGGCATACAAAGGGAGTGGACTGACAATTCTTGGGGGGAAAGGGGTGTGGGAAGAGACTGAACAAAAATCGTACACCTATGGATGAGGACAGTGGGGGCAGGGGGTAAGGGCAGTGGGTGTGGTGGGAACCAGGTGGAGGGGAGCTATGGGGGGAAAAAAGAGGAACAACTGTAATAATCTGAACAATAAAGATTTATTTAAAAAATTATTTATAGGACACTCGGGTCATTTTTACTCTTCTATAATAATAAAAGCATAATATGCTAATTTGACCAAAAGACCTTCCAGATGACCTTCCAGATGAAGCCGGGGTTGGGAGGGCCGAGGCGGCCGCTGCCACGGTGGAGACCGAGGCAGAGGCCAGCAGCCGCCACCACAGCAGGGGCCGAGCCCCTTGCATGAATTTTGTGCATCGGGCCTCTAGTAGTAAGATAAAGGTGTTGCTGTCCACCTTGGCATGGTAAGAGTGTACATTACCAGATGCCAATTGAGGGACTAGAGATAAGACTTAAAAAGTACTGTGTTTCTTAATGGCTGAATAAGGTAATCCTATATAATAAAAGGCTAATATGCAAATAGACCGAAAGGTGGAACAACCGGAACAACCAAACAACCGAACAATCAGTCGCTCTGACATGCGCTGACCACGAGGGGGTGTGTGCGGAACATGGCGGGCATTGGCCTCAGCAGGATGGTGGAGCAGGTGAGCGGGAGCACCAGACCAAGGCGGGGTGCCAGTCGCTGTAAGCGGGGCGAGCCTCTGGTGTTTACTGAAAATTCTTTGCTCCCGCGCACCACAGTCCCACCCAGCACTCACACCTGCTGCTGGCACCAGCCCTGCTCTCACCCGCTGACGGGGCTTGGCACTGGTCCCAATCACTTGGCACCATCAGCGGGTGCGAACAGCAGCTGCCAGCCCCAATCATCCCTGAGGGCTTCTCCACCTCCCCCTGCTCCTGAGGGGCAATTGGGGCAACAACCACTGCTCACACCTGCTGACAGTGCCGACCCCACTCGCATCAGCTGCTGGCACTGGCCCCAATCACTCTGCACCATTAGCATGTGGGAGCGGAGGCAGCAGGAGGGGGGCTGCTGGCAGACAGGGGACTGGGGGCTGCGGCAGGAGGGGCTGGGCGGGGTCACAGAGGATGGGCTGAGACTGGCCCCTGTCCCTGCCACAGCCTTTTGGCCCACAGTTCCTTTCAAGGTGCACGAATTCGTGCACTGGGCCCCTAGTCTATATATATATAAAAGCCTGAATGACCGTCTGACCATTTGACTGTTCGACCAGTAGCTATGACACTCACTGACCACCGGGGGCAGACGTTCAACCCAGGAGCTGCCAAGCTGCAGTGACTTGGCAGCTGCGGTTCTCAGGTGACACACCCAGAACCAGAGAGGAGGGAGCCCGATTCTGGGGTGCATCACCAGAGAACCTCCCTCTCGTAATCTGGGGCCCCTCTGAGGATGTCGGAGAGCTGGTTTCAGCCCGATCCCTGCAGGCCAAGCCAAGGGACCTCTAGTTAAAAATAAGTTTATGCTCACATTCTGCTAAAGACCTGTTTACAATCTCAGCACCTAATAGTTTCTAACCAACTCCAAGAATCCCTATCAGGTTAAATGATGGATCAATGTTCTTCAAAGGAACCAAATGTTTCATCAACTTAAGTCACTCAGCACCAAAAAATTTAAGAATGGCCAAAATCAAATCTTTATTTTTATAACTGTATAAATGTGATCCAAATGTGTCCATCACTAATTTTTCAAAAAGAAACATGCTGTAAATTAGCAAACTACATCTGTTCACTGATATGTGTATGGACTCCTGAGGTGTCTCATTGGGGCTTAATTACAGACCACTCCCAGCAATACGTTTTTAGCAGAAAGTGTAGCACGATGTTAAGCCATGTTAGCTTTTGCACATATATGTTGCACCTCTGGCTGATGATGCAGAAAGATTCTCAGCATTACAGATCAGCTGGGCTGCACCCACCCCTTTAAATGGCCTCAACAGCAATGTCAGCGTCCTTGTTGTCAGACTTCACAGCTTCAACTTTCAGTACACTGGCCATCTCCAAATACACCACCTCCATATTCTCATCTTCGTCTTCTTCTTCACCACCAGAAGATTCCTCCTCTGCTTCCTTCAACCACTTTATAAGTGGTTCTGCTTTGACACGAATCTCTTTGGCAAGTTCTTTTGAAACATATTTCTTTGAGGCCTTTTCTGACCAGCTGATGACCTCTACCTCCAAAAGATCTGCATCATACATTTCCTTCAGGATGTGTGGAATCTTGGAGATGAGCTGAGCTTGATGCACTGCTGTCACACACTCCAAACTGCAAAGAAGGTAACGTTGAGCTTTTTTATTGTTGTGACAAAATCGTAGGAAATGGTGCCTGCATTTTTTAATCTGTTCTCTAATCTTCTCATTAGAAAGAACTTCGGTCAAAACAAGAGGTCCCATAGCTTTTACATTCAGTCTTTCTGCTTCGGCAACAATTTCTTTGCCCAATGAGTCGATAATACCCTCTTCTTTCCTTTTCTTAACAAAATCAAACAGGATATTGCCCTGTTCTTCGACAGTTCTTTCCAAATCATTACTGAGTGTTTGCATGGCCACTGATTTCATCCATTCTGTGCCTCTGAGCTTCCTCCGTGGTATCCTCCCCCCAGTCATCATCCTCCTCTTCTTCCACAGCATGTGGAGGGGGGCTGATTTCATTTGATGGTGGTGGTGTCTCTCTGCAGGGCACAGAGCCTTTTCCTTGTCTTTGCCCTTCCTATTTTTCTTTTTCTTTCTTTCCTGTGCCACTGTCACTGTTCTCGGGTGGGTTTTTGAGAATGAATGTGCAGAGTTTATGATGTGTGTCAAGCATGCCTCAGGCTTTACAAGAATTAGCTATTGTTTGCTTCTTTAGCTTGACATGCAGCTCTGTTTCAGGATTCTCACACTCAGGACAAAAAACAAATTTTTTAATGAATCCATCCTACATGCCTTGCAGCCTATTCGCCTCATGAGATCCATTGACAACGTAATGGTCATTCTTAACATCAGACTGGGTCTGTGCTCCAGCTCAAAACCAAAATATTTGGTGGGATACATTGGAGGCTGGTTAAGTGCCTTTGCAACGTCAACCATCCTATCTAATAATCCTATCTAATAAAAGACTAATATGCAAATTGACCATCACTCCAACACACAAGATGGCCACCCCCATGTGGTCAAAAATGGCTGCCCCCATGTGGACACAAGATGGCCACCATAAGATGGCCAGCTGGGGAGGGCAGTTAGGGGTGACCAGGCTGGCAGGGGAGCAGTTAGGCATTGATCAGGCTGGCAGGGGAGTGGTTAGGGGGTAATCAAGCTGGCAGGCAGAGGCGGTTAGGGGCAATCAGGCAGGCAAGCAGGCGAGCAGTTGGGAGCCAGCAGTCCCAGATTGTGAGAGGGATGTCCGACTGCCTGTTTAGGCCCGATCCCACCAGGATAAGGCCTAAACGGGCAGTCGAACATCCCTCGAGGGGTCCCAGATTGAAGAGGGTGCAGGCTGGGCTGAGGGACATCGCCCCCCACCCGTGCATGAATTTTGTGCACCGGGCCTCTAGTCTATAATAATAAAAGCCGAACGACCTTCCGGACATCATTCCAGACATCCTTCCTGACGAAGCCACAGTGGCGGGGCGAGGCAGAGGCGGTTAGGGGCGATCAGGCAAGCAGAGTGGTTAGGGGCGATCAGGCAGGCAGGCAGGCCAGTGGTTAGGAGCCAGAGTTCCCGGATTGCAAGAGGGTGCAGGCCGGGCTGAGGGACACCCCACCCCCCCACATGAATTTATGAATTTCGTGCACCGGGCCTCTACTGTTGACTATAACTGTCTTATTTCCATTTCCTTTGCCCTCAACCTTGGCAATCAGATGGGGCATGTTGTAGCGATAGAACTGGTCTGACACGCTGCGGTGGACGTTTCAGACATTCTGGCTTATTAGTGGCTTTATCAATAAGATGAAGAGATCTTTGATTGCAACTTTTTGGTACCTTCTGTCTGGAGAAGAAGCGATGGCATAAAAGACTGCAAGAGCTCTCGGTCTCTGACATGAAAACGTGTTCGCCACTGAGGCTGTCAGCTCCTTGCTTGTATGTGACATTCCCCCCAATGCAGGTACCAAGGGCTGCGCAACAGCTCGTTTTCGTCAAATAAAGACATAAACCCAACGCTGCTCGCTGGGACTGGGATGAAGTGAGGCGCGCTGGAGCCGGAGTCCGAGGAGGGGCAGTGAAGGAGGAGCGCAGCGAGCAGCGGCCCGGCAGGTGCCCAGCAGCAGGGAGGGGTTGCCCAGCGACGTCCCGGGTCCACACCCATCAGCGGCCGGGTCCTGGCGACCTGGCGCGGAGAGACGGCACCGTGAGCCACGCGGATTGGCACCTTCCCCGCCAGCCAGCGGCCCTCGGAGGTCGAGGAGGCGGGGAGGACTGGGGAGGGGCGCGGGGCCGCCACTGAACGGTACACTTTTAAATGGTTAGCAATGGTGGTTTTTATGTTGTGTGTAGTTTACCACTAACATACCATGAACATTTGTTTAGCCCTGATCAGTGTGGCTCAGTTGCTTGGGCGTGGTCCCAGGCACCAAAAGGTCACTGGTTCAATTCCCAGTCAGGGTGTGCGCAGGAGGCAACCAGTCCATGTTTCTCTCTGTGTCTCCTTCTCCCTTCCTCTCTCTAAAATCAACAAACAACTTTAAAAAAATGAGTAGCGTAAAGAAATTGTTTTTTTTAAAAAAGGCAGTCTTGTTCCCTTGCAGTTAGTTATAACCTGGGTGGCAGTTCCTGCGAAAGACCATCTTTCCATCTCCCAGGATAGACATCACCTGGTCATCCGGGAGGGGATTGCGCTCACTGGAGCGGGGACCGCAGAGTTCTGTCCAGATGGACAATTCCTTCTTCAAGGAAGTCTGCAGACACAGTTCTGGCCTCACACCCACTCGCTTCTGCGTTGCTCACAGTAACACAGAGGGGCAGGGTGGGGTGTCCTAGCGTTTCATGCGGTTTAGACCCGGCTTGCTCCACGCGCACTGCTGACACCTGTGGCAGGAGGAGTCTGTCGTGGGCTGTCCTGTGCGCTGCAGGATGTTTAGCAGATCTAACCTCTAGATGCCAGTAGCCCCCTCAGCTGTGACAACCAAAATGTCTGCCAGGTGTCCCCTGGGAGAAAGCATCGCCCCCATTTGAGAACCATTGATTTGCAGGGTTTGAGCCAAGGCCACAGCATCTGCACATAGACGGAGTCTTCTCAGTCATCTCCCATTCCTCCCACACACAGACTTATCCTCCATTAAGGCCCCCTGAGAGCCACCGCCACCCTTCTTGTCCCTTCTCCATCCAGGGAATATTGCTGGCCTCCTGGCCCTCTGGCTCCAGGTGGCTGGGCCAGTGGGAGGCACAAGTGAGAGAGGCTGGAGTATTTCCCCTCCCTCCCTCCCTCCCTGCTTCCTTCCCTCCCTGAGCACTGGGTTCTGATGGCAACTCAGCCAGGTTCTGGGAGAGCCAATGCCTCCCTCTGCCCAGTTAGGCAGAGGAATGGGGCCAGCTCCCAGGCCATCAGCCCGGCGTGCTGTACCCTCTGCAATCATTTGCTTGACCCCTGCATACCTCTGCAAATAGATTTTTCATTAATTTACTTCCAGTTAGACCTTCTTGACTGGGCCATCTATTTCCTGACTGTTAAAACCAATGACCCCAAACTTAGGACAAGAACTCAAACTCAACACTTAGCACGCTGCAGCTATGCATCCAGGCCTTGCTTCCAGCGAGTTTCTGCCACCTGCCCCCCGAGGAATGTGCCCTCCCCCCTCGGAAGCCTCCTGACCCTGGGTCACTAATGCTCTTATGCTCTATGCCTCCCCCCACCTCATCCTGCCTTATCCCTGCACCTGGACTTAGTGATTTGGGAGGAAAAAGAAAGTAATTGTATTTCACCCTGTACACTGAAGTATGGTAGCAACCATACTTAGGTAAAAACTGCTGTTTGAATTTTAACCCTGCTATTCTGGCTTCTGCACGCACTTACTTGCTTAAACAATAGGGTAGTTACCTCAGCTTCCAGACTGAGACCTGGAAATTCACAGACTCTATGCCTGTGGACCAGAACTGCAGAAGATTGATTCCCACTGGCTCAGTAGCTCCAGGAGTAGAAACTGTAGATAACCTTTAAAGATTACTAACTCTGCTTGACTCTGCCTCTGTAAACCTACTTTCGCAAGATAGGGCCACATTCCAATGTCCAGCAGGACAAAGGAAAATTCTTGTGGTTTAGACCTTTAAAAGGACTGCCTACACCTGGAACGGCGCGGTCGTGAGTGTGGCCACCTGTGTGTGGTGCTCTCGCGGCCGTCCTGGCCAGTTGAATAAATCCTTGCCTGTTTTTTAATCAATCAGCAGCCTCCGGTGGTCTTATTCTGACTCTAGGGTTCGACCCCACAACATTTGGAGGCCCCAGCGAGATACCCGAGAGAGAGATGAGAGAGGGACCCCTGAGAAGGGGCTGGAGGCTCTCCCTCCCGAGAGAGGAGAGAGGGACCCCCCAGAAGGGGCTGGAGGCTCTCCCTCCTTTCGGGGACCTTAGCCAGAGACAGATGCTGCAAGGATTTATTGAAAACAGGAGACTGGTCTCAGGAGGTAAGGCGCCCAGGTTGAGATCTCAAGGGTAAGAGTCTGTCGGAGGGCTGGACGCGGCATAACCTCCAGACTCTGGCCAGAGGACACGACGGTGTCCTCGGCCCGGTAAAGGTGTCCGGACTGGTTGTCTTGTGTTTTGTCGTGTTGGTGTTGGAACTGTTTGTTTTGTCTTTTTGTCTTGTGTTTGTCTGTCATATTTGGGCCCTATGTGTGTATTATTTGTTGAGTTTTGATTTGTCAAGGTTTTGTCAGTTTGTTGTCAGTTTGTTGAAATCCTCTTGGAGGACATTGAGTGGTTCTTCCCTTCCTGTTTAACCTGACTGTGCGATTGGATTACTGAGCTTTTCATCAAGGTTCCTTGCAAGGTTTTGCCTCTCATAGAATAACGCTCTATGTGTAGCCTGTCCCTCCCTGACTAAGCACTCTTTTTCCCAGGTCAACGCCGGACTGTAGGATAACTTTCCCCTCATAGTTCCTGGAGTATTAGTCTTGTTTCCTTTGTCCAACATGAGTCGAGAATCCTGTCCTGGGATGTGGGAAAGGGAGGTCCCCATCAGGGGACTTAGAGGCAGTGTTCCTGTTATCTGCTCAAAGACTGTAAGAGTACTTGTTTACTGAAAGGGTATAAGTACAGATGTTTGTTAGATATTTTGTTTGTCTGCTTGGGTATAATTATTTGTTCATATCAGTGTGGAAGTCTGTAAGAAGAAAAAAGAAACAATTAATTTATTTAAGGCTGAGTGCTCTGACAGATAGCAACCCCCCCCCCCCCCAAGTGGCCACTGGGATTCCTTTTTCCCAGGGGTTCTTGCTCTCTGTCAGAGGGCGAATTGGCCTGCCTAACAACATTTCTGTTTATGTTTATTAATTTGAAGGTATGAAGTTGTAACAATTGTGGTCCAAAGAGGTTAAAAGCAGGGACCAAATTTTAAAGTTAACTAGTTACAAGAAGGAAGCTTGAGCTGGCAAAGTCACCAAGTCTGCCCAGCAAGCTCAAAAACTAAATGAATCTTATTTCTGACACCTGCCGCCACCCAGTCTTAATCAGTGGTGGAGGAACGATTTCAGAACTGTTTGTCTCAATTGGCCATTTAAATTTGATGTGATTAATGATTACAATACATTGTAAAAACTTCAGAAGGAAAGGAAAATATTTTGTGGGCCACTTGGTCCTTGTGTGTGTGTGTCAACTCTTAAGTTATAGTTTTAAAATCAGTACTTTTTAATGGAAACACACTCAAGCAGAGGAGTTTTTCAGAAAGGTCAGGGAGTCTGATTGCAGTGTAAGGGTCACCGGTTCCCCCCATGCCACCTTCGTTGGCAGGAGGTAAGCGTTTTTCCCAGTGGGAACAGAGAGTGGACTGCCAGATGAAAACGCCTCGGTGGAAGCACCTCCTTTGCCACCTGGGACCTGTGCTGCGCTCCCTGCCTCCGCCCACCCAGCGTCCATCCCCTCCAGGGGTTGTTTTGAGTAGCTGGCGGCAGCGACAAGGAGGGAAATTCCCTTGTGACCCCTTGCGCCCCAATGAGATCCAAGAACCCCCAGCAACTCCTTGGACACTTTTCACCGTGTTCTGTTAGGGGGCGTAAAGGCGGCAGCTAGAAATTCCCCCATTCCCCTTTTCAGGCTTATCAGAAACTGAGATCTTTATCTCTTAGGAAGAATGTGGCATTTTGAATGTCAAGCGGCTGGAGGCCTGGGAACAGGGTACTGGACCTGCTTCCTCCTCCCTCTGCCTTTTCTAAATATTTTAAAATAATAGAAGGTTTGAAAGTTAATTTGAAATTGTGAAGGTTTTTGTGAAGGTTGTACATGTGATGAGAAAGGGGAACAGAGAAAGGGTTAGAAGAAAGGCCAGCAGCAAATAAGAAGGAATTAGTATGCCTATTACAGGAAGCAGGGGCACTGCAAGAGAGAATGTCCTGGCAGGTTAGCTAGAGAAGCAAAAGGGAAGACTCAGACTCCAAGGATCTTTAACGTAGAGGAAGAGGACTGATAGGACCGGGGCTCCTTTCCATTAAGCCCCCAGGGTAACCTTACAAGTGGGGGGTGAACCTGTTAGTTTCCTGGTGGACACTGGGGCAGCCTATTCAGTCTTGACTGAGCCGATGGAACCCGTTACCTCTAAGAAGACACCAGTCCAGGGAGCCACCGGACAAATTGCCTGTTTTCCTTGGACATCAAAAAGGACTGTGGACCTCGGAAGGAACACGGTAACGCATTCATCTCCAGTCATGCCAGAATGCCCGTACCCCCTGCGTAGACGTGACCTCCTACAGAAACTATTTGGACCTGCCACCATATCCTTTGAGGGGGACGGAGCGGGAATTCCTAGGGGCAGTTGGATACTGCAACCTGTGGATACCGGGGTTCGCGGAAATTGCTAACCCTCTATACTCAAGTACTGGGGGAACGCAGCTGCTGAACTGGGCCAAAGTGGAACAACGGGCCTTTGAGGAGCTAAAGAAGGCTCTCGTCTCAGCACCTGCCCTAGCCTTGCCAGACGTCACGAAGCCCTTCCACCTCTACGGGAGTGAGGTAAGGGGCATTGCCAAAGGGGTTCTCACTCAGACTCTAGGTCCCTGGAAGAGACCTGTTGCCTATCTGTCTAAGAGACTAGACCCCGTGGTAGCAGGGTGGCCAGCGTGCCTCTGGGCAGTGGCCGCCACAACATTGCTGGTGAAGGAGGCAGATAAGCTGACTCTGGGTCAGGAACTAGCCCTGACAACACCCCATGCTGTGGAGGCCCTTCTTCGAGTTGCTCCAGAGAGATGGATGTCAAACACCAGGATCACCCAGTGCCAAGCTCTTCTCCTGGACCAGCCCTAGCGGCAGCTAGAAATTACTCCAGGAGATTATACCTAGATTCGGGCTGCCAGTAGTCATAGGATCAGATAACAGCCCCACCTTTGTAGCCAAGGTATCTCAAAGTATAGCTCAAGCCTTAGGACAGGCATGAGCAAGACTTAAAAAAAAAAAAAAGTTTAACTAAATTTGTCCTAGAAACCGGTGAAAACTGGACCAACCTCCTGCCCTTCGCCCTCTTATGGGCCAGGTGTACCCCCTACCGGGAGGGGTTCCCCCCTTTTGAGATCATGAATGGTAGACCTCCCCCCATCCTTCCCAGGGTCAGGGAGAAACTAAAAGCTGAAATTCATAACCATTCCCTTGCTCAAGTCCTTACAGGCTCTGCAGTATACCCAGAGAGCCACCCATAAGCTTGTTCGAGATGCACTGCCAGTGCCCACCGCGGACCCTGTACATCCCTTTCAGCCCGGGGACTCAATGTGGGTAAAGAAGTTCACTGCCCAAGGACTCACCCCAACCTGGAAGGGACGCTACACTGTTATCCTGAGCACGCGCACAGATGTTGAAGTAGACAGCGTCCAGACCTGGCTACACCACTCCCAGCTCCTGCACCAGGAAACGGCCTGGATCCTGACAACCAGCGGCCTCACCCGTGAGATCCCTAGCCTGGGCTCCACGCAGGCCAGGAGGAGACTCGACGCCTGCAGGAGGGGAACTGGACTTCAGTGAGGACAGTACTGATGGGGACTGTGGTACTAGGGGCCTTGGTAACTGTAAGAACATTTTTGCTAGCCAGTGAGAAAGTCCAGGGCTAAGTCAGGCTAGATGTGCTAGGGGATGGGAGAGCAGGAACAGAACAGAGAATGCCCTTAAAGGAAGTAGGATGAGTCCATGATTTGACTCATGCACATAAAACCAGTGGGGAATGAAGTATGGTAGCAACCATACTTAGGTAAAAACTGCTGTTTGAATTTTAACCCTGCTATTCTGGCTTCTGCACGCACTTACTTGCTTAAACAATAGGGTAGTTACCTCAGCTTCCAGACTGAGACCTGGAAACTCACAGACTCTGTGCCTGTGGACCAGAACTGCAGGAGATTGACTCCCACTGGCTCAGTAGCTCCAGGAGTAGAAACTGTAGATAACCTTTAAAGATTACTAACTCTGCTTGACTCTGCCTCTCTAAACCTACTTTCGCAAGATAGGGCCACATTCCAATGTCCAGCAGGACAAAGGAAAATCTTGTGGTTTAGACCTTTAAAAGGACTGCCTACACCTGGAACGGCGCGGTCGTGAGTGTGGCCACCTGTGTGTGGTGCTCTCGCGGCCGTCCTGGCCAGTTCAATAAATCCTTGCCTGCTTTTTTTAATCAATCAGCAGCCTCCGGTGGTCTTATTCTGACTCTAGGGTTCGACCCCACAACAACACATGGACATGGAATTATATTCTGTGCTCCTTCTCATTTTCTTCAATTCTTGGATATAAAACTTATTCAAATGTTTTTAAAACATTCTTTAGAACTTTCATAGGCTGTTTTAGAATACTCGATGACATTCCCGTTGTTGTTGTTTTTTAATATATTTTATTGATTTTTTTACAGAGAGAAAGGGAGAGGGATAGAGAGTTAGAAACATCGATGAGAGAGAAACATCAATCAGCTGCCTCCTGCACACCCCCTACTGGGGATGTGCCTGCAACCAAGGTACATGCCCTTGACCGGAATCGAACCTGGGACCCTTGAGTCGGCAGGCCGACGCTCTATCCACTGAGCCAAACCGGTTAGGGCAACATTCCTGTTTTGAACCTTCATTTGGTTTTCGTAGAAAGTACGCCAGGCATGAGCTGCGGTGTCGGTGGAGTTTACTCCCAACCGGCAGGGACTGGTGCATCTTTCGAAGCTCTTCGAGGGCCAGGCAAGAGGCTTGCCTTCATCTAATAGAGCTCTCTGGGTGCCCTTGGGCCTTGAGGTGGTGACTTTTGGATGTTTCCTCGAAAGTGAATAGCACCTCACATCCAATCTTTGTCCACTGGAGGGCCACAAAATGCACTGAGCGCTTGCCGTGAGCCAAGCACAGTGGTCAGCAGCATTTACATGGACAGTTTCAATGTAATATGACTCCAGTTGGTCCCTACTCCCTCACCCCAAATCTGCAGGCAAGTTTGTAGTGCTGAATCAATAGGCCCACATTTAATAAGAAATGTGGAAATGAAACGAGGAAAAGATAAAAGGAGGAGAGCAGTGGAACTTCTCGGGTGGGGAACGCCTCCGGGGTGGCCTGGAAGAATTCACTGTCCAATCCAGGCCATGGGCAGCCCCTTTCCAGGAGAGGTGGGGCCCAGGAGCTGGGAGGCTGGTGAGGCTGGTGGCGGGGACAGACAAGAGGGGCTTGTAAGCATACCCCAGGCTGCGGGGGAGACAACAGCCTAAGAGAAGCAGCAGGAGGTCAGAGAGCAGCCTAAGGTGTGGGCCAAACCACAAGGAGCAGCAGAATCAGTTGCTTCCACAATTGCCAAGCACCAGGAAGCACACAGGAGAGCGGTTCTCTGGTTGAGGAGACCATAGCTGCAGCACAGCAGGCAGGGCTGGGTTTGATTTGGCCCTGGAAGAGACACCTATAAAGGTAAGCATTAAAAAAAAAAAAAAAAAGCCTGGCTGGTGTTGCTCAGTGGTTGAGCATCGATCTATGAACTGGAAGGTCAAGGTTAGATTCGTGGCAGGGCACATGCCCCAGTTGTGGGCTCAGTCCCCAGTAGGGGGTGTGTAGGAGGCAGCAGTTCGATGATTCTCTCTCATCATAGATAGTTCTATCTCTCTCTCCCTCTCCCTTCCTTTCTGAAATCAATAAAAAATATATTTTAGCCCTAACCGGTTTGGCTCAGTGGATAGAGCGTCGGCCTGCCGACTCAAGGGTCCCAGATCTGATTCCGGTCAAGGGCATGTACCTTGGTTGCGGGCACATCCCCAGTAGGGGGTGTGCAGGAGGCAGCTGATTGATGTTTCTCTCTCATCAATGTTTCTAACTCTCTCTCCCTCTCCTTTCCTCTCTGTAAAAAATCAATAAAATATATTTTTTAAGTATATATATATATATATATATATATATATATATATATTTTTTTTTTTTTTTAAAAAAACATGTTTTTAAAAAATGAGCAAGTGGGAAGAAGGTAGGCACAGGGAGGGCACGAGTGTGGGTCCAGGGCCATCTTCTCTCTGCCCTCCTTTGATGGACCACTTCTGCTCCCCAGAGTGAAGCAGCAGGACTCGACAGGTCTGTGGCTATAGCTACAGTGCAACCAAAGACCTAGGTCCTCTGGGGACCTTCCTGGTCCTCCAGAGAGACCTCAGAGCATAGAGGAAGCAATCTACTGTACAGAGAAGCCAAACATGGGAAAAGTATGGCTAGATTACTTGGGGCTATCTCAGAAAAGTATTCTAGAAGGGTGAGGGAGGGGTCTGTAAAACAGGGGTGGTCTTGCCTTTAAGAACATGGGAGGTGGGGCATCTCAGAAGAGGCAGCCCTCAGGCACACGTGTACCTGTGCACACACGAGTATGAACCCCCATACACTCTGTCCCATTAATAGCCTAATTTGTATCCCTTCTTACGATAGCAGGAGCTCCACCTATCTTTAATGTTCCTATAAATGCCACAGCGGCCAGGACACTGCACCATACCCAGTGTCCCCTGTGAAGGTCCCATAACTGATGTTGGCCATGGGATGGCCCTCTCTAATGTGGGCAAATACAAAACAGGTCAGTGGCCAGTGCGGAGCACATGGGCCTTGTGATGGGCTTGGTTCTAATTTCTCTGACTACTATGGTTTCAAGTCACTGGGTGGTAACTAGGCAGTTTTCCTGGTATCTTGTCCCTACACTTCCCCTCAAACTCAAATTGACCTGATAAACACCTAGCCTGACATGCACTGGCACTCTACCCTGAGGATCAGATCTGTATTTCCGTTTGGCACCTAAGACACTTCTATCGGCATGTGGCAGACAGCGAAAACTCAACTTGTCCCAGGAGTTGACATTTCCTCAAAAACTTGCCGTCTGCTTGAATCCCTTTGTCATCAGTTTGTTGCCCAAACTACAAACATGGGCATTAGCTTTGTATCCTGCATTCTGGCTCTCCCCCGCCTGAGCAAGTCTACCTCCTGGGTATTTGTGATCCTCCCTCTTCTTACTGCCAGAGTTGCCTCTCACGCACACACCTGAACCATAACCAGATCCTGGTTCTCTCCTGGCTTCCTACCTTTACCCCTAATCCCCACATTCCTGCCATGGATGTCTTCTAAAGTGCAAATGTGAGTATCCTATATAATAAAAAGCTAATATGCAAATAGACCAGCCGGTGGAACAACTGGTGGCTATGATGCAAACTGATCACCAGGGGGCAGATTCTCAATGCAGGAGCTGCCCCCTGGTGGTCAGTGCACTCCCACAGGGGAGCGCCACTCAGCCAGAAGCTGGGCTTATGGCTGGCAAGTGCAACGGCAGTGGCGGGAGCCTCTCCTGCCTTCTCGGCAGCGCTAAGGAGCAGCAAGCCGAGTGGTAAGGAGCAAGGGGTCCCAGACTGCCAGAGGGTGCAGGCCGGGCTGAGGGACCCCCCACAGGGCACGAATTTTGTGCACCGGGCCTCTAGTGTTTAATATCCTTCAAGTACCCCGAATTGCATCCAAAAAGAGGTGCAATTCCTTGGTAAGGCCTCCTAGAATCTTAATCGGGAGCCTTTGTTCCTTCATT
This sequence comes from Cnephaeus nilssonii, assembly GCF_951640355.1. NCBI lineage: Eukaryota > Metazoa > Chordata > Mammalia > Chiroptera > Vespertilionidae > Cnephaeus > Cnephaeus nilssonii. The sequence goes on along the minus strand of NC_137075.1, from coordinate 102,444,483 downwards.
CTAATCTCCAGCCATAACAAAATACTCCTGTGTACACAGTGCTCTTTCATGCTTCCAAGCCAGACCACCCTCACCCCAGTCCTTGGCGACTTACCACATGTCATGTTCTTCTGATTGCGCCCTGTTGACCACGGGGTTCCCTTGCACTGTGCTTTGCATATTGTGGGCATCCAACAAATGTCTGATGAAGGAAGGAGGAAGGAAGGAAGGAAGGAAGGAAGGAAGGAAGGAAGGAAGGAAGGAAGGAAGGAGGGAGGGAGGGAGGGAGGGAGGGAGGGAGGGAGGGAGGGAGGAAGGGAGGAAGGGCTGCATCAGGGGCTGTGTTGCAATAGTACTGGAGGCACGGACTTGTCTCTGAGAAGCTCCCAGCCCCCTTTGAGCTTTGTGATCATAGTTTTAGAACTACTTCTTTTTTATATGGATTTATACTGGGTTTATTATATTGATAACATGCATTTTATTTTTAAATGAAATATTATTTAATTAACGAGGGCATTGCTCTGCACGTCCTATTTTTTAACTACTTGTTTTGGAGAAACTATTAACCCACTTAAAAGACTAATCAAAACCCATTTCTTCTGCACATATAGCTGTTCGAGGTTGTGCAGTTCATCGGCAATTATTTCTCTGAAAGCCCACATTTAGACACCTGCAGGCAGAACTTACTTTCAGGACCTCCTACACACTCCTCACTTTAGGTGCCCCCCACTCCCCCACTCCCCCCCCCCCCCCGCCCCTTTTCTGTCTTTTAGCTTTCCCATTGCAGAGCAGCACAGAATAACCAAAAAGCTTTGCCTGGCAACTTTCAATGAAAAACGAAAACCGGGACCTCAGAGAACGCAATGAATTCCAAGTGCCCAGTTAAGATCCGGCTCCTTAATCATCGCGGGTGATGCTCCAATACGTCTCAGAAGTGAAATCCGTTCACTGCTGGATCTTACTGCCTCCTGTGTTTCTTCAATCGCCATGCCTGTCATCGGGTCTCCAATAAGTTTTGGCGCTGGACAGAATGTGGAAGTAAATAGTATGCACAGCATAGTAAACTCATCTCCTCAGAGTCAATAGCGAGGTAAGAGAATCTTGCGACCAGTGGTCATAATATAGAGGTTTCCTCGCATGGCTTACGATCAAGCCAATTAAAGAATTGAAGTACACTGGCGCTGCTGGAGCCTAGGGATGGGCACCGGTGGGCGGGGCCTAGGCTGGAGGAGGCGGGACCGGGACTGGTAGGCGTGGCTGACGCTGGAGGAGGCGGAACGGATACAGGTGGGCGGGGCCTAACGGGGCCCCGCGAAACCGCCGCTCCGGCGATTTCCGGGCCTCCCTGCCGCCCCGTGCACTCGCGCGGGCGCCTTCGAGTGCGGCGAGCACCACAGCGAGGGGACGAGGCCAGGAGGCCCGCTGTTCGCGCCGGTCCGCGCCCCGCCGACTGCACTAGTTGTTGCCATCCGTTTCAAACGTGCTCTTTCCACGCCTTATCTGCCCCCTGCCCTCTCCATCCCGCACCTCCACCGTGAGCACCGGTCTGTCCCTGCAGCCGCAGCCCCACGCCCCCTCCTCTGACTCGGCTCGGCTCTCCGGGCCGGAACCTCGCTGCTGCCGCCGCCGCCGCCGCCGCCACCCGGCCTGAGACTGACGTGAGCCGGAGCGCGACAGAGAAGAGTGAGACGAGGCCCAGCTCAGGGAGCCGGGATGCGGGAGAACGTTAGGGCACGTGAGGGCGCCTTGGCCAATGGTAGGCCGCCTAGCGGGAGGGGGCGTGGCCTAGCGGGGGCGGGGCGGGCGGCCCGGGCTCCGCGGGCTGGGAAGGGGCGGGGCCGCCCGGGGGAGGGGAGGGAGGGGTGGCCCGGGGAAGGGGCGGAGAGACGCCGCCGCCGCCGCCGCCGCGGCTGCCGCAGCCTCTGGGAGCCTGGAAAAGGGGAAGCGGGAGCGAGCGAACGGCTCAGTCCCCGGGGCGGCGGCGGCGGCGGCCGGGAGGGCGCGACGGCCGGGGCGGGGGCGCTGCTGCTGCTGAGGGGCCGGCAGCAGGAGCGGCAGCGGCGGCGGCCCGCACCAGCCATGCCGAATAAAAACAAGAAGGAGAAAGTGAGTCGGGGCCCGGGTCACGGGACGGGCCGGCGGGAAGGGGAAGGGGCCGCGCGGGAGGGCGGCAGGGAACTGCCCGGGAGCGGGGCGCGGCGAGGCTCGGGATCCTGCGCCTTGACCCCCCCGACGCCGGAGTCCTGAGGGCTCTGGGGGCGCCGCTCTGCCCACTCCCGGGGTGGGGGCGGGGGCGGGTCGCGCCGGGGCGGCGGTGCCCAGGCCGGGGCGGGGGTCCTGACGGCCGGCGTGGGCACCCGGGGCGGCGCGCGCGGTGGGCGTGAGGGGGCAGGTGCGGCCGCGGAGGTGGTTGACCCAGCCTCGCATACCTGGAGTGGGGCTTCGGGGTGGGGGCTGCAGACGCCTCTGAGGGACCCCGGCCGAGGAGCAGGGGAGCGGATGGACCCCGTTGAATGCTCATGAAGAGCGGTCTGCTCGCCCGAGGGCCGCCCTGGACTCTGGAATACTATCCTTATCGGGGTGGCGGCGGGGATGGCTGTGAGCGTGTGTGCTGCGTGTGCATGGGGGGGGTGGCGGGGTGTTTCTGCTTCAGGTGGAGCTCTAGCGTTTCGCTGTCACCCCAGAAATCCCCGCTCACGGGGCTTATCTGGGAGGGAAGAAAGGGATCAGATGGGGATCTTTCAAAACGCCGACAGCGCTGTATAAATGTGGGTTTATCTGTTTCTGCTTAAAGTTTTCAACCCAAGTACGCAAAACCAGGGGAATCTGAAAATGTGTGTGTGTGTGTGGGGGGGGGGTGGCGTCGCAATACTGTATTTCTAATGAAACAGTATGATGGAGAATTTCTAGACGGTGTTGGTTAAACCCATTGTCATTGTATGGATCCGTTTTTAAACTGCATTTTGATTTGTCTGTTGTTTAGCAGTCCACAACTTTGAGAAGCCCAATTAATTCTGCTTGATGTTTCCCAGGAAGTACCCAAAGCAGGAAAAAGTGGAAGAGGTTCAAAAGAAGCACAAGACACAGTAGAACCAGAGGTAACTATTCTCGGATACTCACTTTCCGCTTTTTCGTGAGCAGCTCTGAGCTTAGGATAGAAAACCCGAGGCTGATCAAACTTAGGATTTTGTCATGTTTCCCTACGTGAGATTTTTTTTCTAGTGTCTTTCATCACCCTCGTTTTAAGTTACTTTGGTTTTTATTATTCTACTCTGGGTAAATATGCATGTTTCTATGAGAGTTGTGCCTATTGGTGCTGCTAGTAATTTCAGTTTCATTCCCTCCACCTCCAATCCAGCAGCCATCCAGCAGGGACTGGTGTCATGGGCTCTCTCCAGCTGGAGTTGTGCATGTTCCTTTTAGCTTTCATCCTGCTCCTCCTTTGCAGGTGCCAGGTCCCTCTCTCAGCAGCTCCTTCTCCTCCCACCACCTTGCTGTGCCGGATGCTGCTGGCTTCCTGGGCCAGCTCTTTGATGTCTGATCCCCTTAGCCTCTTTCCCCAATAGTGGTTGCTATATTTTGGTTTTTCTGGTTTGGGTATATTTAGATAGTCTTCTATCTTTCATGTTTTCTTCCTGTCTGTATTGGCCAGTTGTGACTTCTTTTGCTTTCTGACTTTGGGATCATTGTGGAACAGCTGAAATGCCCAGTGAAGGTTGTGTCCCCAGTGAAGTCAATGTATGGTCCCTGGCACAGTTGTGCTTGGAGAGCATTTGCAGAGCCAGCTTTGCCTTCTCTTCCTTGTGACTAGGCTAAGGGTCCAGGGAGCGGTCTGGAGCCAGGCAGAGCTAACAGGCCCTTTTGAATCATCAGGAGCAGAGAAGCTGCTTGATGCGGTGGCCTGTTCTCCTCCAGAGCCGGATCCGGGAGGTCTCTGGTCTTATCACAGATGGCATTAATTTGCCAATGTCAGACCCCTTCCTGTAAGCCAAATTAGGATGAGTTCAATTCTGTGTGGCCATTATTTGCAGTATCCTTTTTTTTTGAGCCCCAGGTTATCTTGGATGTATTCTAAGCATTCGGCAGGTGGTTTATTTGAGCAAATCTCTTGCCCTCTCCAAATCAACAAGCAGAAATCCTAAAGATTCCTGAACTCTCTGTAGTTAGGGATTGTCTGTGCCAGTCTTTTCCTGCCCTTTCCTTATAGCAGACAATCAAGTTTTACTGTTCTTGCATTTGACTTGCTTACTTCCTCATCACTCTTTTGACTACATTGACTCAAATGGAATTTAGTGTCTCTGAGAGGGTGCTTTTTGTTTTCTTTTTATTAGTTTGTGGATCTTTCATTAAAACTGCTAAGACTTCCTAGTGCTCCCCAAGCCTTTCTTGCTCACATACCTGCTCCTCTCACTGTTCTCATCACAAAGGAGTATCAGTGGGTATGGTTCTTTTATTCCTGTTTTAGTGGAAAGAACCTGGCTATAAGGATGGATAATATGAAGTTTGAGCCTGAAAAAGCCATCAGTAACTGAAAGATACCAAAGCCACTAATATGTAAAATGTTTTTAAGGTGGATTGAGTTCCCAGAATGTCAGTTGAAGAAGACACTTGAGGTGTGGCCTGCATTGTCTGATGTGATGCCCCAGTTGTCTTTTTGTGTTTTTTTCTGTTGCTACTGTCTTGAGAGACGGAGCTACAGAGCTTGAAATTACCCCTACAAAATACTGACCTGCCAGGTCCTTCACTACTTCCTCATAAAGATACCAGAGGCAACATGGCATATTAAGCATGACACTAGGCTGTGTAAATTATTTTGCAGGAATACAAATTGAGGCACTTAAGTTCATCTGAACTTTGAGTCGAACCTTACTTTTTTATTGTTGTTTTCTCCCATAAGTCTTCATCTCGCTTCTTCACATCGAGTCCCACCCACTTAGCAAACATGATTGACTCACACTCTTCCTCTCCTGCCTCTCAGTATTACCCCTGAACTTGAATATTTTCACCAGAACGATTCAAATCAGTTTGCCATTCCCATGTTGCTTTTCAAGCCTTTTTAATATCACATCCTCTTCAGTCAGCCCTTTGCTCAGGTTACCCTGTGAACGCACTTTTGTTAGGATGGTTCCCACGTTCGGGGCTACAACCTGAGAGTGTGCAGAACAGGTATCCAGCCAGGTCAGGTTGACCAGATTTGGGTATAACCCCCACAGAGAATATGCCCCAGAACGTGGCCAGCGGTTGAGTTACTACATGGATCTGAGTGTGGGAAGGTTGACACTATAGTCCTGGCTAGTTATAATCTAGCCCAGTGATGGGCAACCTTTTGAGCTTGGTGTGTCAAACTTCGTCAAAAAACTGAGCATAACTCAGGTAGTGTGTCACTTTGAGGAAAAAACATTATTTCGCAAATGTTTCATCCTCAGGAGCAGCAAATGTTTCATCCTCAGGAGCAGCAAATGTTTCATCCTCGGCATGTGGCTGCTGAGGCTACGCGTGTCATAGGTTCGCCATCACTGATCTAGCCTCACAGGCTTACATTGCAGAACGTTTTTGTGGTTCAAACAAGGAACATCTGATGGCCTGGGCTTTTAGTAAGGAAATGAAGTCCTGAGGTAAAGGATAGAGTGGTATAGGGGAAGCATTTCAGCCTGGGGATTGGATGATGAAAATACTGATCCCTGATGGTTGTAATCAATGACCTAACTGCTGTGGCCCTGTTTTCCTCACCTCTAAAATGACTTGGTGAGTTTCAGATTTGGCCATTTTTTTACTATATGGGACTAGGTGCGACCCCTCTTGAAACAAGTTTTCCCTGTAATATGTATGACAAGCTATAGCTTTCAATGCAACAAAATACCAGTCATAACTACTGCTATGCAGTTTTTGCCTGTTTCTCTTTCAAAAAGAATGTTTACATTTGACTTGCTTGTCCAGCTGTGACGTGTCCTGGAAATAAAAATTTCTGCCCAGTACCTACTGTTGGTTCATTTCATGGCACACTTTTAAGGAGTGAGGCCACAAATGGGCTCATGGACCACTTGTAGTGCGGAACTCTGGAGGTTGACAGAGAAACTCATCTTGGAACAACTGTTCTTGGTGTAACACATCTGTGGAAACATAACTGGGGACATCTTATGCATATTTAGAATCTTAATAAGTTGCCCAGAGAGTCCTAAAGGCCATTTTGGAGGACTAGGCCATGCGATGGTGTTTTTTGTTTTTTAATTTGTGTGCTGTGCCCAGAGTTACGATTTAAAGTGCTAATGCTTTGCCCAGCTGGCATGGCTAAGTGGTTGAGTGTCATCCTATGAGCCAGGAGGTCACGGTTTGATTCCCAGTTGGAGCACACGCCTGGGTTGTGGGCTCTATCTCCAGTGTGGGGCGTGCATGAGTCAGCCAATCAATTATTCTCTCTCATCATTGATGTTTCTATCTCTTTCTCCCTCTCCCATCCTCTCTGAAATGAATAAAAAAATATAAATAAGTCCGGGTGGCGTGGCTCAGTGGTTGGACATTGACCCTTGAAGTAGGAGGTCATGGTTCAATTCCCAGTCAGGGCACATGCCTGAGTTTCGGGCTCAATCCTCAGTAGGGGGCATGCAGGATGCAGCTGATCAATGATTCTCTCTCATCATTGATGTTTCTATATTTTATCTCCCTCTCCCTCTCTGAAATCAATAAAAATATATTTAAATATACATATATATAAATAAAGTGTTAATGCTTTTTGTAAAGTGATTTGCTTTAAGTATTTAAGGTTGTACAAGTGTTGTTCCCTAGTTGTGCATTTGACATATCCTGCCTCAGCTTAGTTTTTGTTTGAAAGTCTCTACAGCAACTCTTACATAATATCTGTTGCTGGAAAGAAAGCTGAACAATCCATTCTCCAACTTGATTGCTCATTTTGACACTTACCTTTGGTAATAACTTCTTCCTCTTTATAATCTGTCTCTTTACATTCCCCGGCCTCCACCCCCTGGTATCCCAGAGACAGGGAGCCAGGCTAGCTTAGGGCCCATAGGTGTAGGGCGTGGAGCCATGTTTTAGAAAATAACACTGAAAATTTGAAAATATGTATTAACTCATGTAATAATAACACCTGTTACATGTTAACATAAATAACATTTTTATGGAAAATACCTTTCCAAGAAAAAGTTTTTCACTTTCTAGTCACTTGTCTCTGTAGCAGGAATTTTAACCAGAGTTGGAAGAGGACAAGGAAAGTCGTTTTGTTGGCAGGTGTGTTTTCTGGGGAGGCAGCTGTGACTGTCACCCTGGGAGAGTAGAGTCCCCGATTCCCCGCCCCAGAATACCAAAAGCCACTCTCTGTGGGCTCAGTTCTGAACTCGGGGTTCTGTTGGGGGGCCTCCCACAGCACATTTTCAATCGTTCTCTTCCCAACTTTTCCCCATACAACCCTAGATTGAACTGTAGAGAAACTCAGAGATGACCCAAGGAATAGTACTTTATATATATTTTTAAGTTCATGTGTATTTAATTCCCCATTTTTAATTGGTTCACTCCCCCCGGCAGCTCCATTGAGGAAAGATGAGGCTCTGCAGAGAAGACGATCAGGGATGGGAAGGTATTTGAGTTTGGCGGAGGGAGCCAGGAGCTTACCTCCCTTGGGGCAATGGGGAAACAGTTCTTCCCCGAGCTGTCCCCTTTCTAGTGCCCATTCCTGTCCTGCTTCCAAGCTGGACGCTTGGTAGACCCTGGGTGCCTCCCGTGAGATCTGCTGCTCTGGGGAAGGCATCCCACCCTTGGTAACCTGTGTGGGGCCGGTGCTTCCCCGTAGTCCTGTGCTCTGTAGGAAGTTCACCAGTGTCCTTGTCCTTCCCCAGGAGATGCCAGTAGCCCCCCACCTACTCCAGTAGGACAACCACAAGTGACTTCACACATTACCGGGTGCCTCCTGGAGGGCAAAATGGCCCGCTGTAGAGATCACTGCTCTAGAAAGACCCCTCCACAGAGTACATTAGCTTGTAAGTCATGCCCAGCACATATATGTCTAAGAATAATGTCTCCTTCCTTTCAAGCAGCAGTGCTCAGGCAGAAGGGGTGTCAGCACCTTTACAGTCTTAAAAGTTAGCAAGGACCCAAAGAGCTTCATTTAGTTGGTTATAGTGTCTGATATGTTTCATATTGAAATTAAAACACATTTTAAATATTCATTAATTCATTTACTAATAATAATCACACACCCATTACATGTTATCATAAATCACATATTTTTATGAGAAATAACGATAAAATTCACTGAGAAAATGGCATTGCACTGTTTTTGCAAATCTCTTTAATGTCTGGTTTAATAGAAGAAGCTGGCTTCTCGAGTCTGCTTCTGCATTCAGTCTGTTTTGGTCACTTGTTTTGTAGCCAGTGAAAAATCAACATGATGGTTGTAAAGGCAAATTGTGTCTTAGTACTGTCATAAAAACAATTGACCCCACTTTGAGAACCACTGTGGATCCTCTTCCAGTCCTTTGTATTGCCCATCTGAATCCTTTCATCCTCTTAGCTGCAACTCAAGTTCATTTATCCTGAGATTTGAGGGGGATTTTTCTCCCCATTTTGGGTCATATTTTTTCCATCTTTTAAATATGAGTAGCACTTATTTGCTCTGCTGATTATCATTTGTACTGCCTGGGACACCTTCATTTGTACTTCCTGGGACACCTTGATTTGCCTCGCTAACTCGATTAAGTCCTTGAAGACAGCATTTAACTCGATGCTTCTTTGCACTTGCCATTTCTGTTAGGGCCTGGAGGCAGGAGGTGTGTATGGTGGGGAGGAACCCTGCTGCATCTGTGAGAGCCACCAGCATGAGTCATGGTGACATTTTCCTAAGTCACAAGGAAATTTCATCTGAACGATTTCAGCTAAAAAAGCTCCAAGATTCTCTAAAACATTGGGAACCCACCAAGGTCAGGGTACCAGGGTGTCTGCTTCGGCACAACATCATAGGTAACTGTCTTGCATTTTCTAGTCATTGTCTCAGTTTTTGTTCAGCAAAGACTTCCCCGCTTTTTTGTCAGGTTGGAGAGCAGCCTGTGAGGAAGTGCCACTTCCCAAACCCAAACCCACGCCATCTTTGTTTTCTCCACCTGGGGGAGCAAGAGAACAAGCCTAGAAAGTTAAACTCTCCTGGAAAATGCAGTATTGGTTGAGGACATTGGATTTTTTTGTTTGTTTTCAGATGAGGTTTATTATGGCTCTAAAGGGGAGTTGCTCTGAGCTTGTGCTGTGTTTGCCCGTGGGACTGTCCAAGTGTCTGGGAGCTCTGCTGTGTTAGATCTGTGCTGTGCAAGACGTCAACCTCTGTTTGGCACGTGTGTCTGTTGAAATCAATGAAAATTAAATGAACTTTAGAAACTCCGTTCCTTGGTCATAGTAGCCACAGTTCAAGTGCTCAGGAGTCACATGTGGCTAGTGGCTGTGCTATTGGTCAGCAAATATAGAACATTTTCTGCTTCATAGAAAGTTCGATCAGACAGAGCTGCCTTCTACCTAGCAGTGTTTTCCAAAATATTTATAATGTGAGTATATTTAACTTTGTTTGCTATCACTTTTTAATATGAAATATCAAATTTAAGATTAAATTTAAAGGAAAAGAAGACACATTGGCAAAGGAGAAGAAAGTGGATAAAATTAGGGAACGGAGGAAGGGGAGAAGAGAAGGGAATCAGTGGTAAGATGGGAGGGAAGCCCTGTCATCACTTAGTCTGGTACCCCCTACGTTCTGAGGACCTGATACGCAGAAGATCTGCCATTCCCACAGGAGTGGGCCTAGAGACCCAAGGGAAGTGTCCCTCTCGACTTCCTTTTTAGACTGTTTGTCTTTATCAAAACACAGGATTAAAAAATGAAATAGTTTTGCCCTAGCTGGTTTAGCTTAGTGGTTGGAGTGTCGGCCTGCAGCTGGTTTAGCTTAGTGGTTGGAGTGTCGGCCTGCAGACTGACGGGTTCTGGGTTCGGTTCTGGGTTTGATTCTGGTCAAGGGCACATACCTCGGTTACAGGCTAAATCCCTGCCCCTGTCAGGGTGACACATTGATGTTTCTCCCTCTCTGTCTGTCTTTCTCCCTCCCTTCCACTCTGTCTAAAAATCAATGGAAAAAATATCCTTGGGTGAAGATTAACAAATATATTTTAAAATTTAAAAATATGAAAAGTATGAAAATCTATAGTTCCCATGTCACCTAATCCACTGTCAGCACATGGCAGAGCAACTTCTTTCTACTGTGTGCTGATTGGCCCTACGTCCAGGACCTCCTCCTCCCCTGGGAAGCAGAGTGTGTGGTAGAGGGTGGGCTCTACAGCCAGACCCTCCTGCTCATGGGTCTTTCTTTCTACCTCTCTGTCATTCTCCCTTCACCTTGGCTTTTCTCTTTCACATTGCAGATTGTGTGCTGCATGCCATTGTGGGTGCTGGGGATTCGGTGCAGGACACAGCAGGGTGCCTGAACCCCTGTGGTTGACTTTCAGTGAGTGCTGTGTGCACTAGTTTTTCTCAGGGGCACTGGTGACATTTGGTGTGAGGGCATCTCACACTTTTCAGAGCAGTGGCTCTGGGGCTCTGGACACCAGTAGCTCCCTCTGGTCATTGTGTTATCAAAACTGTACTCACAAGTTTCCAGAAACCCCTGGTAGGGCAGGACCCCCTCTGGCAGCCCCTTTGCTAGAGACCCAGGTGGTCAGAGATGGTCTCGCCAAGGTGATGATGTTAAAGGTGGGAGCAGAATGTGAAGAAGGAGCCAGTGGTGCAAAGTCTGGGAAAGGGAGGTCCAGCCAGTGGAAGCAGCTAGTGCAAAGGCCTTGCGGCACAAGGGAGCTGGGTATGTCCTCCAGAAAGAAGGCTAATTTGGCTGAAGAGAAGTGAGGGTGGCTCAAGCAGGAGGGATGAAGTCCGAGAGATGGGCAAGGCAGGGTCCAGTAAGATCTTGTCAGCAGCCATTGGCAGGGTTTTGGATTTTTATTATAAGGATGATAGGAAACCATTGAGGAATTTTGAGCAAGGAAGTGAGACAATCTGACTTAAGCATTTAAAAGACCTCTGCACAGATCTCTGTGTAGGAAATAGAGGGGTAAAAATTGAAGCAAGGAGACAACTAGAAGACAGGTCCCGCTCAGATGCCTGGTATCTTGTCTGCACTTGCAAAGATGAGGCCCTGGTACAGCTGGCTGTGGGTTCTGGACTTGGGTGGCTTGTCAGCTGACTGCTTGCTTTACAGGCCTGAACTGAGAGCCGGCTTTGTGGCTTCTGACTTATAGAGACCAGAATGCAGAACTTTGCTCAAAAGGAGCAAGCTCCGGCATAGCAGCCTTAGTTTTCCCTAGACAGTCTCATTTCTTGAAGAATACCTTTCCTCTCCTCATAAACACCTGGTTCACCTGTTGTGCAAATGTTCAGTGGCTGTGGACAGGTCATTATTCAAACCAAAGACTAAACTCCTTTTCCATTCCATGACTTATTCCTGCCCTCCAGAGTTTCTGAGTCCTGAGCCTCTGGGGGCCTCTGTGTGGGCAGATCACCTGCCTTCTACACCTAGCCACACCCACCTCTCCGTCTGCTTTCTACTCCCAGATATTTGTTGAATGCTCTTGTCCTGAGGTGCACCAATGACTCCCCATGCAGATTTTTCGTATTGGAGGTTTTAACTTGCCCATTCTTCCATTACCACTTGTAATGGGGGCTCACATGGCTTGCTGATTGGTGTGAGTGCATGGTCAGTCTTGATCAGGAAAATCCCTTATTTTCACCTCTCAGCCAGGGATTGTTGGCTTAATGTAGGGGTCAGGAAACTTTTTCTGTAAAGGGCCAGATAGTAAGTATTTTAGACTTTGAGTGCCATACAGTCTCTGTTTCAACTACTCAACTTACTGTTGCATCAAGTGAGCAGCCATAGACAGCATGTAAACTAAGAGCCATGGCTGTGTTCCAATAGCACTTTTTTCACAAAATAGGCAAGGGGCCAGATATGGCCCATGGGCTTTAGCTTGATGACCCCTGGCCTAGTGGAATCCAAATCAGGTTCAGTACTTAGAGGAACTTTGGCAGAAGCTGGGCACTGTTGTTACTTTGTAGGTCTCTGTGTGGGCTCTTACCTGAGACGAGCAGTGGTTATGCTCTGTGAAAGAAGTATCCCTTTGTTCTGTTTTTTTACTCCATTCACCACCTGGAAGCTATTGAGAGACCAGTGGTTTGACCTGCCCAATCTATATATGTAAAAGGCTAATATGCCAAGTGTCCCCTTGGGAGTTCGACCAGGAGTTCGATCGATCGCTATGACCACCAGAGGCGGCACAGAACATGGCGGGCGACCAGCAATGGCTGCGGAGCACTGAGGGAAGGAGGAGGCGGGGAGCCAGGAGGAACCTCTTGGTGGCTGCATGGGTGGTGAGGGAAGGCGCGGGGGGGTGGGGTGGGGGGGACAGATCGGCCCTGATCTCCAGCCAGGCCTAGGGACCCTACCCGTGTATGAATTTCATGCACCGGGCCTCTAGTTGAACAATAAATGTCTTACATCTCATTGTGAATATTTAGACTTGCAGTGTTTGACTGGAAGGGAAGAGGTACTGCTTAGTACAGTGATTTCTTTTATTGGAAAACATATAGAAATGAGGCTTTGTCACAATTTCAGGTGCCTACTTTGTTGTTTGAAGGAAATATCTCAAAGTACAGAAAACCTCCCAAACACTTGGGATGTTTGTTTTTATTCACTCTGAATTCATGCAGGTGCTATTGCCTGGCTATATAGAAGGTTGGGGGATGGGGTTGACTGCCAGGCACTGGGATGTGCAGGTTTGATGCATCTTTTTAGAAAGTGCAGTGGGTCACTTTTTCCTGAGGGTGAAGGAAAGCTTCTAGAATCTTGTTCTCTGCCTACCAATGTGCAGCCATGCACAATGGCTGCTGTGGAAGAATTGGGAAGATGCTTGGCACCCCTTAAGCCAGGGGTAGGGAGCATCCAGCCCACGGGCTATATAAGGCTCATGAAATCATTTGATCTGGCCCTGCCAAGGCATTAAGAATGAGTTAATTCAATGTTTGACCAAATCTAGCAGGGGTTTTTTTTGTGTGCGTGTGTTGTTGTTGTTGTTGTTGTTTTTTTTTTTATTGATTTCAGAGAGGAAGGGAGAGGGAGAAGATAGAAACATCAATGATGAGAATCATTGATCAGCTGCCTCCTGCACCCCCCCCTACTGGGGATCAAGTCCACAACCCGGGCATGTGCCCTTGACCGGAATCGAACCTGGGACCCTCAGTCCACAGGCCAACGCTCTGTCCACTGAGCCAAACTGGCTAGGGCAGGCTAATTTTTAAGTTGATAATTTGTATGGCCCACTAATCCTATATAATAATCCTGTATAATAAAAGGGTAATATGCAAATAGACCAATGACAGAATAATCGAACAACTAATCAAAGCGTAATATTCTGATGATATGCTAAGGCTGCTCAACTGCTCACTATGAGATGCACTGACCACCAGGAGGCAGATGCTCCAACCAGTAGTTTAGCTTGCTGCTGGGGTCTGGCCAATCGGGACTGAGCAAGATGGGCCGGACATGCCCTGGAGCCATCCCGCAGTCCCTCCCCAGTCCAATTGTGCACCAGTGAGGTCCCTCAGCCTGGTCTGAGCCCTCTCGCAATCTGGGACCCCTCCGGGTATGTCCGAGAGCCAGTTTCAGCCCCATCCCACAGGCCACTCCCCTTGGGAGGGTGCCAGACACAGGGCTAATGGCTGGAGAGCGCTGCTGTGGCAGCTTGAGCCTCTCCTAATCAGCTCCTGATCAGGACTGATTGGGCGAGCCTGTGGCAGGCACAGTGGAGCTGGGATGAGCGGGAGTGGCAGGTAGGACCTGCAGGCAGCGTTGGACTGTGGCTTTTGGCCGGATCCCTGCAGGCTAGCCAGAGAGACCCCACCTGTGCACAAATTCGTGCACTGGGCCTCTAGTGATGTTATAAATATCCATATGGCCCTTGGCAGAAAAAAGGTTCCCCACCCCTGCCTTAGGCAGTGTTTTTGCCTCTGTACCTCCCTGTGGGCCCAGCACTGTGCAAGTTGTGTACAAGTTTTTGTTTGAACACCTGTTTTTAGTTCTTTTGTGTATTTACCTAGGAGTGGGATTGCTGGGTCCAGACCTGCCAGGGATTGGCCACTTCCCCGCCCCCTCCTCTAAGACCCCACTGCCAAAGCTTCAAGGATCCCAGCGCCCCACACTGACAGACCCCTCTATGGAAGGGCACAGCTCTCACTTCATTGGGATAGCTTCAGTTTGAGTCTCAAACGGTTTTTCAGATCATCCCAAAGCCCCCACATCCTGCCTAGAAAATGCAGTTGCTTCTGAATGTGGTGGAGAGCCGCATGCTTGCTCAGAAAGTGGGGGGCTGCGACTTGCAGTGACAGGAAAAGGTCAGCCATTTTGATTTGGGATTGATACCTAATACTGACTTTGGTAAATAATTCCCCGTCACTGAGCCAAAAATAGAGGCTACAGTAGATCCTGAGCATCTGTCACTTCACCAAATGAGTAGATAAAAACAAAACTGCCATACCCTCCATTCCAGGAGCGACAAAAAAAGGAAGACCTAAGTCTGTTTTAGATTTTACCCAAGTCAAGTAGCTAAACATGTTCATACTTTTTTGCAAAACTTTCTTGTCATCTCAGGATAGATAAGCCAGTGTCCATGCTGTGAGTAAACACCTAAACTGGAGCAGCACAGCTGTTGTTTATCACTAGTGTCCCGCCAGCGTTCATGCCTCCTCCAGGCTGGGCACAGTCCGGCCTTCGAAACAGGCATGCTCCTTGGCACCCAGGGCACCTGCTGTTTGCATCCGCCTCCAAGAATGAAGGGAGACAGAGGGTGCACTGGTTAGCAATGGCAGGCTAGTGCTTCCTTCCTCCAATGGTTTCCTCCCTTGCTGTGTGCTTGGCACTGGCCTTGACACTGGGTTCCTAGTTGAGCTTTCAACCTCCTGTCAGAGAGGAACCCACCATCCCAGTGTGAGAGCAAGAGAGCTAAGGCCACCCAGCTGGTGTGTCTCAGTGCTTGAACTTTGACCCATGAACCAAAAGGTCACTGGTTCTGGATTCCCAGTAGGGGGCGTGCAAGAGGCAGTCGATTGATATATCTCTTTCATTGATGTTTCTATCTCTCTATCCCTCTCCCTTCCTCTCTTTTTAAAATTAATAAAAACATTTTAAAAAGTGGGGGGGGGGGGGGGAAGGGATGCCTGGCTGGTGTGGCTCAGTGGTTGAGCATTGACCTATGAACAAGGAGGTCACAGTTGCGGGTTTGATCCCCAGTAGGGGGCATGCAGGAGATAGCCAAACAATGATTCTCTCTCATCATTGATGTTTCTATCTCTCCCTCTCCCTTTCTCTCTGAAATCAATAAAAATATATTTTTTAAAGAAAACAAAAAAACGAGAGAGAGCTAAGGCCAATTTAGAGGTCAGAGGGGTAACAGAAGAAGGAAGCTCCTGATTGTGCCTGGGGCAGTGCGAGGCGGGGTAGGCGGGGGCTTCCTGAACAAGCAGAGCTGGAACAGATGAAACACGTTCTTATATGCAGTGAAGTACACAGAGCACAACATTTACCACTAGTGGCATTTAGTATGTTTATAGTATTGTGTAACCATCCCCACAGTCTAGTTCCAGGGCATTGTCCTCACCCCAAAGGAAACCCTTACCCATTAAGCAGGAACTCTTCAAGTCCTTCCCCAGCCCCTGGCAGCACTGACTCACCTCTTCTCTTTGTGGAGTTGCCTGTTCTGGGCATTTCATGTCAGTGGATCATACAACATGGGGCCTGTTGTGTCTGGCTTCTTTCACTCAGCATCACGTTATCAAGGTCCACACACATAGCCTATGTGAGTACTTGATTCCTTTTTATGGCTGAATAATATTCCATTGTTTGGCTGTAACACAGTTGTTTCATCAGTTGATGGACACTTGAGTCATTTCCATCTTTGGTTATTTTAGTACTGCTACTGCGAATATTAGCTAGTGTACGAGTTTTTGTTTGAACACCTGTTTTCAGTTCTTTGGGTGTGTACCTAGGAGGGGGATTGCTGGGTCCTGTGGTAACTCTGTGTTAAACTACTGAGGAACTGTTCCACCATTCCGGCAGTCACACCATTTTTCGTTTCACCAGCAGTGTATAGGGTTCCAATTTCTCCACATTCTCCCCATCACTTACCTTCCATTAAAAAATATATATTATAGCCACCCTAGTGGTTGCAAAGTAGTATGTCACTGTGGTTTTCATTTTCATTTCCCTGATGGCTAATGATGTCGAGCATCTTCCCATGTGCTTATTGACCATTTGTATAACTCCTGAGTCACCACCATTCAGCATATTCAGACCCCTCTCTGCCCTAATGCACAGAGAACATCCTCTGACTCTGCTTCTTCCCCTGGTGCCCCGCCTGCTTCCTTCTCCCCACCACACTTTTCTTAATCCTCACCAGAGGATATTTTTTCCATTGATTTCAAGAGAGTAGAAGGGACGGTGGAGGGAGGAAGAGAGGGAGGGAGGCGGGAGGGAAGGAGGAAGGGAGGGAAGGAGAGAGAGAGAGAGAGAGAGAGAGAGAGAGAGAGAGAGAGAGAGGTGAATGAGACACATCAATTGGTTGCCTCCCGCATGTACCCTAACCAGGGCCAGGGGTTGAACCTGTAACCCAGGTACCTGCCCTTGATTGGGAATTGAACCCATGATCTTCCGGTCTACATGCTGATGCTCTAACCACTGTTCACACCAGCCAGGACCCCACCACACTTTTCAAAGGTGTTGTGGATCCTCTGGATCTTCCTGCTGTGTCCTCCGCTCCCTCACTCAGCCCCCACAACCTCTGAGATATGAGTCCAGCAGACATTTGGCTTTGGTGGCATTTGGTGGAGTTGACCTTCCTTCCTTCCTTCCTGAACAGCTTCTTCCCTTGGCCTCATGATGCCCCCACCTTGGTTTGCTTCGCCAACCGGGTCTGTGCAGCTCCCTTTGTCACCTCCTCCTTCACCCCTCCCTGCTCACTGCATGCTCTTGGACTAGGCGGTCTCATTCATCCCCTGACCTCGGTGACCAGGTAGAGAGTTGACTCCAGGTTGACATCTTGGCTCAGAGGATGGTTTCCTGAGTGCCAGCTGTGCGGCACCCAAGGTGGAGAAGGCACATGAGGGCAGGCCAGTCTTGCTGTCTCCAGAGCTGGTGGGACAGACAGTAACCAAGGAGGAAGACACTTGGTATAACAGACAGAGGAGGAGAATGGTGAGGAGAAAGAGGCAGAGGAGTCCCTGGAACTCCTCATCCAGGACACTGGCATCGCCGTGGAGGTACTTCCAACTCAGCACCTTCACAGCTTCTTTCCCCCTTTTCTTTCCTATTTCCGCGACTGTCCCACGTCCCCATTCCTGTGTCAGCCAGAGGTCTGGGAGGTCTCCCTGACTCCTCGTCCTCTTCATCCCCCACTTCCAGTCCATCCTGTCAGCTAGCGCCTTGATTTTCCCACAGATTCTCTGCTCTGCCCAGTGTTCCGTTTGCCATCCTCATCTCTTGTCTGGAGAACTGGAAAACCCTCCTGTGGCTCCTCTGCTTCCCTAACCATCCGGACCGGACCCGCACTGGAGCCTTAGGGGCCTTTCCGAGGGAAAAGTGTTTGTGTCATTGCCCCACTCTGACCCTTTCACTTGGCTTCTAGTTTCCCCTGAGATAAAGGTCACATTCTTTCACTTGGGCTGGTGGCTCTGAGGCCACCCCAGCCCCAGCCTGTGCCTGCCTGACTCTCTGCTGTGACCTACGGCTGTGCCCAGCCTCTCGGCTCTCAATGACACCTGCCCGGACACTTCTCCACGCACACGCACACATGAACATACATGTGCACACGCTGTCAGAGGAGCCTCCCTGAACTTGCAAGTTCCTTGGACTCCTGTCATGTATTGGGCGGCCCTGTGTTTTTCACAGAACTGGACAGTGTGGTCTAGGCCAGACAGGCCTGTCCCCCAGGAGCCGACAGTCCTCACTGGGGGAAGACATCCACCTTGTAATCAGCAGGTGAGCGTAAAGTGACAGCACATTGGTGACAAAGGAGAAGCCTGCGCTGAGAGCTCCAGGGCACAGGAGGGCCTGGCCCCACCTAACAGAATGGGGGTCATGGGGGAGATGGGACCAGGTTGCCTTTTCTGGAAGTCACTCTGCCAGCCTTGAGGACGAATGCTCGGGAGGGAGACGCAGGAGGTGAGACCAGCAGGGCCCGTGGGAGAGGAGATGTGTGGAGTCAGCAGGTCTTGGGGAGAACTTTGTTTTCTCAGGCAGTGGGAGCCTTACTCAGTGTGCCCCACGGTGGGCTGTGGATACCACAGATTTCGTTCTGTTTTACGACTTAGCCAGATTGCCACTTGTAGTGTGAAGGCCATTCTGTCCAGGGAGCAGCAGAGAGCTCACCTGTTCAGGTTTGACCCAGTCGCCTTCCAAGGTTGTTATGTTGGTAGCACTGGATTCGGCATTACAAAAAATAACAGGCCCAAGGAAACTTCCATCTACTGGACACGTGTGTGTATCATTTAAAAGAAGAACATCTCCTGGGAGGAGCTGTTTGTGACTGGGGAGTAAGTAATACTAGGCTTTTCTGGGGCATATGGAGAGAACCCAGCAGGAGAGTTAACATGGGGAAGCCCCTGGAGGAGGAGTGATGGATGGGGTTTTCGAGGAGGAAAGACCCATGCTTTCATGATCATGTGAGAGAATGACAAACGTCAGGGATAGAGCCCAAGATGCCCGTATTGAGGAAGAAGCTCAGACTGTGGGCAGGCAGGGAGCCCAGGCCCTCGTCCCTGTGCAGGTTCATCTGCGTGTGGAGCTCCGACAGCTTGCAAGCGTCCCGGGCCCGGCATTCGTAAGCACCTCAGTAAAAGGTAAAGCAGCGCTTGCTTCTTAGTAAAACTCCCAGTCAAGGAGGAGAGTAAATAGTTAGGGGTCTGAGTCGGTAGGTCTGCTCTCCTTGGCCCTGAGTGATTGGAGGGGCTTGTGGGTTTGTTTCTAGGATGAGTTTGATGGGTACAAAGTCCATTTCTCTAGGCAGACTGCAAGGTGGGAGAGTGAGCACCTTCGCTGCACGCATAACCTGGGTGGTCCACACTCACCAGTGCATCTGCCAGCTGTCATCGCCTTGGCCAAGCACAGCTGAGCTCCTCAGGCTCCCTGGGCCAGCCGGTCCCCCCAGGCCTACCTGGGAGAGAGGGCCCGTCCTGCTGTGTGTGCCCTCAGCACGCCTCCACCTCTGCTTGAGCGCTGCTCCTCACTTGCAGGGGGGCTGTGTGTCATGGGACAGCCGAGCTGTGGTGATGCAGTAGGCAGACAGGCACTGAATCTGGAGCCCGGAGGTGAATGCGAGGAGAGAGCAGCCAGAAAGCACGTTCTGAGGCTCTCCTGTAGCCTCTCCGGAGTCCTGAGGCTGAGTGGTGCGCTAGCAGGGAAACTTGTCATTTATGAGCTGCTCAGCATATTAGTTTCCTATTGCGCTGCACCAGTGACCACAAACTTACTGGCTTAAAAGATATCAGTTTTCTATCTTACAGTTCTAGAGGTCAGTAATCTGAAATGGGGCCGAAGTTAAGGTGTCGGCATGGATAGTTCCTTCTGGAAGCTCTAGAGAAGAATTTGTTTCCTTGCCTTTCCCGACTTTTAGAAGCTGCCTACACTCCTTGACTCATGGTCCCTTCCTCCATCTTCAAAGCCAGCAGTGTGGCGCCTGCCAGCCCCTCTCTGACCTCTGCTTTGTCACCTCATGCCTTCTGTCTTGTAAAGACCTGTGTGGTTACCTGGCGTTCACCTGCTACCACAGGACCCTTCACCTCATCACATCTGCAGAGTTCATTTGCCCAATTGAGGTCCCAGAATTAGTGTGTGAACATCTTTGGAGGGTCATTATCATCAGCCTTTTTTCATACCAGTCTGTATGGTAAATATTTAAAAGTCAAAAGGAAGATAAGGAAATTAGGTAGACCCGTGATCTCTCCAAATCGAGCATTGCCAAAGGTGGACGGAGCCTCACAGTCCAGAAACTGTGAGGAATTAGATTGTTTACAGTGGAGTGGAAGACACTGTCCCAGGATGGAACTTTTATGCATTTTTTCCATAGCCTAATGGTGCTATAAAATAAACTCATTTGACATATTTGTTTTTGTTTTTATTTTGTAAATAGATTTCCAGCAGGAAAAGCAGCCTTGGTTCTGTGTCTACAATATCTAGTAAAATTAAGGTGCCAGCCACTCAGTCCATAGTGAAGAAAGACAAACGGCAAAATTCCTCCAGGTTTAGCGCCAGCAATGATAGAGAACTTCAAAAACTACCATCTTTAAAAGGTAATTTTTATTATTTGTCTTTTAAAATTAATTTTTGCCTATTTAGGGAGGAGTAATGTTTTGATAGTTTGCTAGCTTTTTGTACCTTTACTGTGTTTATATTCTGTAGGGTCATCTTTTCTTCTTTATGGAGTTTTTGTTTAGATTGAATGCCATTAACTTATTTACTCAACCAATATTTTAAACACCAGAGCTACTTAAGATAAAAATCTAACCATAAATGTATTGTAGGTATAATATACTAAAAAGTAACAGAGGAAAGACTTAAAAGCTTCTCATCTATATATATAAAAGCCTAAGCGACCTTTCAACCATTCTACTGGTAGCTATGACCACCAGGGGGCAGATGCTCAATGCACAGGCATGGAAACATGGAACAGAGGGAAGGGGGAAGGGAGAAGGCGGGAAGAGATTAACCAAAGGTCTTATATGCATACTAGAGGCACAGTGCACAAATCCACGCACCAGTGGGGTCCCTTGGCCTTGCCTGCGGGGACCAGGCTGAAACCAGCAGTCTGGTATCCCCCAAGAGGTTCCGGATTGTGAGGGGGCACAGGCCAGGCCGAGGGACCCCACCAGTGCACATATCTGTGCACCAGGCCTCTAGTATTAATTATAATTAAGCTAGCCAATTTTTCTTTTAAGTAATTCTTCTCTTTCATCTGTCTCAGAACTCTACAGCTCAGAAAGGAGCCACCCCAAGTCGAGTAATTGTGAAGACTATGGTAGAACCCCTTTGTTTTTCTGATGTTGGAGGAATGAGGACTGGATTATAGTCCTTGATGGACTTCTCCTAAGAGTCATTGGGCATTATTCTACCCAGGGATTTCCTGTTTGAGAGGAGTCAGGGAATGGAGCTCTTTGCTTTGAATTTCCCCCAAATGCACAGTTACCCCTTTCTACCTGAGAGTGTTCAGCCCTAAAAATGGTCCTCCAGGAGATTTTGAGATTGAAGTCCATAAAACCATATCAAAGAAAATAGGGTAAGGGCCCAAAAATCAAATGTGATTTGCGGTAGATAATATACATTCTAAGTCATTTTTGAGGAGTCTTCCCCTCCCAAATAATCCATGACTTTCTGGGGCTATTCATTCATTTAGCAAATACTGTATTGAGTAACTACAAAAACAGGCCCTGTTCTAGGTACTGGGGTACAGCATCAAACAAACACCAGGGCCTGCTCTGCTGGAGCCAACTTCCTGTCCCAAGGTGGGAAACAGCCAGTGAGAAAAGGAATGTGTGCCCGTGACTCCTTCCGGTACCCTTTGGATGCTGGCCACCATCCATGAGATGTCTGTGGTGGAGAAGTGTCCCATAACCATTATTGAGCCTTCTCTGTCCAAGCCCCATCCCTAATACCCATCATGAGTATTAGGCTTGGCTTCTGCCATTAGGGCCTGTGCCCGCGCTCAGGGCACCATGCAGCGGCCCAGCCCTGTGGCTTCCTTTGCTTCTTCCAAGGATTCTCTGCACAACCCTCTTTCTCTAGGTCTCAGTTTGTGATTCTCAACCTCCCTTTTCTCTTTTTTTCTTTATACCAAGTAAGAACGGCATGCAGTCTGCTTGCACTATTCTCAGAGGGATCAATTTTCTGTTGTACATCCACATATCCAGGGAATTCATACTGGTCAAGTCAATTCCCTTCACTGATTTTGTTAAATGAGTCTTTCCTGGCTATTCTGAAACATAAGTGCTTCTGCAGATATGTTAAAATAATTTTCTCTAACACAGAAAAATAGGAGTTGATTGGAATAATATTGAAGTTGTATGTTAATTTGGGGAAGATTGATTGACATTTTTATGATACTCTTTTCCCATCGAGGAAGATGATATATCGCTTCCATTTTTCTGGGTCTTGTGATTTTCTTTTCTTTTTTTTTCTTTTTTTAAAATATATTTTATTGATTCTTTACAGAGAGGAAGAGAGAGGGATAGAGCGTTAGAAACATCGATGAGAGAGAAACATCGATCAGCTGCCTCTTGCACACCCCCTACTGGGGATGTGCATGCAACCAAGGTACATGCCCTTGACCGGAATCGAACCTGGGACCTTTCAGTCCGCAGGCCGACACTCTGTCCACTGAGCCAAACCGGTTTCGGCGTGATTTTCTTTTAAGTTGCTACCTTTTCATTAAATTTATTCATAAGTACTTTATAGTTTTTGCTACTCTTCTGACTGGGTTATATTTTTTTCATTTCTGCCTCTAATTAGTTCTCACTAATCTAATGAAAAGCTGTTGGTTTTTTATCATTTTCTTACTATGTTATCTTACCAAATTTTCTTATTAATCTTAGTAATTTTTTTTACAAAAGTTTGCATATATAGTTCTGTCATTTGTAATTAGATACTTTTATCTTTCCTCCAATATTTATACCAATATATATTAGTTACTTTAACTTTAGGACAGTAAAACATAGATATCAGAGATGAGAGCAGGCCTCCCTGTTTTCTCGCATTTTGGTAAAAGGCTTCAGCATTTCCTGTTTCTTGTGAAAATGCCTCTTGGTTTCTGGTAAATGGCCTCCACCCAGAGTGTAGATGGTCCGTGGTCTACCTTCACATGGCTGTTACACCCCTGTGCTGGCTGGTGGGTGCCGTGCACTATTGCTGAGCTTTATCCGATGCCATATGATTTTTCTCCTTACGATGTTAACATAGTAATTGTGTGTGGATAGATTTTCTGCTTTTGAACTATCCTTACATTACTGGGATAAATCTCAGTATTGCACAGTATACGGTGACTTTTATGTGGTTCAGTTTACTAATTTTCTGCTTCTGTATTTATCACATGGAGCTGGCCTGTTGTCTTCCTTTTTTGTGTTACTGCATTTTACCCACTCTAAGAAGTGCTGATACCGGCCCGTTGTGATCTTTCCCAGAGGTGGCCTGCAGGTGTCCTGCATCTCTCTTACGCTGCTGTCCAAAGGCAGGGACTGTTCTGCCGTAATCAGACGTGGAATGACGTGTGTGCTCTCAAAGTCCAGAACACAGGGTTGAAGGTTGACTTAGAACTCAGTGGGCCTAGTGCTTTTCTCAGTGATAAATCTGTAGATTCCTTCTGTGTTGGGTCATTTTAGAGTACATCATGTGTTAACTTGTACATTATGTTCTTAACGAATCTTTTCATGTCTTCCACATCTGAGGTGGTAATGTCTCCTTCTGAGCTCATTTGTTCTTTTGGTTATTTTGTTTTCAATATCATTCATTTTCACATTTATCTTCAATTACTCTATTTTGCTTTATTTTATTCTTTTCCTCATTTATTAAGTTAAGTACAGAGTTCACTTATTTTAATTTGTGTTTAATAATAAAAGAATTTAAAGATGTGTATTTCTCTGAATATAACTTCAGCTGTATTCATAGATTATCTTTTTTTTCCAAATTATAGACATTTTTTAGTCTTATTGAGGCATAATTTACATGCTGTAAAATTCACTCATTGTTATGCAGCCATTACCACAATTTGTTTTAGAATATTTCTATTTTAAAAAAGTCACCTTGTACCATTTGCCATCAATCCCCGCTCCTATCCCCAGCTCCAAGCAATACTGATTGGCTTTTTGTCTTGGGATTTGCCTTTTCTGGCCATTTCCTATCAATGAAATCATGCAGTATGTAGTCCTTTACATCTGGTTCTTTTGCTTGGGAGGTTCCTCTATGTTGAGTGTGTTTCTTTTTTCTTTCTTCTTCTTTTTTTTTTTTTTTTTTTAATGTATTTGGATGCTCCTGTATTGGGTGCATATATATTTACCAGAGTTATATCCTCTTGTTGTATAGATCCCTTTAGTATTATGAAGTGGCCTTCCTTATCTCTTGTTATGGCCTTCACTTTGAGGTCTATTTTGTCAGATATAAGTATTGCTACCCCAACTGTTTTTTGTTGTTGTTTTTTTCATTTCTGTTTGCCTGAAAAATTTTTTTTCTATCCCTTCACTTTCAGTCTGTGTGAATCCTTTGTTCTGAGGTGGGTCTCTTGTAGACAGCATATATATGGGTCATGTTTTCTTATTCATTCAGCCACCCTAGAGTAGTGTTTCTTTTTTCTTTTATCTAAACATCTTTATTGATTTCAGAGAGGAAGTGAGAGGGAGAGAGATAGAAACATCAATGATGAGAGAATCATTGATTGGCTGCCTCCTACACACCCCCTACTGGGAATCAAGCCTGCAGCCTGGGCATATGCCCTTGGCCAGAATCGAACCTGGGACCCTTTAGTCCGCAGGCCGATGCTCTATCCACTGAGCCAAACCAGCTAGGGCTAGTGTTTCTTTTTTAATGCTGAATAATATTCTGTTATATGAACATCTCACCTTTTGTTTTTCCATTCACAAATTGATGGACATTTGAGTTGTTCTTTGGCTATAATGAATAATGCTGCTATGAACATCCGTGTACAAGTCTTTGTTTGAATATATATTTTCCTCTGTCTTGGGTTGATACCTAGAAATGGAATTGCTGGCTTGAATGGTAAGTTTATGTTTCTTTCTTTCTTTTTTTTTTTTTTTTTAAGAAATTTGCCAAACGGTTTTCCAAAGTGGTTGCACCATTTTACATTCCTACCAGCCATATCTGAGGTTTCCAGTATGTCCACATTCTTGCTAATACTTGTAATTGTCTGTCTTTTGGATTATAGTCTTTCTTGTGGGTGTGTAGTGGTATCTTCTTCCTTATAGTTTAATTTGTATTGCTCTAATGATTGTTAATGTTACACACCTTTTCATGTACCTGTTAGCCATTTCTATGTCTTCTTTGCTGAAATGTCTATCACAGCTTTTAAATTGGATGTCCTCTTATTATTGAACTAGGGGCCCAGTGCACGAATTCGTGCACCTTGAAAGAAACTGTGGGCAGCGAGGCCGTGGTGGGCACAGGGGCGGGTCTCAGCCCATCCTCCTCGCCCCTGCCCGACCCCTCCCTCCAAGGCCCCCAGTCCCCTATCTGCCCGCAGCCCTGCTCCCGCCACCTCTGCTCCCACTCGCTGACATTGCCATCCCCACTCGCACCTGCTGACAGCGCAGAGCGATTGGGGCTGGCGCCAGCAGCGGGTGCAAGCAGTGGCTGCTGCCCCAATCGCCCCTCAGGATCAGGGAGAGATGGAGAAGCACTCAGGGGTGATTGGGGCTGGCAACCGCCACTTACACCCGCTGACGGCACCAAGCGATCGGGACCGGTGCTGGGTACTGGCAGAGGGTGTGAGCAGTGGCTCCAGTGCGGGTGCGAGTGGGGCCAGCGCCGGCAGCAGGTGTGAGTGCCGGGCAGGACTGCGGCGTGTGGGAGCAAAGAATTTTCAGTAACCACCAGAGGCTCACCCCGATGACAGCGACTGGTGACCTGCCTTGGTCTGGCGCCCCTGCTTACCTGCTCCACCATCCCACCTGCTGCTGACGCCCGCCATGTTCCATGCGCACCCCCTGGTGGTCAGCACACGTCATCGTGACCAGTTGTTCGGTTCTGCCATTTGATCTATTTGCATATTAGGGTTTTATATATATAGATTACAGTTAATCCTTAAACAACATGGGGGTTAGGTTTGCCAACCCCCTTGTGTCGTCAAAAATCCATGGACAACTTTCGACTCCCCAAAAACTTAATTACTAATAGCCTACTGTTGACTGGAAGGAAGTCTTACCAGTAATATAAAAAGTCAATTAACATGTTATGTATTGTATACTGCATTCTTACAATAAAGTAAGCTAAAGAAAAGAAAATATTAAGAAAATCATAAGGAAGAGAAAATATAGTATTTATTGAAGAAAATGTGCATATAAGTAGATCCATGCAGTTCGAACCCATGTTGTTCAGGGGTCAGCTATGTAACAATTATTTATATATCCTTTATAAGGTATATGATTTACAAATACTTTATCCCAGTTTGTGACTTGTCTTTTTGCACTCTTTTGTGTGTCTTTGTAGCATAAAAGTTTTATTTTATTTATTTTATTTTTTTAAATATATTTTATTGATTTTTCACAGAGAGGAAGGGAGAGGGATAGAGAGCCAGAAACATCGATGAGAGAGAGACATCGACCAGCTGCCTCCTGCACACCCCCAACTGGGGATGTGCCTGCAACCAAGGTATATGCCCTTGACCGGAATCGCACCTGGGACCCTTCAGTCTGCAGGCTGACACTCTATCCACTGAGCCAAACCAGTTAGGGCATCTTTTATAGATCTTGATTTTGCTGTTGTATATGAGAACTCTGCCTAACACAAGTTCACAGAGTATTTTTCCCCATGTTTTCTGTAGAAGTTTTATAGTTTTATACTTAGGTCTGTGATCCACTTCCAGTATAATGTGAAGTAGAAGTACCAATTCATCTTACTGCCCGTGCATCGCCAGTTGTCCCAGCACCATTTATTGCAAAAGCGACTCTTACCCCATGGAGTTGTCTTGGCAGCTTGTCAGAAACAAAGTGAGCATAAATGTAAAGATTGATTTCTTCCCCTTCCCCTTTTTGTGGTTTTGCTCTCTGCTCATTCTGGGCTCTCAGTTTTATTCCATGGATCTGTATGCCTGCTTTATACCAGAACCACACTGTTTCATTGTGCCATCTCATTGTTTTACTTTGCATTTCTGTGATGAGGTCAGGTATCTTTCAAATGCTATTTTCCACTGGGCTGCCTGACATTTTCTTAATTTTTTAAAAGAGTTTTTTGTTTATTCTGGATATGAACTCTTTGTTGGTTATATGTGTTTTGCAAATACATTCTTTCCACTATAGCTTGTCTTTTTTATTTTAGCCATTCCAGTGAGCTGGTTCAATTTCTAGTTAATTGATGATAGATGAAGTCCAACATCTCTTTAGGTGTATGGCCTGTTCAGATAACTTCTTTTGTGAAGTACCTCTTTAAGTCTTTGGGCTTATCTTTCTATTAGGTTGTACCATTTCTTAAAAATTGGATTTGTAGGAATTTAGCTATAGGTCCTTTGTAGATATAGGAATTGAAAAATTTTCTTCTACTCTATTTTGAATTTTCACTCTCAAAAACATTATCACTTTGAGAGGACTTTGTATGTCCTCTTTAATTAATCTTTGTCTGCTACAAAGTAATGAAGATGTTAGCCTGTGTCTTCCCCCCCCCCCCTAAAACTTTATTTTACCTTTCACATTTAGCTGTACAGTCCATATAGAATTACTTTCGTATCTGTTGTGGTGTTAGAAGTCAGATTCTGGTTTTTCCTGGTGGCTCTCTGTTTGGCATAGCACCCTTGGGGGACAAGATCCTCCTTCACTCATTGCAGTGTTACCTTTGTCTTAACTAAGTACCATTGGAGTGTGGATTCATTCCTGGGCTGTCTCACCTTGTATCAGTACAACACTAACCATCCTGGTAGGTCTTTTTTTAAAAAATATATGTTTATTGATTTCAGAGAGGAAGGGAGAGAGTAATAAAAACATCAATGATGAGAGAGAATCATTGATCAACTGCCTCCTGCACCCTCCCTACTGGGGATCGAGCCTGCAACCCGGGCATGTGCCCTTAACCGGAATCAAACCTGGGACCCTTCAGTCCATAGGCCGATGCTCTATTGACCAAGCCAAACCAGCTAGGGCCCTTAGTAGGTCTTGATATCTGGTAGTGTAAGCCCTTCAGCTTTTTCTTCATAATTTCCTTGGCTCTTTTCATTTCCTTATAAATTTGAGAATCAGTGATTTCTCTAAGTCCTGGTTTCTTTTAGTGGGGAATGGTATTTCAAGACTACAGTCTAGGTGCTAGGATTCTCATTACTATTGGAATGGTCATTTTGTACAGGCCTTTTATCTTATATCTTCTTTTTGCCACCCCAAGATTTCTGGTCCTCAAGGACATCAGAGATCATAGAACTTAAATATCAGGTAATTATTTACTTCATTCCATATTACACACAAAATATTCTCAGTAAAATAAAACCAATATAAACAGTGTGATGATTGAAAGGTTAAAATTTTTTGCATTTTTAAATTTTCTTCCTCCCATCCTGTGCAAACTTCATTCCCACATGAGTGTATAGTTAGTGCTCACCACCAGGCTCAATGCCGACACTGCTTCTCTGGAGTAGGCTTCAACTTCAAACTTCAAAGAATGTCTGGCTGGGAAATCCTGGGCTAATTTTTTTATTTTTATGAGAGTCTTAGGGCTGTTCCTCCATTTCCTCTGTAATAAAGCATTGCTGTCAGAAGCTGATGTCACTTTAGTTTTCTGTCTCTTACGGGTTACTTGGTCTTTTTGCTTTCATGCCTAGAGAGTCCAATTTCAGAATGTATCATTCTGGGTTGGTTTTCCCACATACATGTTCTTTCTATATGGATTATTACTTTGAGGATTTGTTCTGTTTCCTTGCTTTCATTTTCTCCTGTGGCGACTCCTGTTGTATAAATAGAGACTCTTCTTTGCCTCTTTTTATTCTTGTTTCTCTCTTTGTGCTTTTCATTTCTTTTTCATTTAAATTATTTTTTTTCATGTACTATTCCTTGTAAGGTATTTTACATTGCATTTATTGGCTCTTGTATTTCTTGCCATTAATTTTCATTTCTGAAATTATTTTTATTTTAATTATTTACAGAGTTATATTACCTATTTCTGAGTTTTTCTATTAAAGATTCATGTTGTCCTTTTACACATTATATTATTCCTTTAATGTCTTTGGCTCGTCTTGAAGCATTAAGTTGTAGTTTTAATATCTTTTGTGGGATGTCTTTCTGACATGCTTTTACTGTCTGCAGAGATGTCAACCTGTTCCTTGTTCTCTTCCTTATAATCACTCTGTGTGGGACTTGACTTTGATCCCTTCTATTGAGAGGGGGGAGGGGACTAGAGAAGAGAGTTGGGTTCTAGAGCTCTAGCTTAGGTTATTTTTGTGAAATTTTCAAAAATATGGCAGCTCACCTTCTTAGTGCCCTGACTCAGTCTTTTCTATCTGGACCTACTTTTCCCATTTCCTCTCTGTCCCTGCTGCTCAATTGGGATTCTTTTCCCAGCAGTTTCTTCCCAGAGTGGCCTCGTTCTGAAAGGGAACCTCAGCTGCTGAGTTTTGAGGTCCTGGGCTCAGACAGGTTCAGCCTCTTTAGGCTTAGCCATGGCCATGTTGCTCTCACCACTGGAGGGTACAGCCACTTTTGTTTGCACTGCTTTTCTCAGGTGGGCTCACCCAGCTCTCTGTTTGAGTGTTTCTGCGCTGTCAGCTCCATAGGCATCTTTCTTGCAGACGCCGATATCACACAGGTCTTATAGTTGCTGGTAGTCTAGCCCCTATGCTCATGTGTGTATAAGAACACATTGTCAGCTAATTCTGTTGTAGATGTTGGCCACGAGCGTCTGGTTTTGCCATCTTAGTTGCTCTGGATGATTTTATGTAAGAATTTGGAGAGATTAAAAAACTATGCCAGCCAAAACCGGTTTGGCTCAGTGGATAGAGTGTCGGTCTGCGGACTGAAAGGTCCCAGGTTCGATTCCTGTCGAGGGCATGTACCTTGGTTGCGGGCACATCCCCAGTAGGGGGTGTGCGGGAGGCAGCTGATCGATGTTTCTCTCTCATCGATGTTTCTAACTCTCTGTCCCTCTCCCTTCCTCTCTGTAAAAACTCAATAAAATATATTTTAAAAAAACCCAAAAAACACTATGCCATACTTTTCATAATTTTCAAAATTTGGAAGCCACCCTCCAAGATATCCTTCAGGTGTTGAACGGATAAATAAGCTGTGGTCCATCCAGATAATGGAATATTGTTCAGCAATAAAAAGAAATGAGCTATCAGGCCATGAAAAGACATGGAGGAATCTTAAGTGCATATTGCTAAGTGAAAGACGCCAAGGCTGCATTCTGTATGATTCCAAGTATATGACATTCTGGAAAAGGCAGAACTATGGAGACAGTAAAAAGATCAGTGTCTGCCCTGGCCAGTGTGGTTCGTTTGGTTGGGGTTTTGTCCCATGTACCAAAAGGTTTTGGGTTTAATTCCCAGGTGTGAGGGGGGCGCACTGAAGGCAGGCGATTGATGTTCTCTCTCACAGCAATGTTTCCCCCTCTCTTTCCCCCCACCCCGCCCGGCCTCCTTTCTTCCCCCTCCCTCCCTTTCTAAAATCAGTGAGCATGTTTTCTGGTGAGGATTTAAAAAAAGAAAAGATCAGTGGCTGCCAGGGGTTGGGAGGAGGGAGGAATGAACAGATATAGTGCAGGAGAGGTTTAGGGCAGGGAAACTTCTCTGTGATACTATAATGGTGACTACATGGATGGCATTTTGCATTTGTCAAAACCCACAGGATGTACAACTGGAGTGAACCCTAATGTAAATCGTTTTTAGTTAATAAAAATGTTCATGAATTACAACGAATGTACCACACTAATGTAAAGGTTAATAATAAGGGAAACAGAAGAGACCACTTTTTTTAAGTGACTTACGGGGGATTAAATTAATTATGGACTCTATTTCTTAAGGCATTCTCCCTATTTTAGAAAAGAAAGGCTTGGGAGAAGTCAGAGTTATAATAAAACAAGGTAGGACTTAATAACAGTTAACTGAAAACCATGGGACAGAAATTTAGTTGCTAAGTATTTGGTGTTTTGGGAAAGAAGTTGCCACATTGTTGGGAGAGTTTACTAGAATTTTTTTTAATTGGCTTTTGAATGGCAGTTAAAATTTTATGTTTCTCCACCCCCACCCCCCTTTTGTGAAAATACAGTACTTCAACATCATTCAAAACAATCTTTTTTCTTATATAGTTGAAAGTTTTGCAACCATGTGGATTGTTTTCCTGCCTAAAAATGAATTAAAGGAACTTAGCCTCTTGCCCATTAGTTGAAGAATAACAGAAATGGAGAGAGACTTTCCCAGAGCTGACACTGCTTTCATCTGTCTTTTCTCCTCTGGTCGAGTTGTGTCTTCTATCGTGTTCTGATTTCTGTGTCTTCTCCTGACACAGTAATGAGGGGAAGGAGCCTTGGGTCTGGTGAGGCAGGTGCCAGTTCCCAGTAAATATTTACTGGCCACCTGGGTTGTGTGGAGCATGGGGAGGTGGTCAGGACAATAATGGACCTCATTCTGGCTCCTCTTGACTGCGTTCTGCCAGCAGCTGGGCAGCAGAGGTGCATCCAGGGCTGCTCTTGTGAATAAGTGAGAGGTGGTCTCATGTCTGACAGCCTAGCCCGGCGGCAAGCTGCAGCCAGCCCAGCCCATTCTTCTTGGGCCGCAACGAGGCTGTTACTCCAGGGTGAGTCTCAGGCCTCTGCTTGTCATACTCTGCGAGACCCTCTGGGCAGAACCTGGGGTTTGGTGTCAGCTGGCAGCTGTAATCACAAATTGAATGTTTAACGCAGGCCTTCCCCAAACCTCACCTGGATTTCTCCCAGCATCTTACATTCATTCATATTCTCTCTCTCTCTCTCTCTCTCTCTCTCTCTCTCTCTCTCTCTCTCTCTCACACACACACACACACACACACACACACACACGCACACACGCACGCACGCACGCACGCACACACATTGTTCCTAGAATGGTCCCATCTTCTTTCCAGTCCCTCTGGGGCCCTGGGGCCCTGAGTTTCCTTGGTGCCCTACCTTCCCCAGTGGTGGTCTCCCCGCTGCTGGTTCTGTCCCTCCAGTAAATATACAAAGCATAATATTTAGCATTTTTACATTCTTATGTGTTCAGTTTAGTGGCATTAAGTACATTCACAATACCCGTCACTGTTGTCTATTCACCATCCCCACCAAAACCATGTGCTATTAATCCTCACCCCAGCCCCTGGCAGCCACCATCTGTCTCTGTGATTTTGACTCCCCTAGGTCCCTCATAAGTGGATCCTACAGTGTTTGTCCTTTGGGGAATGGCTTATTTCACTGAGCATGATGCCCACAAGGCTCATCCACATTGTAGCATCTGTCAGAATCGCCTTCCTTTTTGAGGCTGAGTGGCATCCTCTGTGTGGATGGACCTCATTCATTGTAGACACTCAGGTTGCAGAGCACTCTGCACACATGGCTTCGCCCACCACACGTTGTCTGGAGCATCCCCCATGGGCAGAGGCTGTCTGCATGTTTGCTGTGGTGCCCAGTCCAACATCTGCCAAGAGCCCCAGCAGACGTTTGATGAAGGAATGGAAAGCACTTCAGGGCCCCCTGCCTGTTCTTTTCCACAGAATTGCTGTGGAAAAGAACCCCCTCTCATAGGTCAACTAGAACCCATCCAGGTTCATCACTCCCCCTGCCTCAGGTTCTTTGTAAAATGGATTTGTCACTGAGAGTTGACACGAAAGCACTTCAGTCGGTCACGTGTTCTCTGTCTACTCTGTGCGTTTCCCGCCTCCTCAGGACAAGGACGGGCTATAGGGACCTGCCTGACTGCAGGTTCCCCAGCCCAGGTCCCCTCACAGCGCTCGGGAAACTTTCGTCCGTCCGCCTCACTGCCTTCTGCTGGCCTGCCCTGGGGGTGACCTGGTCCACCCTTCTAATCACTCGCAAGACTTTCTCCCATCAACAGGACAAATGTCTGTCCCTCTGTCCTTGCTGTTGGCATCAGGAAGTCCTCTGGCAACCTTTGAACACAGCTGAATGCCAGGTAGCTTTGATCTGCCTAAGGAAAATGTCTATTTTAAATCATAAGTGAAGCCAAATTTTTTAGGTTAGATTCTTACCCTACAAAACATACATCGCCACACTCAGAGAGTTTCCAGTTAAAGTGGTTTCAGTGCCAGTGCCTGCGGTTAAGATGCCTGTTGTCTAGGTCCAAAAAGACAGCTGCCTCTTAATGAAACAGCCGTAGAACTTTTTCACTAAAATGGAGCATATTCAATTTGCCTACAGAATTACCGGGGATGTGAAAAATAAAGCCTTTGCTGAATTTAGGAACGAAAATTTGAAAGTTTTATTCAGAAATGCTCCCTAGAAATAAAACCAGTGAGAGGTGTTTATAAGCCATTTGTTTTTAAATAAAGACCAAAACGAAGTGACAGAGAATGAAGGATAATTCCTTTCTTGAACCTTCATTTTGGAGCAGTACAGAGATGCTATGTCTGTAATGTCGCATGGGAACGCATTGAGACCTGGGACTGTTTGCCCACCTTCCTTTCTGGAAGGCGCACTGCCCTGAGCCATAAGCCCCTGTCCTCAGGGTTAGCTCAAGCCCTTCCCAGTGCGCCTCGGTGAAGGAGGAGAGGGGCTGGTGTCACAGATAGGCGGTGAGGCCACAGAGGGCAAGGAGGGCCCATCACAGCGGCCGGAGTGCGCGCTGAGAGACTGGACCTGGCTTCTGTGTTGGGGGTGGTGGTTCTCCAGGTGATGAGGTGGCACATTTCTCTGAGTTCTGTGCTACAGAGAAGGCATTTAAGAGTAATAAGAGAGCTTTGTAGAGTCAAAATTGGGCATTATTGCTTGATCATTCGCTTAGTAACTTTGGTTGCACACTTCTGTGCGGAGCACTGTCCAGGGCCTGGGCAGGGAGGGAAGAGGAAGGCCTCCTGAGGGGTTAGTCCAAGCCAAGCGCCCTTCTGTGGCTCTGCCACACCCCCCACTGAAGCCTGGGGGCTCCTTCTAAAGTGCACCAGTGTCACCTGCTGCCTGCACTCACCTGTCATAGCCAGAGTGACCACGTGTGATCACCTGTCATAGCCAGAGTGACCAGAGTGATCCTGCGTGGGTCAGCTGCTTTTTTCTGAGCTCTCCATTTCACCTCAGCAGAGTCGTATACTCCTAACAAGCGAGGAGTAGGGAGATCACATAAACCCCTTTTGCAGATGAGGAAGGACCTCCAGCCCCAGGGTTGTTCAAGATGGCCTCTCCCAGTGCCAGCGAGAGGACTGCGTTCACGCCTCTCCTAGGTGGCACTGCTGAATGCTTGCTTCATCAGGGAGGGACTGAGCCCTGACAGCCTAGATGAGCACGTAGATTCCAAGCAGCGGTGACAGCCTTGCAGTAAAAGAAGTTGTCCATACCTGATCCTTCAAGACAGAGCTGACATCCTTGTTGGTTCAGTTTGTCACACCTGATGAGGCTAAGTTTTGTTTGTGTTTTCACATACATGATCTCCTTTGTGCATTGCAAAAGATCTTTCTATCCTGTTGCCTGGCTTCCCATCACAGTCCTTTCTCTATTATTAGCCTACTGCTGAGAGGCAGCGGACAGTGAGGGATTCTCCCTGCTGTAACTTAATCTGTGTTTTTTCAAAAATAATTACTTTTAATTTTCATTTAAGTATTATATGCTTATTTTAGCAATACTGAAAAAATATAGAGGGGTTTCAGAAAGCAGAAAACATTTCTAGCTATAACACTCAACAGTGATTACTGTCAATATTTGGCGAGTATTTTTTATGATTATACTATTCCAAAAAATTACACCTCTTCACTTATTTTCATTTTATGAATTTATAAATATTTTAAAACATTTTTAATGATTTCACAGAGGAAGGGAGAGGAAGAGAAAGATAGAAACATCAGTGATAAGAGAGAATCATCCATCAGCTGCCTCCTGCATGCCCCACACTGGGGATCCTGGACATGTGCTCTGACTGGGAATCGAACCATGACCTCCTGGTTCATGGGTCGACACTCAACCACTGAGCCACACTGGTCAGGCTAAATATTTTTTACTAGAGGTCTGGTGCACGAAATTTGTGCATGGGGAGGGTCCCCTCAGCCCAGCCTGCACCCTCTCCAATCCAGGACCCTTCAGGGGATGTCCGACTGCCGGTTTA
Source organism: Cnephaeus nilssonii (assembly GCF_951640355.1). Lineage (NCBI taxonomy): Eukaryota > Metazoa > Chordata > Mammalia > Chiroptera > Vespertilionidae > Cnephaeus > Cnephaeus nilssonii. The sequence goes on along the minus strand of NC_137075.1, from coordinate 102,409,468 downwards.
GGCCCGATCCTAAACCGGCAGTCGGACATCCCTCTCACAATCCTGGACCGCTGGCTCCTAATGGCTCACCTGCCTACCAGCCTGATCTCCCCTCACTGCCTCTATGTGCCGGCCTGATCATCCCTAAATGTCCTCCCTGCCAGCCTGATCACCCCTCACTGCCTCTGCGTGCCAGCCTGATTGCCCCTTACTGCCCACCCTGCCAGCCTAATCACCCCCAACTGCCCCCCAGCCAGCCTAGTCACCTCTCACTGCCCCCCCGTCAGCCTAATCACCCCCAACTGCCCCCCCTGCCAGCCTGGTCACCCCTAACTGCACCCACCCCACCCCTCACAGCCCCCCACCGGCCTGGTCGCCCCACGCAGCCTGATGTTCAGTCGTTTGGTCGTCCCTCACTAACCCCCCTGCCAGTCTGGTCACCCCACACAGCCTGCTTGTTCAATCATTTGGTCATCCCTCACTAACCCCCTTCCTGGCCTGGTCATAGATAGCCATCTTGTGAGGGTGTGATAGTCAATTTGCATATTACCTCTTTATTATATAGGATGGGTGTAGTTTTTTACTGTGATATAATCCCTTTTAATTAAGGTAGTTTCTGATATTTCAGAATCATAAATAAAAGTGTGATGCCCTTAAAAAGAATAAGATATTTAGGAATTAACTTAACCAAAGAGGTGAAAGACTTGGACATTGAAACCTACACAATCTTGTGAAAGATATTAAAGAAGACACAAATAAAAAGAAAGACACCTATGTTTGTGGGTCGGAAGAATGAACATTGTTCAGACATCAGTACTGCCCAAAGGAACCTACAGGCTCAATGCAATCACTGCTAAAATTCTGATAGTATTTTTTTTCTAAAAATAAGAAAATCCATCCTGAAATTCACATAGAATCTCAAGGGACCCTGATAGCCAAAGCAATCTTCAAAAAAGACGAACAAAGTAGGAGGTCTTACACTTTCTGATTTTAAAACTTGCATAAAGTTACAATAATAAAAACAGCATGGTACTGGCATAAAGACAGTCATGTAGAACAGCATAGTGGAATAGAGAACCCAGAAATAAACCTTCTCATATATGGTCAAATGGTTTTCAGCAAGGGTGCCACCCATTCATGAGGAAAGGACAGTCTCTTCAAGAAATGGTCTTGAGCTCAGCCAGCATGGCTCAATGGTTGAGCATTGGCCCATGAACCAGGAGATTACTGGTTCAATTCCCAGTCAGGACACATGCCCAGGTTACAGGTTCAATCCCCAGTAACAGCGTGTAGGAGGCAGCCGATCAGTGTTTCTCTTGTCATCAATGTTTCTATTTCTCTCCCTTTCTCTAAAATCAATAAAAGCATTTTTTTTAAAGAAATGGTTTTGAGAAAATTGAGTATCCACATGCAAAAGAATGAAGTTGGACTTTACCTTACACCACACACAAACACTAATTCAAAGTGGATCAAAGACCTAAATATAAGACTATGAACTCTTAGGGGAAAACAGAGGAAAAACTTTTTGACATTGCATTTGTCAATGATTTCTTAACTATGACACCAAAAACATAGGCAACAACAATAAAAAGGATAAATTAGACTACATCAAACTGTAAAATTTCTGTGCATCAAAGGACACAATCAACAAAGTGAAAAGGCAACCCACAGAATGGAAAAATATTTGGAAATCATTTATCTGATCACGGATTAATATCTAGAATTTATAGAGAATTCCTACAACTCAACAATAAGAAAACAAATGATCCTATTTTAAAATGTGCAAAGGATTTGAATAGGCATTTCTCCAAAGAAGAAATACAGATGGCCAATAAGCACATGAAAAAATAATCAACATCACTAATCATTAGAAAGATGCAAATTGGAATCACAGTGAGATACTTCACACCCATTAGGTTGACTACTATAGATAGATAAATAAATAGATAGATAGATAAATACTAAATAGTACATACCAGGCACATACATGCTTTGGCAAGGATGTGGAGAAATTTGAACCCTTGTGCACTGTTGGTGGGATTGTAAAATGCTGCTGCTGCTGTGGAAAACTACATGGTAATTCATCAGAAAATTAGAAATAGAATTACCATATGATTCAGCAATTCAAGTTCTCAGAATGTACCCAAAAGAATTGGAAGCAGGGACTTAAATAGTTTTTGCATACCCATGATATAACAGCATTATTTACATTAGCCAAAAGGTGGAAGCAAACCAATGTCCATTGAGGGATGAATGGAACAAGATGTGGTCCATCCATATAACGGAATATTATTCAGCCCTAAAAAGGAAAGAAATTCTGAGAATGTGGATGAACCTTGAGGACATTGGGCTGAGTGAAATAATCCCATCACAGAAAGACAAATTCTGTATGATTCCACTCATAGGAGGTCCTTAAAATAGTCAAACTCATAGACCGTGGAATGTGGGTGTGGGGCTGTGAGAGGGCATGGGGAGGTAGTATTTATTGGGGGATCAAGTTTCAGATTTTCAGGATGAAAGTGTTCTGTGGATGGATGGTGGTGATGGTTACACAACAATGTGAATGTATTTAGTGCCACTAAACTGTGTACTTAAAAATGGTTAAGATGATAAATTTTATGTTATGTGTATTTTAACAAAATTTTTTAAAGTTAAAAAAATGTGCTCACTCATGGCTACTGTATTTCTAGAATGGATTCCCAGAAGTAAAATTACTTAAGGAATCTTGACACATATTATCAAATTATTTTCCAGAACAATTTATAGATTTTTTTTGGCAGGGTTATAGCTTGCTTTTACCAGTATTGCGTAATTATAATTCTTAAAAATTATTGCTGATTTCATAGGTGAAGAAATACTTTTTCATACAATTCTTGATAAAAGTTCTTTTGTGAACTAAATCATTTAAACATTGAGGCCTCAGTTTTTTTCTAACCAGTTATAGTATATTGTTAACTCCTTGCATTTGTAGCATTTATATTTCCTTTTGGTATTCAGAAGAAACATACAGAAATTTGAATTTTTTTAATGTGAGCAATATCCCTTAGGGGTTCAGTGTTTTTAAATTTTCGTTTCTGCTTGAAAATTGATGTTCACTTCCCTTTTCTTCTAAAGGCTATGGAGACTTAGGGTTGTCATTTCCATCTATTTAACTGCTTAACCCAATTCAGGTCTTATTTTGGTATGAAATTAAGACTTAAGTTGATTTTCCCTTACATATAGCCAACCAGTCATCTTTGATTTTAGATTAATTATATATCCTAATATTATACTTATATAAATATATTTATTGGTTTGGGGCTGTTGCTTCTGTCCCATCAACTTGCCTCCTAAGCCCATATCACACTATCATTAATTTATACACTTTATAGTTGGTAGAACTGGCCTTTTTTATTAGAAGTGTTCTCATTCTTCTTGCTTCTTATTTTTCCTGGTGAACTTAAGGATTATTTTGTCAAGTTACCAGAAAAATAAAGAGACCCAGGTGAATTTTGACTATAAACCAATTTGGGGAAGATTTAACACCAGCCTATTTATAGTATTTACTAGAGGCCTGGTGCACAAAATTCGTGCACTTGGGGCGGGGGGTCCCTCAGCCTGGCCTGTGCCCTCTTGCAGTCTGGGAGCCCTCAGGGGATGTCTGACTGATGGCTTAGGCCCACTTCCTCTGGGAGCAGGCCTAAGCCATCAGTCGGACATCCTTAGCGCTGTAGTGGAGGCGGGAAAGGCTCCCGCCACTGCTGCTGCACTCACCAGCCATGAGCCTGGCTTCTGGCTGAGCTGACCACCAACGGGCAGCTCCTGCGTTGAGCATCTGCCCCCTGGTGGTCAATGCGCATCATAGCGACCGGTCGTTCCACCATCAGGCCAAACCAGCTCTCCAGCATCCCCCGTGGGGTCCCAGATTGTGAGAGGGCACAGGCCAGGCCTAGGGACCCCACTGGTGCACAATTGAGGCCAGGGAGGGACATAGGAGGTTGGCCAGCAAGGGAGGGACTGCGAGAGGGCTCCAGGGTGTGTCCAGCCCGTCTCAGTCCCAGTCAGCCGGACCCCAGCAACAAGCTAACCTACGGGTCAGAGCATCTGCCCCCTGGTGGTCTGTGCACGTCATAGCGACTGCTTGACTATCTGCCCCCTGGTGGTCAGTGCACGGTCATAGCAAGCAGTTGAGTGACCTTAGCATATCATTAGTATACTAGAGGCCTGGTGCACAGAATTCATGCATGGAGGGTGTGTGTCCCTCAACCCAGCCTCCACCCTCTCCAAGCTGTGACCCCTCGGTGGGATTGGGCCTAAACGGGCAGTCGGACATCCCTCTCACAATCCAGGACTGCTGGCTCCCAAATGCTCACCTGCCTACCTGCCTGATTGCCCCAACCCCTTCTGCCTGTCAGCCTGATCACCCCCTAACCACTCACCTGCCAGCCTGATTGACACCTAACTGCTCCCCTGCCAGCCCAATTGCCCCTAACTGCCCTCCCCTGCTGGCCTGGTTGCCCCTAACTGCCCTCCCCTGCCGGCCTGGTCACCCCCAACTCCCCTGCTGGCCCGGTCACCCCTAACTGTCCTCCCCTGCAGGCCTGGTTGCCGCCAACTGCCCTCCCCTGCTGGCCCGATCACCCCTCACTGCCCTCCCTTGCCAGCCTGGTTGCCCCTAACTGTCCTCCCCTGCTGGTCCGGTCACCCCTAACTGCCCTCCCCTGCAGGCTTGGTCACCCCTAACTGTCCTCCCCTGCAGGCCTGGTCACCCCCAACTGCCCTCCCCTTCTGGCCCAGTCGCCCCTAAGTGCCCTCCCTTGCCAGCCTGGTCGCCCCCAACTGACCTCCCCTGCAGGCCTGGTCCCTCCCAACTACCCTCCCTGCTGGCCTGATCGCCCACAACTGCCCTCCCCTACCGGCCATCTTGTGGCGGCCATCTTGTGTCCACATGGGGCCGGTCATCTTTGACCACATTGGGGCAGCCATCTTGTGTGTTGGAGTGATGGTCAATTTGCATATTACCTCTTTATTATATAGGATTATGCTTTGATTGGTTGAACAGATGACCGGACACTTAGCATATTAGGCTCTTATTATATAGGATGTTTCCAGTCCAGAAACATACCGTATCTTTACTTGTTCAGGGTTTTTTTCTTCCCTATATTACTGATTTTTTTGTTTCTATTTTAGAGTGTGTTTCATTGGTGATTTCCAGTTCACAGTCTTAGTTCTTTAAAGAACTACTTCATATGCATAAGGCTCAAAAGAGCATGTGGAGTCACTAAGAAAGTTGAGATCCTTTGATCTGAGATCATTAGGGAAAAATACATCAGGAAATGTCTTCACTTTTTCTTTGACTTCTAATCTGAATGTTTTATATAAAGACTAGGGGCCCAGTGCACAAATTCATGCACCTTGAAAGGAACTGTGGGCTGTGAGGCTGTGGTAGGCACAGGGGCAGGTCTCGACCCATCCTTCGCGCCCCCACTTGGCACCTCCTGCTGCAGCCCCCTGTCCCCAGTCTGCCAGCAGCCCTGCTCCCGCCGCTGCTGCTCCCACATGCTGATGGCGCGGAGTGATTGGGGCCAGCGCCAGCAGCGGGTGTGAGTGGCGGTTCCGGTGTCAGCAGCGGGTGTGAGCGTGGTCGTCGCCAGCAGCGGGTGCGAGAGGCGGCTGCCTGCCCCGATCGCTGCTCAGGAGCAGGGGGAGGTGGAGAAGCCTTCAAGGGCGATCGGGGCCGGCAGCCGCCACTTGCATCCACTGATGGCACCAAGTGATTGGGGCCGGTGCCGGCTGCGGGTACGAGTAGTGGCTCTGGCACCAGCAGCGGGTGTGAGCAGGACCGGCACTGGCAGCAGGTGTGAGTGCCAGGTGGGACCACGGTGCGCGGGAGCAAAGAATTTTCAGTAACCACTAGAGGCTCGCCCAAATGACAGCTACTGGTGCCCCATCTTGGTCTGGCGCCCCCGCTCACCTGCTCCACCATCCCACCTTGGCTGGTCGATACCCACCATGTTCCATGCGCGCCCTCTGGTGGTCAGCACATGTCGTAGTGACCGGTTGTTCGGTTGTTCCGCTGTTCAGTCTATTTGCATATTAGGGTTTTATATAGAGAGATTCTAAGTGGTTTTCCTCCCTTATTTCTGCATTGTGATTCATCAGCACAATCTTAGGACAGGCACTTTCCTCAGGTGTCTCAAATGAAAAAATTAAAGTATTTGAGGGCAGGTCTCTATCTTTTTAAAGTACAGACCTGCAGTAAGCATGTGCTTCTGGACCCATTACTGAGCCCCCTGTACCCCTCATTCCTAATCGTACTTAAGTCTGAGTTCATCTGGCATCACTCTGGGTGAGGGGGTGATGGGGAGCCATTTCACCCACCTCCAACGAACCCTGGGGTCAGCATCCAGAATCTAAATTCACATCACCTGACTCCAAGCACAGGCTGTTTTTGTTCAGCCACGTCTACTGTTCAAATGGCAGAGGAGCCAGGCAGGTGTGAGGCCCCCTCACCAGTGCCTGCTCCCTGTTGCTTGTTATAATTTTGTGGCCAGCTGTAGACTCCAGCAGCATCCTCAGCTCTGTGGAAAGAGGGGGTGGGGTGGGATTTGGTGTGTTTTTACTTGTTTATTTGTTTTTAATTCTCACCCGAAGATGTATTTTTATTGATTTTGAGAGAGAGAGAAACATTGATGTAAGAGAGAAACATCCATCAGTTGTCTCCCATTCTCACCCGGACCAGGAACTGAACCCTGGTGTATGTGCCCTGACTGGGAATTGATGTAACTGCTCACCCTAGTCGTGTTCTAGGTGTTTCTCCTTATTAATATAGTTAGGGACCAAAGAGTTTTTAAGTTCTTGTTCATAAGTGAGCAAGAGGGGTGGGAGAGTTGTGTGAGAAATTATAAAAAGAGGTACGTGGTTCCGACAAATTTAGTTGTACATGTGAAGAAGTGAGGAATTTCTTAAGTTCTACCTGCCAGAGAGATTATTCTTAGAGTTTACTTGTTTTTATTTGGTGCTCATATGATATTTCTTGTGTAGGAAATCTGTCCAACCCTTCCCCACCCCCCAGGATATTCCAATTTAGAAACTATGTCTTTCTTCTTGGAACAGCTTTTTCATTAACCTTTTTTATAAATATGAAATTAAGACCTGAGCAATAGCTTTTAATACTAGCCCCATAAAAATAATTTTAAAATATTTTTAATTTTAAATGTAAACAAAATACCTAAAACATAAAAGTATCTAATATGTTGACATCTTTAAAATACAATAAATACTGCATTTTGTTTTGTCTTTCTTAACTCCTACTTGCTAGCTATTAAAGAAGTTTTCATTTTCCATATAATTTAAATTTTTTTTAAGTTTTAACTTAATTTTTCCAATAAAAATTAGAGCTCAGGAAGAACCAGTGTTTGATGATTATAAGTTTATAACTTGGTGGTAGAAGAGGTTGACAAGAGTCCAAATTTATGAATTGGGACTGTGTAATATTTGAATACCTGTTTGCTTAAAAAAAAAACAACAACAAACACCTGGATTGCCAAGATGCTAAATAAAATACAGACATTAAAGTCATTAGAACTAGAAAATAGAAGGCGGCCAGTGGGTATAAAATCCATTGACTTTGGGGTACCAATTAGGGGACTACTGAAATTTCAGGTTCCGGTACAGATACCCACACACACTGGTTTTGGTAGCTCTCAATCATGTTTACAGTCTGGCGGGGTTATGGCCTCAGACCTGCCCCCTAAGAGATGGGATCTTTGCCTAAAAGTTATTGAAATGAATACTGCAGAAAGCCAAAAATGCCCAGGCTTCCCGTGCACGCTGACAGCCAAACTGAAGGCTCTTTCCATTTGCAGGTTTTTTTTAGTGTCATTTTAAGTTGCAGCTTCCGGCCAATCGGCGGGCTCCGTGCCTGCTGACATCACGCGGCAGCCAGTTCCCTCCAGCTGCAGAGCTTCAGTTTGTCTTTTTTTTAAAACTAAAATGGAGGCTGCTTTCTTGCCTTAAGGAGTCCATTGCCTTCCCCGCCGAGTCTAGATGTTGACATGTAATAAAGCGGGGGGCAGGATGGTGGTGGATGCGGCCAACTCCAATGGGCCTTTCCAGCCCGTGGCCCTTCTCCATATTCGAGGTAAGTTATTGTGCGTTTCACTGAGTCGGAACCTTCTGTGGCTAGTTAATAAATGGCTATTGTGCTTCAGATAAGACAAGCAGGAAGTCCTTTCCAGCAGAATTCACGGTTTCACTGCAGACTTAACCAGGGGCGGCTGGGCGTGTCCCTGCAGTTTGCCTTTTTACGATCTACTCACAGAATTTGAGTCTTGAGAGAGGCCTTGCATGCATAGTTCAAAGCTGGTTTTTCTGCTTTCTGCTCGCTCTCCCATCCCCCTTTCCGAGCTGTGCTGATGTCAAAGGATGTGAAGTCACCGCCTGGGGAAGGTGTTGGGTGGGGGGAGGAAGGGGAGGCGGGTGGCAGCGCCTGGCCAAGTTGTCTGTCCGTCCGCAGAGTTTCTGTTACATCTGTGTTGCTTAATACTGCAAAGGTTTCATCGGGGACACATCCCTGAATTAAAGATGAATTGCAGTCAGAAAATGTGCAGAAACCATTAGGAAAGAACTTCCTTTGAAAGGATTGTTTTTATTCTTGCTATGGAGCCTAAAAGAGACATACTCCTGCTCTGAAATATCAAAATCCATTGTGGGTCCTAATTTCTGAAATATTAGTGCTTTCGTAGACACCTAGGACATATTTTGCATTTAAATTGGCTCTATCTTGCCATCTGACTTTAATATTTAACATGGCAACAAGTTTTCAATGTGTATATAGGTCACTTTTAATAATTACAGTTTGCCTCTTACAATTTATACAAAATTTGGCTTAAAAAAACAAACTTAGCTTAAAAGACAATTCCTATAGTAATTAATAATAGTAACATTAAAATGTGTCCCTGTAGTACTATGCTTATTCTTGGTATTTTAAAATATTTGTTATGCAGATTTTTGTTTGGGTGAAATAGAACATGGATGTTAAAAGCTTCTTCAAAGCACTTCAAAATGTATATCACAGCTGTGCCTAACCATTCAACCTGTCAGAATCCCCCTTAGGAAGGGTGGGGGCACGTTTTCTAGGTGACTAAATAGTCTGTGTGACTAAAGAGCAGGGCAGGATTTTTCAGAACCCAGGGTGGACCCAGGGATGATAAATGCAATCAGTTGGAATAAAATGGGTGTTGCTGTTCTCTCCAACCCTCTTTACTGAAGCTGGTGGGAATGAGTGTCCACAGTGACCAACTTATAGATCAGGCTGTGAATTCGCTGTTTTGCTGTGTGCCCAGGAAAGAGCAAACGCCGCCGAGCGTGGCATGTAGATAATTCAGCTGTAAGAGCCAAGTGGGCAAAAACAAATGCAATTGTGATTTAAGTTGGCAGTACTTAATTTAAAGTATCTTATAAATAATAGACATTTTTGATTTGTGAGTTTTCTGATTTTATTAGACACTTGTGTATCGGTTATTTTTTGAACTATGAATTTATTCTGAAATGAAATAATTTTATTTTTTATCTTATACCACATTGATTTTGTTTTTTTAATTCCAAGACTTTGTTATGGCCTATTTGTACTTTCTGCTGTTGGGTGAGTGAGTGGTTGTTTGCTCTCTAACCTTGGAGGGAAAGGAGTGGCGTGCATTAACTTGAAGGGACTTGAAGGGGTCACGTGACCTTTAGGGACCTAAAACTAATTTCTAATTCAAACAGTGAGGGTGCTTTCTAATTTCAAAACTTGAAGAATGCTTCATTTACTGTTAAGGACTTTAAAAGAAAAAGCATGTTAATTAGAGGTTTAGCAAAGTGTTTTATTTATATTGGCTTTGAGAGTCTTGATCAGTTTTACATCCGGTTAGCAGCTCTGCTGTGTGTTCAGTGCCGAGGGTCATTAAACATGACTGAGAGACAGCCCCACCACAGAGGAGCCCAGGTTCAGTGGAGAAAACCAGCAAGGACCCTGGCGCAGGAGAGACACCTGAGGAGCCAGCTCTGGGCTGGTGCACTAGAGTGCGGGCCTGATGTAGTGACGCTGGGAAAGGGCCCAGGAGCAGCACCGAGAGGCTCCTCTCACCCTGGAGCACCATGGTTCCCCCTTAGGGAGGAGGGTCTTCCTCGGGGACGGGAACAGAGCCTGCCCACGGTCACATAGCCTGTAAGAGGCAGGGCCAGGCTCAAACCTGGCTACGTTTAGGTCATTAAAAAAAAACCCACCTCGTTTAAAATTGAAATTTGGGCGGTTTGTAGAACCTTTGCCACAGGATTAATAGCAGTTTTTTCCAAGGCCTTATCAACATCCATCTGTTTCAGCAGCCTCTTTTGTATGACAGTTTTGTGCCCAGGACTGACTTCTTCATTTATTATACAAATATTTGTCCAGTCTCTGCCTCCTCCTGCCAAGCAGGGCCCTATGAAGCAATGGCGATGGCCCAGCTTTCCTAGAGTTTACGGGAGGGGGTGGGGAGCGGGGGAGCAGACAAGTAAACAAATAAATCAATACTATCACTACACTGATTAGTTGTCCCAATTGGCTTGGTGGTTTCCTTGTATTAGATAGTCTAACATTTTCCATTAATATGGTGAATTAGCATATTCTAAAAAGTTCAAGGGTGAACGTGACATACTATTGAACATTTCTGCCTGTAGAAAGAGGGAGGTGCCTGGACCCCAATGGCTGTAAATTTAACTTCCTGATTGAAATCTTGTACTTCCAGTGCTGTCCAAGAGAACTGCTCCTCGGTGGCAGAAATGTTCTCTGTGCTATCTATCCACTGCCGTGGCTCCTGGCCACATGTGACTGTTGAGCACTTAAAATGTGACTAGTGCAACTGAGCAGTTGAATTTTAAATTGTATTTTATTTCAAATTTAAATAGGCACTTGTGTCTAGCGACTGCTGTATTGGACAGTACAGCTCTGGATGGGGATTGACAATGTTTGCAGTGTCCTGGCAGTTACTGTTTTTGGCTGTGATGAAAACAACCATAGACAATAAGTAAACAAAGGGGCGTGATGGTGTTCCAGTAAAGGTCTATATACAAAAGCAGGGGGCAGGTTAGATAGGCTATTGCTTGAATTTTTTTTTACTAATCCTCACCCAAGGATGTGTTTTTATTGATTTAGGGGAGTGAGAGAGAAACATCAATATGAAAGGGAAACTAATCAGTTGCCTCCCGTACAGGCCCCAACTAGGGATCGAACCCAAAACCTTTTTGGTGTACAGGACAAAGCTTCAACCGAGCCACCCGTCTAAGGCTATTGCTTGCATTTTTTAATTGCCTGTTAAGAATAGTAAAATAGCCTGGCCAGCATGGCTCAGTGGTTGAGCATCAACCTATGAACCAGGAGGTCACGGTTCGATTCCCGGTCAGGACACATGCCCAAGTTGCGGGCTCGATCCCCATTAGGGGGCATGCAGGAGGCAGCTGGTCCATGATTGACTCTCATCATTGATGTTTCTCTCTCCCTCTCCCTTCTTCTCTGAAATAAATAAAAATATGTGTTTTTTTTAAAAAAGGAATAGTGAAATAGGTGTCATGTGGTCTTCCCTCTACTTGATGGCTTGGTGGGGTTTGGGGAACTGGGCCCTCCATAGATAGAACCCACCACTTATGTCCAGAGCTGGGCTCAAAGCAGGAAGAGCCAAGCCAAAATGACATTCATGGCCAGAGGGGAAGAAAGCTATCTGATCCTTTTCCAGCTGGCTGTTATTCTGGCCTCAAGAAAGTTGTTAACTGCTCTAATCTTGTTCTAGTCCTTAGCAAGCTCACCCATCTATGAGTCTGTCTTTGAAAGACTGGTAGGGAGCCAGAGAGCAAATTGCTCTTCCTGGGAAATGGAGGTCTGATGATAGAAAAGTTTGGTTTCTCACGAGTCTTCCTGGATCACCGGTTAAATGGAAATCTTCCCCTTAGAGAAGAGGGTGCAGGAAGGCTGTGTGGAAGTGGTGTCATTTCCTGCTACACTCAATCTAATGGCTTAGCCAGTACTACTAGTAAAACCTGTACACACTCACGTGGGTTCCTAGATGGAGAACACACCTGTGTGATGTGCAGTCAGTAAAGACTAGTGAGGACGTGCCTAGGATGATCCTCACTCCCCTAAACTAGGAAGGAAAAGTGTTTTGGTGATGACCAAAAATAAAAAACTCTCCAAAAGATCAAGCCAGTGACTCATTCCCTGAATAGTGCAGCAACTCAGGATTACCTCACAAACAGCTGTATGTTGCGTAACTGTCGCACTCTGCTGTGACTTTTTAGAAATGTACCTTTGAAGCTCACTGGTAGTGACACTCTATGTAAAGATGTTTCTTTTGTGTTCCTGAGGTGTGGAACTTAACTAAAGTATCACGGGGCAGGGGGATTGCATGTTTGTGTAAAGCCTGCCCATCATTGTTAATTGGTCTGCCCTTGAACTTGGGTACAGTGTCTGCTCAGGTTTCTGGTCATGATTCCTGCCTTGCAGCAAAAGCTAAACTCCTAGGATTTTTTCATTAGAATATGTTACTTGTGTTGAAGAATAAATAAACAAAAGGAAGAGTTAGTAGTCAAGAAAAATGTGTACATTTTTAATCCTAGGAAAAGGGAGACACACCACAGGCAGCGTGGTTGGGATACATGCTACTTCTGGCCCCATGGCACGGTGGTTTCTCTAACCCTACAACACAGCCTACTGAGAGGTGAGCGGGGTGGGTCCTGCCGTCTCTCCCCAGGGTCACCAGCCTGTGCGGACGACTCCAGGCCCCAGCCCCCTACCCCGGTGGCTGTCCCAGAAGGGAGGCAGTGTGTATGGAGCACCTTCAGTGTGCGGGGGCCAGGACCAGGCCTCCCCCTCTGTCCTATCACTGAGCCGCCAGCACTGTGAGACAGTGTTACTGGCCTGTTTTAGTTAAGCAGGAGCAGCCTCTTTTGCCCAGGGCCACAGCGATGAATGAAGTGGGCGGCAGCCCAGCTCCCTGGGCTCCAGGGCAGGGTGTTGAGGGGTGGCTGTAAAAGCTCCGTCACATGTACCCTCTGGTGGTTATGCTTTCTATACTGGAATATATTTCAGTGTCTGGAGTTCAAACTCGTCTCAGGTTTAAGGGAAAGTTCGTGAAGCTCCAAGCATCCATTCATGTTGTGAAGGGGAAGTTGAAGATGTCCTTCGCTGCTGTCCCATTTCACTTACCCAGTCGGCCAGGTAGTCATCACGGGTTTAATTTTATTTCCTCCATGAATCATAAGTGTCCTGGGGAAGGTCATGGTCAGCTGGTTATTTCTCATGACGTCTGAGACCACCTCTGAGTGTAAGCACTGGTGAATTGAAAATTAAAAGTTGTCTCTCTGAATGACCACTCACTCAGAGAATAGTTACTGGTGTGTTTCTTAGCTAATTACTTGGTCAGTCAAATAGTACTTGTCAGTCTCATGAGAAGCTGTACGAGGTACCTGGTTGAAAAAGTTGACCACAGGTAACCACTCTGCCTTGCCCACCTGATCTCCTCTTCCCTGTCAGATGGAAATAGCACCACCAAGGATGTGGAGACAGGAAAACTCTAAAAAATGGGGCAAATCGCTTCTCTCGTGATGTGCTTAAAGAAAAATCTTTTGAATCTTGAAAACACATTGGCTCAAGCGCACGAGGACCAACTGCTGCTACAGCAAGTAAGGTCTAGTTTTGCTTCCAACCCTTGAATTCATCATCCATAAATCAAAACCCCTTCAACTTTAAAAACAAAAGGGATGTAATAGTGAAATACAGTGAGCAAATCTGTATAGGATCTATGTTCTAAAAAGACAAAATCAAAGCACAGAAGACATTGCTGGGGCAGTTGGGACTGTGATCCTGTTCTCTGCGCAGGTGTGGCAGGAACTGTGCTGCTGGGCCGTCCTGCTCTGGGGCTTGCAGGAGGGTCCTAGGAGGACCTAGCATGATCTCCACAAGCACTTGAAACATCAGAGAAAAGTCACCGTGCCCAAGTGTGCTCAAATGCAGACACCTGCCAGTTCTAGGGCAGTGGGCATACAGGTGTCCTGTAGGTTTAAACTTTTCTCTAATGTTTGAGAGAATTATCTTTAAAATGTTCTGCTTTAGAAAAAGTGTGCAAAGGAAATGGCATTACTTAGAATTGTTTCCTTAATCGTGAGCAGCAGCCTTTTATGTTCAAGCTTCAGCCTTTCCTGTGTTTTTTATTTCAATGTTGACAAATTAGCCCTCTGGGTGGGCAAGGTTGAGACCCAGCCAATGCTGGCAGCGTCCGCAGGGGTACCCCCACCTGCTGGCACAGTCTCCTCCTTGCTAACTCGAAGTGGCTGCATAGACCGCTACACCATCTTACCAAACGGTGTTGGGGGTGTACACCTTTTTTTAAATGTTTATTGGCATTTTATTGGTCTTTTAAAGGGTAACAGCCTTTAAGGCACACTCTGAGAGAAAGCTAAGGTTCCCACTGAACTTGAGAGGCAGGGTGCTTGGTGGTTGAGTGTGGAGGAGGCGTTCTGAAGCCACAGGGCTGGGGTGAGCTTCCTCACTCACCCCACCCCTGCTCTAGTCTTGTGCAAGCGACTCAGCTCTCTGGGCCTGCAAATAGGAATGACATGAGAACAAGGTGACCCACCTCTGGGTTTTATGAAGTTTAAATGAGTGTGTGTAATCCGTGTGGAAAATGATGCCGGCCACAGTGTAAGACTCGGAGTGTTAGTAGTCGCCGAGGTCATCCCTTTTCTAGGTCATGTGTGGCACTTCAGAGCCCAGTGCCTTAACCGCACTCGCTTTATTTATTTGTATTTGTTCCTTTTGTCCTTGCACCTCCTGAAGAAATTAGCGCCGTCATGGTCCTGGAGTGTGTGCTGTGTGCTGCTGGTAGGTTGTGTATGGAATGTCCTCACAGGACGAGCCCAGACTCAGTCTCCAGGGCATCTCCAGAGTGTAGACTGTTCCCGTCACTTCTCTTGGGTCCATCTATTAAGTAAAATAAGAGACCAGTATTTATACCCATTCCTCCCCTCCCCATTTTAGCTCTTGTGAAGAAAAGAGTTTTCACATTATATGTGAAAGAGACATTATATGTGATTATCACAAATAGGATGATTTCACTTGTCACATTCCTTTAGTTGTTTTTAATACAGATGTTCCTTTCCATTTGTTAGCAACTTGACTTCCTAAAACATACTGTCTTATTGTCAAACTAGAGGCCCAGTGCACAAAATTCATGCACTCGAGGGTGGGGGGAGCTCCCCTCAGCCCAGCCTGTACCCTCTTGCAGTCCGGGAGCCCTCAGAGGATGTCCGACTGATGGCTTAGGCCCACTCACCCCAGGGAGCTGGCCTAAGCCAGCAGTCAGACATCCTTAGCACTGTCGTGGAGGCGGGAGAGGCTCCCACCACCACCACTGCCCTCACCAGCCTTGAGCCTGGCTTCTGGCTGAGTGGCGCTCTCCCTGTGGGAGTGCATTGACCACCACCAGGAGGCAGCTCCTGCATTGAGTGTCTGTCCCCTGGTGGTCAGTGCGTGTCATAGCAACCGATCGTTCCATAGTTTGGTCGATTTACATATTAGACTTTTATTATATAGGATCCCATAATATTAAACTCCTGAATTCCTTTTTTGGGTTAAGATTTTTTTTAATTGGGATAGTGTTGGAACTGTGTTTTTTATTTCAATGTTGACAAATTAGCCATCTGGGTGGGCAAGGTTGAGACCTAACCGATGCTGGCAGCGTCCGCAGGGGTACCCCCACCTGCTGGCACAGTCTCCTTGCTAACTCGAAGTGGCTGCATAGACCGCTACACCATCTTACCAAACGGTAAGTTATTTCCCTCCCACCTCCCAGAGTACATGAATTTTGTGCACTGGGCCTCTAGTTTGACAATAAGACAGTATGTTTTGGGAAGTCAAGTTGCTAACAAATGGAAAGTAACATCTGTATTAAAGTGGGATCTCAACTGTAACTTTAGATCTTATTGTTTTAAGTTTTAATGCTGTGGTATTTTTCATAAAATTTGAACTTAAACACTGTTTGGGTAGGTTTTTCCGTCTCTGTCATTGATGTATGTGAACTTTTAGTGCAACATTTAGATTCTTTTTTTTATTATTGATTTTAGAGAGAGAGGAAGGGAGAGAAAGAGAAACATTGATTTGTTGTTCCATTTGTTTATACATTCATTGGTTAATTCTTGTATGTGCCCTGACCAGGGATCGAACCCACAACCTTGGAGTATCGGGATGATGCTCTAGCCAACTGAGCTACCCGGCCAGGGCACAGCATTTGGATTCTTGTCTACAGTTGTGTTACTCATGAGCAATATGCTCTAATTACAGTATTTTGACTTACAAAACTATGGAGAAGAATAATGTTTCACTCTTGGAACAAGCTCAGTTCTTTCTAAGTAACTGGTCCCTGATTCTTGGTGGTGAGGATGGCACATACGTGTGTGTTGGCGATTGTCCACCATGTCTATACATATAAAACTGGGACTGAGCCTATCCAGGGGCAGCACTTGCTGGCCATGTTCTCAACTCGGAAGCTGTGAAGGGGTCCTCAGTCTTTACATAGGGCAGCATTCACAGTAGAATCCCAGAGCCACTTTCCAGGGATCTGCAAGGCCACAACTATCTCATAAGAATACCAAGGCCTCAGCTGCCCTTTCACTGTGGGGCCATTTGCCTGCATGGTACCAAGGCAGCAGTAGCTATGTAGGTTAGCTCCTTACATAGAGCAAGGCAGGGTGTGCAACCAGCGGCCACTGTGTGCTCCACCAGATGCATGCAGGTCTGACCTAAGAATTCTGGGTGAAGCATGAGGTGCTTGGTTTTATTAAATCTCAACCCTGCATGCTCAGCTTTTCGCATTATATGATAAAGGCAAAGTCCACATAAAGCCCTCAGTATGTGGGAGCACAGTGCTGTCTCCAGGGGAACTGTGCAGTTGTTTGTTTGAGTTGCAAGCTAAACTAGCCACTTTCTCAGGAACATCATTTTTACTGGAAAGAATAAAAGTCAGACAAACTGGGTATTAAGATTTGAATATTTGACAGCCATTTCCTCAAAAAGAAACGAAGTGAGGCTGTCAACTCAAGGGAAACAACAGTGACACCATTTGTTGCACATGATAAGTTCAAGCTTGTAAGAAAAAAATGTGAATTTTGGAGAACTTGAATTTGCCAATGTGAGATTGACCACTGCCAGTGGTGAATGGGTGATGCTGACAAATGGGTTTCTTGACATGGACAGGGAAGGGAAATCTGCCTGACTCCACGCCAGCAACAGCCAAATGCTGCCACAAAACAGGCGTGGGCAGAGGAGACATTCAAGTGCAGGACACACCCAGGAGTTGACGTAACTGAAACACCCACCAGCACGGTTTCAGATTCCACACTGCAGCTAATCTTTGAGAAACTACCACTTGTCAAATCTTAATGTAGAAGCAAAGAACATTTTTTTTTTTAAAGCCATTGAAATACCTGCCTTTTGTAACTAAACATGTCTGTATGAGGCTGGCTTTTTACTCAGAAACTTCAACCAAAACAGCATATCAAACAGATAGGCGAGTCTCATACAGAAGCAGAAATGCGAGTGTCCCTGTCTTCTGCCAAGTCAAACACTGAGAGATGTTCCACAGTGCAAAAGAGTGCCATTCTTCCTATTTTTTAATGAAGTTATTTTCCTAATGATACTTAAGTTAACATGAAATGAGCCTCTTCTTGTTATTTTTAATGAATTAGTAAGTAAATATTTTTGTCATAGGTATAACCCATGTAACCTAAGCTCTTCTGGCTCCTCCATACTTTTTTAGAGTACACATGGATCCTGACACCAAACACTTGAAAATCTTTGGCCCAGGAAATCTCTCTAGTGTGAGCAAGATGTGTCCCTGACCCTGTTTTCACAAGCCTCTGTATTTTTTCTCTTCCCCCCTCAAAAAAAAATTGCCTAAATTCACTAGTCAGTTAATAATGCAAACAGGCCTCAGGGGCCACAGTGAGAGGCAGTACCTGCATCCGGCGCCTGTGGGGTGGGCAGTAGAGTGACCCCAGGACCCGGAGCCACCCTTTCTGCCTTAGTCAGCTGCCTTTTATCTTTTTTCGAAAATTTCTATGTGAAGATAATCACGTTTAAATTTTTAAAAAATTACAAATAAAACTAAAATTCTCCCTGGCTTTATCCCCCAAATCAGTCTCCTGTCTTTCCTGGCCATCTCAAAGTGAATCGTTTAGAGTTTGCTGTGTATCATTCCAGACATGCGTGTGTGTGTGTGTGTGTGTGTGTGTGTGTGTGTGTGTGTGTGTTTTCACATAAATATTATTTATATACATTTATTCACAGAAAGTATATAGTATTTTTTATTTCTTAAGAAAAAAATTGACAAGAGCAGTTTTCAAAACCTAACATTTTACATATTTTTAGTCTCCTGACAGTGCTCTAAAATGATTTGTGATGCTTGACTAATTTGTTACATTGTGTCATCCTGTAATGTGCTGTATATACACGGGCATGGCATACTAGTAAACTCTCAGTGTGTCCTCCTAAGTCTGCTAACTCGATTTAAACTCTCAGACTAAGTGGGTATCTGGGAGGAGTGGCTGGGATGGTCCCAGACACTTCACTTCCACAGCCTGGCAGGAGAGAAGCTCCATGCTCAGTTTTATAGTTGTCTAAATGAGTGTCCACAAGTGGGCCTAACCAAACCGTGAGTGCCGAGGCCAGAAGAAACCTGGTGCTGTCTGGCTGAAACTTAGGCTGCTCCTGCTACACCAGGCTGTGGGGAGCGTGGGGTTCTGTCCCTGTGCTTAAGACCTGGTCTTCAGGAGATTTTTTACTTCAGATAACATCAATAACCCTTCTGTACCTGCTTTTAAAAACATTTTACTACTAGGGAATATAGTCAGTAATAATGTAATTATTATGTAGTGTCAGGTGGGTACTAGACTTATGGGGTGATCACTTCGTAAGGTATATAATTTGAAATCACTGTGTTACACACCTGAAAGTAATATAATATTGTGCGTCAACTATAATTGAAGAACAGATTTTAAAAATATATTTTACTAGATTTGAAAACATTGAGGTCTTGTTAATTTAGTTACCCACCTCTCCCCAACCCTCTCCCCCCTACCACCTATACACACCCCTTCCTAAATTAGATTCAGTCACACCACAATCTGGAGCTGTCAGATCTGGGTTTAAGGCCTACCTAACAGTGTCCCTTATTGGGGTCCTTGATTAAGTCTCAATCCCTTCCTGGACCTGTGGACATTTTATTAAATTTCTTATTTTCAAGGGAATTGAAAGGAAGAAGCTTAGATTGCCGTTCCTGGTATCCCTAAGGACAAAAAGCACAGTGGGAATGCACAGATTTCTCCCTTTATTTTATCCTTGGTTAAGACTTAAAATGCCAGTAGAAACCTGAAGTGACTGTCCAGTGAGTGAGGGGTTCTTTGTAAGACTAATAAATTCAAAAGTTTTTTTTTCTTCACAAATAAAGTCACAAGTGACGTTGAAAAAGTAAGAAGTAACCATTTTAAAGAGAGGTTAACTTAAATTTACACTTTAAGCCACAGCTAAACTATGTTCTGAAATTTTTTACTTCCTCTCTTCCTACTTCCTTCCCTTAAGCCCTTCTTTCTTATTTTATCTCATTTATTTTCCAGGTGAGGCCTTCAGGTATTGAAACTGACCTTTTCTAAAACATGTGAACTCTCTTATTCAAATAGTGCAATGTCAGTGGTTATGAATCCTGCATTTTTATTAAGTTTTGTGCATTCATTAAATGCATATTAATCTTGAATTTTTGCATTTCTTATATGAGTTGCAATTATCGGTATCCAATTAAATGAATATAGATTGTCCTGCCTACATGAGTTAGAAAAGTGTATTTGGGGGGAGTACATGTGTGTGCATGTTGTGTTTATGTGAAGCCAAATACCAACTTATAAAAACCAGTTTAGTCTGTAGTCTTATTTAGTATAATTGATGGGCTTCAGCATTGTTTATTTCAGCCTTTTCTTTATTTTTTTTTTTAAAGAAGGAAAGTCTTTAAGTAGAATGTAAGATAGATTTGGAGTCCCTAAAATAATTTTTACACTGTGCTTCATGTTTAAATGTTAAAAACAATAATAAAGGGAAATTTAAGAAGACTGTTCAGTAAAGCGTTCTTTGGCAGGAAACAGGAACTTATCAGCCTAATAGCTTTCACTGTGGCATCCATAGTAACTACAACATGCTGCCCGAGTAAATATTTATACCAGCTCAGTTTGTGTGCAACTGAGGCGGGCAGCCCAAGAGCTGATCAGCTCAGTGTCTGCCATCTTGCACAGATCTGCACCAAGCCTGGCCGTCACTCATGTCTTCCAGTTTTTCACAGTTGTTTGAGAAGAGCAGATTACTGGGCGCGCTTGGTACTCCCAGTCTTCAGCACAATGGACGCCCAAAGGAGAATGCTTGGACGAGTTTGTTATTAGCACCTAGGAACCTTCCTAATCTTCAAAGCTCCTTGCAAGTGTTCATTAACCATCCTCTTTCCTGTGAGTTGCAAACAGGTATTGTTAGTCCCCTTTTTACAGTTGTGGAAACCAAAGCAGAGAAGCTCCCGACTTGCCTGAGGTCCAGGAGGAATTGGTGACTGAGAGCAGGCGAGCACTGGGGTTTTCTGACTCAGGCTGTAGGCTCACACCTCTGAGCGCAAGCGCGCACCAGCTGCTCCTGCAGGTTCCTTTATCACCGAGATCTAGCCACGCAGTACTTTGTGCTCTCGGTTTGTACTGCGGTGTAGAGTGCAGTGCAGCTGAAACCAGGCTAGTTGATCTTATGGTGTCATCTAGAACAACAAGAGATGCAGATTCTGGGTCACGAAGGTAAGGCTGTACCTTGGGGGTTCGTGGTTGTGGATGAAATTAACTCAGCTGAGCCTTACATTGTCTAGCAACCCGAAGGGCCCCTTGTTCCTTAGTATAGCCCAGCAGCTCTGAAGACACACAGCCCTCATGACAGTGCTCCACTTGGGTTAAGGATTTTGGACATCTTGAGGGAGTCATGTTGAAGTTGCATTTTCAACATAGCCAAGGAGAGTATTTCAGTGCTAAACATAACCTGGCTACTACTAAAGGTTCCTCATGAGTAATCTTAGTTTGGTTAGATATATTGCCTTGTTGGTGTAAGGCAGTAGAGAGCTCTTGGGGAGTCAGAGAGAGGCATGCTTTATCTAAAAACTGGCTGTTTTAGGAGAGGCATTTATCCTAGGGGAGCCGGTACTAAACAACTATTTCTTGATGCTGTATACAATTGAAGGGTTGTTTACACTGTAGTAAAAAAAAGGTCTATGATCCTGTTCCTGATTTACATAAAGCTTTGCAAATGTTCCCCTTCCTCATTCTTTGCTTCTGCGCACTCAGCATGTGTGCTCTTGCTGATGTAAGCCCTGGTGGTATAGCGGCCCTACACTCTTTGTTGTGCCAGATAAGGTCAAAATTAAGACCCACAATTTTTAGTTAAGCTGATATGACTAAGCTGGGCTGATGCTCTCAGACTGAAGAGTCCCGGGTTCCATTCTGGTCAAGGGCATGTACCTCAGTTGTAGGCTCAATCCCGGCCCCAGTCGGGGAGCGAGCCGGAGGCAACCAATCAATGTGTCTCTCTTAGGTCAATATTTCTCTGTCTCTCCCCCTCCCTTCCACTCTCTCTAAAAATCAATGGGAAAAATATCCTCGGGTGAAGATTAACAAAAAAACACACAAAAACAAAAAATTTAGTTAACTGAGTTCATTCAAAAGGCAGGAAAACTTTGTGCAATATACTGAACATAGAAAGGAGAACACAGTTTAGCTTTGACCTTCTGCCTTACAAAAACCACCGAAAGCTTTGTTTCATTCCTTAAACACATATTTAGAAGTCACTGCCTTGGACGTTGGCTATGCTCAGCGCTGAGCATCTGTGCCATCACAGACACGGCACAGGGGTGACAGCAGCTTGTGGGCAGGGGCGGGGCCTCCCAGGAGTCCCACTCGAACAGCTCAGTGGTGGATCACCTCAGTGGTGGTCCCAGAAAGCAGCTGGGGACAGGGGTGACTCACTCAGCAGGCTGGGGAGTGTGTAGTGTGGGTGTGGCAAGAAGAAACGCTGGAAAAGGGTTTATATTGAGTAAGCGATGACTCTATGGACCTGCAGCATCAGGGAGCGATTGAGTGGAGCCGGGGGTGTGGAGTGGGGACATGAGCCACCTTGTCACTACAGGGGCTGGAGGGACACAAGAAATTAAAAGTGATCCCTGAGCTGGTGGGATGGAGGGTTTTCACTGCGTGTGTATTTGGCCAGGTGAACATATTTTCTATTCAAGAAATTAAATAAGAAGGGAAAGCACTCAAAGTGAGAGGCATGACCTGATAGCTGGTCCTCAGTCAGAGCCACGGGGTACTCTCTCTGCACCTTTGAATCATCGCTGTGCTTTCAGCCAGTTGACTGGCTAGAACACAGCATCGAAAGGCTGAGAGCTTGGGCTTGGATGTGAGACCTGGCCAAGTGTTGGTCATTTAAGAGGGCGCCATACGCAGATGCAGTGGGAGGGGGCAAGGCAGTCACCCCATAACATTCTACTCAGGGCCTCACTCAGATGGTATCATTCTGGTGAAGCTGACCTGTCATTGTGTGTCATTTAGTTGAAGGAACCAGTTTTGCTATATTTCAGACATTGTCACTCTACAGCAAGCATGTCAAACTCACGGCCCGCCAGTTTGACATGCTTGCTTTACAGTCAGCCCTGTCCCTTTCTTCTCTGTGAATTAAGGCTGTGAAAACCAGGTCTGCTGAAAACCAGAAATGGCCCTGAAGAGAGTCATCTTCAAGAGCTGAGAGGGTTTTCACAAATTTCTGGGGCAGGAAGGGAATTTAAAAAGGAAGTTGGTGAAAGTAGGGCCTAATTGATTTGGTTTTCCTAGTGGCACAAGAGAGGAGGCCTGTGCAGAAAATTGAGGAGGGAGGTAAGGTGGGAAGTGTGGAAAATGAAGAGGGAGCTGACCAAAGACTGGGGAGTGTGGAGTGGCCTGAAGGGCATGATCCAGGGTGGTGATCGGGACTTTGTCACAGCTAAGTCTTCAGGGTGGGGCAAAAGTAGTTTACAGTTGTTTGTATAGAAAATGGTACAATAATTAATACTAATACAAGAATAAACTGTTTCATGTACTCACAGCTGTAAATCTACTTTTGCCCCACCCTTTATCTTGATGCCAGTCCCTTATAGATAAGCATAGAAAATATTTTCTCCAATCTGTGGCTTGGCTTTCACTTTCTTGATGGTATCATTTGCAGCACAAATGTTTTTAATTTGGATGAAGTCCAAGTTATCTAGTTTATCTTTTGTTGCTGTGTTTTTAGTGTCATATCTAAGAAACCATTGCCTAATCCAAAGATTTGCTCTTATGTTTTCTTTCAAGAGTTTTATAATCTTAGCTTTCATATTTGCTCTTTAATCCATCTTGAGTTAATTTTTGTATATGGTGTTAGGGAAAGGTCCAAGTTCATTCTTTTGCATGTGGATATCCAGTTTTCCCAGCACCATTTGTTGAAAAGCATGTTCTTTCCCCGTGAATGGACTTAGCACGCTTGTGGAAAATCAGTGGACCATAAATGTGCGGGTTTATTTCTGGACTCTCTTCTATTCCTCTGTCTGTATGTCTGCACCAGTCTTGATTCCTGTAGCTTGGTCAGAACTTTTAAAATCAGGCCATGTGAATCCTCCAGCTTTGTTCTTCTTTTTCCAAATTGTTTTGGTGTTCGCTTCCCTAGCATTTCCATGTGAATTTTAGGGCCAGTTTGTCAGCACTCAGATTGGATAGATGGGGACAGTGTGGCCCAGACTCTCCATGGCAGAGCCTGACTGAGAGGAGAATCCTTGCTGTAGGGAGCCTGGGCCTTGGCCCTTTGTGGTCTATTAAGAACCCCCAGAACCTGTTTCTGAAATCTCAGGATTTGTCATTAAAAGCGAATTGAGCCCTGGCCAGTTTTGCTCAATTGTTAGAGCGCCAGCTTGTGCACTGAAGGATCGCGGGTGCCATTCCCGTCAAGGAATGGTTGCGGGATTGATCCCTGTCCCCAGTTGGGGCAAATGCAGGAGGCAACCAATCGATGTTATCTCTCTCACATCGATGTTTCTCTCTCTCTCTCTCCCCACCTCTCCCCTCCCTTTCACTCTATCTGAAAATCAGTGGGGAAAAAATAGCCTTTGGTGAGGATTTTTTTAAAAGCGAATTGAGCCCTGACCAGGTAGCGCAGTTGGTCAGAGCACTGTGCCAACGTGCCAAGGTTGCAGGTTCAATCCCTGGTCAGGGCACATACAAGATCAACCAATGAAAAAAAAAGAAAAGAAAAAAAAGCGAATTGAATTTTGCATTCTATTTCATAACTATAGTTTAATGTAAAAATACTTAACATGATTGAACTGCATTGTAAAACTGGTATTCTAGGAAGTATATCACGTTTACCCTATGGCTTTATATACCCCCCAAATGCATATTCTAGTTTAAATGCCCAGCTGGGGAAACCTTCCTCTGAGAGCTCTTGTCCTTGTCAAAGTGGCTTCTTTGGCCATTGCCATCTTGTTTCTCCAGCCCCCAGGCGCACGCGTCCATACCGGCAAGTAGTAAGTCCTGACTCACACACAGATGTTGGTGTCTCTTTCGAAGCTGCTATCTTTTCTGTGGACTCGAGATAGGCTTAGATCCTGTCAGCCTTGGCCATCAAAAAGATTTCATTCTTATGGGATAAAGTCCATTTTATTTCAAAGTTATCTTTTTTGGAAAATCAAAGTTCTTGGCCAGGGAGCACACATACTTAGTTTATTTAGGTGCAGAAGTACCAGAAGCGGTCCAGGATCAGGGATTCCCAAACACCTGTGCCGCTCTGTGGCAACGCTTTTACCCATCCACAGCAAAAGTAGAGGTGATGTAGTGTGAGTTTTTCACAAAGCTAAATTTACTTCATATATAGGACTACTTTTTATTCTAAGATTGTCCTTTTTAGTATTAAAATATCCTTTCTCTGTGTGTTTTTTAATGTTTTTATTTGTTAGGTTGGTAAACCAATGTCAGTCTTTAAGATTCTTTACAAAATTTTACTGATCTGTGAAATCCCAACTCCAGAACAAAATTTTAAACCACAATTACCAAATTTTTACCTTGTTTACATTTGGAATTACCACATAATATTTCAGATATCTTATATAACTTAAAAGCCCATTTTTTATTCCTTTTATATGAAATGTCCAAGATGGGCAAATTCATGGAGACAGAAAGCAGATTAGAGGTGTCAGGGCCTGAGGGGAGGGGAAGATGTGGAGTGATCACTTAAAGGGTACAGCGTGTTATTCTGGGATACAGAAAAAGTTTTTAAACTAGAGAGAGGTGGTCGTTATACAACATTGTGAATGCATTAAGTGCCACTGAATTGTGCACTTAAAATAGTTTATTGTGTATTATGTGAATTTCATTTTTCTTTTCAAGCCCACTTTATTCACTAGTATAATTATATATACTAGTATATATATATATATGGACTGGGAGGGGGAGTGTTTTATTCAAGTTATATATATCCAGGTGAGCACACGATACATGCTTATACACACACATTATTCATGCTACACATACATTATTCACTTGTATCTCAAACCATAACCATTAGAAGCTATTAGGTAGACAGACTTTCTGCTTTGGAATAGCAGGAAGGTTTGTTTTAACATTTTACTGAGACTCAAAGATTTCCCTGTTCTCAACCTCAGAAACAATACACATCCACCAACATTTTCCAGCCTCTCACACTGGAAGGTTGAAGTTTTGAAATCACCTTTTGAAATCTGTAGTTTCTCTTCCCACTCTGTAGTGGATCTGTTCTCCTTGTTTACTGGGACGCTGGCCACCAAGCTGAGGGCAGGGAGCCAGCCAGCTCTGTTCTGTAAACCCTGAAAGGCAGCATGAGCTCTTTCCTCCCCTCCCCCAAGAAAGAAAGGAATGGAAAAGAAAAAGACCCTGCATTATGTATAAGTGAGTAAAATCTTTATTATAAATTCTGAGGGCAGCATTTTTTAGACTTTCTCTCCCTGCTGCTTCCAGAAGGAACCCACAGAGGGGAAATGCTGGGTTAGGGCCCCACCTGGACTTGGGGTTCAGGGCTGATCTGAACATTCATTACTGTTCATGTTTCTGGTTTCCTAAAATAATTGAGCTTGTCACCTTAACTTCACCTAAAGTACTGATTGAGCTTTACTTTCCATAGAACATTAAGATCTCATAATATTTCATAAAGTTGGAGTTTTTTCAAGAAAGATGATTTTTTTCACTTAACTTGGATTGCGTTTGTGAATGTGTTATGTGTTGTCTGTGTTCAGATGGTTTTCTGTATACAGACCCTGGTCACAGGACAGTCTTGCGTACCCTGGTCACAGGGAGGAATTCAGACACACAGCTCCGCGTGGTGGCAATTTCTGGCCCCCAAGTCCCATCCCATCACCTTCAATTGCGCCTTCAAATTGCATTTCCTCAGGGGCGAGCAGTTCAGTCCCACTTTTGTTGTTTTCCTTTTCGCAGGATTGAAATTGTGCTCCTAGAAACCGAAGCTGGTTTAGTGTCCATAGTGATAAGCAGAAAAGTCTTCTGAAGTTGTCTCTTTAGTCCCCTGCTGCCACAGCTGGTTGCTTGATGTTCTTGCCTCATAAGAGCTGGAACTGAAATTAGGACATGCATGGTATTATCTGAACCTCAGAATCTGCGAGTAATAATTTTGTAAAGAACGCATCTGCTTTTTCAGGCCTGTCATTGAGACAGAAAATCTTAGTTAGATATGTTTATGACCGAGAAGCACTGAAGTGTAATTCCTAACAATGCCAAAGTGTTCTCCCAGTGTTCTTTTTTTAAAATATTTTTTTATTGATTTCAGAGAGGGAGAGAGAAATAGAAACATCAGTGATGAGAGAGAATCATTGATCGGCTGCCTCCTGCAAGCCCCACACTGGGGATGGAGCTCACAACCCAGGCATGTACCCTGCCTGGGAACCAAACCATGATCTCCTGGTTCATAAGTGGACACAACCACTGAGCCATGCTGGCTGCACTCTCCCATTGGTTCTTGAAGATTCGTTGTGCTTAGTCCATAGGAGAGAGAATTTCCAAATCCATCAGCCCAGGTCGCTGTTACAGCTCATATTCACAACCCCTGCAACACATATTTCATGCTGTCTTCAGTTATCACAGGGGAATTGCACAGACCTCTAACTTGACACTGCTCTCACCAGAACCAGAGGCAAGTCCTCAGTTGTGACTTGAAGGTTCTGACCCGATTTGGCCCTGCTTTGAGGCTGACCCGGGTCAGCGGAAGTTGGAGCAACAGAATGTTGCCCCAGCTGGGGTTCCTGATGGGGTGTGTCTGGAAGGGACCTGGCAGCAGTATGTCCGATGAGGTGGATCATTCTAGCAAAGGTACTTAGTGAAAATTCAGCATATTGTGTTATTCTGTTAAACACACGATTTCTGTTAGTTTGGCTGAAATTATAGGTACTTGAGTTTAAAGGTGTAAAAGAAAAATTCAAGAACATAAAGTAAAGAATACAAATATAAGCCAGAAAGCCTGTCCTCATGAAGTATGTAACCCAAGTGACTAGAAGGACACAAATATCAATAGTGGAAAGTCAGATGGGAGCAACTAGAGGGGCAAGAGGATGGAGAAATGCTAAGTGTCCCTGCAGGATTAGGCTTCGGAGGACCAGGCAGGACAACGGCGTGGACGGACAGGGTGCCAGTAGTGTGGCGCATTGAGCCCTTGTTGTAAATGTATTTGTTCCACACATATTTCTGAGCACGTGGTGTCTGATAGCTGTCACACAGGTGAAAAGTGTGAGGCCCACAATCCATGTGCGGAGAAGTGTGTGTGTGTGTGAGCAGGAGAAGCAGCTTGTGCGGGGTGTCAGCCGAGCCCAAGGAGGGCGCCAAGCTGAGCTCCGCTGGGGGGCAGGGGAGGGAGGACGGACGAAGTGCTGCTTGTTTGTTTGTTTGTTTCACCACAATTGAAATACAGTTCTTGTTGGCATCTATGATGTCTTACTGTTTAAGACATGCTATGCATTTATATAGGACACTAGAGGCCCAGTGCATGAATTCATGCACAAATTTGTGCACAGGTAGGGTCCAGCCAGCCTGCACCGATGGGGGCCCATCTGGCCGGGCCCTTGGGGGAAAGGGGCCACGGGCAGTTGGTGGCTGGCACTGCCCCTGATCAGGGTGTTGGGGGCTGACCGGGGGCCGAGTCGACCGGGGGAGGGGGGCAATAGGAGCCTGGATCAGGCTGGTTGGCTGCCGCAGTGCACGTGATAGCCACCAGTCGTTCTGGTTGTTCTGCCTTTCCGGTCTCTGGGCTTTTATATATATAGATTCTTTATATCTTGGCTCCTTCCACAAAATAATTTTGATATGGCCTAAAATGTTAGAATATATGCAACATATATTAAAAGAAAAAAGCTTACTAAAAACTAGTTTGGAGGGCCAGTTGGAGTTTCAGCACAGTTTCAGAAAAAGTGTATGCTGCTCATGGGCCGGTGGGCACAGCATCTTCTTGGCTCCCTTCTAGTTTGTGATGCTAAAACCATTGCGCAAAGGAAGATCCTAACCTCCTATGTGACTCAAGATGGGACATGCTACCTATCATTGTACGTCCTTTATATAAGTAAAAGAATGAGCCTGTTAAAGTTGGGTTTAATTTGTCCAAAGATACTCTTAAATACCTGCAATATTACAATGTAAATATGAAGGCAAAACTGAAAAGAACTAATTGATAGCCTGAGATTTGTGGAGAGATTCCAACACTGGGTTTCTAAACAGTTTCAGTGTATAGAACCAAAGACTGGCCAGGGGATCAGCAGAGACTGAGAGGAATTGTCTATCTGACTGTCCAGTCAGTCAGAATGTATAATAAGGGTAAAATGATCTTGATCCTCTTTTAGGACAGGCGATGGAGACTCCAGATCCTGCACTGTGTTGACTGGTAATAGTCAACTAGAGAAATCTATGAATTAGGGGAATTAGGGATCCTTGTTCTTAATTCAGTAGGTGGCCCCAGATTCCCAAGCATGGGAGATGTGCACCCCACCAGAGGTACAGGAGATGACTTAGTGATCAGAGTTGAACATTGTTTTAATATTTGTCTATTGATGAATATAAAGTATATAATTAGCAAATCAAAATCATGATTTCTTGGATTACTATTGCTTAGGTCAGAGCTTAGTAAAAAGTGTGTTCATTTAAAGAAAAGCACCAAGTAAATAATAGCACAACTGGTCACAGTTGTGGCAAAAATCGAGAAGCCATTGGTGAATGCCTAGTGTGGGGAGCCCTGGGCCCCCCCCTCCCGTTCACTCCTTGAAGACTGTTCTAAAGAGCCCCTCCAGTCTCGAGTTTGGTTCCAAGCACAGGAGCCCTGCAGCTGCACTTGGAGGCTGACAGCCAGGATCCTGGCAGCCTGGGGGAGGGGCACTGGCAGCGCAACTCACAGCTCCCTCCCTCTTTGTGGCCTCCATCCCTGCCCCTCCACTTCCTGGCCATTCCCGGGTAATTTCTCTGCCTGTCTCTTCACTTCTGCTCCAAGGTATTATGGCTAGTGCCAGTTACTTAACCTGCTGAATACCTGCTTCTTCTTTTGCAAAATGGGAATAATAATTCTCCCCCTGGAATAGTTGTGTGTTTTTAATGAGATGAATGTGAGAGAGCTTGGCAGAGTCTGGAACACACTAAAATCCATATTGTTAGCAGTGACAATGGATGATTTGATCTGCCTGATTCTTCCCATGTTTCCAAATTCAGATTCCAGTTAGTGAAAACTGGTGGTTGATAGCTTCAGTTTTCAGGAGAAAAGCTTCAATTTGGCCAAAACATTGCCCTCTAATCAAGTTGTTTGTTTACTCTTGGCCCAACCGGCCTGGTAGGGAGGTCCAGGTGTTGCAAAAACCTGCAGCTGGGCCTGCCCCTGTACGCAAGGTGGACACCACTGCTAACGGCTAGTGTTGGGGCTCATTAGCAATGGCAGGGAGGAGGGTTCCTGCTCCAAGGCAGTCTCCACCCTTCTAGTGTGAGCAGTCTTGGCCAGCTTGGACTGGCTGGAACAGATGTTTTAAGGAGATGGGTTACTGAAGGTCAGCTAGTAGATTCCTAGACTCAGAAAGTTTTGCACAAGTTGTTATGTGATCACCACATTGCCTAAGACAACTGATTTAATTATGTGGTTTATTCTTCAGAAACTACCACCTGTGGTAGTTTCAGAAACCCACTGTGCTTAATTTTGCATTCATTCTTGGCTCTGATCACCCAGCCCCAAAGCCCACTCCTCCCTTACTTACATTTAAAGAGGACACAGGGTGATGGCGTGGGAGGACCTGAGTTTGAGCTCTGTCTCTCCCAACTATTGTCAAGTGAAGTAACTATTCCAAAACGGAGTTTTCTCATGGGCTTGTGAGGAGGATCAGGCAGCATGATGTTTGTAAATATGCTGTCTAAAGCATTGAAGTACTACAAGTAGGTTTTCTTTCAAATTTTCTAATACAGCTGGGAGTGCTTTGGCTTAACTTCTGTCTTCATTGATTCCAGAGTTTGAATGGTCTAGTCCTCTGGCTAACCAAGTGGTGCGATCAGGACAGTTATGTCACACATGAGGCTAGAAGCAGTGACAGCCATACTGAGGCCAGTTTCAGGAAGAAGAAGTGGTCTTTTAGATCTATACGAAAAATAGTCTTCACAAAAAAAGGAGATGAAGAAAGATTATGACATGAAATGATCCTGATAAGGCATCTAGGTGTAGCTGTTGACGTCTGCGGCCACCAGTAATTTAACCTGGATAGGTATTTTCCTCTGTGGTTCAGGCGGCGGTTCCAGGACAAATGGCTCAAGGGAAACACTCTTCCCAGACTCTTGTAGGTGAAACGTCAGTCCTGGCATCCGAGTCCCTTCAATTACAAGGTCATATAATGGCTGCTTAACCTCACAGACTGTCAGGTTGCTTCGAGCATTTGTACAAAGGATTTATGCATAAGATGCTAATTTGGTTTATCAGGAGTCTGAATGGGGATTAGAGGAGTGAATCTTGATTGTATGCTGGGAAAATCAGAAATTAACACTCTAGTAGACTGCCACTAGCCTTTCCTCTTTCAGGGTGACTAGGCCAAAAAGCTCTGAGAAAAAGTCCTCAAATCTTGGAGATTCACTTTCTTCAATTCAGCTCCTGTGAGCATGTGATAATAAAGCCTCAGAGAGAGGTTAAGTCTGGCAGGAGCTTCTGTTTTGCTTCCCTTTCTTGCCAGATTCCTGGAGAAGCATGTTGCTCTCAGGAGTGTGTTCGACCATGTGAGCAGTGAGGAAAACATGGCCTTTGTCTTTTAGGCTTGGGAATCTCTGATTCTACCTGCTGATGGCCTGGAACTGTTTCTTACAGTCCAGGGACCATGGCTCCTTGGCTGGGACCATCGAAGGGAGACTGCCTGGCACATGCAGGAATAGTGATGTTCTTAGCCCTGAAGACCAAAATCACAGATTCTAGAATCTCACACATATTCATAGCTAGTTTTTGTGATGTTCAATCCTTATTGTAAACTAGTGCCCCGGTGCACGGATTCATGCACATTGAAAGGAAATGAATTTGAAGGTGACCGGCAGGGCGGGACTGGACTGGGTGAGATGGGCTGGACACACCCTGGAGCCAACCTCACATGGTCTCTCCCAGGCGGCTGCACCTGGGGCAGTGTGGTGGTTCGAAGGGTGTCTGCAGAGTGGGCGGGGTCCCTCCAGCAGGTGGGGTCCCTTGGCTTAGCCTGTGGGATCAGGCAGAAACTGGCTCTACGACATCCCCCGAGGGGTCCCAGATTTCAAGAGGACGTTTCTCAGGTGACACACCTTGGAATTGGGCTCCCTCTCTGATTCTGGGGTGCATCACCCAAGAACCGCCACTGCAAGTCACCTCAGCTCGGCAGCTCCTGTGTTGAGCGTCTGCCCCGGGTAGTCAGTGCGTGTCATACCTACTGGACAGTCGGACAGTTGCTTTGCCTTTTATATATAGATAGATAGATGAGTCATTCTGCAATTTTGGAAATTTATATCTCAAGGATCTGAAGATCTTTTCAAAATGCTATGTAAACTGAATAAATGTATTTAAATACAATATCTAATGGGATATTAAATACATTTTTCTAAGGCTAGCAAAATTGAAGGATTACTTCCATAGATTTAAGTTACATTTATCCTTATATGTGCACTACTCTATGTAACTAATTGAATAAATGTAGTTCAGACTTTGGCCTTAAATCCTAAAATGAAGTGGGTAATATGCAGAAGGGCATTAAAAAGAATATAGAAGAAATATGGAAATGAAAAAAATATGTTAAGCATGTTAACCTGAAAATAAAAGGCCTTTCATAGTGAGAGGCAACCAGTATTTATTTGAGAACAAGAAGAATGGCTTTTCCTAACACACTGACTCAGGCAGAAGGCCAAATAGTGTTCCGATGAGGAGACAAAGGCAAAGAGAGGGAAAACAATTACATCCATAGAAGAAGGCATTTCTGTTGGTGTAGATAAAGCTATCCCAGTGATGCTAATTCTAAACAGTTTAATTTTCTGTCCAGTTCTCATCAATCCAGTAGTCGTAATATCTTTGCAAATGGTTCTATGGGGCACAAGGTTGTTTTGGCCCAGTGCAAAGGTTATTTTGCCTGCTTTAACATTCTTCTGGTGTGGCAGCTCTGGCTCCATGTTAAAGTAGCCCGTGGTATTGTTGTGGTTTTTTTGACAGGCAAATGCAAAAGAAAAGCAGAGGCCAAGACCTTCATTCTGAGCAAAGGTAAATTCAAGGCAGAAAAAATTTAGGCAGTCAGGAGAGCTTCCTCACACTAAAGCACGGTCCACAGGATGACAAAACCACCATGAACATACGTGGCCTAGTGATTGAACGGCAAGAGCTGGAGGGACACAGTCCCTGAGGCCAGGGATGGAGGGAGACGTGCCCACTCCCAGAGCGGATGGTGACCAGAGTTATTAAGTGAAACGGGGGACTTCCCAAAACAGGTGCTCACCAGGGTTTTAACATGCAATCGTTCACAGAGAAAGACTACACTTTCTCAAAATTTGAAATGAGTAGAAACCATATTCTCTCATGTAATGCAATAAAAATAGGAATAAACGTGGAAGTAGAAGCAGGCCTCCTGGTTGGTGCTGGGCTGCCTGGCTGGAGCTTCCGCGGGCATGACCCTGCTGGTTCCTCTTTATCTTCCATGTTTCAGCCGGCACTCATCTTCAAGGACAGGCTCCCAGCCCCATCCAACCCATCACTAGGATTTCTTCTTCCCTCAAATTGTTCTGTTGGTGTTTTGGTTTTGTTTTTACTTGCTGTCTCCCCCACTTGAGTGAACCCTCCATGAAGGCAGGGACCTTTTCTGTTGGGTTGAAAGCTTTATCCTCAAAGTCTAGAACACTGCCTGGCCCTCAGTAGACTGAACAATGTCGTCAGATGAACAACAGTTAGTAATAGGAACATTATGCTGCAAGGACCGTCCTGTGCACTTACACTATTACCATAGCTTCTCCTTACATTCACTCCGAAGGAGGCATGGCCAGTGTCCCCATCGTCCCATTTGGAGTCGAAGCCTAAGCTCAGCCCCCCACCCACAAAGTGACAGCAGGTGAGCCAGAGGACTGAGGTCTGAGCAGGGTGCCTGACGTGGGCTGTGCTCTCAGATCCCAGGCCACCCCTGTCTCCGTGAATGACTGTGAATTAAGGGGACGTCTTACAAAGGTAACATGTAAAGACAGTTACTAAATAAGGATGAGAAGAAATCATCTAAACACTTTTTTAAAAAGATAGAAAAGGACCAAAATAAATTAAAGGATTTCTGTATTCTATAAAGACAGAATGAGAAATGAATGAATTAGGAAACTGAAAACAAAAAAGGATAAAACCAAAGAGCTGGTTTGGAAGAGGGTGGGCGGTGGAGGAGGTGGGCGGCACAGAAGGCTGTGGTGGAAGTCGCCGCACTGTGTCACAGGTCAGAGGACAAACGGGAGGGAACATCTCCATGAATCTGAAGGTAGCTTTGGTAAAATTCAACTTCCGTTCCTTAATTTTGAGGTATGATTGTTTTTAACTTTTTGAAATAATTTCAAGTGTATGGAAAGTTGTTGAAAAGTACAAAAAACTTTATCAAGTTTCACCCATTTGTCAGTGTTCTGCCACATTGACTCCAAATGGGACAATGGGGACGCTGGCCATGCCCCCTTCTGCCACATTTTCCTTCCGCTCACGTACAGATTTACCTTCAGGGAGACGGGGGGTCCAAGCAGCCCCTTCAGCCTTAAGGGCCCTGGTTCCTTTCTGCCTCAAGAAGGGCAGGGTGACCCCGGGGCTCACCCCCTTGGTTTCTGTTGTCTTGTCTTCTTGAACCTATAAATCCTCACTATTTTGTGAACTTATTGGTGCCTTTAAGTACATTGTTTTAAAAATATTTTCTCAAGTTTTTCTCGCTGTAGAGAGAGACCTTACTAGCCTTTGTAGTCTTGGGGAGGGGAAGGAAGCCAAGAGGTCTGCGGAGGATGACTGTTAAGGACCTTTCCCCACTCTGCTGTCCGCCCCCCTGCAGCCTGCTTTGTGGGGCCTGTGGCCATTCTTACCAGGGCCCTTGGGGCCTCACCAGTGTGTTCAGGTTGCTTCCCCACCATCCACAGCCACACTGTGTCTTGTACCCCTCTCCCTGCTGCCAGCCAGCCTCCCTCCCCCACCTGCTCTCCGGCCAGCAGTCCCATTGCCTTGAAGGTGTGAGCCCCTCAGAGTTCACTGTCCTTTTTAGTGAGGTTTTAGATGGGAGCAGTACAACTAGATAAGTGAGTTCCGTCTTCCACCTGTAATCACAAATTAAAGCATTATTTGTAACCTTTTTTAAAAGAACACTGAAAAAACTGGTTTAACTTGTTAAATTATAGCACACATGTACAGTGAAATTCCAAACAAGGTTGGATGATGTTGGTCTATTTATTGATCTACGGGACATTCTTGAAGCAGTTGAGGGAGGCAAAAATAGGACGTTAGGAAGCCCGATGCCCAATAGCTTGTTGACACAATTCAGCATGTGGCAGGTGTGGAGACCAAGTGGGCATGGAGACCAGGTAGGCGGTCGTCG
Organism: Cnephaeus nilssonii; assembly: GCF_951640355.1. NCBI lineage: Eukaryota > Metazoa > Chordata > Mammalia > Chiroptera > Vespertilionidae > Cnephaeus > Cnephaeus nilssonii. The sequence continues at coordinate 102,374,300 of NC_137075.1, read as the reverse complement.
GTGGGCAACAGCGCTTCTCTGCATTTCCCTTTTGTTGTTGTTTGGATATTTTTTTATCCTCATCCGAGAATATGTTTATTAATTTTAGAGAAAGAGGAAGGGGGAGGAGACAGACAGACAGACACACATCTGTGTGAGAGAGAAACATCAATCGTTTGCCTCTGTTACGCGTCCCAACCTGGATCGAACCCACAGTCTTTTGATGTATGGGACAATGCTCTAACCAACTGTTTGGATTTTTTAAAAATTTCACAGTGAACATGTATCATTTTTCTGAAAACAAAATTCTTCAAAAATAGGTAATATATGTGAATATATCATATATTAGCAATTAAATACTAAGTTCCAGTTTTATTGAAAGGCCAGTTATCAACCATATGCAGAGAGAAAGATCTCACATATGGGTTTATGCCCTTGCCTTTTTATGTTTCCCGCTGTGTTACCCACTATCAGTTCCCGCCCTGGATTTAGAAAAGAAAAATCACACGGTTCTTGCCCTGTTCCTGTCTGGAGACCCTGCTGTGTTTTTGTCCTGACTGCTGCCGGCACGCTGGTCTCTGAGAGGCGCTCCTTCACATCTCCTGGAGACTGAGGCCCGGAAATCTCAAGGAGCTGGTCACAACTGGGTCACCACGGTGTCTCCTGCACCCTGGTCTGCTGGCCACTTTCCAGTTTTACTGATCTCCTTATCCTGTTAGCTTCTAGCCCTACTCTCCCCCCCCCAAAAAAAAAAATTTAAAAAGCTCCACTATAATCCTTTATAAGCCTATCAAACTTTAAGGATATTTTTCCATTCAAATCTAGTTATGCCTCAAATTGATAGAATGGAAATGTCTGTGAACCCGCAGAGGATTGGCTCCTCGGTGACCTAGCAGACACATGTGCTGTAATTGGATTTGGTTCGCTCACTCTCTTTCACCACGTTTAAGTAGCTGCCCTCGCATTGCACCACTCTAGAACCCGAAGAGCAAAGCGGGTCCCTATGCTCTGTGGCCAACACAGCCACGTAATTGAGTTACGCACAGCCAGACACCGCCAAATCGAGAGCCCACCTTTTGTTAGGGACAAGTGGAGTTGCTGAGTACAGTGCATTGGTGGCCTGTGTGGAAATGCCTGGGGAGGACAGATGGCGCTGCTTCCATAATGAATATTTTTTTAAGGACAGAGCGTAAACAGTATTGAGTGATAGAAGCTAAGAAGTCTCCTGATGCGCAAAAGCAAAAGCCTGTAGTGTTTACTGCGGACATATTCTAGCTGGGACGTTGCCCTGAGCACAGCACACACATTTGTTAATTCACAGGAACCCACTAGGGACAGCGATCCCCATTTTCCAATTGAGGAAACAGGCCCCAAAAAAGTAAAGTACCGTGCCCATAGTCACCAGAGTAGGAACAGGTGGAGCTGGGATTCCAACCCAGGTATCCCCACTTTCCCACCCAAGTTCTGACCCCTTTGTTCTGCTGCCAGTGTCTCAGGGACTCGCTTAGTGTTTGTAAGCGAAGGAGTTGGCATCAGAAACCAAGAGGCAGCTGCACCTCGTTATGGCCGCAGAGTGCCATGAGCATATGTTGTTTTGATTTAACTATAAAACTTGGGCCATAAAGAACAAGTTTTTCAGAATGCTTTTTACAGAGTCATAGAATTTATAGAGGACTAGACCCTGGAGATTTCCTGAAAAGGCACCAGCTTAGATCACCACAGTCACCAGGCGGCTCCAATGTGGGGCGCAGGGTGGCATCCTGCTCCAGGTCCCATAAATGTGCTCTGTGTCTAGCCGGGCACTGCCACTGCTGGGTACACCAGCGTGGCGTTCCCTTTGTAATAAAACCCTCCGGTTTCAAACACAGAGAGCCGTCTGGAGCAAAGGTTTCAGGGGAGGGGAGAGGAGGGGAGCATGGTTGCCTGCCAAGGGGGGAAACTTGGAGACCAAGGGAGGCAGCAGGCCAGGCCAGGAGCAGGGCCCGAGACGGGCAGGTGACCCAGAAGCTGGTATTTCCCAGGAAGAGCACATTCAGTCGACCATCATGTTGTGCCCATCCTGTCTCAAAAACCATTGTGGCTACAGCTCCCAGGGGAACTTCTTACGTATGGTTCCTCTTGGCACTGCTCGAAGGTTGGCACTGCCTGCAGTGGCTGCCTCTTGCCATCCCCAGGAGAGAGTGGACAGTGGAGCCCCTCTTCCCAAGCCCTGGACCAGCTCACATAGCCTGAGGCGGAGCCCCACTGTACTAGCTGACTTAACCCTTACCAAACCCTGCCTCCTCAAGAAAGGAGGAATTGCAGGGAAGTGTGTACATATATGATTTGAAGGGTAATTTCAGTTTCCTTTGCAATTAAAAAAATTTATTGAATTCATTGGATGACATTGGTTAACAAAATTATATAGGTTTCAGGTGTACAATTCAATAATACATCATCTGTATGTTTTATTGTGTGTTCACCACCCAAAGTCGTTTCCTTCCATCACCATTCATTCCCCCTTTACCCTCTTCTACCTGCCCCCACCACCTTTCAGTTTCTTGTGCAATTTGGGATAAAATAAACAGAAAAAGAATTAGTTAAATGTCTTTCAACAGATACCAGAAAATTAGAGTATTTCTCGTTTTAACTAATAATAAAAACATCAGATGTTAAAGTGGCATGTTCTTCTCCAGGGTAGTGGGCCCTGTGGTGATATACTAAATGAATTACAGTTGTGTGTGATCTGGGCGGCATGATGTGCTTAGGCCCTTTTATAAAGTGGCGAGAGGTGGGTGTCTCCAGGGCCAGAGTCCTTTTATCAGAGGAGGGCAGGGGCCACTACACTCCAGGCTGGTGACTTCGCTTAGTAGTTAGCTTTGCGAAGCTGGGGAGCCGCCACTGGAGAGTTTCCAAAAAAAATAGCAGTGAGCTTTGCTTTTGTCCTCTCTGTGTGCTCCGTCCAAGGACCCACCTAGACTCGGCCTCAGAGCCATGACTCCCCTTGTGACAGGGATGTCAGGGAGGGTTTCATCACAGAGCAGTGTCACCACTAATTACCCCTGCCATAAAGAGGCGTGCTCTGGGGGGTGCAGGTGGGAGTGAGCAAGGTGCTGGGTGTCTCCCCCAGGATTACCCTCCAGTTTCACAGACCTGGGACCAGGCCCTGGCCGGTCACACCTGCGGGCACAGGTGGACAGGCCTGCTGTGGGCTTGTCTTCCTGCCAGAGTAGCCTTGCAGTGTTTCTGTCTTCTGTATCCAAGCTCTTGAGTTTAAAGCCTTCTCTTTATAATTTATGTATTTGAGATAGTAAAGTGGCAGGCGCAAGCAGTGTGAAGTTTCCCTTTAGTTTATGCCTCAGGATTCTTTCTTGCCCTCTACACTGGGCAAGGGGTGAGGGGCACCCTGCCTAAGACGGATGCCTTATGCAGGAGTGTGGAAATCACTGGTTATGAACACCTGCAGTTTTGTCCCATCAGCATCATTAGTTTATGTGACACATTTGTTGAGCACCTGTCATTTGCTAGGATACAGAGGAGGTGGAGGATGCCATACCCCCTCTCAGTCTCTGTTCCGCCTAGGATTACAGTGAGAGTCAGGAGGCCCCGGGGAACGCTTGTCCAGTCCCCAGGAGGCCATAGGCCACTCCCCACCACCAGGAAGAACTATCATTTTTCTTTATTGGCTTGTATCTTTACACTGTTGGCCTCCTACCAGGATTAGTTGATGACCAGGTGAGATATAGAGTGGAACCCAGCATAGGTTAATATTAACACTATTGCCCTAGCCAGTTTGGCTCAGTGGATAGAGCGTCAGCCTATGGATTGAAGGGTCCTGGGTTCAATTCTGGTCAAGGGCATATGCCCGGGTTGAGGGCTAGATCCCTAGTAGGGGACATGCAGGAGGCAGCCGATCAATGATTCTCTCATCATTGATGTTTCTATCTCTCTCTCCCTCTCCCTTTCTCTCTGAAATCGATTTTTTTAAAAAAATGAACACTGTTAATTAATACTAATCCCACAGGGGTAGAGATGAGGATGTCAGCAGATCCTGAGAATGGGGACTAGAGGGATTTAGCACCAATTTTCATCTGCTCCACCTCCCCAGGAGAACACACATGGTCCCTGATTTTGTGGTTCCCTGTACGTGTCATGATGCCTGTATCACTTTAGGGCCCTGAGTCCCAGGGTTCTCTCCCAGGTCTTGGCACACAGGCCCTGAGGCTTATTTGACTGTGTTGTCCCTTGATTCCCCCCTGCTGCAGCCCTCCAAAATTCATCATAAAAGAGCTTGTGTCCAGAAAGAACCCCTTGTATCTGTCTGAGACACAGAGAAAGGAAAGGGGGTTTAAAATAGAAACTGAAAAGAATGTGTGTATATTTTCAGCATGTCCTTCCCACAGTTCTACACTGTTCTGTCTGCTGGTAAACATATTCAAATTTTCGGAATCTTCCTTTGGCAGTTCCTTGTTCATCATATGTGATAAAATCAGCTATTTTTCCTGAATTGGTACCTGTCCTTATGCTTTAGATAATGAGCTATGTTGGTAATTGATCACCATTTACATACAGTAAGATTAATATTTAGTGTTTCACCAAAAGTGCTAGTCTAAGTGGAAGTTGAAGTGATATGGATCCACTCAAGGTGTTGAACTCACTTGACCTAATAGGGAGTGTTTAGCTGTTCCCCACAAGGCATTCCAGAATGAGGTCTAAACAGGAAACAGGGTCCTTGTCAACAAGTCAGGCTGTTTGGGGATTTATATCTTTACTAGAGGCTCGGTGCATGGGTTCATGCACCGGTGGGGTCCCTCAGCCTGGCCCATGGGGATCGGGCCAAAACCAGCTCCCCGACATCCCCCGAGGGGTTCCAGATTGTGAGAGGGCAGTTCTTGGGTGACGCAACCCGGAATCGGGCTCCCTCCTCTCTGGTTCCAGGGTGCATCACCCAAGAACCGCCGCTGCCAAGTCACTGCAGCTTGGCAGCTCCTGTGTTGAGTGTCTGCTTCCTGGTGGTCCGTGTATATCACCAGGTCAACAGTCACTTAGGCTTTTATATATATAGATTCCTAGGAGTCTGACTCATCTTCATCTTTCCCAATAAAAAAGCCAAGGCTTCAAATTCAGCTAAGACCACTTGAGTTTCTCTTACGTGTCAGCTGTCCCAGGAGATGAGGACATGTTTCTGAACATACATGTGGGTCTACAAGAGGTCATATAGCTTAAGGAACCTGAGGCTTAGATTGTCATGACTTCACCCTGTTTGACTATAGTGGAACCTAGACTAGAAATCATTTGTTTCTTCCAGGATACTTCTTCACTGAAAAATTCACTTGCCTTAAGAGCTTTTCTGCGGAAGCCAGTCTCTCCTGGCCTTCTCTTATCTCAGTGTGCCGCACTCCCTCCCCCCAGTCCCTGGTGAGGATGCCAGTTCTCAGGGGCAAAGGGCGAGGCGAGTTAGACCTTGGCTCCAGTCACTGTTTTTTGAAATGGAAGTATCTGTCTTATAAAATTACACTGTAATTTTTGAGAAAGGGGCAGTGGGTGGGAGTTGTTGGGGTGGGGGGGGGGAGTTGTGAGGAAAGTGAATATCACCATTTCTATATGTGCAAATAAAGGTGAGCTGAAGAATCACAGAAAAGCCGAAAGGGAGGGCATCTGTAAAGGACATCTCTAATGTCCGAGGAGGGAGGAGAGATCTTCAGGTTTGGGGCAATGATCTGCTCATCCTGAGCTGGTTTCCACCCTAAACTTGGCCCCTGATGGACTACAGAGTTGGGTTTAAAGGGAACACTCAATGGATTTTTAGATACTATTTGTCTCTAAGAAAACATTATTTTAAGACGAAAGCATCCATGTAGAAACTGCTGGCCAGCCTTACAATATTACCACATTTCTATGCAGATTAGCGTAGTAGGCAGGACACCTGGAAAAGGGGCCAGAGTGCTGGGAACGGAGGAATGCTCCCTGCTTCTGACTCTTTCTCTTGGAACACTGGCTAACAGAAGCTCCATGCAGGTAGCCAGCAATGGCGTTCTTCAATAGTGAGCACTCCTGTCTGCTTTGAGTCACCACTGTCACTCCATCTCCTTGACATTAGGTCATGTAGACAGTGCTTGGGGGCTTGGTGTTTATGAAATAACTAGAGACCTGATGCACGAAATTCGTGCAAGGGCCTTGGCCCCCACCGCTGCCGCAACCCCCACCTGCTGAGGCTTTGTCTGGAAGGAAGGACATCCGGTCTAATTAGCATATTACGCTTTTATTATTATAGATAACTGCTGAAGCCTAACCACAGTGTCTCCTTGAATCTGAGTGCTACCAAGCAGAGGGCAAACCATTTTAAGGGTCACCAAGAAGGAAGGAGACAGCAGCTGTCAAGTGAAAGACACAACTTGATTTGGGGGACATTCACTTGGAAAATGTATATGTTAGAACGGACAAACTGATACCTGCATTTTGACATAGAGAAGCTTATTGTCATTTTGAAGAACATTGAGTTAGGAACAGTTGAGTTAGGAATTAACTCAAATTTGAAATTATGTGGATGCTAAGGGTCAGGGTAGAAGTTAGTCTTATTGCTTCAAATACATAAAGTGAATATTTCATTTAGTCATGTTCATCTTGCTTTCAAGTTGTAGACGTTTACATTTATAGGGTAGGAGTTCATTGTCACCAAAGATGATCCCTGCCGGGCCCACCCCTGAGGAACCAGAGCCCAGGCATCGTGGTTGCCTCCTGAGAAGACTGGGAAACTGGTTTCATGGACCAGCCTTCTCTTTCAAAGTAGATCTTCGTGCTTCCGGCATCTTAATTTCAGTCCCTCAGTCCCTTCTGAACAGATCTTTCTTATTCCCAGATCAGGTTGTATTGCTCATCTGGTAAAAGCCCTCTGTGATTCCAATCTCTCTACCCTAGTACTGCTCACATTTCTCTATCAAAGCGCCTGTGGCTGTGAGATAGATCCAGAGTGCTAAAATGCCTGTTACCAGCAGTTTCTTTGAAGACCTTGGTTTTATCTTAAGTTTTTGTAGACTTTGCATTCTACTCTGATACTTGTGAATATAAATAGGTTTTAAATTATGCTACCTCTCAGTTAAATTACCTGAATTTGTTTCCTTCGGATTGATTTGTTCATTCAACAAATATTTGCGGTCCCACTGTGTGCTTAGCCAGTGTTAGCTATGAAGGCTAAAGTGGTGAACAAGACAAAGGCCCTCTTCTGTGAGAATTTCTGATCAAGGATCCAGTATTATTAATTTAGGGCTTGTGAAATAGAATCAGTAGTGTCCTAATTTAAGGTTCTGTCTTTTGGGGAAAGAATTGATTTTCCAGGAAAAAGCACCCTATTTCATTTGTCCTGTAACTTCCAGGCCCTCTGGTCTGAGAAGTGGGCCCCTAAGATAATATCTTCCCCCTGAGGGGACTTCGGTGCCTCCACAGCAGGCCTCAGCCGCATGGCTCCTGCCCCCAGGAAACGCTTCCCTCAACCTGCATCCCGTCCCCCAGCCCCTGGATCCCTACTGTACCTCACATGTCTCGGTCATAGCACTTCCCACAGATTTTAGTTGTTTTCTTTTAGACCAAGTACAGTCGCCCCTCCTTATCCACAGAGAGTATGTTCCAGTATCGCCAGTGGGTGCCTGAAACTGTGGCTAGTACTGAACCCTACCTATACTATGTTTTTCCTTACATATACCCCTATGATAAAGCTTGATTTATAAATTATGCACCCTAAGAGATTAATACTAGCGAATAATAAAATAGAACAATATACTGTAATAACTGTGTGAATGTGTTCTCTCGAAATATTGGTATTGTATTTTTCTCACCCTCCTTGTAATGACATGAGATAGTGCCTATGTGATAAGATGAAGTGAGAGAATGACGTGGACATTGTGACGGAGTGTTAGACTACTGTAAAGACTTGAACACAAGCTACCTCGACACCACAACAGTTCATTTTATAACTGAGACAGCGCCTAAGTGACTAAAGGGCTGGTAGCATATACAGCGTGAATATGCTGGACAAAGGGATCAGTCATGTCCTGGATGGGACAGAGTGGGACAGCGCAAGATTTTATCAAACTACTCAGAATGATGCACGATTTGAAACTTATGAATTGTTTATCTCCGGAATTTTCAACAATATTTTTGGACCTCAGTCAGCCACAGGTAATGAAACTGCAGATAAAGGGGACTACTATATCATGGTTTAATTTATCTCTGTGTTGTCAATGTCTACTACAGTGCCTGGCATGCATGTTGGATAAATTTTTTAATTCCTTATGATACAGGCTACGTACTCAGGATTGGAGCCCACTCAAACCTGTTTCCATGTCTCAGTTGCTTCACACCAGATGCATTAGATCTGATAAGCAAGTCATACCCCAGTTTATATTACACATTTGGGATCATAATTGCTTATCTTTTCTTAGAAAAAGAGGAAGAGGGAGAAACTTTATATAAATAGAAAATAATTAGCGATCACTTAGAACTTTATCTTGATTGGGAAATTTTTTTCATTTAAAAATAAAACACAACAATACCCAGAACTTAAATTCTTCAACATAAACACATTGTAGAGGAACGTTAGAAAATGTGTTGGGAGTGCGTGTGTGTGCATATGTTTCAAGGTTAGTTTGGAGGTTTTCAGTGTTGAGTCATCTAGAGCATTGTGGAAAGGCTTACATGTACATACAGTATGCCTGGGCTGTGTGCATGGGGCAGCTCTGGGGACACACCAACTGGTAACAATGGGTGCCTTTGGAAGGAAAGAGGGTGTGGGTGTTTTTTTTGCGATGTGCACATATTATGTAGCCTTTTAAATTTGAAATATAATTCACATACAGAAGCATATAAAACGAGTACAATGAATAATTATAAAGTAAGTGCTCCTGTAACCACCAGCCAGACCAGACACCCAAAAGCCCCCTCTTAGGTCCTGTATTGGTTTCAGGATGCCATTTCTATGCTTTATGTAAATGAAATCATACTGAATTAATCCTTTTTATCTCCCCTCTTTCACTCAACAGTGTTTTGTAAGATTTATCCTTAGTATGTATAGCTGTTCTTCATTCATCTCCATCGTTTTGGAATATTGTAAGATATCCACTACTGATGGACATGGGGCTGCTGTGAACATTCTCTTACCTACGTTGTTGAGAACGTGTGTGTGAGCCTAATTGAGTGGGTTATGTGCCACAGAGCATGTGTCTGCCCTGCACTCCACCTGACTTGCAGCCCGCTCAGCACTGTGGGAACTCCTGCTCAGCACCTCCCAGCACTGTGCATCTTCAGACAGTTTAATGATTGTTGATCTCTTGGGTGTCTAATGGTATCTCATTGTGGTTTCCGGTTGCATTTCTCTAGTTATTAATGGGTGACGATCTTTTCATACGTGATTAGCCATTTGGGTACATTTTGTGAAGTGCCTGGTTAAGACTTTTGCCTACTTTTCTCTTGATACTCTGGATTTTTCTTACTGATTTATTGGAAAAGTTAATATATTCTTCATATGAATTCGTTGGCTATATGTATTCAGGTAGTTCTCCTACTCTGTGGTTTGTCTTTTTATTCTTGGTGGTGTCTTGATGAAAAATAAAATGTTTGATTTTATATAATTCAATTTATCAATCTTTTAAAATTCCTGTTTTTATATCTTAAGTTCTTCTCTACCTCGTCCTTTACATAATAATTTTTCTGTATTATTTTATAAAAGCATTTGAGCTCTTTTTTAGATTTAAGTCCTAACCTTCCAGGAGCTTATTTTATTTTTATATGTAACTAGAGGACTGGTGCACAAAATTCATGCACTGGAGAGGGGGGGCGTCCCTCAGCCCGGCTTGTGCCCTCTTGCAGTCCGGGACCCCTTGGGGATGTCCACCTGCTGGATTCCCCCTGGGGATCAGGCCTAAGCTGGCAGGCGGACATCCCTCTCACAGTCCAGGATCCCTCTCACAGTCTGAGACCCCTCGCTTCTTACCACCCGCTTGCTCGCTGCTCCTTATTGCTCAGCTCACTGTTCCTTAGCACTGCCACGGAGGCTGGAGAGGCTCCCGCCACCGCCACTGCGCTCGCCAGCCATGAGTCCGGCTTCTGGCTGAGCAGCACTCTCCCTGTGGGAGCACACAGTCCTGCGTTGAGCATCTGCCCCCTGGTGGTCAGTGCGCATCATAGCGACCAGTCGTTCCGCTGGTCGGTCGATTTGCATATTAAGGTTTTATTATATAGGATGTAATCCAACTTCCTTTTCTTTTCCTTTTCCTTCTCCTCCACCTCTCCCTTCCCCATCCCCCTTCCTCCCCTTCTTTCTTTTCTTTTCCCTTCCTTTCTCCTTCCTTTTCATCCCTGGGTACCTGCTTGTTCCAGCATCATATATTTAAAGACTGGCCTTTTTTCACTGCTCTCTAATCCACTTATCATAAGTCATGTATCCACATGCGCACAGGCCTGTTCTGGACTCTGTTCTCTGTGGCATTTCAGGCTTGGCTGTCTTCATTAGTGAAGCTTTACAGTTAGTCTAGATTTCTGGAACAGCAAGGTATCCCCCCACCCCACCCACACACACACACACACACACACACACACACACACACACACTGTTGTTCTTCTGCCAGGGACCTGGCAAGTGTTGACCCTTTGTATTTCCATGTACGTTTTAGAAGCCACTTATTCAGTTGCATGGTCTCTGTTGAGATAGGGATTGGAATTGCACTGAATCTGTATGTCAGTCCCTTCATCTGGAAAGTGTTAATCCACAGAGCCCTAGTGCAAGCATCGAACTCAGTGGTAAAGCAGTGAGAGCTTCCCTGGAAATGGGCAAGAGGTGAGGATGCCACTCTGGCCACTTCCTCACAGCTCAGGCAAGCAGCAGAACAGCGGTGGCATTTGCAGATGAAATGACAGTATACACAGAAAACCAGAGGATTGACAGATACTTCTTAGGATTAAGGCTAAGCAAGCTAGCTGGATACAAAAGTGATAACCAAAATCATTTTTTTATATTGCAGCAGCAGCTAGAAAATGGTCTTTTTAAAGATACTATGTTTACAATAGCATCAGAACGTAACAAATACCTAAGAATAAATCTAAAAAATTATGTGTTGCAAAGACCTCCACTCTCTCCAGATCGATGTGGGAAATATAAAAGCCATGAATAGCTGAGACATGGAGCAGAACAAGGCAAAGGGCAGAGTCTAACAGGCAGTGAGTCTTACTCCAAGGCTCTGTGGTGCAGGTGCGGGGAGCAGTGACCGCTACCAAAGAGTGCCCACGCCTACAGACACGTGTCTAGGCCAGAGGACACACAGGAAACGGGGGGAAGTGGTCAGTACAGTAAATGGTGGGTGAATTTTCTCTTTCATAAACAAAATCTTATTGCCGAACAGTGTTTTCTTAGTGGGGGAAACATGCCATCTGCTAAGTTCCCTCATATAGGAAATCAAGTTAAGTGGAATTTAGTACATTTTAATGAAGAATACCAAATTTACTCCAGACTGTTAGTAGTTGGATATAACTTTATTCCTGTTCACTTTGTACTAAGAATAAATGTATTAGAAAAACAAGATGACACATAGCTGAAGGTTTGGCTCTTTGCTTTGGAGAGATTGCTCGTTTGTTTTCGTTTACTTTCAGAGGCCCCACGCACTAAGCTCTTGGGAAGGCAGAGTGAACACTCAGATGGTATGGTGACACGAGGTCTCCGTGAAAATCGAGCTGCTGCCGCTGCTTAGCCAGTAGCATGTGGGTGACCAGGCAGTAGTTCGTACCCTCCTGAGCGTACCTGTGGGCATCTCCTGAGTTGGCATCCTCTAGGCCTGTAGTGTTTGCAGCTCTGTCTCGGTTTCACTGGGGTCAGGGTTATTTGGGGAGGGCCATCATCTCTGCACCAGAACAGCCTGGTTCAGCTATCTTTGTGCAGCTGTCCCGCAGAGATCTGGTCCTTGTGTATCTTGGAGTGTTTCTTTTCACCACCAAAACTCGTCATGCCAAGTGGGCGTGGCTTTTTTTTTTTTTTTTTAATTCTTCTGTCACCAACAGAGTGCACATGGTGTCTCTTGATATATACCGACAGTTCGGTAATTCAGCCTTATCATATTACGGTGTCTTATGTCCTGTCTGTCAGTCCCTCTGGAAGTGTTGTACACATTGCTTGCAGTACCTGTGCAGGTGGTGTGATATGATTGGTCATTTTGAATTGCCGTGTACAAACTATGAGGCTTCTTATTGCCTCTCATGGTCTCCAGACTGATCACACATGCTTGGCTGCAGAGCAGTCTCAAGCACACACCTCCAGCATGTACCAGTTTATATAGTAAATGTTAGCACCTCTGACTTTTTTATTCTTTGTAGCAGAAGAAAATAAAGGGGAAGTTCGTTGTCACCTTGGGTAACCGGGGCTTGCCCCCACGTTGGAGGTCAGAAGTCAGTGGAACAAGCCCACTCTGTGTAGCTTGCTCAGTGCTACTGATGCACTGTGGGACCAGGAACACCTACGGAGCCAGAAATGGGTGCTCCCTTCTGCTCTAATGGTAACCTTCACTAAGCATCCATTCACCATTCGTTAACTACAGGCTTCCCTTTAGTAAATACGTTTTTAAAATAATATACGTACATTCTTAAATCCACCTTCCTTGTGTTATTTCCGATGCCATGGTTAGTCTTCTTCCCTTCTCCCCCTACAGCTTTTGCACAAGGGTACCCATACATTTTGCTCCTGATATCATTAAGGATTGGCCTTGAAATAATTGGAAAGTATCCCAAGTTCACCATAGCAAATCAGTGAAAATGCCAGGGAGGGGTGGGAGGGTAAAGAGACTTATACAAACCTAAGATGCTTGTGGTAGTATTTGTGTAGAAGAATGTTACAGCTCTTAACTTTAAAAATAATAAGAGGAAGTATTAATGAATATTAAGACTATTAGCCTAAACTCTGTGATAGCCTCTTTAATGTTCCTCTTTCTGTAAGATCAGTAGTTTCAACATAGTGTTGGACTTTTGGGTGGTGTCATGGGACTTTTCCTGGCAGGTGTCCTTTTTACACCCCTTTCTAGTCTAAGAACCCTGTCCATGAGCCACTCCAACAGGCTGCACTTGAGTATGTTTTGGAACAACTGTGTCAAGGTTATTACTCTGTGTATAATTTAAAATTAAAGTAAGCCACTGTTATTCATGGGAAGAATTCAATTTTTTTTTTTAATTTTGCTCCAAGAGGTAATTGGAAAAGTTGGGTTAAATCTTAGGGTCATGATTGATTATGTAAGAGTCAGGCAGCCTTGGATACCGAGCACGGAAGTGTAACATACCAAGTATCAATCCTGGTTAGTTTCTCTCATTTGGTTCCCATCACATGGGTAATCGAAGGAGTCAAGTACAGGTTATATTCTGTCGTACCTCTTTACCCCCTTCAAGATTAGCAGTGCTAACTTATAAAGACTTTATTTTTTAATTACAAAAGTAACTCATTTATACTGTTAAAACATCAGAATACATTGAGGCCAAAAGCCTATTCTTTCACCACCTGCACTGGTTTTTTCTCCCCCGTGGTGCAGTCCCATTTACAAAGCAGAAAGTAAGACTTTTCAGTACACTGACCAATAAGAAGCTAAATTAAGTGGCATTCAGAACACATATGGAAATATCTGACAGGGATTAGGGATGTTGTTGTTGTGCTCAATTTTTTTTATGATGATACAGATTTTTTTTAAATAGTGAAATTGTAAAAATAGCCAAATGAGGTTTTAAAAAGTAAAGAGAGCCCATGAGATAATAATCACAAACTTTTATAAACTATAAACAAAAATAGTACAGTAATATCTTCACTGTTTGGAACCCTGGAAGAATTTATATAATTTCTACAAATTTGATATTTTCTTGCCTTTTTTGAGGAATTTTAAATAGAAATTTTATGGGGGGGGAAGAGGATTTTAATTTGCTCTTCCTTCTTAATTATAATGGATTCGTTTTCGTGTTTTGGTGACAACTGAGTCGTCTTTTGTGACTGTCGGTTACTGTCCTGTGTTTAAAGTGGCTGATGCTTTCAGGACCTTTTAGTGCATGTAAGACTTAGATTCCTGGAATGACCCCAGCATCACCTTGCCTTCCGATGCCCTCGTGTTAGAGTATATTGTACAGTCACGTCTGTGCTGTGCCACTTAGCGATGCGGTGGCCGTGAGCAAGGAATTTGGGCTCTCAGTGTGTGTGTGCTCTCATCTCCACATGGTACGGCGGTGTCTGCCTGGCACTGTCCTTACAAGGTCCATGGAGTGTGCTTAGAGGGCTCACCTGCCACTTCTTAGAAGCCACGCAGTGTCATGGTGTCAGGGTGGCCCTTCGGGGTAAATACAGACTTCCCTGCAGTGCCAAGAACGTGAGAATACCCAAAGGTTCCAAATATACAAGCTGTGACTACAAAATGAGCTCATAAGGCAGTGGTCGGCAAACTGCGGCTCGCGAGCCACATGCGGCTCTTTGGCCTCTTGAGTTTTTAGCAAAGGCCAGCTTAGGAGTACCCTAATTAAGTTAATAACTTAATACCTATATAGTTTAAGTTTTAAAAATTTGGCTCTCAAAAGAAATTTCAATCGTACTGTTGATATTTGGCTCTGTTGACTAATGAGTTTGCCGACCACTGTCATAAGGTAATCCTGCAAACTGGAGGCTGAACAAAGGGTATAAAAGTGAGTGAGGGTTGAAGTCAGGCGAGGAGGCCATTCAGAAAATGAAAGCTTTTCATTGGAAAAGGCTGGATGTTTTAATGGTAAGAGACCCAAACATTATAATGACGTTACTCAGTTAAAATGGTTGCATAGTCACTGAGTGATTACAGTATTTATGAATCAAATTTTGATTCCTATGGTCTCCTAAGTATCCTGTAGGCCTTAATGCCCTTGCCCTGCTACACGCAGTACAGGAAGTAAGGGAGCCAAAATTCCCCACAAAGTGGTTCAATTCAGGCTAAAAAACATCATAACCTGGCACCTGCCCTCCAAAAGTGTCTAGACGGGGAAGATAGCTACCTGTTTAGAGCAACAGGAAGTGCCAAGTGGCCAGCTCAGAGTAACACATCTGCTCTAACTTGGAGGAAGGAGAGGCCTGTAGAAGAACCCTGAGCAGGAGGTGGACAGTTAGGGTTGGAAAGAGGAGCCTGAGGACTCGGTGGGAAAGAGGTGGTGATCCCAGCGATGGAAGCCCTGCGGGCACGCCCCAGGGGCAGGCTGGTGTGGGCCAGTGGTCTGAGCACCTTCCGTCTCAGGACCCTTCACACTAGGAGAAAGTATATAGGACTCCACAAAGCTTTTGTGATGTGGGTTTAGCTACCAATATTGACCACATTTGAAATTAAACCACACAAAAAAGGTTTAAGCATTATTCATTAATTCATTACTAAAATGACTAACCTATTGCATGTGAACAGAAATAATATACTGTTATGAAAATAGCCATGTTTTCTAAAACAACTCTAATGAGAGGGCAGCATTGATTTATTTATTTGTTTGTTTGTTTATTTATTTTTTCAAATCTTTAATGTCTGGCTTCATAGGAGATAGCTGGATTCTCCTGGGTGCCTCTGAGTTCCGTTTTGGTTGAAGTGTAAGAAGGCATGACTGGGAAGAGGAGTATTTTAATAGCCTGTTCAGATTGTTGTGGATGTTTTCTTTGATATTACGCCAAACTTAACAATGGGTAGTTTCCTGAAGGAACCTGCAATGTGGAATCTAAAACCATATTAATAAGCTGTACATTTCATCACATTAAAATCCAGAGGACTATCTTGCACTTTGAATGGTTCTTTTGTCCTTGAACGATATTGAAACACCATTTATTGATCCCTTGGAAAATACTGGTCACTGAGTTACACAAATCTTCTAAGACAGTTGGCAAATCATGGACAGATTTCAGTGCCTGTATCAATAAACCCCATTGTTAGTATCCCCCTGATCTCATTCTTACCCCAGGGAAGCTGTCAAACTCGCCCTGGCAGATAGTTTTCCAAGCTTCCCGGAATTCTGGAAAGACATACAGAGCTCCATTACTTTCCAACTCTACATTGACCCTCTAGACCTATTTCTTAATCTTGTACCATCCTAAAGGATAAGTGAAACCAATGTGTAAATACGTGGAAAGCTTTTAGGATGGCACCTGACCCAGGTAAGCACTCAGTGATTGTTGTTATTTACACTTTTCTGTGTCGCTGTCAACATATGTAACATGTGTTGACCATAGGCCAAAAAGAGGAGTGAAAGGTGCTTTGTGGAGCACCAGGGTACAGGCTCCTGCTGGGTGTGTGCAGCAGCTCCTTTGGGCAAGCTTCAGACTTCCCCCGTAGGTTACAGCAGCAGCAGACCTGAGGGAACGTCTTTGTCTTCCATCTTTCGTGTGACCTTTTCTTACCTTGCCTGCACCTGTACCAGTTGTCATGTTGGTGTGAATGTCCATGCCCCTCATTTGCCTCTTGTTCCGTTGCTCACATGGTGGTGACTGGTGCTCAGATAATATTCAAATGAATGCATTTAGAGGGCATTTGTTTTGAACAGCACTCAACGTGGTTTTAGACTTAAGAAGTATAGAAATTTTATCATTGAGCATATGATCTGAGCAGTGACTAGAGTGTTTTTTTTCTTTTCATTTATTTAAGGACTATTTAACCTCTCTTCACCGCATCCCATTTCTTTTTTCTTGAATATCTATTCAGACTAAAAATAGTAGAAAACTTAAAGTGTTTCACAATAATTTGGGGTTAAACATTTTTGCGATCAATATACTTTGCTTTCTGCTTTTCAGATGTTCCTCCTGCTGAACAAGAGAAGCTTTTTATCCAGAAGTTACGTCAGTGTTGTGTCCTCTTTGACTTTGTTTCCGATCCACTAAGTGACCTAAAGTGGAAGGAAGTAAAACGAGCTGCTTTAAGTGAGATGGTGGAATATATCACCCATAATCGGAATGTGATCACAGAGCCTATCTATCCAGAAGTGGTCCATATGGTAAGTGATTGCAGCTTAACCAGCGTGTCCCAACCCTGAGCTACACCAGGACTCTGACATCTTAGAATAAGCTGAGATACTGGAGCCTAACACAGCACTTCCCACAAAAAGTCCTCCTGTTCCAGAGTTTGTGCTTGCACCTTGAAGAATGGAAATCTTTGCAATGTCCCTGGATTATCGTGATGATATCAGTGAGGGAAATCAGGTGCCTTCTAGGGACCCATTGAGGAATTAATTTATTTAATCCTCACAGTCACCAAATGGGGTAGAAATGTTAGAATTTTTATTTCTACTTATTATCTTATCCTCTTTAAATTTTTGTGTGTGTTTTAACATACATAACCTTAATATAATAATGCCCATATATAATATAGAAGTAAACATGTTCTCCATACATGTACAGGAAAATTCTAGTGGTGAGTTCAGTGCAGATAGTGATGGGACCCAGCTGGTATCAGGATAGTCCATCCTGATTGGCTGAGCCAGCCTCCATCTGTCAGTGCCATGTCAAGACACACCCAACTCTGTCCTACAGTTAACTCATGGCTGGTTTCATTCAGCCCCCAGATCTCAGTCTCTGCTGTTTCCTACTTTACAGCCTGTTTCGGGTTCTTTGCATGCTCTCACTGTGACCTCAGTGGGTACTACCTGGAAACATTTCATACGCGGCCTCAAGTTATTAAAACTTACGGTTTGGCACTGAACTCGTTTCTCATTCTTTTTGAATTATTGATATTTTATTTGCCTTTGAAATTAGTACTCCTCAGTTATTAGGGGGTCCTTGTTGCTTAAGATAAAATTTTAAATTCTTATTTTCATTGAACTCCTTACATTCAGTGATTCTTCCCTCCCCCCGCTGAAAGCTATGTATTTCAGAATTGACTAGACTTGTTGACCTAAAATGTGTTCATTTCTCACTTTTATATGTTTGCTTTGGGAAAGAAGATGAAAGTAATGTTCTTTTTGTAATTCACAATCTATTATGTCAGGAATTGAGACCAACTTGATTATTTTAATATATTATTGTTAACTCTTTAAAGTCCCAAGTTTACCAGTGTATTGTCAGACTAGGGCTGTGAAGGCCGAGTAGGTTCCTTCCCCAAACTCATACCTGAAGAATAGTCACAGGTACATATACTGAACGGTAAATACTCTAAAACCTTAACCATTTACATTAAGGAAGATTGGGGAATATCTTTTTTTTCTCTTATTAATTTCAATTCTCAATTACTTTGGAAGGCCTCCCAAATCACAAAGAAAAATCTCTGATATTTTCTCTTCATACTTCCATATTTTCTTGTTCACAGTACACTTTATAATCCTCCTGGAATTTTTATTTATTTTTTTATAATACTGTGAGTTTTATTTTTTTTTTTAACCTTTAACATTCTTTATTGTGGTATGTAACATACATACAAAAAGGTAAGTATAAATACATATATAGTTTAAAGAATAACAAAATAAGCATCCATGGACCTACCACCTGGCTTAAGAAGCAAAATATTGCTAGGGCTATGAAGATTCTTTTTTTTTTTTTAATTCCTTATTGTTTAATGTATTACATACAGTATTATATATGTCTCCTTTATCCCCCATTGACCTCTCCTGGCCACCCCCACCTCCCAGCACATCCCCTCACCCCTTAATGTCTGTTCCATTGGTTATGCTTATATGCATGCATACAAGTCCTTTGGTTGATATCCTCCCCCCCGCCCATCCTCCCCTGCCTTCCCTCTGAAGTTTGATGGTCTGTTCGATACTCCTCTGTCTCTGTATCTATTTTTGTTCATCAGTCTATGAGTGAGATCATGTGATACTTATCCTTCTCTGACTGGCTTATTTTGCTTAGCATAATGCTCTCCAGGTCCATCTATGCTGTTGCAAATGGTAAGAGTTCTTTCTTTTACAGCAGCGTAATATTCCATTATGTAAATGTACCACCGTTTTTTAATCCACTCATCTGCTGATGCGCACTTAGGCTGTTTGCAAATCTTAGCTATTGTAAATTGTGCTGCTATGAACATAGGGGTGCATATGTCCTTTCTGATTGGTGTTTCTGGTTTCTTGGGATATATTCCTACAAGTGGGATTACTGGGTCAAATGGAAGGTTTCCTTTTTAATTTTTTGAGGAAAGTCCATACTGTTCTCCACAGTGGCTGCACCCATCTGCATTCCCACCAGCAATGTACGAGGGTTCCTTTTTCTCTACATCCTGACCAGCACTTGTTGTTTGTCAATTTGTTGATGATAGCCATTCTGACAGGTGTGAGATGGTATCTCATTGTCATTTTGATTTGCATCTCTTGGATGATTAGTGACTTTGAGCATGTTTTCATATGTCTCTTGGCATTCTGTATGTCCACTTTCGAAAAGTGTCTAAGTCCTTTGCCCATTTTTGATTGAATTGTTTATCTTCTTTTTGTTAAGATGTATGAGTTCCCTATAAATTTTGGAGATTAGGCCCTTATCGGATATAACATTGGCAAATATGTTCTCCCATGCAGTGGGCTTTGGAATTTTTTTTTAATGGACTAGGGTAGAGATTAAACTTTGCCGTCTTCTAAAATAATTGAAAAATCATTTATCCCTACCCCATGTATTGAATTTTTCATTTCCCACATTGATTTAAGTTCTTTTAAATCAAATATATTAAATTTATTTTATTTTAAATAAAATTTATTAATACATTATGTATTAAATTTATAAACATATACATTTATTCTATGTTAAATCACGTGTATGGAAAGTTTTTCTGTTCTTAAGGAGTCTTGGCTGCTAGCAGCCCAAGTCCCATCCTTAACCCAAGAGAGTAGATTCTGCAGAGAACAGGATTGGCTGGCCCGGTTTAGATCAGGTGCCTGCCCTTCACCCAAGTTCGGGCCCACCTGCTGCATCAGTCTTGCACTCACATTTCACGGTGGCAGTGTGCATTAGTAGAACCACTTAGGGTAGTTAAGTCCTAAAGACTTTTAGTTTTTTTAATAATTTTTATCACTTATTTTTTTATTCCCATTCCCACAAGACATTTCTTAGATTAAATGCTCCCCACTTCTCCTCACCCTGTTAAAATCCTGTTCTAACTACTAGATTATCTTCCTGCTGTCTTCACTGTGTTCCCGACCCTGAAATTCATGCTTGATTTCGGTGTTGGACAGTTTGCCCTCCACAGCACTTAGCAGACACTCAGTGAGCACCCACCGTGGCCCAGGTGGGTGAGGAAATAGAGCAGTGGACCAGATTTCTGCCTGCCCAAAGCTTTCCTCCACATGGAGGACAGGCCTAAAGTGAGCTACCCAACAGTGCGTCACTTAGGTTACGGTAATGCTGTGAAGAAAGTAACATGGGAAGAGGACACATGGGCAAGACTGCCATGTGTCGTGTGGGGGAAGCAGGGTGCAGAGAGAAACCTTGGGCAGGATAAATTGGATCATCGCATGAACATACGTGCTCGTGGGGTGCTTTTCTGTGTCACTGAGAGAACGGGGACAGTTCGTTCTTCCCTCCCTGCTGTGACGAGGGAATGCAGGGGAGAGCATGGCCTTTCTCTTTGGGGAGCTTCGGGGGTGGAATGAGGGATGGGGCAGATAGGATTCAGGGTTTTACTTGCTGGTGTTGTTTTGCTCTACAGACAGAAGGCATGGATGAAAGGAGAGAGTGTGGTGGGGTGGTACCGGCAGTGGTTCTGATCCTCTCAGTAGAATTTGAGCATCCAATAGGAGGCCTCTGTCCAGCCGCGCCTGCACAGGCGTGCCCGGTGGAAGAGATGTGGGCCCCTCAGTTCCATTCACATACCTCGGTGTGCTGGCCACTGAAGCAGCACCTGCTAGGCTTGCTTGAAGGAGAGTGTGTGTGTATGTGTGTGTGGGGGGGTGGGTTTGTAATAGTATTTCTATTTATTTTTTATTTAAATTCTTTATTGTTTAAAGTATTACATAAGTCTCCATTTTCCCCCACTGACCTCTCCCCGGCCCCCCTACCCCTCAGCACATGCCCTTCTCCCTCCCCCTCCCCCCATCTGTGTCCATTGGTTATGCTCATATGCATGCATACAAGTCCTTTGGTTGATCTCTTTGTAATAGTATTTTTAGATATTAATTTCCACTTACTTTAAAGAATCCAAAGCTCTAAAGATATAATCCTTATACTTGCTAATTACAAATATTAAACTGGAGTGCTATATATTTTTTTCAAATATATATATCTTTATTGATTTCATAGAGGAAGGGAAAGGAAGAGAGATAGAAACATCAATGATGAGAAAGAATCATTGATCGGCTGTCTCCTGCACACCCCCTACTGGGGATCGAGCCCGCAACCCGGGCATATGCCCTTGACCAGAATCGAACCCAGGACCCTTCAGTCTGCAAGCCGATGCACTACCCACTGAGCCAAACCAGCTAGGGCTGGAGTGCTATATTTTTAATAGATTTATTGAGAGAGAATTCACATACCATACAATACACCCATTTAAAATGTACAATTCCATTGTTTTTAATATATTTACAGGATTGTGCCATTGTCACACCTAATTTTATACCATTTTCACCCCCCTAAAAGAAATCCCATACCCTTAACATTACTGACATATCTTCCTAACCCGCACCCCCAGCCCCTGGCAACCACTCATCTCCTTTGTCTCTGTGGATCTGACGAACCTGGACATTTCATGTAAGTGGAATCATGCAGTATGTGGCCTTCTTTCACTTAGCATAATGTTTTCAAGGTTTATCCATGTTGTATAGCGTGTGTCAGAACTTCTTTTTAATGCTAAGTAATATCCCATTATATAGATAACCACATTTGATTTATCCATTCATCCGTTGATGAAGGGTATTTCTGCTGCTTGGCAGTTATGAATAATGCTGCTGTGGGCATTGGTCTACAAACTTTTGTGTGCAGATGTGTTTTCATTTCTCTTGAGTATTTAACTAGGGGTGGAACTGATGGGTTACATTAACTCTGTGTGTTCAACCTTTTGAAGAACTGCCAGGCTGTTTTCCAAAGTGGCTGCACCAATTTACAGTCCCCAACAGTGTATGAGGGTTCCAGCGTCTCCACATCATCACCAACACATGTTATTGTCTGTCTTTTTGATGACAGCGTCATGGTGGGTGTGAAGTGGTGTCTCACAGGTCTGGATTTGCACTTCCCTCAAGGCTGTGTATTTTTATATATTATAGACTTTAGCCCTGAAGTTTTACAGAACCTTACCGATCATCTAGCCTGACCCTTTTTCCAGATTTAACAAATTTAGGTTCAGGGAGATGAGACTGAAGAAGAGCAATACCCAGAGGCGAAAACTCTTGACATCTGGATTCTCAGGCCTAAATTACACCAACTCCACTATCTCTCCATTTCAGGCACTTTTAAAATATAACCCCCATCTGTTTTTCCCCAATTAGATTATCTAGTTAATCTGTTTTTCAGGCTTTCACACTTTTTTTTCTTTTTTGTTATTTTTGTTTATTTGTTAAACCTCACTAGAGGATATTTTTCCTTTGGTTTTTAGAGAGAGTGGAAGGAAGGGGGAGATACAGAGAGAGAGGAACATGGATGTGAGAGAGACACATCAATTGGTTACCTCCTGCATGCATCCAGACTAGGGCCAGAATAGCCAGCCTACAATCGAGGTATGTGCCCTTGACCGAAATCGAACCTGTGACCCTTCAGTCCACGGGCCAATGCTCTGTGCCAAACCGGCTAGGGTGCTTTCATACGTTTTTTACAGTTAAAACACTGATAGCAAAACCAAGTAATAGCATAGTTATTTTTTTTCACAGAATACCAGTTTTACTTAAAAGGATGACTGACAGAGAAACTGCTTATTCAGACTTGAATAATTAGCAAGCATTTTCTCAAAAATAAAATGAGAGTGTCACTTTAAGGAAAATAACTGACAGTGTTTGTTTCCATGACCAATTAATTCAAGCTTTCCAGTGAAAATCTGAATTTTGGAAAACTTTTATTCACTGATGCAAGCTTCCTGGTACCTCAGTTTTTCCTGTCGAGATTGGCAGCAACATGAATGAATGGGCTCTACATAATTCAGTGACCAGTATTTTCCAGATGAGCAATTAGTGATGTTATAAAACCGGTTATGGGCCAGAGAGCCATTCAAGTGCAAGACAAGACAGGTGTAAATCACAATTACCTTATGTGATTGAGTCCAGACCCTGGTTGATAAGGTTTCAGACTCTACATAACAGTGAGCCTTTCATAAACTACCACTTGTCGAGTTTTGGTGTAATATCAAAGACATCCACAGGGCCCCCAGCTGGTGTGGCTCATTGGTTGGGCATCATCCCATGCACCGAAGGGTCACCGGTTCAATTCCCAGTCAGAGTACATCCCTGTGTTGTGGGTTTGGTCAGTGTGAGGCGTGCAGGAGGCAGCCGATCAGTGTTTCTCCCTCTCTCTCCCTCTCGCTTCCTCTCTTTCTAAAATCAATAAAAACATTTTTTTAAAGATAGAGAATAGTCATTACCCTCCCAAAAAAAGTGCTATATGCTACTCCTTTGTAATCAGGCCTTCCCCTTCTCCATTATCCCTGACCACCACCCATCTGTCCTCCAGTTCTGTCATTTTGTCTTTTCCTAGATGTCATATAAATGGATTTGTACAGTATGTAGCCTTTTGAGTCTGGCTTCTTTCACTGGGCATAATGTGTTTGAGGGTCATTCATATTGTTGATGTATAAATAATTCATTTCTTTTCATTACTTGGTAGTATCTCATTTTATAGAAGTACCAGAGTTTATCCATTTTCTAATTGAGGAAAAGTTGGGTTATTTAGAGTTTTTGGCAATAAAACTATTATAAATATTTATGTATAAGTTTTGGACATAGGTTTTTATTTTACTTGGGTAAACAAGAAGGCGTGGGATTGTTGGTCATATTGTAAGTGTATGTTGAACTTTCTGAGAAACCGCCAAACTGTGTCACAACTTGGCTGTCCCATCTTTGCACTCCCACCCCCAGCGTGTGAGTTCTGGTTGCTCCACAGCCTCCTCAGAATTTGGTGTCATCAATCCATTTGTTTCAACTTGGCTTTCATTTGTATTTCCCTGTTTATTAGTGATGCTGGGCATTTTGTCCTGTGCTTATTTATCATTTGTATATCTTCCTTGGTAAGGTGTCTATCCAGATCCTTTGCCAGGTTTTTAATTAGCTTGTTTTCTTGTTACTGAGTTTGAGACTTCTGTACATATTCTGGATAGAAATTGTTTACCAGTTATGTGATTTGCAAATATTTTCTCCATCTGTGGGTTGTCTTTTTACTTTAACAGTTTCTTTAACAGAATTTTTTATTTAAATAAAGTCTAATTTATTATATGTTTCTTTCACGAATAATACTTTTATCACATCTCAGAAGTCTTTGTCTAACCCAAGTTCATAAAGACTTTCTTCTAAAAGTGTTACAGTTCTGTATTTCACATTTAGGTCCATGATCCACTTTGAGGTTCAATTTTTTTGGTATGTGGATGTACAGGTATTCTATTTGTGGAAAACTGTTGAAAAGATTAACCATTCTCCTTTGAATTGCCTTTGTACCTCTCTCAACAATCATTTGACCATATTTGCAAGTCTTTATTCTGTTCCATTGATCTCGGGATCTACTCACTGATACCATATTGTCTTCATTATTGTCACTTTATAGTAAATATTGAGATCGGGTAGTGTGAATTCTCTCACTCTCTTCCAAAAATGTTTGTCTATTCTAATTATTTTAACTTTCCATATAAATTTTAGAACCAACTTGTCATTGTCTATAAAATATCCATCAGGGGTTTTGATTGGATTGCATTGAATATGTAGATTTGGAGAGAATTGATAGCTTAACAATATTGAACCTTTCAGTCCATGAGCACAGTATATCTCCCCATTTTGTTCTTCTTTGTTTTATAGTTTTCAGCATACAGATCCGACATGTATCTTTTTAGACACATAAGTTTTTTATTTTTGGGTACTGTTGTAATTGAGGCTGTTTATTTTTTATTTCTAATTGTTTATTGTCTATTTTTTCTTGAAGTTCTAACAGGTTTTACTTCATGTTATTTGGTATAAATATTAGTATTATTTATTTGTTGAATTAACTTCTTTATCATTATAAAATGATCTTCTTTATCCCTGGTAATATTATTTACTCCAAAATCTATTTTGTCTGATGTTACTATAGCCACTCCAGCTCTCCCTTGACTAGTGTTAGTGTGATATGTCTTTTTCCACATTTATTTTTTTGGTTGGGTGTTGGGGGTTTTTTTGCTTTTTTTATTCAGTCAGACAATCTCGACCTTTTGATAAGAGCATTCAAGCCATTTACTTTCATTGTGAGTATTGATGTGTTGAGTTGAAATCTACCATCTTGCTATATTTTTTTCTATTTGTCCCATCTGTTCTCTGTTCCTTTTTTCTTTTGTTCTGCTTTCTTTTAGGTCAGCTGAGTACTTCTTATGATTCCATTTTATCTCCTTTGTTGGCTTTTTAACTATAACTATAATTGTTTGATCTCATTTATTTAACTTTTCCTCAAATACATCTTTAAATTCCCTCAAGCGATAACATACTATTTCACATAGAATATAAGTTTACGACAGCACACTTCCATTTCTTCTCTCCCAGCCTTTTTGCTATTGTTGGCATACATTTTACTTCTTCAAATATTATAAACCCCACAATATATTAATTTTTATTTTTAAATAATTATCTTTTAAAGAGATTTAAGTAATTTTTAAAATGTATTATACTTCCCCGATACTTACCTTTTCAGTGTTCTTTTATTTTTTAATATGTTTTTATTGATTTTAGAGAGAGAGGAAAGGAGAGGGAAAGAAATATCGGTGAGAGAGGGAAACCTCAATCGGCTGCCTCTTGTATTTCCCCTGCTGGGGATCAAGCCCGCACTCTGGGCACGTGCTCTGACCGAGATGAAACCCACAGCTCTGGGCATATTGAACCAGCCACCTCTCAGTGCACAGGACGATGCTCAACCAACTGAGCAACACTGACCAGGGCTATTTTCAGTTTCTTCACTCCATTCTCTGAATCCAGAAATCGACCTGGTATTAGTTTTCCTTCTGCCTGAAGGACTTTCTTTAATATATTCTAAAAGTCTTTCTTTTGCTTTTGATTTTGAAAGGTGTGCTTATCGAGTTGAGGGGGGCCTCTGCAATCTCAGTGTTCTCTCTCTGCAGCTCTTCTCTCTGGGTCTTTGCCTTGCAAGTTCTAACCACCGTTGTCTGCTGGGCTCTCCCTGGGTTCTTTCTCCCTGTGCTGCATGCAACCTGGAAGTTCTATCCAGGCAGGAATCTGGGCAGTCGTAGGACTCACCGCACTGTTTCCAGTTCTCAGGGTCTCTATCCTTCACCTGAAAGCCAGGGTCTTGAAAGTCATAATTCCATATATTTTTCCCAGGTTTTTGGTCAGGAAGTAGGGTAAATCCCATTCCTATTACTCTTAAGTGTAAGTCTCTGTTTTATTTATAATAATCAACACAACTCCATGCAGCAATGACTCTAAAAAGATATACTGATCAAAGGCTACTTGTATAATTTGTAATTCCATAACTATATACATAGAGTATATGGTTAGGGACATAGCATGAAAATGGTTGGCTATACATGTATGACTAGGAAATCAGTACTTGAGCTCTGAAACTTCCCTTTTCAGTTTATTTATATAATGTAGGCCACAGAATATATAGTTTTGCTATTTTAAAGCATTCCTAAACTTTCTCACATTTTACTGCAAAAAAAAAAGATCAGAATATGTGGTAAAGCAAATATGTTAGAGTGTAAATGTAAAATCTAACTGGTGGCTACTTAGCTATTCTCCATAAGATTAAACTTTTTTGATTGGTATTTTTCATAACAAAATATTGGGGAATATACATCATTCAGAATCTATGCGTAACTAACCTTTGGTCCAGAGTAAATCACCTAAGAGAAACTTCCAAACTGAGTGTTATCTTTAACACTAATTGAATTAAATTAAAAGTACCTTAAGTCCTCACTTAATGTCATCAATAGGTTCCTGGAAACTGACTTTAAGTGAAACAATGTAGTATAACAAAACCAGTTGTACCCTAAGCTAATGATATAAGCAAGAGGTAAGTTCCTGTGGCATATTTCTAGTCACAGAAACATCACCAGGTTTTTAAATGAAGACCCAAAACATTTCTAACATTAAATATTGAAATAAATGTGAGCTATACAGACATCTAAGAACAGTGAA
Source organism: Cnephaeus nilssonii (assembly GCF_951640355.1). Taxonomy (NCBI): domain Eukaryota; kingdom Metazoa; phylum Chordata; class Mammalia; order Chiroptera; family Vespertilionidae; genus Cnephaeus; species Cnephaeus nilssonii. Next base: position 102,347,126 of record NC_137075.1, on the reverse strand, counting down.
TAAAAACGAGTCAGAGAAAAAAAAACAAAAAACAAGTCAGATAATTATTTTTTAACCCACCAATTCCAGTTCAGAGTCACAGGTAGCTGGAGTTTCTCCTGGCTGCTCAGGGTACAAAGATGGGTCCACTCTGGATGCCCTCCCATCGCAGGTGACCTCACACCCACTCACACTTATACTCACACTGGGACTGTGTAGACACACCATTCACCTCCCATGCATGGCTCTGTGATGCAGGAGGAAACCGAGTTCCTGGAGAAAACCCATGCAGATAAGGGACACCAGGCACACTCCACAGACAGTGGCCCCGGACAGGAAACAGTGTTGTTGTTTTTACTCAAAAACGTTATAACAAAACAATGTGGGACAAAATGATGTTATTGAGGGAACTACTATATTACAAGTCATTGCTTGCTTATCTTGTGTAAGTAATCTAATTTTAAAAATTAAAAATAACGAATAGCCCTAACCTGTTTGGCTCAGTGGATAGAGCGTCGGCCTGCGACTGAAGGTCCCAGATTCGATTCCAGTCAAGGGCATGTATCTTGGTTGCGGGCACATCCCCAGTAGGGAGTGTGCAGGAGGCAGCTGAATCGATGTTTCTCTCTCATTGGTGTTTCTAACTCTCTATCCCTCTCCCTTCTTCTCTGTAAAAAATCAATAAAATATGTTGGGGTTTTTTTTAAAAAGAATAAACATATACATAATTATAAATGACTAGCATATTTTCATGCTTATCTGAAGACTAGAGGCCCGGTGCACAGATTTGTGCACCAGTGGGGTCCCTCAGCCAGGCCTGCAGGGATCAGGCGGAAACCGGCTCTCCAACATCCCCCGAGGGGTCCCAGATTGCAAGAGGGTGGTTCTCTGGTGACGCACCACGGAATTGGGCTCCCTTCTTTCTTCTCCCAATATTATGTCACTTTCTGTATCTGAATCACTTCTTTCATCTCACTTTACCCTAAGTTTGGCGATAACTGACCACTTGTGAGCATTTAGCTGCAAAATGCAATTATTTAGCAAACAGGATTTACTTAGCCTAGAATCTAGTTGGCCTAGGGCAGGACCCTGCTCAATGTCAGGTTCCCGCCCAGCCCTTCCACCCAGGTGGAGTCCTGTGGAGGTGGGAACCTCCTTCTTCCCACCTGAGCTGCTCCTTCGCCTCCTTCCCCTCCCGGATTGCAAGAGGGCAGTTCTCCGGTGACACACCCCAAAATCAGGCTCCCTCTTCTCTCTTTCCAGGTACGTCACCTGAGATCCCCAGCTGCCAAGTCACCACAGCTTGGCAGCTCCTGCATTGAGCATCTGCCCCCAGGTGGTCAGTGCACGTCATAGTTACTGGTCGGACAGTCGAACCTACCTTATAATAGACAAATATGCAAATTGTTTAGGCTTTTATCCTACCTTATAATAGACAAATATGCAAACTGACCATACCTCTGCTACACCCAAGCCACGCCCACCAGTCAATCAGGGCAAGTATGCAAATAAACCGAACCAAGATGGCTACAGCCACCGAGAGCAAGGTTTCCCAGGCAACAGAGGGAAACAAGCTTTCCGCCTGCCCTTGACAGGCCTAAGCCTCCACTCAAGCTACAAAGTTTCAATTATAGAAGGTAAACAAATTCAAACAGAATGGCGGCAGCCACGAAGCTGGAGAGACCAGGCCAGGGTTGCCCACGGTAACGGAGAAAGCAAAGCTTTCTGCACACCCTGGCCGGGCTCAGGCCTCTGCTTAAGGCTACAAAGTTTCAATTATAGAAGGTGAATTAACTCAAACAAAAATGGCTGCTGGTGGAGCATGCAGGAGGCTTGGCTCCGCTCCAGGCTACAAAGTTTCAATTGTAGAAGGTAAATAAATTCCAGATACCAGTGCCTCCGCTTGGGTCGCCAGGGGGTGTGGCTGGCCTGCAAACCACCACAGGCCCCTTGCTCAGGCTGCCCCATGCCCCAAGGGAACCCCCACCCTTATCTGGGACACCCTTCAGGGCAAACCAGCTGGCCCCCACTCCTGCACCAGGCCTCTATCCTATCTAATAAAAGAGTAATATGCAGATTGACCACCACTCCAACACACAATATGTCTGCCCCCATGTGGTCAAAGATCCTGCCCCCATGTGGACACAAGATGGCCACCACAAGATGGCCAGCAGGGGAGGGCAGTTGGGAGGCACCCGGCCTGCAAGGGAGGGAAGTTGGAGGCGATCAACCCTGCAGGGGAGGGCATTTAGGGGTGACCGGGCCAGCAGAGGAGGGAAGTTGGGGGCAAACAGGCTGGCAGGGGAACAGTTAGGCATCAATCAGGCTGGCAGTGGAGTGGTTAGGGGTGATCAGGCTGGCAGGCAGAAGCGGTTAGGAGCAATCAGGAAGGCAGGCAGGCAAGCAGTTGGGAGCCAGCAGTCCTGGATTGTGAGAGGGATAACCATCTGCCCATTTAGGCCCGATCCCAGTGGGATCGGGCCTAAATGGGCAGTCAGACATCCCTCGAGGGGTCCCAGATTGGAGAGGGTACAGGCTGGGCTGAGAGACACCCCCCCCTCCGTGCACGAATTTCGTGCACCGGGCCTCTAGTATATATATAGGTAGTATTGTACCTTTAGTTGTGAAGTAGTCATAAAATTAAAATAGTCTTTGTTTTTAAAAAATGAGACTAAATTTTCTTTAATAGGGTTTTAGGGTTTTTTTATGTGTAGGTTTTTTGTTTCCACAATATCTTTTTTTATATATATACTACCGTATTTTCTGGCGTATAAGACGACTGGGTGTATAAGATTTTCCTGGGTTAAAAAGTCGTTTTATACGCCGGAAAATACAGTAGTCCAATATATCTAATCCATTATATCTAATCCCATCAATATAGTCCAATATACCGTATTTTCCGGCGTATAAAACAACTTTTTAACCCAGGAAAATCTTATACGCCCAGTCGTCTTATACGCCGGAAAGTACGGTAGTGGCCCAGTGCATGAATTTGTGCACATTGAAAGAAAATTAATTAGAAGAAATATTTTAATATTGCTATTCGCCCTTTCTCTATAATTGAAGTGTCAACCAAATTCACGATCAACAATGACAGATCAAAATACACATGCGATTGGCGCCAGTGAGAGCTACACACACACACACACACACACACACACACTAGTGGCCCAGTGCACGAAATTCGTATACATTAAAAGGGAATTAATTAGAGGAAGTATTTTAATATTGCTATTTGCCCTTTCTCCATAATAGAAGTGCCAGAGATGAAAGAAAATTAGTAAAATGTATATGAAAATCTTTCTCCTGTCAGAGTCTGGGGCATGCTGCAGGACCCAGAGTCAAGTCCCCCCCCCCACCCGTGCGCGCATTGGGCGAGATCCAGACCCGGCCGGCCCCACCCCCATGAAGCCCCACCGGGAAGGGGACGCAGCCTCAGATCCTCTGGCCCAGTGCCAGGTGGGGGGCGCAGCCTCAAGTCCCCCAGCCCGGCGCTGGGGCAGGGGGCGCTGCCTGAGGTGCCCAGGCCAGGACAGGGGACACGCCTGAGGTCCCCCATCAAGCCCTGCCAGGCAGGCGGGGGGAACAGCCTCAGGTCCCCTGCCCCGACCCGTCACCACGCAGCCTCAGGTCCCTGCTGATCGCTCGTTACAGGAACCCCACCTCCACTGTGGGTGCAGCCATCTTGTGTTACGGGAACCCAGCCTCCGCTGTGCGCGCCACCATCTTGTGACGGCTTGAGGGTCAATTTGCATGTTATCTCTTTATTATGTAGGATAAATAAACTTGCTTAATTAGACCTGCTTTCTGATTTAGCTAAACTTTTTCCAGCCCAGTGAAGCATCCCAACTTCTCTTTCAGATAATTGTCAGCAACACCGCAGTAAATGTCAACATGAAGCAGATTATTATTGTAGATCACACAGGGAAAACAAAGGGTAAAATATTTAACTGCAGCAGTGTTTGACTATATTCTGTGCAGTGAGAAAACCTGAAGTCATTTTCAAGGTCCACCATTTTTTCTTTTCAGTCTGGTCAAGTTTCTAAATCTCCATTTTCCTAGCTAATGAAAAGAAAATAGGATTCCACTGAGTCTCTTATCTGCCTACTCCAGGACTTCTGTGAGGATCAAATGAGATGAGGCACGGGAAAATGCTTCACAGACATTTGGTTAAAGTGTAAAATGTTTCCACCTGGCTTTAAAGCAAGTCCGTGTTCCTGGGCTAAAGAAACTCCAAGAAGGCTAGTGGCTAGGGAGAGAAAGCAGGGCGTTGGTATATGACGTCATTACCCAGCGCCCACAGCCACCATTTCCAGGCTGGGCTGGGCTTTGGGCTGCATTTTGTGCCATGGGGTCTCAGCTGCATTGGCTGCAATTTGGTGAGGTGTTACATCAGGGTGGTGGCAGGGCCTGTGTTCCACTTGGAGAAACGAAGTGTTGCTTTGTGGGCACCAGGTTCGTGGTGCCATTTATTGTTAAACTAGAGGCCTGGTGCATGAAATTCATGCATGGGGAGGGGTCCCCTCAGCCCAGCCTGTACCCTCTCCAATCTGGGACTCCCTCAGGGATGTCCGACTGCCAATTTAGGCCCAATCCTGGGGATTGGACATCCCTCTCACAATCTGGGACCACTGGCTCCTAACAGCTCACCTGCCTGCCTGCTTGATTGCCCCTAACTGCCCCCCATGCCGGCCTGGTCGCCCCACGCAGCCTGCTGCTCAGTCGTTTTGTCGCTCCTCACTAACCTCCAGCTGCCAGCCTGGTCGCCCCATGCAGCCTGCTGCTTGGTCGTTTGGTCGCCCCTCACTAATCCCCCTACCGGCCAGGTCGCCCCACGCAGCCTGTTCAGTCATTAGTTTGGTTGCGATGGTCGCTTAGGCTTTTATATATATAGATGGCCTGTTCCTAGGGAGAGGAAGCTGGGGGTTGCTACCTGACATCATTACCCGGCACCCACAGCCACCGTTTCCAGGCTGGGATGGGCTGGGCTGTGGGCTGCATTTTGCGCCATAAGGTCTCTGTTGGTTTTTACACATACATTGTAGTATTTATAAGTAAATATAATTTTTTATTTAAAAAAATTGTAGATGGGCTTCCACTGCTCCCCACCCCAATTATGTCTCTTAGCAACCTGACTCAGAGCTTAGAATTTCTATTACAGGAGGAAAAGTGTCTGGAGGAACTACAATTTGGCCTTTGGTGAACTCACCTTTATAAATCCTACTCACATGCATAAAACAGCATCACTATCATAGCCTTGTGGTTGTGAGCAAAGAACTGAATAATCAACCTTTCTTTCCTCTTCATCTCTGAAATAAGATTATCAGTGTTCTCTGGAGTGAATCCCTTTATATCTTACACCTCTACGTGTTCCCTGTGCTGCAGTGACCTCTGATCTGAATGTGTTAGTACTTCCCCCTGGTAGTGACTATTACAGTGATAGTAAGGCTTCGTGATACTACAGAATCATGAGGATTTTCCATAATTTGGTTTGCATCTAATTCAGTAAATGTAGCAAGTTAGTACTGATTTTAAGTACTGAAAGTGGGAGTGTCAAGAAAGCTGTAAAAGCAGGTGCTTCCTCATATTACAGTCAGTCCACACCACCACAGTGGCCGTGTAGACCACAGGCATGTGCCCACCCATGTGGTGACTCTTTATGATTAGTGCTTTTCCACTTCACCTGTGCCCAGTGTAAAGAGGATTTACCCTCTTTCAACAGATGAGGAAACTGAGGCTTGGAGTGCAGGATTTTCAGTCTAGGGTCCTGCTTCTGGGTGGGAGGAGGCCTGGGGAGGCTGCCCCCCCCCACCCCGAGGCCATGCTGCTCTGTGTGACCTGACTCTAGCTGCATCAAAGCCCCTCAACTGAGCGGGACAGTGGACCTGTATGATCCCACCAGACTTCTCAGACCAACAGTAGACACAAGGTTCCCTTTGGCTTCCGTGGCATGACATTGACAAAGGTCACCTGTGTTTTCCTCAGACAGAACTCCACGCATCTGGACAGCACGCTCCCTTCGAGCACATGGACATCAGCACCACGGCACTCAACAATATTTGACCCCAGTAGCTTTTGTGCTAAGAAATGTTGCTAGGATAGAAACCCAAGAGAAACTCCAAGTGGCCTCCTGTTTGCCTTCTTCTCTCCTAACCTTTTCTAGATATGAGCATTAAGTTAATGAAATGTACTGTGGTCGGGAAGGTGGGTGGAAATTACGGTGTGAGTGAGATTTGTTGCCTAAAATAAATAACTTTTTATCAATTAGAGTTGGCTAATAATGACACTTCCTGGATCTAGGGTGATCATCCTTCAAGAATACTGAATGGGGACTTCTGCATTAAAAGCAATTTGGTCCACATCCCCTTGCAGCCCCCTAGCTCAGCATCTAGAACTCACTGAAGGTACAGGTGCTGGGGATGGGCCAAGGCTGTCAGAACGCTGGGCCTGGGGCTTCTCCCTGAAACTAGAGCGAGCCCACCACTGAGTCTGTCAGAGTGCTGTCAGAGAGCAGACCAGCGGGGTAGAGAGAGAGGTTGATGGAGCATTCAGGGAACTCTTCCACCTGTGGAGGTGACTGGGCGAGGCAAACGCCATGGGGCAGGGCCAGGCTGGGCTGGGGCAGGGCTGACAGCTGTTCACATGGGATTCCTTCTTCCTCAGGGACCACAGTGTCACTCCTAAGGTGTTTCAACTGACTGGGTGAGGCTCACCCATATTCATGAGGGTGATCTCCTTAAAGTCAGCTAATTGGATGTTAACTACTACCTACCTTCACAGTGACGCTCACATTACTGCTTGATTGGATAACGGGGTACTCTAAAACTGACCATTGTCTTTAACCATGACTTGTGGAGTCTTCCTTTCCTGCCCTTTTTGTCATCTTGGTTATAGCTGTCCTACCTAGCTTAAAGCTTTAACCCCAGACTCCAGCCTCATCTGTGCCCTCCGGTGAGCAACTTGGCAGGTGAGGCACCTGAAGTGGGTGAGGCAAGGAGTGGGCACTAGCCCAGGTCCAGCAGCGGGGCAGCGGCTGTGTGTGTGCTGCATGCTATCTAGGCCTCTACCCATGTGGTGGTCCTTCCTGCACACGACGTCTGTGCTCCGGAGACCCCCCCAGAGGGGCAGCCTTCTCCCCTTTTCTTCAGACCTCTAGCCCCCATCTGGGTGAACTGACCGCTCCCTAGGCAGTTCCTGGGCATCCCCACTGCTCTTCTTATCCCTCCACCCGTGTGTTCCCCTCCAGGTGCAGTGCACCCCGGAGTCACGGGCTGCTTCAGCACAGCTCTTGCCTCCGAAGGCTTTGAGAGGCAGGCAGTGTGTGTTCATAGACACCTCTGCCTCCAGGGACACTGAGCTTGCGGCTGTCACCCACCAGCCCCCAATCTCTGAGGGACTCTCTTGGAGTCCCCCAATCATTTGGCCTTGAGGGAGAGGTTAGAAAACCCCAGATCACAAATGACACACTCCTCATGAAGGCCACAGCCTCTGCCTCTCCTCCGTGCTTTCTTAGCCCTGGAAGGCACCCCCTGGAGGTGACGGTGCCCACCCAGGGTGTGGCCTTTGCTTTGTGGGGGGGTCCTCTCCACTGTCTTTTGTGGGCTTTGGGATCAGGGTGCCTGGAGGAGTGCCCTGGGGCCAGTGATTGAGGACGTGCCCACTACCTGGTAACACCTGTCACAACCTCTGTTCGTTAATCACCTGTTGTCTGGGAGGTCCTTCCCTAGTGAGCCCTGTACACAACCTGTTCACAGGTTCCAGACTTCTTTCGCTTTCTACTGTGTCTTAGGAGCATTACTCATATTTTTACTACAAGTGTTTTTCAACTATTGGATTCTGGATTTCCAACCATTTTTTTCATCCCTCCCCTCACCCCCTGTCCTGTCTCTGCACCCCATCAGTTGCTCTGCCACAGCCCATCCTCCAGATGACACAGAGAACAAACTTGGTGCTCGGGGCTGTTACAGCAATGGCTAAAAGAGCAGACATTTTCCTTCATGAAAAATGATGTTACCGTTTGGGGTTCAGAATCAGTAACAGTGAAGACAGGATGAGCTGGATGGTGGCACATGCTGGCCTCTCCTCCACAGATACATTCTAATTGTTGTCATGGAGTTGGGCTCTGGTGCTTTGGGGAGTGATGGGGCCAGGGCTTTTTCTGATCACCTGTAAGAGCCCAACTCTGTAACTGGCAGGTGGTAGGCTCAGACTCAGTAAGGTAGCTGGTCATATTTTAACTTACTGAACTTTTTATTTATATCACGAATGTGTCAATTATGTTGTGCTTTATTTAGAGAACTAACTTTTCATATTAACCATACAGGCATTAAAACACCTGTGCTCCAAATAACCCTAGACTTAATGCAGAAAACCTCTGTTCTAAAACACATTGATTCATTTTTATGAAGTTGAAAATAAACGAAGCCGGGATGGGGGACTGGTGAAGGGTGATATAAAGATGGGGATCCAAGAAAGGGGTTAGGAGTCCTATGAGGAAACCATCCTAATCCCAGAGAATTTTCTTCTTAACTGTCGGGTCTCTGGGCACTCAGCCAGGCTGTCCTGTGATGATTCTTGCAGCCTGTCTCTGGGAATGACATTCTAGCCGCCCACTCAGAAGTTCTCCGTCTTAACTGTCTCGGTCGGTGTTGATTGCAGAGGCTCTGCGTCAGTCACAGGGCGTCCCAGCACAAAGTGGCATTTGCCATGTACCACTGTCTTCAGTCCTTAACCCCTGCTCTTTCCTTGGTAATCTCACCCTTTTCTTGCTAGACTGTGAGCGTTCTTTTTGCTTTTGCTCTGACGACATGATAAAGGCCATCACTGCCCATCAACATTTGTAGGTGCTGTTTGTCTGTGAAAGTCGACAGCTCAGAGTCAAGTGGGAATCTTGGATCGCCTGTCCACAGCCATGTTTCCTGCTGCAGGTGTTTTGTTTGTTTTTTAATCCTCATTGATTTTTAGAGAGAGGGGGGAAGACAGAGAGAAATATCGATGTGAGAGAAACACATCAATTGGTTGCATCCTGCACGAGCCCTGACCAGAGCCAGGGCCCGGGAGGAGCCTGCAACTGAGGTACATGCCCTTTGGTCCTCAGGCTGACACTCTATCCACTGAGCCAAACTAGCTAGGGCTCCTGCTGCAGTTTTGACCAGAATCTCATTAGGGGCCCACGCTGCTTCTGAATTTTGAGAATTCCACTGGAATCAGCTCTCTTTAGAATTACTTAAGATTATTTTTAATGTTCTTCGTAAATATTTTTAATGTCCTGGTTATAATTATAGACTATGTGGATTTTAGTTTGCAGTTAATATGTTTCGAACATTACCACCTTCCTCCAATCCTACGGGAGCAGAATTTGACCCAGAGGAAGACGAACCAACGTTAGAAGCAGCCTGGCCTCACCTACAGGTACTGAACTGCGGAATGGGTCAGAAATGGGCGTAAATGAGATGTTAATGTCCGAGGGGTCTTCTGGCACAGGTGCACCGGCCTGAGGGCCTCATCCCAGCTGGTTGCAGGGGGACCTCTGATCCTTCTGTCATAGGCCTTGCACACCTCTGTGTACATGAAAATGTTTTAGCAGAAGAATGTTCAATGGCTTTTCTTGGTGTAGATACTGTATATCAACTACAGAGATATGGAATTGTCAGTATGTCTTTGATGGAAATGATTACTCTGTTGACAGCCATTGAATTGAGACCTGGAGGACTCACACGGCATTTCCCAGTTTGGGGTACTTTGATTTAATGTGCACCTGCTATGTGCCCCAAAGCTCACCTGCTGGCAAATGCCTTTCTCAGAGCATTTGTAGGGCAAGAGGTTGATTGGGAGCATGCCTGTGGAAAGGCACTGAGCCCACCCTGAGCAGAGCACTGGATTGGGAGGTCTGGGCGGTCCGAGGAGGGGAGATGGAGAGATGAGAAACCCAGCAAGGAGCCAGGCGGGGAACAGACGGAAAAGGAGGGCTGTCTCAGCAGCAGAGCATCTGGGACATCTGCTCACCAGCCAGTCCCAGCTTCTGTCGGCCTGCCTCTCCCAGGGCACTTGGAGGTGACAGGCTACAAATCCCACCCTGAGCTTGGTCCCAGCCCAGCTGCGACTGCTGTGCATTGGGGTCTCTGAGCAGCGTGATTGAAGCTTTGGTGACATCCTTTTGTTTAAATGCCATTTAAGGAGATAGTCTATGGTTCTTAGCAAAACCAAACAGTTACCACCATCAGTTACAATTAAATTAAGCCATGTAATTTAGCATTAAACCTACAGATACATGACTTTTATAAGGCTAATATACAAAGACAAAGATTCAACTCATGGTGTATTTTTAATCTCCATTTAGTAAAATACCATGTTTTTTGACTCATTGTTCTTTTTTCCTCCTAGCTTGTTTATGAATTTTTCCTAAGATTTTTAGAGTCTCCAGATTTCCAACCTAATATAGCAAAGAAATATATTGATCAGAAGTTTGTATTGCAGGTAAGGCACAAATTAGCTGAAACCACAAAAGCCCTACTTTACAGAGAATTCCAGGTCACTAAGTGTCTTTTTCTTCTTGAAGCTTTTAGAGCTCTTTGACAGTGAAGATCCTCGAGAGAGAGATTTTCTTAAAACTACCCTTCACAGAATCTACGGAAAATTCTTAGGCTTAAGAGCTTACATCAGAAAACAGATAAATAATATATTTTATAGGTAAGTCAGCATGGGTGACATTTCTCTCTTCGCGTGGTGATGTTCCTTTGCATACTTAATGCCCCCACTTCATCATTCCTTTGACAAGTGACCAAAGAGCACTAGTGGCTGTTTCTGAGCAGCCAGCTGCTCATGTCCAGGTGGCTCCAGTCTGCACCTGCGTCTCCGTGCCAGGCTGGGGCTGGCCCGTCCCCCTTCTCCACCCCACCCCATGGCTCACTCCCAGCATCCCACCACACACCCTCCTTTATTTCGGTTTTTACTAAAACGAGTGGTTCCCTCTGGAATGCGGATAGAGTGATCTGTCCAAAGCTGGTTCCTTCCTCCTGCCTTTCCTTCATTCTTCCCCATTGCATCTCAGTGAAAGCAGGAGTGAGGAGTGGATCTGGAGGAAATCTGAGACTTACATTAGAGGTTTGGGAATTGCCCTGTGCACCCAGGGAAAAGGTGGCCCTGCTGGGGAGCAGCATATGATGACGTGGCAGCTTTTAGCAGTCACAGCCACCCCACCCCTAGGCCTGTAGGACCATGGAAACTGGGAAGCTGGTCACAAGAGTTTACGAGGAGGAGGGCACAGCCCCATGGCTCACGAGAGAATGTTCCAAGTACAGTGTTCACCTTGACCCCAAACCCTTCCCATCCCAGTTTCAACACCCCTCCAAACCTTCGTCTCTGCTGCTGCTGCCTCTGAGTCACTGGCTGGCCGATGCCCTTTGGGTGAACAGGTGTTAAGTCCTGGGTGGGGCCCTGGGTGTCACAGGTCTGGCTCCCCATAGTTGGCTCCCTGCTCAGCTTCAGCTCCTTCCACACCACCACCTGGCAGCCTTGTTTGATCCTCCACACCATTCTTTTCCACCAGCCCTTCTCAACCTCCCAGGCTTCTGGAAGCATCTGCCTGCCAGGAAAGCCTCCCTGGCCTGGAGGACGGGTGCGGTCTCCCTGTGAGGGCAGGCTTTGTGTCACCTGCTCTGTCACACACCCAGTACCAGCTCGTGCCCAGCCATGGTGGCACCAAATAAATGTTGATGGATGAAATACTTAATGTAGTTTCTTATCTGGCCCTGGGAGGCTCACTAAATTAGTAGTTTGTTCTGTGAATTGTGGCTTCTCAGGAAGACTTACGCTAAGGCCCCCAACTCCAGGATGGCTCAGGGCCAGGTCCTAGTGGGGCTAGGCACCGTGTGCACATCCCTCAGCGAGAGTCTAGCAGCAGTGCCAGAGTGAGAATGCTGACCCCGCCGAGCACCGCAAAGGCCAGGCGGGCCCGTTAGACACCATGGCCAAGCGGCGGGGAGAAAAGGGCCAAGAGGGATTGGTCTGATGGAAACCAACAGCCGCTCTGGGGATTCTGTCACCGGTTCCTCTCGTTCCGTCACCAGCCTGGCCCTAGTGTACCACCCAGTCCTTGAAGTCTCCGTGGCCTGCACTTCTGCAGTCATCAGGGTATAATCCTCTCCCTTACCTTCACACTCAGTACGGCACTCTGAGGTCAGAGCTTCCAGTGTGGGTGGGGCTGCCCTCTGAACTCCTTCCAGGTCCCCTGCGTCCATTTCTGTAGCAGCCCCGAGGAATGGCGACGCCCCCAGATGGTGATGTGCTTCCTGTGCATGTTCCTGGTGTATGTTCCTGGTGTCACACCTCCTTGTTAACAAGATCATTACTTGGCTAGTGAACTTATCTATCAACACAATAGCCAATACTTAAACAAGAGGTGCAATTTATAGTCCAGTCTTTTAGGTCTAACAGTAAGCTCCACCGAGGTGGGTTTTTTGTCCTTAAATGTAGGTTTTGTTCGGATAACAGAATCACAAATAACACCCACATTAAAGAATTAAAAAATGTCTCATATCTTAAAGAGTTCTAATTTAGAACTGAAATACTTAAATAGGTTATTGAAAAGTTACTACACAGTTTAGTTCAGCTCTCATTAAATGCTCAATGCAAGAGTGTGGTATATTTTTTCCCAATTATCTTTTCTATAGTTATAATTATTGATACATGCAGTCAAAAATAAGCATATCATATGGATTCCATATTGTTTGAGTCTTCATCCTCAATACCACTTCCTCGTCATTTCATGTGAGAAAACAATTAAAGAGGACCACCTTGGGAGAGAGATTCAGCTCATCGAAGTTCTTCCTAGTATCTTATAAGAAAAAGAATATGTCAAACATATTTGCTTCAACTTACTCAAATGTTAACGGAAAGTTCCTGTTTCTGTAGTTTCTCATTCTCATCAGCATTTCTAAGATGTGGTTTATAGAGAGCTCTAGATAGTGGTAACGCCTGTTTGGGCAAACAGTGGACCCGGAAGGTTAGGTGTCTATGGTGGGGCCAGGCTTCAGTCCCCTACTGCTAACAAACCACCCCACATCTGAGTGGCCAAAAACCACAATGCATTCTTTCTCACAATTCTTACACTGGGGCACATGGTGTCCACGAGGGCTGGGATGGCCCCCAGCAGCTCCCAGGAGAGGGAGGGGGGCTGCCAGGGTTTGAGGGTGTAGCCGGAAGTGGTTCAGACCTCCACCCTGTGTTTTGGTCCCAGCCACTCGTGCCAGGACTGGACAGCACAGACTCAGGAGCAGAAAGTGGTTCCACCTCTTCACAAGAGGGCAGGACTTATCCCGCAGGGAGGAGAGGAGCCCATGGGTTTAGAGAGCCCTAATTCCATTGTTGCTGAAAGAGTGAGCAACCCTCTTGCCCCCTCTGCATGGATCTCCATGGCTTCCCTCCTGTTTTACACCCTGATTTTTGTCTCCCACTGGAAAAGTAAGAAGGAAAACTACTTTTCTATTTTTTATTCCAATTTCAAATCGGGTTAAAGTAATGAGAAATTAAGAACTTACCAATAAGAAAATATTGTTGACTTAGGAAAACAAAATGGCTCAAAAGTAAAAGTCATCCCTATTTAAACATTAAAGCTGGTGGGGCCAGATCAGAAGCAGTGCAGGGGCGAGGGGGTGGGCAGGCTCCTCTGTGTCTCGGGCGGGCTGGGGCTCCTCCTAGGTCTAAGTGAGAGGAGTTGTATCAAAAGTTGCTAAGTGGTGCTATATGCAAAGCTGTAGCTTTGTGCATTTAAACTATTTTGAATATTTCAAACCAGTGACGCAGAAGGGAGCCTTCAGGTTGAGCTTCATGAGGCGGTGGCAGTGAAGGGATTTATCTACCGGTGGCTCGGCCCCTTCCTTCCCGCCCTCATTCATCCCCCAGGCTGCCATGTTCCATTCGTCACCTCCCTGCCCATCTTCGTGCCGCCACTAGATCCACTTGCATGTATGTCACTGTTTTGCTGACCCTGCCACTGTGGGCTCGGATCCGAGTGTGTCTGAGCTGACCTCCAGTCTCCATGGACCCTGCCCACCTTCCTGCCAGTTGCCCGCTACCCGGTCCAAGTTATAAACCTTTGTTCCAACCAAATGAGTTCTCTCCCCACTCCACACCCCCGTCTTTAAAAATCTGTGGGAAGCCTACCTCAGGGCTCAGTTCAAAAACTGACCCCTCAGTAGTATACAGGTGGGCAAAAGTAGGTTTACAGTTGTTCACGTGGAAAATAATACAATAGTTAATACATAATACAAGGATAAATTGTCCTACATAGACACAACTGTGAACTTACTTCTGGCCCTGTAGATGCGTTAGGCACATCCTGCAGGATTATTTTACATCCTGTGGGTGTTCGGCCAAGTTCCCAAACAAGGACAATAAAATTGGAGTCACATTCTTTATAAATCACAAACTCATTTTTGGCTTAGAGCAGTCTCTAAACTAGGTGTCCATCTGGTGGGCAGGAACCGTTTCTTAACCCCTCCCTTCAGCCGAATCAGCCCGCATGGTGGTGGCGATCCTTTTTTCTGCCAGGGGCCATTTGGATATTTATAACATCATTTGCGGGCCATACAAAATTATCAACTTAAATGTTAGACTGTTATTTTGGTCAAACATGTAACTCTCCCCTAATGCCTTGGCAGGGCCAGACCAAACGATTCCTCAGGGCCAGCCGCTCCCCACTCCTGGTTTAGACTGACTAACCCAGGTGAGCAGGTGTGAGGCAGGGCCGGTGGTTCCTGAGCAGATCCTTTGGGAAGAGACGTCGTCCTGTTTTGTGTCCCTGTTCCCGCTCATCGTCCCAGTTTATTCACTGACGTGTTTGAAGTATCTGATGGATGGATGGCAGGCTGGGTTTCAGCAAGGGGATCGAGGTCTTCAGGTTGCCCTGTGCAGGAAGCAGCGCAGGGGTGGGGCGGGGCGGTGTCAGAGGAAGCCACAAGGCGGCCCAAGTGGTCAGGAAAGAGCTTCTACCTTTGCAGAGACTAAATATTGGAGGCATCGAGATTAAGATGTCCATTTATGTTGAAATGCAGAAAAAAAAATATGAATTATAGAGGGCTGGGTGGATAGATCTGATAAGGCAAACATCAAAATGTTCATCGTAAAGTCTGGGTGGTTGAAACACAGGTGCTTACTATAAAATTCTTCCAACTTTTTGTTTGAAAACTTTCAGAATAAAATGTTGGGGGAATTTTTGAGTGACAGGCTACAAGGAGTTTATTGATGACAAGAAACAGTGCCCCTGGGATGGTTTTTACAAAATCGATGTGCTTATTGTTGCCTGGCTGCATGATTTTACCCCTAAAAACACTGTTTTCTTATTCAAAGGATTTTAGTCTTCCCAGGTGTTATTTCACTGTCTAATTCTACATGACAAATTGCCTTTCCCAGGTTTATTTATGAAACAGAGCATCACAATGGCATAGCAGAATTACTGGAAATACTGGGAAGGTAAGTCTTTGTGTTATTGGTAGCGATTGGCTTTAGATGGAATTTATAGCAGAATGATCCTGTTCATTAAATTCAACCACCCCCTCCCCAAAGCAAGAAAACTTAAACCATTCTCTAGAACTTAAACAAGAGCTCACTTATGGAAGAGTTCAGGAGCTCTTGGATGAGAACACGCTAGATGACAAGTGTCTTCCATTTGTGTGGTTCAGTATGTAGACTCCACATCCTACGCTCAGGAGCATTCTGTGGAAACACAAGTTCAATTGTTTCCTCAAAGGCAATGCTAAAAATAGTCACATTAAGGTTTATATTTGACACTTAGAAGAATAGATCATTTATTATACATTTGAGGAACTGAGTAAATGCTAATATTTCAGATTGCTTTGATTTTATAAATTTTTCATATGTATACTTACAAAATAACATTTCAAAAACTTTTATCTTAATGCAAGTAAAGTTCTTGCTTGCTGTCATTTTTTAAATTGATGACTGTACATTTTGTGGCAGGCCTTGAGTCCTCAGGGTTCAGTGGCCGAATAAACTTGAAAGGGCTGTTTCACTGGCTCCTTTCTTGGGGATTCCATGCGCAGGGACAGCTAGAGGTTCTGAGGAGTCCTGCAGTGAAAACTGCCTGGAGGTTTTTGTTTAGTGGTTTCCAAAACTACTGAGAAGCTTTTCTCAAAGAATGCTGGTTATCCTGTGGCTCTCTGGTCCTGCCCCATAGTTCTGAGAAAGATTATACTTGCTGTTGTAGACATAATTTGAAAAAAATGTTAGTCCTCATGGAGATTTCTACTTCGACTAGTGTCAACACACTCGGTGGGTCTCTCTCCCTCGGTGGAGCATAGGGAGCGGTTAGGTGGGTGTCCCTTACAGGTTGTATGACCTTGGGCAAATTACTGACCACTCCGCATCTGTTTCCTTATCTGTGAAATGGGAAGATAAATTTGATTCACCTGCTGGGTTGTCGAGAGACAAGGTGAGCTCTCTGCGGTGTCTAGCACAGTGCACACAGGCCTCCTTGTCCTCCCACGGCTAGGCTTGATTACTCGATCCTTCCAGAAGAGGGATCTGATCTTGAGGGTTCCCCCAGGTGAATGAGCATATCGCCCTTGAGGGCCATTTAAGGCTAACCCTGCCTGCAGGGCCCCTGTCCCTGAGGTTCGTGAATGATGGGGGAACAATTTAGAAAATGCTTTAACTGCTTTCATAGCTCTTGGTAACATTTACCTGCAGCTGCGTAATTATAAAACCAAATGGATAAACTACTCGATGTTAGAGACAGAAACTTTGGTTTGCAGGTTAAGAGTAAGACCCTCCTTTCTTTGTAGACGGGAACGGGTTTCTTGCTGATTTTTAACCAAAGCCGTTCTGTGCACTCAGACTCTGTTCTGCCAGCAATAGAATAATGAGCCCGACTTTCTCCTGGAAAGGGAATTCCTAAGGATGGGTGAAGGCCAAGGGAAAGTGCTGGGTGTGGGCACCCTGAAGCTGGGGGTGCCAGCTGAGCTGCCTGGTCTTCGTGGCCTAAGGAAGGAGGTTTTGTCCCCAGAGACTTCCGCTGTTCTGGATAACACCCTGTAAATCCAGAAATTAAAATTGCCCTGTAGTTACAGAGACAAAATTAACCTTGAAGGTATTTAATTTTCTTTTAAATTTCTCCTGATGCTCTCTCTTTTCTGAAACGCATCTTTTTGCTTGCTGGTTTTCATGATTAAAAACTAAAACGGGGGGAAAAACAGCAAGATACTTTTATTAAATCTGGAATTTGTAAATATTCAAACTGTACATGAATTCTGTTTTCACAGTATAATAAATGGATTTGCCTTACCACTAAAAGAAGAGCACAAGATTTTCTTATTGAAGGTGTTACTACCTTTGCACAAAGTGAAATCTCTGAGTGTCTACCACCCCCAGGTAAGGGCCTCAGTCGTGCCAGGGGCTCGGTAGCACGGTGGTCTTCCCTGAACATGACTGAGTCCGGAGACTGAGTCCGTCCTGTTAATTGGGAGTGCTCCTTTCTTATATCACATTATTGACTTAGATACCAAGGCTTTGGTGATATGAAAGAACAAGAGGGTAAAGAGATTCCTTTTAGGAGAATCAGAAAAATCTCAAGAGTGGAGAATTTCACAGTGAGTTTTAAGTATAGGAAAGGGAGTGACAGGCTTGATGAAAAGGGACAAGGAAGACTTCTCACAGGAAATTAGTCTGTAGTATCATTTAAAATCTAGCACCTTAAAGAAAGGGGTACCTGTACATAGCACCTGTACATCCCTAGCCAGTGAAGTGGCCAATGAAAAGGTTTGTTTTTAAACTATGGATTTTTACAACTTTGTAAAAATCTAAGTACAGTCATACTGAAAAGTAGGTCCATGTGTGGTACCCAGGAGATCTGGTTTTTCCTTCACTCTTATTCTTCTAAGGTCCATGTAGACAGACCTCAGCGAGGCTGATGGCAGGGTGCTGGCTTTGGGCGCTCCCACCTTCAGTAGCCAGTGTGTTCCAGAAGCTCCGCTCTGCAGGGCCCCACTCAGGGAGCTTGCAGTGAGGGATAAATTGCAGAAAGAACTGTTGACCCTTGAACAACTCAGGTTTGAACTGTGGGGGGTCTCCTCAGCTTGGATTTTTTTTTTTTCAATTGAGTCACAATGTTCAGACCCATGTTTAAACTGCCATGCGTCCAAAATGGAAACCATCCGCACACGCCACGATATTTTGAATTTAATTTTTAAAAATCAATTTGCAATGAATATTACAAAAATAAATACAGATTACTCACAATTTGGGTGTTCTTGAATATTTTCAGCTGAAAATTCTCATGAAAAATGATTTTAAAGTTGGTCAGGGCTGCCACTTAGGGAAAACATTTTTTTTATAGACGCGCGGGCGTTTGAGGAAGGTCCGCCTCTTGCGTCTACAGATGCTTTTGGCGCACAGTGGGTAAGTAAGGTCAACTGGTAGTGGGAATCTGCGTGTGCGGAGGGCTGGCCTGAGTTACACATGGATTTTTTGTGTGCAGGCATTGGCCCCAGCCTCTGCGTTGTTCAAGGGTCAAGTCATCTATATTCTTTAGATGATTCTAACGACATTGGCCTCCTGGGAAATATTTTGCTTAGAGTTTTTGTTTGTTTGTTTGTTACTAACTGGTGAGATCTTTACATTCAGCCCCGATGATGTCATATTAATTGTTCTGTATTAGAAATCAATACTTCAGAGATTGAAGGTGGAACCAGATTTTAATTCGGTTTTTCCCATTTGTCATATTACTTGTTCATTAGTCTCCAAAAAACCTCAGGAAAAATCCCCATCAGACCGGGGCTGACACATTGGTATTAGCCCAAAAGACAGTTTCCTGATTTCCTCAACTTTCGTTGTACCCTCTGCAGTTGATGAGGGGGAAGAACCTGTGCTGGCCTGCAGTGGGGCCCGTCCCGCCTTTCTGGGGCACCCCCGGGGCAGCACCTGAGCGTGTCAGGTCCTTGTCTCAGCAGAGGAAAGTGTTAACAGTGATGCTAGGATCCTAGAAACGCAGCGGCCTTCCATGTTAAAATGCAACGTTAATGCTTTTCTCCTTTACTTGTCAGCTGGCATACTGTGTTGTGCAGTTTCTGGAGAAGGACAGCACCCTCACGGAACCAGTAAGTGGTCCTGCACTGCCCTGTCGCCAAGAGCCACACACACACACACACACACACACACACAGGGTACTCGGTGTCGACACCCCACTGTCTGCTCAGCACACAGCTGTTCAGCTCTTTCCTCTTCAGCTATAGCCCTAATGACACACTGAGTTCACTCGGTGTTACGGGTTTTCCAGGTGTAGTCCTTTAGTGACAGGTCCCTGGATTGTAGTGGATTTGTGCCACAATGTCACCTTGTCCCTCACGTACTTGGAACTCAGAGTGCTGGGCAGTTGTCACCAGTAAGTTGTGTGCAGCATAACACTCCCTGCTCTTGGTTTAGCAGCACATGTAACTGACTTCAGTCGGAGGGACTATAGTGAGGGTTCTAGTGCTGTTGTACCGAAGAGGCTTTGCTGTCGTTCCCCGTTAGAGGGTAACTGTTTCCTGATCATTGCTTCGTAAGTGAATGTACATTGCTGCCATTCAGTGCTTAGATTTCTCAATTTCTTGGCATATTATCTCTATTAAAAATACAAAAGCTATTGTAGCCTAGATTAACAAAGTCGGGCATGTCAGGTGCCAGGGGAAGCATTTGAAGAAATTTTAACAGCTTTGTTGAGATATAATTCACCCATTTAATATGTACAGTTCAGTGGGTTTTAGTACATTATGTTATTAACTATTTTTTTATTTTTTAAATACACACACACACACACACACACACACACACACACACTAGAGGCCCGGTGCACGAAATTCGTGCACTGGAGCGGGGAGTCCCTTAGCCCAGCCTGTGCCCTTCGCAGTCTGTGATCCCTCTCACAGTCTGGGGCTCTCACAATCCAAGACCCCTCGCTCTTTACCGCCCGCCTGCAGCAGAGGCAGGAGAGGCTCCCACCACTGCCACTGCACTCACCAGCCATGAGCCCAGCTTGTGACTGAGCAGCGCTCCCCCTGTGGGAGCGTACTGACCACCAGAGGGCAGCTCCTGCTTTGAGCATCTGCCCCCAGTGGTCAGTGTGTGTCATAGCGACTGGTCATTCCCGGTCATTCCACTGTTTGGTCAATTTGCATATTAGGGGTTTATTATATAGGATTTTTTTTTTTCCAGAAAAGAGAGAGGAAGAGAGAGAGATAGAAACATCAATGATGAGAGAGAATCATTGATCAGCTGCATTCTATATGCCCCCTCCTGGGGATCAAACCTGGCATGTACCCTGAACAGGAATTGAACTGTGACCTCCTGGTTCATAGGTTGACACTCAACCACTGAGCCACACCGGCCAGGCTGTTACTAAGTTTTTAAATTGTGGTAAAATACACATAACATAAACTTTGCTGTTTTAGGTGTATAATTCATTGGTATTAATGACATTCACAAAGTTGTGCAACTGTCACCACTGTTTCCAAAACTTTGTCATTACCCCAAACAAACTGCACGCACTCAGTACTAACTCCCCATTCCCCTTCCCCAGCCTCTGGTGACCTCCGTTCTCCCTTTGTCTCTGTGAATTCCCCACCATAGGATTTGGCCTGCTGTGAGGCGCTTTCTCTCAGCATTATGTTGTCAGGGCCCTTCCGTACTGTAGCAGGTGTCAGAGTTCCATTTCTTACGGCTGAATAGTATTCCGTTGTGTGGATGGACCACACAAATAACTCCAAGTGCCTGCTTTCGTGCCTTTGGGTGTACACCCAGAAGTGGAATTGCTGGATCTTATGGGAATTCTAGGGTTAGGTGTTTGAGGAACCACCAAACTGTGTTCTCCACAGCGGTACACCATGTTACATTCCCATCAGCAGTTTCTCCACTGCCCATGCTTTTTTCTTTTTCTTTTTTCTTTTTTCTTTTTTTTTTTTTTTAATAAGACAGATCCTGCTTTTTGTTGGGGGGAGGGTGGTTTCTGTGTTTTTTGTTGTTATTAATCCTCACCTGAGGATATGTTTCCCATTGCTTTTCAAAGAGAGTGGAAGGGAGAGGGGGGGAAAGAGAGAGAGAGAGAAACATCTATGTGAAAGAGCACATCGACTGGTTGCCTCCCCCCACTCATTCCTACCAGAGACAGGGAGCAAACCCAAAACCCAGGTACGTGCCCTTGACTGGGAATTGAACCTATGACTCTTTGGAGCATGGGCTGATGCTCTGACCACTGAGTAACACCAGCCAGGGCCATTGCCCATTCTTTAATTGGGTTGTTGTTGCTATTGAGTAACAAAGTAAAAAGTATTAGGTGCAGTCTTTTAGTTTTCTTGTGAAAAGACGTGAAGAAATCCTAATACTGTGTCTCTGTGTGAAACTGACTTCTGATCTCTGCTTTCTTTTAAGCTTCTAAATGCTGTGTGTAGACTCCCCTACCTCACCCACGAATTCAGGACCAGCTCTGATCACGTCCCTCAGCTGCTGCCTGTAGAGGTGACAGGCAGCCCCTTTCAGAGTGACTCTTCCCTGCGCTGTCCTCCCAGGGTCTCCTCACGCCTCTTCCTCAGCTCTGAGATTCTGGAAGCTCCCAAGAAAATGTCCAGACTCCAGGATTTTTTTTTCTTTTCTTTTGTTTGTTTGTTTTGGGGCTCCAGAATTCTTAAAGTACAGTCCATTTAAAAGTCAATTTTTGCTCCCATTTGTAATCTGTAATAAATATTTTTTATTTGCAAACTGTATACAGTGCTCAGTGGGCACATCGAGCACGGACAGTATTGTAAGAACAGAAACTCATCAGGAAGTAAAATCATGTTCTTGTTGCCCACCTGTCTCTTTAGGCCTCTACAGCCTGGAGAGAGCTCTCTCTTTCCCTAATGTGCCAGGTCAGGAAGGGGACTCCCAGGATGCCAGGCAGGGGCCACTGGCACACACCCCAGGCTTGCCAGTCCTCTCCAGAGAGCCAGCAGCCCATTGAGTTTGCAAAGGAAAGCCCCGTTCTTGAAGTGTTCCCAGCAGCGAGCGGCCATTGTGGCCTGGTATTAGCATTCCCAGAGCAGACGTCCTCTTCTGCAAAAGGCTGTCGCACTCTGAAACGGTTGGTTGTTGATCTGCTCATAGGTGGATGCAAATGGCGTGAAAAGTCAGGGTGTGACTCTGATTCCAGAAATAATACCTTTCCAGCGACATGAGTAGCTACATCAGTTGTTCTGCAGCTCGAATATTAATGTGTTTCTCCTATAAAATTCCATTTGTCAAATGACTAGGAGCCGTGGGCTGCGCAGTGATGTGCATCTGCTGTACTCTTAACAGTGGTTCCCATACATACAGGGAGTAGTAGGTGCTTGATAAATGTCTATTAAGTTATTTTGAGCAAAAAGGAGGAGGAAAGTCATTAAGTGATGCATTTTTAAAAATAATTCCTTTTTAAGATAATTGTGTTGTAAATTATGTCAGCCGTCCAAACTAGGAGTGCTTTCTTTTTTATAAATTTTGGAGTTTTATAAAGTGCAATATCAAAGGTTATCCAGAAACCTAAATGCCACAAGCATCAAAACAGAATTGTTCTATATGGATGCTGCTCAGAGGCCACCATGTCTCTAACCACAGTGGTGACTTGTGTGGTCTTCAGGCTGGAAATGACTAGAGGTGGGACCACCAGCCAGTATGCACGAGCCGATATTGTGGTGACTTAGCAGCAGTCCTAACGCTAGCGGCTGGCTGGTGGTTCAGAGGCTAAACAGAGCTTCCAAGTAGTAGGTTACTGTCGTTCAAGGACATGTGCTTACATGTAAATGCTGGCTCTGCATTGTGCTGTTTTAGACTTAAGGTGGCTAACCTCTAGGAGCATTATTAATACTTACTGGTCTGATTGTGGTAGGAAATTTGGAAACTATAGGAATATGATAAAAGAAAGATTGCCCAGCAGAAACTCTACCTGTCTGGCTTGGGCAAGGAATGGAACATCTGTCATCCACAAATCAGGAAGCCACTGCATGGGACTGAATGTGCCTTCAAGGGTGCTGTCTAGGTGGGGTCCTCGCTACGGCCACACTGCCGCACGCCTACGGGCCAGCAGTCCCCAGGCAGCTGTGTGGATTTTACAGTCTGCTCCCCACAGCAGCCCCAGGGCAGAGGTTGTTTTACCCCTGGTCTTTGATGAAGGCTCTGGGGCACCAAGGGATTAGTGACCAGTCCAAGGTCATGTACACAGAAGGCAGTGTGGGCCCTCTGCAGCCTCATGAAACATGAGCTAATACCAGCTCATTTTTGTCTCTTTGATATGTTTTATCACCATTGAAAACACTATATATAACCACACACATGTTTGTGTATAAATGTATATGAATAATCAATTAATTTGAGAAATGGATTCTGTACATGTGTCTGTGTCACCAGCAATTTTAGAACGGGCCACTTCGACACTAAAACATGTAGAATTCATGTGCTCTGTGTTTGTCCATTGGTCTTTTCTCTCTAAGCTCTCCTCACTGCCTCTTTGTTTGTTTTTACTTTTTTAAAGAAACTAACACTGAAACGGGTCAGGAAGAGTGAGTGGGTCACATACATTAAAATTGTGGTTCTAAAGTGTATAAAATGGAATGGCAAAGGTCTGGGGCAGGGTGGGAACCATGTGGAGGGGGCGGGTGGGGAGGGACATCTATAGTGCTCTCAACAATAAGAACTAAAAATAAAATAATAAAGTGTATAAAACTTCACCTGTTTCTCTAATTATAAAAAACTCAGCTAGTAATCGACTGAATCACTGTTTCTCCTATAAGGGAAAAAGCACCACCTTATTTTGTTGCTGTGCAACAGGGAC
This sequence comes from Cnephaeus nilssonii, assembly GCF_951640355.1. Taxonomy (NCBI): domain Eukaryota; kingdom Metazoa; phylum Chordata; class Mammalia; order Chiroptera; family Vespertilionidae; genus Cnephaeus; species Cnephaeus nilssonii. The sequence continues at coordinate 102,323,314 of NC_137075.1, read as the reverse complement.
CGAAAACCGACTTAATTAACAAATGTTGGGGCACCATGGACATCACACTGTGTTCTCTTTCTCCCATAGGTGGTCATGGCACTGCTCAAATACTGGCCAAAGACTCACAGTCCAAAAGAAGTAATGTTCTTGAATGAGTTAGAAGAAATTTTAGATGTGATTGAACCGTCAGAATTTGTCAAGGTCATGGAGCCGCTCTTCCGGCAGTTGGCCAAGTGTGTCTCCAGCCCACACTTCCAGGTATGGACTTGGGGGAGGGTGCAGAGGGCAGTGAGCAGCTGCAGGGTGGGCTCCTGTGGGGGTGACAGATTTCTGGGTGTGGCCACTCATGTTGTGCTTCTCATGTGATGTGAAGGTAAACTTCAAGTTTTCACTTTAATTGCACCTCAAAATAAGATGCTAAGACTTTAATTCTATAAAATATACTTTAGTATCTTGTTCCCATCACTGACAACATTTCTCAATAAGATCAATTTTTTTTAAAAAAAAAAGCAATTGAAAATGGCTTCTCGCCCTGGCTGGGTGACTCAGTTGGTTGGAGCGTCGTACCAGTGCACCAAGGTTAAGGTTCAGTCCCCGGTCAGGGCATATACAGGAGTCAGCCAGTGAACGCATAAATGGGTGGAACAACAGGTTAATATCTCTCTCTTCCTCCCTCCCTTTCCCTCCCTCTCTCTTTGTGCCTCCCGTTCTCTCTCTAAAATCAATAAAAGTTTTTAAATGGCTTCTCTGTAAAACTATCTTTGTGTTCAGCATGTTCCAAAATGCATAAAACCTTGTTTTCCACAACTGACTGAGTAATCAATATTTATAGGTACTATGATGATAAAACCTTCAGCTCTGAAATTTCTCCATAAAGCTCTTTGTTTCTGACATCATATAAATTCATCACCCTTCACCCTTTAGAAAAACCTATTAGTCCTGTTTTTTGTCACTACAGAATTCTCAATCAAGTCACTTTCCGCTTTTCCTGATTTCCTTCTTAAACCCTTCAAGGCTCTCAAAGGTTTTCCCCAGTAGCTTTATTCAGCTACTCTGCCAGCCCACCCTTTAGTGTCGTTGAACAGACATTTATTGTAAATTCATCATGAACAAGGTAAAAATCTAGCCACAAACTGAGCAACACCTCACAGTCTCCAGGGAGTTGGTGACCCAGCGGAGGAGGAAAAATGCCAGCACAGCCCCACGTGACCTGTGTACATGTTGCCCCAGCCCTTCCCATCCCTCCATCCAATTACTCCCGCTGCCCTCAGCCAGTGCCCTCACCGCCCTCGGGGACCTGCTCCATGACCACGTTTCCCCCCACACACAGCACTCCATGTCCCCTGCCCCACCGCTGTTCACCACATGATGTATCACTTCTAACGGATTAAATAATTCACCCACCAATGCCTCGTCCCTGCTGAGCTGTGTGTGCATGGGCAGCGGGTGGCAGAAGGATTCATTTGACTTGAGTCCCTCAGCATATAGCCCAGGGTCTGGCATGGATGTTGAGGAAGCTGTGCCAGTGTTCTTGGCGCCCAAGAAACCATCTGCCTCTTTGTTGAAGGCTCTTTAGGGTTACAGTCTAGGGCAGCGGTTTTCAACCTTTTTCATCTTGTGGCACATAAACTAATTGCCAAAATTCTGCGGCACACCAAAAAATGTACTTTTTGCTGATCTGACAAAAATTAGATATAATTTTGGTTGATTTACAAAAATGATTATAATAATAGTAATTGCCTACCCTTTTTGCTCCAAAGTGACATTTTTAAGAAATCTGGTGCCTCTATTGTATATAAGTATTTCTGGTACCAAGAATTAACCAATCAGATGTAACTTTTTTTATATTTTACAAATTGATGAGACCAATAAGATGGAACTCTATAATATGACCTGTATACCAGTATTTATGGTTCAAGACAGGGCATTCACACTGGTGGCCACTGTTGTGTTGGCCGTTGTCTTTTTTCTTTTTTTTTTTACCATCTGAGGGAAAAGAGGTCAGTGCCCCTGACTGAATAGTCAGGTATTTTTTGTTTTAAAAATTCTTGAGGCACGCTGATTGACAATCGCTGGTCTAGGGTTTTGTGAATTTGTAAAAATAATCATAATTTTCTAAGGCAGTATACTTCATTATCCTACTCACAGGTGTAGTAGGAGGGATATTTGCTGAATGATTTCAGTCATGACCCGGAACAAAGCGTGCACTTCCTGTCTTCCAGGTGGCAGAGCGAGCGCTGTATTACTGGAACAATGAGTACATTATGAGCCTCATCAGTGACAACGCGGCCAAGATCCTGCCCATCATGTTCCCGTCCTTGTACCGCAATTCAAAGACCCACTGGAATAAGTAAGCAGGCTGGCCATCGTCACATCTACGTGTTTTTATTTATTTGTTTTTATATGAGTTTCAGGTAGCAGTGGTTCTCAACCTTTTTAATGCCATGACCCTTTAATACAGTTCCTCATGTTGTGGTGACCCTCAACCATAAAATTATTTTCGTTGCTACTTCATAACTGTAATTTTGCTACTGTTAATGAATCGTAATGTAAATATCTGTGTTTTCCGATGGTCTTAGGCTCTACAGCAGCGGTTCTCAACCTGTGGGAGAGTGGAAGAGAGAGGGAACCACAGGTTGAGAACCGCTAGCAGGGTCGCCTAAGACCATCAGAAAACACAGATATTTACATTACGATTCATTAACAGTAGCAAAATTACAGTTATGAAGTAGCAACGAAAATAATTTTATGGTTGGGGGTCACCACAACATGAGGAACTGTATTAAAGGGTAGCGGCATTAGAAAGGTTAAGAACCACTGAGGTATAGTATCTATATGTTTTTACATTTGCATAGTCTGCTCATACTTCAAATCAGTTAACATTGAAATCCAAGTCTGAAGTATCAGTTAAGGAACGAGATATTGATGTCTTATTGGACTTGTAGTTAAGTGGAAGTGTGGCTTTAATTTGCCTCCTTACCCCCAGTGCCCACATGTTCACAGCCACCATCCCTGGCCGTGTGAGTAGCAGCATCTTGTTAAGTTCCCTCCAGAGGAGTCAAAGGTCCCATCAGAGCTCCCGGGCACAGCCCCGGCAGGATGGCAGTGGCCACTCCATCCGTGGGACCCTTGAGTTCTGCTGTCACACACACTCTGTGACCTAGAACGACCCACTGTGCTCCCTGCCTGTAGAGCAGGTGATCTAAACCCAGCCTGAGGAACCTCACATTTGCTCTGCTTCGCCTGTCCTTTCAGGGAAGGGCAGGAATGAACTAATTTTCTCCAAAAAATAGAGAATATTATCACCCAGCATAGTGTTTTGTGATGACCAATCAAGACAATGTTAGAAAACAAGCACACCTTGCTTTATTGCACTTCACAACGTGTTTTTTACACTTTGAAGGCAGGCCCTGGCCAGTGTTGCTCAGTTGTTGGATCATCGGCCCAAGCACTAAAGGGTGGCAGGTTTGATTCCCAGCCAAGGGCACATATACTGGGTTGAGGATTCATCCTTGGCCCTGTTGGGGCACATGCAGGAAGCAACCAATCATCAATGTTTTTCTGTCTCTCTCCCTCTCTCCCCCTCCTTCCCTTCCACTTTCTCTAAAAGTCAATAGAAAAAATATTCTCGGCGAGGATTAACAACAAAAATGAAGGCAGGACCCTCCTCCAGCAAAGAGATGACTACTTGCTCTATGGTTGTGGTCTGGAACAAACCCACCATATCACCTAGGTGTGCCTGTACACAAAACACTCTGCTTTGCAGGTGACTTTCACCTTGCTGTGATGGTTAATTAAGGTGAAGTTTACAAGTCGTAGTGCCTGACCACACCCATGACCGCTCACGGCAGTCTTGGGGCTGGAATCGTCCTTGGGTAGTCTAGTCATTGTTAATATTTTGACTTTTAACAACCTCTTTGTAAAAGGTTTTTTTCTTTTTTTATTACTTTTTCTTATATTTTTTATTGATTTCAGAGAGAGGGAGGGAGAGGGAGAGAGAGGTAGAAACATAAAGGATGAGAGTCATTGATCAGCCACCACCTGCATGCCCCCTACTGGGGATGGAGCCGCAACCTGGTCATGTTCTCTGACCAGGAATCGAACCATGACCTCCTAGTTCATATGTCAACACTAAACCACAGGCTGGGCCCATTTTTTCAGTTGAGTTTAGCGGGTGATAACAAAGTTCCTGTACATGATTAAGCATGATTCCTGCCCAGGGCCAAGGAAGAAAGGTTCTGCTAAATGTTGTCTAATTATGATTTGGGTTTTATTATAAGGTGAATTAAAAAGTAGTTATGATCTGAAAGTTCAATTTTTGGTTTGGGTTTTGGTTTAACGCCTATTTTATTGTTGCTCGCAATTCCTTGGTTTGCAAGGCTGTGCTGCGCAGTTTCTCTGCCATCACTGGACGTCGCTTATGTGGCTGCACAGATGGCAGCTGGGACTTGAGTCACGGGGCTCCACTGGGACGCAAAGCAGCTGGGCTCCCCTCCTGTGTGTCCGAGCCTGCAGCTAAGTTGGACTAAGCAGCTCTGTGGCAGTTTTATGTTCTACCTACCAAAGCTCTACAGGCATTATTAAAATTAATTTTTCTGTCCTCAGTGAATAAGATGGAAAAGAAAGGAACATTTATAGGAAATAAAATGCTTCCGTTATTGTCTCCTATATAATTAAGCTTATCTTAGTTACACTTGTTCAAGTTCCAACATTTTTTATTCAGTTTCCAATTAAGGTGGTTTTTGGCTCCGAAGGAGGTTACAGGCTGTATGGCGGACTATAAGAAAAGGAACAAAACAAAAAAGAAAATGAACAAATGGTCTGGCTGGTGTGGCTCAGTGGTTGAGGGTCAACCCATGAACCAGGAGGTCACAGTTCAGGGCACATGTCCAGTTGCGGGCTCAATCCCCAGTAGAGCGCAATGCATGAGGCAGCTGATCAATGATTCTCATCATTGATGTTTCTAGCCCACTCTTTCTCTCCCTTCCTCTCGCTGAAATCAATAAAAAAAATATTTTTATTTTTAAATAAAAGGAGCAAATGAATCAAAAGCAGCAGCTTCTTTACTTTAAAAGTGCAGGAAACTTGTGAAATGAATATTGAAATAGCCTGATAAGTTTGGATGGAAATAGATTGTAGCCCAGGAGGAGGGAGAGGGTAAAAAAGATCATGCATTCTGAGTTTCAACGTGAGTTTTATATCTAGGACAATACATGGCTTGATATACAACGCACTGAAACTCTTCATGGAGATGAACCAAAAACTATTCGATGACTGCACCCAACAGTTTAAAGCAGAGAAGCTGAAGTAAGTGGCTCTTTTCAAAAGTTACTCTTTTAAGGATTGTTCTCCTTAACCCTGAATTAACCTCTCGCATTGGTTTGTCCTAACATGTTATCTTTCACTTTAAAGCAAAATCAATCCTTTCATACTTGGAAAGCAAATAAAAACTTCCTTATGATAACTTATTTTCAGAGAACACATTTAAAGTCAGCTATTTCCTCCATTATGCTACTAGTTTAATCATTTAACTTTCAGAATTTTTGCTTTTCTCAGGGACCCTTACCGACTAATGTGCAGTAATTTTTCATGTTTATTAGGCAGGCATTTGAATTACATTTTGTAAGGTTTGTATGAGAGAGCAAGAATCTTCCTCGCCACAGGACTTAGTTCTAATGTAGTAACGTCCGTGCTGCAGGCGTTCTCTGAACTCTCACCTGTGTCCGCAGAACCAGGGCCCTGCGCTCACGCTGCCTAGGGACAGTCTGGTGACAAGGCACTGTCCCAGTGGTTACTAGTTAGACCCCACTTCAGAGTCCAGTATAAACTATTGGCAGAGTTTATTCTTGGCTTGTCACTTGAAACTGGCTCAGGCAGATAAACTTGACTGAATGTAATTCACCTTGCAGTCTATAGAGCTGGTGGTCACGTTTGTTCTATATACAGCATGGAAGTGTTTACCTGTATGCCAGGCCCTGTCTTAGGTTCTGGCAACACAGCAGTGAGTAAAGCAAACAAGACCCTTGTCTTTGGGATTTATGTTGGGGCAGTGTGGAAAGAGAGACAGCCAAGTATAAACACGTGAGACGTGGAGTGTGAGACAATCGTAAACAGCAGGGCAGGGCACAGGGGGCTTTCTTTACCCTTCAGGCTGCCTGGTCCCTTCTTAGCTCAGCGAACGCAGTGATCAGATGTGAAATATATAAACATCGGGCTCTGCTGATGGCACACCTTCTCATAGAGTATCACAGTTTCTAAAAGGGAACCTAAAGATCTTGTAGCACATTTTCTGGATTTTCAGAAAAGTTGAGTTCAGTGATTGACTGAAGGTCATGTGACTCATTATTGGTGAACATGTTGAAGTTTTAGCATTTATTTTTATCTTTTTCCTCTAAGTCTTGTTGTTTTTGTATTTTTTCATGCCCCATGTATTGTAATCCCCACTGTGAATGAGACAGGACTATTCAGTGTTTTCCCCTTTAACAGTTTCTTGAATTTAATTCATTTCTCTAATACCAATGACATTTTACTGTTTTTCAGAGAGAAGCTAAAAATGAAAGAACGAGAAGAAGCATGGGTTAAAATAGAAAATCTAGCCAAAGCAAACCCCCAGGTACTACAAAAGAGAGTAACATTACTTGAAGCCTTCTAGGGTGTGACTGAATGTTTTTATAAGTTAGGCCTGTGGCTTCGTCATGGGAAGGAGGGGAATCGTGTTCACTAACATTGTTTATGAAAAGATCCATAATAAAAATACTTTCCAACTTTTGTACAAGTACTTCGTTTGCCCCAAAAAGTTTTTACCACAGGATTGACACGTTTTCTTCTGCTTTTAAAATAATATATGAAATTGATGAATATACTGTGGTAAAAAGAAAACCAGGCTACAGGCTTTATTTGGACCAAGATTTTAATTTGCTTTCTCTTGCAAATATCATAGATGCTGTAACTCAAACTATATTTCCTTCTCTTTAATATCAAATTTTAAAAGAAATTAGATTTGGAATAGATTAAGTATAAAGTTTATATCCTCTTCCCTAAAAGTAGGTGTCTGTGGGCTGAGCCTTTTGTCCTTAAAAAATTGCCTGACTTCTGCCATGTGAGCACCTGCTCTGAGCCAGGAGGGCCCTCTCGCTCTGTTGGTGAGCACAGGTGCCCTGCCTTCCAGAGAGGCCAGCCGTGGAGCCGTATCCTACGTAGCACTAACTCTTGGGCTGGCTCCCAGGGTGCCAGGCCCTGGGGCTGGAGTTGTGGTCTCTGGCGTTCCGTCTGCGGGTCCGGGTGCCTGGAGCACTGTCTCTGCAGACATTCCCGTCAGTCATCACAGGGTCTGGCGGTCATCATGGGGCCTGTGCTTCCTGAAAAGCGTTTGTGTGGATCTTTGCCACGTTGAGAATTCTCAGGCTTTCTCCAACTGCCCGGAAGAAAAAAAAAGATTTTTCTTTATGAGGAGAGCTGCTCAGCTTACCCCCCAAATCCTAGTAGGTTCAGTAAGGTGAACTAACTGATAAGCCATCTATTCCCTTTGATGAGAGGGGCACATAAGTAATTATTATCCAAGTTGGTGTGTAGTTTTTAAATCTCTCACATTTAATAAAAAGCAATACATGAATACAAAGTTACATTCTATTTACCCATAGAATCACATATTGATTTGTATTCCCTTTGCTAAAACTACAGTCAAGAGACTTGAGCCATAGGAAAACTAAGTGACATTCTTAAGTGAATCCTGATTCTGCCTAACACCAGCAGCCAGCCTTATTCTACCAGAAATACACCCCATGCTGCTACATCGAGTGCTATCTTAAGATTACTGTGCAACTGTATAGTACTTAACTTAGATAGATAGCTATGGGTATCTACTTTAAAGAATGGGATTTATGCCCTAGCCAGTTTGGCTCAGTGGATAGAGCATCGGCCTGCAGAATGAAGGGACCCAGGTTCGATTCCGGCCAAGGGCACATGCCCTGGTTGCAGGCTCAGTCCCCAGTAGGGGGGCATGCAGGAGGCAGACGATCAATGCTTCTCTCTTATCGTTGATGTTTCTATTTCTCCCTCTCCCTTACTCCCTCTCTGAAATCAGTAAAAATACATTAAAAACAAAACAAAAAAAGAATGGAATTTATGTTGAAAGTAAGGTTAAAATACATTTGTTTTAAAGCACAGGAAAACCATAAATCTGGGCAGGTGTAAGTGCAAAGGGCAGTCAGTCCTGGCTGGACTGTCAGAACCTAACCCTAACCCTAACTGTCACATACTGGAAACCAGCACTCTGGAAACATGTAACATACGTACAAATCAGAGTGTCTGATCTAATTGGTTTTAGCTGGAATATAGAAATAACCTCATGGGAAGTTTATAAACTTTAACATTACGAAGGGGGCGTGCTGGTGATTGTGTTACCAAGCTGTTTCACCTCGGAGCTGTAACAGGTTTTCCTTCTGAAGTATGGATTGTTCTGAACTCTGAGCTTTCTGACATCACATTTCTGTTCCCTGCTCTCTTTACAAATGTCTCGGTGACCAGGACAGTGCACTCACTGGGGACCCGCACTCTGGTCTGAGCACTGTCCTGACTCCTCATCTCTGTGTCAACACCATCTGTGACTCGACCCCAACAGATCTGTCTGTGTGCAAACGGAAAATACTTCATGGCTACTCTCAGGGCTAGAAATCAGGGCTTTGGACTTGTTTTAATTCTCTAGAGAGAATATCTTTCTGAATTCTAATCACTGCTTGCCATTCACAGCAAAGAGTAAATAATTTATTTCTTATCTCTGTAACAAAAATAGTTGGGGTTTTGAAGCTTGGTTCTTGATCTCAAATCTGCCTTTTTGAGAATTGATTTAATAGCTTCCTTTTTTAAGATGGATTCCCAGTAATTCACTGTCTGTTTACTGACATGTATCAAGAAGTCTTCCGGACGGTCCCTATTTTTTTCAAACCATGGATTTGGAGTTCTCACCAATGTGTGCGCCGTGGGACCCTGGGAAAGGGTTCTCAGTCTGTCTGACCTAGCAGTGGTGGCCGCTTCGTGAGGGTTTTATTGTCATACATGATTTAACTTTTTAAATCATGAGATGGTGAAGATTTCTAACATAAATGTCATTTGACTACTTATTTCTCCCTGACTTGCATGGGCCTCGTGGGAAGTGCTGACAGCATCTGAACTCTTAGTGTAGCTCTGGTGTGCGACCCTTCACCCTTTGTGAACTTGAGCCTTGATGGAGGTGTCTCTCCCTAGTAAGGACCCTGTCCTGCCACAGGACATTGGTTTTGCTGTGAAGGTTTTGTAGCACCTGGTTGACACTTTTCTCTGCCTTGGGCCCAGTGAGGACCTTGCCAGGTTCCGTGGAGCACACTCCGTTTTCGCTCAGAGGAGCCAAAGCTGATGCTGGCTCAGCGCAGGCCCTGCGCCGCCTGAGTGTTACAGTTATTGTCACTTCGGTCTGGCCCAGCGGCTGCGAGCCCCGAGAGGACGCGGCACTGTGCTGTGTCACTAACCATTGAATTTTCCCAGAACAAAGATGAGAACAGGGCACAGCCCCCGGCTTCAAGGAGCTAACGGCCATGAGGGGGCCAGGCAGGGCCAAGTTCAGTTCAGGCGGTCAGATTGTAACACGCCGAGTGATGATGGCGGGAGGCTGGATCCTGCCTTCAGCTGGAAGCACATGAGGAAAAATGCAGGTATGGGAGGCCGTAGTCCAGAGCTTGACCATTCTGAATCCGTGGGAAAGTCTCAAGTCAGAGAGAGGACAGCAGGGAAGCCGAGCTGTTCAACACAGGTGGCCTCTGGGCGATGGAGGGGGCTCTGGCTGCTGCATTCCAGGGCCAAAGCTGGAGACGGGACAGAGTGTGGGCTTTGTTTCCAGAAATGTGTGCAGGTGTTAGTGTCATGAAGAGCAAGGTGGCCCAGTCACACTTGCCGTTCAGAAACTCGTCAAGAGACTTGAGCCATAGGAAAACTAAGTGACATTAGTTTTCCTATGGAGGGCTGGGCGCTTAGGAGGGGCTCTGCTGGGCACTGAGGGGACCGGGAGCCCGCTGGTGTTGAAGAAACAGCGAGGGTGTGGCCCGAGTGAGTGAGTGGCCATTACAAGGACAGGGTCCAGGGGGACATGGAAGGCACGGTGAACAAGGTGGGGTCGAGATCCCACAGGGCGCGTGAGACAGGCAAGCACTGTCATCCAGGGACGGCGGGGAGGTAGGAGGGGAAGCTTCAGCGATGGTGGTGGACAGGTCCAGGAGGATAGAAACCACAAAGTGGCTTAGCCACCAAGAGATGGCACCACTGACAGCCTGGTGGCTGAGGTCCCATCACAGAGCTGAGGGCTCAAAGCAGGTGGTGAACTGGGGTGGGGGGCGGGGGGGACACCAAGCGTCATTCCTGGAAGCTCACTGTGGTAGGAGGGAGGAGGTTAGAGGCCGGTGGGCAAGGGGACCCCCCCCCCAGGCAAAGCGTGGAGGGTGTGTGATGGAAGGGCAACAGCTGCCCCTCACTGCCCACTCGGAGTCTCAGTCCTCGTCAAATGGGCCATGGCACCCACTTTATGGGTCTGTCAAAAGACATGGAAGCCCCTGGAATAGCACCACTCACAGCAGACGCCGGGGTTTCTTCCCCTTGTCCTCACCCTCACAGAGAAAGTGGACACCAGGTGCTCACGGTATCTGGCTGTTTCAAGTCTCTTGGCTCAGTAACAACCCTCTGATCTTATCCCCGTGTTACACTCAGATATACACAGGCTGGAAGACCCGTCTGCAATTCATACCAAGCCCGGAGTCCAGGGCAGTGGGGAGGTGACAAGGGAGCCACAGGGAGGCCTGTGGGGCTGGGCCCGGTGGACAGGAGGTCCTGGACTTGGGGGTGCACTGGTCCTTCCCTGCAGTGCCAGCTCGGGGCAGCAGCTGTGCGTTCTGGGTGTGGACAAAGGATGTGGTCCATGGTGGGGCTGAAGCAAGTTAGGAAAATGGGGTAAAGGATCCAGAAAGGAAGGTGGGAGAGAAAAGGGTGCACGTCACCGATCAGCAGGTGGTGTGCAAAGGTTGGGCGGTTAGAGGTGGCGGTTTCAGTGTGCAGCAGGCCCTGGTGACCAATCCAGGTTGTGCCCTCACCGCTTGTGTGGGATCAGGACACCAAAGGCTGTGAGGCGGGTGTCACCACCGGTCCCCCGGCCCCAGGGGCCGGGATGGTGGAGCGACCACTGACACCAGCTCTGCCCTCCTCCTGCGTGTGACCAGAACTGTAGGCACTCCGGGTGTCAGCAGCAGGTGGCGGCAGCAGAGGGCTGGGGAGTGTTGGTGGGAAGTCGTGCCCAGCCAGGAGGAGACCCCTGGCGTCGGACTCCAGGCGCTAACAGAGAGTGATTCCACACTTTGCATTGCAGTATACAGTACATAGCCAAGCGAGCACCATGAGCATCCCGGTTGCAATGGAGACAGATGGGCCCTTATTTGAAGATGTGCAGATGCTGAGAAAGACAGTGAACGAAGAGGCTCGCCAGGTAAACGTGCGCAGAGCTCAGCTGAGAGGCGCTCGCTGTAGATTTGCTTTGAAATGCACATGATGGGGAGTAGGTGAGGTGCTGTCCAGCAGTCTTTGCGAGCCAGAGGTAAAAATTAAACTTTGGTAAGCTTACAGGAGACATTTATCTGTACATCCAGTGATCAGTTTACTAGAAACAGTTTTTAAGAATGAAGTATGTGCCTGCAGTTTGTCTATTCGTTTATCTTAACAGTAATCCCCACCCTTAAATGTCTTTCAATGTTAACTTGAGCAAAAAGTCAAAAGCTTCGCAGTAATGTCTTGCCACTCTTTTCCCTCCCTCCCTCCCTCCAACTTCTCTTGGTCCCATTAGTCATAGTTACGGCCAAGCTCAGCAGCCCAGACACAGGGTGGAGCCTTGCCTCCCTCCCCTCGAAGAACCGTAGGGCCCGTGAGGCCTGGGCAGGGCCCGGGCTCTGTTGGAGTTCCCAGGGCTGCGGACTCTGCCGGAACCACCACACGTACTACCTCGCTCAAGTGGTTTTGTTTCCACTATATACTGTCCAAGTATAGACTCTTATTACTGAACAGGGAATACAGTATATACAACGTGGGCTACAGAGAGGTGACGCACTAGCTCCCTTCTGCGTGCGCAGAGCCTTGCGGTGCTGTGCCTCTCTGTCCACGGAAGCTGATGTGGTCCTGGTCTGGCTGGGGCTCTGGGCTGGCTCTGACTTTGAACTTGAATCCCCTCCGACCAGCAAGAGTTTCCAAAGATACCAGCACTGGGATTCTGGCACGTGAACATTGAGTGCTGGAGTTACACCGTGTCCTGTGTGCAAGTGGTTCCTAAGTGCTCGTGTCATTCGGAACGCAGTTAAACAGACGGGGCGGGGGTTAATCTGTTTGATTTTAATTCAGTTAAGTTGTATTCCCCACCTGGTCAGATAGGATCAGACGTTTCCCAGAGCATACGATCCAGACCATATAGACTGTGCTGTCCTCCCCACAGCCACGTGGCTGAGCGCTGAAATGTGGCCATCAGCATTGCGTGTGCCGTCACTCAAACTCAGGCATTCCCAGGCTTACTGTGAGGGAAAGAATGTAAAAACATTTCATTCGTCATTTTTTTATTATTGATTATTTGTTGAAATTATAATATTTTTAATATTATCCTGGGTTAAATAAAACGTTCAAATTAATTTCACCTATTGCTATTGCTTTTTACTTTTTTGACGTGGCTGCTAGAAAATTTAGAATTACTAGTACATACGTAGGTGGCATTACCTTTTCATTGGGCGGCCCTGGTCTGGACGCTTTTTCTTGGTGCTGCAGAAGGAGGTGCCCACGCTGACCACGGTCACGCCGCTTCCGCCAGCCAGCTCCTGGCTGTAGGTTAAAATAAAAGGCAGGTGAATTCGGGCTTTTTTCAGCTCGTCAAATCTTGGAAATACTAAAAATACAGTGGTAAAATTCACTATACCCCTAGTAACTTATTTTTTTACTTAACCTAATTGCATATCATAATTTCCTCACAATTAATATTTTTATCAATAAAATAGATTTAATAAAAAGCATAAAATTCTTATATTTTTCTTCATTTGTGGGAGTATTAATTTTCTTACTTGATTTTTTTTTTTTAGTTTGGAAGGAATTTGAGGTCCTCTTTTTGATTACCATTTTGGTTCTACGGCTTAACGTGTGCTAAGGACAGGACAGCCAGCCTGTCACCTGCAGACATCCAGAGGAGATCAAGCCAGTGCCCTCACCCAGGGAGCCTGCCTGTAAACTTGTAACCACATGTTCGTTTTGAAGTCCACACAAAGCTGAGAAGGAAACATGATTTACGAGCCAGTTCTTTCACATTAAATATTTTAGGGTTGGAGAATTTTTCTTTTCAGTACATTCTCTGACTCGATAATGAAAGCTAGGAAAAGAGCAAACAGTGCCCAAAATGTAATGAACATAACACGTAATTGTGTGATTGACAGGCTTCTTTATGACTGAGGGCCTCCTCTGTAGCATGTTTGTTTTCATGACCCTTGAAATTAGATTACATGACTCATTGTTTTGTGTGATTGACATTCTTACAAAAATTATTTTATTCCCCCACCCTTACCTTTAGGTTTCTATGGATCAGGTTGAAAGACTCGATACCATTAAGATGCCAGTTCTCCCCAAATTAACACAATCGCAGTCAGAATCCCAGCAGACTCTTTTTTTTTTTTTTTTTAGAAATTGATGAGCTGGTTCTAAAATTCATATGGTAATACAGAGGACCTAAAATAGCCAAATTAATGCCAATAAAAGAATAAGGTTGGAAGATTACCACTCCCCAATTTCAAGACTTAATAGTTTTGTATGGATCAATTGAAACCCCCTCCCAATCTCAATCTATCTAGATGAAAATATTTTTAGTGCAGTCTCTTAGGTATAATATTTGATATGATAGACCATTCTTAACTTGAAAATGTTTACAGTCCTATTCCTGAAATTCTCAAAAACACTGTTGTTAAAGCAAAGAGAAGATACCGAGATTCAGGGGGAAAATGTATGTGGGTGATTTGGATACCAAATTGACATAAGAAGCTTTAGCTAAAAATGACTCAAGTGCTGGCTCGGCGTGACACGTGAGGCAAATGACAGCATTGTAGGAGGAAGGGAGGGTGGGTTCTAAGGCAGTGGAAGGTAGCTGGTTGGAATATTGTGGAGGAAATCAACTGTATGCTTACCTGTCAGACCATATTTGCATTTCTTTTGAGGAACTTGTATAATTCTATATAGAGCATCCTAAGAAAACTAGTAAATTTCATGTGAATGACATTTCTACCAGAGACATTTAAAATGTTTACAATTCTCATTTTAACAGTCGGTCGGGAGAAAAGCAGTGCCAGCCATGCAAATCAGGAAGGTGTAGAAAGACGGAAGGTGGGAAGTGCAGGTATTCTTTACTCAATCTATAGAGTATTAAGGCCTTTCTGTTGAGGAAAAGAAGTGACATGAAGTATTTTCCCTGTCATTCCAGCTTGTGATGGTGAAGACCAAGGAATCTGGTCCCTTAAGAAATTGTTATTAGTTCTGCCCTCATTTGAGTAGTAAAGCCATGCACAGTCTGTGCGCCCAGCCCGGTGCTCTGTGACCACTCACTGTGTAAATGCAGGCTCTCAGCTCTGCCATATGCTGAGGAGCAGGCCGTGTCCTCCAGCTGCACCCATAGCAGGATGTCATGGTCATGTCTCTCTGTCTGTCTGTCTGTTCTGTGTGTCTTGTATGTTCTATCCACAATCAGCATGTCCGCCAGCACGTCCCCTCCACCAAGCATTACTCACCTAGGTGACCATCTGCATGGTGCCTCATGCTCTCCTGCTCCTGTTCCTCTGACCTTTTCCCCGGGTGGTTTGTGAAGTTATTCTCTGCTTTACACATCAATTTACAAGCCTGCGCGGAGCGGCCCGCTGCGCCAGCACGCCTCTGCCCTTTCCTTGCAGAAGCCCAGGTCTGCGTTCCCAGTTTGCATCTGCTGCTCCAGCGCCAAGGTGTTTGCTGTTGCCTCTTTCTCTCTGGAATGCCTGTCTCAGCAGTCAGGAATACTTCAAGTATATAAAACCTTGGTTTTGTTTGGCTTGGCTTTGCGTTCTTTTACAGCTCACCCTGAAGTGGACATAAAACTCAGGGCAGAATTTCCCTCTGAGTTTCCCATGGGTCGAAGGCAAATCCACTTCACAAACAAAAGCACTCTTACAAGTACTGTGACTGCGGCAGGCGGGTGCCCCTCTGTCTCTGACGTGGGTGGCTTTCCTGAGCCATCTTACACCAGTTTCCAGGAGAAACCAAACGCCTTCCTTTACCATGAATGAATATTAATATTCAAATAACATTTTAGAAATCATCTAAAATGATGTCACACAAAATTCTTTCTAAACTCTGACAGTATTGCTGTTCCCGTAGATAAATTTGCAAAGAGCCCTGAGACACGTTAGCTCTGCAAAAAATGGGAACATTTCATGTATGACTTTTGCAGGTCCTTGAACTTTTCATTAAAGTTAAGTATACTTTACAGGCTATACTGTAAGGTATCTGGAAACTAATGAGAAGTTGTACCATTATATTCTTTTTGTTGTCAGATTATTGACTTAGCACATATTTTCTCTGGTAGACACTTGTTCACCATTGCCAGGTGACTTATCCTCTGTACGTAATGTCTTCTTTTTGATGGAGACATTAGATAGGAAGGAAGGCTTGGTTCAGGCTCAGGTTTCTATCCGACAGTCCCCTGCATGTACATGGTGTTCGGATGAGTGAGATGGTTTATTGTCATGTTTCCCAAATACTGCTGTTAACGCAGTGGCCATGGGCTTGACCAAACTGGCAGATTGGCAAAATAGAGGTATTGAGTAATCTGTGCAGACCTATACATTTTAAAAGACAAAACACAGTTGTGTGCACACCATCCTTCACACTGGTCCTGAGATTATTTTTAATAGACGTGGCATTTTGGGGTAGTTGCCACAGAGGAAATACTTGCCTCTTTGCCTGTCCTTCAGAGTGCAGAGGGGCCCTGGGTGTGCGGGGACAGTGTGGGTTGTAGTCAGCGCCCCTGCGTTTGTGATTCCAGGCACAGAAGGACCTGAAGAAGGACCGGGCTCTGGTGCGCCGCAAGTCCGAGCTGCCTCAGGACCTCCACACCAAGAACGCCTTGGAGGCTCACTGCAGAGCCGACGACCTGCTGGCCCAGGACGGCCGCTAGCCGCCCGCCTGCCGGCTCGGTCCTGGATTCTGTAGAAAACACATACTTTTGTGCCATACAAATCAGTTACACTCAGAGTCAGAGCTTTCTTCGCCCCCGTCCTGTAGGCAGTAACGCACTCCGTCCCCAGCTCGAGATTAGGAGTTCAAACAATGGTGACTCAGACCCAGGCAGAGCCGGCCACGGTGTCCCCGCCACGGTCCCAAATATGACAGCGAACCAAAATCAGAGCTAAGGCAGCACCCTGGTCATCACCTTCACCTTCTACCCAGATGGAATTGGTGATTGTTTAAAATAAATAGTTAAAAGAGTATCAATGTTTTTCGAATCAAAGAAACACTTAAAAAAATTGCATATTTTTAAGACTTAACAACCTTTGAAGTTGTTTCCATGTGATTGTTTACACCAGCAATGTCTTTCTGTTTTTGATGTGTGTTTTTTTCAATTTCATTGAAATGATTTTTTGCTGTCATTGTTCTAACACAGGAAAAGTGACAATCCTCAGCCGCTGTTTCTTCCTGAGGTGTCCTTCACTTTGAGCAGCGACATGTACATCATGTCTGACTTCTTTCATGTATTTCTAAAGCCATATTTGCCCGTCGGTGGTCTGGCACCAGGACTCCAGGAGTAAGCTCATAGGAGAAGTTGGTTTTACAAAGAGCTCTTTCTGCCTCGCTTGGCTAGAATTGGGATTTTTAAAACGATGTGTTCATTTTTGGGTTTGCAGATTTTCTTTTTCTGTCCTTACACGTTGTTGCCCTTTAGCAAGGCTCTTGAATTAATAAAATTAGAGTCTCTAAGAATTCCACACTTGATAGAAGGCTAGAATGAGAACATTTGAGTTAAGCCAGTTCTTGGCCGGATGCATCCTGCAGCTGCCTTTGGGCAAACAGCAACACCGTGCACGCCGAGCGGGCGTGACACTCATCAGTGTGTGACGAGGCTCTGGGAGCCGGGAGGGTGGGACAGGGGGATGGCTTCGGGTGAATCCCTGTGTTGAAACGAGCACACATTATATGCACTTCTGAGGAAAGTACCGTGTCTGAGTTTTCATCAAATGCTGCTATATATTTCCCAGACTTCCTTGCATGTGTTGAGCTTCTCGTTTTCGATGGAATAGCACGAGGAAAATTCTTTAAACTTAGTGCTTTGTATGTTTTATTTCTCTCAGGGTGGCCAGTATCTTGACTTATTTATCTGCTTGAAAGCTATTTGAGATGTGTACTGCTCTCCTAAACAAGTGATGATTCTAGGGTGTTTTTGTCTCCAGCATAAGATTATATAACTAATGTTAAATGTCTTTATGCATAAAAGATGCAACGTGGCTTCTTTTAGGATCTGTCTTCTATTCGAGGTCTTGGTATCCACTCAAACATTGTAAAAGCAGACTACCGTTCCCTGCCACTTAAGTCCACAGACTCTGTATGTCCCGTGTCTTGGGGGGAGGGGACTCCCTGTGTGGAGCACCCGTGCTGGATTCAGATGCCCAGCCGCGAGTGGAAAGCCCGCTGCGTGAGCAGACACACTTCCTGAGAAACTTGACAAGCATCTATCCATTTTACCATTATGAAATTTGCAATTAAAAAAAGATTAGATGCCTTCTCCTTTTGAGGGAAAAAGGGTGCTTTTTATTGTATAAAGCAGCATCTTCTGTATTTTGATATACCATTGTTTGAACTTCCGTCTTTGGCTGACAGATGCTCAGATAGCCTTGATTTTGGATGTTCAGTGTGTTTGTGAGAGAGCTTTCTGGAAGACTCTTTTGCCCTAAAAAAATAGCAACATTTCAATGTTTGGGTGATTGTGTAAAGCTCAAAGAACATCTTTTGTCTAGGTTTTATTTCTGCTCTTTATTGAAGACAAACATTCACCAAAAAAGGGAAAAAGCGTTTTGAGAGAAACTAATTTTCTTTGACAAGAGTATTATTTAATATTTTGGCCTATTAAAGTTTTCCTAGTTAGTATTCAGATGCCCTGTGCTAATTGTTCAACTTATATATTATTATATAGATACATTGTTTATTCTGTACCAACTGATTTCAAAAGTACTACATTGAAAATAAACTGGTGACTGTTTTTCTTCATAAAGTTCTGCGTTTGGCATCTTCACTCTTTCCCAGATGTACATCAGAAATGTCACTATTCCGAGTGTCTTTTTAGTGTGGCTGTAGTATGGCTTCCTTTTAATATTGTACATACATTGTATCTTTGTTTTATGGTAATAATAAAAATGTAGACTTCATATTTTGTACAAAATGTCCTATGTACAGAATAAAAAAGTTCATAGAAACAGCAAAAATAGGTAAGTGGCACAATTATTTTTCTTTAGAAAATATCTGTAACTTTATGCTTTAGTGAAATGTTAAGTACCTACATATTTTTTAACATTTTGTAACTCAAAACTTTTTGTTTTGACATTGTTTATGAAGAGAAACTTCATACACTTGCCATTTAATATGCTCTTTTATCTAATTTTTAAAAACTCTAAAAATGGTGTATTATATGGACTAAATAAAGAACATGTGAATTTTAATGCTCATCATGAAACTAAATGTAGCCATGGTGTTGGGCCAGCTGCTTCTGACCATTATCGAGTCACTGCCAGGGTCGGGCGGCCTAGCCCAGGACACTGGCTGGAAGGTGGGCAGGCATCGCTGGCGCAGCTCCTGGCTGGTGCCTGCTGTGCGGCCCACGATGGCAGGTCCTGCCCCAGCGTTTTGTAAACTCATTTTAATTTCTCTTTGGGCAGAAGTAGAGGTGTTTTCATACCGACCACCTCTCTTTCAGCCAAATGTGAATTGGAACACAGTTTGTGGAAATGGATTATTTGAGCCCTGATCACGTTTAAAATGATTCTTGAAGCGTCTTGAAAATAAGAGTAGACTCACTGAGGATAGGAATGTGGGGACTTAGGAGACCTACCTCCTGTGTGGTGGAGCTCATTGTCCTCACCGAGGCTGTTGCTGAGAAGCCGTGAGAGGAGGCCTGGGATGGAGGAGGCTTCATCACCTCCCCAGTGCGCCTGATGGCCATTCCAGCAGGTGGTGTGCGCTGTGCTCCTTCGTGGCCTCATCTACCAGGTGGGGTCTGTGACTCCTCCCAGTGGACGAGGTCACGCTGGGAGCTGGGGTGCAGTAAAGAGACCGCCCCGGGCGGCAGGCGGGTGGCCCCGGGACCTCCCTGAGTGTCGGTGGCCTGAACGTCTGGTAACCCTGTGGAGGAGTTTGGGAACCACACAGTCCCCGCTTCCACCCCGGAGCAGTCTGCTGCAGCTCCCAAAACGCTGTTTCCTCCGTGCAGCGTCCTCGTCTCCCATCTTGGATTGGAGGAAGCCAAAGTGTTTAGCAACTTCTTCAGCTCAAGAAGAATTCTCCAGAGAACTTAAAATAGACGCAAGCTGTGGGTTAAGTCCAGCTTCTTGCTGTACTTGCTTCACCGTAGCAAGAGGCCTCAAAGCAAAGTTGAACTGGCCTTGTGTCTCCCTCCATGAAGATTGGTCTGACACTCAACAGTAATGACAATAACCGATTCCTTGCCGCCACCTTTATGCCACAAGCTGGTGTAGGTGCCTCATTTTCCTGTGTTGGTTAATCCTCACAACGCGTTGACAAGTGAGGAAACTGAGGCACACAAGGGTTAAGTCACTTTCCCAAGGTCACACAAGTACTGAAAGCAGCCAGGTTTCAACCCAAGTGGCGTAGCCCTGGTATTCCTCCCCTCACCACTGCAGACACTATGGAAACACCCAGAGCATTTTAGGGCAAGGCCACGAACATGTGGGGCCCCAGGATCGCCAGAGAAGCCTGCAGTGTCGGGTGGCCATGAACACGGGGCGGCTTCTGACCTAGAACTAGAACCTCCGACACCATCTAGTCCAGTGGCTGCACTCACACTTCAGAAGCTGTTTTTATGTCAATTACATTCTGTAATATTTTACTTAAAAAAAAAAAACATATACCAAATTTCAACTTTGGAGACCAGCAACTCATTAGCTTCTGTTTTCATTTAACTTTGTTACTAATAGGAACCTATAAATTTTTCAAAAATTCAGCTCCTATTTGTTTAATAGATGAGTGGTTTATATAAGATCCATTGGGGGGGGGCAGAATGGGTTTCACTACCACAAAATTTAAAATCCACTAAGATAACACTTTTAGAGAAAGAAGTACCTAAGGGTGAAGAGATGAGTGTTCCCCCCACTCTGGCGTGCTGGCTCATGTTTTTCTACTTTTTCCAAAAGCATTATGTAAATTCTATAGACTGGGAATGGGGAGGGGAGTAAAGAAACGAATTCATCTTTTCTGTCCAAAGCTTTTCCTGATCACATCCGGGAAAGTAGGGTGAGCCACAGAGCTGGGACACGCTCCCACTCCATAGGCATCTAGGATAGTCGGGTTGGCTCGGACTTGCTGGTAAGTGTAGTGTCTCAACATATACACCCTGAAGTGATTACTACAATAAGTTTAGTTAACTTCCATAATTACCATAAAAGTTAGTTCCTGCAATAAAGCAGCCAGTAGCAGGCACTTTGGGTAACTCAGCACAGTCGGGATGGAACGAGAGCAATGTGGACTGAGTGGCTTTACCCCAGGTTCAGAAGCTCCCATGGACCCCTGGAATTATATCTGTATATCTTTTCTGCAGGAATAGCTTTTATCAAATGGGTATGTACCAGAAATTTTGCCCCCCACCACACACACACACACACACACACACACACACACATACACCATGATCCACACGCACGCACAATTAAAATACGGACTTGAGTTAGGGTGGATCCTCGCACTAAATTGTGATATCAAGAAGTCTGGTCTCACCCTAGCTGCTTTGGCTCAGCTGATAGAGTGTAAGCCTGCGGACTGAAGGGTCCCAGGTTCGATTTGGGTCAAGGACACATCCCCAGGTTTCAGGCTCAATTCCCAGTAGGTGGCGTGCAGGAGGCAGCCAATGAATGATTCTCTCTGATCTTTGATGTTTCTATCTCCCTCTTCCTCTCTGAAATCCATAAAAATATATATATTTTTAAAAGGCTGATCTCTCAGCTGTGGTAGCTTTATTAGCGTCTTCATTTCTGTCTCCAAAATGTGTCTTGTAGAATTGGCCTGAGTTAGATGTCAAGGTCAGGGCACCAGGCCAGTGACCCTTTCCTCAGGGATCTCCTGGAGCCCAAAGTTCCCCAGACAGGTGAGTGGAGCCAAGGGCACCTGTTCATCACACACTTGTTTAGAGGGTGTTTAGACCTTATTGAAAAGGGCTCTTCCATCCAAAGTTACCCGGAGCAAGCATTATCACCAGAGAGGGAAGACCAGAGGGAGGCCAGCTCCTGAACAGAAACGGGGCCTTGCAAACCCCCATGTTGGGCACCGTGTGGACGTTGCCACAGACCCACACAATCCAGGCTGACCCCCTCCCCCCCCCCACGGCCATATCACTGGCTGGTCTTGAGCTGAAAGCAAATAATACACCAAGTATGATTACTGAATGAATTGTTTTAATGCTTTTTCTCAGTGTTGTCAAAGTCCAGGTGATTCTAGAGTGAAAGTTCCTGCAAGGAAATCTAGAGGTTGCTTCTTCCAGAACTGATCATGAGTTTCAAGACTGGAACAAAAAGCCTGCTGATAGAATGAAACCAGTGAAGCCCAAACACTGGCGTGATGGGCAGAGGAGAGAAGCAGGCTTTCCAGGTGCTCTAGGGATGTCAGTGGGAAGGGGGCTGCCTAGTTCAGGGTGCCCCCAAGGCCGCCCTCAGGTTCAGTAATTCCCTAAGAAGCACAGAAGTGAGCACAGCTGTTATACCTGTGGCTGCGATGCAGGAGAGGGAAAGGATGCACAGGGCAGGGTCATGGTGACTGAGACCAGGCTCAGAGCTTCCAGTTGTCCTCTCCCTGCGGAGTGTTGTCATCCAGGGAAGCACACCACAGCCCTAGTGTCCGCAGTTTTATTGGAGGTCAGTCACATTTACATGGCTGACCTTAGTGTCCAGCCCTTCCAAAAGGTGAGCTGATATTGTGCAGCCCAAGACCCAGTGGGTAAATCCCACTGTTGGCATTGACTCTCCAACATGGCCCAAGGCCCCAGGTACACAGACACTCCTATCAGGGTTCAGGGGCAACCTGCCAGAAGCTGGCAGCAAAGGGTGGCCCTCTCTGGGCAGAGTGAGTCCTTCACTGTCTAGCAACGTAGAACAGTGCCTGGGCTCGTGTGGTTCACTAGGCTCCAGTATCTGGCGCTGTGCCCGACTCCTTCACCCCAAGCACATAGGCTCAATCAGTATTTGATGGAAGGACGAATGAATGAGCATTCCCGACCGAAAAGCACGACCCCGGCAGGGAGGCGTGCAATCAAGTTGCGTGCAGGTAATAGCAAGTATTCCTGCAGGAGTACATTGAGCCGAGTGCAGCGAGTAATTGGGAGAAAAAACGTTAGCATATTCTCCTCGGTCTAATAAGCACGTCTTTGAACACCTGTACCAGGCCCTGCGCTGACAAAGCACACAGACCTCGCGGGGCCCCGATAGTCCTGTGGGGATTCTCAGCATGAGTCTCATGGAAGCCTCTCCCACCCCAAATCCACAGCTGCACCTACACACCCTATTCTGCATATAATCTGAAGGGGAGTCACAGACCCCTGAAGCCCAGCCAAGGACCGCGGCTTAGTCTGGCAGCAACAAGAGCAAGCGAGTGCTTGGAAGGCAAGCCAGCCCACGACAGACATGAGGAAGGAACCGAGGGCTTCAGAAGCCGCGGGGACAGGGGCCTGGAGGCAGGAAAGGTCGGCGGTGGGAGGCCCTTGCGTCCACGTTATGAAACTTGTCCCAATTTTCCATGCAATGGGAAGCCGAACCAAGGTTTCAGGACGAGAAGCGCCATTAACTCAAGGCCGACTCAGAAAGATGACGCAAGCGGCGCGGGAGATGGTGCCAATACGCGCTGCCTCACCCCTGCCCGGTGCATTGTGGGGCTTAGAGTCACCAGCCGGGCCTCGGATCTCGCGAGCGAGCGAGATTCACGCGGATGACAGCTTGGGCCGGGAGGGGCTATGTTTCCCCCTCCTCGGAGCAAAGTCCCGCCCCCTGGCTGGGATGGGCCAATCCTAAGGCCTCCCAGTCCTAGCCTTGGCGATTGGTCCGAGCGCTCACATGACCGAACGGGACACGTGACCACGGTGGCGGCTTGCTTGAAATCGGTTTGTCTCTGTGGCGGGAGGGGGCTGGAGAGACATAGACCCCAAAGCGGGGCTCGGGACGGTGAAGCTCGCGGCTGCCTCCGGTTCCGGCTTCCGCACGCGGCCGTCTGCAGGGCGGGTTCGTTCACTTACAAAGTAAGAAGCCCGCCCTCTGCGTCCGGACCTCGGTTCCCTCGGCTGTGCCGTGGACACAGTGTTGCCCGAAGAACAAGGTGGCCCGAGGCCTCCGTGAGGCAAGGTGCGTGGAAATGCACTACCGAGTGTGAAGCGGGGACCCCGCGCCAGCTGCTCAGAAAGCCGACCGAGAACCAGGTTGTTGCGCAAGGCAGAGCCCCTGCCCTCGGCTGACTTCAGCGACCCATTGTAGATAGGTACGTGGCGGTCCTGCACCCTCTGGGTGAGGGCCACTTGCCTTTTGTTACCTTAACTAAATCTACGTCAGCAGTGAGGGTTCAGTAGCGTCCGCGAGGCCCAGAGACTGGGAAGACTTTGCTGAGGCTGCACAGCCTGGAAGTGGAGGAGCCAGGGTTAGACCTGCTCACCCCGAAGACCCTCCTCTAGAAGGCTCTTGCACCCTGAAAAGTGAGGGTGGGCAAACCAACTGGGAGCACACACGCCCTCTTTTCGTGCAGAGTCACCCAGGCCCCGAGGACATACCTTTTTCCTACTGCTTCCTGTTCAAAATTTGGTTGCTGGAGGATGGAGCCAACAGCTTCCCAGTCTCCCCTCCCCACCGGGCAGAACTGCCTGGTGTCTTGAGCCCATTACAGCGGGGGCAGTTGGGTGTCAGGCAGCTCCTGGAAAAGAAGGGGAAGGAGGGAGGAGCCTGGAAGCCAGAAGTGGAAAGGCGGGGGGGGGGGGGGGGGTATGGGAAATGGGACAAGGTCCAAAGAAAAACAATCACCACAGCTTGGTTCATTCAATTCAACGAGTGCCTATTAAACACCTTTCTAGGCACTGCAGATCTAGCTAAACAAGAGAAGTAGAAATCCCTGCCCTCAGAGAACTTACCTGCTAGTGCAGGAAAAAGACAATAAACAAGGTCAACAATATTCATACTATATTAGAATTGGTAAGTGCTATTGGGGAAAAACTAAAACTGGGGAGAGAGATGGGGAAGGTCTAGGAGGTGGGGACAAATTTACATAAGGGGCAGGTGAGGCCTTACTGAGAAGTTACTTTGAAGGAAGTGAGGGAAGAGCATTCAGGCAGAAAAGCACAGCACATGCAAGGGTAGGAGGGAGCCTGCAGTGGAATGGGCGTTTGAATAGTAGGAGATAGTCAGAGATATAACTGGTGGCCACAAAAAGACTTGGAATTTAATTCTCAGTCAGATAAGGCCTTTGTAGGATTGTGAGACAGCCTCCCCACCACCATCCCCTGCAGCCTCTTTGCTGTGCTATTCTTTTTTTTTTTTTTTTTGAAAAATTTTTTAAAATATATCTTATTGATTTTTTACAGAGAGGAAGGGAGAGGGATAGAGAGTTAGAAACATTGATGAGAGAAAAACTTCGATCAGCTGCCTCCTGCACACTCCCTACTGGGGATGTGCCCGCAACCAAGGTACATGCCCTTGACTGGAATCGAACCTGGGACCCTTCAGTCTGCAGGCCAACGCTCTATTCACTGAACCAAACCGATTAGGGCTGCTGTGCTATTCTTAACCAAGCTAGATACATCCCAGGGCAGGAAGGCAGTATGCGCTCTCCTCCCCAAACCTCACTGGCATCTCTGACATCTTCACCCAGGGAAAGGGAGCAGCCCCTGCTCATGACCCAGCCTCCAGCCCTCTTCCTTCCACTTTGGTTCTCCCATTCCTGATCCCCGCCCCACCCTGTGGCATCTTCATGGGGAAAACCTGGCCCTGACTGGTGCGTCGTCACAACCCAGGTCTCTGCGCTGCAGGCTGCCACACAGAGTTCCCTAGGTGCTGAGATGGCCAGTGGGGATGAAATCACAGCACTGCGTGTCCTGGTGGGGCTGCTGCACACAGGTGTGTTTTCACTGCACAGAGAGGGGCCTGCAGCTTTCCAGACTGGGCACAGCCAGTTCGGAACTCCCTCTCCCCAAGTCCCAAAGCTACCTGCCAGCCCCATCAGCCCCTCAGCATGTCTGGTCCTGAGGTTCCTGATCTGCCAAGTTCCTCATCAGGGGACAGAAGATGACATCTTACCACCTGCACCTGCAACTTCTGCTACAGTTGTCAGAGGCACCCAGCACATGAAGCTGTTGGCAGGTCTCGCATTTAATGACAAGACTATATGCCACTTCAGCCCTGGCTAGTGTGGCTCAGTTGATTGAGCATCGTCCCATACACCAAAAGGTTGCCAGTTTGATTCCTGGAGTCAGCACATAATCAGGTTTCAGGTTCGATCCCCAATTGGTAACCGATGGATGTTACTCTTTCACATTGATGTTTCTTTCTCTCTCTCTCTCAAATCAATAAAAACATATTTTTTGGGGAAAAAGCCTATATGCTGCTTCGGTATAAAAGTGAGTCAGATGCTGCATTCCAACACTGAAACCAGTGTGTTGCCATTGCTTGCACGAGGGATTTGCCAAAAGTTTATCTTTGTGCCACATCAGACGCATGGGTGTTTGGCCCACTGGTCAGTGGAGGACTTGCCAATGGAAGTCTGAGACAACTCCATTTTCTGGCAGATGGAGTCTTGGTTCCCTTCCATCCCGCAGTCCTGAAGCTTCCGTGGTTCAGGAGTTGGGGTGCTGGTCAAGTTACTAAGCTCTCTCTGGGACACCAGTACTTTCATCCTCTAGGTCTGCTGGAGTAAGTTACCCCACACGGTGGCTCAAACAATCGAACTTCCTCTCACAGCTCTGAAGGCGAGACCTCTGACATCCAGGTGTCGGCGGGCTGGTTCCTTCGGAGACAGAATATGATCCAGGCGCCAGCTCCTGGCGTTGCCAGCAACCTTGGTGTCCTTGGCCTGTAGTGCTCTTCCTTCCCGTGTAGGCCTGTGTGTCTGGGTCCAAATTTCCATCTTATAAGAACACCAGGCAGAGACATGGAAGCATGCAACAGACTGACGAATTTCAGAGGGAAAGGGGGAAAAAGGTTAACCAAAGAACTGACATGCATATATGCATAACCCCTGGACAGACAATAGTGCAGTGAAGGTCTGGGGAGAGGGCGGGAGCGGGGTGGAAGGGATCAAGGGGGGCGAGGGATGGGGAGACATCTGTAATACTTCCAACAATAAAGATATATTAAAAAAAAAAAAAGAACGCCAGTCATTGGATTTAGGTCCTGCACTAAATGTAATAACATCTTCATTACATCTGCAAAAACCCCTTTTATAAATAAGGTCACATTCACAGATACCAGTGAAGCATTGTAATTCCTCCTTTGGAAAACTGCTGTTTGAACTACTCTGTTATTCTTAGTCTCTTATTCTGTAGGTCAACTCTGTTATTTTTAGGTAGTCCCTTATTCAGTAAAGTAACTTTTAGTTTAAATAATAAAAAAAGATAAAAACTTAGGTGTCCAACCTTGCAAGCTAGCCATCTGATATAACAGGCTAATACTGGTACTAATAATAATTCCCATATTCTTATGCCAAGTATTGGTTCATTATGTATTCAAGGTTACAAACTGTCTGTAACAATAACCTACACAGAGCTCTTTGTGAAATCTGCAGATAAAGAAGCTCAAAAGGTATAAGTACGGGAAACTTCCTCTATGTCGGGGCTCAGAAATTTGGAAAACACCTCCCTCTGGGCCCTTGAGAATAAAGACTCCTAATTAATTGGCTCATTAAGGCGTCTCGTATCTATCTCACTGATTTACAACACAACACCAGGTGTTAGGACTTCAACATTTTGGGGGACCCCATTCAGTCCACAACATGTGACATCCCAAACCCCCAGCTGTCCAATGCAGTGACTTCATGAAGGTGCATCGAGAACTTTGTACGTGTCTCCTCTTCTCAGTCTTGAGGAATGAAGGGGTGCATTGTGGCTGCCACTGCAGCAATGGATGGTGATAAACTGCAAGGCCTGGGAAGGATTAGACGGGGATGTAATGCATGTGACACAAGGGGTGCTTAGTGCAAGTCTGTAATATAGAAATAAGCAGGACTGTTTCTTTATTAATTGGCTTCGATGTGTTTATCTGTAACTTGGTTGCTGAATAATCTTTTCATTTTTAAAGTTCTATCCTTTTAGAATTACTCTGCAATTCACCTGGACAGGAGTACTCTGTTTACTCCTGACCCAGAGATTTATTCCACGCCCACAGCGAGCAGGACACGGGTTCAAGCAAGGACACATGCAAGATTTGGTGTTAATCAGGGGCCGTCCTGGACTGCATGGAATCACATTCCGGCTGGGGGTGCCGACCATGAACAAGAAGCACACGTGAGTGTCGCACCAGGAAACATGCTCGGGAGGAAAACGGAGCGATAAGGGGAGAGCGGCAAGGGTGTTACTGTGGAGAAGGCGGTCACAGAGGTCCCTTCTGAAGTGTCACACTTGAGCAGAGCTGTGACCTAGAAAAGGGGCCAGCCAGCCCATTAGGACCCTGGAGGAAGAGCATTCTGGAAAGAGGAAAAGACCCTCAGGCTGAGGTGTACCTTGTGTCATTGGTGGCAACAGGAGGTCGGCAAGCCCAGGGGACAGAAATGGGAGATGGGTCTGAGGGAGAGCCAAGGCCAGGTCACTCAGGGCCCACGTGGGCCAGCCAAGGACGTCTTTCCCTCTGAGATGACAAAGAACAGTGGGACAAATATAAAACAAATCCAACGTGGTGACTTAACCCGGCCATAGCAATAATTCTTCCAAATACAGGGCAGGAGTTGTTAGAAAAGGTTTTTTAAAAGCAAGAGCCAACTTTGTACACTGCCCATAAGAAGCCACTTTAAACATAAAGGCCCCAACAGGTTAAAAGTAAAGGATGGAAACGGATATATCACACTAACACGGATCAGAAGAAAGCTGGAGTGCTTGAATGAATGAATCCTTGTAGAGTGTGTGTGCTAAAATGAGACAAAAATAATCATAGGGTAAATGCTGCTACTAGGAATAAAGAGAGACATTTCAAAATGACAGAGGGGGCCCTGGCCAGGTAGCTCAGTTGGTTAGTGTCGTCCTGATATGCCAAGGTTGCTAGTTCAATCCCCAGTCAGAGCACATACAAAAATCAACCAATGAATGCATAAATAAGTGGAACAACAAATCATTATTTCTCTTTGTTCCTCTCTCTAAAATCAATCAATTTTTAAAAATCATAATAAAGGGTCAGTTCATGAAAATGGCATAACAATGCCTTATGTTTATTCATCTAATAACGGCCTCAAAATACATGGAGCAAAAACAGATTAACTACAAGGAGAGAGACAAATGCTCAGTCATAATCTGCAAGTTCAATGCCTCTCAGTGATCTATAGAACCTGTGGGTAGACAATCAGTAAGGATGTAGAGCAAGCATGTCAAATTCAAAGGCTAACACAGGCCAAATAAACAAGGTTTAAGTTTATGTGGGCGCAAAAAAAAAAAACAAAAGCTTCAATTTTCATAGAAAAGTAGGTTTATTCCGATAGAGACATGCTGAATACAAAGGACTGAAATAAATGAGTAATCATTAACATAATAGAACATTTTAACAAAAATTAATATTTTTTCTTGAACATGAACTTACCGGACACTGAATAACTGCACAAATTAATAAGGGTAATACAAATAAACCTTTTTTCTTGTTCTCCGAAAGCGAAATATTTCCTGTTGCGCTCACCAAACAAGTCAGTCCAAGACTAATGACGTGGCCATCGGCTGCTAAAATATTCGCTGCTAGTATTAGTGGAAAGAAATGGTGCGCCTGCGCGGAAGGCACAGAAGGGAAATGAATGCAACACAATTATTGTAATCAGTCATTAGCGAATGTTGTAGTTCGTTATTAATAATTATAACAGATGGGGGAATAAGGACACATATGTAACACCTTAATCAAAGAAATTTTTTAAAAAATCAATTTCCCCCCCCAAAAAAATAATTGTAACAGGATATTGTAAAAATTAAGTTATGAAAATTTAATTAAAATGTTTCTTACATACCATTATATTGGCTAAGCTGCAAAAATACTCGTTGTGGGGCTGCATGCGGCCCGTGGGCCGCGCGTTTGACATGCTTGATGTAGAGGACTTGAACCGCACTTTCAACCAACGTGGCCTAATTGGCAATTCCTAGAACACTCCACCCAACAGCCGCAGAATGCTTCCTGGGGTGGGAGTCACGTGGAGATGTATTGAAGGTCACAGGACCAGGAGGCCCCCTGGGGAGGAACACAGATGCCATGGAACACAGCGCTGATGGAACACAGATGCCATCTGAAGGCTGAACATTGGGCCCCTCCAACCTGCAGGGGATGGAGAGAGGAGAGGATCCAGGAAAGGAGATGGAGAAGGAGCCGTGGTGATGAGGACCACCAGGAGAATGTGGCCACCAAATGCCAGGTGAAGAAATGTTGGGCGGGGGGTGGGGGGGGTGGGCAGGGTGTTAATCCTGTCCAATAACCAGCAAGATGAGGACCAGGGGCTGCTCGCTGGATTTGGCCATGGGGAGGCGTGGTTGACCTCCACAGGAGCACCTGCTCAGGAACGTGGGGGTGGGCTCAGAGCACCCATCGGTATGTTCAAGGCTGGTGAGAGGCAGGCCCCACGCAGACTCACTTTCAAGGAGTTTTGCTGAAAAGGGCAGGAAGGTTTGGCAGGGTTTTCTCCTTTTCCTTTTGAAAGAAGGGATGCGCTGGACACCGTTGGGAAGAATTTAGGAGGGGGGAGAACATTTAGGAGCAGGAGGATTTCAGAGGCGATGTCCATCCATGAGAGGGGATGGGGTCCAGCGCTCTCAGGGCCGGCAGGGTGGCCTTGGCTGGGGACACAGTTCTTACGTAAGAGAAGGGGCCAGGGCACTGTCAGGGGTTCAGGGAGCCTTTACTAATGGGCGGGCGGTGGGATGCAGGCTGAGCCGCGGGCTGGCATTGCTCTGGACGAGTGACTCAGGTGACCTTGGGAAGGTGAGCCGGGGGCGCCTCCGCCATGGATAGGGAAGCTGGCTAGGGAGGGCCCTCCTGCCCCGGGAGGAAGTGCCATTGTGGCGTGCTCCTCGGCGCCACCAGAGGGCGCCAAGACACCGCACCGTTCCGGTCGGGGTGGCTTCCCCTCCAGCCCTGCAACCGTCCGCAGCTGGTCGGTCCCAAAGCCTCCAGGGTCCCTTTTTGGTTCCAGCCTTACTTGGGGTTCTGGACTGGGAACCAAGAGAGAAAAGGGGGTGGATCCCGGGAGGAGCTTCGTAAGAAAGCACCCTGTAACCCTGTGCCCTATAGGTGGGTGGAGCCCCGCGCTGGCAGCAGCTGGGAAGGTCAAAATCCAAAGTGTGCGCTGCGGAACAGACCCTGCTGCCCCCGCCAGCACCGCGTTCCCCGGGGGAGGGCATAACCAGCGCCCATGGGATGGATGGATGAATGAATGAATGAATGAATGAATGAGTGAGTGATAGGCCCAGCCCAATGTGGAGCTTTGAGGGAGATGAGGGGAGATCCATGGGGCAGATCCTGAAAAGTGCTGGGCCCGCCGGGCTTGCGCTGAGGCGCTCGGGCCATCTGGGTTGGGAGCGGGGGAGGGAGAGGGAAGGTGGAGGTGAGACTGAAGGATTCGGACTTGAAGAGCCACCAGCGCAGTACTTTAAAGAGTACATGCGGCCGCCTCCGAGTAGACAGCTCATCTCCAATTTCCGATAAAATACAAGTGCCTCCCTAGCAGCCATCATTTCCTATCAACTTAGAACGAATCCCTCCCGTCTCCAGCACCTCCGGCCCACTGCCAATTAAAGGATGATTCCAGTCCTGGCCGGTTTGCTCAGTGGATAGAGCGTCGGCCTGCGGACTGAAGGGTCCCAGGTTCGATTCGGTCAGGGGCATGTACCTTGGTTGCGGGCACATCCCCAGTGGGGGGTGTGCAGGAGGCAGCTGAATGTTGTTTCTCTCTCATTGATGTTTCTGATTCTCTATCCCTCTCCCTTCCTCTCTGTAAAAAATCAATAAAATATATTTTTTTTACAAAAAGATGATTCCACTAGGGACAAGAGACAGCTGAGATACCCAATCCGCTAAGCGGTGGGAGCGGCCAGGTTTGGGCTGCAAATCCGGAGGCTGCGGCCTGTTGCGCTGGCTGGGGGCCAGGTTGCAGATGCTGGAGTCGCCTGGACGCTGGAGCGGCTGTCTCCAGGTCGGTGCTGACTCACCCTGCAGCCCTCCAGCAGCCTCTCCCTCTGCCAGGTTGCTGCTGGATTTCTGGGTCTCAGATGGTGTGCAGTCAGTTCAGATTTCACTGACCTGCGCCTAAAAGATTTTCCTCTGTCCCTGTCCCTACCCCCCAAGGACATGGGGTCGGGAGAGAACTCAGCAGAGTGCCCAGCACTGAGTGAGTGAGCACTCTGCTAGCTGTGGGTGGGGTGATTATTCATTACCGTTGTGATCACAGTGCAGACTCGTCGCAGCTGCTCTTATTGTTCCCGGAAGGCTATTTCTATCTGCTTGGGCCTATTACCCAAGGGTGGACTGCAGGGCAGGAGGGCAGGATATTAATCTCTCCCTCCATTAGCTCCTTAACGTCAAGAATCTGTTTCGTCTTCATGTTCCAGCAGCTGCTGGGGCCGGGCACCTGGTGATTGAGCAAGGATAATTTTATGTCTTGAAGTTTTCCAAAGATGATTTGGGGAAATCAAATCATCCCACCATCCTTCCACCAATCAGGACTCAGCTCTCTGACTGTGCACTTTGATATAAAAATAATGCCTTCGGCTTCCCTTCCTTCACGCAATTTAATAAGCAAGTTACAAATTTGAACTATCAAAGGCCAATTTAAAGAAACTGTCGTCTCTAAACCAAGAATGTGTAATACACAAACAAACAAACCAAGAATGCAGGCCACCTCGATTCTGGCCCTGATGTCATTTCAGTGTAAGGAAGGAGGTCCAGGTGGATGGGAGCCGGGGACCCTTAGCCCGCAGGCCTCTCAGCCCCACCTTGTGTGGACCCAGATGCTGAGGCCCTCGAATGACAGTACCAGCCCCCGCTGCGAGTGGAACATCACTGTTCCAGGTGGATGCTCACACATAGGGTCTCCCTCATGGTCCTCACAGCATCCTTGGGGGGAATTATTTTGTCATTAGCAGCCCAGAACCCACAGCTTGGCTTTACCCCGCCGCTCAGGTGTCATCGCTCAGCTTCACCTAACATTGCCCCTGCAGTCAGGGCTCCAGTTGCAACCTTCAAGCCCTCTGCCCTTGTAAAGGCTATTTTCTTTGCCGGGAGTGCCCCTCCCAACCCCCCTCCTTCCAGCCTAGCCACCTGACTCCTGTCAGGACACGCCCCTCATCTCCTCCCACCCTCTTATAAATGTCCTCACCCTCCCAAATATATCTAGTTATACATATGTCATGACTACATATTTTAGCTCTTAACACATCGTAGTCATTCATTTGTTCAATGAGAGAACACTGGCTAAGTGCTATGTCGGGCACAAGCTCAGTGCTCAAAAAACGTTAGCTCTCATCATTAACACCATTCCTTCGTTCATTTAATATTTGTGGAGAGTCTCGGCTCTACGCTGTTCGCAGCAGCTACAGCAGTAAACAAGAAAAATGGTAGCTCATGCCTAACCTACACCGACCCCTGCGCTAAGTCCCCATTCTTAAGGGCTGGAGGTGCGGAACTCTGGGTCCCGCCCAATGCTGGGACTACAAGTCCCAGAAGTCTGCGCATCCTCGCCGGGGGCCCGCCTGTGCGCATGCGCTACGTCGTGACGCCAGGGCCGCGAGCGGGCGCCAGTGGCTGCGGCGGGCGGCGGGCGAGGCGGGGCCGGCGGGCGGTGGCCTTTAGGGCGGAGCCGCTGCTTGCTGGTCTCAGTCGGCCGCGGGTTAGCGGCGGTCGGCGTCCGGTACCCGTTCCTCTGGTTCGCCAGCTCTCGCTGGAGTTCGCCCGCTTTCTCTGCACTGCCCGCGGGTCCCGAGCGCGGCGTCATGTCGGATCCCGGGGGCGGCGGCGAGGACGGCTCGGCCGGCCTGGAGGTGTCGGCCGTGCAGAACGTGGCCGACGTGTCGATGCTGCAGAAGCACCTGCGCAAGTTGGTGCCGCTGCTGCTGGAAGACGGCGGCGAGGCGCCGGCCGCGCTGGAGGCGGCGCTGGAGGAGAAGAGCGCCCTGGAGCAGATGCGCAAGTTCCTCTCGGACCCGCAGGTCCACACGGTGCTGGTGGAGCGCTCCACGCTCAAAGGTGCGGCCCGGCCGGCGGCCGGCGTAGCCCGGGTGTCCCTTCCGGGTGGCGGCGGGAGGAGGGCGTCCCCGCCTCGCCGTCACCCCCAACAATGGCATCGCTTTGTCTGCCGGCCTCAAGATGGCCGAGTTGGGTGGAGACAGCGTCTCCCGGCTGAGCGCGGCGGGCGGAGGCCGCATCCCGGCCTCCAATGTCACATGAGCTTTTCGGTTTCGATTTGTGTCCAGGCGCCTGGATCTGGGGGGACGTGGGCAGCTGGGGTCTGGCCCTTTCGCTGTCCGGGCGGTCGGAGCTGGGTGAGCGGCGGCCGGCGGGCATCCCCGCCCGGGCCTGGTGCGGACCCGGACGCCGGGCCTCCCGGAGTGACAGGGCTGCGAGCCCGGCTTCACTTCTGGGTGGATGCGTGCCTGCAGCTCCGCCTCTTGGTCCTCACAGCGTCCATGCGGAGTGGGTATCTATCTCCCCATTTCACACGCGAGGAAACTGAGGCTCCGGTGAAGTGAGCCAAGGTCACCAGCCAATCCTCGTCCTTAGACGCAACGGCTCAGTTTCCAGCCCACGCTGACCATACCTTGTAATTGGTGTAATGCCTCCATGATCCCAATGGTGACCCAGGGATATTTGAGTCTGTTTGACAGATTTTGAAGAAGAAAGATTCGGTTTAGGCAGCTGGCGGGGGGGGCGGGGGGGGGAGGGGTGTGAGGAGGCAAATGGTGACCTTCCAACAGCCAGGCTTGATTGTCTGGAGAGGAGAGCTTGCCTTCAGGGAGGGTTTCCCGTTGATTCTCGAAGACCACTTGGTAGAGGACCGTGACGGCACCACGCGGATGGGTGTGGCACCGTCCATCTGGGAACCCAGGGGTGATGTGCAGGAAGCTTTGAGCGTTAGTACCGAAGAATTGTGCTTTGTCAAAAAGCTTCCCCAGCAAGCTTCTTGTAATCTCAAAAGGCTGCGTGGTCTGTTAATACGAGAACCCATGCGATTGGCCTCACCTATTTGTTTCTTTGTGATAATTTGTTTCTTTCAAAGACTAGTGTTTTCAGGAGATGCTTCATTGTGGCCTCTGCTTCTGCAGGAGGGTTGAGGGTCAAGAGTGTGAAAGAATAATGTTCTTAGATCCACAGGGAATGTTAAAGCAAAGAA
The DNA here is from genome assembly GCF_951640355.1 of Cnephaeus nilssonii. NCBI lineage: Eukaryota > Metazoa > Chordata > Mammalia > Chiroptera > Vespertilionidae > Cnephaeus > Cnephaeus nilssonii. The sequence continues at coordinate 102,288,487 of NC_137075.1, read as the reverse complement.
GCCATTCGGGCATATTTAGGTTATTACTGTTTAGGGTTTTCTGTTATGATTGAGTTTATGTTTTACCGAATGGAAATGCACTAGTGTTTTTTAAAATATATTTTCATTGATTTCAAACAGGAAGGGAGAGAGAGAGAAACATCAGTGATGAGAAAGAATCATCCATAGGCTGCATCCTGCACAACCCCCACTGGGGATCCATCCCACAACCCGGGCATGTGCCCTGAAGGGGAATTGAACTGTGACCTCCTGGTTCATAGGTGGAGGCTCAACCACCAGCCATGCTGGCTGGGCCCCACTAGTGTTTTTTTTTTAAATTCATTTATTTAAGGTTGCACTTATATGTGAGATCATATGGTATTTGTCTTTCCTACTAGTTTTTAAATATATATATATTTTATTGATTTTTTTATAGAGAGGAAGGGAGAGGGAGAGAGAGTTAGAAACATCAATGAGAGAGAAACATCAATCAGCTGCCTCCTGCACCCCCCTCCCCCCCCAGGGATGTGCCCGCAACCAAGGCACATGCCCCTGACCAGAATCAAACCTGGGACCCTTGAGTCCTCAGGCCGACGCTCTATCCACTGAGCCAAACCAGCTAGGGCCCCACTAGTGTTTTTTAATAAAATACATTTAACTCATATACTCTTTTTCAAAAAGAGCACATAGTCATGCTAGAAAAATTTAAAGATAAAGTTAGAATCACCTTCAATCCAGCTGTAACCACTATCAGCATTTTTGGTGTCCGTTCTTCTGGTCTTTTTCCATTGAATGCACATTATTTTATTAAAATATATTTTAATCTTTGTTGTTTAAGGTATTGTATTTTGAGTTGTTTGACCTTGGCTAATTCTTGATAATATTTTCATTGAACAGTTGATTAATTGAGATCAGTGATTTCCATGTTGAGTCTTTAATTTCTTTTTTGTTTTTTAATTGTGTTCTTTGCTTCTAGAATGCTCACAAGTACTTCACTTTTCTCAAACATCTTAGGATTGGGCTTTGCTAATTATTAGGTGGAACCCTATTCCTCTAGGATGTGTTCTAGTTTGTGCAGATCTTGATGGGCACATTTTCTTTCAGCGAAGCAAATATCTAGGCATCCACATCTTGGCTCCATAATGACTTGCACTTTTGAACATTGACGAAAGAATGAGACAGTCTAAAATTGAAATCCTACCTCATTTCTGATTTATAAAAATCCCTGAAGCCCTGGCTGGTGTGGCTCAATTGGTTGGAGCGTCACTCCATACACCGAAAGGTGGGGCGATTCCCAGTCAGGGCACATACCCAAGTTGCCAGTTTGATCCCGAGTCGGGACACATACAGAAGGCATTCAATCAGTGTTTTCTCTCATCTCTCTCTCTCTCTCTCTCTCTCTCTCTCTCTCTCTCTCTCTCTCTCATCTCTCATCTCTCATCTCTCTCATCTCTCCCCCTCCCCTCACCTCTTTCCTCCCTCCCTCTCTCCCTTCCCCTCTGTCTAAAATCAATAAGCATATCCTCTAGTGAGGGTTAAAAAAATCCCTGAAGTATTTAAAGTAATTCAGCCTGCCTGTAATTTATTTTCCACTTACAAAAGGTCTGAGGAAAGCTATGTGGTGCCATTAGTCTTAGCCATTAGCCATTTTTCTACACTAGCCTAATTGAGATAGACTACAGTCCCAGGTCACTTGGTGAGAGGGCTTTCTTCCAGGTGGTTTTGTGAGTTGGCTTTGGCATTTGTACATTTAAACAAATATGAGCATCCTGTAATAGTGTGAAAAGGTAGGCTTGCATTATAATATGGAAAACAACTTGGAATTATTTAAACTGAATAAAGACCACCACCAACAATGAAGTCATATAACTTATTTAATGAGGAGGACAAATTGCTTTTCTTTTACCCCTCCCCCCTTTTATGGAAGGAGTTTTCCAAACACTTGTGATTGAATATAGAAGTATTTTTATATGAAGATCTCTCTGTATTTTTTAACTACCCCAGCCTTATCCTATCTAATGAAGAGGGAATATGCTAATTGACCATCACTCCATCACAAAGATGGCTGCACCCACAGCTGAGGCCAAGTTCCCATAAGGAGCCTTAACGAGCAATCAGCAGGGACCTGAGGCTACACCCTCCCCCGCCCCGTGGGGCTTGACAGGGGACCTCAGGCCACGCCCCCCACCCGGCGGGGCTTGATGGGAGACCTCAAGGTGCGCTTCCCGTCCTGGTACTGGGCTAGGGGACCTCAGGCGGTGCCCCCTACCAGGTGGGGCTTGACAGGGGACTTCAGGCCGCGCCCCTCACCACAGCACCAGGCTGGGGAACCTCAGGCCGCACCCCTCACCCCAGCACCGGACCAGGGGACCTGAGGCTGCGCCCCCCTGCCTGGCGGGGCTTGACAGGGACCTCAGGCCGTGCTCCCCACCCAGTGGGGCTTGACGGGGGACCTCAAGGTGCACCCCATTGCTGGGTCAGCGGAACTCTGGGGCTTGATGGGGGACCTCAGGCCATGCCCCCCTCCTCCCGGTTCTGGCCCCTGGCCAAGGGACCTGAGGCTACGTCCCCTGCCCAGCAGGGCTTGACAAAGGGTGGGACTGGCTGGGTCTGGATCTAGCCCAATTGAGGGGTGCGGGGGGGGGGGGGGGCGCAGATCTGGGTCTCACGCAATTTTGAGGCGCATGTGGGTGGGCTGGGACTTGACTCTGGATCCCGTGGTGCGCCCCAGACTCTGACAGGAGGAAGGTTTTCATATACATTTTACTAATTTTCTTTTATCTCTGACACTTCTATTATAGAGAAAGGGCAAATAGCAATATTAAATTATTTCCTCTAATTAATCCCCTTTTAATGTGCTGAATTTCATGTACCGGGCCACTAGTGTGTGTGTGTGTGTGTGTGTGTGTGTGTATACATATATATACTGTTGAAAATACTTTCAACAATAAAGATAGACATATATATATCTTTATTGTTGAAAGTATTTTTTGTTGCTGTTAAGGTAGCATTCCTTAAAATGTAAAATAAAGGCTGTGAATTAAACAGTTTATTTTGATAGTGAAGAACTGGAGAATTTGTGGGAAAGGGACAGTTAAATTGTAGCTCCTCATTTTAGAAAGAGAAATCTTTCTGTAATCTCTGGCATGTAGAACCTTGTTTTCTTTCTTTCTCTTTTAACATTGTTTTCTTCATAGTGTACTTCTTTTTTATTTTATTGATTTTTAACAGAGAGGAAGAGAGAGGGATAGAGAGTTAGAAACATCGATGAGAGAGAAACATCGATCAGCTGCCTCCTGCACACCCCCTACTGGGGATGTGCCCGCAACCAAGGTACATGCCCTTGACCGGAATTGAACCTGGGACCTTTCAGTCCACAGGCCGACGCTCTATCCACTGAGCCAAACCGGTTAGGGCTTCATAGTGTACTTCTGAAATTTTGACCAGATGGAGCTCATTGCCGAATAGACGTTCTTGGTGTGAGTGGTGTTTGTAGCAGTTTTACTCAGGTGCATTTTGGGCTGTGCTCTGTCCCCGTGAGAGGCGGGGTGGTGACGGAGGAAAAGGCAGCAGGTGCCCGTTTGCAGTGGTGGAGCTGGGGCCCGGGACCTGTGTGCTGCTCCAGCGTGTTAGTGACCAGGCCGGGATCAGGTGCTGTGTGTGTTGTTTTTAAGGTCTAAAACATTAACTTAGAACTTGAAGACTGAAAAGAGTGGCTGCCTTTAGCCAGCACTTATCCTGCGCTTAGAATTCTACTTCTCCCTGGGATACGTATCGAGGGGCCGACTCCTCTTCATTAGTGGGAGGCAGGTAGGGGCTGGAGTCTGAAGGCAAATAGTGCCTTTTCCAGCGCTCAGCTTCTTAGAGCTGGAGCAGCCTGGAGAGTTGTGTGAGGAGTGTGTGCATGTGTGTGTGTGTGTGTGTTTAAAAATTATTTGAGGACTTAATTTCCCTAAAGCACAAAGAAATGAAGTAGATGGATGACTAAGAAGTATTTGTTTTTGGTCTTTGCTTAGCTCCCCCCCACCCCCATCTCCACCAAATGGCTAATAAAATAGTTAATAAGTACAAGAAGAATTGCCTATGGCACCACACTGTATTGGCACACAGGCCAGGAGTCCATCCACCTGGGCCCTTATAGATCTGTGATGCGGTAGGCGGGGCCTGCACCCGTCACAGGGCAGACCATCTGCAGAAGATGTGTGAATGCAGTGTAGCAGAGTAATAACGAACAGCGAAGGGAAAATGGCCAGCACTTCTTTTTAAACAGTTAAGATGGGTGCAAGTTCTGTTTATCAGCAGAACTTGCTAAGTTGGTCCAGCCTCCTCTGTCTTCACTGAGAAACTGAAACCCAGGGTTTGAAGATCCAGTTGAGAAAAAGATGTTTTAAGAATTCAATTCCAACCCTGGTGGCTCAGTGGTTGAGCATTGACCCATGAACCAGGAGGTCATGGTTTGATTCCCAGTCAGGGCACGTGCCCGGGTTGCGGGCTGGATCCCCAGTCAGGGCCATACAGGAGGCAGCCCATCGATGAGTCTCTCTCATCATGGATGTTTGTATCTCTCTGCCTCTCCCTCTCCCTTCCTCTCTGAAACCAATAAAAACATATTAAAAAATAAAGAATTCAATTCCTTTGTACCTATTGAAATAGGAGTGTTTGTTTTCCTTTATTTTATATCATTTATGTCTTTTGAATTAGTATTAGCTTAAAAATATTAAATCTTGCCACTCTCCCTCCCACCTGTGCCTTTCCCCTCTCCCAGGGTGTTGTTTTCCGTGTGTGTGTGTGTGTGTGTGTGTGTGTGTGTGTGTGTGTCTGTGTGTGTCTGTGTGTGTGTCTGTGTCTTTCTCTCTCTCTCTCTCTCTCTCTCTCTCTCTCTCCCTCTCCTCTCTCCCTCTCTCCCTCTCTCCCTCTCTCCCTCTCTCCCTCTCTCCCTCTCTCCTAAGCTCCAAGGGCCTTCTTTTGCTTCTGTAACTTGTTTCCTGAACCCATTTCTTCTACAGCCCAGTTTTTCTACCTCTGTAACTTTCTAAATAAACTTTCTCTTCTTTTCCTGGCTGGTGTTGCTGAGTGGTTAATGTCCGCCCATGTACCGTGAGGTCACTGGTTTAATTCCCAGTCAAGGGTCTGTACCTGGGTTGCAGTTTGATCCCCAGTCCCAGTCAGGGCATGTGTAGGAGGCAAACAATGGATGTGTCTCTGTCACACACACACCCCTCTCCCTCCCTCCCATCCTTCCACTCTTTCTAAAAATCAATGGAAAAAATATCCTCGGGTGAGGATTAACAAAACAAAAAGATTAAATCTTAAATCCCTTAGGCATTAGTAACTTACTAGTTTTCAGTTCCTTATTTCTCTTTTATTTTTCTGGAAATATCAAAACGAGCCCCAGTTTTACATTATGTACAATATTATGTGGGGTTTAGCCCTCCACATTCCTAACTGTCACAAAGGGAAAGGAAGGCTTCGGGTTGAAGGAACCTCTCAGACGTCCTCCCCGGCCTTCAGCCTTGTCCCGGAGCCAGGAGTGGCTGTGGCAGGGAAGTCACAGCCCCTCCGGAGGATGGAAGGGTGGCTGTGGAGGTGACAGGAGGAAGCACCAGAGCCGGGAAAGGGGAACTAGAGCCACCGCCTGAGGGGAGGGGAGGACATGTGTGGTAGCGATGGACAGAATCACGGGGCGCTGGCACGGTTTGGTTTTAAAGGAAAAGAAGATGGAAGCCAGAGAACCAGGAACATGTAACAAGTAACTTGGTAGTGTGTGTAGGCCAAAGAGAAGGGCTGGCTTCATTCCCCCCTGGGAAAGAGACTCGTCCTGTGGCTGGAGGAGGCTGGGAGGGAAGCATGAATGCTGGGAGCCAGGCAGCCTCACCCCTCCTTCACCAGCTTAGCTTGCTTTAACCTTTTCCAACTGTTCGTCCACCAAACTGTGGAATCATCCCAGTCTACCCACAAGAGGTAGTTTGAGTCTTAAAGGTCACTGAATGTGCACGTTTTCATATTTCATTAAACAAGCATAATGCTCGCCTAATGCACAGTGTAATGTTATAAATCACTCATAGTTTGCCCAGCCGGTATGACTCTGGTTGAGTGTTCACCCGTGCCCCAAGAGGTCACCGGTTTGAGTTTGATTCCTGGTCAGGGCACGTGCCCAGGTTGGGGGCTCAATCCCCAGTAGGGGGTGTGCAGGAGGCAGCCGATGGATGATGTGTCTCTCTTCCTCTTTCTAAAAATCAATAAAAACATGAAAAAAAAATCACATAGTTTGAAGTAAACTAGTCCTTCAATAAAAGCATACAGATTAATGCTAAATGACACTCTGAACATCTCTAGAACGTTGGCAGTCTCAGAAGTTAGGCAAAGAAATGCTCACAGTTTGCTGTTACGGGCAGCCCAGCATACCCTGGTCCTTCGGTTCTCTGTCTTCTGTCTTAACTGGCAGTGCCGTGCCAGCCATTGTGTGTTAATCAGTAATACTCAGCAGTGCTAGGAAATTGACTCAAATTTGACTGACAGACATTACCTGATAAAACACAAAGTTTGTGTTTGTATATAAGCTTCTAGATATAGCAGGATTAATAGCCCCCTTGTTATTAAGAATTAACTATCAAGTGTCTTTCTTCCTCTGAACAATCCTATATAATAAAAGGCTAATATGCAAATTGTCCCCTCGGGAGTTCGACTGCTCACTATGACGTGTGCTGACCACCAGGGAGCGGCGCGGAACAAAGGCAACCGGGGGAAGGAAGATCCCAATTGGTCCTGATCGCAGGCCAGGCCTAGGGACCCTACCCTTGCATGAATTTCGTGCACTGGGCCTCTAGTTTTTAATATTTCTGCAGAAGCAAAATGTCAAATTGTTATTTAGAAGATGGAATCATTTATAGAGAGACACAAAGGTTAAGTTATTGGATGGTAGTTTATAAAACATTCATAAATTCTTTAACTCTATGGGAATCAGACATGCTCAGACTTCATTTAATCTCTGTATTTATGGGGAATGAGCATTTAAAAATGATTCCAAAATGTGTTCTGTGAACGATTAATAGCAACTTCCATTAGTTATTGTCATCAAGAGGAGGTAGGCTTTTGCAGGGCACTTGGAGAAGACCCACTTGCATGTCCGTGTCTGGGGATTACGTCAGCGGGTGTGCCTGCTGAGCCGCAGCTGCGCCCTGCCGCACTGCAGTGTCCTGTGGGAGCCGGGCGCCCGCAGAGCCCTGACTCATCCCCTGGCCTGGCCTGCTGCCCGCTTCCTGTAACCCGGCCTGCTTGGGAGGTGCAGGCAGCATCCTTAGATGCTGCAGCGTCCAGTCGAAGTCCTTTTGTTTGCACAGATGAGGAAACGTTAGCTTGGAGGAAGAAATGATTCAAAGTTAACATGAGGTGCATGCTGTTATGTCAGTAATCTCCTTTGGTGGGTCCTAGACTGTGACTTTTCTTTTCTGTACGTGGTTTGGGTGCTTTGATAATGTGTCTTACATAAACTGTAGAAGAGCATTAAGGAAAGTTCAGAAACTGGAGAGAGGAGATCCTTCAGCATGCCGCCACCTGACAGCTGTTTGTTCCGGGTATTCCCTGCTGCTCTTGGTCAGGTGCTCCACAGCACCGACTGAGCTACGCGTGTGGCTGGTGTCGGGCAGCGTGGCTCTCGTACCTGTGCCGTAGCCACATTTCGGTAGTCAGAACACCCAGCTGATTTGTCTAGTTGGTTTTCTGTTTTGTTTTGTTTTGTTTTCATTTACTCGTTTTTTAAAAACAACTTGTAAGTATCTGGCATACTAGAATGTTCTGCCATTCCTCCCCTTCCTAAAATTATACCAATAACAGTATTTTGAAAGAGTCATTGTCTTATTGACATAGTAATATTTTATACACTTGAAGCATGGGTTTTGTCTCATGTTAAAACTAATGAAGTAGGCCGAAACCGGTTTGGCTCAGTGGATAGAGCGTCGGCCTGTGGACTGAAAGGTCCCAGGTTCGATTCCGGTCAAGGGCATGTACCTTGGTTGCGGGCACATCCCCAGTAGGGGTTGTGCAAGAGGCAGCTGATCGATGTTCCTCTATCATCGATGTTTCTAACTCTCTATCCCTCTCTCTTCCTCTCTGTAAAAAATCAATAAAATATATTAAAAAACAAACAAACTAATGAAGTAGGGCTTTTGTTCAGGCCCTATCCGCTCAGTTTTCCTAGTGTTTAGCGCTTAAAGTAACGGGACATCTCATGTAGGCCTCTTGACTTACTACCTCACCCCCTGCTGCCCGTATCACATCATGAATTTGAAGCCCAGAGGAGGAAAAATGGCCTTCCCAAGATCACTTAGCTCCGTCTACTGCCTTTGCTGTTACATCACGGAGGTGAAAGTGAGGGCGAACCATGTTAAGTTAATCTTGGGGTAATGATTTCATATATATATAATGTTAAATTAATCCTGGGATAGTGATTTCACATACATACTGTTAACTTAATCCTGGGATAGTGATTTCTGCTAGCACACATTTCCGTGTAACTTATCATTGCGGAAATAATTGACTAGAGCATCCAGGCCTCCGGTGGGTTAGTGCTACACCTACAGGTTTGCGTTATTTCAATTCTTACACATTTTTTATTTTAATTTTTCTGTTTTGATTTTCAGCCATTTAGAAATTGTGCTCACATGTATATTGAGCTATCTTACTATTAAATCCAGTCAGCTTTTCTAAGGGCTCCTGGTCATCAAGAGCCCACCGTGGGGCGGGGGGGACGGTGGGGGGGAGTGCATCCCTAAGTCAATCCCCCAGCAGGCCATGAGAAATGCTCCAGGAGCAGACGGGAAGGCGAGGGGAACACCTCTCAGGGACCCTGGGGTGATGCTAGACAGCAGTTTGCCCTGGGGGCCTGGATGAGGGAGGGGCAGCCTGTGTACTGGTGAGGACACTGGGTTTAGAATCACTGACTTCTGAATTCTTAGGTTGTCCCTTTCCAGCCACGGTCTGAGGACAATTTGCTTACATTCCTTACCTGGAAAACGGATAGTGATAGTCATGCCAGTCCCCATAGGTTGTAGTTAGTTATGTCAGTAATGTCAGAGGGTTAAAGACATGATGTACCTAAAGTGCTTAGTAAAATGCCTGTCACATAGTAAGTGCCGAGTTAGCAACTGAGCAGAATGGGGGGCGGGGGGGGGGGGGGTGAAGCAGGGGCAGGGGAGGAAGGGAAGAGGGAGGTAACTTCTGTGTAGGGAGCCAAGGTGTGGGAATGGGTGGGGCCTGGAGAACTGGCTGTAAGGCACCCCGCTCCCCTAGCACAGCACGCCTGCCCACTTGCAGCACTGCCCAGCAACAGCTCCTGAATGTGTCCAGCAGCCCAGGCACAGAAACGGAGGCGCAGAGAGGTCCCCCCCTTGCCCAGGATGATGCAGCAAAGGAGGGCCCAGGCAGGAGTCAGGAAAAAATGGGTAGGAAGGGGAAAATAAGGAGAGCTGACTCAAAATTGGAAATGTTGACAAGAATGTGATATAATATTTATTATAATTTGTAGAGGATGTTGGTGATGAAGGAGAAGAAGAAAAAGAATTCATTTCCTATAATATCAACATAGACATTCATTATGGAGTCAAGTCCAACAGGTGAGTAGTGTTACGATAATCATAATCTCGGGTTCTGAGCTTGAGAGAATTAAACATCAGTCTTAACTGACTCAGACGAAGACATTAAGAAAACACTCAAGGGATTTCTACTCTATAATTTCAGTATCTTACCTTTGATTTCATGAATTCAAGTTAAGAGGGTTTCCAAATTAAGATAAATTCTAAAATATTTTTACTTTAATCTCCATGCCATGGCACCCATTGTAACATATCTAATAATGCCCTCAGATTATATCTGAATCATCATTATTATAAATTAGAGGCTCGATGCATGGATTCGTGCACTGGTGGGGTCCCTCAGCCTGGCCTGTGCCCTCTTGCAATCCGGGACCCCTAGGGGGATGTTGGACTGCTGGTTTCGGCCCAATCCCATAGGCCAAGCCGGGGATCAGGCGAAATCGGCAGTCCAACATCCCCCTTGGGATGTAGTAGTGCACGAAGCGGCAGGTGGCCAGGGAGGAGCCTGAGCCCGGGCTGGGCGCCCTTCAGTCAGCTGAGTGACCGGCGCTCCTGCTGTAGGAGCCCACTAACCACCAGGGTGCAGCTCCTGCATTGAGCATCTGCCCCCTGGTGGTCAGTGCATGTTATAGCGAATGGTCGTTTGGTCACTTAGGCTTTTATATATATAGATAACTGGTAAACACTGTTAGGTACAGGTCTGAGTCTTTGTAGGACAAATCCCTAAAAGCACCGTCACAGGTTCAGACGTGGTGCATCTACGTTTGCCTGTTACCAGATTTTCCACCTTCCAGAAATGTTGTGCCAGTTTATACTCCAGTAGATTTATCCAGATTTAAATATACAGATGTTATAAGAGATTGTGTTGGCTTTTAAAACTTGTTATTTTGAATAATTTCAAGCTTACAGGCGTTTCATGACTAGTAAATATATAGAACTCCCAGGTATCAGCTGTTAACATTTAGCACGTTTGTATTCTCATTTTTTCCCTGAACCACTTCGGAGTTGGTTATAAACAACCTGCCTCTTTTCTCTAAATACTTCAGAGTATTTCCTAAGAACAGGGACATCCCCATCCGTAGCCTCAACACAGTGACCAGCTTCTGGAAATGCAATATTGGAACAATACTGCCCTTCAGATCCAGTGTTCTATGTTGGTCATGCTCCTCACAGCAGTTCTCCCGGGAACCAGAATTCAGTTCTGTGTCTGTCTGTGTTGGCCCTTTGTGTCTTTCATGACGTTGACCTGGATAGGGACAGATGGCGCTCTACGGCACATCCCTCAGTTGGGTCTGTCTGTGTTGTCCATGGTCAGATTCAGGTTGTACATTGTTGGCAGGAATTCTGTAGCAACTTTGTTCCTCTCATGGTGTCACATCAGGAAACCTCATTGATGTTTTAGAATATTAAGTATTGTATATAAAATACTGGCCTGGGAACAGGAAAATTCAAATATTAATTTTCTTAAAGATATTAATCCAGCCACCTTTGAGCTCCTGCTATACATAAGATATGCAGTAGGTATGTAAACCATTAAACCTGGGACCTGTTCCCAAGAAGCCTGTGGTCTTTGGGAGGAAGGTGGTGAATACACAGCCAGCTCTACACCTGCCGGTCTTAGCGGTGCGAGCTGCCATGAAACATGGCGGTCGGCGAGGTTGCTTCTTACTAGGGAAGGCCCTGTGGAAGAAGCAGCGCAGGAAGCGGTCTTCAGGGTTACTTGGAATTTCAGCGGCTGAATATCGATTTCTTAAGCAAAGGCACAAAAGCACGTGACACGTTTGGAGAAAGGAGCATCTAGCTTAAGTAGTGACCCGAGGCAGGCAGGGAAGGGAAGGGGTGCACAGCAGGGATGGAACTGGGAGAGTAGTGGGGCCTGGAATGCCCACTTTCACTTGAACCTGGGAGTGACTTTGTTTATTCGAGCTGATAAGGGATTTAAGATCAGTGTAAGATCAGATTTAAGTATATTATGGCTTGTAACCTGCAGTTGCTAGGAAGGTTAGTGTTAATGAGGCCAAGGTTTTGAATGTAACCCATTTATAAGACAAATGAATTTTGCTTGGTTTCACAGTCCCTTGCTATAACCATAACCTTGATTTGATTAGTTCTCATGTGAGTGAGTAAAAATAAGCACTGTGTTTCAATATTAGAAAAGCAACTATTTAGTCTATTCTTAACAGGATTTTTAAATTGAAACATTCAAATGAATTTTTTTTTGTTAATCCTCACCATATATTTTTTTCTATTGCTTTTCAGAGAGTGGAGGGGAGGGAGGGGGGAGGGAGGGAAACATCGATGTGAGATCTCACATCAATTGGTTGCCTCCCACACCGGGGAGTGGGGAGCAAACCCGAAACCAGGTACGTGCCCTTGACTGGGAATCAAACCAGAGACCTTTTGGTGCACAGGTTGATGCTCTAACCACAGAGCAATACTGGCCAGGGCCAAATGAATTTTCAATTTGTATGCAACACAGAGAAGGCCACAGTTGTCAAGACCAATTAGGAACGAGATTTTGTGTTCTAATTTCTTCTTTGCTTTCTTGTAGCTTGGCGTTCATTAAACGCACTCCAGTCATTGATGCAGACAAACCAGTGTCTTCCCAGCTCCGTGTTCTCACGCTCAGCGAGGATTCCCCATATGAAACCTTGCATTCTTTCATTAGCAATGCTGTGGCTCCTTTCTTTAAGTCCTACATCAGAGAGTCTGGCAAGGCAGACAGGTAAAAACCATTTTCCCCTTTGTTGGTTTGAATCATATTTCACTACGTCTTCACAAGACATTGGAAAATGATGTAAAATTCAGGAATCAGAAGGTAGAGCTAACAACCAAGAGGATGTAAATCTGTTGCGTTAATAAAATGTAGATTATTATTTGACAGACCTGAAATAAGAGCATGTCTTTGGAGACCAATAGTGCACTAAGTTTTGAGGTATTTTCTTCCTTTTTAGGGATGGTGATAAAATGGCTCCTTCAGTTGAAAAAAAGATCGCGGAACTTGAAATGGGACTCCTTCACCTGCAGCAAAACATTGAAATTCCAGAGATCAGCCTGCCAATTCATCCAATTATTACAAATGTCGCAAAGCAGTGTTATGAGCGTGGAGAAAAGCCAAAAGTTACAGACTTTGGAGATAAGGTTGAAGACCCAACTTTTCTTAATCAGCTACAATCCGGAGTTAACCGCTGGATCCGAGAAATTCAGAAAGTAAGAGCACAGGCTGAAAGTAGTTGTAAAGGCTTCACGCTCTTGTTATCTGTGAGATAAGTTCTTGGGTGACTGTTGGCCGTACCTGCCCTTGGTGCTGGGACTGCTCAGCAGGCCTGCCAGATCCGGGGAAGTGGGAGACGCGCACCATCACCCTGAGCCTTCGTCTGACCTCTTTCCTACCTGTGATCTCAAGTTCAACTACTTGTCATTTACAGGCCGGAAATCCACTTGAAATATGGAAATTAAATTGTCATGCATGTGTTTACGTAATGATACTTTCTCCACCTTTGTTTCAATGTGAATGCCCTTCAATGTTGTTTTATGTTTAAAGGTGACCAAACTTGACCGAGACCCTGCCTCGGGAACGGCCTTACAAGAAATCAGTTTTTGGCTGAACTTGGAACGGGCGTTGTACCGCATACAGGAGAAGCGCGAGAGCCCGGAGGTTCTGCTTACGCTGGATATCCTGAAACACGGCAAGCGCTTCCATGCCACCGTCAGTTTCGACACTGACACAGGTAAAACCAGACCTGATCGTCGATCAAGTAGTTAATCTGCCTTTTGTGAGACCTTGCTGGTAATTGAGATGAAAGTTAATATATGCACCACCTTTCCTTTTCCTCGTGCATCTTGTCTCATATTTCCCCAGTTCTAGGTAATGAAAATGACTTTTCCACATTCCTCCCGTTTGCTCCCGGCGTTTTGAGGACACGGCCAGTTTCTAGGCCTGAGTGTCGAGAGCCGTGGGAGTTCCATCCTGTCCCTGTTGCTCAGTCCCCTGAGCAAGCTGTGCTTTCAGTGTGAAGTCCGTGTGCCCCAGACAGGCAGGCTGCGGACAGGGAGCTGCTCGGTACTTTCTCTTCCTCCCTCCCCTGCGCCGTCCTGTTCTCGGCTCCCCTCCCTGTTCTGAAAGGGGGCAGGGAGCCTTTAGTTTTCTGCGTGGGCCGCCGTGAGTGGTGTTTCGTTAGCACCCAGTGGGCACACGGACGTTGGAGCGCTCGGGCACGGTTAGCACGTGTGTACGACTCCATGCCCATGAGGCCCGTTAGGGCCAGCAGCCAGACCGCAGTCTTGGCAAACGTTAGAGGAGATTTTGGGTGGAAATCGTCCCATTACATTGATCACCTGTACACGTTACCTGGGCATTTACTAATGTGGAAAAATACACTTGAATTTTCTGTAATACCTCCGAAACCTTTGTCTTTCTAACATGTTTTTAAATATCTTGTGCCAGAGGAAGTAGAAAACTAGACTGGACCCAGGTGTTTCTGTGATTGTGTCAGTAACATACTTACCTAACTTGTGTCATGGGCATAAAATTTAAATTCTAGTGTTTTTAAATATGATAAAATTCTAGTTTTTTAACTTGTTTTTAGTAGAACATTTAGATAATCTAGAAAGCAAAAAAAGATGAACTATGGTGGTATCCCTGATACTCTTTAACAAGTGGAAATGAGGCTATGCTAGGATCATCCTGTTAATGACAGTTTTTCCCCCCAAATATCAAATAGTTTCTTTGTCAGTAAATCTTTTGCAACATCAAACTGTCCCATCATGAGGACACATTTCAGTTTACTTTCCCAGTAGTAGGCCTGTACGGAATATCCAGTGGTTGCATTACTTTTCAGTTGAAAGATTGACATCTACCATTGTGTTAGAGTTGTTTTACTTTATATGAAAACCATTAACTGTCTCTCTTAATCTAGGTCTAAAACAGGCTTTGGAAACAGTGAATGACTACAACCCTCTGATGAAAGATTTCCCTCTGAACGATTTGCTGTCTGCCACTGAGCTGGACAAGATAAGGCAGGCTCTTGTGGCGATTTTCACCCATTTGAGAAAGATCCGAAACACGAAGTATCCCATCCAGAGGGCCCTGCGCTTGGTGGAGGCCATTTCAAGAGACTTGAGTTCCCAGTTACTCAAAGTGTTGGGCACTAGAAAACTAATGCATGTTGCTTATGAAGAATTTGAAAAGGTATGTTTTATAATATCAGAAACCAACCTCGGGGCATTGAGACCAAATTGTGCTGTAATAACAAGTTTCCTTTCTTAAATTACATCCTAGGTTATGGTTGCGTGCTTTGAAGTGTTTCAGACTTGGGATGATGAATACGAGAAACTTCAGGTGTTGCTGAGAGACATTGTTAAACGGAAAAGGGAAGAAAATCTGAAGATGGTGTGGCGAATCAACCCTGCCCACAGGAAGCTTCAGGCTCGCCTAGACCAGATGAGGAAGTTTCGACGGCAGCACGAACAGCTGAGAGCGGTCATCGTCAGGGTCCTGAGGCCACAGGTGTGATTCCCATTCCAGAAATTCACGCGTGATTGTTTGAGAATGAACTACTTGTTTCTGTTTTGCAATGTTATTACTTCTTTAGCTCTGTCTTGTGGCTGTCATCTTTAAGATCTAGTGATTCTGTATTATATTGTTTCAGTCCAAATCTTTAACGTTCTCCACCCATTCATTCCTACCCTCAAATTGCATGGACCCTAGAGCCAGAACCTGCAACCCACTGTTGAACTAGCTGTGTGACTTGGACACATTATTTAACCTTTTCTCCAGATTCCTCGTCTGCAAAATGTGAATAACAATTGCATATGCCTGAGATTTGTTAAAATAATTAAATGACTCATTTTCTTTGTACATTCTTTTTTCTCTTCTCAATTCAACTTTCCCTTCTCTTCATCAGTGCTATTCTTCCCTTAAAAAACCCAGTCAAGAAATATAAGGTGCACTGAGATATATAGGTAGAAGGATTGGTAAATGGATCGATATATGATAAAGCCAATATATAGCAAATGTTAATTGGCTGAATATTAATTAATGCTAGACGGGTGTATAGATAAATCTTTTCAACCCTCCTGTAGTTTGAAAATCTTGCAAAAAAAACGTTACGGGGGCTCCAGTCTGGAAATTGTGCAGTCCAGGAGGCTTCACCACTGACCCCGGTGCCTGCTCTTCGGGGTTGAGTACTTGTTAATAGTGAGTCCTCAGCAGCTTTTTTTTTTTTTTTAGTTGACCAAATCTTTTTTTTTTCCTTTTTTTTTTTTTTATTAAGGTATTATATGTGTACATATCTTCCCATTGCTCCCCTCTCCCCCCACTCCCATACATGCCCTCACCCCCCAGTGTCTTGTGTCCATTGGTTATGCTTATATGCATGCATACAGGTCCTTCGGTTGATCTCTTATCTCCCCCACAGTCTGTTTGATGCTTTACTGCCTCTGTATCTATCTTTTTGTTCATCAGTTTATAATGTTTTTTATTATCCACAAATGAGTGAGATCATGTGGTAATTTTCTTTCATTGACTGGCTTATTTCACTTAGCATAATGCTCTCCAGTTCCATCCAGGTTGCTGCAAATGGTAAGAATTCCTTCTTTTTTATGGCAGCATAATATTCCATTGTGTAGTTGTACTATAGTTTTCTGATCCAGTCATCTGCTGACGGGCACCTAGGCTGCTTCCAAATCTTAGCTATTGTAAATTGTGCTGCTATGAACATAGGGGTGCATATATCCTTTCTGATTAGTGTTTCTAGTTTCTTAGGATATATTCCTACGAGTGGGATTACTGGGTCAAATGGGAGTTCCATTTTTAGTTTTTTGAGGAAACTCCATACTGTTCTCCACAGTGGCTGCACCAGTCTGCATTCCCACCAGCAGTGCACAAGGGTTCCTTTTTCTCCGCATCCTCGTCAGCACTTGTCGTTTGTTGATTTGTTGATGATAGCCATTCTGACTGGTGTGAGATGGTACTGCATTGTCGTTTTGATTTGCATCTCTCGGATAATTAGTGACTTTGAGCATGTTTTCATGTGTCTCTTGGCCTTCCTTCTGTCTTCTTTCGAAAAGATTCTATTTATGTCCGTTGCCCATTTTTTTTATTGGATCATTTATCTTCCGTTTATTAAGTTGTATAAGTTGCCTGTAGATATTGGAGATTAAACCTTTATCAGTGATAACATTTGCAAATATGTTCTCCCATACAGTGGGCTTTCTTGTTGTTTTGTTGATGGTTTCTTTTGCTGTGAAAAAGCTTTTTATTTTGATGTAGTCCCATTTGTTTATTTTCTCTTTAGCTTCCCCTAGGAGCAGTATCAGTGAAGAAGTTCTTTTGGCATATGTCTGAGATTTTGGATTCCTCTAGTATTTTTATGGTTTCCCATCTTATGTTTAAGTCCTGTATCCATTTTGAGTTTATTTTTGTGTATGGTGTAAGTTGGTGGTCTAGTTTCATTTTTTTGCATGTATCTGTCCAGTTTTCCCAACACCATTTATTGAAGAGACTGTCTTGACTCCATTGTATGTTCATGCTTCCTTTGTCAAATATTAATTGAGCATAGTGGTTTGGGTCAATATCTGGGTTCTCTATTCTATTCCATTGGTCTATATGTCTGTTCTTGTGCCAGTACCAGGCTGTTTTGAGAACAGTGGCTTTGTAACACAGCTTGAAATCTGGTATTGAGATCCCACCTACTTTATTCTTCTTTCTCAGGATTGCTGTGGCTATTTGGGGTCTTTTTTTATTCCAGATGAATTTTTGGAGAGTTCTTTCTAGGTCTGTGAAATATGCCGTTGGTATTTTAACGGGGAGTGCATTGAATCTATAGATTGCTTTGGGTAGTATGGACATTTTAAAGATGTTGATTCTACCAATCCATGAACATGGTATGTTCTTCCATCTGTTTACATCTTCCTCTGTCTCTTTTTTCAGTGTCCTGTAGTTTTCCGCGTATATGTCTTTTACCTCCTTGGTTTATTCCTAGGTATCTTAATTTTTTTGGTGCGATGATAAATGGGATTGCTTTTTTAGTCTCTCTTTTCTGTAAGTTCACTATTGGTGTATAGCAGTGGTCGGCAAAACTCATTAGTCAACAGAGCCAAATATCAACAGTACAACGATTGAAATTTCTTTTGAGAGCCAAATTTTTTAAACTTAAACTATATAGGTAGGTACATAGTTATTAACTTAATTAGGGTACGTGGTATTTTGTGGAAGAGCCGCACTCAAGGGGCTAAAGAGCCACATGTGGCTCGCGAGCCACAGTTTGCCGACCACTGGTGTATAGAAATGCCATAGATTTCTTGGCATTAATTTTGTATCCTGCTACATTGCCAAACTCATTTATTAAGTCTATTAGTTTTTTGATGGAATCTTTCGGGTTTTTTATGTACAATATCATGTCATCTGCAAATAAGGACAGCTTTACTTCTTCTTTTCCAATTTGGATGCCTTTTATTTCTTTTTCTTGTCTAATTGCAGTGGCTAATACTTCCATTACTATGTCAAACAGGAGTGGTGAGAGTGGGCATCCCTGTCTTGTTCCTGTTCTTAGGGGAAATGGTTTTAGTTTTTGCCCATTGAGTATGATGTTAGCTGTGGGTTTATCATATATAGCTTTTATTATGTTGAGGTATGATCCTTCTATTCCCACCTTGTTGAGAATTTTTATCAAGAAAGGGTGTTGGATTTTGTCAAATGCTTTTTCTGCATCAATTGATATGACTGTGATTTTTGTCTCTCAATTTGTTTATGTGATGTATCCCGTTTATTGATTTGCGGATATTGTACCATCCTTGCATTCCTGGGATAAATCCTACTTGGTCATGCTGTATGATCTTTCTGATGCACTGCTGGATCTGATTTGCTAGAATTTTGTTATCTATGTTCATGAGGGATATTGGCCTGTAATTCTCTTTCATTGTGTTGTCTTTATCTGGTTTTGGTATTAGGGTGATACTGGTTTCATAGAAAGGAGCTTGGAAGTGTTCCTTCCTCTTGAATTTTTTGGAATAGTCTGAGGAGGATAGGTTTTAGTTCTTCCTTGAATGTTTGGTAAAACTCTCCTGTGAAGCCGTCTGGCCCCGGGCTTTTGTTTGCTGGAAGCTTTTTGATGACTACTTCAATTTCTTCCATAGTTTTTGGCCTATTGAGCTGTTTAGATTCTTCCTGATCGAGTTTTGGAAGGTTATATTTTTCTAGGAATATGTCCATTTCTTCCAGGTTGTCCAGTTTGTTGTAATAGAGTTGTTCATAGTATTTTTTAACAATCCTTTGTATTTCGGGGGGTCTGTTGTTATTTCACCTCTTTCATTTCTGATTTTGTTTATTTGGGTCCTCTCTCTTTGTTTCTTGTTGAGCCTGGCTAGAGATTCATCAATCTTGTTTATCCTTTCAAAGAACCAGCTCTTGGTTTTGTTGATCTTTTGTATTGTTTTCTTTGGTCTCTATGTCATTTATCTCCGCTCTGATCTTTATTATTTCCTTCCTTCTGCTTACATTGGGCTTTTCTTGTTGCTCTCTTTCTAACTCTTTGAGTTGTAGGGTTAGGTAATTTATTACCATTGTTTCTTGTTTTTTGCAGTAGGCTTGTAGAGCTATGAACTTCCCTCTCAAGACTGCTTTCACTGTGTCCCATAGATTTTGGATTGTTGTGTTTTCATTGTCATTTGTTGCCATGATGTTTTTTATTTCTTCCTTGATCTCTCTGGTAACCCAGTCATTGTTTAATAGCATGCTGTTTAGTCTCCATGTGTTTGATTTTTTTTGGATTGTTTTTATTGTAGTTGATTTCCAGTTTTATGCCACTGTGATCTGAGAAGATGCTTGATATGTTTTCTATCTTCTTGAATTTGAAGAGACTTTGCCTATGATCCAACATATGGTCTATCTTTGAAAATGACCCATGTGCACTTGAGAAGAATGTAGATTCTGTGGCTTTGGGGTGAAATGTTCTGAAGATGTCAATTCCATCTGGTCTAGTGAGTCATTTGGGATTGATGTTTCTTTGCTGATTTTTTGTTTAGAGGATTTGTCCAATGGTGATAGTGGGGTATTAAAGTCTCCTACTATGATTGTATTGCTGTCAGTCTCTCCCTTGATATCTTCCAGGAGTTTTTTTTATGTGTTTGGGTGCTCCTGTATTGGGTGCGTATATGTTTACCAAAGTTCTTTCTTCTTGTTGGATTGCTCCCTTTAGTATTATGAAGTGGCCTTCCTTATCTCTTGTTATGTCCTTCACTTTGAGATCTAATTTGTCAGATATAAGTATTGCTACCCCAGCTTTTTTTTCATTTCCATTCGCCTGAAAAACCTTTTTCCATCCTTTCACCCTCAGTCTGTGTGCGTCTTTTTTTCTGAGGTGGGTTTCTTGTAGACAGCAGATATATGGGTCGTGTTTTCTTATCCAATCCGTTACCCTGTGTCTTTTGATTGGGGCATTTAATCCATTTACATTTAAAGTTATTGATAGGTACTTGTTTGTCACCATTTTTATTCTTTACCCCTGTGTTCCTTCTTTGCTTCCTATTTCTTTTTTCTTTTTTTTACAGCAGACCCTTTAGCATTTGTTGCATTGCTGGTTTGGTGGTGATAAATTCCCTTAGTCCTTTTTTGTCTGTGAAGCTCCTGATTTCACCTTCAATTTTGATTGATAGCCTTGCTGGGTACAGTATTCTTGGATTCAGACCCTTCCTTTGTATGACTTTGTATATTTCATTCCATTCCCTTCTGGCCTGATGAGTTTCTGTTGAGAAATCAGTTGCTAGTCTGATGGGGGTTCCTTTGTAGGTAACTTTCTGTCTCTCTCTGGCCGCTTTTAAGATTCTTACTTTGTCGTTGGTGTTTGCCAATTTAATTATAACGTGCCTTGGCGTCGGTCTTTTGGGGTTCATTTTGCTTGGGACTCTGTGAGCTTCTTGGATTTGTGTGGGTTTTTTCTTTCCTATATCAGGGAAGTTTTCTGTCATTATTTCTTCAAACAGGTTTTCTATTCCTTGCCTTGTTTCCTCTCCTTTGGAAGCCCTTTTATGCAGATGTTGTTTTGTTTCGTGTTGTCCCAAAGTTCCCTTAGGCTCTCCTCCTGCTTTTTAATTTTTTTTCTAGAAGCTGCTCTGCTTGGGTATTTTTTCCTACCTTGTCTTCTAGCTCACTGATGCGGTCCTCTGCTTCTTCTAGTCTACTCTTGATGCTTTCTATTGAGTTCTTTACGGCAGCGATGTCATTTTTCATTTCTTGGTTCTTCTTCATTTCCTCTTGGTTCTTACTCATATTGTCGAATTTGTCTTCCATTCTTTTCAGCCACCTTATGACCATTTCTCTGAATTCTTTCTCTGACAGGTTGCTTGCCGCCATTTCTTTTATTTCCTTTTCTGGTGATGCCTGCTTTTCTTTCATATGCGGGCTGTTTCTCCCCATGGTCTCTCTTCTCCGGGTGTCTGGTTATGTAGTTCTCTCTCTCCTTTCCGTGGTGGAGTGTAGAGCTCCTCTGAATCCGTGTGTTTGCGCCTATTGGGGACCGGTGTTCTGGGGTTTGCAGCTGTTTGGTGGGTGCCGCAGTTGTAGATTTTCAGGCTTCCAATAATATCCACTTTTCCCTTCAAGGTGGCGCAGTCTCCTTGTCCGAGCTGGTGGCTCCGGGAGGGAACCCAGCAGCAATGGGGACTTGCCCAGTCAGCGGAGCCCTGTCCAGCAGTCCCCCACCTTCTCCTGGAGTATAGCTGTCCCTTAACTCGCCAACAAACACTCCCCATGCGACCCTCAGCTGTTCTTTCTATCTCCTCCGGGACAAGGCTCGGGACACGTCTGTCTATTCCACTGCCATGTTTTTCTCCCCCAATTCCTCAACAGCTTTTCACTTGGCGTGGTACGAGTGTGTGTACGTGTGTGTTGGCATTTAACGTTCACCCTTTATTTTACCCGGAGAGTTTTGATAATAGTGCCGAGTCCTTCTAGCCTATGGTTTCTTAACTTTTGCCAAGTATCTCCTCTCGTATATCATTTGTTAAAGAGCATTGTATGTTTTCTTTTTGTGTGTAATCATGTGGTCCACATCCTTCAGCTCGGTAGAGTGTGTAATAAATGTGTGTATGATGCGTTCTCAGCATGTTTTATCACTACGTGTAGTCTGTTCACTCAGTGCAGTTATCGATGTGGTTAGACTCACACCTGCCGTTTGCTCTTGTCCACTTGTCTCATTCTTGTTCCTCCATTCCTGACGGCCCTCCTTGTGCTGTTTTAGTATATCACTTTAATTCCTCTATAGACTTGTAGCTGTAGTTCTTTGACTTCTTTTTCTTAGAGATTACTCTTCGGATTACAATGTTCATCTTTAATGTGTTGTGACATACTCAACACTGACTTCCAGCAGCACATTGGGAGAGAACTGAATGGAGGTTCTGATGTTACTCTCTCACTTTAGCTGTCTCTCTGCTGTGTGCTTCCTGTGGGCTATAACCTAGAGTTTTAAGACTAAGAAAGGAAAACTGTGTTGGACACTGAGTTTGTACGTAGCACTCCTGTGAATTACTACACTGTCATACACAGTTCTAACTGCCGATTAAACATTGAAAAGGGAAGTGCCCCAAATCCAGGTCTAACACATGTTAATTTCGTGCTTAAGCAGAGAGACTACATTGTCAGAAGGTCTGTGCAGTGCAGAGTTAAAATGTACTGTGCCGTGTTTTACTTGGCTTTGCTCAGTCAGGGCTATAAAATGTTTAGTTTCCTGGGGTGGCTCAGTGGTTGAGTAATGACCCGAGCACCAAGAGGTTACTGGTTTGATTCCTGATCAGAGCACTTGCCCAGTTTGCAGGCTTCATCCCCAGTAAGGAGCATGCAGGAGGCAGCCAATGGATGGATGGTGTTTCTCTCTCATCGATGTATCTCTCCCTCTCCCTTCCTCTCTCTTAAAAATTTTTAAGTGTTTGACTAGAGTCAAGCAAGCGTTACCGAGGCTGACTGGTAATTTGTGTGTGTGCTCTGCTGGTGTACAACAGAATACAGCCTTCATCGGTAACCTTGTCACGAATCCTTCCCTTTCAGGTCACAGCGGTTGCACAGCAGAATCAAGGGGAGGTCCCTGAACCCCAGGATATGAAAGTAGCTGAGGTTCTCTTTGATGCCGCCGATGCGAATGCTATTGAGGAGGTAAACCTCGCCTACGAGAATGTCAAGGAAGTGGATGGACTGGATGTTTCCAAAGAAGGCACAGAGGCGTGGGAGGCCGCGATGAAGAGATACGACGAGAGGATTGACAGGGTGGAGACCCGGATCACTGCTCGCCTTCGGGATCAGCTCGGCACAGCCAAGAATGCTAACGAGATGTTTAGGATTTTCTCCAGGTTCAATGCACTGTTTGTCAGGCCTCACATCCGCGGGGCCATCCGTGAATACCAGACCCAGCTAATCCAGCGCGTGAAAGACGACATCGAGTCTCTTCACGACAAGTTCAAAGTCCAGTACCCACAGAGTCAGTCGTGTAAGATGAGCCACGTGCGCGATCTGCCGCCTGTGTCTGGGTCCATCATCTGGGCGAAGCAGATTGACAGACAGCTGACCGCCTACATGAAGCGTGTGGAGGATGTCCTGGGCAAGGGCTGGGAGAACCACGTGGAGGGGCAGAAGCTGAAGCAGGATGGTGACAGTTTCCGCATGAAGCTCAACACCCAGGAAATATTTGACGACTGGGCCCGGAAGGTGCAGCAGCGGAACCTGGGCGTCTCGGGGCGCATCTTCACCATCGAAAGTACCCGGGTTCGTGGCCGATCTGGGAACGTCCTCAAGCTTAAGGTCAACTTCCTCCCCGAGATTATCACACTTTCAAAAGAAGTTCGAAACCTCAAGTGGCTTGGTTTTCGAGTCCCTCTGGCGATTGTGAACAAGGCTCATCAAGCCAACCAGCTCTACCCGTTTGCCATCTCCCTGATTGAAAGCGTGCGCACCTACGAGCGCACCTGTGAGAAGGTGGAGGAACGGAATACCATTTCTCTGCTGGTGGCCGGCCTGAAGAAGGAGGTGCAGGCCCTGATCGCAGAGGGCATCGCCTTGGTGTGGGAATCCTACAAACTCGACCCGTACGTGCAGCGGCTAGCAGAGACTGTCTTCAACTTCCAGGAAAAGGTGTGTTCCGCGTCAGTCCTCCCATAGCCCAGGAACAGCTGGCTCACCATGTTGGTCTCCCGTGGCATGCGGGATTGATACACAGGAGACATGGGAGCTGAAAGGGAGAGAAGGACCACTGGGCTGTTGGATGGGATCAGGGCTTTAGGGAGGCCTTTGAATAACTGACACCTGAGTTTAGAAATCAGTAGAGAGATGACAGGCACAGGAGTCGAACAGCGAAACGAGAGCTTTCTTCCTGATAAAGCTGCCTGGAGAGCGTGGCTCTCAATCTGCAGCCAGGCCGCTTGCTGTCGCTCCACTCTGACCTAGACTTCCGCCCAGGCTCCCGCGCATCTGGCCAGTGTAGGCCTGCTGGTCCTGCGCCTGCCGCTGCAAGCAGGCCAGAGTGCGTGCGTCTGGTGCACGCTGGTTCCCGAGGAGAGGATGGAAGCCAGAACGGAGCCCATCTTACTTCTGCTCCCAGACTTATCAAGCAGAGGCCGTTCCTCCCGTGAGCAGGAGGGAGGAGGGGCAAGATGACAAGTCTCCAACATTTCCCTTCCCTCTCACCCAGTAGGATTAGCTGTTTATGGAAAAACTTCTCTGCCTCGAGCATTTGTTAATTGAGAAGAATGTACGTAAAAATTAAGGGATGGAGTGAGTAGAGTGAGTAGATGTTTTAAATATTAAATATACTTCCCTTTAGGTGGATGATCTGCTGATTATTGAAGAAAAAATAGACCTGGAGGTGCGTTCCCTGGAAACCTGTATGTACGATCACAAGACTTTCTCAGAGATCCTGAACAGGGTCCAGAAAGCTGTGGACGACCTGAACCTGCACTCGTACTCCAACCTGCCCATCTGGGTCAACAAGCTGGACATGGAGGTGAGGCTGGGCGCTGAGTGGGTCCACACTGATATGGAGGTGAGGCGAAGAGACAGAGAGAGACAGACACATCGATTGGTTGCCTCCCACACACAAGATCGAGCCTGCAACCGAGATACGTGCCCTTGATGGGCACGTAACCCGGGACCCTTCAGTCCATGGGCCAACGCTCTATCCGCTGTGCCAAACTGGCTAGGGCTTTCCTTTCCTTATTTTTATTCTTTTATTTTTAAACATATTTCTATTTATCTCAGAGTAAGGGTGAGGGAGATAGAAACATTAATGATGAGAGAGACTCATTCGTCAGCTGCCTCCTGCACACCCCACACTGTGACCTGGTTCATAGGTCGATGTTCAACCACTGAGCCATGCAGGCCGGGCATGCTTTCTATCCCTTTTAAAAGGGTAAATCAGTGGCGGTGTATTCACACAAAGGGAGACCAACAGAGCGAAAGCTGACAAAGCCCGCTCTACTGAATCCACTGAAAGTCCCAGCCTTCCTCATGGCCACCCTCACAGCATCCCAGGTGGTTCCATGGCCAACGCCAACTTTTCACAAAGACACACAGGCTTCCTGTTCGCAGAAACTTGTCTCATTCTAGGTTAGAGAGAAGATTTTGTTTTTTACTTGTAACAGAAAGTGGTCATCATGGAGATGTTGACTAGACTATTGTGATCATTTTGCAACATATATAAATATCTAATCATTAGTGTCCCGGTGCATGGATTCGTGCACATTGAAAGGAAATTCATTAGAAGGTGGCAGGTGAGGCGGGACTGGGTAAGATGGGCCAGACACGCACGCCCTGGAGCCAACCTCCCCGGGTCCCTACCTGGCCATCTGCACCTGGGGCAGTGCTGCGGCTTGAAGGGCATCTTCGGAGTGAGCAGGGTCCCTCCAGCAGATGGGGTCCCTCAGCCTGGCCTGCGGGGATCAAGCTGAAACCAGCTCTCCGACATCCCCCAAGGGGTCCCGGATTGCGAGAGGGCAGTTCTTGGGTTCTCACCGAGAACCACTGCTGCCAAGTCACTGCAGCTTGGCAGCTCCTGCATTGAACATCTGCCCCCTGGTGGTCATTGTGGTCATAGCTACCAGTCTGGCGGTTGGACGGTCACTTAGCCTTTTTTATATATAGATTATGCCATGCCTGAAACTAATGTAACATATATGACAATAATAACTGAACAACAAGAAAAAGAAAATGGTTTAATTTTCAAATTATAGTTTTCTAGTTTTATCTCTGAGGTGACCAGGAAAACATTTTTGTGAGTTTTCTATTATATTAAACAGTATCAAGACCTTAATTGCATGTCTGAGTTTGTGTTAGCCTCCTTACCACGTGTATTGGCGACTCGGCCCTCAGTGGGACAACACAGTGAGCCTAATGGAGACAGTTACCTGAGGCTGGGAGAGAGCGCCAGAAGCGAGACTCATAATAGAGGGAGGAGGGTTGTAATTAACTCTTTACCTTTGACCTAAAGCCTCTGGTTTTTTTTGTTTTTTGAGTTTTTGGGTTTTTTTTGAGTAAGGAAAGGTTTATTGATCAAGAAGGTGCCTCTGCTTTCTATTTAATGTGCTTGGTCAGCTCCAGTTCGGAAGACTCACTGTTCTGCAACACTGCCTTCTCTGTAGATTGAAAGAATACTGGGTGTCCGCCTACAAGCTGGCCTCAGAGCTTGGACCCAGGTGCTTCTTGGACAAGCTGAAGATAAGTCGGAAGTCGACATGGACACAGACGCGCCACAAGTTAGTCACAAACCTGGTGGAGAGCCAAAGATCAAGGTGAGTATTTCCCAGAGCATCCCATGCAAGTAAATGAACTTCTGACCTGAAACGTACCAATGAACAAACCTTCACCATGGAGAAACTGACAGACATCACCTCACCCGGTGACCCAGGTCAGCATCCCCCGTTGATGTGGGACCATGTGCGGTGTGATCAGAGGGTGCCTGGCCCCCAGGATCTCTCCCAAATCACTCCGCTGCATTGAGGGTCATTTTGCACACCTGACCAGTACTCTCTTAAGTGCCAAGGTCAGGAGAGGAAGAAAGGGAAGACTGGGAAAAGTCGTGTGATGGGCTCTGGACGAGAGCCTGCACGTGACTGACCCTGTGTTAAAGGTCGTGGTGCTGGGTCAGTGTTAACTTCTTTGCTGTGGTCATCGTGCCATGGCCGGCGTCACGTCAGAGCAGGCTGGTGAAGGGCGCTTGGGAACCTCCTGCTTTCTTGGTGACTCTCCTGAAAGTCTAAACTTAGTTCAAAAACAAGTTCTTAACAAATGAAAAATAAACTTACGCAGAAAAATATAACCCTCTGCTTTCCAAGCACTCGTGCAAGAAATCATTTCAGGGACTGAATGCAATCTCCAAGTGGACGTTCAGGCTATGACACTGACCCGTCCCTGTCTTCACACGAATCTGAGTGGGAACTGCATGGACGAGTCGGTAATAACTCGGTGGTCACACCCTGGGCACAGTCTGTCTCCAAGCGCCTGTTCACATTCCTGTGACGATGTGGTTAGTGGATCCTAGCCAGCTTCCTGGAAAATTCTGTTAATTCAAACTGTGCAAATAGGCCCTGTCTCCTGATGTGGGAGGTGGTCAGAGATGCGCACCTCACAGGAATTTCCTAAGTGCCACGTTGTTTTATGTAGTTTGTGTAATTAGCAGTAAGAAAGGTATCACGAATCAGAAGCCTAAAAGAACTGCAAGTAAAACTGATCTGCGAGAAACATTTGGCTTTTTTTTTCCTTCCCAGACTTGACCTTCTCAGGTTTTTTTTTCTCTTAATGCTTGAAAAATGTTTTCACTTTTGAATATTACGGGTCTGTATCCCCAGAGCATATTTTTTAAATACTGAGATTCAGGAAAGCAAATGAGTGTGTCCAAGTGATAGAGTCAGGTGGAGATGGGGTGGGAGTTCCTGACCAGCTCCCAGCACGAGCAGGTGGCACAGGCAGGCCTGCACCAGTGAGCGGGAGCCCAACCGCAAATGCCAGCTCATGTCCCTGCTGCAGCCGCGCTGGTCTCAGGTGCACGGCCCAGCAGGTGGTGCCTCACTGGGCACCCAGGCATGAGGGACCCATGGGGAGCCTCGGCCTGCCCTCCGACTTGCATCCCTGGGGAGGGCCTGGACTGCAAGCATGGCACTGCAGAAGGTGGTGGTTCAGACAGCAGCAGCTTAGTAACTTAGAGAAAGGGTGATGCATCAGAACCATTTTGTTGAAGCAGATCATGGAGTAAGACATGAAATCTTTCCTTTTCAGAATGTCGTTCACGAGCTCAGAATAACCAATCAGGTCATCTACTTGAACCCGCCCATTGAAGAGTGCAGGTACAAGCTGTATCAGGAAATGTTTGCCTGGAAGATGATCGTGCTGTCTCTCCCCAGGATCCAGAGTCAGAGGTACCAGGTGAGTCTCCTGGCCAGGCCACCCAGTCTCTGCGACCACCTCGCCCCGGTCTCCTTAAATACAGCTCTGGGCATCTTTTCAGCTCCCAACTTGAGGCCCAGCTCTAAGGGGAGAAGCTTGTGTGCCTGACTTTTCTCGCAGCAGCTCCTTTTCCCAGGAGTTGTGTTTGCAGCTCAGGTGTCAGTGGCTCTTAGAAAGTCCCTCCATGAACTTGGGGAATTTTACGTCCTGCTTCTTTCCTCCACCCCCACTTTTTATTATGGAAGTTTGCAAACATCCACAGAAGTAGAGGGAATTTACATCACCTTGCTTTATCAACATGTGGCCAATTTTGTTTCATTTGCATTCCCCTGCACACACCCCACCGGATTATTTTAAGACAACGCCCATCCTATCTAATAATAGAGTAACATGTAAATTACCATCACTCCGCTACGCCCATGATTGGGCGGCGGGAGGCTGGGGGGCGGGACTCGGGGTGGCCTATCCGGCCATTGAGAGGCACGGATCCGCTGCCACTGAGGGGGGCTACCCTGCTGTTGAGAGGCGCAGGGGGCGGGACTCCCGCCCCCTGTGCCTCTCAACGGCCAGATCCGTGGCCGCTGAGGGGGCCTGCCGCGGACACCCAGCTGCGCCTCTCAATGGCAGGGTAGCCAGGTGTCCGCGGCAGCCCCCCTCAGTGGCCATTGAGAGGCGCAGGGTAGCCCCCCTCAGCGGCCGCGGACCATCAAAAGCAGCGGAGCTGGGTGCCTGTCTGCTCCGGCACCAGCGGACAGGCACCCACCTCCACCGCGAAAAGCGAAAGCGTGTAGGGGACCCTACATGTGCATGATTCAATCATGCACTGGGCCTCTAGTGTGTAATATAATCTTCTAGAGCAAAAGGAAAACTCTACAGACCACTTGGTCCCGCCTGGGCCTCTAGGCACATTACTGCTAAATAGGACTGGTGCTGTCAGATGAGCAGCTCCCACAACCTCTGCTTTGACAGGCTTGTATAGAGCGTACTGGCCCTCTTAGGAAGTGTATCTCTTTCCTAACTTTGAACACTGACTCAGTTCTTGAGAGATTTTTCTGCAGTAGCAGCTGCCCATGGGCTCACAGTCGTGGCAGTGTGAGCCCAGACGTGGCAACGTGCACCTGGTAGGAACGAGCTGTGGGTGGTGCCTGCCCCTCGGGTCTGTGCCATCTTCCCATGTTTCCCCTGCCTCTTGCCAGCACACTTGTGTTTGCAGTTCTCCTGTTTGTCTCCCCTGGAACGAACTAAAGCCAGCCCCTCTTGAGCACTGATCCCCGCACCCTGTGGCCCAGCAGTTCCTCCCTCTCTTCTCAGTCTTCCTGTCAGTGAATAAACTTGACCTCGACCCCCTCCAGCCACCTAATTTCCCTGCTCCTCTTAGCAAACATGGAAGAGCTGCCTTACGTGGCTGCTCCTGGGCCCCTGCCCCTCAGGCGTGGTTGATCTCTTCCTTTGATTGGCTTGACAAATCTTACCTTATCTTACCTTATAATAGAGAAACATGCAAATTGACCGCACCTCCGCTATGCCCACGATTGGGCCGGCAGGAGGCTGGGGGCGGGACTCCGGGTGGCATATCCGCCATTGAGAAGATCAAGATGGCGGTGCCCAGTGGCCGGGCCCATGCCGCCGCTCCCAGGGGTGCCTGGGGCGATCGGCACCCCGGGGGCGAGGCTGAGCCCATGCCGCTGCTCCCGGGGGTGCCTGGGGCCATCGGCACCCCGGGGGGCGTGGCCGGACCCATGCCGCAGCTCTCGGGGGTGCCTGGGGCAATCGGCACCCCGGGGGGCGTGGCCGGGCGATCCTGGGGCAATTGGCACCCCGGGGGGCGTGGCCGGGCGATCCGCACCCCGGGGGCGTGGCCAGACCCATGCCGCCACTCCCCGGGGTGCCTGGGGCGATCGGCACCCGGGGGGGGGGGGGGGCGCGTGGTCGGGCCAATGGCACCCCGGGGGCGTGGCCGGCCCCTCCCGCCCCTCCCAGGGGTGGGGGGGGGCAATCGGCCACCTGTGGGGGCGTGGCCAGGCCCATCCCGTCCCTCCCACCGCTCCCGGTGGTCCCAGGGGCCAAGGCTTTCCGGGCCTTGGGCACCAGCGGGGAGCCTGCACTGATCGCAGGAAACCACTGGGGGTCGGCTCCTGTGATCGGTAGCAGGGATGCTGGGTCCGGCGAGCCCAAGGCCAGGAAAGCCTGGGGCGGAGGCTTTCCCGGCCTTGGGCACCAGTGGGCAGCCTGCAAGGATGGCAGGAAACCACTGGGGGTCGGCTCCTGCGATCCTTAGCAAGGATGTTGCGTGCCGCGGAGCCCAAGGCCACCGCCCGGGCCAAGCCCCGACCCTGAAAAAGGCAGAAGGCGGTGGCCACAGCCAAGGCCTGGGTCCCTGGTGCCGGCAGAAAACTGGTGCAGGCAGCCAGGTGAATGAAGGTCTATTGCACGAATCTTCGTGCAAACGGGCTACTAGTTAAATATAAGTAGGCTTCTGGTCACTTGTGACTGGTAAGTGGATGTTGTCCCTTAAATGCCATTTTCATTGTGGGCTGGACTTTCAGTTCACTTTTACTGAGAGGTGCCCCTGAGATGAACAGTGTTGCACACGCTGCGTTCACATCCTGCTTTGCTTGGTTAGGTGGGCGTACATTACGAACTGACGGAAGAGGAGAAGTTCTATCGGAATGCTTTGACACGGATGCCGGATGGCCCCATGGCCCTGGAAGAGTCCTACTCTGCAGTCATGGGCATCGTAACTGAAGTCGAGCAGTACGTCAAGGTAAGAGGCTCCCAATTTCCATCTTAGACACTTAGGAGCAAGAGACAGAAGAATATGCCGAAACCGGTTTGGCTCAGTGGATAGAGCGTCGGCCTTCAGACTGAAAGGTCCCGGGTTCGATTCCGGTCAAGGGCATGTACCTTGGTTGTGGGCACATCTGTGCAGGAGGCAGCTGATCGATGTTTCTCTCACATCGATGTTTCTGACTCTCTATCTCTCTCCCTTCCTCTCTGTAAAAAATCAATAAAATATTTTTAAAAAAGAGAGAGACAGAAGAATATGAAGCTAAAAGGTCTTGACTTAAATAAATAAATAAAATAAAAGGTCTTGACTAAATGTAATATGATTCAGTAGATATTTGCTATTTTAATGCAAAGAAAAATATTGGACAAATCTTATGAGGTATTATCATTTTGGAGGATTGTAAATTATATTAGTTTTTTAAAAATATATTTTTATTGATTTCAGAGAGGGAGAGAGAGACAGAAACATCGATTATGAGAGAGAATTATTGATTCGCTGCCCACACTGGGCATGTGCCCTGACCGGGAATCTAACTGCGACCTCCTGGTTCATAGGTCAACGCTCAACCACTGAGCCAAGCTGGCTGGGCAGATTTTATTTTTTGTGTGTGTGAGAATTTGAAGTGGGAATTTTTTTAATGGTAATGAATGAACGTGAACCTTTTTAACAGAACATGAAGATATATATCAACATTCTACAGAATGAATGGCCAAACTGCAGTCTGACTATGTTCTTGTCTGCAGGTTTGGCTTCAGTACCAGTGCTTGTGGGACATGCAGGCCGAAAACATCTATAACAGACTCGGGGAAGACCTCAACAAGTGGCAAGCTCTCTTGGTTCAGATAAGGAAGGCCAGGGGGACCTTTGACAACGCGGAAACCAAGAAAGAGTTTGGGCCCGTGGTTATAGATTACGGCAAGGTGAGCCCTGCTGGCTTGTTGAAGGTGCCGGTCGCTCTGAGGCGGCATCTGGGTCTGGCTGAAATGAAGTGGGAGTGCAGCATGGCCTGAGGCGGACGCTCTGTCTTGTGCTCGCTCACTGCAGGTGCAGTCCAAGGTGAACTTGAAGTACGACTCCTGGCATAAGGAGGTTCTCAGCAAATTTGGGCAGATGCTTGGATCCAACATGACAGAATTCCACTCGCAGATCTCCAAGGTGAGGGGACAGGACCTGTCGGCGCAGGGGTCTGCGGGTTGACCTCGGCTCCAGCTAAGCTCTGTGCTCTCTCGCAGTCTCGCCAAGAGCTGGAGCAGCACTCGGTGGACACCGCCAGCACCTCGGATGCCGTCACCTTCATCACCTACGTGCAGTCTTTGAAACGGAAGATCAAGCAGTTTGAAAAGCAAGTTGAGGTGAGTTCTAGGAGCAATTAAAATTCTCACCGAGGGCTCTGACTCACCACCAGCCCTTTAGGTGCGGCCGCCGGTCACCTGTGTTGTCACACCTGCTGTGCTGTTGATGTGCACATGTGGCATCCAGGCATCTGCATTTTAGCTCTGCAGGTGGTTCCTCTGCACACCGAGGTCTGAGAACCACTGGCTGTTGACTTATAAGAGCTGTTATTTTAGTTGTTGATCTTCAAGTCATCAAACTTGAGTTTCCTTTTTATAATTTGGGAGGGGGTGGGTGAAGCAGCATGCAGAGGGCCTCTCCAGGGCCTTCGGGATGCAGCGAGGTACGTAGCAGGACTGCCAGGGAGGCTCTCGGGCACTGCCGCTGATCACAGCACCCAGGTGACCGCACACTTGGGGCGGGAGGCTTCTAGAGAAGGGCAAACGTATCGATGTTTTATATTCTGTTGCCACCGTGACTTCTCTACCATAGACCCTGACGGTAGTTTCTATTATTGTTATGGAAGGAAAAATTCAATTTACTTCTTACCTCTCAAAGCTCTACCGCAATGGTCAGCGCTTGCTGGAAAAGCAGAGGTTCCAGTTCCCACCCTCCTGGCTTTATATTGACAACATCGAGGGCGAGTGGGGGGCCTTCAATGACATCATGCGGCGGAAGGACTCTGCCATTCAGCAGCAGGTGGCAAACCTGCAGATGAAGATCGTCCAGGAGGACCGGGCCGTGGAAAGCCGCACCACCGACCTGCTGACCGACTGGGAGAAGACCAAGCCTGTCACGGTGAGTCTGGCCCTGCGAACCCTTAAGCCAGCAGCATGATCTGGTGTCTGTCTTTCAGACTAAAAGGCCTGGCCCTGGCTTGCTTTCTGATGATGAAGACTTTTTCTTTTGTAATTAAGAAAGCAAAACTTACCGATAGAGCGGTTGGGAAACTTGAGTGCCAGCTTCCATCTCTTGACCCAGAACCCCTCCCTCGTGACAGTCCCTTCAGTCAGGAGATGGTTTTAAAGATTTTCTGTTCTCACGTTATCCTCTTACTTAAACAAACTCAAAAATTGGAATTTAATTTCTCGTGGACGCAGGCCGAGCCTCATGCTGCTGCAGGCTCTCTGTCATGGGGAGGCTGGTTCTGTCATCGACGTCACAGTTAGTGACTGTCTGTACCCAGGACCTGCCATCTCTGGGCCTCTTGGCTCATCCAGTATTTGTCGGTCCCCTGTGTTCTAGGCGTCATGTGGGCGTCGGGATACAGCAGTAAACAGGAAGACAGGGGCCTCCCTCTCGGAGCCACGCTCCCGGGGGGAGAAAGATGATAAATACGGGCAAGCATGTACTTAGTCTTGGTGCGATGTGCTGTGGGAAGGTGGGCCCATGGGAGAGGGTGTGGGTGGTGTGCTGCTGTCGGGGGAGGTGCCATCTGCGGGGAGCCTAGACGAGGGGAGCTGGCAAGTCCTCAGGCGCCTGAGGGGCAGGGGGTCCAGGCCGAGGGGAGCGCGTGTGAGGCTGGGTGAGAGGGTCGCGGCGGAGATGAAATCTCACTCGTTGAGGGATGTAATCTAATGTAAGCATAGACAAGAAGGGTGTTAAAGTGCCCTGAATGTTAGCCTGGTCTTGTGTTTGAGGATACAGGTTCTCCACAGCAGGCCTGCCTGGTGGCCGGGGTAGCTGCCCACCATCCATCAGGCAGGGCTCTGCCTGCCCTCAGCCCTGTCCCAGTGGATGGGCCCAGACGTCCTTGCTTATGTTTGACGGTTCAAGGAGTCCTTGTTCTGAGGTCTAGTGAGGGAGTGAGCACTGGTCACCAACACCTGAGTGGCTCTCGCCCTCACCTTGCTGGTGATGTGTCGTAGTCAGGATTGTAATGGACAGTTCAGTCATTCCCAAGGTCATTAACGTGGGAGGAAGTGTGTGGAGGGTGTGAATGTGAGCTGAGGCCGTCCCAGGGAGAGCCGTGCGTGGTTTCTTGGGCTTCTCTCAGGAATCGATGGGACAGCTGCGTGTCGGGGACGGTGTGGCTGCAGGCCCCTCAGATCCAGTGTCCCCAGGTCACTCTTCTCTCCCGTCCCCCAGGGCACGTCATGAGCTGATGGCTGAACTGAGAGGCGCCCCACCTTCCTTACTTATATTTTTATTTGTCAGATGTGGCTGTAAGCATGGCACTCAGAAGTATACCCACAATGTCCAGGACTCCAGCAGGCTCCTGCCCCCCTTGGAGCCGCAGTGTCCATCTGTCCTGGACGCAGCCCTGCAACTCCCTGCTCTGTGCTTTTAGGGCAATCTCCGCCCGGAGGAGGCGCTGCAGGCTCTCACCATCTACGAGGGCAAGTTCGGCAGACTGAAGGACGACCGGGAGAAGTGTGCGAAGGCCAAGGAGGCGCTGGAACTGACGGACACGGGACTCCTGAGTGGCAGTGAAGAGCGCGTCCAGGTATGAGCCACCTGCAGAGAGGCCGGGGCGTGGCTCCTCGTCCTGGCTCTGCCCTTGACCCGCTGCATTCTGACACGGTCTCTGTTTCCACAGTCTCACTGCCTTACTGTTCTGACTCACAGGTGGCCCTGGAGGAATTACAGGACCTCAAGGGCGTTTGGTCGGAACTCTCCAAGGTCTGGGAGCAGATCGATCAGATGAAGGAGCAGCCGTGGGTGTCGGTGCAGCCTCGGAAGGTACATCTCAGTAGTGTCCGTGTGTGCCTTCAGGCCCTGGAGTTACAGGTTCCCCTAGAGACCCACCGAATGTCACCTAACCCCCGTGTGTCTTTTGCACTGCTCATCCACCCTAATCTGACATTTCTCTTACAACCGTTTTTTAACACGTGGAGGAAGGCTGGCTAACTGGGGACCATGGTTTTTCTCACAACAGCTTCGACAGAATTTAGACGGCCTCCTGAACCAGCTGAAAAACTTCCCCGCCCGCTTGCGGCAGTACGCGTCCTACGAGTTCGTCCAGCGGCTCCTGAAAGGCTACCTGAAGGTGGGTGCTGGGCGCTGCAGTCGGGGGGCCCACTGGGAAGCGCTGCTCCGGGTGACTTGCTGGCTCCCCACAGATCAACATGCTGGTGATTGAGCTGAAGTCCGAGGCCCTGAAGGATCGCCACTGGAAGCAGCTGATGAAGAGGCTGCACGTGAACTGGGTGGTGTCTGAGCTCACCCTCGGGCAGATCTGGGACGTCGACCTGCAGAAGAACGAAGCCATCGTGAAGGACGTGCTGCTCGTGGCGCAAGGAGAGATGGCACTGGAAGAGTTTCTGAAGCAGGTGAATACTGGGACGGGCCGCACCTCCGTGTCACGTTTCAGGCTGTCGCGTAGACTTGCGCCGTGCAACAACGGAGCCCCATCCGGGGTCCTCTGTGTCCCTGTCAGCACGTGGTAGCCGTGCAGGCCGTGAGTGCCCACACAGTGATGACCTGCATCTCTCTGGTTTTGATGCAGATAAGAGAAGTGTGGAACACGTACGAGTTAGACTTGGTTAACTATCAGAACAAGTGTCGCTTGATTCGCGGCTGGGACGACCTCTTCAACAAGGTCAAAGAGCACATCAACAGCGTCTCTGCCATGAAGCTGTCTCCGTACTACAAGGTACCATGTGGGGGAACATCCCCTCCCCCTCGGGGCTTCCCCTGCTCTGGCCCTGCAGTGCCTCAGAGGGCAGTCCTGGCCTGCTTGTACATGTGAGCCAGGTAACCTGGCAGTTCTTGCCCTGCGTTCTCCCTGAGGCTGCCTGTCTGCTGGGAATGGAAGTGAGTGGTTGAGCTCTTCCTTCCGCCTGCCCACCAGGTTTTCGAGGAGGACGCCCTGAGCTGGGAAGACAAGCTGAATCGCATCATGGCCCTCTTTGACGTGTGGATCGACGTGCAGAGGCGCTGGGTCTACCTGGAAGGCATCTTCACGGGCAGCGCGGATATCAAGCACCTGCTGCCCGTGGAAACCCAGCGGTTCCAGAGGTAGGGCCTGCCCACGGGTGAGGCGGGGCTGGGAGCCACTCCTCACACCAAGGCTGACCTCGGCTTCAACCCGACTTTAGCATCAGCACGGAGTTTTTGGCGCTCATGAAAAAAGTATCCAAGTCTCCCCTGGTGATGGATGTGCTCAACATCCAGGGGGTGCAGAGGTCTCTGGAGAGGCTGGCAGACCTGCTGGGGAAGATCCAGAAAGCACTGGGCGAGTACCTGGAAAGGGAGCGGTCATCTTTCCCCAGGTAAGACTTCGCTGTGCTGCTGCCGGCCCTCCCCTCCCTTCCGGGCCTGTGTCCGTCACTTTTGACATCAAGGGTTTTGTCACTGATCATCCATTTAATCAGTGCCATTTCCCTTTCACACACTGATTCCTAAGTGTAACAGATAGTCCTTAATTTCCTACCTGGATTTGTTTACTAGGCTTCCTTTAAACGCCCCCACCCTCCAGGCAGCTTGCGTCGCTTACAGATTTAGCGATGAGTATTTTCTAAGTGGCATCGCTTTTCTGAATAATTTGCTTAGCGTAAATCAGACAGGTTTTTAAAAACTGAGTTTGTGAAGTAAGGTGCGTGATGTCAGACTTATTGAATTCCTCTTTGGTGTCTTATTAGGTGAGGGTGGACGTTTGCTGGGGGCTGGGGGAGTTTGGGTGTGACGAGTCCAGGCTGAGGCTGGGCAGCACCTGCAGACGCACCTGCAATCTGGCATTGTTCCCTGCTTCCCCTTATTTGTCTCTGTGTAACAAACATCTGAGGAATATGGATGCTGTTTCCATTCTAGGTTCTATTTTGTGGGTGATGAAGATTTGCTTGAAATCATTGGAAACAGCAAGAATGTAGCTAAGTTACAGAAGCACTTCAAGAAAATGTTCGCTGGTGTGTCCAGCATTATCCTGAACGAGGACAACTCTATCGTCTTGGGCATTTCATCCCGCGAAGGAGAGGAGGTAGTTCGCTGGGGCTTGCCTCTTAGAAAGTTTCTGTCCCGTTTTTGCACATCTTAATTCTTAGATTTCACTTACTTCAGGTTATATTTAAAACTCCCGTGTCAATTACCGAACATCCCAAAATCAACGAGTGGCTCACGCTGGTGGAGAAGGAGATGAGAGTCACATTGGCCAAGCTCCTGGCTGAGTCTGTGACGGAGGTGGAGATTTTTGGTAAAGCCACTTCAATCGACCCCAATACCTACATCACTTGGATCGATAAATACCAGGTAACACGGTGTAGACGTGGGGTGGGCTATAGGTGAGGGCAGGCTGATCTCTAAAACAACCCTCTTGGACCTTGTGTCTCGTGTCTTTCAGGCCCAGCTTGTGGTTTTGTCGGCCCAGATCGCCTGGTCTGAAAATGTGGAGACAGCCCTGAGCAGCACGGGCGGGAACGGGGACACAGCAACCCTGCAGTCTGTGCTGAGCAACGTGGAGGTCACCCTCAACGTGCTGGCCGACTCGGTCCTCATGGAGCAGCCCCCGCTCCGCCGGCGGAAGCTGGAGCACTTGGTCAGTCCCATGCCCGACTCATTCCCTCCCCGTTAGACTCTGTGCCTTCAACTCGGGCAGCTGAATCCTTTTTGGAAAGTATTCTATGTGCACTAGGGAGAACAGTAGGTAGCAGACAGATAGGCCCTGGGGTGGGTATGGGGCTCTGTGTCCCCCCCGAAAATAATGTGGGTGGAGCACAGGTTACGTATGCGGCATCCTCCTGATGAAAGGGAGGTGGTGCCCTTGACCTGGGCCTTGCACTCCTCATCGTCTCCTTCCAAGGAGGCACGGGGCAGTGTCGGCAGGCCCGGTGAGGTGGGCACGGCTCTGCGCCCCCAGTGCCGCAGAGACTGCAGGGACAGGGGCAGCTGCTCTCCCGTTGGGGTGTCTGCTGGCTGCAGAGTTTGTACTTAGTAGGTGTTTCGTGTTGGTTGCCACTTTTGACTCTAATCACACTGCACGGCCAGCGTTTCTGAAAGTGAATGAGCACCGTGGAGTGGAGTGAAGGCAAACTCCCAAATAACCCACACGCCCACAGGGCACAGCACTGCTCAGCCGTGACGAGCTCTCGCGGGCTCTCTCTGCAGATTACAGAGCTGGTTCACCAGAGAGACGTCACCCGGGCCCTGATCAAAAGCAAGATCGACAACAGCAAGTCTTTTGAATGGCTCCGCCAGATGCGGTTTTACTTCGACCCTAAGCAGACAGACGTGTTACAGCAATTGTCCATCCAAATGGCAAACGCCAAGTTTAACTACGGCTTTGAGTACCTGGGAGTCCAGGACAAGCTGGTGCAGACGCCCCTCACTGACCGCTGCTACTTGACCATGACGCAGGCCCTGGAGGCCAGGCTGGGCGGGTCCCCGTTTGGTAAGTGACCACCATCCTGGACGTCATTTTTAAAGATGGAATCGTTTCAATGTATTTAAATCAGCACATCTATTTCCTAATCACGTGGCTACTGTGTTCTAAAAACTAAACTTGTCTTCATTTTCCACATCTACTTTTTAAAATGAGTTGCTCTTTACAGTTGTCTTAAAGCTAAAGCTGAGTCCCACTGAGTGATGGACTCAGGCATTGAGTCACCTTCTTCCTGTAACAGGGCCTGCTGGGACTGGGAAGACTGAGTCTGTCAAGGCCCTTGGCCATCAGCTGGGACGCTTTGTTTTGGTTTTCAACTGTGACGAAACCTTTGATTTCCAGGTGAGAGGCTTTCTGGGGTCCACGCAAAATTGGATGGCCTGAGAGGGTCAGGTGGGGATACCGTG
The DNA here is from genome assembly GCF_951640355.1 of Cnephaeus nilssonii. Taxonomy (NCBI): domain Eukaryota; kingdom Metazoa; phylum Chordata; class Mammalia; order Chiroptera; family Vespertilionidae; genus Cnephaeus; species Cnephaeus nilssonii. The sequence goes on along the minus strand of NC_137075.1, from coordinate 102,249,654 downwards.
CTTGTGCCTCTCAAAGCCGACGTCCTTGTCCCCCAGCGGGGCCTCCGAGGCCTTTGAGGACGGGTGCTTACGGTACCCACCTGTGCTTCGACACTGAGCTTCATGTTTTCAGAGTTCCCTCACTAATGCAGCATTCTGCTTTTCTTAAAGAAGGGGCCCTAAACAAACGTTTGCAGAAAGTTCTTTAAGTCCTGGCTGGCTTGGCTCAGTGAATAGAGCGTCGGCCTGAGGACTGAATGTTCCCGGGTTCGATTCCAGTCAAGGGCATGTGCCTGGGTTGCAGGCTCGATCCCCAGTGTGGGGCGTGCAGGAAGCAGCCTCTCATCATTGAAGTTTCTCTCTCTCTCCCACTCTCCCTTCCTCTCTGAAATCAATAAAAATACCTTTTTTTTTAAAAAAAAAGAAAGGTTTTTAACCAACAGAAAGTGATAGAATACAAATGACAGCTTTGACATTAGGCCTTGGGCACAAGAGGAAAAGGTGTGATCGCCCCTCTGTCCACTAAGGACCCCTCTTGTTGATGAAGCTCTTGCTGTGGTAGGCGGGCCCTCGCCTCACCTGTGAACATGATTACACCTTCACAGCCACCTTGGGACGGAGATGCTCTTAGTCCCACATCAGAGATCAGCAGACGGGGGTTCCCAGATGGCACTGGCCCAGGATCGGGTGGGACAGGTCACCGCAGGCAGGATTGGAGCCAGCGCCGGGGCAGCTGGTTTTAGCACCTTTGTTTCTGCTTCAGGCGATGGGACGCATCTTTGTGGGCCTTTGCCAAGTGGGAGCGTGGGGCTGCTTTGACGAGTTCAACCGCCTGGAGGAGCGGATGCTGTCGGCCGTGTCCCAGCAGGTGCAGTGCATCCAGGAAGCGCTGCGGGAGCACTCCAACCCCAACTTCGATAAGAGTAAGGCTTCCTTCACGGCCACTCGGAATGGGGGGCAATGCCACTGAAGACTGGCTTTGATCAGAAGTGAGGGAGCATTTCATTAGCTCCCAGGACTCACTGTTGCAGGCAGGCGTGAGTCCTGAGTGCAGATGCAAGGGAAGCCCAGGGTACCTCTGCATCAGCAGTTTGCACGGCTTGTCCCAGAGCAGCCCCAACCCGAGCATCCCTGTGCCCCTCCCACAGCGCGTGCCTGTGTGAACCCTGGGTGCTCCCCCTCCCTCCCCGAAGCCAGCCTTCCTCGCCACCTGTCTGGCCAGGTTTCCATGGAGCGTGGGGAATGAGGTCACGATAGGAGCGCCTGCAGAGAGCTCCGAGGGCTGCGTCAATGCGAAGGGAGAGGCACATTGGGGTGAATCTACCCACGTGGCGATGTTGGGTAGTTCGTGTGCACAGTTCAACTTCCAGTGTTTCCTTTTATCCCAGAGTAATAGTAACTTGTCCTAGGAAACACTGTCCAGACCTCCTAGAGAAAGCAGGTAGAATCAGCGAAATCAGTACCGGTGTGCTCGCTGCTTGGGAGCAGGTGCATGCCACCCCGCAAGGCTCAGTGTGGGGTGTTTTTAACCATCCTCAGGAAGGATAACCCGTGGTCGAAGCCAGCCAGTCGTGTCACTTGGGTTGGTTTCATTTCTGCAACCACCCTTAGACTGCATCTCTAGCCTAGCGTTGGCCTGTAACACACAGTGTCGCACACCCAGAGCAGGGCTTCCTGCCCAGGGGTCGATCTGTTCCACGGTCGGGCATGTGGGTGAGGTGTGGGGAGGTGGTGCCTGCGGAGAGGCCAGTCCCTGCAGCTCTGGACTGTGGGCTTCGAGGCCAGGGGGGGAATGGTGCTTTGTAATTTAGAGAGATTTTTAGATCGTTTTTGAACATCATGAGTCTTGACGCTGTCACCCGATTTTCAGCCTCTGCCCCCATCACTTGTGAGCTGCTGAACAAACAAGTCAAGGTGAGCCCGGACATGGCCATCTTCATCACCATGAACCCTGGCTACGCGGGCAGGTCCAACCTCCCAGACAACTTGAAGAAACTGTTCCGGAGCTTGGCCATGACCAAGCCCGACCGGCAGCTGATTGCCCAGGTCATGCTGTACTCACAGGGCTTCCGCACGGCCGAAGTCCTTGCCAACAAAATCGTCCCCTTCTTTAAGTGAGTAACTCGGTTATTCATAATCGCGTTTCTAGCTGGTGCCCAGAGTGCTGTTGACCTCCAATGACGTGCATCTTGCATAGTATTCTCACGTTTCCTGCCTCGGCTCTCGCTGCATAAAGTGCACGGTTTTTAGAAGACGCTCTCTTTTCTAGGCTGTGTGATGAGCAGCTCTCCTCCCAGAGCCATTACGACTTTGGGCTTCGAGCTTTGAAGAGTGTGCTGGTGAGTGCGGGTAACGTGAAGAGGGAGAGGATTCAGAAGATAAAGAGGGAGAAGGAAGAACGAGGTGAAGTAGTGGATGAAGGCGAGATTGCAGAGAATCTACCTGAACAGGAGGTTTGTGCACATGTCCTCAGCCACTGAAACCTTGGGCCCTGGTTAAACTTCCCTCCCACAGTGAACCACGCGGGAGCACTCGGTGCGATGCACGTGCACTGGGGGCCGCCGTTCTCAGGGCGCATGGCTCAGCCAGACGTGCAGTGCGACGTGCTCGCCCTCCTCCCACACAGATTCTGATCCAGAGCGTCTGTGAGACGATGGTGCCGAAGCTGGTGGCGGAGGACATCCCGCTGCTCTTCAGTCTCCTGTCGGACGTGTTCCCCGGCGTCCAGTACCACCGCGGGGAGATGACCGCGCTCCGGGAGGAGCTGAAGAAAGTGTGTCAGGAGATGTACCTGACGTATGGAGACGGGGAAGAAGTTGGCGGAATGTGGGTTGAAAAGGTACCTGGGATTGTTCTGTTGGGGGGCGGCTGCAGCCATGACAACTGCGGGCCGCCGCACACGAAGAGAACGTTAGAGCTGCCAAGGCCGGGCCTGCTGCTTTATGTTGGCCCCCACGCCTGTGTGGACTGTTTTCTTTTTTTAGATTTATGTTTATTGATTTTTAGAGAAAGGAAGGGGCGGGGAGAGAGAGAAACAACTATCACCTTCCTCCTGCTGTCTGGGCCTGCGGGGACTGAGCCGCAACCCAGGCACATCAGGATTGAGCCTTTCGGTTTACGGGACGAGGCCCAACCCACTGAGCCACACCCGCCAGGACTGTACTCTTTTCTTAAATGTAGAGAAGGCAAAACTTACCTGAGAATTTTACTTACGTGAGATAGTTCATTCTCTGAAAATGCTGGCTAAGGGTGTGATTTATAACAGAAAATGTTTACGCCAATGAGAGTTTTACTTACAAGACTTTCTAGCACCAGGCACTGACGGCGTATGTCTCTAACCAACTCATGGCTGACATACTGCATTGGCCTCTTCCCTTCCTCTGGGAGGCTCACATCAGGAAAAGAGTATTGCTCACAGCTGTGCGCACTGCGCCTGCGAGCGCTGCCTGCATTGAACACCCGCGGTCTCCCCTGATGGAGGGGTAGTTGGGGGGGCTTACATGTCTGTCAGGCAACTGGGTCAGTGTCTCCCATTCCACTGGCTCCCACCTTCCTGACTCACCGAGGGGCCCTCCACAGTGTAGTTACAGCCCTTGTGAAATAGTTTTGTAGGTGTGGCCTGTGTGAAGTGTCTCTGGTTAAAAAGTTTCAGTGCTGCCCTAGCTGGTTCAGTGGATAGAGCGTCGGCCTGTGGACTGAAGGGTTCCGGGTTCGATTCTAGTAAAGGGCACATGCCTGGGTTGCAGGCTCAATCCCCAGTAAGGAGGGCGTGCAAGAGGCAGCGAATCGATGATAGGTCATGTGCTGTGTGTCTGCCCGCAGGTCCTCCAACTCTACCAGATCACCCAGATCAACCACGGCCTGATGATGGTGGGGCCCTCGGGGAGCGGGAAGAGCATGGCCTGGCGCGTTCTTCTCAAGGCTTTGGAGAGACTCGAGGGGGTGGAAGGCGTGGCCCACATCATCGACCCCAAGGCCATCAGCAAAGACCACCTGTACGGAACCCTGGACCCCAACACCAGGGAATGGACCGATGGGCTGTTCACACATGTTCTGAGAAAGTAAGTCGCTCGGTCAGTGAGTTCCAGTGGGACCTGGCGCTCTGTCCAGCCCGAGTCTGAGCCAGTGACACAGTCAGCTGAGAAACCCTTGCAGGGCGAGCATTTAAAATCTTAAAGCCTCGAGTGAGTCCCAGCTGTGACCCTCCCACAGGATCATCGACAACGTGCGGGGCGAGCTGCAGAAGCGCCAGTGGGTCATCTTCGACGGCGACGTGGACCCGGAGTGGGTGGAGAACCTGAACTCGGTGCTGGATGACAACAAGCTCCTGACTCTGCCCAACGGCGAGCGCCTCAGCCTCCCGCCCAACGTAGGCACTTCCTCTGTCACGGCCCTGCCCGTCCCAACTGTAGGCCGAGTGCCCGCGGAGCCCGGCCCTGGAGATGCTCCCGCTTCCGGGGGGAGCAGCTGGTTGTGCAGATACCTCTCAGTCAGCCTGCACACTGGGTTATTCACGCCCAGGGCTAGTGAGAAGCGTTTCATAGGCTTATAAGCAACTCTCCGCTGTGAATATTAAGCACCTCAGCCCTTCCCATGACCCCATGAGTGGGGTTGGAGGTAGGGTTTCTGAAGCTACTGTGTATGAGAAGGTGGCACCTGAGGGATTCAGATAGCGGCGTTGTCACGGCTGTCCCTGGGGGTGAGCATTGGATCAGGCCCTGAACACACCGCCTGCAGACGCGGAAACATGGGCAGGCCTGGCGTGGGTTCGCACTCATTCTTGACCCAGCGTTTTTGGAGCCGTTGTGTGCGGCCCGTTCTAGATGCTGGACGTGCAGGAATAAAGAGCACAGACAGAACCCTGGCTGTCCTGGGGCTCACAGTCGCTGGGAAGACAGATGGGCAAGATAAGAGCGATGGTGTGAGCAGAAAGGATGCTGGGAGAGGGCGGGCTGTGTTGGTGGCAGGTGGAGGTTGCCCCGTCGGCTGGGGCAGCCAAGGCATCACTGGGAAGGTGGGTCTTGGTGGGGATTGAGGGGTGAGGGGAGCCCTATGGGCTTCTGGGCGTTCTGGGTGAAGGGACAGATGGCAGAAGGAGAAGTGGCAGGTGCCGGTGAGTGCGAGGAAAGCAAGGGGCAGCGGCTGGTGTGGAAGAACGAGGGGAGAAGGCAGTGAGGTCACAGAGGACATGGGCCTCGGGGTCCTTGTGAGGACAGAGCCTGCCCGCTGGGTGAGCTGGAAGCACGGGAGAGCGTCTGGACAGTGCCACTGTTTGTTGCCAAAGACCCCTCTGGCTGCTGGTTGGAGGACAGGCTGGAAGCAAGGGGACCTTTGGAGGCTGCCTGGCACCCCTGGCAGGGCCGTGGGGGTGGGTCGGAAGCGAAGGTGTAGGGAGTGGCTGATGGACCACCAGTGGCGGGTGTGAGAAAGGAGGAGCGGAGCACGACAGGTACTTGGCCGCCACAGCTGTGCCCACTCAGACGCGTGTCTGGATTTGACTAGTCTGGTGCTTTCTCAGAGTGCGTTGTCCAGTAGAGGCTAACTGTTGTCGGAGAGAGAGCGCTCTCCCGGAGGCACGTGAGCACCCAGGTGGGGCTCCGGAGTCTGGGCATCTGGTCCGAATCTGCGCCTCGCCATCTGGTGGCTGTGGGGCCTGGGAAAGCCCCAGCCCGTCTAACGTGGAGACGCTGCGCGCCTGCCCCGGGCACTGGCGAGGGCGGAGCAGGTTCCGGCGGGAGCCTGGGCCCGATGAGCAGGGGTGCTCACTGCTGGCGTCCCCTTCCCGGAGCCGTGGCTTCTCCTCCAAGGGCCCGTTTTGTCGGTGTCACTGCTCTCACCACACTTCCTGCCCAGATTCTCAGGGGAGAGGTTAGTGGAGATTGTAGTGATGTGAACGAACTACAGTTACTTTTTCTTTTAAACTAATGCAGGAAAATTGGGTAGAAATCACTCTTTCAGGGCATACATAGGAAAAAGAATGGTAACATCCAAGTTTCTATCAGACCTGCATCGTTGAACCTGCTTGATGTTTTCCCTCCAGGTGCGAATAATGTTTGAGGTGCAGGACCTGAAGTACGCCACCCTGGCCACCGTGTCGCGCTGCGGCATGGTCTGGTTCAGTGAGGACGTGCTCAGCACAGACATGATCTTCAACAACTTCCTGGCCCGGCTGCGCAGCATCCCCCTGGACGAAGGGGAGGACGAGGCCCAGCGCCGGCGCAAGGGCAAGGAGGACGAGGGCGAGGAGGCTGCGTCCCCGATGCTGCAGGTAGGCACAGCGAGCTCGGGTCCGAGGGTTGTGTGTCTCCCCGCCCCCCACGCACACACGTGCACATGCGCACAGCGGAAGCCAGGCACCCTCTTGAGGTTTGTGTTACACCAGCCCCCGAGGAGGCCCAGCCGCTGCAGCTGCCAAAGTTAAGGCCCGCGGGAGAGCGAGAAGAGCCCTGTGTTTGCTTCCTTCCCGCCGCAGACTGATCGACGTCTGCCCTTTCACTGGTGGTGGGAACCAGTGTTCCCAGGAAACGTGGCTTTTGAGAACCATCAGGATGAAGGGATGAGGATTGGTCATTTAAGCTCATCCTTCGTTTTTTAATCCAAAATATATTCTCCCCAGGTCAAGTGACCCTCCTGGGCCTAGATTAGAAGCGCTGAAAATGCCCAGACTCTTGAAATGAGTTAACACGGCATTTTCTTCCTCTCGCAGATCCAAAGGGACGCGGCAACCATCATGCAGCCGTACTTCACGTCCAACGGCCTGGTCACCAAGGCCCTGGAGCACGCCTTCAAGCTGGAGCACATCATGGACCTGACCCGCCTGCGCTGCCTGGGCTCCCTCTTCTCCATGCTGCACCAGGCCTGCCGCAACGTGGCCCAGTACAACGCCAACCACCCCGACTTCCCCATGCAGATCGAGCAGCTGGAGCGCTACATCCAGGTGGGCGGCCAGGAGCCACTCTCGGGCTTAATGTTGCGTGGACGTCTGCTTTGTTGTTGTGGGAACTTGATAGAAAACGAGTGGCTTCTCTTTCCACAGCGGTATCTGGTCTATGCCATTCTCTGGTCCTTGTCTGGGGACAGTCGGCTGAAAATGAGGGCCGAGCTGGGCGAGTACATCAGAAGGATCACGACCGTGCCCCTGCCTGCTGCACCCAACATCCCCATCATCGATTACGAGGTCAGTGCGCCGAGGCGCGGCCTTCCCCCTTTGGCGTGACCTTCCCCCTTCGGCGCGGCCTCACTGTGGACTCGGACTCCCCTCTCCGCTTCTAGAAGCAGCTTCTCCTCTTAGATTCATGCTGTACAAGGAGCGCAGACTAGCTTGAAAGTTCTGATTTATGTGAAACGGAGCGTGTCTTGTGAGGAGGCACGGGGCCCCGGGTGACTGTCCCCCGTCTCTGTAGGTGTCCATCAGTGGAGAGTGGTCACCGTGGCAGGCCAAGGTGCCTCAGATTGAAGTGGAGACCCACAAGGTGGCGGCCCCAGACGTCGTCGTGCCGACCCTGGACACGGTTCGCCACGAAGCCCTCCTGTACACCTGGCTGGCCGAGCACAAGCCACTGGTCTTGTGTGGCCCCCCCGGGTCCGGCAAAACCATGACGCTCTTCAGTGCCCTGCGGGCCCTGCCCGACATGGAGGTAACGAGGCGGGAGGTGGACAGGAGGCTGGCGTGGTTGGGTTGGCCCTACGATACGGATTGTGTCGTCCTGTCTGCAGGTTGTGGGTCTGAACTTCTCGAGCGCCACAACTCCAGAGCTGCTGCTGAAGACCTTCGACCACTACTGCGAGTACCGGCGCACGCCCAACGGCGTCGTCCTGGCTCCCGTCCAGCTGGGCAAGTGGCTGGTGCTGTTCTGTGACGAGATCAACTTGCCAGACATGGACAAGTACGGGACGCAGAGGGTCATTTCCTTCATCAGACAGGTTTGTTTACGCCCGCGGGCCCTGCTCCCCAGGTTTGCACGCATGCTCCTAACGTGTCACCCTCCTGCTTCCCTCAGATGGTGGAACATGGAGGCTTTTACCGAACCTCAGATCAAACCTGGGTGAAGCTGGAGAGGATCCAGTTTGTCGGGGCTTGTAATCCGCCCACGGATCCTGGGAGAAAGCCTCTCTCTCACAGGTAATGCCCAGCTCTGCCACCTCACTTGGCCTGACACGCGAATTCCAGGGTGGCTTTATATGTGGCACAACAAACATCTGGGTTTAACTGTAAAAAGGTAGGGCCCCTCCTGGGCTCCTGCACTGCGGTGCGCTGGGAGGCACTGGCGGGTAGAAGCATCGACTCCTCGGGCAGCAGTGATCTGCCCACACCTGTCTGCAGGGCCAGGAAGAGGTTGAAATGAGCCCGCGCTGTTTTCCCGTCTTTAATTCTTTCTCCAGTGCTTTGCATCTGCTATTAGGTGTCAGACTCAGGCCTGAGCTGTGTGGTATGGCCTCAGGTGACTGGCGTGAAGCCTGTGTAGGTGGGTTAGGGAGCAGCTTGGGGTCCGGCCCAGGACGGGCGCCACGCTGGGGCACCGCTCCTCACCGGGAGGCTGAGCCCGCTGTCTTTGCACAGATTCTTGCGTCACGTGCCTGTGGTGTACGTGGATTACCCGGGACCCGCCTCCCTGACGCAGATCTACGGCACCTTCAACCGGGCCATGCTGCGGCTCATCCCATCGCTGCGCACATACGCGGAGCCGCTCACCGCCGCCATGGTGGAGTTCTACACCATGTCGCAGGTACGGGCTTCCCCACCCCCTGGTCATGGGAGGGCTCTGCTAGAAGACAGCTTTATTCCGAGTCCTCCTTTAGCCAAGAGCCTTTCTCCAGAGTCAGCGTTCCCCACGCAGGTCGTGACTGCCGAGGTTTCTGTGCTGCTTGCCCTGCACTTTCCCTGTGAGGCTGGGGCTGTGAACAGTGCAGACGGAGCCTGTCTGACTGTGCGCAGTGTCTGGAGGGGCACCTGCTGTCACTGCTCTCGGCTGGACTCTCACCCCCGCCTGCAAGGCCTCGGCCTATGTCCTCGTTGGCATCTTAATGTTTATTAGAAGCGTCACTGCCACTGGATGAGCACAGTGGTTCTCCCCTGCATCCCTGGGGAAGCCTTCCGTGCCTGCCTTTCCCAGGGCCGTGGGAGAAGAAGGCCCGTTTCCGGCCATCGGCCATCTTGCTCCAGGCCTTTGGGAGCGCTGCCGGGCATGCAACAACTTCCCCAGTTTTTTAATTGTTTTCAGTTGTATATAATTGTAGTTTTTTCCTACAGAATTATTATTGTCATCATTGTAAATCTTTTTCTTTGTTTCAGTTCTGGTTTTAATGAAAATCATGCCTAGAAAGGCTCAACTTAGGAATTTCATTTTTTAAAAATATTTTTAGAAGAATATTTTGTAGGTTGGTTTTTTTTTTCCCCAACATAAAATGAGCAACTTGGATCTAACTTTGTTCTGGACAGTTGTCCAGTTGCTCCAACACTATTTAATCCATCCTAAGTGTTCCTGGGGCTAGGTTCTTTACTTTTAATAAAAGAATGTTATACAGCATTTGACCTTTTGACCACTTTTCGTGTTTTAAGATATTCACATGTAACTCCATTCTCCCGGTTCCCGCAGGAGAGGTTCACCCAGGACACACAGCCCCACTACATCTACTCACCCCGAGAGATGACGAGGTGGGTGCGGGGCATCTTTGAGGCCCTGAGGCCCCTGGAGACTCTGCCTGTGGAAGGGCTCATTAGAATCTGGGCCCATGAAGCCCTGCGCCTCTTCCAGGACAGGTAAGGCCAAGGATCCGGGTAGCACCGTGCCCCCACTTTGAGTCCCTCTGACCCTCTGAGTGGGGTTCAGTAGGCTTGCCTGCCCCTGTGAGCCAGGCTGAGCTGGGGATGGAAGGACCAGAGGCGGCCAGGGCAGCCTTGTGTCTGGGATTCATCATGCCTACCCCCGACAGAATGGGTCACAGCGCACAATGGCTGCCCACCCCTGGTTGCCTGTGACCGTGGGGAGGCACCTTAACCTCTGTCGAGTGGGCACCACACAAGGTAGTTACCTGTGATAACCTGTCCAAGCGCCGAGTTCACTGGTGAGTTCAAGTGCCTTCTAACACGATGTGGCGTGTGGCCTCCATAGCCACCACCCCTTCCTGTCCCCAGTCTTGATTCTCATCAAGGGGTTGCAGCTGTGTCTGAGGCATTGGTTTTCTCTTTCACTGTTGGCCACTTGTGTCAGCTATCCTATATAATAAAGAGCCAACATGCAAATGGTCCTCATGCCCTCATGCCATCACGCTGTAATGGCTCAGACACTCAACATTGGGGGGAGAGAAATGGGGACCAGCCAGGCTGCAGCCCGGGAGGGACAAGCCGCCTGCCCAGCAGTCCCAGGCACCTGTGGCAGCGGCCCAGGTGAAGCCACTCGTCCACAGTCCCCTGGGGCTGCAGCCAGCCCAGGTCTGGGTGCCTGCGGCCAGCCAGAGGGAGGGAAGCCCGGGTCCCGGGTGCCTGCAACCAGCCAGAGGAGGGAATCCTGGGTCTGGGTGTGGGGCGAGGCAGAGGCAGTTAGGGGCAATCAGGCTGGTAGGGGAGCAGTTAGGGGCGATCAGGCAGGCAGGCAGAGGTGGTTGGGGGCGATCAGGCAGGCAGGCAGAGGTGGTTGGGGGCGATCAGGCAGGCAGGCAGAGGTGGTTGGGGGCAATCAGGCAGGCAGGCGAGCAGTTAGGAGCCAGTGGTCCTGGATTGCGAGAGGCAGTCGGACATTCCCTGAGGGGTCCCGGATTGGAGAGGGTGCAGGCTGGGCTGAGGGAAACCCCCCTCCCGCCCTCCCGTGCACAAATTTAATGCACTGGGCCTCTAGTTGTCTTATAAGTTTTGCGTTTTCCTTGTTACTTCGAGTAGGGAATTGCTGATGACTGTGGGGATTAGTATATATCATAGCGTGTTTGTGGTCTGAATCAGACGAAGTGTCACAGTAAAAAGTTGAGTCTTTTTCTCATTTAAGGAATCTTGAAAGTTATTGACCTTGTAAAATCAGGACCTTTTTCTTGCCTTATAATTCCGTGCAACCTTTGTTTTACAACAAATTCCTGTTTGTGTCAGTTTTTTCTTCTTAGAGTTTTAACTTTATGTATTTCAACACTGTAGTTCTTCACAGAATTTTAGGCTCACTTTAGGTTAGTGAGAAAAAGTTAAATTTGTGTTGCCTTAACTAAACACTTAGTAAACAATAGATCTTAACTGACTTGGTATTTAATGCAGCACTAAGTTTCCTATTGCACGTCATTTGGGGAAATGTGCCCATGAGTCAGATCTCAGAACGGGCGGGAGGGCTCAGAGCGGACGCACACAGGGCCAGGCCCTCACCCTCGCAGGTGGCCATCTGCAGCAGGACCAGGTGAGCTCCTCTGGCCACTGGGAATCTCAGCTGCAGGGAGTCGCTTGCAGCTAGTTAGCAGTTACTCCCCTGGGACAGCCTGGCCAATGGCTGCCTCCAGACTGACAGACTGAGAAAGAAGCGTTTGGCAATTACTCCTGGAGACCAGGTATCCTGCCCCCAGGCAGCTGTTCTCATCCCAGCTTGTTGGGGTCTCAGTGCTGCCTTGTAGATCCATGGTTTTCAGGCCAGGCTGCATGGCGTCTCTGGGGCCCACGGGCTGCCTTGCTGAGAGCCTGGAGCGAGGTACATGAGCCCTGGCAGCCTGTGGTTTAAAAGTGCAGTCTTTCTGTTGTTATGTGAGCTACCTTCACTCTCCCTTTTTTTAAAAAAGTATTTTTATTGATTGCAGAGAGGAAGGGAGAGGGAGAGAGAGAAAGAAACATGAATGATGAGAGAGAATCATTGATTGGCTGTCTCCTGCACACCCCCTGGAGTTGAACCCGGGACCCTTCAGTCTGCAGGCTGACACTTTATCCACTGAGCCACACCAGCCAGGGCTCGCTTTCCCTTTTTTAAGTTAAAAAATGAATTTTGAATGCTAGCCGGTTTGGCTCAGTGGGTAGAGCGTTGGCCTGTGGATTGAAGGGTCCCGGGTTCGATTATGATCAAGGGTATTATGCCCGGGTTGTGGGAGTGTGCAGGAGGCAGCTGGTCAATGATTCTCTCTCATCATTGATGTTTCTATTTCTCTCTCTCTTCCTTTCTGAAATCAGTAAAAATACTTTTTAAATGGATTTTGAGCTATAGTGTAATTTTCACAGCTTTCCCAAAATACCAGAGAAAAGGGTTTAGATTTGAATGTAGGCATAGCCACCGTGCGTCTCAGTTCTGATTGCAGTAACTCCATCATGCCTGCTCAGTGTAGTCACCTCCCAAGGTCCCCTCACAGCTGTAGGGACAGGCACAGCTCACCTGCTTGCTGTTTTCTCCACGAGCCTGCGCCTCAAGCTGCACACTGCCGTTCCCCTCTGTCCTCAGCACCCGCGTCAGAGCACGTTCAGCAAGCTGAGACCCTGAACCACGGTTTCTTCTTAAACCACTGTGGTTAAGCCTTTTAAGGGAGTTGTTTTCAGTGTGGTGCCATACGTCTCAGTGTTTTATATTTAACTAGAAGCCTGGAGCATGAATTCATGTGTGGGTGGGTGGGGTCTGGCCGGCCAGGGGGAGGGGCCGAGGGTGGTTGGCAGGCCGCCCCTGCCTCCTGGTGGAACTCCTGGTCAAGGGGACAATTTGCATATTAGCCTTTTATTATATAGGACAGGATGTTAAAACTTTGGATTGCTTAAGCATCTCGAGTTCAGATTCTCAGCTTTTTCCATTTGTAGAAAATGAAAATTTCTGGTAAAGACTGATCTCAGCCCATGGAGTCACCCCCAACACACACAACCTAGTGTCCCGTCCCGTCCCACCCTCCACCCCCCCAACCCCCGCCCCAATTGGTCTCCGGACTCACATGCTGCTCTCCCGACAGGCTTGTGGAGGACGAGGAGCGGCGCTGGACCGACGAGAACATCGACATGGTGGCTCTGAAGCACTTCCCCAACATCGACAAGGAGAGAGCCATGAGCCGGCCCATCCTGTACAGCAACTGGCTGTCCAAGGTGACCAGGCCCTGCAGTCAGCCATGTCCCCTCCTCTGTGACCTGTCAGTCAGCCCTGACCCCTCCTCTGTGACCAGGCCCTGTAGTCAGCCATGTCCCCTCTTCTGTGACCTGTCAGTCAGCCCTGATACCTCCTCTGTGACCCCCAGGCCCCTCTGTGACCAGGCCCTGCAGTCAGTCATGTCCCCTCCTCTATGACCTGTCAGTCATCCCTGACCCCTCCTCTGTGACCCGGCCCTGCAGTCGCCCTGCTCCCTCCTCTATGACCTGTCAGCCAGCCCTGCTCCCTCCTCTGTGACCTGTCAGTCAGCCCTGCTCCCTCCTCTGTGACCCCCTAGACCCTTCCTCTGTGACCCCCTGGACCCCTCCTCTGTGACCTGGCCCTGCAGTCAGCCATGCCCTCTCCTCTGCCTTCCTGTCAGTTAGAATGAGCCTCTGACCAAAAAGGTGTCTGTCTGGAAGTGCGCTGTCAACGAAGGTGGTTACACGCATGACGATGACCGCGTCTCTGCAGCCACTGATAACTTAGGGGTTTAGGGTAGAGTCCCAGGAGTGTGGTGGGACGGCTCTTTCTATCTCCATGCGATGGTTGCTCCGACCAGCAGATGTGGCTTCAGCGTGTTTGCGGGGAAAGCCTCTGCTTCCCCTTCGCTCTCACTTTCCTCACACTAACAAGGGGGAGCTTTCTTGTGTGAAAGTCTCCTACACGGAGATACTACACAGAGGAGACGTTCCAGCACAGCAGCGAGCCGTCCTTTTCTCTGAAAAGGTGGTCGGGACGCTTTAGTGAGTTGTCGTCTTCCTGTGCACGTCATTTGGTAGCGCCTGATTCGGGGACGTGTCAGGGTCACAGTCTAAAAGGGGCGAGGCAGGGACGTGGCCTGTCTGGGAGAGGTCTTGGCGTCGGGTCTTCACAGGCTCACGGGCCTCCTGAGTGTCAGGAAGGGCTTGCCAGACAGAGGGCCTGACAGGAGCAAAAGCAGCGGGCCGGTATGTTCATTGTGCTAGAACAAGCATGTCAGACTCAAAGGCTAACACGGACCAAATAAGGTTTAAGTGTATGTGGCTGCAAAAAAACAAAAGCTTCAATTTTCATAGACACGTAGGTTTATTCCGATAGAGACATGCTGAACACAAAGGGCTGAAATAAATGATTCATCGTTAACATAAAATAGAACATTTTAATAAAAGTTAATATTTTTTCTTGAACATTAACTTATCAGACACTGAATAACCACAAATTAATAAGCGTAACACAAATAAACCTATTTTTCTTGTTCTCCGAAAGCAAAATATTTCCTTTTGTGCACACCAAACAAGTCAGTCCAAGACTAATGACGTGGCCATCAGCTGCTAAAATATTCACTGCTAGTATTAGTGGAGAGAAATGGTGCACCTGCATGTAAGGCGAGTAAGGGAAATGAATGCAACACGATAATAGTAATCAGTCATTAATGATCGTTGTAGTTCATTATTAATAATTATGTATAACAGGGTATTGTAAAAAGCTAACGAAATTTTTGTTAAACCGTTTCTTATATACCGTTGTATTGGCTGGGAGTTTGACATGCTTGTGCTAGAATGTCCTATTTACTTCCAGACTTGAGATGCTAATCCTTCAGTTATAGGCAGTAGCTCCTCCCAGTGGCTTGTCTTTTAACTCTTTGGTGTTTTTTGAAAACCGAATGTTTTTTGTTGTTTTTAATACATTTTTATTGATTTTAGAGAGGAAGGGAAAAAGATAGAAACAGCAATAATGAGAATCATTGATCAGTTGCCTCTTGCATGCCCCCTACTGGGGATCGAGCCACAACCCAGGCATGTGCCCTGACTGTGAATTGAACCAGGACCTCCTGGTTCATAGGTCGAAGTTCAACCACTGAGCCACACCGGCTAGGCGAAAAACAAATGTTCTTAAAGAAATACTATTTAAATCCATAATTGATCAGTAGTTTTGCTTGTGTATGGAGTGAGCTATGGACGCATTTTCTTTCCTGTGAACATCCACGGTCCCAGCACTGTTTGTTGAATGACCTCTGCTCTGCAGTGACACTATCAAAATGGACTTCCGGTGTGCATGGGTCTGTTTCAGAGCTCCATCCTGTCCACGGCTCGGTTTGTTGCTTCCTGTGCACAAACCACATCCTCCTGATGACAGTGATAAGTCTGTCTGATGGGCTAGGTCCTCACCCCTGGCTCTTCTGTAGGGAGGTCCTGACCCTTTGGGCCTCTCCTCTCCAAATGTCACTTAGACTCGGTTTGTCAGATTGTAGCAAACTGCCACCCACTGCTGGGATTCCATTGATTGTCTGTGGATGGACGTGACCTGTGCACGGTCGGAGGCTTTGTCTGCAGGACCGTGGTTCTCTCCGTTCACACAGGTCTCCTCGTGTCTTCAGGGAGTCGGCCTTCTCTGTGCAGATTCTCCGTGTTTCCAGATCTGGTCCCAGTTACCTTGTATTTTTTCTTTGCTGTGTTGTAAATGACATCTTTTATTGCATCTTTAACAGAGGGTCATTCATTAATATGGAAATATGATTGACTTTGGTATAACTAAGATCGTTTCTTCTTAGTAATTTGGGTCTTACCTTCTTGCTACAGGATTACATCCCAGTAGACCAAGAAGAGTTGAGAGATTATGTCAAAGCGAGGCTGAAAGTCTTCTATGAAGAAGAACTGGACGTTCCCCTGGTCCTGTTTAATGAAGTGCTGGACCACGTGCTCCGGATCGACCGGTGCGCTTCTTGTTGTCACTGCTCCCCACTCACCTGAGCTGCTCTGGGGGGCGGGGGGTTGGTACAGGGACTGGTGCTCTTCTCCCGACTGACCCTCCCAAGTCCCACCTCAGCGCCCCCTGCCAAGGGACCCCCCCGCCTTCTTTCTGAGTCCAGCTTTTCTGTCCCACACTTGCCTGCTAAGCAGACCTCCATCAGCTGATCTTTTCATCCCACTGGACCTGGCAAATAAACAGGTTAAATTGTTATTTAACAAATTCAAGTTAAAACACATTAGAAATATTGTAGACTGAATCCTAGGAAAGTCCAGGACACGAGTATCAAAAGGGGAATGCAGCGTAAAGCCTTAAAATGTATTCTTTCTGGTACCGTTTCAGAATATTCCGCCAGCCTCAAGGCCACTTGCTTCTGATTGGGGTCAGTGGAGCGGGAAAAACCACCCTGTCCCGATTCGTGGCCTGGATGAACGGGTTGAGTGTGTACCAGATCAAGGTGGGTCTCCGTAGGCTCTTCATCCAGCAGGGGTCTGGTTCCTGCACGGAGCTCCCGGGTGAGAGGGCCTAACCTGCCGCTGCCCCCGCAGGTCCACAGGAAGTACACGGGGGAAGACTTTGACGAAGACCTTCGGACAGTGCTGAGACGTTCTGGCTGCAAAAATGAAAAGATAGCATTTATAATGGACGAATCCAACGTGTTGGATTCTGGATTCCTGGAGCGAATGAATACGCTTCTGGCCAATGGAGAGGTGAGGCAGTGACCTGTCGCACTGGTGGCTGTTCCGTGGTCGCATCACCAGGACCAGTCGGGCATGGTGCTGTTTATCTCCTAGGTCCCTGGTCTGTTCGAAGGCGATGAGTACGCCACCTTGATGACCCAGTGCAAAGAGGGGGCCCAGAAGGAGGGCCTGATGCTGGACTCGCACGAGGAGCTGTACAAGTGGTTCACCAGCCAGGTCATCCGCAACCTCCATGTCGTCTTCACCATGAACCCGTCCTCAGAGGGACTCAAGGACCGCGCGGCCACGTCCCCGGCTCTCTTCAACAGGTACACGGTCTGCGCTCAGCTCTGGGTCAGCACATGGGTTTCCCTCCAGGGGCAAACCCTGCCTTGGCCGCTGTCTGAGACTCGGGCATTTCCGCAGGTGTGTATTGAACTGGTTTGGGGACTGGTCCACGGAAGCGCTCTATCAAGTTGGCAAAGAATTCACCAGCAAGATGGACCTGGAGAAGCCGAATTACATTGTGCCCGACTACATGCCGGTCGTGTATGACAAACTGCCGCAGCCACCGTCACACCGCGAGGCCATCGTGAACAGCTGCGTGTTTGTCCACCAGACGCTTCACCAGGTGGGTCACAGAGCGGGGCCCTACGGCACGTCACGGTTGCCCCTGCGCTGTCACCTGCAACAGAGATACCCTGCTCGTCTGCTTCCTGACCTCTGTCAACATCTCCTTGTCACCGCCCTTTCCCGCCCCCGATTCTACCCAAAGTGTTCCCTCCTGTGCTCACTGACGCCCTGTGTCCGGGGCTGAGCCCTCCTCGCCCAGGGATCTGCATGCTGTTTCTGTAAAGGGCCAGACGGGTCTCTGGCTCTGCCCTTGTAGCACAGAAGCCCCGCAGTTCCCGTGTGGACGATGGGCGTGCTGTGCCGCCCCGCTTCCTGCGCAGGAACGTGCGGTGGCAGGGCTTGCCTGGGCCTGGCTGCTGACGTTGCTCCTGACTCTGGTAGAAGCGTCCAGTCCGCTTGCACCTGAAAAGCCTGTAACAACTACTCTGAGCTTGTGGGGGTTCTGGTGGCCACTGCCCTGCCCTCCACACCCCCATCACACCTGTGGGCACCTCCGTGGCTTCCAGAATGCCGTCCAGCCCTGGCTTCCTGCTGGCCGCAGGTCCCGCCGCTGTGCGTCACACATCCCCCTCTGGCAGAGGGGCAGCGTGGTGACAGGGAGCCTGGGCTGCCTTGCCCAGGGCTGGCTCGTGGTGGTGCCCACAGAAAGCAAGCATGGGCGGCAGAGGCGGCATAACGAGCCGTAGCAATCCCGTTGGTAGTTCCATAGCGACTACACCGCCATGGCCCGCCCCAGGAAGCACGTCTGAGGTTGTCAGAATCCCCTTCCTGTCTTAGAGGAACTGGAGGAGGAAGCTTAGGTTTCAAGACCTCGCAGGAGGCTGAGCCAAGGCCCCAGCTCAAGTGTTGTGGCCCCTGAGGGCTAGGCACGTGCCACGTGTCACACTATAGCCAACGGGAAGAACAGGAGGAGCCTTGGAGGCTAAATCGCAGAGAACGCCCTGAAGAGTGAAAGGTTTAACTTTATTTTGAAAAGGCTAATGCTCGGCTCGCCAAGCGGGGTGGCAGGACGATGGCCATCACGCCTCGCCACTACCTGGACTTCATCAACCACTACGCCAACCTGTTCAACGAGAAGCGGAGCGAGCTGGAGGAGCAGCAGATGCACTTGAACGTCGGGCTCAGGAAGATCAAGGAGACTGTCGACCAGGTACTCGCCGCACCGCCATGCTCCACGGGGCACAGCAGTGAGGGCCTCCAAGTAGTTACCCACGGTTCTCCCGCTGGCGTGGATCTGTGTTTCAGGTAGAAGAGCTGCGTCGTGACTTGAGGATAAAGAGCCAAGAGCTGGAGGTGAAGAATGCAGCGGCCAATGACAAGCTGAAGAAGATGGTGAAGGACCAGCAAGAGGCCGAAAAGAAAAAGGTGAGTTTTATTTCAGGATCTGCAGCCCTCGTGAGCCGGCGTTTCAGTCTCCGAGGAGGGTGGGAACTGCGACTGAGGTGGCTTTCGGGGTTTAACAGGTTAAGCGGTGGTGGTGCTTGGGGCAGGGTGAGGAGTGCGGCTCTAGGAGCCACTCGGCAGGTTACCCATCCGTAGTCCAGCGCTGAGCCGGCCTTCCCTTCCAGGTCATGAGCCAGGAAATCCAGGAGCAGCTGCACAAGCAGCAGGAGGTCATCGCAGACAAGCAGATGAGCGTCAAGGAGGACCTGGACAAGGTGGAACCCGCCGTCATCGAGGCCCAGAACGGTACGGGCGGCCTTCGGCCCTCACAGCAGCGCTCCGTGCAGCGAGGCTGCTTCCGCCTTAGCAAGGCCCTTCTCATGAGACAACTGACGAAACAAGCTTCATGCTGATACACTTCCTAACAACCTGGGGATTGCTTAAATAGGCCCTTTGTAATTCTGGAAATACTCTCAGTGTGCAGTGTTGCCCTCTTGTGGTCATGTCTGACAGTGCTCTGGTCATGGCCGGTGGCTGCTGATTTAAGTGGTGACCACAGTGCTTCCCGTTCCTTCCACCGTGGCTCGCGCCCTGTGAACGGCGGCTGCAGGGGGCAGACCTGCTTTGTTGGCAGTCTACACAGTAATTAGTGGACTCACCCTGTGCCCCTGCCTGCTCGCTAACATTGAACTCCGTTCCAGTAACTCATATGTTGTCTCCACATCACACAAGATAAACAGGCACCATCCAAACTGTACATTTTTACTCACAGTTTGACGTAGGCGAGAATTTAATTTAGTTATCTGCTGAGTAATCGCTTAAAAAGTGTTTTAAATCAAGTTTAGGCTGGAAAACTGCCTTTCAGCGTGTGGACGGCACTGACCATTTCTGAGGCCTGTTGGGTCCATGTCCTCACGCAGCCAGTCAGACAGCTTCTAGACTGGCCGGTCGAAAGCCTCTTTGTTTAAACTGTATGAAATGCACAGTTACGTTACGTTTAAAAACATTTTTAAAATAGTTCCAATCCTTCGTGAGGCAGTTTTAAAGGTGAGAGCCTGCTTTTCATACAGCGTTGCAGCTTGTGCTAGTTCAGTAAGCTCTCCAGGACTGTTTAAAAGACCGGCTGCTGAAGCTGTTCTGGGGTTTAAGGACAGAAACTCGGCTGTTCCTGAGCAGTTGTCCTGCTGTGATTGGAGTCCAAGTGTCTGGCTGTGGTTTGCTCCCTTCTCACTGTCATGCTGTCTCTCCCCCCAACCTCTTCCGCCTCCACCGCGCTCAGCCGTGAAGTCGATCAAGAAGCAGCACCTGGTGGAGGTGCGGTCCATGGCCAACCCCCCTGCCGCCGTGAAGCTGGCGCTCGAGTCCATCTGTCTGCTGCTGGGCGAGAGCACCACGGACTGGAAGCAGATCCGCTCCATCATCATGCGGGAGAACTTCATCCCCACCATCGTCAACTTCTCTGCCGAGGAGATCAGGTGAGCGGTGCGGGCCCGAGGGAACTGCGGGTGTCGAGGTGGTGGCTGTCTCTGGCGTAAGTTGTGTTAGTCACAGAGCTGCCTTTCCAGGCCACTCCCACCCACAGGAGTCAGGTTTTCCCCACGTTTCTGCTGGGTTTTCTGGTTCCTTCACCCCTGCGAGCCAAGCCCGGCTGCAGAGCTGGCCCCAGCCTGTCTCCTGTCAGGGAGGCGAGAGGCCGAAGGTCCGAGTCCTCAGCAGCAGCGTCCACTGTCACCTAGAATGAGGGTCGGAGTGGCTCATCCTCCGTGTCACTGGGCAGCAGATGGGAACTGGCCATTGCATTTGGATTTCCTAAGAGCTCTGCTTCACTTTGCCTGGCACGTCCTTAGCAACACACCTCTCTGTTGCAGTGACGCCATAAGGGAGAAGATGAAGAAGAACTACATGTCCAACCCGAGCTACAACTATGAAATTGTGAACCGGGCTTCCCTGGCCTGCGGGCCGATGGTGAAGTGGGCCATCGCACAGGTAAGGAGCCCAGGAGCCCAGGAGCTCCCGTGCGCGGTGACCTCCTGTGCCGTTGCTTGTAAATAAGCGTTCCGTCCGCCCTCCTCAGCTCAACTACGCAGACATGCTGAAGCGCGTGGAGCCTCTGCGCAACGAGCTGCAGAAGCTGGAGGACGACGCCAAGGACAACCAGCAGAAGGCCAACGAGGTGGAGCAGATGATCCGGGACCTGGAGGCCAGCATCGCCCGCTACAAGGAGGAGTACGCGGTGCTCATCTCCGAGGCCCAGGCCATCAAAGCAGACCTGGCCGCCGTGGAGGCGAAAGTAAGTCCTCGGGGACCCGCGCCCTCTGCCCACACCCGGATTCTGCCTCTTGGTGTTAACATGCGGGGCTTGCTGGCCTCACTTGGCAGAGGCAGTCAGCACCATGAGCACGTGCTGCACGCACCGCCTTTGTCTCAGCCAGTTAGCTCTGTCGTGGCTGAGAGGATGCTGGGGGCGCTGAGTGGCATGTAGGTGGATGCCCCTGGGCGGGCTGAAGCCAGTGCACCCCCCCCCCCCCCCCCCCCGCAGCTCCCAACCTGTTTGTTCTCCAGTCACCGAGGGCCTCCTTGTCAGGGCCTCCCGTCCACTGTGTCCCCGTCATTGCTCACACCCGCCTCCGAGTCCTCGGAATACTCTCATCTCTGCCCCGCATCTTCCCTGCAGGCCAGCCCTTCTCAGCTGTCCCTTCACCTTCCTTCTTCCTGCCCGTCTCTGCTCACGCGGGCTGATACGCCCGTCCCTTCGGGCTGTGACCTGGAGCCTGTTTGCATTTCCAGCCTGCCCCCAAGCCTGCAGTGTGGGGAAGGCGTGCACTTCCCGTGTAGACCCTGCTGCTTGTCCTCTAGGTGAACCGGAGCACTGCCCTCCTCAAGAGTCTGTCTGCGGAACGCGAACGCTGGGAAAAAACAAGCGAAACCTTCAAAAACCAGATGTCGACCATCGCTGGGGACTGTCTCCTGTCGGCGGCGTTCATTGCTTACGCGGGTTACTTCGACCAGCAGATGCGGCAGAACCTGTTCACCACGTGGTCCCATCACCTGCAGCAGGCCAATATCCAGGTACAGTCCCGGGAGCTTCCGGGGAGGGGGCGAGCCTAACCGGGTCCAGGAAACTGGCCCCGCCCAGCAGCGTGCAGGCGAGGAGCCCTAACCGCCCCGCCCCTCAGTTCCGCACAGACATCGCCAGGACGGAGTACCTCTCCAATGCTGATGAGCGCCTGCGCTGGCAGGCCAGCTCCTTACCTGCCGACGACCTGTGCACAGAAAACGCCATCATGCTCAAACGCTTCAACAGGTATGCCGGTTGCCAGGCATGTGCAGACCCCATTTCCAACACGCCTCCGTGGGCAGGGTGGACGGGACGTTGGCCGTGGGCAGGCAGTGCTGACCGGGTCTGTGCTCACCTCCGATGGAGGGGGCATGTCCTTCTGTTCGGTCTCAGCGTCTGAATCCTCTACAGCGACCGTTTCTGTCTAACCTTTTGAAACTGAATGGCCGAGTTGTGTGTCGGGGTGGACATTAAACAGACCAGACCCTCTTGAAATGTTAGAACTAAAAATACTCAGCTTGAAGTAGTGTTACAGGGGAAATTGCTGCCGGAGTGAGACATGGACCGACTCCACGAAGGAGGGCTAGACACTGCCGGTCACAGGGTCCTCGGGACGGACCGTGATGGCACCCAGCTCGGGCTCGGCCCTCTGCAGCAGCGCTCACACCCAGTGTCCCTGCTGTTTTCTTTGGGGATTTTTAAAGTCGATTTTTAGTGAGAGAGAGAAGCATCAATGTGAGAGCGCTAAACATCTATCGAGTCTGTAACCCGGACATGTACCCTAACCGGGAATCAAACTGGCAACCTTTTGTGGTACCGGACTCTGCCCAACCAAGCCACGCCGGCCCGGGTTACCACCTCATCCTCAGGTTTATTTTTAACCTCACCCGAGCGTGTCGGAGCCTGGGAGCCCTTGGTGTGCCACTGTTCCAGGGACACAGACGTGGGACTGCCAGTGTTGGAGTTCGGGAGCAAACCCTCAGGTCCCAAAGCAGATGAGCAGCTCGCCTGTGGTGCTGGCGAGAGTGTTGCTCCGTCGGTGGTGTGTGGAGCTGGATCCGTCTCATGGAAAGCACGCACACTTCTGGGCGCTGATTCGATAGCTGGCACGTGGGGCCAGAGTGCACCAGGTGCCCTCGTTAGGCCCGTGCACGGGGAAGCCGGGGGTCCTTGCCAGCCCGCTGTCCACACAGAGCCGTGCACGCACCAAGAGGGCTCGGCAGACGGAGTGAGGCCAGGTGCTGAGCAGGGGGGTGCGCTCCCCCTCGGACACACACGTGTCTATAAACGCCTCAGCCTTCTCCACACAGACCGACCAGAAACGGGGGGCCACGGCGGATTCTTCTCACTTTTTGTAGTTTCTGAGCTTTAGAGAAGCATGTGTGTATATATTACGTTTTAAACTTTGTCTTAATTGGCTGTGTGACCCTGAACAGATTTTAGCCTCTTGGTTCCTCATTTATAAAAACTGGTGTGAGAACATGCCTGGTGGGATTATTGCTGACAGGTGCAGCCGTAGCACTGATGTTCCTACCCACAAAGGGCTGTGACTCGTACACGGAACAGGCATTCTGCCGTGTGCTCTGCTGAGAGAGGGGTTTCACTGCAGCCCTGCTCAGCATCTCTGTTCGGTCACGATTGTCATTAGTATTTGCAAGCCACACCTGAGCGGCAGTAGCCTCTCCACCTGCCTTGTCCGGCTCGGCCCCCCGCCCCCCATGTTCTTGTCCTTCCTGTTGCCTTCCCTGACCGGCTCCTCTGCCTCGTCCTCAGGTACCCGCTGATCATCGACCCCTCGGGACAGGCCACGGAGTTCATCATGAACGAGTACAAGGACCGCAAGATCACGCGGACCAGCTTCCTGGACGACGCCTTCAGGAAGAACCTGGAGAGCGCGCTGCGGTTCGGGAACCCGCTGCTGGTCCAGGTCTGTGCGCCTCTGAGCTCCTCACATCCTGCTTCCGAGAGTCAAGTCCTTTCAGGGCGACGCTTAGTTGTTTCAAACACAGGAAGTCCATGAGAGATACACCTGACTGACGTGGTACAAAGGGGCAGATTGTGAGCTTTGTGAGCCTGCCTGTAGCAGAGCAGGGAAAGCTCAGAGGTTGTTCTGTCAGAAAACAAACCCAACAAAAGCAGTGCTCGCACGGAGATTCCACTTAGCTGGACCCGTCCCCTGGCAGTGACGAGGTGCCCAGCAGTCGTGGGCACGTCTGGCTAATGTGACTAAGGGACGGGGTGTTTTTTAAAGCAGCCACTGTGGCTCTGGCTGCTGTATTGCCAGCGCTGGTCTGAACAGCTGGTGCGCTGGGAAGGTGTGCTTACCCAGAGCAGGACGTCTGTCGGTGCACCCTTACCTGGGTGCACACAGTACTCACCCCGCCAACGGCACGTGTGTCTGCAGGACGTGGAAAGCTACGACCCCGTGTTGAATCCAGTGCTGAACCGCGAGGTGCGGCGCACGGGAGGGAGAGTGCTCATCACCCTCGGGGACCAGGACATTGACCTGTCCCCCTCCTTCGTCATCTTCCTGTCCACCCGCGATCCAACCGTAAGGAGCGAGGCCCGTCCCGTAGGAAAATGGCTTGTTGGGGTCGAGGCTGACGCACCCAAGCAGATGGTCCCGTTACCCCTTCCGGCAGGTGGAGTTCCCGCCAGACCTCTGCTCCCGGGTCACCTTCGTCAACTTCACCGTCACCCGCAGCAGTTTACAGAGCCAGTGTCTCAATGAGGTGCTCAAAGCAGAGAGACCGGACGTGGACGAGAAACGCTCCGACCTTCTTAAGCTCCAAGGTACGTTTCTGGGTGGGGCCGGAGGCCGGGCTTCGAGGGGCCGATGTTTGGGCGTGCGCCGGGCTCGCAGAGCGCATCCCTTAGCAAGGAGCGCTGCCGCAGACCCCCGTGTCGGTGGTTCCAGGGGAGTTCCAGCTCCGCCTGCGGCAGCTGGAGAAGTCCCTGCTGCAGGCGCTCAACGAGGTGAAGGGGCGCATCCTGGACGACGACACCATCATCACGACGCTGGAGAACCTTAAGCGGGAGGCCGCCGAGGTGACGCGCAAGGTCGAGGAGACCGACATCGTGATGCAGGAGGTGGAGACGGTGTCCCAGCAGTACCTGCCGCTGTCCACCGCCTGCAGCAGCATCTACTTCACCATGGAGTCCCTGAAGCAGGTGACCACGCGGCAGGCAGGGGCCTCGGCCGGGCGAGGGCACGCGGTGCCGCGTGGGTGCTAACAGCCGCGTCCCCTCCTCGGCAGATACACTTCCTGTACCAGTACTCGCTGCAGTTCTTCCTGGACATCTACCACAACGTCCTGTATGAGAACCCCAACCTGAAGGGCATCACGGACCACACGCAGCGCCTCTCCATCATCACCAAGGACCTCTTCCAGGTGCGGCCGCTGGCTCTCGGGCAGGGTGGGGCGGGGCGGGCAGAGGGGGCTCCTCAGAGCAGCAGCATTTCCCCTTTGGCCCCCAGGTGGCGTTCAACCGGGTGGCCAGGGGCATGCTGCACCAGGACCACATCACCTTCGCCATGCTGCTGGCCAGGATCAAGCTGAAGGGCACCCTCGGGTAAGGGCGGCGCCGGCCCACTCCATCCCGGGCGGCAGGTTTTGGTCGCCTGCGGGCACTGTCCTGTCAGTCATGGCGGCTGTCGTCGTGACAGTGGAGTCTAAGACACCCACTGGCCCACCACCCTTTGCAGGGAGCCCACCTACGATGCGGAGTTCCAGCACTTCCTGAGAGGGAAGGAGATCGTGCTGACGGCCGGCTCCACGCCCACCATCCAGGGCCTGACTGTGGAGCAGGCGGAAGCCGTTGTGAGGCTGAGCTGCCTCCCTGCGTTCAGAGACCTGATCGCCAAGGTTCAGGCCGACGAGGTGGGTGCTGACGTTCCCTCCCCGGGAGACGCATTAGGAGGGTGTGTGTCGTGCAAACCAGAGCCTCCTGCTTGTGCGCCTGTGTCACACGTCTGGTCCAGGGCCACCCTGTGCCCACGAACATGGCTCTGCTCGCGTGACGCTGCCACTGTTGTCTCCACAGCAATTTGGCATCTGGCTGGACAGCAGCTCCCCCGAGCAGACGGTGCCCTACCTCTGGAGCGAAGAGAGCCCCGCAAGTGAGCCCCGCCAGGCCCGGCACGCCCCCTGGGCTTCGCAGCCCCTGGTTCCCGAAGGCAGTGTGTCTGTCTGAAGCTTTAGGAGTCGGCTTAGCAGAGGGAGAGCAAACCCTTGCTCATGCCTGTCCCCTCTCATGCTTCAAGACCCAACAAGAAATGATAGGAAGGCCTGGCGAGCACAGAGGGGACATGGACTGTTACTCAGTGTGTGGCCAGCCAGGCTCCTAGCGGTGGGGATGAGCACTGGCCGCAGGCCACGGGGAGGGCTGGTGATGACTGTGACTGCCCTGTTCTGTAGACAGGATTCAGGGTCCTATCTACCCAGTGATCGGGTACAGTGGGTCATTTAAAATCCTAAGTGTATCCAGGGGCTCACTGAGGACCCAGGACGGGGCGGTTCTCCCGGGCAGAGGACCAGAGGCAGTGTGCTGACTTCCGAGAGGCCGAGTGTTTGCTGATTAGAGACTCCTCCCGAGAAAGTCCCGGCGGGGCGTCAGCTCAGTCAGTGCTGTCACCAACCCCAGCCCTTCACCTGGCCTCGTTTCAGCGCCCATCGGGCAAGCCATCCACCGCCTGCTCCTGATCCAGGCTTTCCGCCCCGACCGCCTGCTGGCCATGGCCCACGTGTTTGTCTCCACGAACCTCGGCGAGTCCTTCATGTCCATCATGGAGCAGCCGCTCGACCTGACGCACATCGTGGACACGGAGGTGGGCCTCGGCGCAGGGCTCTCCTCGCTCCGCACGGGGCCACGCTGTCCGCTGGACGCCGAGCTGAATCCCTACTTCATCTGCAGGTGAAGCCGAACACGCCTGTCCTCATGTGCTCCGTGCCTGGTTATGATGCCAGCGGGCACGTGGAAGACCTGGCGGCCGAGCAGAACACGCAGATCACGTCCATCGCGATCGGTAATGGGGAGAGGGAGGGTGCGGGTGCCTGATCACGTTCTGGGCGGAAGCCCCACAGAGCTCCCGCCTGCGACCTGGTGCTGACTCAGCTTCTGGCCCCAGGCTCAGCAGAAGGCTTCAACCAAGCAGACAAGGCGATCAACACGGCGGTGAAGTCGGGCAGGTAGGCCTGCTGTGCTTGTTCAGGACCCGGGCTCCCAGGGGCTGACGGGAGACTGAGGTGGCGGCTCTCGCTCTGCCTGCAGGTGGGTGATGCTGAAGAATGTGCACCTGGCCCCGGGGTGGCTGATGCAGCTGGAGAAGAAGCTGCACTCCCTGCAGCCGCACGCCTGCTTCCGGCTCTTCCTCACCATGGAGATCAACCCCAAGGTGGGCGCGGGGTGAGACGCTGGTGGACGTCTCTGCCCAGGTGGGGTGTGGGTGCCTGAGCCACAGCGCCCAGCACACCAGAGCGGTGACAGGCCCGTCTTCCCAGGTGCCCGTGAACCTGCTCCGAGCTGGCCGCATCTTCGTGTTTGAGCCGCCCCCGGGGGTGAAAGCCAACATGCTGAGGACCTTCAGCAGCATCCCCGTCTCGCGGATATGCAAGGTGAGGCCGCATCGTCCGTCTCAGCCAAAGGCAGGCCCGTCGCCGAATTCAGGCGCAGCCTCCATGCTCCCACAAACACCAGAGGGCCCGTCATGCAGGTGGTTTCCTAACTGCAGGCAAAAGGTTGGAAGGTCCATGCACTCAGGGTCTGGGCAGGGCTGTGACGCCCACAGTAAAGTTCTGGAACCCAGATTTGTATCCCAGACGTTGGGGAATCCATTGCTCCCGTCATGGGCGCCCCGAGGGTGTGGGCAGGAGGAGGGCATTCTTAATGCTGCAGTTGACCCTGGAACAATGTGACCTCTGCAATCAAAAGCCCACGTGTAACCTTTGACTCCCCAAAAACCTTTGCAGTCAGGGGCTGTGGGTTGGTTCCAGGGTTCCGGTGGATACCAAATTCCATGCTACTCCAGTCCCCTGTGTATACGGCGCAGAACAATGCATGTAATCAGCCCAACAATAGGAAGAGCTGTCTATTTATTGAAAACAAGTGCAGTCCAAACCCACGTAGTTGGAGGCCAGCTGTGTTGTGTGTGTGCCAGTGCGCACCTTTCGGACACTGGGAGAGAGAGCATCGTCTTCCGCGTCACTTTTGTTGGCTGAGTCGCCTATCTCAGCAGTGTCACTGACCACACCTCACGTTGGTGTTAACTTGCACGTAGTAAGCCCTGCAGCTCACGGTGGTTCGGGGTTCGGATGTGGGAAGCTCTTTTCAAAGCCTCGATTCCCACGAGGATCGGCACTCCTTTCCTAGACCGAAAGGGGCTGCTCTCTGGTGACCTGTCCCTGGTAACTTTCCTCCCGTAGTCTCCCAACGAGCGTGCTCGCTTGTACTTCCTGCTGGCCTGGTTCCACGCCATCATCCAGGAACGCTTACGATACGCTCCCCTGGGCTGGTCAAAGAAGTACGAGTTTGGGGAGTCTGACCTGCGGTCGGCCTGCGACACCGTGGACACGTGGCTGGACGACACGGCAAAGGCAAGTGTGGGCTGTGCCTTGTCGGAGGGAGGGGAAGCCTAGAAACACGGTGGGCCGCGCCGACGACCTGTTAGGTGTGAGTGTGAGGAAGGACCCTGGAGACGGGGACCCAGGGCGCGCCCCCACCCCCTACTGACCAGCCTTTGCTCGCCCAGGGGCGGCAGAACATCTCGCCGGACAAGATCCCCTGGTCCGCGCTGAAGACCTTGATGGCCCAGTCCATCTACGGCGGGCGCGTGGACAACGAGTTTGACCAGCGTCTGCTCAACACCTTCCTGGAGCGCCTGTTCACCACGAAGAGTTTCGACAGCGAGTTCAAGCTGGCCTGCAAGGTCGACGGGCACAAGGACATCCAAATGCCGGATGGCATCAGGTACGGCCGCTCCCTGCCCGCATGGTCGGGGCACCAGGCAGTTCCCCGTCACGCGTGACGGCGTTCCCTGTGCTGGCTTTCCAGGCGAGAGGAGTTCGTGCAGTGGGTGGAGCTGCTCCCCGACACCCAGACGCCCTCCTGGCTGGGCCTGCCCAACAACGCCGAGAGAGTCCTCCTCACCACCCAGGGTGAGTGCCCGGCCTCCTCAGGCGCCCACCCCTGCTCCCGGGGGCAGCGACTGCACCCCGCAGGGTCCTGCAGCTCAGGCTGGGCCGGGCAGGCTGTGTCTGTGCGAGTGAGGGGGTCATTCCACACTCAGAAGTCATTTCACCTTGTCGTCTGAGAGTTGGCAAGTACCTGGTATCAAGTGGTTTAAAAACATCATCAGTCTCTTATTGGAATGTTTTTTAGAACTTTTCCTTTTAACTTGCCAGATGTTTTTCCCAATAAGCATCTGATCCAGTGGTTCTCCAAGTGTGGTCCCCAGACCAGCATGCGCCTCCCCTGCACATTCTTAGAAAGGCAGGGTCTCAGGCCCACCCCACACCTCCGGACTCAGAACTGGCTGCTGGGGGGCCAGCCATCTGTTTTGGGGAGGGGAGTTGGTTTTTAATTAATTTTTAGAGAAAGAAACATCAATGTGAGAGTGCAACATGGACGGGCTGCCTCCTGCACGCCCTGTGGGTAACTCACTCTGGCCTCACATTGAAGTCCTTTCTTCTCTGCTCTCCATGTTGCCTCGCTGCCCCCTCCGCTGCTGGGACGGTGGCCCAGGCGTGGACATGATCAGCAAGATGCTGAAGATGCAGATGCTGGAGGACGAGGACGACCTGGCCTACGCGGAGACCGAGAAGAAGGCGCGGGCGGACTCCACGTCCGACGGGCGCCCCGCCTGGATGAGGACGCTGCACACCACCGCCTCCAACTGGCTGCACCTCATCCCCCAGACGCTGAGCCATCTCAAGCGGACAGTGGACAACATCAAGGTGGCCGGCGGGAGGGGCGAGGCCACCCGAGTCCAGGGGCTTGAGATGCTCTTAGCCGGGTGGCCGGCGGGAGGGGCGAGGCCACCCAAGCCCAGGGGCTCAAGATGCTCTTAGCCGGGTGGCCGGCGGGAGGGGCGAGGCCACCCGAGTCCAGGGGCTCGAGATGCTCTTAGCCGGGTGGGAGACTGTGCTCAGTGCTGTCTCAGAGGCTCTCGCCCAAGCCAGACAGGAGGGCTGCCCTCACTGAACTGCGAGTCCCGAAGGCTGTCCATCCCCCAGGAGCTGGGTCTGGGCTGCTGCCTGTCAGTAGGACCGTCAGGTCCAACCAGCGTCATGGAGGTCGGGCCCAGATGGTGCTCAGGCAGCCGTGGGCACCTGCACGGTACTGTGGTCCTGGGCTGGTTATCGGGGAGGGTCCTCTTCTAAACCCGCTTCCCTCCTCTCTGCCTTCGGTGCGAACAACCTTAGGACCCCCTGTTCCGGTTCTTCGAGAGAGAAGTGAAGATGGGCGCCAAGTTGCTGCAGGATGTCCGCCAGGATCTCGCTGACGTCGTCCAAGTGTGCGAAGGGAAGAAGAAGCAGACCAACTACCTGCGCACGCTTATCAACGAGCTGGTGAAAGGTGTGCTCGGGAGCTGGGCGGCGGGCCTGTGCTCAGGGCAGGTCCCCCAGGTCTCGAACCACAGCCTCTGCGCCGGCTTCTCCTCCGGCCGCTGGGCCCCTCACTTGAGCAGCTTTAGGGAGGCAGGCCAAAGGCATTTGCTTTCCTTTTATGCTGGTCCGTCGAACATTAACTAAAAGCTTTATGCAACTTCTGCAGTATATCGGGGTGGGGGCAGGACAGGAAAAGTGGGGGTGCCGTGGGCTAGAGGCTGCAACCCCAAGAGCCCGAATCACCAGAGGCCCTCCAGGCAGAGCTGTGGGTTAGAGGCTGTGGCTGTGGCGTCGGGTCCTCCAGACACGCACCCTCGGGGGCACTGATTGCTGTCGATCAGGCAGAGCCCTGGCCAGGGCGCATGCGGTGCCGCTGGGGACGGGGGTGGAGTTGCGCCTCTGTGGACACACTCGGGGACCCACGTGAGTGCCAGCAGGTTGGCCCAGTCTGTGCTGGGGGATTGTGGGAACTGATGCCGGCAGCCTGGGTCTCCTTGCAGGGATCTTGCCGCGCAGCTGGTCCCACTACACGGTACCTGCGGGCATGACCGTCATCCAGTGGGTGTCCGACTTCAGCGAGAGGATCAAACAGCTGCAGAACATTTCTCTGGCGGCGGCGTCTGGCGGCGCCAAGGAGCTGAAGGTGGTGACGGCGCTCCTGAGAGGCTGGGGGAGGGGTGGCAGCCGCGGGTGGGGGGCAGAGGGGGCCCAGCTGTGACCCGGGAGGACGCGTGGGGCGTGCTCCTTACCGGGGCTGCTTCTCCCCACAGAACATCCACGTGTGTCTGGGCGGCCTGTTTGTGCCCGAGGCGTACATCACCGCCACCCGGCAGTACGTGGCCCAGGCCAACAGCTGGTCCCTGGAGGAGCTCTGCCTGGAGGTCAACGTCACCACTTCGCAGAACACCACCCTGGACGCCTTCAGCTTTGGGGTCACGGGTGAGTTGAGGGTCCCGCGCACAGAAACTGGGCATGTGTCGCTCCCAAAGTGTTGAAGGTGGTCAGAGGGCAGGAGCTTGAGCTGGGCCGTGGTTAGCCGCGAGCACCCCGCCGTGGATTCTCGGGCTCTTCCCACTCTTCACGGGCCGGTCCTTCCTCCAGGTTTGAAGCTGCAGGGAGCCACCTGCAGCAACAACAAGCTCTCGCTCTCCAACGCCATCTCCACGGTCCTGCCGCTCACACAGCTGCGCTGGGTCAAGCAGACCAACGCGGAGAAAAAGGCTAACGTGGTAGGTGGCGTCTCCTGGCCTTGGTGGTCGGGGAGACACGACCCCGTAGCCAGAGCGAAGTCACCTCCCCTGTCCACCCCGGGAGCGGGACCTGCACCTGGTCGGCAGTCCAGGAGGAGCTCCCTTCCCGCAGGAAGGCCCCCCTGCAGCCTCTCCGCCTCTCCCTCCGAGCACTGACCCAGCCTCTCCTCGCAGGTGACCTTACCCGTCTACCTGAACTTCACCCGGGCAGACCTCATCTTCACGGTGGACTTTGAAATCGCCACCAAGGAAGACCCTCGCAGCTTCTACGAGCGTGGGGTCGCCGTCCTGTGCACGGAGTGAGCGACGTTTCCCAGCTCCCCGTCTGCAGGGGAAGATGCAATATTTAACACGTACTCATTCTTAAAACCTTCGAAAGGCATGCACTTGTCAAAGCCAAGTCGCCGGTTTGAGGCTGGAGGAGCGTGAGTGAGGACGACCGTCAGGACTGGTGGGAGGTGAGGTGGACGGGCCCAGGCACGTGTTCTGAGGGTCGATGGCATGGCTTGTTTTATTAAATAAAACACTAAGCATGACCCGGCTCCCGCCTCCTCTCTCTCTCAGCACCGCCTCGGGCACTGGGCCACGGGCACTCGGTGAGCTCGGCTGCGGCTGCTGAATTACAAGCCTGGGTAGGAAGCCCTCGGGACACCGAGCAGCCAGGTGTCCTGGATCCATCAACCGATACCTGAGCCCGGCCAGCATGGCTCAGTGGTTGATATCAACCTGTGAACCAAGAGGTCACGGTCAGGGCACATGCCCAGGTTGCGGGCTTGATCACCAGTGTGGGGCATGCAGGGGGCAGCCGATCAATGATTCCCTCTCGTCGATGTTTTTATCTTTCCCTCTCCCTTCCTCTCTGAAGTCAATAAAAATAAATAACCGATACCTATTGCAGCCCCTCGTGGGGGAGCCGGGTGTGAGGCCCTCGTCCAGCTCTGCCACCATCCGTCTCCTCCCAGCGTCTCATTCCCGCACATCCTAGGGGCGGCGGGGAGAGGCGCCAGCAGTCCGAGTGCTGCTCCTGTTCAGGGGGACGTGAGGGCGACGTGGGGGGTGTGGCCTCCCTTCCGGACAGGCGTGGCCTCCCGGGTCCCTGCGAGAGTTCCCAGGGTTGAGTGGAGTCCTGCCTGGACACTCAGGCCCTGACCCCCAACCCAGGGGCTTCAGTGGAGCTGCTCCCCATCCCGGGGGCCTGAGACTAGAGCCAGAGCTGATGCTTGCCCACTTCTGGAACGTTCTCCAGAGGTTCAGGGGTGGCTGACTGCAGTCCAAAGCTGCAGTCCACTGAAAACTGAGGCCCGTTTTAATGTATTTCCCTGAACCAACAAGAGGACCCTCAGCGTGTGCGGTGGGAGCCCTGGAGGTGTGCAGGCTCGCACCCGGGAAGAGTCCACAGAAAGGCCACGTGGGGGAGCGTTCCCGCCCACCCCTCCAGCCCACCCCACTTACAGGCGAGGGTCCCGCGCACAGAAGCTGACGTGGCGCCATGAGGGTCCGGAACAGGAGAGGAACTTGCCCGTGATCCGGAGGCCCCGCTGGGAGGGAGCCCAGAGCAGCTCCCCACAGGGCGGACTTGGCTGCAGCAACTCAGTTACCAGCCACCCTGAGACTCCACCCCCGCCTCAGCCTGGGGCCGTCCCCGCAGGCCCAGGGTCCCAGCTCCCCACTGAGGACTGCCCATGAGGCGTGCCCAAAGCGCTACGGCCTCCCAACCCCACGCCCCACGCCCGAGGTGACACCACCAGGCCAGGGCCTCCTCCAGCCTCACCCCCCCCCCCCCCCCCGCCCCTCGCCGACCGCCCATAGGGCCTGAGGGGACCTAATCTCTGGGACCACGACTGGCCCTGCCCTGGAGGGTCCGGCTGGACAGCGGCCACGGTCCCACCTGTCCTCACTGGCAGAAGGGGGGCCTGAGGGGCCAGGGGGCACATGACAGCACCCGCGCGAGGAGCCAGCTCACCACACAGGGCCCGGGCGCCAAAGGACACTCAGCCCTGTCCTCGGGGGACCCCTTTTATTGGCACTGGGAACAGCGTGGTCCCGGGGCTGCGGACAGCGGCCACGGCAGAGGGCGCGGAGGGCGTTGGCTGCGTTTGGTCCTTGCCTGCGAGGAATGGAACACTGTGAATCGCAGAAGCATGAGCTGCCGCCCTGACGTGTTCAGATGCCACTGCCTTGGGACCATGCTCCCCCCGAGTGAGCCAAAGCCAGTGCTCAGCCGGGCTGGGATGGCTCAGTGGTTGAGCCTCGACCTATGAACCCAGAGGCCATGATTCGATTCCCAGTCAGGGCACATGCCCAGGTTGCAGGCTCGATCCCGAGTAGGAGGTGTGCAGGAGGCAACCGATCAAGGATTCTCTCTCTCACTCCCTCTCCCTTCCTCTCTGGAATCAATCAAAATACATTTTTTAAATGTTTGCCAAAAAATAAAGCCTTCGGCTCAGAGGTCCCTGGCGCAGGCCCAGTGGGACAGGAGCAGAATGAGATGGGGCTGTGTTCCTCCTCCCACAGCGGGAGCTCTGCCTGGGTCCCGCTCACCTGGTCTAGGCCACGTACTGCTTCCTCCTCTTCCTCTTCTCGGGCTCCGACAGCAAAAGCTCCAGCTTCCTCTTGGACAGTGAGAGCTTCGGTGCCTTGTCCTTCTCACTCCCGAGTCTGGGTGGCGGCCGTGACACTCTGGCCCTGCCCTGCATGCGCCGACCCGTCTCAGGGGGCTCCCCGGCAGGGAGGAGGGGCCCCCAGTCTTCCTCCGTCATTTCTGCGGGCTGCATGTCCACGTCGTTGTCCCCCAGGGACGCGGGAGCCCCGCCGGTGGGGGTGGGTTTCACGGCGGGACCTTCTGACGAGAGAGGGTCTCCCGAGTGGACTTCTGGGCTCCTGGGCCTCGGTGTGCGCGCAGGCCCGCGGCAGGTCACGTCACCGGGAGAACAGTCCTTGAAGCCACAGGCCAGGTGGGCGGGGGTGTCCTCCAAACCCGCATACGGATCTAAAAACTGACGCCAAAGCCACTGAGCCCCTCCCAGCAGCGGGGAGGTGAGCTGCAGGTCTACACAGTCATGCTTCCCTCACCGATGCCGGCAAAGTTGGCGTGATCTGCCTCGCAAATAGATCTTTTAAAATGCATTAGTCACGTGGCACCCAACACGCCTGAGGGACCGCTGTCGCTGGGGCCCTGCCAGACCGAGCCCTGTGATTAAAGCCCTCGTCCAGCACTGGGTCAGGCCCCTACCACCAGGGGGCCTGAGCCCATCCCCTCCCCACACCCCTCCAGGGCACAGTGTCTCTGGTGCAGGATAAACTCGGCCCTTCCTGCGCCCTGACCAGGCCTGCGCAGACCCCCTCGCTGCCCTCGCTGCCCGCTGCCCTCGCTGCCCGCTGCCCTCACACAGGTGGCTGAAAGAAGCTGAAATGAGCCCTCAGGTCCAATGGCTCCCTATTTTGAAAGGTGCTGTGGTCTGTTCTCCACGCCACCTGTGCAGCACCTGTGAACACCAGGGTGAGCCGCAGTGCGGGCACCACCCCCACCCCCACCCCCAGGGCGACGACCACGGAGCTTTTTGGATGTCTAGTAACAGCCCTCCTCACCCCTGGCCTTTGGAATTCATTTTAATTTTGATTGAGAATTTTGAAATTGATTAATTGTAAGCTGATAGTCTTGTCAATTGTCCAGACAAAAATACTTTGGGCCTTTTTTTTTTATTTAAAAAACTAGAGGCCTGGTGCATGAAATTCATGCACCAGCGGGCGGGGGGGGGGGGGTCCCCCCTCAGCCCAGCCTGCACCCTCTCCAATCCAGGATCCCTCTCACAATCCGGGACCGCTGGCTCCTAACTGCTCACCTGCCTGACCACTCCTAACCGCCTCTAACTGCCCCCTCTGCCGGCCTGGTTGCCTCCAACTGCCCTCACCCACCAGCCTGGTTGCCCCTAACTGGCCCCCCCCACCCCCCGCTGGCCTGGTTGCCCCTTACTGCCCCCCCCACCGCCAGCCTGGTCGCCCCCAACTTCCCCCTTCCCCCCCCCGCCCCCCCTCCCCCCCGCGCTGGCCTGGTTGCCCTCAACTGCTCCCCCTGCTGGCCTGGTCGCCCCATGCAGCCTGCTGTTCCATTGTTTGGTCATCCCTCACTAACCCCCCTGCTGGCCTGGTTGCCCCACACAACCTGCTGTTCATTCGTTTGGTTGTCCCTCACTTAACCCCCCTGCCGGCCTTGTTTGCCCCCACGCAGCCTGCTGTTCAGTCGTTACTGTGATGGTATATTCTTCTTCTATTAGTATAGATTTTTTTGAAAGAGTAAAAATAATTTAAATATCAGAATGAAGTTTTTCCTAAAATATGTCACCAGCACTGTGCCGGGAGACTGCTCCCCAGGTCAGCTGGCAAGGCTGGCCCTTGGCTCACCCTGGGGACTTGGGTTTCGGGACGGCTCCCGCCATTCCCTACATAAGAGGGGCTGCTGGCGGCCCTGGCCAGGTGGCTCAGTTGGTTAGAGCATCCTCCCGATACGGCAAGGTTGTGGGCTTGGTCCCGGCCAGGGCACATACAACCAATGAATGCATAAACAAGCGGAACAACAAATTGATGTTTCCCTCTCTCTCTCTCACCACTTCCTCTCTCTCTCTCAAATTAATAAAAAATTAAAAATAAATAAAACTTAAGAGTGGCTGCCAGCTCATGGTCTAACGTACCTCTCTCCAGATACCTTCAACGAAGTCCGCGTGGCTCTTTCTGTGGTTGACCTGGGGAAAGGGTTGAACAAGCTTCCAATCAAGGGGAGCAGGCGGCTGCTTAATGTGCAGAGGCAAGAGCAAGGGTGCCCGCTGCCCGCGCCAATGGTCTCTGCCGGGCGGGGCTGGCAAGGAGGAGCCGGAGCAGGGGCAGCAGCCCTTAGAGGTTTGGCCGAGGGACTGACGCAAAGCTGGGCCTCCGCGGACCAGGAACCAGGGGCGCAGCGGACAGACCTGGCGGCGGAGGACCCAAAACGCCCCCGGGACCGACAGGGCGGCTGCACTCGCTCGGGGAGAACCAGGGTCCACCCAACCCTTCCCTGGGAGGCAGACGCTGAGGTCCGGACACGGCCAGGCCTTGCTCGGCAGACATTCTAGAACCCTCCCCAGCAAACCCAGGCTGCCAGGAAAAGCAACTCTTCCGTTTCTTTTCTTAAATCAAAAGACAGACTCCCTGAGGACAGGGATGTGAACACCTCTGATTCGGGGAAGAGAAAAAGGCCTGGAAGGATGACGCCAACCTCCTGTTTCCGAGGAGGCCGGGGCCCAGGGCAGGGGTTCCTGGTCTCGGGCACACAGGGTCCCCTTGCCCTCTGCCTGCCCCCCGCCCCCCCCCCCCCCATTCCCGGGGAGAGGGAAAGGGCTGCGAGCGGGAAGCACCTTGAGGCGATGGAGCGCGTTCCTCTGCCTCCTCCGCAGGCCGGCCCTGGTGCTGGGGGCACTGAACGCGGCCCGGATGCAGCTGGGGCGGCTGGACCTCACGCTGGCCATGGCTCCGGGCGGTGATGCTGCTCACTTCACTGCAAACATCCCGTTCACGGGGACAGAGCACAGGTCAGTGGGTACAAGGCGGGATAGAGCTGACCACAAAAGACGAGGGAACTTTCTGGAAGGAGGAAACCGTCCTGCCTACGGTGGTGGTCGCTCCACGGGGTACATTTGTCAAAGGTCAGAGCTGTGGGCCCAAAGGGTGAGCTTCACCGTAAGGTATGCATCGGTCAGACAAATCTAGTTTTCAAAAAGTTTTAGTCAAAAGAAAACCCACAGGCAGCTGGTGGCCTGGGAAAATCCCACGCACATTAACACGGAAGGTTCTAGAACCCTGGAGTGCAGAGGGACACATCCAGCTCAAAAGTCCCCGCTGCTTTGCTTTGTTTTTTAACAGATAAAGAAATTTAAGCCCAGGCTGGGGACGGACTCGGCCAAGGTGACATAAACTCAGAGCTTTTCCTAAAATGTTTGAAGTTGTTAAAAAATATATATATATATTTTAATATGAAATGCTTGATGAATTTGCGTCATCCTCGCACAGGCGCCATGCTAATCTTCTCTGTGTCGTTCCATGTTTTTTTTTTTTTTTTTTAGTGTATGTGCTACTGAAGCAAGCACAAAACCAAACCAAACAAAACACTATACACCCAAAGAACAGAGAGAACATCCACTCTGAAAACAAAGAGCCCAGCCAGCCTGGCTCAGTGGTTGAGTGTCGACCTATGAACCAGGAGGTCACGGTTCGATTCCCCGTCATACATGCCCAGTTGCGGGCTCGATCCCCAGTAGGGGACCTGCAGAAGGCAGCTGATCAATGATTCTCATCATTGATGTTTCTCTCTCTCTCTCTGTCCCTTTCCCTTCCTCTCTGAAATCAATAAAAATAAATGAAACAAAACAAAAACAAATAAATGAAATAAAAACAAACCAAGAGAAGAAGAGACTACCCACCTCCGTGGAGTTTCATGTCACGGTTTCCTCAAGAATCCCGGGGGGCTCCGCTGGGCCTGTGGGAAAGTGTCCGTCACTGAAGGCACCACCGCCACAGGCTTTGCCTGATCAATGCAGGCTTCCCAAACTGGGCTCCTTGGAACACCAGTTCCCAGGCCTGGAAAGCAAACGTCCAGAGAACACAAAATTCTACACTCCAGACCCGAAGGCAGCGATTTTCAACCTTTTTCATCTCATGGCACATAAACTAATTACTAACATTCTGCAGCACACCAAAAATACATCTTTTCTTGATCTGACAAAAAAAAAAAAAAGTATAATTTTGATTTGTTCACACCAGACAGCTCTTGCTGTGTTGGCTGTTATCATTTTTTTGACAATCCAAGGGAAAAGAGGTCAGTGCCCCTGGCTACATAGTCAGGCACTGCCTGCTGTAAAAATCCTCCGGGCAGTGGGCCAGGGGGCGGGGTGGGCAGGGGCCCAGGCACACCCTCCCGTGCTGGTGCAGGGTGGCTGCAGCTGTGCTGTTGGGTTGGATACCAGTCCTGCCTCCTGCCACGAGCTAGCCTGGGCTGGTGTCGCCCTGGGCAGGTCAGAGTGTTGGGAAGAGCAGTGATGGCTGATTAAAACTTCAGCTCAGGGAGGCCCTCTTGGGCCGGGGATTGCTTTAGTCAGTTCCCTTGGGGAGAGCCCCTAACTGGGTCTCTGGGCCAGAGTAACGATGCAAGCTCACCAAGCAGAGGCTAACAGCAAGGAGGGAGGGGAAAGGGGGAGGAAACAGGTTGGCAAAAAAATAACTCCCTCCCCCTGTGAAGGTAGTGACTTGGGAGTCTCCAGATTGTCAATTGCTGTGTACCAGGTGTACCAGTTAATAATGCGGATTTTGCCGAAACCGGTTTGGCTCAGTGGATAGAGCGTCGGCCTGTGGACTGGAAGGTCCCAGGTTCGATTCCGGTCAAGGGCATGTACCTTGGTTGTGGGCACATCCCCAGTAGGAGGTGTGCAGGAGGCAGCTTATCGATGTTTCTCTCTCATCGACGTTTCTAGCTCTCTAATCCTTTCCCTTCCTCCCTATAAAAATCAATAAAATATATTTTTAAAAAATAATAATAATGCGGATTTTTTTCAATAGATGGAGTTACACATATACAGTACATGCGATTTGATATGTATGCTATTTTGTTGTATTGACAAGCTTCAAAACTTCATATGTCAAATTTTCTGAAGGTGTTAACATCATAGATATTTTTACACTTAAAAATGTCGAATTTTGTGCCAAAAAAAGAGCATTTGAGGGAAGTTTTAATTCATTACTTTATTTTGAAGAAAAGTGCTGCTGAAAGTTATCATATACTTTGGGAAGCTTATGGTGAACATGCTTCATCTCAAGATACTTGTGAACGCTGGTTTACATGCTTTAAAAGTGATGATTTCTATGTGAAAGACAAAGAACGTCCGGGTCAATCAAAACAGTTTGAAGACCAACAATTACAAGCATTATTGGAGGAAGATGCGTGTCAAACTCAAAAACAACTTGCAGAAAGATTAAACGTTGCTCAGCAAACAATTTCTGATCGTTTACAAGCAATGGGAAAGATTTTTTAAAGGAAGGAAAATGGGTGCCACATCAACTGAATAAAAGACAAATGGAAAACCGAAAAGTCATCAGTAAAATGTTGCTTCAACGGCATGAAAGAGTCTTTTTTGCATCGAATTGTGACTGGCGATGAAAAGTGGAATTATTTTGAGAATCCCAAACGCACAAAATCATGGGTTAATCCAGCTCAACCGTCAACATGGACTGCAAGGCCAAATCACTTTGGAAAGAAGTCAATGCTCTGCGTTTGGTGGGATCAGGAAGGTGTGGTGCAGTGATGGCGAACCTATGACACGCGTGTCAGCACTGACACGCGTAGCCATTTCTGATAACACGCGGCCGCTGAGTAGGCAACATGCCGAGGATGAAACATTTGCTGCTCCTGAGGATGAAACATTTGCGAAATAATGTTTTTTCCTCAAAGTGACACACTACCCGAGTTATGCTCAGTTTTTTGGCGAAGTTTGACACACCAAGCTCAAAAGGTTGCCCATCACTGGTGTAGTGTATTATGAGCTTCTAAAACCAGGTGACACCGTTAATACTGATCGCTACTGACAACAAATAATCAATTTGAACCACGCTTTGATCGTGAAACGACCAGAATGTGCCAGAAGACACGGCAAAGTAATTTTGCTTCATGATGACGCACCATCACACACTTCAAAACCAGTTAAAGACACATTAAAAGATCTTGCCTGGGAAGTATTAACCCACCCACCATATTCACCAGACCTTGCTCCTTCAGATTACCACTTGTTCCGATCGATGGCACACGCACTTCAAAACGTACGAAGAAGTGGAAAATTGGGTCTCTGAATGGTTTGCCTCAAAACAAGAAAAGTTCTATTGGGGCGGTATCCACAAATCACCTGAAAGATGGGGGAAATGTGTAGCTAGCGATGGACATTACTTCGAATTAGCACTTTTGATGTTTCTCTTGAAATGATCGTGTTTTCTTTTTAAAACAAAATCCTCCATTACTACCCGGTACACCTAGTAACTTTGGGTTAGTTGCTCGGCTTCTCTGAGCCTCCATTTCCTCATTGAAAAGTGGAGATAATAAAAACTCAGCCCTGGAGGGCTGTTGTGAGAGGTATGCATGAGCCTGGACAGTGTGGCTTAGTGGTTGACTGTCCATCAGTGATTCTCTCTCATCGTTGATGTTTCTATCTCTCTCTCCCTCTCCCAAAAAATCAATTAAAACAAAATATATTTTTCAAAGTATAGCATGAAAAGTACCTAGCACAATGCCTGGCTCAGGATTAGGGATTCATGCCTGGCTGGTGTGGCTCAGTGGTTGAGCATCGACCCAGGAACCAAGAGGTCATGGTTTGATTCCTGATCAAGGCACATGCCGGGTTGGTGGGCTGGATCCCCAGTAGGAGGCGTGCAGGAGGCAGCTGACTCTGCCTCTCTCTCATCATTGATGTTTCCATCCCTCCCTCTCTTTCCTCTCTGAAATCAATAAAACATATTTAAAAGAAGAAGTGGGGATTAAAAAAATTCCTCATGGCACACAGGTT
Source organism: Cnephaeus nilssonii (assembly GCF_951640355.1). Classification (NCBI taxonomy): domain Eukaryota; kingdom Metazoa; phylum Chordata; class Mammalia; order Chiroptera; family Vespertilionidae; genus Cnephaeus; species Cnephaeus nilssonii. The sequence continues at coordinate 102,208,708 of NC_137075.1, read as the reverse complement.
GAAGACTGTTATTGATTTCAGGGGGGCTTGCAGGAGGCAGCCGATCGGTGACTCTCTCTCATCATTGATGTTTCTATCCCTCTATCCCTTTCTCTTCCTCTCTGAAATCAATAAAAACATATTTTAAAATGATGCCCTGGCCAGTTTGGCTCAGTGGATAGAGCGTCGGCCTGCGGACTGAAGGGTCCCAGGTTCGATTCAGGTCGGGGGCATGTACCTTGGTTGCGGGCACATCCCCAGTGGGAGGTGTGCAGGAGGCAGCTGATCGATGTTTCTCTCTCATCGATGTTTCTGACTCTCTATCCCTCTCCCTTCCTCTCTGTGAAAATCAATAAAATATATTTTTAAAAAATATATATTTAAAAATGAAATAAATAAAAGTATATTAAAAAAATTTTTTTAAAGAAGTCACAACCTGGTAACCTGAAGTTTTACAATAGGAAAGTTAGGGAGCAGCAAACCAACTTCTGGCCAGTCCGTGGTTGTGTCCCTGTCCATCCGGGCCCCACCCGTCCATCCTGACTCGCAGCTTCAGGCGGCTGTGATGCTGCAGCAGGAGGATCAAAAGCCCAAACAAAACAGAAACGGAAGGCAGAGCGTGCACTGTCACTCATCACCTGGCCAGTGCAGGGTGCTAGATGGCAAAGGGTCGATGTGAACTTGACACAAGTTTAAATGAAGGTGAACATTTGGTAAATTTTCCTAGTGAAGTCTTTTAAACTTCACGTTGTAAATGGAATGTTTAACGCATTAGGAAAACACTGGATAACAGCAAAGACATTTTTTAAAATAATAACAGACTGAACGCCTGCTCACAAGGCAAGTCCAAACAGTCCAAATCCCCAGGGCCAGGGCGGCCTCCTCCGTCCCGGGGAGGGAATGGCCAGGCCTGACCACCCATAGCTCCGCCGGGGGACCTGCCCCAGCCTCCACCCTGGAGCCAGGCCGAGGAGGGTGGTCCTGAGGGAACAAGCCAGCTCCTCACAGAGCCGCTCTGGAGGTTCCTACCTGGAGTCCGGGAGCCTCCAAGGGCAGGGGCTACAAACAGGAGGTGCAGGTGGAGTCCAGAGAGCCCGCTGCCGAGAGCAGGGGAGTGGGCGGAGCGCCGCTGGCCTGAGGACGAAGGGGGAATCAGAGCAGACACAAAGCGTCTTTGCAGAAAGCCGGCTTAGCAAACCTCCTCTCAGAGCCGGACAGCAGAAGAGAACATGCTGAGGCGCCTCTTTGTCAGAGAAAACGGCCCAGGCCTGCTGCTCAGGAAGAGACCTGTGGGGTGTGTGTGTGGTGTGTGGTGTGTATGTGTGTGGGGTGTGTGTGTGTGTGTGAGTGTGTGTGGGGTGTGTGTGTGTGTGTGTGTGTCACAACAGGTTGCCTCTAGGCTGGCCTCCATGCTTTACTCATCTTGGCATTTTCCCTTTAAAGGAAAACCACACTTAAAAATTTCTCTTAGCCCAGCCAGCATGGTTCAGTGGTTGAGCGTCGACACATGAACCAGGTCTCAGTTCCATTCCCAGTCAGGACACAGGCCCGGAATGCAGACTCCATCCCCAGTAGGGGTGTGCAGGAGGCAGCCAATCAATGATTCTCATTACTGATGTTTCTCTCTCTCTCCCTCTCCCTTCTTCTCTGAAATCAATACAAATATATTTTTAAAAATTTTCTCTTGCCCTAGCCAGTTTTGCTCAGTGGATAGAGCATCGGCCTGCAGACTGAAGGGTCCCGGGTACGATTCCGATCAAGGGCACGTGTCCGGATTGCGGGCTCGATCCCTGGCGGGCAGCGTGCAAGAGGCAGCCAATCAATGGTTCTCTCTCATCATTGATGTTTCTATCTCTCTCTCCCTCTCCCTTCCTCTCTGAAATTAATTATATATATATATATATATAAAATATTTATTTATTTTAATTTTTTTTTTAACATTCAACAATTAACCAACGGTTCTAGGGCAGGAACCGATGTCCTTTCCTCGCAGGAACTGTGTGCTGAAGGATCATCTCTTCAACTCCTCTTCCCCAAAGCGGTTTCGAGGAGGACTCGCTTTGTTCAGGGGAGACGTGGGCAGTCCCCAAAAGGCCCGTCGTCCCGCAGGACTTTTCCTCGGCTCTTCCTGCCCACTGACACGCAGACCCCTTCCAACAGCTGACCCCTTCCGGGGCCAGGAGCCGGGAGAGCAGGGCGCTTGTGAGGACGGCGTTCCTGAGGAGACACACACACAGACACACACACAGACACACACACAGACACACAGACACACACACACACACACACACCACACACACACAAAGACACACACACAGACACATACACACACCACACAGACATATACACACAGAGACCACACAGACACATACACACACACCACACACACACACACAGAGACACATACACACACCACACAGACATATACACACAGAGACCACACAGACACATACACACACACCACACACACACACAGACAAACCACACTCACAGACACACCACACACACATACACACACCACACACACATACACACACAGAGACCACACAGACACATACACACACACCACACACACAGACACACACAGAGACACATACACACACCACACAGACATATACACACAGAGACCACAGACATATACACACACACACACCACACACACAGACACACACACAGACACACCACACACACATACACACACCACACAGACATATACACACTCAGACACATACATACACACAGAGAGACCACACAGACACATACACACACACCACACACACACCACACACACAAACCACAAACATACTAGTACACACAGAGACAGGCACACACACACACACACCACACACAGAGACATGCACACACAGACACACACCACACAGACACACACAGAGACATACACACAGACACACAAAGACACGCACACACGTGCTACGTCCTTCACACACGCTTGTAACAAGAACCCATCCTGACGTGAACACCTTCGTCGTCTCCACAGCCAGGGGCCAGGGCCGTGCTCAGGACGTGCTCACGTGTGACCGCCCAGGGGAAGTGGGGACTGAACCTGACCCCTAACGGCAGGAGGACGCCCCCGGAGAACGGGAACACACCAGGGGCGAGGCTGGTTCTCCGGGGACAGCAAGGCCTGGATTGTGGAGCACAAATCACAGTTCTTCCTTCCTTCCGCTTGTCCCGGGTTGGTTTTGAAGAGGAACACCTTCATATCAGACTTGGTATTATTTTGACCAGACACATTTTTGTACAATTATTCTGAGATATAACAGATTAAAAAAGAATTAACAGTGTATTTTTCCCCCCCAATTCTGCAATCTCCTGTCCCTATGCCACTGAAAAAAAGTCCAAACGTGCAACTCATGTTCCAGACGGTGTGGGCCGCGCTTTCAAGGGAGAACCCGCTCGGCTCCGGCCTGGTTTTACCTGGTGTTTGTGGGCGGACCTCTCCTCAGTGCCTGGGCTCCTGGCAGAATCCATCAGCTCACAGAGTTCTACACCCAAACCCAAAACAGAGGGACCCCGTTTGGCGGGGGGAGGCCACAGGACACGGCAGCACAGCACCGCAGGGAATCATTTCTTGTTTCAAATCCCTTTGCTTCGGAGGAAACCGCAGGTTAAACTAATATTCCGGAGAACTCCGGAGTGGCGTGGCCAGCAGATGCTAACTAACCGCCCTGGGCGCGGGTGCCAGGCATTCTGCTGCGGGTTTGGGGGGCGGGTGGGGTGGGGTTGGCCCCGCCGCCCAGCGCCGGCGGCTGTGCGGGCAAAGCAGGGGCAGCCCGCGGCCCCAGGCCCGCTCCCGGGGCAGGGCCGGCCCAGGCCGCCCGGGTTGGAGGCCAGCGGGGAACGCGCTGTCTCAGTCCCTCAGGCCTCACACCTGTCACATCAGCCCCCCTCACACCAGGGTCTCCGAAGCGGGGACCCCAGCGACAGGGGGTGGGCGCCACCCTCACTCCTCACTGCTCAGGCAGGGATTCCCGCACCGGGTGGGAGTGGGGTGTGGTGGCCACGTCCTCACTCTCCCAGGGCAGGGACACCCCCCCTTCTGGGGGGGTGACGTCCTCACTCTCACGGCAGGGGCTGGGCGGCCTCAGGACCCCCTCTTTCTGGAGGAGGCACCCCTCTCCTATCCCGGCCAGCGGCCCCAGAAAAGGGGCCACAGGTGGCAGCACTTCGGCGGGGCGGGCGCACGTGGCCCGAGCACCTGGCCCCGCACGCGGCGCCCGCCTGTCCGAGCCTGGAGCTGGGGGGTGGCAAGGAACTGGGGCGCGAGGGTGACTCCGAATGGGGGTGCTGTCACTCAAGCTGGGGCCACCAGAGTCCGCTTAGGCGCTGTCACTCAGGTTGGGGGCCCCGGGATGCTGACTCAGAGCAGCGGGGGCCGTCACCGCACCTACCTTCGGAACGGCATGTCCCTTTGTGCCCAGAGGGAACCTTCCTGGGTCCGGAAGGAAGGTCTGCGGGCCAGGCCGGTGCTGTGTGACGTCACAGGCGTCTCCATGGCGACGGAGTCCGGTCCGCACCCCGGGGAGGGCGGAGTGCCTCCCGCGGCTTCACCGGTCCCTCCGCGAAGCTCCAGATCCTTCCTCCCACCGGGCCCAGCCGTCGGTGCTCCCCGCGGGGCCGGCGAGGCCGTTTTTAGGACCCAGTTTTCCCACAAAACCTTGAGCGACTCCCTCGTGCCCTGGGCGGTCCAAGCCCTTCCCTTGGCCTCGCGCTCGCCTCCTGAGAACCGGCCCGCGCCAGGGCGGCAGGCGCGCCCGCTCCTCCTAAACCGGGGGGGGGGGGGGGGCTCCGAGCCCCTCCTCTCCCACTGCCCACAGCCCTGACTTCGGCCAGAGATGCGCCCCTCACCCCGCCTCCATCCCCGCTAGCTTAACTTTAGCGGCTTCGTTTGACACCGCCTCCAGGAAGCCTGCCTTGGCTTCCAGAATCCCGGTTTGGAGCCGCTCCCCCGAGCGCCCCCTGCAGGCCAGACCAGCCTCTCTAGAAGTTGCCTGTTGGTTTCTACGCGGCTCTTTAGACTGAGATCCCAGGGATGTTCACTCTCCTCCACCTCCCCGCACGGTAACTGCTCAACGACTTATTTTGAATGAGTGATGAACTGGCGAATTAAAGATGCCACATACAATGTTAGCTGCTCCGTCAACATTATTATTATTACCAAATTTTGAAGTCAGGAAGTGTGGCTCCTCCAACTTTGTTTTCAAGATGGTTTGGTTCTTCTGGGTCCCTTGCGTTTCCATGTGGATTTCAGAATCAGCAGGGATTTTGATAAGGATTGTGTTGAATCTGTAGCACACACAGACACACACACACACGGAATGTCTTTTCTTTTATTCGGTCTTCTTTTAACACATTTTTGTAGCTTTTAGAGCATGAGTCACACATTTCTTTTGTTAAATTTATTTCTAAGTATTTTTTTTTTGCTATTGTAAAAATAGAACTGTTTTATTTTTGGATTGTTCCTTGTTAGTGTATGGAAATACAACTGATTTTTAAAATGTCTTTATTGATTTTAGAGAGAGGAAGGAAGAGGGAGAGATAGAAACATCGATGATGAGAAACATCAGCTGCCTCCTGCATGCCCCCTACTGGGGATCGAGCCTGCAACCCAGGCATATGCCCTGACTGGACCTCTTGGTGCATGGAATGATGCTCAATCCACTGAGCAACACTGGCTGGGCAATACAACTGATTTTTAAATATTGATCTTGTATCCTGCAACCTTATTGAACTTGTTCTAATAGTGATTGTGTGTGTGTGTGTGTGTGTGTGTGTGTGTGGAGTCCTTATGATTTTCTCTATAAAAGATCATGTCATCCACAAATAGAGATACTTTTTACTCCTTCCTGTCCAATCAGGATGCCTTCTTTTCCTTTCTCTTGACTAATGGCCCTGGCTCCAATGTCCAGTGCAGTGTTGAGAACTGGTGAGAATGCACATCCTTATTCTGACTTGTGCATTTCATCATACAAGCACCTGGTGTATGTCTGAGTTACAAAGACGTACGTGGTAAGGAACAGATGAAAACGTGACAAAATCCAGGAGGCACTTCAGAGAGCCAGGAGGGGGTTTAGGGGCTGTGTCTCCATCCCTTCAGCCATGGAACAAGCGGGTAGCTGACCTATCAATTCTTTTTCATGCTGACTTGTTAGGGTGGTTGTTTTTCTAATCTGGAATTTAAAAAACAGTGCTTCTTTTGGGACCCCTGTCCCAGCTCTAGAACACACATTGGTCAAGCGTTGAGGCCCTAATGAACTTGCATAAGATGCTGTGTGTGTTGAGCAGGCCGACACCCTTGGTGGACGATCTGCTCGGCAGGCTGGTTCTGCATATCACCATGGGATCTTCGTTCAGACTTGAATGCTGCTATTTATACGCCGTGACTCACTGAGAGCCGGGCTTCCTGGAACGTTCTTCCCAGGGAGGTGAAGCGATGTTCCTTCCTACAGAGCAATCTGGAATCACACTTTCAAAGGTTGGAGCAGATCGTGAAGGCTTAGAAAAGGGAACAAAAGCTTCCCAAATTACACCAAGTTATTTAAGCAAATGGCCATCCCCGTAGGAAGGGGGAAACACAACAGTTACATATACGTTATTCATCCAATTCCACAAATAAGTCCCAGGTGCACTGGGCTGGCGTGTCTGCCTTCCTGGGGACAGGCAGCAGGGAGGCAGGAGGGACCTAAAATGAGTCACCCCAGGACAATTGTGAGAAATGCCACAAAGGTAGAGGCTACAGGGGTCTTTTGGAAACTGAGGCCAGACAATGGGAGGATTTAGCCTGGTCCTGGGGGTATGAGGCCCATCACAGGCAAGTTACTGCTTAATGAGTAGATTTCTGTTTGGGATATGAAAACGTTCTGGAAATAGGCCCTGGCTAGGTAGCTCAGTTGGTTAGAACATCATCCCAATACACCAAGGCTGTGGGTTTGATTCCCAGTCAGGGCACATGCAAGAAGCAACCAATGAATACATGAATAAGTGGAACAACAAATCAATCTCTGCTGGAAACTGATCATTGTCACTAACAAAGAGATGTGAACAGGGAATCTGGAAGGCTGGTCAACCTTAATTGCTCTGAAAGGTCGGAGCTAATCACTCATTGTTTAGTTGAGACATTGGTAAAGCAGCCTCCACCTGTTACTCTTTTGTAAATTCTTGCTGATTGGCTATTGTTGGAATTTCCTGCCTAAAGGATATGGGTGTATCTCATAACCTTAATAAAAGGGATAGCAAAGCCAGAGCAGGGGGTAGTCCTCCCACTAGAGGTGGGCTCCCGCCTGGCCCCCAATCTTCCCAAATTAATACTTTTCTAGTCTTTTCATTTGTGTGCGGCCTTCTCCAGAACCCGAACTCTGAACCGGAACCCTGAACCACGTGGGACATGAAAGGGGTTCTCACATATCTCTCCTGCCCCCTTTCCCCTCCTCTCTCAGATCCTTTTTTTTTTTTTAAGTTCTGGAAATAGATACTAATGATGGCTGCACAACATTTTAAATGCAGTTAATGCCACTGAACTGTACACTTAAAATGGTAAAATGTGTTTACCGGGACTAATGTTCAAGACACAGTGATTTCTACCCTCCTGCTCTCGCTCTCATCAGACCGTCCACATGTTCCTTCCCAAGAACGAGCCCTCCAGGCTCTCCAGCCTGGCGATGGGCCCTCCCTCATCCTGGAGGCACCCTGCTCCCCTGTTGAAATGAGGTCAGCTTCCTGTCAGCCACTGGCGCCTCCCAGGAGCTTGCCCACGCCTGGCCCCTCCTTGCTGTCCTTAAACCTCTGCTGGGGCCCTCAGGGCCTCAGTGCAGCTGCCATCACTGTTTGGCTCTGCCCCCCTTCCCCAAGTGACGCCCTTTTCGTGTGCCTCCCCCACCCCCACCCCTCAACTGAACTGGGCTGGTTCTCAGTTGGATGTTCCCTAGAAGTCTAGGAAAACTTCCTGGCGGAGCAAGGCTTAGACTGGGGCTTGCAGGAGGTTACACTCCAGGACGTTATCTGTGGCAGACGTGAACCTGAGTAAGTGACCTCACAGGACGACAGGGAGGAAAGTCCCACCTGAGGAGGGGAGTCTTGGGAAGTAATAGCTGTCCATTAGTGAGCACTTGGTAATGCAGGCACCTGCTAAGCCCCCTTACCTAGAAAATGGCAGAACAGCCTTGAAGGTACGGTCTCATTTACAAATGAGGTAAGGATGAAGGGGTCCAGCGACTTGCTCGTCACTTTTGAATGCCAGTAGACTGCTTTTCTTTTTCTCATTTGCTATTAGGCATGGTACACCATTAAATCCACCCATTTTAAGCTCTATGGATTTTAATATATATACACCCATGTAATCACTGAAGTTTTTGGACACTTCCAAATGTTCCCTCTCGCCCCTCGCAATCAATCCCACTTAAGCCTCCTGGCCCCAGCCACCCACTTATCCACTTTCTGATGCACCTTTGCTTTTTTTAGAATTATATAAAAATTAAATCACATAGTAGGTAGCTTTTTATGACTGGCTCATTTCACTTAATGCTTTTCAGGAGAACCCTTATCTTAACACTACAGTTTTCCAACATGGAACCGGTATTTATTTACCTAGGTCTCGAATATTTTCTGTTGTGTCCAGGTGTTACAAAGCCTTTTTGTAAATTTCCATTTAGTATGCTACTGTGAATGAACACAAAGATTTACTTAAGTGTTGCTAACACATTCAATTGGTCTTTGTATATTGATCTTCTTTCCTAGGACTGTGCTAAATTCAGGGATTAGTTCTCAGACCATTTTTGTGAATCAATTTTACCTTTTCCAGTCTGTACCTCTGCTTTTTCAGCATCATTACCCTCCTTCTCAGCAGGATCCGGCTGACAGGTGTGAAGTCACATTGGGTTTTAAAGCAGGTGAAGACTCCTGGTGGTGGCTTCCTGGGAAGCCAGTAGGGTGTATGCCCGTTGGGCTGAGTGACCCTTGTGGGTGGTCCCATCTCCAGCACAGGGGTTCCTGGGGACAGTGGAGACAGTACTTGCCTACTTGCCATAAATGCTCTGGGGCAGGGTCAGTTGGCAGATCCCTCAAGTGCCTGCTGCTTTGATTTGAATTCAGTCTTGAACATTCTTAGGAGACATTGTAACCTCCCTGTTGCCCTAGCTCCAACAAGTACACCCACTTCCTCCAGCTGGTAACCTCAGTAAACACAACAGCAGAAAGACTATGGGCTGTGGAGTTAAATGTGAGCTCAAATACTGACACCTCAAGTAATTCCTAAGAACCTCTGCCTCAGAAGACTTTAAGGAGTAAATGCGATTAGTGTTCACCAGGCCACTAAGAACCTGCTGAGCACTAGGGTACTGGCCTTTCCCAGGGTATGGAATCCCACGCTCCTTTCCCCATCAGTTACTAACACCCTTTATAGGTGGTCTTAGACTACAAACCCAAGTCCTGTATGGACCTACCACCAATTCTTCTAAAAATAATCAGCTTCAGGACTGGAAGACTAATTGAGCTATCACTGTCCCCGGTACCTAGAAGGGACCCTAGGTGTTTCCTTTGATACTAATGATCACCCTCTTCCTACTAATACCAGCAACTCGGCCACCTAGACATGCCTCTTACCTGAAGCTCAATAAAGCAACAGAAAAAAAAACAAGGCAAGATATTGGGGGTGGGGGGATGACAGAAGATTTAGAAAAGAACTTTGAGATACTAAGGCCAAGGTTTTAAGGGGCTCTTTTTCAGTAATGCCAGTAACATGCCGCTTGGACATACCAAAGCTAATGTACAATGCTCAATGAGAGACTGTATCAGACAAAGGGCATGTTGCCTGATGACACCCTGAAACCTGGGTCCCTGGGAAGTCGAAGAAGACTTGAGGTAGTCAATGTGAACCATCGATTATTCCCTCCCCTTGCCTAGGCAAGATGTGCATACCCAGTGCTGTTACATCAGCAACAGCCCCCAAATAAGACACTTGCACATAACTTTTCTTTTTGTCTGTATTTGCCATAACTTTTTAAAGCGGAATGTGATGAGCACTGCACTTCTATTCACAAAACTTGCCGAGTTACTTTCAAACGGCTTTACAACATGCCTAGGTAGCTTATATTTCTGCTATGCTACACAATCCTTTTCTTTGGAGACAAACCCTATGGACAGTTACTACCATCGTGTTGGTCAGCTTAGCACACTAACTTCTAGAGTACATGCATTTGATAACTACAGGGGATGTCAGGCTCAAAAAGTAGATCTTAGGGGACAAAGGTTGTTTTAACCACGCATCTCAGAACACTTTAGAAACAAAGATTTGGTCTACTTAGGAATCTGCTTGAGAGATAAACACTTCAGACCACAAAGCTAACAAACATTAGGCTACACGTATCTTACAACAAAGATAACCCCATTCTGTTAAAACAGGCCGACATGGAACTAGGAAAGAAAAACGAGCCCGGCTTCAGTGCCTGAATATCACAGTCTCACACACATAGAGGAGGTAAGGAACCCGGACTTCCCTTTAAGTAGTTGCCATGCCATACATATTTTTAAAATGTTAACAAAAATAAAGGAAAAAGTCCTTGAAAATATATCATCCAAGGGAATGAAGGGAAAGAACTGAACATGTGTGCAGGTGTCCTCCAGGTGAGCTTAGTCTACTTCCTCCATGCGTGAGGTGTCGTCGTCTCCTTCCAGGGGCGGCATCTCTTCGGTCACAGCAGCACTGCTCTCATCAGCAGTGGGGTCATCTTCATCGATACCTTTTTGGAGATAAAAGCCACGTATTAGATTTCTTAAAACCAATTAATTAGCCTAATACTACTGCTGGCTTATAACCGCTCAACACTAAGCAATTATAGGATATTTGAGTCTGTTCCATTTCTTTGCCTTTATGGACTAGGGACCTGTTTATCCACCCCTTCAACACGTTAGTTTCTCAAGTGGGATGGCATAATCCCAATTGTAAGTTAAGTTACTACCCCCGCTCCCCCCTCCCCCCCCCAACAATCATGTGGCAAGTTTCTCTTTGACAACACAGGCTTACCAAGACCAAGTTTGATCATCCTGTAGATCCTGTTAGCGTGTGTCTGGGGGTCTTCCAGACTGAAACCAGAGGACAGGAGCGCGGTCTCATAGAGCAGGATGACCAGATCCTTCACAGACTTGTCATTCTTGTCTGCCTCCGCCTTCTGCCTTAAGGTCTCGATGATGGAATGGTCTGGGTTTATCTCCAGGTGTTTCTTCGCGGCCATGTAACCCATTGTTGAGTTGTCTCTCAGGGCTTGAGCCTTCATGATTCTCTCCATGTTTGCTGTCCAGCCGTATGTGCTTGTGACAATGCAGCATGGGGATGTCACCAACCGGTTTGATACGACCACCTGTAATCAAAGTATTAAGTGTTAAGATGTCCGGGGCTGGAAAGATTGTTACTACTTCTCAGCACCTATGCCAGCTTTATTGTGAAAGGAAATCTAAGGAATCTGAAATATGATGTACTTGCAAACTTAGATATCCCAATGAATAGAAAGGTTAAAAGTTTTCTATCCTAAGTTTGCAAGTACATTGTATGGCTTAACTTTGGGGGGGGGGGGCCGCGGGGGGATGGGATCTAACACTTCTAAGAAGTGTCAAAAATTAGCAAATGTAGGTAGAATTAACACACCTTTTCTACTTTTTTCTCCAAGATGTCCTTCATGATTTTGCACAGGTTTTCAAACTTGGTTTTTTTCTCTTCCTGTTTCTTCTTCTCCTCTTCATCTTCTGGCAGTTCCAAGCCCTCTTTGGTGACTGACACCAAGGTCTTCCCCTCGAACTCCTTCAGCTGCTGCACACAGTACTCATCAATAGGCTCGATCATATAGATCACCTCTAGGCCGTGCTTCCGCAGACGCTCCACGAAGGCCGAGTTAGCGACCTGGTCCTTGGTCTCCCCTGTGTTTAAGAATTACTTTTAGACCTTCCACAAGGTGTCACCCCCCTTGGCTTTTCTTATCTAGTCAGAACCAACCACCACCGATAAGGCCAGCTCAGTTAACTACCTTGCCTAGATCAACACCTACTAATGTACAGAGAGAGCCACACAGGGAGAAAACACCCAGCTCCTGTGAGGTTCCAAGCACCATGGGTGACATGACCACTTATCAGCCATTACCTGTGATGTAGTAGATGTGCTTCTGGTTCTCCTTCATCCTGGTGCAGTAGTCCTTGAGGGAGACCATCTCATCACCAGAAGCGGATGTGTAGTATCTTAATAGCTCAGAGAGCTTCTTCCGATTTTGAGAATCTTCATGAATTCCAAGCTGAAACATAACATTAGCTTTAGAAAAACTTTCTGCATTAAAAAAAAATTAAAATTTGAGAAGCCAGTTTCATTATTACTAATGCTCAAATGTGTTTATACCAACCTTAATATTTTTAGAGAACTGCTCATAAAACTTTTTGTAGTTCTCCTTATCTTCTGCCAGTTCAGTGAAGAGTTCTAAGCATTTTTTGACCAAATTCTTTCTGATAACTTTCAAAATTTTGCTTTGTTGCAACATCTCCCGGGAAATATTTAGAGGGAGGTCCTCAGAGTCCACCACACCTCTAATGAAGTCTGAAAGAATATAAAGACCAAAGTCACTCTAAGGACAAAAATCAATCAAATACGAGTAAGCCCCAAAAACCAAAGATGAATTATCCCCCGCCCCTGTGCTTAAATTAAGAATGACTTTACCATGATAGTGGTCATTCTTTATACCCAGCTCTACTTACTCAGGTATTCAGGGATCAGCTCCTCACAGTTATCCATGATGAAAACTCTGCGAACATACAACTTAATGTTGTTCTTTTTCTTTCTGTTTTCAAACAGGTCAAAGGGAGCACGTCTTGGGACAAAAAGAAGGGCTCTGAATTCCAATTGTCCTTCAACTGAAAAATGCTGTAATAAAACACATGCTAAGTCATAATCAGTGGATAAACACTTGTAGTTCCCTATCTCAAAGCACTATGGGAGAAGGGCTGGGATGAGAAAATGTAACTGCTTCAGACAGAACCTGCAGAGGCAGACTGGTCTGGCCGCACTCGGCAGTCACTCACCTTCACTGCCAAGTGATCCTCCCAGTCATTAGTCAGGCTCTTGTAGAATTCCCCATATTCTTCATTAGTAATGTCATCAGGATTTCTGGTCCAAATTGGCTTTGTTTTGTTCAGTTCTTCTTGATCGATGTACTTCTCCTTGATCTTCTTTTTCTTCTTCTTGTCACCATCCTTCTTTTCTTCTTCCTCTTCGTCAGAACCAACATCTTCGATTTCAGGCTTGTCTTCGGACTCCTTTTCTTCTTTTTCTTTCTCTTCCTCTTTCTCTTCCTTTTCTTCAGCCTCATCATCACTGACTTCTTTATCACGTTCCTTCTCCACCTGCAAAAAAAAGTCACATGCTAGAATGAAAAAATTAACCAAATGAAGGTACAGACTCTATACCAAAGCCTAAATTAGCCGAGAAACATTAACAAGCAACTTCTCACGAATACTTGATGTTTTTAACTAAATACTAGAGGCCCGATGCACGAAATTCGTGCAAGAGTAGGCCTTCCTGGAATGTTCTGTGGACCATTTGGTTCTTTTGTGTGTGGCAGTTTTTAAGTTATTAGTTTTTAAAATCAGTACTTTTTAATGGAAACAATGACCAAAAACCTGTCACAGAATTTTGAGACCCATTAAAATAACCAAGTTTTAATGGGGGGGAGGGCGGGGGGGAGTAAGGCCTTCCTTCCCTGGACTGCCGGCACCAGCTTTCCTCTGGCACCCGGGACCCAGACTTCCCCCATAGCAGAAGGTCCCATCTAATTAGCATATTATGCTTTTATTATTACTGATAGCCCCGGGTACCCTGGCAATAAGAAAGAACTTCAGACTAGTCCAGTAACTACTGAAAGTTTGGGTCTTTGCCTTAAATCTTAAAGGACTAAACATTTTAATTCAGTCCCTTTGGTTATCTGCATAGAAACTTACAAAGAGAGTAATGGGGTAGCCGATAAATTGAGAGTGTTTCTTCACGATCTCTTTGATCCTTCTCTCCTCCAAGTACTCCGTCTGGTCCTCTTTCAGGTGCAGGATAACCTTTGTTCCACGACCCATGGGTTCCCCTGGAAGAGAAGCAGGGAAACCAATTCAATTTCCATCTCAATGGCCATATCAGGGTAAAAAACTACAATCTATTCAGCTCTCAACAGCCATACCTAACACTTTTTAAACAAATTTACAAAGCAAGCGTTACCGTTCCTGGATGGAGTCAGTCCCACAGCAGTTAACTGCCTCGCCCAAGATAAATAACCTTGATGCTAGGCTATTACACTATCGCTGTTCACCAGCTCTCACCCCCCAACGTCAGGCAAATTTCACAGCCTCTTTGGGGTCCACTGCCCACGCACCCCTACCTCCAAGGCCACTGGCTTACCCAGCAAATTATGCCATCAGGTGCCTACCTACGTCAGTCCTAACTGTGAAGGATCCTCCTGCAGAAGACTCCCAGGCATACTGCTCATCATCGTTGTGTTTGGTGATCACAGTCACTTTCTCAGCAACCAAATAGGCTGAATAGAACCCGACACCAAACTGGCCAATCATGGAGATATCTGCACCAGCCTGCAGAGCTTCCATGAACGCCTTGGTCCCGGACTTGGCGATAGTGCCCAGGTTATTGATCAAATCGGCCTTGGTCATCCCGATTCCAGTATCCACAATAGTGAGGGTTCGGTCTTGCTTGTTTGGAATGAGATTGATGTGCAGCTCTTTCCCAGAGTCTAGTTTACTGGGATCTGTCAAACTTTCGTATCTGATCTTGTCCAGAGCCTATCAAGAAAATACACGTTGTTAAAACACAAGAGCCCCAGATGGTGAAATTATGCCCAAACCAAAACGCAACGCTGCAGGAAAAGGCCACTTACATCGGATGAGTTTGAAATAAGCTCCCTCAGAAAGATCTCTTTATTCGAGTAGAAAGTATTGATGATCAGTGACATCAACTGGGCAATTTCTGCCTGGAAGGCAAACGTCTCCACTTCCTCCTCCTCCATCGGTTGGTCGTGGGTCTGGGTTTCCTCAGGCATCTGCAAACGACCCAGCAGCCCGTTGGAACCGCGCGCAACAACACGTCCCCAGCAGCGCTGCGGCCGCCCACTGTGTTTGGGGCTTTATTTCAGGGACACGCGAGACGACGGGGAAACGCAAACCGGAGGCTGCCGACAAAGGGATGACCTCATTCCGAGCCGCGCAGCTTGCAGGGGCGCGCGCCACCCGAGCCCAAGTCGCTTGCAGGCCGCGGGCAACGGGCGCCGCCTCGCTGCGGCTCGAACCCGCGGTCCGGGTCCCGGGAGAGGCCTTCCGGGCGAGGGGAGGCCCTCCCTCCCCGCAGGGTCCCCCGCCGCACCGCCCTTCCCGAGGGGGGTGCGGGCCCGCAGCAGGCCAAGGCCTCCGCCGCGCACCGAGCCTGCCCTGCACCCGCGGGGCCGAGGGGCTCCGGGTCGGGCGCCCGCCGCCCGCCGGCCCGCGCGCGCACGCCTGATCACCCCTGAGCCCCACGTCCTTCGCCCCCGCCCCCCGAGAGGCCCCCAGACGCCCCCTCACCTTGGCTTAGGAGTCCGCAAAGGATCCGCAGCAACACCGCACGAGGACGCAGAATCAACTGGCGCACGGCGCCCGCTCCTCCTTATATAGACGCGGGCCCGCCCTGCGCGCGCGGCGCCTTTCCAGAAGCCTCCGGAACCTTCCGGAAGAGCCCTCCCCAACTGCTGCCGCGGCCGCGCGCCTGCGCCTGCGCCCTGGCCGCCGCCAGCGCCACCCCCAACCGCCGCCGCAGCGCGCCTGCGCGGCCCGGAACTCTCGGGAAGGTCTCGCGCCCGCGGGGCCGACGGCCCAGCCCTGCCCCGCCCCCTCCGTTCTGCGCGCGCGGGCGGGCGGTAACCCTCTGGCCCGGAGCGGGGTGCGGGGGGGCCCGCGCTCGCGCGTCGGTGATGTCCGAGAAAGTGAACTTGTGGTTTTAGGGTGTCCCCACGGTGTCGGCTGCGTGCACTAAAGGCAGGGCAGACCCTCAGGTTCCTGCAGGCGGTCCTCGCGGCCCCAGAACCGGGACCCCGGCCTCAGGGGCCCGGTGCCAGGTCCAGGGCCTTGAGGCCGTGGGTAGGGGTGAGGGGCGCTGACTGGAGGATCTGGGGCACGTTTAGAGCCTTGGGGGACGGGGCAGCCATGGGGTGTCCAGGGCCGGCGTTGGGAGAGGGGACCGAGTGTGGGTTCAGGCCCCTGGAGTTGGGACACGTGTCTGCAGAGCCCCGTGGTGCGGGGCCAGCCCGCGAGGTGTGCGTGGGCGGTGACCAGGGCATGTGCCCCGGGAGGTAATGGGCCCCTGGTTTCTGCCTTCACAGAAGGGTGCCCCCGCCCTCCCGGCGCCCCGAGGTAATGCTGGGGGCCCGCCCGTCCCCCTAGAATCTGGGGACGCAGGCCAATGCCCGGTTTCGGGGCTGGTCCTGTCCCGGCGCCCGGCTGTGCACAGGGAACCTGCTGAAGGGGGCGCATACACAGCCCCGAGTCCCCCAAACCAGTGGTGGGCAAACTGCTGCTCCAGAGCCACATGCGGCTCTTTGGCCCCTTGAGTGTGCCTCTTCCACAAAATATCACGGCCTGGGCGAGTCTATTTTGAAGAAGTTTAAGTTTAAAAAATTTGGCTCTCGCCAAAACCGGTTTGGCTCAGTGGATAGCGCATCAGCCTGTGGACTGAAGGGTCTCAGGTTCGATTCCGGTCAAGGGCACATCCCCAGAGGGAGGTGTGCAGGAGGCAGCTGATCGATGTTTCTCTCTCATCGATGTTTCTAACTCTCTATCCCTCTCCCTTCCTCTGTAAAAAATCAATAAAATATATATTTAAAAAAATAAAATAAAATAAAATATTAAAAAAAATTGGCTCTCAAAAGACATTTCCATCGTTGTACTGCTGATATTCGGCTCTGTTGACTAATGAGTTTGCCGACCACTGCCCCAAACCCAACACCGGGGTCTCCCTGAGCCACAGCCTTCACACCGAGGGCCCTCACTGCGGAATTCCAGCGCTTGGTGACCGAAATGCTGTGCCCCAGCTACACTTATCGATAAAGCACCTGTTTCTTTAAAAATTGTTAATTTACGTAATTCCAGGAATCCTCTTAATTAAAGTGATTCCTGGCGGGGGTGATTAACTGGCGCCCAAAGCCCGTTTCTAAACGGCCATTCTCAGAGTGGCTTCAGCCAGGCCAGAGAAGAGTTCTTGGGCCCTCGGCCAGCTCCACAGCTGGGGGTTTCTCAGGGTGAGGAACCTGAGCACCCCTGCCCCGCCCCAGCCCTTCCAGCAACCCACACGCCCGGCTCCTTTGTTTCTAGCTCCCCCCTCTGCTGGCCCTCCTCCTCCTCCCCACACCCGGGGCCTTCCGGGAACAGTCTGGAATCTTCTTAGGAAGTAAGCAAACTTGACCGAACATCCCCTCCCCTGCCTGACCCGGTTTCTCTGAGGTCGGGATTTTTAACCTGGGGCTTGAGACCCATTAGAAGGGTGTGACATCAACGCGGGGCGTCCTGAATCACGTTAAAAAGGAAAAACAGGATGGAAAGGACCACCACGCGGTGGGGTTGTTAGGCATTGGCTGGGGTGCGTTGCAGGATGTGTCTCTGACCCCAGCTGTGTCTCATGCTCTCAGCCTGGGTTTCCCCAGCGGCCTGGGCTGGGGGGCGGGCGATGAGGAGGAGGGAGGAGAAGCAACTGAAGCGGCAACTCCCCTGTCGCCACTGTGGGCAGTGCCAGGTCACCACGTGCCTCCCCACCTCCACCTGCTCTCCAGACTTGGCACCTGGCCCACTTCTGCAGGGGCCCAGGAGGGTTAAGATTTCCTGTAGAGGAGCCATTCCAACCCCCCCCCCCCCCCCCATGAAACTGTTCTGGAGCCTTCACCTCCCCTCCCCTGCAGAGAACTTGCCCCGAGGCCATGGGAAACCTTTGTTTTTCAGCAAGCTCCAACCCTACTGTCCCTCCCACCTTCCAAATGCTTCTGCCTTCCAGCTCACCCGGCCTGACCTCTTTGACCTCTGGGTAACCACCATTGCCCGCCGCACCCCCCCCCCCCCCCCCCACACACACACACCAGTCTCCTCTGCAGATTCACCCTCTCCGGGGCCTATTGCTGGCGCTCCCGAACAGTACCTGTGCAGGTGATTCACAGAACAGCCCAGATCGGGACTCCAGACCTGGAGGCTGAGGCCACTTCCCCCACCTACCTGGCATTCTTCCAGGGCTCACTAGCCAGGTGATGGTCCCCCCGCCCCACCCCCCAGCTTTTAGAACACCCAAGCTTCCCTACAGGGGATCTGGGTGAGCCCTGCCATATATGCCTCCTAAATACCTCTTGAATCCCCCCACTTCTCCTCCACTGCCACCCCCCCCCACCTCCCTAGGTCCCCTCACCACTGTCCACACAAGCATCTGCTCACCTGGAAGACCTCCGTAGACACCTGACTGCTCCTTGCATCTGCTCACTCTGTCTCCACCCTGTAGCCAGAGCGAGCTTTGAGAACACAGATCTAACCCTGTCAATCCCCTCCTCCACACACTCCGCAAACGCTCACTGACACCCATCACTCCTACAGCTCCTTCACCAGGCCCGTGAGCACCGCAGGGCACCCCGCCTGCCCATGTGTCCTCAGTTCCCACGGTGCTCCCTGTCACTCTGGTTTTAAGCCCCACTCCACGATCACCCCACAGGACTGTGCGCGTGGAGTCCCTCCAGCCGGAACACCATCCCCCTCTTTGTCTTCTAATTATGTCCTAATGGACCTTCAGCTCAGTGTTTCCTTAGGGACCCCTTCCCACCCCACCTTGCCCTGAGATGAAAAGCTTCTCAGAACTTGGGCGCCTCCTTCCCAGCATGCACCACATGGCTCACCCACTTCACTGAACCTTCCAACTCCCACTTGCCCACTCCCCCGCCACTTCCTTCGCTGCCCAGCCTCTTCCTGCCTCCTCAACTCTGTGTTTCTAACGCCTCTGCAAGTCCTGCAGACACAGCTCCTACGTTTTGTTGAACTTGTCCCTAAGTGATCTTACTGTCAGGGAAGCTGACATTTGAAACCTCCTCCATTTGAAACCTCCAGTGTCCCTCCATTAACCTGAGACATGAGGCACAGACTCTAGATCCACGTGCCCTGAATCCCAGCTCGGCCACTTCCTTTGCTGTGACCCAGGCAAGTCACTTCCCCTCACAGTGCCCTCAGGCTCAGCATCTGTGAAATGGGCAGGAGATTATCTTCCTCATAGGTTGTTAGCTCTACTCCTGGTTTTGGAAATGGCCAGGACAGGGTCTGGCATACAGTAACTGCTCTGTCCATGTCTATTAAAGTAAATAACTTCCTAATTTCCCTTTCGACTTCTTCTCTGACCATGGGCAATTTACAAATGTGCTAGTTTCCATATATTTGGAGGTTTTCAAGGTATCTTTTACTGTTTCTAATATTTGATCCCATTGTGATCAGAGATCACCTTGCATGATCTAAAGTCTTTCAGATTTATTGAGAGTTATGTTGTAACTGTTCTGTGCACAAGTTAATTATGCTGAGGGAAAGATGCCAGTCATTTATACAACATTTTAGGAAATGCAGACTAATCTCTAGTCTCAGAAGGCAGGCCAGTGGCTGTGTGTGCTGCCCACACGCCAGGGGCAGGGCTAGCGGGCCGGAGGGAGGGCGACAGGGCAGAGGAATGGTGGGTGATGAAGCTGCTCACTAGGTGATGGTTCGCAGTGCCTGCCTGTGCTGACACGTACCAAACATGCCAGTTTGTAGCATATGCCAATTATAGCTCATAAAGCTGTTCTTTGAAATGGATGTTGTTAGCAAAGACCTAGGAGTGTGTTCAGTCGAGTCATGCAGGACAGTTCAGTGGTGCATACTTTGGAAAGAGGCACAGTCGACTCAGAGGAGGTGGCACCAGTGAAAGCACAGTGCGCTGGGCCAGGGTCTTGCCGTGTGGCCTGAGGGTCATAGGAGACGTCGAGGCCTTCCAGGAGCCCCAGTCAGACCCGCAGCCACCCTGACGCTGGTGTGGGTGGCGTTGGGACCAGCTGAGACCCGGGAAGGCCTGCACCTGCAGAGCTGGTGTGTGGAGCCGGGGGGGGGGGGGGGGGTAGGCTTGGGAGAGACCATCGAGATAGCAGGCTGGGTGAGGCACAGAGCCCGCAGGATCCTACATGAGCGGGGCTGTGGTCACCATGGTGTGGCAGGTGCCTGTTCGGTGTCATCCATGTTGGGCCTAAACGTCTGTGGGGCATCCAAGTGGATGGGTGCCCGGGAAACAGGGGTGCTGGGGATGTGAGCAAGAACTGGTGGAAGGGATGGATGGGAAGGAAGGGACGTGTGTGGTGCCCTGGAAGGTGCAGGACGGCGGTCTCTGTAAAGCCCACGGGCTGAAACTGGGAGGGAGCGGGAACTGGGAACAGGAGGCTGGGCCTTCGAGGGGATGCAGGGTGGCGGCGCCTGGGTGGCAGGACTCTCCCCCCCATCCCTTTCCCACCTCCCCAGTCTCTGGTGGAAGCCCCATCGGCGGGGCCTGCTCCGAATCAGGCAGTGGACAGGTGTGCACTGAGCCCCGCCACGCCCAGCTGGAGGAATCTCCGGCAGCACCCTCAGGGGCTTGCATTCCAGTGTGTGTGTGTGGGGGGGGGGGGGGGGGGCGGGGTAGGGGGTAGGGGGTAGGTGCAAACTATAAACATGCAAACAAGGAATGGGCCCAGTTCAGGGAGTTCTTCAATCCTAAAGGAACCAGCAGTCCTGGCCACGAACATGAACTTCCTGGAGGCACCATCATTTCCCCTTGAACTCACCTCCAAACCTCCTGAGTCATCTGACTCATCCTTCAACCTCCACGTTCTGCCAGCTGCCAAGTCTGGGTGGATTTTCCCTTTAAAGTGTCCTGTCTCTTCATGCTCAGGGTCCCAAGTAATGGCCACCCTTCATCTGGCTCTTTCTGGATTTGTCTGTCCTGTGTTCCCTGTTTTCATCTGCCCCCTTCCCAGAGCAGGACTCCCAGGACACCAAACTAGCAGTCCCTGGTGAGGCGGCAATGCCCAGCTGCCCAGCCGCCCAGCCCATCCTTCCCCTGGGCCCCTCGTTCTTCCAGCCTCATCCTCCCCATCTGCATGCCTGACCTCTGACCTCGGTGCTCTCAGATCTGGAACACCACATGTCACCCAGGCCCCACAGGCCCTGCTGCAGACACCCACATGTCACCCAGGCCCCACAGGCCCTGCTCACAACCCCTCCCAAGGTGGAGGAACCACTGTCAGCCCTGACCAGCTGGCCTGGAATTTAAGAATACAG
The DNA here is from genome assembly GCF_951640355.1 of Cnephaeus nilssonii. Taxonomy (NCBI): domain Eukaryota; kingdom Metazoa; phylum Chordata; class Mammalia; order Chiroptera; family Vespertilionidae; genus Cnephaeus; species Cnephaeus nilssonii. Next base: position 102,187,366 of record NC_137075.1, on the reverse strand, counting down.
CAGAGAAATTGGTAGGAAGGGAGGAAGAATAGAACATGAAAGTGTGTGTGTTTGGGGGGGAGGGGGTGGGCATCAAGAATATGCTGCTGCATTGTTTCCTGGTCTTCCTCCTCCATCCTCTCTGCGCCCCCCACCCCACCTGATTATTGCAGCGATGCAAGGACTTGACGGTCTGGCCCTGATCTCTCAGGACGTTTATCTGTCCACTCTCAGTTGCTCCCCAAACGTGCCTGGAACCTCAGAGCAATTCCTCCACCTCCAACACCCTTCACCGCTTCTGCAGGTTGACACTTGCCTACCAAGATCAGCTCAACTTGGAGATTTGAGGGGGAGGGGTGTAGGGGAGGGGCTCCATGGGGGAGGGGCTCCGTGGCCAAACTCGCTCCAGGTGCCTCCTCCGCAGCTCTTAGCCCCAGGGGCCCAACTGAAATTAGACTTGGTCTTTCTCACCTCTTTGGCCCAAGACCAGCTCAGGACCAGGCCCATGGCAGGTGGCCACCTAACATGGGGAATGAAGGCGTACATAAGCCCTCAGTTAACATTGATGATAGATTCTTAGGAAACTTCGACTTCAAGCAAAACATCGTAGCATAACAAAACCAGTTGTACCCTAGGCTAATTGATATAAGCAAGAGTTAAACTTCTACAGCATATTTCTGGCCACAGAAACATCACCAAATGTATAACGAAGACCCAAAACATTTCTGACATTAAATATTGAAATAAATTGAGCTATACAGACATCTAAGAACGGTGAATAAAAACAAGCCAGGTAATGGTTTTCCACCCCGCTGATTCCAGTTCAGGGTCCCAGGGGCCTGCAGCCTCTCCTGGCTGCTCAAGGCGCAGGATGAGACCACCCTGGATGCCCTCCCATCCAGGTGACCCCACACCCACTAACACCCTGGGACGGTGTAGACAGGCCGTTCACCTCCTGTGCACGGCTCTGTGATGTGGGAGGAAGTCCACGGGGACACCGGCACACTTCCTGGACAGCGGTCCCACATAGGAAACGTGTCCCCGCCCCCCCCCCCCCCCCATCATGTTAAAATGAAGCCACCTCCAAGGAAAAGGCCCATCAAGGACCTGCTGTATGTGAAGGCACAGGTTGGAACCCTTCAGCCCAAAGGCAGTGATGGACCTTTGGCGCCATCTAGTGGCCAGTTGGTTAGTTGTATTTGGGCCTCCAACTGGAAAAGGCTTTGGAGCACAAGGTGAACAGGGGAATGGGGAAGAGATAATTATGGGAACTCCCATCTAGGTCACCAGCATTAATGTCTCACCCTGAAACGTTCGTGGCAAAGCTTCCGGCCTTTCACTGAGTAGGAACAAAACTGTCTTTGTAAGAGGACAGAAGGAAGCAATTTTTTATATTAAAAAATGTGTGTGTTTGTGTCAAGGGTCCAAGGAGGGAATCCTGGGCCAGGACGGGCTCTGGCACAGCCAGTCGCCGTGGGACCTGTCTTGGGGAAAGGCTGGCTTGTGCATAGGCCAACAGAGCTCCCTGGGACTGGGGAGACAGGGTGGGATGTGAATGGCCCCCATGGAGCGAGGTCCGCTGGAGGGATGCCTTAGCCACATCCTGAGGACTCACCGCTCGGAGCGCTGTGAGGACAGAGCCCCGCTCACCCCGCGTCTGCAGTCCGCTGGTCCGCTCTGCAATAGCTCGGGCACATGGGCCCTCTGGCCCCCCATCCCACGGGCTGTTAGGGTTTCAGGAACAGTGGTGAGGCAGCAGGGGAATGAGGCTTGTGGGCCTAAAGCTTGGAGGGTGGTCACCCCCCAGCGTGGTGAGGCTTCTGTGGGCCCAGCACTGGCTCCTTCTCTTCTTACCCTTGTTTCTTGGTGGGGTGACCAATAGCACCCCGCCCCCCACTGTTGGGCACCTGCCTCAGGGGTCATTTGCAGTACTGCATCATGGGACATGGAGACTGGTTCAGAACAGACACCATCATCCCTTCCCTGGAGTGTTCGAACTAGAATTGGTGGGGAAGAGCGGACGTTCCCTTTCAGAGTCAAGGTTATAGGGTGTGGATCTGGTGTGTGGAGGCCTCCGGGGGGAGAGGTGAGAGGTGGACAGTGAGGCGCTTTCAGGAGCCAGCATGGAAGCCACACTCCTCTCCCTGCACCTCCCGATTGGCTCCGGAGCCAACCCTCCCTCTGTCATTAGGCTACTGAGAGCTGGGTTCCCGGGTTCTGCAGCCAAAGGAGAGCTGAGGCCCGCCGTGAAGCATCCTTCAGCATCCCCAGGAAGTTCTGCCTGGGTGGGTGGGGGGCTCAGAGGAATAACGCATCTCTTACAGATCGAAGAGATGGAACCTTTGCTACTGAGGCAGGACTCCTGGGTCAGATAAGGAAAGAATGAGTGACCGTTCATGCTCCTCACGTTCCATGGCAGACACTTGGTTATCTCTTTAGTCATCCCCACAGCCTCTCCCTGGACAGCACAGCGAGGCCGGAAAGCTGAGCAGCACTGTCCTGCTCCCCGCCTCTCAGCAGGGCGCCGGGGACCCTGTCCTGCTCCCCGCCTCTCAGCAGGGGGGGCCAGGGACCCTGTCCTGCTCCCCGCCTCTCAGCAGGGGGGGCAGGGACCCTGTCCTGGCAGAGGAGACAAAAGCACAGGCTGTTAAGGGTGGTGGTTGGGGTGGTGCCTGTAGGGGTGTGGTTTAATGGTTTGATTGTTTTCTTTTTATTATCAGTTGCCTTGTATAATATTTAGAAGTTGGTAGAGGTATAAAATAATTAAAAAGTTAAATAATGGACTTTTTTATCACAGAAATTGCTAGTTTCTTTTCATTCCAGATAAAAATAAGTATAAGAAAGTATTTCAACCCTTCAAAAATAATTTATGAGTTAGATGAAAAAATAGAGAACGGGTGTTGCTAATGCTCCTTCTAAGAGGCAAGAGATTTCTTTCGACCTTCACTCAGCACACAATGACCGAGGTCGGGGACTCAGACCCACAGGACCCGTCCCTGCTCTCGGGGGCTCACCGCTGGGGAGACAGACACAAGAACAGGCAGTTCCACACCCCGACAAAGTGTGATGGTGGAAATAGGCTCAGGGTGTGAGGAGCACAGTGGGGGCCAGAGCAGCTTCAGAGGCAGCTGCCACCTGAGTGAGTGGTAAGGATGGAGCTGGCCAGGGTGGAGGAGGGGCGCGCCCCCGAGGGACCTGTCTGAGGGGTAAGGTGAGGGGCAGCGGGCAGACTGGGCGCCTGGACTGGGAGTGCGGTCTCCGTCCTACAGGAGGCGGTGGGCAGCCGGGACGGCCACTCACAAATCTGTGTTCTAGGTGGGGGCCGGTGGCTCAATGGAGTTGGGATTTGAGGGCCACCAGCCCGGGCATGGGAGGCGTGAGTCATTCGCATCACCTCCCTGCAGTGAGGGAGCACAGCCGGCTTCTCCAGTTCCTGGAGCAGGAACAGATCTCCCCACCGATGACCTCTGACCTCTAAAAGCACCTGCCCACACAGCGACGCAATTGCTCCTGGAGGTTCCCTGCTGTCTTCGCAGCAATGGACGTCCACATTCATGTCGCTCAGAGCATTTCATTAGCATTGGACTTTCGGGGAGCAGAAGCGAGCCACCCTCTGATCAAGCACCTTTTGTTCTACAGCTCATCCCGAGGAGGGGGCTCCTTTCAAAGGAAACCCTGCTTATGCATCCAATCACGACTCGTCATGACACAGCTGAAGGGAGCCGGGAGCCGTGGAGGCCAGCGGCCAGCCCCAGGTCCCCGGGGCAGCTCACTTGGAGAGGATGGACAGAATAGAGATGAAGGAGAGCACAGTCGGAGACGCACCTGCACCGTGACAGCCCTGACGAGCTCTGTCAGGGAGACTGCTGAGGTTTGCAGAAAACCCAAGGAGAACGGGAAGGTCTTTAGAGCTAGTCTCAGAGACAGAGAACAAAGAAGGGATAGATGTGCTGCTCAGGGGATGGGGAGGTGGAGTGATGCTGAGAGCAGGCAGAAATGTACACCTTTTTGCCTAGCCTGGCCGGCGTGGCTCAGGGATTGAGCATGGACCTATGAACCAGGAGGTCACAGTTTATTCCAGGCAGGGCACATGCCCGGGTTGCGGGCTCCATCCCCAGTGTGGTGTGTGCAGGAGGCAGCCGATCAGTGATTCTCTCTCATTATGGATGTTTCTATCTCTCTCTCCCTCTCTAAAATCAATAAAAATATATTTAAAAAATAAAAAGCAAAACTAGCTAGTCTACTTTAAAAAAAAAAGGAACATGCACCTTTAAAAATTGTTGACAATATTACAGATGTCCCCCATTCCCTCCCTCCGCCCTTTGACCTCTCCACCCAACCCAGGCCTTCACCACACTATGGTCTGTGCACATACACATATATGTTGTTTGGTTAATCTCCTCCCATCCGCCCACCCTCCTCCCCTCTGAGATCTGTCCGTCTATTCCATGCATCCATGCCTCTGGTCCTATTTTGTTCGTCAGTTTATTTTGTTCAATAGATTCCACATTTGCCTGAGATCATGTGATACTTGTCTTTCTCTGACTGGCTTATTTCATGTGCACAACAATCTCCAGGCCCATTCATTTTGTCGCCAAGGGTGGGAGAGCCTTCCTTTTCCCAGCTGCACCTATTCCATGGTGTGAATGCGCCACAGCGGCACCGTCACACACCCTAGGGCTGCTGCCCTTGCCAGTGATTCCAGCAAAGCACAGGCCGTCTTTCCTGATAAGCTCTGCCCTTTCAGACGGCCTGGGATGGCGACTCTGGAAACCGTAGTGACGCAGAGGGAGACAGGAGAACAACCAGTCATGACACTCTCTCTTTTTTTCCATGTGGAGGACTTCGGCGTCAGGAGCTGTAGGAGTTCTTAACCTTTTGGAGGTATTAGTTTCCTGTGGCCGCTGTAACAAAGGATCCCAAGCTGGGCGGCTTAAAGCAAGAGGGATTTATTATCTCGCAGTCTGGAGGCCAGGAGTCCAACATCAAGGTGTCGGCTCCCTCCAAAGACTCTGGGGAGGAGCCTTCCTGGTCTCATCCAGCTCCCGGCGGCCCAGGCATTCCTTGGCTTGTGGCTGCATCACTCCAAACTCTGCCTCCATGTTCACATGGCTCGTCCTGTGTCTGTCCGTGTCTCTCCTCTGTGTGTCTTTAAAGACACTTGTCATTGGATGTAGGGTCCACCTGGATAAACCAGGACGGTTGCATTTCCAGATCCTTAACTTATTTCCATCCTCAGAGGCCCTTTTTCCAAATAAGGTGACATGCGTAGGTTTTGGGGGTCAGGATGTGAATTATCTTTTTGGGGGACCAGCATTCAACCCAGCACAGGATCATAAACCACGTTCAGAGTCTGATGAGCGCCAGTGAACCCGGGATTGGAAGCTGAGCCTGGGACAGGGCTTCCGGTGCAGGTGACCTTTGGAGGGAGTGCTCCAAGGAGAAAGGCGAGGGGAGCAGGCTAGGGCTGGGGAGAAAGCAAGACCGTCCAGCTCAGCCTGGCCTCCTGAGGCGCCTGTTCCCACCGTATCAGCCTTTGCACCCCCAAGTCAGTCAATTTCTCCTGGTGCGGGGGCGGGGGGCAGGCACAGCCTTGCTGGGTAGGGACGCCCTTTTGGTCAAGAAAAAATCCCTAAAGGGGCAGCTGTGGGTTATCTTCCAATACTCTCAGCAGCCCTGGGGTGAATTAAAGGGATCTAGCCAAGATACCTACATTTTCTACAGACTCTTCCTGGAAAACCTCTCTCTCTCTCTCTCTCTCTCTCTCTCTCTCTCACACACACACACGCACACACACACACACACACACACACACACACACACAAGTTCAGGGACTCACAGATCCTCAGAAGCCAAGGACTGCAGTTGAGGGCCTGTGGCTCTGACCTAACACTGGTCTCTCATCCCACCTGGCACCTTCTCCCTCTCTCATGGAGATGATTGACGTTTGGGAGGAGGACTGAGCACCCTCAAAGCAATCCTCTCTGATCGCCCAGCTGCACAAGCACGCACCCTGGCCTGCTCTCTGCCCGGAGGATGGGACTGCCATTGTCCCACCGGCTGTGACGGGGAGGGTGGAAGGAATTCTAAGGAAGTCCCTTTGGCCACAGATGTATAACCCTTCTTTCTAATCAGCTTTTCAGTAATCAAGCTCATAGCTTAATCTCCACCTGCCTGACTCTCGTTAGGCTCAAATAGTCCTGAACTCAGGCAGGGAAGCAAGAGGATATTAACAACTCTCCCAAGACCTCCAAGTCACCTCCTGAAAGACAGAGGCACTCTGTGCACTGGGAAGCTATTAGTGGGTGAGTGTTCGGAGCCTCCGCGGCCGCCTCGCCGGCCTGGCTCCTGGAGGCGGGATGGGCCTCAGAGAGGCTCCGTCCTGCAGGTGCCTATGAGGAAGAGGAGCAGAGTGGAAGGAAGGGGAGCACATTCTTGATTGGGAGTGGGGGGGGGGCTGGTGTGTTTTGGGGGGCAGCTGCCACTCACGGGGTGGCTCTACCATGAAGGGTCCCTCACTTGCAGGGGTCCCCTTGGACAGTCCTACAATGTGTTCACGTTTTTGTAAATTTTGAAAAAATAAGCCATTTCCCCCCACACGGTTAAGACCACCATCTGCTTCTGCTGTGCTTGCCCGGCACCCTCCTCCCGGGGGCCAGCGACACTTGGTCCGGGTTCAGTGGGCTGTGCTGAGGGGCCCAGCCGCTGGGCAGCCCGGGTGTCCCTGGCTTGCCTGTGAATGTGTCCTATTGTGTCCTATTGTGCCCGGCAACAGGAGACTGTGCCACGCCGGGGAGACGCCAGGTGTGAAGTACATGACACCAGGAGGCAGCTGGTGGAAAATCCGGCCAATTAGCAGAGGTGTGAGATGTGGATGGAAGACAGTTCTCACCCAGGCCTGGTCAAAAGGGGAGGTCTCTTCTGTTAGGGATACACTCAGTAATGCAGCGAATGCACTTCTAAACACATCACACATTTTAAAAAATAATTAAATGTAATATATATATATATATATATATATATATATATATATTTGATATATATTTGATTTCAGAGAGGAAGGGAGAGGGAAAGAGGGATAGAAACATCAATGATGTGAAAGAACCATTGACTGGCTGCCTCCTGCACGTCCCCTACTGGGGGTCGAGCCCACAACCCAGGCATGTGCCCTTGACCGGAATCGAACCTGGGACCTTTCAGTCCACAGGCTGATGCTCTATCCACTGAGCCAAACCAGCTAGGGCTACATACATTTTTTTAGTAGGCATTCTGTGAAACTGACTTGAGCAGAATTCCTGTGTCCAGTGCAAGAACCAGTAGCAATACTGCAACTAGCCAAAGACACCCGTGTATGAAGTCATGGGCTTTCTCCGTCCCTGTGTACTGGAGCGCAAATTTGCCTGCCTCCCGTGTCTTACCTGATGACATCTGCATGCAAAACCGTCCCAACACGGCAAAGCCTCAGAAACAAGTCCGCGTGTAAAGTGCAGAAACAATCTGATTACAACAACGTGGCTCAACTCGCCGTAGCGGCTGAAACCCACTTTGTTATGTGTGCACGTCTTCTTAATTTCAGGTTAATTTTGTATATTCTTTCCAAACTTCTGATCACACCAAAATTCAAATCTGATAAGAAGGAGGTAGCCGAAACCGGTTTGGCTCAGTGGATAGAGCGTCGGCCTGCGGACTGAAGGGTCCCGGGTTCGATTCCGGTCAAGGGCATGTACCTTGGTTGCGGGTACATCCCCAGTGGGGGGTGTGCAAGAGGCAGCTGATCGATGTTTCTCTCTCATCGATGTTTCTAACTCTCTATCCCTCTCCCTTCCTCTCTGTAAAAATCAATAAAATATATTAAAAAAAAAAAAAGAAGGAGGTAACCTAGTGGAGGTGAGACACACAAAGCGAAAGAAGATGGGTGGAAAGTTAAAAACCTTAAAAATGGTCATTATATCCCAATGGACACTAACAATTTTCATGGTTAAAATCATGAAGATAAGGAAACGAATCATCGCAGCTGAGAAGAATAGATGATGAAGTTGAAAACAGGAGAGATAGAGAAGATTATGAGAATCAGGACACTCTCAGACAGGAACCAAAAAAAAAGAAGAGAAAGATGAAATGATAAAGAAAAAGTCTGTACATTCAAAAGAATGTCAGGAAGCTCAGCAGCAAACTTTGATGATTTATTGACTTCAATAAATAACAAAAATCTTTCATGATGGCCTGTTCTAATGATCAGTCATGTTTAAGTTTGGCAATTATAGTCATTAATTTCTAAAAGCTCTTCTTTAAGCCTAGGATTTTGACCCTGTCATTTCTGGGGATGCAAAGGACTGGGGAAGAATACATGTAGGGGCAAAAATCATGAGTTCTGTATTATTGCCCTAGCTGATTTGGCTCAGTGGATAGAGTGTCGACCTTCGGACTGAAGGGTCCCGGGTTCAATTCCGATCAAGGGCACATGCCTGGGTTTCGGGCTTGATCCCCAGTGGGGGGCGTGCAGGAGGCAGCCGATCAATGATTCTCTCTCATCATTGATGTTTCTCTCTCTCTCCCTTTCCCTCTCCCTCTCCCTCTCCCTTCCTCTCTGAACTAAATACAATATATTTAAAAGAGTTCTGTATTGCTTCACACCTGGAGAAGGGACTGGTCCCACCATTGAACTAGGGCCATGGTCGGCAAACTGCGGCTTGCGAGCCACATGCGGCTCTTTGGCCCCTTGAGTGTGGCTCTTCCACAAAATATCACGGCCTGGGCGAGTCTATTTTGAAGAAGTGGCGTTAGAAGAAGTTTAAGTTTAAAAAATTTGGCTCTCAAAAGAAATTTCAATCGCTGTACTGTTGATATTTGGCTCTGTTGACTAATGAGTTTGCCGACCACTGGACTAGGGCATCTATCTACACACTTCTAGATTGTCAACAACACAGTCGCTCTCTAAGCCTTTATCTTGCAGACTTCTACCCCCTTACAGCCGCCTCTGGGAGATGTGGCGATTGCCTCTTACATCCCCCTTGAAGAGGGGACTGGTGTGGCTCTAGCTGGTATCTCCTTCAGGGTCAGCTCCCAGCCAATGACTGACAGGCATGGTCGCAAGGGCACTCTTTTCTGGGAAGTCCCTCGTCAGTGACTGAGCCGCACTGCAGAAGCGGGTGTAGCCACTTCCTGACACAGGACGGCTCTGTCCAGCAGCCTTCGCTCTGGAGCTCCCTGTCAGGCCGAGACGTGGCCGGGTCTGCACTGCCATCTGATCACTCCCTCTCTCCTTCACAGGTGCCGTTCTTTTTGTAAAAAATGTTTTTCTTTTTTATTGATTTCCGAGAGGAAGGGAGAGGAAGAGACAGAAACATCAATGATGAGCCCTAGCTGGTTTGGCTCAGTAGATGGAGCATTGGCCTATGGACTGAAGGGTACTGAGTTCTATTCTGGTCAAGGGCACATGCTCGGGTTGCAGGCTTGATCTCCAGTGGGGGGCGTGCAGGAGGCAGCTGATTAGTGATTCTCTCTCATCATTGATGTTTCTCTCTCTCTCCCTCTTCCTTTCTCTCTGAAATCAATTTTTTAAAAAAGAATGCTTCTTAGTTCACTGAAATCTGGTTGACAATTTGGTGGAGTGTACATTGTGGTTAAATAGTTGTTTCAGGGTTTAGACCACTTTCCTGAGGCATGTTTGGCTACAGAGCGCTGTGCTGATTGATGTATGCACCCCGAGGAGATTGTTCCCTGAATCCAATCTACGGCATGGATCACAAACACTATTTTGAATCCTCGTTTTCCAAATGTATAGGATTATTAGAATAGAGCAGAATTTTCAGAACTTGCTAGTGCTTTCATTGTTCTCATTGATAGGGGGCACCTGAATTAATCTGAAAAAACAATCATATTATTTTAAATCTTAGAACACATATACTTATTTTTTTTTGTTTCTGTAAGTTTGCTTTTATTTTTTTATTAGCATTTTTTAAATTAAGGTATTATATTTGTACATATCTTACCATTGCCCCCCCCCCCACTCCCATACATGCCCTCACCCCCCAGAGTTTTGTGTCCATTGGTTATGCTTGTATGCATACAAGTCTTTTGGTTGATCTCTTATCTCCCCCACCTCTCCCTAACCTTCCCGCTGTAATTTGACAGTCTGTTTGATGCTTTACTGTCTCTGTATCTATCTTTTTAGAACACATATACTTATGTGAATAGGGGTTAAGTTTCCTATGTGTGAATAGAGGGTTAAGGTTTTCCTTAAGTTTCCTTTTCAAGGCCTGTGATTGAGGAGGTGGCTCAGCTGTGAACCCAGCAAGCAGAACTGATAAGCAGGGTCAGACAGACCCACCAGGAGTCAAAACATCATCTCAGCAACATTATCTCCTCAACATCATCTCATCGCCTGAGGACTAAGGACCATAGCTGACGTCTGCGGACCTCCAGGGCTGCCTCACCCTCGCCCCTTCCCCTTTACAATCCTGCCCCCCGTACCTTGCTGGGGAGACAGAACTGGATGCTTATACCGGGAAGCCCCCTGTCTTCTCGGCTGGCTGACCTTCTCTACAAACGCCTGTGATTCAGCCCTGCCTTCGTTATTGGACACCCCAACCGGGGGTTTCCCGGTAACATTATCACAATCTACATTGATTTTTAAAGCCATTTTCTTCAAAGTAATATATAGTTCTAAAATAAAATTTTCCTAAGAGGCTTATAATGAAAACTAGCAAGGGGAGGCTGGGGGAAGGTCAATGGGGAAGAAGAAGGAGATATGTACTAATATATGTAATACTTTAAACAATAAAAAAAAGAAAAGAAAACTAGCAGTTTGCTGCCATCCGCCCCCACTGCCTAGGACATGCAGGCAGCCACTTTCACCCCTTTAGCAGTTTGCAAATAGGCCTGTGCAGCTATTGAAGAAAATTCCAGTACATACGACTGATTTCCTGTTACATCTGGAGATGGAGCGCTTTACCACACCAACTCCTGCTTGAGCTCCCCATCCTCCCGCTATAGTTTACAGTAAATTTTGGTTAAATCAATAGTGTTTACATTATTAAGGATATGTAAGACTTGCTCAGTGCTGAGCCAAGAACTGTTCCATCACATGGCCTGCTTTGATAAGCTTTAATTATCCCATTACTAATTGCTCTGTACTCATTTACTTGCATTGTTCCAGGTGTCCTCAAACTTCGGCCACGTGCGGGTGTTTTTGCTGTTTTGTTTTTTTACTTCAAAATAAGATATGTGCAGTGTGCATAGGAATTTGTTCATAGTTTTTTTAAACTATAGTCCGGCCCTCCAACGGTCTGAGGGACAGTGAACTGGCCCCCTGTTTAAAAAGATTGAGGACCCCTGGTATGCTTTGTAAATTTTTTTTCTACAGTCTCCATCAGATCCTTCAAATACCAACAATATAATATTTTCAAAAGCACTGAAATGCACCTTGGATTGTGTTGCTCAGAGGTCAGAGTGTGGGCCTGGGCACAGAAGTGTCGTGGGTTCGATTCTTGGTTAAGGGCACGTGCCTGGGTTGCAGGTTCCATCCAGCTCTGCTCCGGGCGTGTTTGGGAGGCAACCAGCAATGTGAGACACATCAATGTTTCTAGGCTTCTCTCTCTATCTCCCACTTCCCTCCCTTCCACTCTCTCTAAAAAAGGCAATGGGAAAAAATATCTTCAGGTGAGGATGAACAACAACAACAAAGCGCTGAAGTGCAGCGATCACTTACTGACCTCCTGGAATCTTCCCTCCCGCCCCTGGCATCCTGCTCCGTCCTAGGCCTGCTGCACGCCCGGGCTTCCTCCCACCGCTCTCCTCTGCTGGAATCCTTGTCTCCTAGCTCCCAGGCTTCCTCCTTCTTGGGTTAGCCTCTAGTTTTGCAGAAGCACATTCTCTAGGGCACATGGCAAACGCTGGCTGGTATTATGGGGCGGAGCAGGGGGGGGGGGGGGGAATGTGTTGCCGGTGCAGCTGTTCCCCAGAGCCACCTGGCAGTTTCAGTCAAATGCAGAACACTCGGACCCAGGATCTGCTCCTGAGCACATGTCCGGGGAAAGGCTGGCATGGGCCCCTAAGAGGACATGTGTGAGGATGGTCCCGGGGACGCCGCCTGTGCACGTGTGCGCACAAAGCCTTCGCTTTCTGTACACAAGTTTATCCCCATCACACCCCATTATCTTCATAGCAGTGTTCTAGTCGATTCTCTTGGGTTTTCTAAGTGCTTGATCATAACACCGACGAACAGTAAGGGTTTACTTCCTCCATGCTGATGTTTCTGTATCTGATTTCTTCCTCTGGTCTGGTTGCTTTGGCTAATACCTTCAGCACAATGTTCAACGGTAGGAGAAACAGTGGACAGTCTTGTCCTGGCTTTAGAAGGGCTAGGGAGGCATTTCATTTATTTTAATTTTTATTAGACAATTGGATTTCTTTTACTTTTTATTGAGGTATAAGTTACCTACGAAAATCCTAAGTGTAGTGTAGTGCTTAATAAAGTTTTCCATATGGACGCACCCAAATTAAAATATAGCATTTCAAGCATCCCTGAAGGCTCCCCATTATCAATCATTGTCTCCCTCAAAGATAATCGCTACTGTGACACCATTAGTTAGTATTGTCTGTTTTTTTAAAAAAAATATTTTTTTTATTGACTTCAGAGAGGAAGGGAGAGGGAGAGAGAGAGAAACATCCATGATGAGAGAGAATCATTGATCAGCTGCCCTCCTACACACCCCCTACTGGGGATTGAGCCTGCAGTCTGGGCATATGACCTGACCAGGAATCAAACCGTGACCTCTGGGTTCATAGGTCAATGCTCAGCCACTGAGACACGCTGGTCGGGCAGTATTGTCTGTTTTGCTCGGTGTCTGGATACTTCTACTCATTAAGTCTGTGGGATTCACATATGTTGATGTGTGTAACAGTGGTCATTTTTTTTTTTTTTGGTCTTTTTATTTTTATTTTGTTGCAATGGTAATTTTTCATTGCTATGTAGTATTCCACGAACATACTACAACCTGTGCAACCATGTTACAGCTGCTGACAGACATTTGGGTTGTTTCCAGTGTTGGGCTATTATAAAGAACACTTTTGTACGCTTTTTTTTTGTAATCATAATATGCATTTCAGTTATACACCCAGGAGCGGAGTTGGTAGGTCATAGGGTGTATGTGCTTTAGCTCATATGTTTGCTGAGCTTTAGATACTGCAGAATCATGTTCCGCAGTGGTCGTACCAATTTACACTTTCCGTTGCTCCATTTCCTCACCAACACCTGGTTTTCCAGCCTCTTCCTTGTAGCCACTCTAGTGGGAGGGAGTGTAAGGGCACGGCTGTGCTTTTATTTGTATTTCCCGGGTGACTGCTGACATTGAACACCTTTCCACACGATCACTGGCCAGTAGAACGTTGTCTTTTGTGAAGTGTTAAGTTTTGCCCATTTAAAAAATTGTATTGTTTTTTTCTTATTTGCTCTGTGCATTTTTTATAGATAATGTAAAATTGTATTCCAAACAGTTTACATCAACTTACATTCCTATAAAGTTTATGAAGGTGCTAATTTTGCCACACACTCTCCAATGTTGGATATTACCAAATTAAAAAAAAAAATCAATGGGTTGCCTCCTGCACAAGCCCCGACCCAGGCTGGAATTGGGCCTGCAACCCAGGTACGTGCCCTTGACCAGGAATCGAACCTAGATCCTTTGGTCTGAGGACAACACTAACCACTGAGAAAAACCGGACAGGGCCCAAACTTTTTAATGTTTGCTAGTATGGAGGGATGAAAGGTATTTCATTATTACTATATTTAAATATATATATATATATATATATATATATATATATATATATATATATATGCGAGAGGAGGGGAGAGAGAGATAGAAACATCAATGATGAGAGTGAACCATTGATCAGCTGTCTCCTGCATGCCCCACACTGGAGATTGAGCCTTCAACCAGGGCATGTGCCCTGACTGGGAATCAAACCGTGACCTCCTGGTTCATAAGTCAACGCTCAACCACTGAACCACGCTGGCTGGGCTTATTACTGTATTTTTAACTTTCTTTTTGAAATTGTGTAAGGATTCAGGCCCTGGATGGGTAGCTCAGTTGGTTAGAGCATCGTCCTGATACGCCACGATTGTGGGTTTGATCCCTGCTCAGGCACATACAAGAATTAACCAATGAATGCATGAATAAGTGGAAAACAAATTGATCTTTTTTTCTCTTTTCTCCCTTCCTCTCCCTCTAAAACCAATTTGAGAAAATTAAAATTGTGGAAGGATTCATACACACACACATACATATGCAAAAGACTATGTAAAATATATATGCATATAATTTAAAGAATGGGAATAGTCCTAGCTGACTTGGCTCAGTGCATAGAGCATTGGCCTGCGGACCATAGGGTCCCGGGTTTGATTCCGGTCAAGGGCATGTACATTTGTTGCAGGCTCCCAGCCCTGGTCCGGAGCTTGCAGGAGGCAACCAATCAATGTGTTTCTCTTACATCGGTGTTTCTCTCTCTCTCTCCCTCTCCCTTTCATTCTCTCTAAAAATCAATGGGGAAAGAATATCTCAGCCCTAGCTGGTTTGGCTCAGTGGATAGAGCATCGGCCTGCAGACTGAAGGGTCCCAGGTTCGATTCCAGCCAAGGGCACATGCCTAGGTTGCCTGATCAATCCCCAGTAGGGGGCGTGCAGGAGGCAGCCGATCCATGATTCTCTCTCATCATTGATGTTTCTATCTCTCCATCCCTTTCCCTTCCTCTCTGAAAAATATATAAAAAAATGAAAAAATATCCTCAGGTGAGGATTAAAAAAAAAAAAAAAGGAATAAAACCAATACCAGCGCACCCATCAGGTTAAGAAACAGAACATTGAACATTCGCAGATCTTAGAAGCGCCTGAGCCTCTGCGAGTGGCTCCCACCCTGTCTTCTGTGATCACGTTGTATTATCAGGGCGGGAGGGACACAAAGGCATTCAACACCGAAGGAAGAAATGGCGTTTTCTCACCTGCTGGGCTGACGTGAACAGTGCAGGCGGGTGGGGCAGCTCTTGCTCCACCTGGTCACTTGGGAACCTCGGCTGTCACTGGGCATCTCACCGGCTGTGTGGTTGAAGCTGCGTCCTGGCACGGCTGGGTGCCAGCGGCAGGAATGGGAACGGCGCCCTGAAGTCTCAGACCCAGACCCAGAGCGGCCATCGCTTCTGCTGCGGGTCCACAAGCAAGACGTCAGTCACATGGCCATACTTACCCGCAGGGGATGGCGAGGAATGCCGAGCCTTGGACAGCCCTGTGCCTAGTGGCAACTGTGCCCACGGGGAAAGGAGACTGGGGTTTGGCGGGCAAAACCCACGCACATTCCCTCGCTTTCGCTTGCGGTTTTACCACCTTGGTGTGTAGCTTTCAACAATCCCTCTCGGTGAATGAATCAGATACAAAAGTTAAACGGCAAGCAAATGTGTAAGGACAGGGCAATGTACCACCATCCAATGGAAGGTGTTCAGGAAAACACAGACTGAGTGGAGGCTCTAGTCACAGTCTGCCTTCAGCTTCCCATTGTTTACAGGAGCCCCTTTAAGATCAGCGGTGACTGGGCGACAGTTCACAGGGCAGGCCCAGCAGGGGACCCTTCGAGAGGCCTGCTAGTCAGGCTGGCGCTTGGCTGGCATCTGGGAGCTCGGATGTCAGGAGGGCTCTGCCATCCCCTGAATGCTGAGTGGCCCTTTGTGCGTAAACGGTGCAAACAGTGTGGTTTATGCCGAACGCCTGCTTCCTTTTGGGAGTCTGGCAGTTCGGTGTGTGCCAGGCAGAGGGGCCCAGGTGACCAGCCTCCAATCAGAACCCTGGGGGCTCCCTGGTTGACACACTCCACAGGCGCTGTCACGGATTCGACGCTGGAGGAACGAGTGTGTCCCGTGTGACTCCACTCCTGGCTCACGCCGGCTCCGCTAGGCGTTGCGCATCACCCTTTCCCTCTGCTGACGTTCTGTGCATCCTCTGCTTGTTAACAAAGCCGAGCCTTGCGCACAGCTATCGGCCGAGTCCTGTGAGCCCGCCCGGCAGGTCAGCAAGCCTGGGCGGTCCCGTGGAGCTGAGGCTGCGTGGCTGTGACGGGGTGTGGGAAGTGGGTCACCGCGGGCGGAGCACTGGGCTGCAGCGCAGGGCAGCCCGGTGCAGCTGTCTCTCAGGAATGGGGTCAAGATGACTGGGGTTTGCTGTGCTCTCCTTCCTAGTCCATCTGCCCCACCCCCCGCTCTCAGGAGTAGGTCAGAGCAGAGTATCTCCTGGCGTGAGATGGGTAATGTCTGTGAATTCAGGTGGCAGGGTGGAAGGGAGGGAGGCAGGAGAGTCACTGGACTAGCACACAGTCCGGGCAAACTAAGTCCAGGCAAGAAGCGGGGCCAGGACACCCGGCCGTCTGTTCTCGGGCACAACGGTGCTGCGTGGCGGTGGCTGTGGCGGCTTTACCTCTCAGGCAGACGACTACCTGGGGTCTCCTCACCATCTCCCCAAGGACCCCATGTGTCCCCCCAGCGTTAGACCTCCCACTTCCTGTGCTGCTGGCCTCTCTTTGGTGGTCTCCCGTTTTGATGGAACACATCCTATCATCGCTTCCTGAGAAAAGACACACAGAGGGTAGAGTGTTTGAGTCCTTCTATAGCCAACCATGTCTTTCCTCTACCCCGGACGTGACTGGTATTTCCCATGGGATTAGTTACAGGTGGGAAGAAACTTTTCCTCAGCATTTTGAAAGTATTCTTCTCTTTCATTCAATAATTTTTTAAAAACATTTTTATTAAATTCAGAGAGGAAAGAGAGGTAGACACATCAATGATGGGAGAGAGAATCATTGATTGGTTGCTTCCTCCACGCCCCCCACTGGGGATCGAGCCCACAACCCGGACATGTGCCCTGGCCCGGAATCTAACTGTGACCTCTTGGTTCATAGGTCAATGCTCAACCACTGAGCCACACCAGCCGGGCCAGTCAACAAATTTTTATTGAGTACATGTCTGGCACTGCCGCTAAGTACCTGGATTCATCCGTGAACAACGAAGACCAAGGTCATAGAGACAAAAGTCAAAGAGCTTGTATTCCAGCCTCCGTTCTGGCTTTGGTGTGGCTGCCGCCAAGTCTGAAGCCATCCTGGTTTCTGATCCTTCACGTGACCTTTCCTCTCTGCAAGCTTGTAGGATCTTGTCTGGTTCCCGAGTGTTCTAACATTTCACAATGTTGCGTCTAGTGTGGGTTTATTTTTATCCATTTTGCTGGGCACTCGGTGGGCTCATTTACTCTGTGAACTCACGTCCTTCAGTTCTGGCCGTTTCTCTGGACTATCTGTGGATGATCGTCTCCTCCGTGCTTGGAGGTCGGACCTTCTGGGGTCTGACCTTATTCTCCTGTGATTCCTCCTTGTCTCGTTGCTCCTTCTGGGAGATTTTCTCAATGTCCTTTTCCTACCTTTCTAGTCCTTTTATTCCTACTATCATGTTTTTAGTATCCAATAATTCTTTTTTATTTTCTGAAGTTTCTTACATAAATGTCATACTGTTTTTGCTTCATGGATGCAGTATCTACTTATCTGAGAATGTCAGCATTTGTTTTAAATTTTTCATCTCCTTGCATAGTCTTTTTCTCCAACATTGCTTTTCTCCTGTTCCTTGTTTTTGATCTCTAAAGCTCACATTTAGAGGCTTTTCTCAGATGTCTGGATAATCCTTGGTTGTCTGCTTATGATTAAGAGTCGGGGGCTAGAACTAGCTGGTTTTCCCAGGGGTTAGAACGTCAGCCCACAGACTGAAGGGTCTCGGGTTCAATTCCTGGTCAAGGGCATGTACCTCAGTAGTAGGCTTGATCCCCAGTCAGGGTCAGGGCATGTGTGGGAGGCAACCAATGGATGTGTCTTTGCCACATCAATGTTTCTCTCTCTCTTTCCTCCTCCTCCCTCCCTTCCACTCTCCCTCTCAAAATAAAAACCACAAAAAACAATGGGGGAAAAAATCCTTGGGTTACAATTAAAAAAAAAAGTCTAGGGCTAAAAATCTGTTTGACTATCTGAGCACATGGTTTTTAGGGCTTTCAGACTTTGGGGTTCAATGGAGGGTAATCTGTATGTGTCGAAACTCTTACGTTTATATCTTGGGAACTGTCAGATTCTCCAGAAAAGAATCTTCTGAGAAAGTAAGAATCTTCTGCACAGAAAGTAAGGATTTGGTTGTCAGTGTTCTGGGAGCCTAGTGAGGACAAAAGGATGGGAGCCCAGCATTCAGCAATCACATGCTCCCTTAATCTCATTTTCTGTTTTGTTTGCTTTTCAAAAATATGGTTTTATTGATTTTAGAGAGAGAGGAAGGGAGAGGGAGGGAGAGATAGAAACATCGATGAGACCCACTCTCCGCCCCAGGAGATCCCGCCCCCCACAGCAGTTTCTCTCTTTCCCCACTGTTGTGCATCTCCTAAACTCTAAGGGACCCCATGAGGCTTGCAAATATGCAGCATGGGCGGCAGCAGCTTGTCTCAGGCTAACCCCTGGCCCTGTCACCAAGGCCCCTTTTCTCTGACTCCTTAGTGAGCCACAGCAGCCCAGCCGAGGCCACTTCC
Source organism: Cnephaeus nilssonii (assembly GCF_951640355.1). Lineage (NCBI taxonomy): Eukaryota > Metazoa > Chordata > Mammalia > Chiroptera > Vespertilionidae > Cnephaeus > Cnephaeus nilssonii. The sequence goes on along the minus strand of NC_137075.1, from coordinate 102,168,795 downwards.
TTGCATAGTCTTTCTTGTTGCTTCCATCATAGGCCATTCCTTGTTTCACTGTCCCAGCTTTAATAAACGTCCTCTAAAAAAGAAAAAGAAAAAGAAAAAGAAACATTGAGAGAGAAACATCAACATTGATTGGCTTCCTCCTGCACGTGACCAACTGGGGATTGTGAGCCCACAACCCAGGCACGTGCCCTGACTGGGGATGGAACCAGTGACCTCTGCATGGGCACCAGGAGGTCACTGTTTTTTTTAATTGATTTTTTTAGAGGAAGGTGGGGGTGGGGTGGGGGAGGAGAGAGAGGGTGGGGGTAGAGGGGGGGGGAGAGAGAGATTGAGATTTGTTGTTCCATTTATTTATGAATTCATCATTTGCTTCTTGTATGTGCCCTGATCAGAGATCAAACCCAAAACCTTGGTGCATCTGGATGCTGCTCTAACCGAGCTACCCGGCCAGGGCACATTCCTCTTTCCAAGATACCACTTGTGACCTTAATTTGGCTTAGCATCCCCTGTATACAGAAACTCTTCGTTTTGCTTCTTCCAAAGAATAAACTTTCAGTCTTCTGCTCAGATGGGGAATCTAGATTTGCAAGGATATATGTTAAATAAACTCTAAGAAGTGGGATTGCTGGATCAAAACGTACATTTTAGACTTGTATGAGTCATTGCCAAATTATTGTCTATGGAGCCTGTATCAATTGACACCATCACCAGCAGTACATGAGAGTATCTGTGTCCTCATACCTTGTAAACAGTTATCAAACTTTCTGACTTTGAAAAAAAGGTCTTTTTTTTTTTTTTTTTTTTTTTTTGAGATCTATGGGCCCTATAACATAAAGGAATGGTTTTATTGGAATTACCAGCTTAGGAAAAGGTACTGAGTTTAATTAATGAATCAATCAAGCTCCTTGTGTCTTTATTTTTCTTTTGATAGTATATAACCTATGAATTCAAGATGGTCTTCTTTATGGAGAAAAAGGTCATTTTATATCTGCCATTTTAATTTATATTTTTTATTTTATTTTAAAATTATTATTTAATTTACATTTTTCTTAAGTGTGAGAGTGAGCAACTTTTACTGGTAGAAAGACATGTTTCCTTTCATTTCCTTGTAAGCATTTGCTGGCATCCTGTGCTGACCGGACCGTTAGTCTTTATTTCATTGATTTCTAGAAGCTCTTTACTTTTTCCAGTTTCTTGTTTGTTGCTTTTGCTTATAGTGGTTTATCAGAAAAGAAAATATTTTTTTAAACAAACACTTTTATTTTCTTATTTATTTTTTGGTTAATCCTCCCCTAAGGATATTTTTCCATTGATTTTTAGGGAGAGTGGAAGAGAGAGGGAAGGACAGAGAGAAATAACGATTAGAGAGAAACACATCGATTGGTTGGCTCCTGCACGCACCCTGACCAGGGCCCAGGCCAGGGAGGAGCCTGCAACCAAGGTACGTGCCCTTGACCAGAATTGAACCTGGGACCTTTCAGTCCACAGGCTGACGCTCTATTCACTGACCATTGGGCTCAAACACTTGTATTTTCTATGCAAAGGTGACTCAGAGAATTTATATGAAGGTGGGAGGGGCAGTGGAGCAGGGAGCTTCCTGAGTGAATTGCTCCTTTATGTCCTTTGCCTGTTTCTTTCTACTGGGTTATTTGTCTTTATAATTGATTTTAAAAAGCATTTTTATTTTTAGGGATGTTATCCTCTTGCCATATGTGTTACACATATTTTTTCCAAGTTTGTCATCTTTTTAAATGTGTTTTGTGCCATGCAAGACATAGGATAAAAATATCCTATGGCTTCTGAGTTGGGCTATTTTTAGGAAAGCCTTCCCCATTTCAAGACTATAAATATATTTATTTAAATAGTTTCTTTTTGGACTCTTATGGTTAATTTTTATATTTAAATCTCTGCTCCATCTGGAGTTTATTTTGGAATAAGGAGAGAAGTAGGAGTCTATATTTATTTTGTTATAAATGGCTAGTTGTTTCAATACCTTTCATTAAATAACCATGCCATCTTTATCATGTGTCCATTTTTACTGGGGTCTACTTCTGTACTCTTGTATTCCAGTGATGTTTTAATTAAAGAGGTTTCATAATATTTGGGAGAAAAGCACCCCCCCAACATTATTCTTCTTTTTGAAAATTTCCCATAATGAGGGAAGCCCGGGTCCTGGGTGCTAGAGGGAAGCTGGTGCCGGAAGGAAGGCCTACTCTTGCACGAGTTTCGTGCATCGGGCCTCTAGTAGAGTCATAAATAGCAATAGTTTCATTTTGAGCTTTTACTTACTCCGCTAGCTAGTGCTTCCAACACAACATCAAATAATGGGATCATGAGTAGAACTTGTGTCATGTCTTTTAACCTTAAGTCCAGTGCTCTTTTTGGGTATGTGTTCAACCCACTAAACAGTTCCTGAGCATCAGTTACCTATAAAGCATTGTTGTATATCAGAAAGGCATGGTAAAAAGAAAAATAAATTGTTCTATGTCCAAATTAATAATCTTTTCTTTCCCAGTAAACAGATCTAGAGCCCGTTGATAATCCTTATGCTGTTAAAACCTCTCCAGCAAATTCAATATCCTACCCTACTAAGTTGAAATGTGGCCCTAAAGAATTAGGACAGTGTTTTATTTTGGGGGAGAGGAAATTGGGATGAGTAGGGGCTAAGGAAGTGACTGAACAATGGGCATGATAAATATTTACTCCAAAGCCAAATACATAAAATAAATAAGGGGATGAGCCTCCCTCCCCCCCCCCGCCCCCCACCGCCAAGTGGAAGCACAGGGTGTGAGCCTCAGGCAGAGCGGAGCTCGGGGTAAGGTATGAGAGAAGGAAGCAGGCAGGTGTTCGGGAGGTGAGCTGCAATCATGCGGAGCTGCCCACCTAGGGAGATGAGATCCACAGCACAGTTAAGCATTAACACAAAGTGCTCAAAGCTAGAGAATGTTTCTCAGAGGAGGCAAGTCATGCATTTGCCAGGTATATATTGTGTACCTACCGAAGGTCAGACCCCATCTGGATACAAAACACCAAACAAAAAAGACAGGGTCCCTGTTCTCAAAGAGCCTACAGTCCACAGGGGGAGGCGGGTGTTACTTAGGTAAACGTGTGAAAACGCACGGATAATAATGAGTACATCATTAGAAATTGTGTAAGTGCTATAAAGGCAATAACAAAGCTGAGAAAATAAGAAAGTGACATAATTCAGATTTTGGGCGTCAGGGAAAGGTGAGGACACAGCTCTGAAGCTGAAACCCGAGGGATGAACAGGCAGAGGGATTTTTTTTTGGGTTAAGGTTTAGAGGATGTGGCAAATTCTATCCCCTCTGGCGACCAGAGTGGAAAGGGATCCTAGCTTGTGCCAAGTCACGAAAGCCCAGGTGTGACAGGTATGAGGAACCACAGGTATCACAGCTCAGTGATGGAGCACGCAGAAATGGAAACATCAGGAAGGGAAAGAAAAATAAATAAATAAAAATATGAGGAAGGCGGAAAAGGAGTAAACTAGATATAAATGCAGTACGTGTGCGCGTTTACTTCATGCTTCACATCTAGGAGGGTCTCCCGCTTTACAGTAAGCGAGTGGTCCGTGCCTCAGTGAACTCGGAGCCTCACCAGGTAATACCAGAAACAGCCTCCCTTCGCGGTACCTTTCCAGAGAGTACCCCCTGCCCGTCCTAGACCAGATCTTGTTAATTAGATAGACTGTATTTTTACTTTTCCAAATAGAAACTTCTAAAATGGATTTAAGAAAATAATAATGGCCTGGCTGGCATGGCTCAGTGCTTGAGCGTCGACCTATGAACCGGAAGGTCACAGTTCAATTCCAGGTCACGACACATGCCCCAGTTATGGGCTCGATCCCCAGTATGGGGCGTGCAGGAGGCAGCCCATTAATTATTCTCTCTCATCATTGATGTTTCTATCTCTTCATCCCTCTTCTTTCCTCTCTGAAATCAATAATAAAAATATATTTAAAAAATAAAAAAATGTTTTTATTGATTTTTTTTTGAGAGAGAGAGAGGGGGGGGAAAGGAGAGGGAATAGAAAGACAGAAACATCAATGAGAGAGAGAGAGAGAGAGAGAGAGAGAGAGAGAGAGAGAGAGAGATTGATTGGCTGCCTCCTGCATGCTCCCTACTGGGGATAGACCCCACAACCCATGAATGTGCCCTCTTGGTTCATAGGTCAACGCTCAACCACTTAGCCACACTGGCCAGGCCTAGAATGGATTTTTAAGTTAACAAATGCATCTTACTTTGGGTCAGAGGCCCCCAGAAACGGACTCCACAGAAGCATATGGCCGTAGGTCACTGGGCAGCCAGCGGTGTGGCCAGCTCAGGTGACTGACAAGGACTGGACTTCTTGTCGCGTCTGAGCGGCACACTACTTTTCCCCTTATCGGGGAGCCCCAACTCTTCCCTTCACTCTCCTCTCTTTCCTGTTTAAGGTCCTCAGAGGGAGTAAGTTAGAAACTGTTATTGAGGCTATCAAGCTTGAACGCCCTTCTCTAATCTCTGAAGAGATAAAACCTACACTATTTACTGGGCTGCTTGGACAGGCTGTCATCGAACTGATAACTGGGGGAGGTTTACAGTGAAAAATAAAGCTGGTTCTATCTACAAAAAGTGGTGTCCTCATGCGGACGCAGTGCTAAGAATACTCTAAAATTCAACCGGTTCCGTGTCTGTGAGTGACAGGATGTCACAGCCTTGTGACAACCGATTCTCTCATTTTCTTCCTATGTTTTTCCTTCATTATGTGGACTGGAACCCACATTTCTGTCTTCTTCCTGGAGTCTAAGAGAACTGAAACAGCACATGTGGAGCTATATTTATATGAGGGTGGGAGTCAGCTGTGAGTTTTTTAAGGCCGGGACCTAAGAGATGGCACGATAGGTAGAGGTTTTGTTTTTCGGTGGAGAAAGAGCAATTCTGTGGGCAACCGCCACACCATGGCCACACTCTCGGGCACACTGCCCACTGTTTCCTCTCTGCAGCTACTGTCCTTGCTCGGCATGTTTATAGGGCACGGGAGGAGGTGGGAGCAGTGCAGGGTGGGAGTTTGCCCAGGAGACATGGTAGGTAAGTCACTACTGGAGCCTGGTGTCCTAGAGGGGCAAGAGGGACTTATTACGAGAGCATGGTGGAGAAATCATTTCCAAACCAAGAGATATCTCTTCCTTTGATCCTAGAAGAAAAGTGTGAGAATGCCGAAACCGGTTTGGCTCAGTGGATAGAGCGTCGGCCTGCGGACTGAAGGGTCCCAGGTTCGATTCCGGTCAAGGGCATGTACCTTGGTTGCGGGCACATCCCCGGTGGGGGGGGTGGTGCAGGAGGCAGCTGGTCGATGTTTCTCTCTCATCAATGTTTCTAGCTCTCTATCCCTCTCCCTTCCTCTCTGTAAAAAATCAATAAAAATATATTTTTAAAAAAATGTGAGAATGGGTTCATGTAGAGATAAAAATGCAGGTACAACTTGGGAGGTTCACGTTTTATGGCAAAGATTCCCGACTATTTGGTTCTCAGAGCCCTTAGTGTCTTGGTAACTTCATGTCACCCCTAGACGTAAAGAATACTAGCAGGTCCATTTACTAGGTAAGGCCAACAAACCTAACAAGTATTCATTCCTCATAATTTAGTAGCTGTCTGAGACGTAAATTGGACACAATACTGGGTGTGCTCTAGTTTTAACAACACATATAGATTGTGACCTGAACGTGTTAGGAAGAAATGCTTCTACTTTTGGGAAAAGCTATCATTGTGGGGCTTTCTGTCTCAGCTGCCAGCTTCTTTCAGATGTAGTTTGGAAGAGAGGGTAGCCTTGGAGCAGCGGGGAATCAAAAGGAACTGTACTCCAGTAGCAGTACCTGATGAACTCCATCTAAGGAACCTCAATCACACTTGGACCTGAATTAGATATCAAGATTCTGGACATCAAGCTGATGCCATAATGAGATGAGACTTTTGAAGGTCTTAGGAGAGGTGACCTGCTTGACCAATTGAGTGACTTTCTGGGACTTCTGAGGCTAGGTCATAAGAAGCCTTGCAGCTTCTCCTGTGCCTCTTGGAATTCTCTCTTTTGGAATACTCACTCTCAGAACACAGCCACTATGCTGTGAGAAGTGAAAGATGAAACAGAGGGCCGGAGACCAGGGACCAGGACACAGGCTTTATTGGAGAGAAGACCCCTGCCGGCTCCCTTCCAGAGGGAAAAAGAGAGAGGGCGTGCCAGGGTGGAAGCACCTTTTAAGGGGAGGAAAAGAGGGGACGGGGCTTAGGGCACTCAGCCCACGCTGATTGGTGGTTTCATATAAGGCACATGATTAGGCACTTAGGGACTTAGGAATCAGGGGCTTAGGGTATTTGGCAGGTGCTGATTGGTGGTTCAATGTACAGTCCACATAAGGTGTTCAGGAATGTCCGGCTGCAGGTGGAGTTTACGTCATACTCCGTCCATCACCTGGGGGAAGGGAGGATCTATCAAGAAGCCCAAGCCAGATGGAGAGGACCCATGTAGGCACTGGTTGATAGCCCCAATGAGCCACCAGCAAATAGCCAGCATCAACTAACTGTCAGCTATGTGAGTGAAGGAACCATGATGGACAGTCCAGCTCTAGCAGACACCACCTGGAGAAGAACTGAGGTCTCAGACACATAGCTCCTTTTGAGACATCCCAGTCATCTTCATCTATTCAAGTCATCCTCACATTTGTGGTCCCAGGCATTGTGGATCAGAGACACAGTGTCTCTGCTCTGCCCTGCTAGAATTTCTGGCCCACAGAATCATGACAATAATAAAATGATCATTGTTTGCCACTAAAAACAAAACAAAACAAAAAAAAACAACACATACAATTCACCCATTTACAGTGTATAATTCAGTGGTTTTCAGTATATTCAGAATTGTGCAACTATTCACACAATCACTATTAGAACATTTTCATCACCCCAAAAGAGATCTTGTACCCAAGCAGTCACCCCTCCTCCCCCTTTCCCTACCATCTCTAGGCAACCACTCACCTGTTTTCTGTCTCAACAAATTTGCCTGTTCTAGACATTGCATATAAATGGAATCATACAGTATGTGGCCTTTTTTATGTGTGCCTCCTTTCATTTACATAATGTTCTCAAGGGTTACCCGTGTTGTATGTATCGGTATTTCATTCCTTTTTCTGGCTGAATAATACTCGATTGTATGAATAGACCACATTTTGTGTATCCATTCACCAGTCAATGAACATTTGGGTTATTTCTACTTTGTGGCTTGAGGCGCCACTGCCAGCGTGGCCTGGGTTCAAAGACCTGGAGAGAGGGCTGACGCGCAAATTAATACACAAGACAAGAAATATAAATTTAGAAATTATGGGGGAAGCCAGATGTGAGCTTTGTATAAGGGACCAAGTTCCACTGAGTCTCCGTTTCCATCTGCCTTTTATTTACTAGAATACACAATTGCCTTTTAGGAATGCAAATAGACATATCAAAGGTGATGATTACTAAACAGTAAAGCGATCACCAGGTTTGGGGGGTTCTCTTGGGCTATTGAATCAGCAGCCGGTAACAACAATGCAGACGTTCAGCCTTCTGAATATCAAAAGCCCCATTCAGCCTTCTGACCGGACTTCTCGCATTTATATTAATTACTGTTGATCTTGGCTCCCAGCAGTGGCTATTATGACTAATGATGCTATGAACATTCACGTACAAGTTTTTGTGTGGACCTGTTTTCACTTCTCTTGGGTATATACTAAGAGTGGAATTGCTGGGTCATATGGTAGCTGTTAAAACAGGTAAAAATAATTTTTTAAAATCCTCGCCAGAGATCTCTCTTGATTTTTTAGAGAGAAAGGAAGGAAGGGAAAGAGAGGAAGGGGGAGGGGAGAGAGAGAAAGCAAAAAAAAAACAAACAACCCAAAAAACATTGATCAGTTGCTTCCTGGATGTGCCCTGACTGGGCATTGAACCTGAAACCTAGGTATGTGCCCTGACCAGGGATCAAACCTGAAACCTTTTGGTGTACGGGATGACACTTCAACCAACTGGTCAGGGAAGATGCTTTTTGCTATTGTTGTTGTTAATCCTCTCCTGAGGATATTTTCTGCTCCATTGATTTTTAGAGAGTGGAAGGGAAGGAGGCAGGGGGAGAGAGAGAGAGAGAAACATCAATGTGAGAGAGAGACATAGATTGGGTGCCTCTTGCATGTACCCTGAAGGGATCCAGCTTACAACCAGGTACGAGCCCTCAACTGGGAATTGAACTCAGGACCCTTCAATGCACGGGCTGATGCTCTAACCACTGATTCATACTGGTCAGGGCCAGGGCAGCTGTTCAAACCTTTGAGGAATGCCAGACTATTACCCAAAGTGGCTGCGCTGTTTTACATTCCTAATAGCGTGTGTATGAGGGTTTGAATTTCTCCACATATTCACCACTTGTTATTATCTGTCTTTTTGATGATAGCCATCCTAATGGGTATGAAGTGGCATTTCAACGTGGTTTTGATTTGCATTTCCCTGATGGCAATGATGCTGAGCATCTTTTCATGTGCTTACTGGGCATTTGTGTATCTTCTTTGGAGAAAAGTCTATTTGGATCTTTTGCCCACTTTAAAGTTAGGTTATTTGTGTTTTGTGTAGGAGTTCTTTACATATTCTACATACAAGTACCTTACAGAGGTATGATTTGCAAATACTTTATTCCATTCTGTGGGTTTTCTCTTCTAATTTTGAGTTTTAAAAAACATCCTTTGCATTAAAAAAATATTTGCTTCACTTAAGTTGCTATTCTTCACCTTTTGGTAATGTATAATTTTAAAATGAATATTTTTAAAATTTTACTCTAAGACAGTGGTCGGCAAACTCATTAGTCAACAGAGCCAAATATCAACAGTACAACGATTGAAATTTCTTTTGAGAGCCAAATTTTTAAAACTTAAACTCCTTCTAACACCACTTCTTCAAAACAGACTAGCCCAGGCCGTGGTATTTTGTGGAAGAGCCACACTCAAGGGGCCAAAGAGCTGCATGTGGCTCGAGAGCTGCAGTTTGCTGACCACAGCTCTAAGATGTTTCTCTTTTGAGACCTGAATTCAAATTTTGTCTCTGCTAATACTTAGCTCTAGATCAGGGGTGGGGAAAATATGGCCCATGAGCCATATAAGGCCCAAAAAGTCATTGGGTCTGGCCCTGCCAAGGCATTAGAGGTGAGTTAATGAAATGTTTCACCAAATGCTAATTTTTAAATTGATAATTTTGTATGGGCCACAAATCCTATCTAATAAAGAGGGAATATGCTAATTGACCCTCATGCCACCGCAAAAGATGGCGGCACCCACAGCTAATAAAGAGGGAATATGCTAATTGACTGCCCCGCCTTCAAAGATGGCGATGCCCACAGCCAATAAGGAGGGAATATGCTAACTGACTGCCCCACCCTCAAAGATGGCGGCACCCACAGCCACAAGATGGTGGTGCCCAGTCCCCTCAGCCCTGCCGGGGCACCTGCCTCCGGAGTCCCCCAGTCCCCTCAGTCCCCCAGCCGCCCAGGGCTGGCCCAAGGCACAGGCAAGCCTTGGATGGTGGCTGCCCAGCTACCCAGGGCCGCCCGAGGCTCAGGTAACCAGGGCCGGCCGAGGCTTGCGCTGCCGGCAGTGGCAGCAGCAGAGGTGTGATGGTGTCACCTTCCCCTGATCGCCAGGTCACCTCCTGCCCCTGAGGGCTCCCGGACTGTGAGAGGTGAGAGGCAAGCCGGGTGAGGGACCCCCATCCCCCGTTCCAGTGCATGAATTTTGATGCACTGGGCCTCTAGTGATGTTATAAATATCCAAATGGCCCTTGGCAGGAAAAAGGTTCCCCACCCCTGCACTAGACAGTAACTTAGACAAGTCATTTTAATTTTTCTGACACCAAGTTTTCTCATTTCTAAAAAGATAATGGTTCCAATTTATAAGGTTGTTCATGAAGAGCAGGTATAAGCACTTAGCATAATGCCCACCTAGTGGGCTCTCACAAAATGTGCTGTATTTGAACACCTTAAAAGATCTTTAAGAAACACTTATATTTCAAGATATGTGTGAAATATTAAGTACCGTATCCACTTAAATGATTACTTAGAAAGGAATAAGATGCTGCCCAGCCAGTGTGGTTCAGTGGTTGAGCACTGACCTATGAACCAGGAGGTCACAGTTGGATTCCTGGTCAGGATATACCAGGGTTGTGCACTTGATCCCCAGCAGGGGGCATGCAGCTGATCAATGATTCTCTCTCATCATTAATGTTTCTCTCTCTCTTCCTCTCTCTAAAATCAACAAAAAATAATTAAAAAAAAAGAAATAAGATGCTTTGTAAATGATCAATTTGTATCTAAAAACATATAATTTAGCTGGGCACAGTTGGTTGAGCATTGTCCTGTGCACCTAAGGGTTGTGGGTTTGATTCCTAGTCAGGGCACATACCCAGGTTGCAGGCTAGATCCCCTGTCAAGGGCGTGTACTGGAGGCAACTGATAGATGTTACTCTCTCTCCCTCTCACTTCCTCTTTCTCTAGAATCAATGCAAAACATACCCTTAGATGAGGATTAAAAAAAAAAAATCACAATTTAGCAAACCTAATGGTGTGTCAGACTTACCATTCTGCAGATCTGAGGCAGAAGTAGAAGTGGTATTTAAGGACACTATGTTATGGGATGTTTTCCAAGTCTGTTTTCAAGTCCCATAATCCTATATAATAAGAGAGAAATATGCTAATTATCCATTACTCCGTGAGGCGTAACGACCGACCACGTAGCGACTGGATCATGGATCTGCAAGAGGGTGTGGCAGCGAACTACAAGTGGGTGGTGGAGAGCTACAGGAGGGGGCAGGGCAGCAAGCTGTGAGGGGGGTGGAGAGGGGAGCTACAGGAGGGCGGCAGAGAGCTACTGGCGCACGGTTTGTGTGCAGGGCTACTCGTGGTCTTATAAAGAAGTACTGAATCATCTATACTAATTAAAGGGTAATATGCTAATTAGACCAGATAGACTGGACGTCTTCTGGACGTCCTTCTGGACAAAGACGTGGTGGCTGTGAGGGCCAAGGAGGGCCGGCAGCTGTGGCGGCCGGCAGTGGCAGCAGCAGCGGGGTGATAGGGGTGTCGCCTTCCCCTGATCGCCCGGTTGCCTCCCACAGAATCAACCAATTCTATGCTTCCTCTCAATTCAAGCAATTCTATGCTTCCTCTCAACCAGTCAACTTGCTTCCTCTCAACTCCTGATCTTCCTTTCAAAACCTGCTCCTTCCCAAGCTTCTCATCTCGGTTAATGACACTTCCACTCTCCAGCTGTTGTGCCTACTCTGGATTTATTCTTTTTTTTTATTATTATTGATTTTTTACAGAGAGGAAGAGAGAGTCAGAAACGTCAATGAGAGAGAAACACCAATCAGCCGCCTCCTGCACACCCCCCACCGGATATGTGCCCGCAACCAAGGTACATGCCCTTGACCGGAATCGAACCTGGGACCCCTGAGTCCGCAGGCCGACGCTCTATCCACTGAGCCAAACCGGTTAGGGCTGGATTTATTCTTGACTCCTCCATTTCTCCCATAAATCAGATCTAATCTGCTGGGAAATCCTATTGGCTTTACCTCCAGAATACAACTAGGATACTCTAACCTCTCTGTCTGGACTGCGACTACCCCTAGTCCAAGCCTCCACTTCCTTTGGCCTGGATTACTACACTAGCCTCCCAATGGGACCTTCCACTCTTGCTTCCCACAGTCTACTTTCAAACCAGCAAATGGATGTTAAAGCCTGCAGTGGCTTCCCTGCCCACTCTGCTCTAGCCACTCTGGCTGACTGACTTGTGTTCCTTCAACACAGTGTATTAGGGGCACAAATAGAATATTGGGAACTAGCTATGTTTATGGGAAACATAATCATGCTCTGTTAACTGTGATTGCCTTGTTCTGGTTAAAGAAAGGAAATTCTAACCTGGTTGGGAGTTGTATGCCCCATCCCTGGACCTGGGAGTCAACATTGGAATGCAGTCCATTCTCATTCAAGAACTGCCTATTATTATGGAAAGATTGACAACTTTGTTGCCCAAACAAAGGAGTACCAACCCAGACTCCCTGTGTAATCCTTGTCCTACCCTATATAAGCAGCTGGTTTATGGGGGACTGCAGAGCAGATTTTTGTGGATGACCTGCTGCTCTCCCATACTGACAGCAGGATTGGAATAAACGCTTATATGTGACTCAACCCTGTCTCTGCTTAATTGGCTCAAGTAGTGACAGGCAGCACAGACCCATTGATTGTCCGGATACATAAACACACTTGTGTCCTGCGGGCTCTGCCATGGCTTTTTCCTCTGCGTGCTTGGCACTTTTCCCTGATAGGCCATGGCCCACTCCCTCACCTCTTTCAAGTCTTTGCTGAAATGTCACTTCTCAATGAGGCTTATCTTGATCACCATATTTTATTTTATTTTTATTTTTAAAAGATATTTTATTGATTTTTTACAGAGAGGAAGGGAGAGGGAGAGAGAGCTAGAAACATCAATGAGAGAGAAACATCAATCAGCCACCTCCTGCACACACCCCACTGGGGATGTGCCTGCAACCAAGGTACATGCATCAAACCTGGGACCCTTGAGTCCACAGGCCGATGCTCTATCCACTGAGCCAAAACAGTCAGGGCTTGATCACCATATTTTAAACTGCAACCTACCCAACACATTCCCAACTCTCTTATCCTGCTGTACTTCTTTTCCTAGCACAATCACTATTTGGTTTACTTATTTGTGTTTATTGTTTATCCTCTGTCTTATCCTTGCAAGAATATAAACTCCACGAGTGAGGGATTTTTGTTTACTGGTGCCTCCCAAAGGCTGGAACAGAGTGGCACACCTGAGCACTCAAATATTTGAGGATACAAAGAATTTGAATGAGTCTGGCCGGTGTGACTCAATGGTTGAGTATCGACCTATGAACCAGGAAGTCACAGTTGGATTCCTGGTCAGGGCACATGCCCAGGTTGTAGGCTCAATCCCCAGTAGGGGACATGCAGGAGGCAGCCTATCCATGATTCTCTCCCATTGATGTTTCTCTCTCTGAAATCAATAAAAACATAAAAAAATAATTTGAATGAGGCCTCTCATATTCTTGAGTGTGCATACAACCTGGTTGAAAGGCAGCATGTACATACTAAAAGATAAATACCAATACAAGACAATTAGCATATCCTAATACCAAAAGAAGATAATGGTTTAGGATTATTACACATGAAAAATGAAAGCTTAGCCCTAGCTGGTTTGGCTCAGTGGACAGAGCGTTGGACTGTGGACTGGAAGGTCCTGGGTTCGATTCCAGTCAAGGGCACATGCTCAGGTTGCAGGCTCAATCCCCAGGTGGGGGTCTGCAGGAGGCAGCCGATTAATGATACTCTCTCATCATTGACATTTCTATCTCTCTCTCCCTCTCCCTTCCTCTCTGAAGTCAATAAAAATATATTTTAAAAAAAAGAAATATGAAAGCTTGGCAAAGTACCACCGAAGTTTAGAGTGGTAATTTTTAAATTTTGGGGGTGGGGGTGGTCACACCTCTTTGAAAATCTGATGAAGGCTACAGACTCCAATAACATAATAAACATGTACACAACATTTTAAATACAATTACAAAGAGTTCAAACACTTCCTGAAGCCAGCCATGTATCCTGAATAGGGAATGCTTGGTTTCAAATTTGGTTTTATCACCAGGGGCTTGGGAAAGGCTTGGTGAGGATGGGACTTAGACTAGTCCTGAAAACAGGCTATGAAGGGGAAAGCAGAGGAAAGAAGGTTCTTTTCCAGCAAGAGAAAGAGCTAAGGGTGATGCAGAACAGTCTGACTTTCTGCAATACGTAACAACAGGCTGAGAATTACTGGGTGCATGACTTAAATAATATGGCTGTTGTAAGTCATTGAAAGTTTCTGGGCAAGAATGCAGTATCTAAAGTAATGTTTTAAGAAAATTAACTTGAAAGTTGTTTATAGGAGCAGAGTTGAGAGAAAAAGTGAAATTAAGGAAATCATTCATAAAGCTATCTATATATGTAAAAGCCCAGCGACCAGAATGGCAGAACGACCAGAATGACTGGAACGACCGGTAGCTATAACGTGCACTGTGGCAGCCAACCAGCCTGATCTGGGCCCCGATTGGCCCCCAACACCCCGATCAGGGGTGGGGCTGGCTGGCCAACCGCCCACGCCCCCCACCCCCGCCCAACCCCACCGTGTACGAATTTGTGCACCGGGCCTCTAGTTACATAATAATTAAAGTTTGAAGAAAAGGAAAGGGAACTGCTAAGGTTTAGACACTGATGAATTGGAGGCACAAATCCAACAAGAAATTCCAGTATGAAAGGGGAAAATCAGAAATGAATTTCAGGTCAGGCCTAGTTATATACGTTCAGGTATTATTTACTGCATCCTTAAGTGTGGGGGGAGAAAAACTAAGAATAGAGATTATGCCAAGGCATTGGATGGGACAAAGTGAACAGCCTATTATAATCGTGATCACAATAAAACATGTTAGGTTCATATAGAATAAAACTCTAATAGAATGCTTGAGGCATACCGGTATTATGGGTAATTGAAAGCTGTGGTTGAGGGCTAACAAATTATTTTTGTTTTAATTTTTGCTTGCTGAGTAATTTTTTCTCCAAAAGGTATTATTATGCTTTTATCCCCCTTGATAACGGGAACACAATTGAATTATTTTTAGACTAGAGGCCCGATGCACGAAATTTGTGCAAGCGTAGGCCTCCCTTCCCCTGGCTGCCGACACCAGCTTTCCTCTGGCACCCAGGACCCGGGCTTCCCTCTGGCCACCAGCAAGCATCCAGGCTTCCCTTGCAGCCCTGACTTCGTCCGGAAGGACATCTGGTCTAATTAGCATATTATGCTTTTATTATTATAGATGATTCAGGATGTCACTATCCCTCAAGGTGATCATTATAAATATACTAGAGGCCCAGTGCATGAATTCATGCACGGGTGAGGTCCCTTGGCCTGGCTGGCGATCGGAGCCATCTTGCCCAGTCCGGATCAGGGCCTGCTGGCTGGGGGGAGGGGCCATGGGCAGTTGGCCGGCCAGCCTTGCCCCCTGGTCGAACTCCCGGTGGAGGGGACAATTTCCATATTAGCCTTTTATTATATAGGATATTTTTAACATAAAATAACAGTTATAGAAAATTGGGATACATCCATGGTGACCACAGAAGACATCCTGGTATTTTAAAAGACTTCTGATATTTATTAGACTTTTATTTTTTTATTAGACTTTTAGGTAAACGCAGATAACATCAAAACAATATAACAAGAAAATTTTAAAGTATTTTAAGGACCTATTAAGTAGAATGTTAGTGCTTTTTTTTTTGCCAACAAAAGATACAAGATGTTAGTGTCAAATGCATTATTACATCATTGGCACAGTTTCCACTGACATCTACTTGCTTTGTGATACACAAGATGTTTATGATTTAGACTCCTCTTACTTTAGAACTTAACCTCCCTCCACTTCTTTTGTGACCCTCCAGCTACAATGTGAACTTAAAGAAATAGTTCATTCTTTCTGTACCCAGTGTGACCGCCCCTCCCGGAATTCTACCAGAATGTTTCTGTCACTTCAGAAACGTCAGAAACGTTCTTATTCTCGTGCAACATGCTGCGGCCCAGGTATAAAATGCTGACTGTTTCGCCTTCAACACGTGTGCCTGTCCTTACATATCTAGACACAGCACAGTATATGCACAAAACTATGCCTGGGAAACAATTTCGCAGCTTCCACTTGAGCCTCTTTTTAAAAAAAATATCAACCGTCTATAATCAAAGGGCTATTAATAACTGAGGAAGACAAGTGAATCCTCCTTAGTCTCTGATTCCCGTCCCCTCTCCCCTTTTCTCTAAAAACCTGGTGAAGACAAACTTCACAGAAGTGCCGACACAACCGACTTTTCTTAAAATCAGCCACCGCTCACCTATAATAGGTACTCAGGTGTCTGACTTGCAAGCTCACGTGTGTGTGTGTGTGTGTGTGTGTGTGTGTGTGTGTGTGTGTGTGTGTACACGCCACTCTCCCTCCACCCCGCCTAAAAAGGGTGGCGATACGCAAAACTCGGGTCCTCGGGTGCCGGGAGGTGCAGAGGGGATCCCGACAGTCGCAGGGATAGGGGGTGGGGGTGGCCGGAGGGTAGGTCCCAAGGGAGGGGGACCGCCCCACCCCCGCCCCTCCTGAGGCATAACATTGGGGCTCCGGCTCCCCTCGCGGCAGAAAGGGGCGGCCGCGGAGACAGCTCTCTTTCTCAGCGCCTCCGGGTCCCGGGGTAACTCGGGTCCCAGCCGCCCCGAGCTCACCTACGCTCTGCCTACAGCAGCCCCGTTCCCCCTAAGAGTCTCCGGACCTGCAGGGCGGAGGATGCGGGCGGAGCCGGCCTCACCTGCGCCGCAGAAGGGCCGACTCTGGCCGCGCCCAGGGGAGGAGCCTGCGGCTCCCCGCGGCGTGGAGCGCGCCAGGTGAGCACGCCTGCGCAGTCGGGCGGTAAACAAGCCCGCCCCTGCCCCTGGGCCGGCCTCCGTCGGGCCGGCTCGCGGGTGGGAGGGGCCAGGAGGAAGGGGCGGGGGGAGCGCGCGAGCACAGGACGGCGCCTGCGCGGTGGGCGTGATCCGGGCACTTAGGGCAGGATGAACGCTGCTTTCCAAGATGGCGACGGAGGGAGGAGGGAAGGAGATGAACGAGATTAAGACCCAATTCACCACCCGGGAAGGTCTGTACAAGCTGCTGCCGAACTCGGAGTACAGCCGGCCCAACCGGGTGCCCTTCAACTCGCAGGGATCCAACCCTGTCCGCGTCTCCTTCGTAAACCTCAACGATCAGTCTGGCAACGGTGACCGCCTCTGCTTCAATGTGGGCCGGGAGCTCTACTTCTATATCTACAAGGGGGTCCGCAAGGTACCGACCCGGGCGTCACCGGGGCCGCCGGCGGCGTGGGCAGATGCCGGGAGCAGGGCGGTGACCGCGGGGGCCAGGGTGACCGTCGCGCTTACTTTTGAGTGGGCCGGTAACTCCGCTGGGCTGCTCCTGAGGACGGGGGGTTCTGGAGAGCAGGGTGGGGGCGGTGGAAGGACCGGGGGTGCAGGGTCCCGTCCGCGAGGCCCCAGGGCCGCTGCCTCCCCTCGGGCAGGGTCCGGCAGGCGCCGCCAGGCTCTGACACGGCCAGGGAGCGGGCCTGCGAGTCCCCGGAAGAGGTGGGGTGGCCGTCTGCTCGCGGAGACGGCCTCGCCTCCCGGCAGCGCTTGAGTCTCGCTCCGGGTTAGGGAACGGGCGGCTGGGGCCGGGAGCGGAGGACCTGAGACTGGGTCAGAGGGACCCGCCCGGCGCGACGGGCTGCTTCACCTGCCGCCGCACTGACACTTCCTTGGAGTCTCTCCTTCTGGTGTCAACACTCGCTCTTTACAGAAGCACCCGAGGGAGGGCCGCTGTCACCGTCTCCGCCGGCGGAGCCTTCCTCGGAGGGGTTGCTGAAGACTCTTTAAGTAAAGAGGGTCAGCTTGTCCCTTGTAGTATGGGGTGGCTAATTAGCCGAGTGTGAGGTCGAACTGACGTTTGCAGCGAACCAAGCTGGTCCGCAAGGGTTCCGTGAGAGCGTGCCCGCATCAGCCTCGCCCAACAAGTCAGACTGTGTCCCAAACAGGGAGGGCTATGCCTTAAAAGCGACTTTACAAGAACCATTCTTGGCGGGCGACTTAACAGTAATTCCGTGAAGCATGCAATCATCCTTTAAAAATATCTCTTTAAAAGAAGCGACTTAGTAGAGCTTTTCTTTCATTAGCAACATAACTTTGTCCTCATTGAGAACTGCTTTAGAGATATGTGGTCTTTGACTGGACTCTTGGAAGACGGAGGAAATTAGCACACCCACAGCACCTAGGCATGGGAAAAGGTGGTGACCGGTTAATTTATAAATGTGCGGTTAGTGTGCAAATAAATTGTGCATCTTGAAGAGTGAATATACTCTGAGATTTAATATATCCAGAACAGTAGGGAATGACAGTATCTAAATGTAGCAAGTTGTCTTACTTGTTCAAGGTGAATCTTTTATTTTAAGAGTGTATGTGTACCACTATGTTTGAGATATGTTACAAGTGACTTAACAATAAATCGCTTGACTGTATTTTTTCTCTTTTTAATTGGGAGAGTGTGAAGTCATTAGTAGTCTAGGAACAGAAGTTTTAGTCCTAACCCCAACTTTGTCACTGACTTGTTGGGTGACCTTGGACGAGTTATTTAACTTCCCTATCTGCACCTTTTTTAAAAGAGAATGGTGTAATACACACATTTAATTTATAATATCATGGCTGGAATGAACTTTAAAGCCCTAAAACACTCAGTAGATGTAAAATAGAGTTAAAATAAGCATTAAGAGTAACTGTCAAACAGAACACTGCTGTCTTGACATGGATAGGACTGAACAGATCAGCCTTTTCTCTGGAAATAAGTTTAGAATTTTAAGTTAACACCTATTTCTATAAAAATAAGCAAGTGCTTAAAAACTAAGTTTTCTAGCAATTACTAGTGTAAAAAAGGGTTTACCCTTTTTTTTAAAGTTTTCTTTGAACATATATTATTTCTGAAGCATTCTAGTGGGAAACCTTATCTGGATCAGGTAGCCCCTCTTTGCATCGTAAAAACAGGTCTCTTGCCTGGAAGTATGGAAACAGCGTTCTCTCTTAGTGGGATACTATTCAATGAAGGGTAAAACTAGGAGAGCTTTTCAGAACCACACCAAAACATTATTTTAAATAAGACAAAATCTTGAACATGTAAATTTGCCTTTAGCTGCATAATCTATTTGGGCACTTTAATTTTTTTTGTAAAATTTCATTTTCATTTGGTAATATCTTGTAATACATTCACATTATTTGGTAGACATTTCAACTCTTGTCTAGCCATTATAATTAAAATTTTTTTTTTCATGAATGAGTTTGCATTTATTATTTCTGAGTATAAGTGATTGTTTCTGGGACTGTTTTCTGATTTTAAAATAGGGCAGATAGTGTTCCTTAATCAGAAACCAAAATTTACTTTTTTAAAAAATACTGTTTTTATTGATTTCATAGAGGAAGGAAGAAGGAGAGATAGAAACATCAGTGATGAGAGAATCATTGATTGGCTGCCTCCTGCACACCTCCTGATTCATAAGTCGACAATCAACCACTGAGCCACACTGGCGGGGCCAAAATTTACTTTTTGGGGTTAGGAATTGTAAGTCTGTTTTTGACAGTTGGTCATTTTTCCTTTTTTTTTTTTTTTCCTTTGGGGCGTATAAAGTTTCACAACAATTTTTCAGATCATTCAGAAGTTCTGATTTGGATGAAGACATTCAACTTAAATCTGCTTATAAGATAAGTAAAAATAGGACTCTTTAAAAAACTTCCTGAAAGGAAGTATGGAGTCGTGGGGAATGGAGTGGATGAGGATGTAGTCTAACAACATCAAAGCTGAGAGCTGTGATTTTGGCCCTTTTCAAACATTGACAGGTCAGGTTCTAGAGCTAGAAGGGGCCTCAGAGTTTGTGCAGCCTCACCTCCTCAGCGAAAACCAAGGCTAGAGAGCACGTGCAGACCTGTGTTAGGGTTTTCTCATGGTAAGGAAAAGGAAACACAGCTGAATCTAAAGAACTGCCTTAACGAGAAGAGACTGATCAAGCTTTTTGGTCACAAGGATGCCATATACTCTGAGCATTTCAGAATTTACCCCAGCATTTTGGCATATGTTATCTCATTGATTCTTGAAAGCAATCCTCTGAGGTAGGTGAAAGCATCATTTCACAATTGAAGTGGTTGGAAATTGGGTTCCTTGTGTGAGGAGATGTAGTTTTATGAATTTATGTTGCTTAACTCAAGGTAATTTAAACATTGGTTTAATACTGATACTAATAATTTCAACAAAGATTTGAGTGACTACCATGATAATAATTATACTAGGTCAGTGGTCGGCAAACTCATTAGTCAACAGAGCCAAATATCAACAGTACAACGATTGAAATTTCTTTTGAGAGCCAAATTTTTTAAACTTAAACTTCTCCTAATGCTACTTCTTCAAAATAGACTCGCCGAGGCCGTGGTATTTTGTGGAAGAGCCACACTCAAGGGGCCAAAGAGCCGCATGTGGCTCGCGAGCCGCAGTTTGCCGACCACGGTACTAGGTGATGTGGGGTATCCACGATGAGTAAGACTGTCCCTCTCCCAAAGAACTTTGAACTGCTAGCTTTCAAGCCTTTTTCTAGCATACTTTGCTTTTCTTTTTTTAAAAAAGGTTGTTTTAGGATACAGATGCCAAAGGTAGTTGGGCTTATTGGACCAACCCTTTCATTTTATGGAGACTGTTTTTACGTAAATGTGAATGGCCACCATTTAGTTCCTAACTGAAGCATCACTCCCTCTGCAAATCCTTCCAGTCCCAGGCTAGATCAGCTGTTTTCCCTATCACGTGTTCTCACAGCATCTTGTACTTTGCCTTTATAGCACTTCTTAAAATTTGTAATTCTTTGGGTGACAACCTGTCTTTTCTATAAACAAAGCTCTCTTAGAATAGAGACCATGTCTTTTCTGCCTTCTCTGTCCTCCTAGGGCCCAGCAGAGTGACCAGCATAGAGTAGGCCCTTCCTGTTTACTTGTTGAGTAAATGACAATAAAACATCCATGTCCATCTATGTCATACTTAAAAAAGATCTGTAAAAGCTGAAAAACCTATTCACTTTTGAGCCCAAAAGTAATAGTTATTTTTAGTAGCTCACATCTTTTTAAAGGCATTGGAAATTATTGTTAATAGGTTACAAATTAGCTTTCTTACAACTGGGAATTGTGTTGCAAGTGGTGGTGAAGTAATGGCACAGATTACTTTTGATCTACTTCTGTCAAACAATGTTACCTACCAGATGTATGTACTAACAAACACCTCTTTAAAGCTATACATATTCAGAATTACTTGGCATTCAAGTCAAAGAGCCTTTCTCCCCACCCTCCATCTTGAGATTCCAGGCCACAAATGTGCTGCCCAGAGATGTTATTGAAACAATTTCTACAATAGGTAGGACACAGAATTACATGACTTGCAAGGCCTTTTCAATTCTTAAAGTTGTATGAGTCTATGCTCAATAATTTTTTTTACACTTTAAGATATTTATTGATTTGAGAGAGAGGGATTGATTAATTGTTCTATTTATTTATGCATTCATTGGTAGCTTCTTGTATGTGCCCTGACCTGGGATCAAACCCAGAACCTTGGGCTAGCTCTAACCAACTGAGTTACCTGGCCAGGGCAGTCATTTTTTAAATGAAAATGAATTCATCTTTCTATTGAGAAGATATCTTCATGGATTCATTGCCTACTTCTTGAATGGGAATTGGAAAGTGTGGAGTATAGTGAAGGCAAGTTGAACACATTGTGATTCTAGGTCTTTATGCTGGAAAAAGCTTTGTACTCACCATGCTGAGATGGAGCGGGGGGTCTGAAGAGTCCATTAGTAACAGTTAAAATATTTTTAGAGCCAGAGTTTATCCAGGATGGTGATGGGTTGAGTTGGGAGAGAATGATCATTCGGTATGGAAAATATTCTCTTTGGCAAAGACTGCAGGACCACCTGTTGGTGACTGAGGAATTAATGCTTTGTGGGGGAGGGTGAACTGGATGCCTTTTAAAGCTCCCTTCCTCTCCCTTGACTAGTTTTAGACACTGGATTGCTCCAGAGAAGGTCATGTTCTTCACACTTTTCTCCCCATTTGTAATTTTTATTTCTCTGTGCTCACCATTCATATAGTTTGAAAGAGGCTTAGAAGTCTAGAACTTTTTATAGCAAATTTACTTGGAGAAATTTTGTACTTAGTAGGGCACATGTGGAACTGAGTGGAAATGTAGAATTTTTTTCCATTAAGGGCTATTTAATGACTTCTAAAGTAGTAAAGATTTAGTTATTTGAGGGGAAAGCATCTTAATTGATCACTTACAGCAGGTTTGAGAAACTCATGTGATACCTTGGTTTTCTTGACCTTGAAACAGAAAGTAATGATGAGATTTTGAAAGACTCCATGGATGGATATCAGCAATGGCAAGGACCTCCCAAATATGTCAGTGAAATCCATGACATAGTCATAAATGTCATTCCTTAAGCAAATATTTATGGGGCATGCTTACCAGATATGAATTACTGTTATAGATGCTAGGTGTAGACAGAGTCTCCACCCTCAAAAAACTGTCACCTATGTTGTTATCTTTGAGTTAATCTAATGTTTATTGTGCTCTGGTAGAAAACTTGAGCAAGAATCAAAACATAGTTAGTGGATTTTGCCACTGACTAGTTTGGCCAAATGCCTAAAGAATCTTGTTTTAAAAATAAATGTGGAGATTTTTGTAGTCTGGTATTTGATGTCTTAGAGAACAACTTTATTTATATATTTATATTTAACATATTTTTAAAATATATATTTTTATTGATTTCAGAGAGAGATGGAAATATCAGTGATGAGAGAGAATCATTGATCCGCTGCCTCTTGCATGCCCCTCACTGGGATCGAGCCTGCAACCTGGGCATGTGCCCTGTATGGGAATTGAACTGTGACCTCCTGGTTCATAAGTCAGTGCTCAACCACTAAGCCACGCTGGCTGGGATAATATGTTTTTATTGACTTGAGAGAGAGAGAGGGAGAGAAAGAGAGAGAGACAGACAGACATTGATGTGAGAGAGAAACATTTATCAGGTGCCTCCCGTATGAACCCCAACCTGGGATTGAACCCGAAATCTTTTGGTATATAGGACGATGCACAACCAACTGAGCCACACTTGTTTTATTTATGTTTAATGAGGTTAGTTTTGCAGAAATATGAAATGTGGACCTATTGGGTTATTTAGGAGTGGACATCAAAAATGGAAATAACTTTAATTAGTAGACATTGTCAGTTTTAACTTTGAGAACATTTTAAGTGGTCTGAGACTATCAGTGACAAGTTACCTTATCCTGTAAACATTTGGCATCTGTTTTCGATAATAGAGTATAAGGTATGTCTTGTTTTTTAAAAAACAACAACCTCATTCATCAAGTTATGTACATTGGAGTTATGTACATTCATCAAGTTATGTACAAGGTACTGCTGTCTGTTGTGGTTAACTTGAAGGTGATTTCAAGTCTGTAAGGAGCTTGTGTTTTTGTACTGATAATTGTAACAAGGTAGAAGGCACTGAAGGAGCATACTATGAAAGGTATTTTGCACCTTATTTTTTTCTGCTTAATGATATAGATTGGAGATATTTCCATATTAGTAAGTGGAGAGCTTCTACACACTTGCTTTATAATCCATACTGTGGATGTGTCATGTTATTTAACCAGATGACTCTTAAATACACATGGTGCTATCTACACTAATAAAAGAGTAACATGCTAATTGACCATACCTTTGTGATGCCCACAAGCCAATCAGGAGTGAGTATGCAAATTAACTCAACAAAGATGGCAGGTTAATTTGCATACACAGGCACTGAGCGGCCGGGGGCAGGGCGGGACACAGGCGTTCCGCATCACCCCAGCTTCTTCGGGCCTCTGGGCAGCGTGGGAAGGCGGAAAGGCGGCTCCTGCCAGAGCGAAGGCGGTGCTGGCAGCCAGGGGAAGGAAGGCCCATTCTTGCACGAATCTTCGTGCATTGGGCCTCTAGTAGTAAATAACTTTGCATGTATAGTCATGTGCACAGAGGCAGGTATATCTATAGGATGCATTTCTGTTTTTTTTCCTATAGGATACATTTCTAGAGGAGGTTGAGGTGCTGCTGGGTTAGATGGTACTGCTAGGTCATATGTATTTTTGATAGACATCATCACATTACTCTCCATAGAGAGAGGTTGTGCTAGTGTATATTTGGACAGAGCACCTGTGTCACCACAGCCTCACCAACAGTGTGTTGTCAGACTTTTGCATTTGATCTGATGGGTGAGAAATTAGTGTCGTTTTTGTTTGTTTTTCCCTTGTAACAAAAGAGATTGAGCATCTTTCTATACATTAAGAGTGAAATGTATTTCTTCTTCTGTGAACTCTCTGTTTTATATCCCTTGCCCATTATCCTATTGGATTGCATAATATCCTAATTTTTAAAAAGGAGCTCTTTTTGTATTAGGGAGATTAGCTCTTTGAGATATGAATTACAGATTTTTTTCTTCCCAGTTTGTCTTCTATCTTGTAACTTTGCTTAGGGGTGTGTGTGTGTATGTATGTGTTTTTTTTGCCATCAAGAATTTTCTTATTTTTTTGTAGTTAAATTTATAAATTTATAAGTTTTCTTCTATAAAACTAGAGGCCCGGTGCATGGATTTGTGCACCGGTGGGTCGCTCGGCCTGGCCTGCGCCCTCTCGCAATCCCAGACCCCTCAGGGGATGTTGGACTGCCGGTTTTGGCTCGATCCCTACAGGCTAGGCTGAGGGACCCCACCGGTGCATGAATCTGTGCACTGGGCCTCTAGTATGCATATAAGATCTTTGGTTAATCTCTTCCTGCCCTTCCCCCCCCCCCCCCCCCCGTCCCTCTGAGATTCATCAGTCTGTTCCATGTTTCCATGCCTGTGCATTGAGCATCTGCCCCCTGGTGGTCAGTGCGCGTCATAGCTACCGGTTGAACGGTTGGATGGTTGCTTAGGCTTTTATATATATAGATTTATAGATAATTTTGACCCATAGTTTTATTATTTAGGTGTTAACCACTTCACATTCTCCAGAATCTAAATAACAGGAAAGATTTACATTTTAATATTTGAGAATTAGGTTTAACGGACTTTTTTTTGGAAGCGAGAGATGAACATTAGCATGTGCTGTGAAAAAGCTGGTGGACAGTGATTCACTAATGCTCTTCATGGTTTAGCATACCTCAAATATATTATGTTAGGGATGTTTTGGTTTGCATATAACAGGAAACCCAACTCAAACTGGTTTGCACTTTAAGAGGTATGCATTGGTTTATGTCATTGAAAGTTCCAGAGGTAATGTGGGCTTTAGGCGTGGTTTGATTGGGGTTCCAGCCCTGTTTGCTGAGATTCGCTTGATTTTGTTTTCCACTGTGTGTTGGCAGAATGGTGGTAGGCATGGAGCAGAATGAGAGCCAATATCCAGAATGAGAATGAACAGTGTTTCTTGTCACTTTCTCAGAAGAATAAGGAAGATTGTTGCACAGAAGCCCCCAGGAAACCTCCTTTGATACATTACCCAGATTGGATTACCCGCCCATTCCTGTGGCCAAGGAAATGCTGTTGTGCACTGGTTGATGAACCCGCACCTTTAGCAAGGGGGATTAGATTATCCAGTCCCCTGATTGGTCTGGAGCCCTCTCTGGAACAGTGAGTAGATACCAGACAGGAGAATAAATCTATAGATGGACACTGGGTAGGGAGCCAAGAGTTGCAGACTATACTGAGGATCTCACACTGGGTTAGGTACGGGGGACTCAGACATAATAGACACAGTTCTTTCGTTAAGGGGAGCTCATGGTGAGATGCAGCATTAAAGAGGGGAAATAGAGCTCATTCAAGTTGGCACATTGAGCCTGGCCTAGGCTGCATTTGTAAACCTCTTCTCTTTGCTCTTGCTGTTTGACTATTATCAGTGCCCTTCCAACTTTTCAGTTTTGAAATTTTTTGTTTGACTCTGTCTTCCTCATTACCATGTGAATCTTTTTAAAAATATGTTTTATATTGATTTCAGAGAGGGAGAGAGAGAGAGAAACATCAATGATGAGAGAGAATCATTGATTGGCTGCCTCTTGAACTGGGGATTGAGCCTGCAAACCAGGTATGTGTCCTTGACTGGAATCGAACATTGGACCCTTCAGTCCACAGGTCAGAGCGCTATCCATTGAGCAAAACCGGCTAGGGCATACCGTGTGAATCTTGAGAGCGGAAACCATCTTATTCATCCATGCCCACCGTGGTGCCTGTGCATAGTAGGCAGCACATTGTATTTGATTTTACATGAATGAATTGGTTGAGATTATAGTCCTCTAAGCACTTACTTGAGTAAATTAATCTTTAAAATCCCTGTCACAGGCCACATATGGTCAGTGTTAGTTGTCAAAGCTCACAGATAGCCTTGCCAGTGCCTTTTGCATTGCTCGAGAGGCTCTGAGACATTCTTCACAGCCCCAGGTCTTGTGCTATTTAGAGTTGTGGGCTGTCCCAGGAGGAGGCTGTGTCTAGTGTTTTGATCGCCTGCCTGCCGCCGACTTTGTTTGGAAGCTACATTCATCCTTATCCTGATGTCCTGGGAAAAAGTGTCCCTTCTTCCCCCTTAATTATAGGAATTGCACACTTCCTTACCGTGCTCTTTTCCCCCCTCTGGATTTTGGAATAGGTGTACGCTTAGCTAGCAAAATTGAGGGCATTATTAGCTCGGCTAATTAAAAAATGGGGGTGTTATGCTCAGGGCTTTCCCTGATGTGGCATTTTGCTTTCCCATTGAGCTCAGGGAGTGGGGTACAGGTTGAGCTGGAAAAGCTTCACAGAGTCCCGCCGCTGGAGTGCAAGTATAGCCTGGACCAGGCCCAGGTCCATTGCCACGCCCCTGGTGTCCTTTGGAGCCTCTGCCCATAGACTCATGCTGCTTTTCTTCCTTCCTCGTGACTGTATACTGACTTCTGGCCTCCTCTGCTCATTGAAGATTCTGGTATCTGCCTCACAGCCTTCCTTTCCACTGGAGTTCTGCTATCTTCCTGCATGGTTTCATGTCCACCATACAACCTGTCAAGCACCTGGCTTTTGTCCGTGATCTCTTCTAGTCCACCTCTGGCTCTCTCCTGTGGCGACACTCTGGGTCTTATCATCAGCTGAAGTGGCTGCAGCTCCAGAATTGCTAATTCAGATAGAAACAGTTGTCCTTCTGTTCCAGTGTGACCTTGGCTCCCACCGCTCTATTTCTCCAGGATACTGGCTGCTCAGCTTCATGCTGCCAAATCCGTTGGCCTCTGTGCAGCCCACACTTCCTTGACACCGCTGATCATCATCTCTTTACTGAAACATTCCTTGTCGTGACACTTAATCTCAGCTTTTACCTTTCTGGTCCACATCTTTATTTTTTTTAAAAATATATTTTTATTGATTTCAGAGAGGAAGGAAGAGGGAGGGAGAGATGGAAACTTCAGTGATGTGAGAGAATCACTGATCAGCTGCCTCCTGCACACCCCACATTGGGGACCAAGCCCACAACCAGGGCATGTGCCCTGACCGGGAATCGAACCTCGACCTCCTGGTTCATAGGTCAGTGCTCAATCACTAAGCCACACTGGCCGAGTATCTGGTCTGCATCTTTCTGGCCATTTACTACTTCTGCCTTTGCCCGTTCTTTTTCTCTCCCTAGTCTTTTCTGGATTTCCTTAAAACAGTCCTGTTTCGCTTTGTCACTCCCATTATAAGTCTCTACTGTATCTGTATCTTTTTTAAATTTTTTAATTTTATTGATTTTTTACCGAGAGGAAGGGAGAGGGATAGAGAGTTAGAAATATCGATCAGCTGCCTCCTGCACACCGCCTACTGGGGATGTGTCTGCAACCAAGGTACATGCCCTTGACCGGAATCGAACCTGGGACCCTCGAGTCCGCAGGCCAAAGCTCTATCCACTGAGCCAAACCAGTCAGGGCTGTATCTGTATCTTTTGTTCCTAAAACTGTTTATGACTTCCCTCCTACCCCCCAAAAAGAGAAAGGTATTATTGCAATAAATTAATCCAGTGGGTATTTCCTTGAAAACAGGAATCCATTTTTAGGGCAATTAAAACTGACACTTCATGTGCTCCAGCAAAACTCTGTCACCATCATCTTCTTTTTAAAAAAAAATATTTTTATTGATTTCAGAGAGGAAGGAAGAGAGAGATAGAGATAAAGACATCAATGATGAGCCCTGACTGGTTTGGCTCAGTGGCTAGAGCGTCGGCCTGTGGACTCAAGGGTCCCAGGTTCGATTCTAGTCAGGGGCATGTACCTTGGTTGTGGGCACATTCCTGGTGGAGGGTGTGCAGGAGGCAGCTGATTGATGTTTCTCTCTCATTGATGTTTCTAACTCTCTCTCCCTCTCCCTTCCTCTCTGTAAAAAAAAAAAAAAAAAAAAAAAAGACAATGATGAGAGAGAATCGTTGATTGGCTGCCTCCTGCATGCCCCCCACTGGCAACCGAGCCAGAAACTGTGACCTCCTGGTTCAGAGGTTGACCCTCAACCAACGTGCCACACTGGCTGGGCAAAATTTTCCATGTATTTTTAAAAGAATGTATGCCCTGTTTGTCAGGCTCAGGGTGACATCTGTGTATGTGTGTTTGATCAAGTTTTGAATGCTCTTCACATTGTCCATAGCCTTACAGTTTTTGTGGCTGCTTTATTTATCAGTTCCGGATAGGTCTGTTTAGTACCTCACTGATTCTGGACTTGTCCATTTCTCTTAGTCACTTTTTGCTTTATATTAAATTCAGAATCGTTACTCTTTGTAGATTGTTCTTCATGTTGCTATACTGTATTTTTTCATTATCTCTGCTTTTGCCCAAAATTTTACTTTGAAGATTGGAAAATCAGCTTATTTTTGTTATCATTTGCATAGAATGTCTTTCTATCCCTCATTTTCAACATATTTATGCAGTTTTGTTTTCGATGTGTCTTTCTGGTCCTCTTAAATGTTTTCTATTTCATTGTTATTCATGACACGCTCTTTTTCCCTCCCTCCTCTACCTACTTTCACTCCATCAGAAATTCCTCCAAAGTAGATCTCCTTTTGTATTCACTGTTCTCACTCATGTTGCCTGGACACCACACAGCCTTCTGACTGGTCCGCTTTGCTTTTGCTGCCCTCTAATTTATTCTCTATATAGTGGCCAGAGTGATCTTTAAAAATGGGAATCCAGTTGTCACTCTCAGGCTTAACATCTTTCAATGGTTCTTGTTGCTTTTAGTATTAAAACCAAAAATATTAACATGGACAGCTAGGCCCTGCATGAGCTGGCACTTCTTACCTTATTATCCTCTCTCCCCTTTACTGTATCTTTCTCACTGGCTTCCTTTTAATTCTTCTAACAAGCTTACCCTTCTTGCCATAGATTCTTCTTATGTGCTGTTTCCTTTGCCTGGAATGTACTTCCACTCCCTAGCCCTTCACCTGTTTAATTCCTACTTCTTTAAATCTTAGTTCATGTCATTTTTGTCCAAGCCTCTTATCCTGACCCCTAGGCTAGGTCACGTCTCCTGTTAGCTTCTACCAGGTCATCTCTCTAGCACATGTCATGACAATAATAAAATAATTTGAATTTGAAATTCCAAGTCCCTTTTCTCCCCACCCCCTAAACTAGATTGCAAACAAAGGAGAGCTGGTTTTATCTGATCTTTGCTGAATTCCTTATGTCTTGCTCAGCGCCTTTAATGTATTATAGGCATTCTATAAATATTTGAATGAATGGATAAATGTATAAGTGACTTTGTCACTTATTTATAGATGTGGCTAGATTACTGTGATAAGCATATTGTCTTGAATATACTTGGTATTTGATTAAATATTTCAAAGAATAAGTCTCTGATCTTTCTCATCTCTGTCTTAAGATAACGTACTTAAAGAACAAAAGCTGTTTTGGGAACCCCATTCATCTGTACCTTACTCCTCTCTTCCCCCATTCCCCATATATATCGACCACACATAGCACTGGCAACAGGGAGGTGCATGGCAGAAAGCTAAGAAATCAATTGTCTTAGAAGGAAAGTCTTGTAATCATTCAAATCACTAATAAGTTTGGTGTGTAGGTGTTTTTCTTTCACTGGTGGCAGTGAGAGGGAACGATCCTCCCCCCCACCTCTCCTTAAAGTTAAAAGTTAAGGGTATGTTAAACTTCAAGTAAGGAAAAAAAAAATTCTCATCTCCCACAGCTGTTTGTGTTTTGGTGTTTTTCCTGCCAAACCTTTTTTGGTGCTTAGTTATATATTTTAAAATAATTTAGGTTCCCAGTCCCTAATATTGTGCCTGGTACCATGTAGATGCTCATAAGTATTTAGAGAATAAACCCAGGTATGTGTTCTTTTTCAACTTTAAAATCTTCTGCAGCTTCCTAATTTAGTATCTAAATAAGCATTGCTTTTGCTGATGGTGTTCATAACCTATTTTAGAGTAGTTGAGCTTTACATGAAGGTGTGATTTTTTGTTTTAATGAACCTATTAGATCATTGTAGAAAGTTCCTTGGGCTAAATATTTTGGAGTCACCTGTAAGTTCTTTCTTTTTCTTAGTCTACTTCCAATTCTTCAGTAAAGCCTGTTGGATCTGCCTTAAAATAGAACCAGAACCATGCCCTAGCTGGTTTGGCTCAGTGGATAGAGCGTCAGCCTGCAGACTCAAGGGTCCCAGGTTCGATTCTGGTCAAGGGCACATGCCCAGGTTGTGGGCTCAATCCCCAGTAGGAGGGTGTGCAGGAGGCAGCTGATCAATGATTCTCTCTCATCGATGTTTCTGTCTCTCTCTCCCTCTCCCTTCCTCTCTGAAATAATAATAATAATAAATATATATATATATATATATATATATACACATATATATATATATTCTCCTTAAAAAATATAAATATCCAGAACCTTATCACCTCTACCTTCACCTTCACCTCCTCAGTTTAAGGAAGCATCGTCTCTCACTTGGATCATCCCAGTGGTTTCCAGATGGGCTCCCGCTTCTCCCCTTGCCTCTAACAGTTTTCTGATGGCAGCGGTGATCTTTTAAACAATACAGATCAAATCATGTTTGTCCACTGCTTAAAACTTTCTGATGCTTGTTCACATCACTGAGAATAAGATCTAATTTCCTTATTATGATCCGGCACCTTCTTTCTCCCCAAACGCCGGGAGTGATTTGCTAGCACACTGTGAACACATTCAGCCCACTGAGCCATTGTGTGTGCTCTTACCTCTGACTAGAATCCTTGCTACAGGCTGGCTCCCTCACTTCTTCACATCTCTGCCCAAGTGTGAGCCTGCCAAAGAAGCTTTCTGTTGCCCGACCCAGGAAAGCATTACCATCACCCATACCTCAGCCCCTCAACTCCCTTCCTGACTGGCATTTCTTCGTAGTCCTCATCACTCTCTAATACACGCTGATTACTTGATGAGTGGCTGTACCCTCCTACAGTCCATGGTAGAAGGGGGCTCTGTCTGCATTGCTAACACCCTAGTGCGTACACAATGCTTTGCACATGTAGTGGAACTCGGTAAATACTGTTAAGTGAATAGTGAAAGGAATTTATCTCGATTAACTTAGTGAGAAATCTTCATTTAGGACATAGGTATTATGATGTCTCAGAGGTATATTTGATTTCTTAAATAGGCGATAAATCCACCTGGTTCAAAATTCGAAGGTCATGCAGTGATGTCTCTCATCCTGTCCCCTAGGTCCCCTGTCTCCCTCAGAAGTAACTAGTGTTAAGTCTTGTGTATATTTCCAGACATGGCCTGTGGTTTTACAAAATCACAGATACAGTCCTCTCCATTAAATGCAAATTTTAGCATCTGCATTTTTTCATACCTTTTTTTGTTTTGTTTTGTTTTGTAAAATGTATTTTGGAGATTATTCTTTGTCAATGTGTAAAGAGCTTCTTTATTTGGTTGATGGCGGCACAAAGTCCCATTGTACAATTGTATCATAGTCCCTCTTTGATGGACATTGAAGTTGTCTCCAGTCCAATGTGTAGCTCTACAAACTATGCTGCAATAAATAGCCTTGGACAAGTATCCTTTTGCCATGTTGCTAGTGTATCTGAGGACTGAATTCCTGTGAGTGGGATTGCTGGGTTAAAGAACATGTGTATTTGTGGTTTTGATAGACACAGATTGCCTTCCACAGCTTGTACCAATCTATACTACTGGCACAGTGTGCTGTTATTTAATCTTTGCCAGACTGACAGATGAGACATGATATAACACCATCGCTTGTGTTTCTCATTCTATGAGTTAAGCATCATTTCATATACTTAAGAGCCATTTGTATTCTCTTTCCTGTGAGTTGTCCATGTCCTGTACCCATTTTCTGCTAGGATTTTGTTTTGTTTTTTTGTTTTTTTTTCTATTGACCTGTAGGAGTTCTCTTTTATGTGGATTAGCCCTTAATCTATAGTCTGAGTTGCAGACATGCAGACATTTGGTTCCATTTGTCAGTTGACTTCTGGTTTTGCTTGTGGTGTTTATTTCTAGGTAGAAATTTTATTTTTTATAGAAAAATGTATTAATTTTTTCTCATGGCTATGAGTTTTGGGTCATACTTAAATCTCCTAACTATATTTTTAAACATTCTCGTGGTTTCTTGGTACTTTCGAGTTTCATTGTTTACATTTGATATCTCTTTGATACTGCTGAGGTTTATTCTGGTATAAGATGTGAGATGAGGTTTCAAACCACATACACACACACCACACACGCACATGCTTTATTTGTTTTGTTAATCCTCTCCTGAGGATATTTTTTCCATTGATTTTTAGAGAGAATGGGAGAGAAGGAGGAAGGGAGGGAGGGGGGAGGAAGTGACGGGAACATTCATGTGAGAGAGACACATTGATTGGTTGCCTCCTGCACGCACTCCTACCAGGGCTGCACCCCAACCAGGACTGCACCCCAACTGGGGCCACCGATGGAACCTGCAGCCTAGATACTGGGAATTGAACCCAAGACTCTTTGGTGCATGGGCCAACACTCTAACCATAGAGAAGCACCAGCCAGGGCTAGTCTCCCCTTTTTTGGGGGAGCAAACCATTAGGATTTCTTGCTATTTCTTGATCTCTATGTCTTATAGGAGGGATAATTTGTCTGCAGTTTTCTGCTGAACTCCGAGTGGTGAACAGTGGGGCCACGTCCAGTATATTTTTCAGTGTAAGTTGTGGTGATGTTTTATCAATGTTGACTTAAAAAGAGTGGGTGAAATGCAATCTACTGGTAAACATTGTTTTGAAACAGATTTTGTAGAATTTTTATTTGGTAAATAAAGATTGATAAGATTAGTAATAAACGAGGTAATGTTAGCTAGTTAACTTAAGGAACATGTTTAATACATTATATAAAACTGAAGAAATGATTTTTCTCTCTCATTGAATGACTCATGTTTGAGGCCTCTTAGCTCCCTTGACTAATGCCTAGTAATACCAGTTCATAAAGAGAAGAGCTTAGTGAGGGCTTGAGTCTCAGGTGGCTGTGTTTCTCCTGTCTAGTGGACTCCCTGTGTGGGCCATCATGTTGCAGAAAGAAAGCTTTTGGCTATAGTGATAGAGGGAGTTTTGGGATCACCTGCATCAGAATAAAGATGGTCTTTCACTGCTTTTGCTCTTTTTCCCCCATTTCCATGCCACTCAGTCTGGCCTTACCTATGGTCCCATTTCTGCTGCAATGCCATTTTTATCATGTGACTAACTTTCCCAGGATTTGTAAGTCTCACTCTACTAAAAACATCAAACCCAAGCTGAGTGTAGTAAGCATGCTAGCCTACCAGTGGCCTCTTCAAAATCTCTCTGTCCCCATTTCTGTGATGAACAAGATGGCCAAGCTGAGACCTTGTTGCCCCTGCACACCTGTTTTGTGTGTCCGCTTGATTCGGGCTCTCAAGTGCCATCCCACATCCTCGCCTCTACTGTTGCCTAAATATTTGACTTCCTACATTTATGGAAACCATCGAGCGCCTCTTCTCTCTTCCTTTACAGCAGTGGTTGTTTTACGTGTGGCCCTGCAGCAGCAGCATCTGCTCAGCATTTGTGGAAATGCAGATTCTGGGGCCCACTCCTGACCTGCTGAATCAGAAACTCTGGGGTGGGGCACAGCAGTGTGTTCACCTTGCTGTCCAGGTGATTCTGATGTGCTAACCTTTGAGAACCACTGGCTTAGCAGATCCAATCAAGGCTTTCTTCACAGGAAACTCCAAGTTAAAGCGTATTAGCTATTTAATTTGTAGATTATATTAATAGCTATTGACTAATTTGTATATCATCACAGTTACCATTTATTCAACACCTACTCTGTGTGGGGCACGAAACTGTGAGGTGCTTTCACATAGGCCGTCTCACCCTCACAAACCCTGTGCAGACTGGGCAGTGGTGTTTCCCACTTTCTAAACAGCTGAGCGAGGGGAGGCTCTGAGGGACGAAGGGCTTGCCAGGGCTGCACAGCTGGCAGCGTCCTCTCTAGCATTCCACGCTGCCTTTCGCGTGGACCTTTGTTCCTAGGAGTACATTTGAATATGTGACTGTCATGTGGTCGTAGAACAAATGGTTGTAATACCCACATTTCCAGATTTCTCTCATCATAGTCTTAACCCTATCCACTGAGTAGCAACCTTTCAGCTTTTTTAGAAATAAAGACACAGGCTATTTTATTTCTTCTTCTTAATATTCATTTATTTACAGTATGTCAGAGAAGTGGGGGGTAAAGGAGGCTTTGATACCATAGTCCAGCCTCCACATTTTCACATAGCCATCATGTTCTATGTGCTACTCAGTGTATTTGTCTCAGAAATTAACTTGTATTTCCGTCGAGATGTACATTGGTATACTAGACAGATCTGGCCTCTGAACTTATTTTTACAACTTAAGAAATTATACTATATTGAGTTTAGTAAAATCTTAAGTGGTTGGAAAAAGTCATTTTGCTGGCTTTGCCTGAGTCCAGCTGAGTGGTGAGAGTGAAGTGGACAGATCAGCCGATTGCAGCCTGCTTTGACCCTGGGGACAGGGTCATTTCTGACGAGGAGAGAGGGCTGTCGTTTAGGCTCCAGGTGCTTCCTCTCTTTGACCTTACCCCCTTCTCACTCAGATGTCCCCCATATATTTATATTCACAGGTTTTTTGACAGGCAACTAGATAGAAAAATACACTTTTTTTTTTAAGTGCCTGTGAGGAATCAAATGTTTGTTTTCATGCTCACACACTGTACTTCTTGGTTTGAATGCATTTAACAAATGTAAATTGATCTTATTGACTTAACAATTATAATGTTTAATACATAACACTTTGTGTTCAAATCACCTTACACATTTAACTCCTTAATCTTTAATCATTGTTTGTTAGAACTGTTTATTAATGTAGTACCCCTTATCTGTGGGGGTTATGTTCCAGGGCCCTCAGTGGATGCCTGAAACTGCACATAGTACCAACCCTACATATACTGTGTTTGTTCCTGTACATACACACGATACGTTCATTTATAAATTAGGCACAGTAAGAGATTAACCACAATAACTAATAATAAAACAGAACAATTATAACCAATATGCTGCAGTAAAACTTACGTAAATGTGGTGTAGTTATGCTGGACAAAGGGATGAATCATGTCCCAGGTGGGACGGCGCGGGATGGCGTGAGATTTCATCACACTACTCAGAACGGCACGCATTTTAAAACTTGTGAATTATTTATTTCTGGAAGTTCCCATGTGATATTTTTGGACTATGGTTGAATGTGGGTAACTGAAACTGCAAAAGCAAAACTACCAATAAAGGGGGGGGGGGGCTACTATATTCTTATTTCCCATTTTGTGGAAACGGTAGTGTGGAAAGGCAAGAAATTCATCTAGGCTCCCAGGGCTGGGAATGGCAAAAACTGAATGATTGGTGCTCCTAACCACACCTTAAAGTGTAATGTAGGTTTTCAACTGAAGTTTTCTCTAAAGTTTTACTTTTGAAATGGTACACTAGTCAGTGTTTTTGTTTTCCTGGATTAGGGTCTGCGTGGAGGATGGGATTGACATGTGAATTCACACAGAAATAATTCAGGTCCTTCAAAAATGTTTGCCAGGGACTCGGGCTGAAAGAGCTGTGGGAGTGGGCTTTAGCCTTAGTTGCTCAGGAACTTTGAATTATCAGGAAGCAAGCACCTCCCTTCTCCCTGCTGCTCTGCCTGCAACCTCAGTCTAGAGTAGCTGCCAGCAGCTGGAACACACCTGTGAACTTTGTGCCAACTAGATGAGTGTCCTTTGGTTTATGCTAAGCTTAATGAGCTTTGCAAGGTTTTCTGTACTTTTAATATAATTTCAAGTTCTGAGAACTGGTTGTTGTTGTTGTCTGATGTAGAAAGGAAAGGAGATAGAGGGCTTCGGGTTCAGCTACACTAGTGCTTTTCCTGAGTTTACTGGGTGTAGTGCACTTAATAGGGAGTAAGACAAGAGCTCCAAGTTTAGTTGCAACGTGAATTGATAGGCTGATTTGGGGCAATTGACTTCTTTGGTCTTAAATTGCAGCATCTTGAGAGCAAATGTGCCTGTTTTTTTTTTTTTTTTTTTTGTGTGTGTGTTTTTTAAATTCCTCTTCAGCTCTGGTTGTCCTCTGATTCCATGAATGTAGACCATTGTATATAGAGCTATATCACACAGTTGCTCACACTGGGAAATAGTTGCTTCCACTTCTGTCCACTTCTTTGTGAATAGCTTTATATTTAACTTTTTAAGTTAGTAGGTGCGAGTTTTTAATTATGTATGTTTTATTACATGAGATAATGAGTGATAAGTGCTTAGAGTGAAGCACTTGTTGCCAAGAGTTAACTTTCAGATTATGGTTGATTTCAGCCCTCACTGTGGAGCGTCTCATTCAGTGCCAAGCTGGTGGCCTGCTAACCTACATTTAAAATACAGTTTGTCCCAGCTGAGGCTATAAATATAATTCCATCCCTATTGAGCTCAATATTTTTATTTCAGGCCTCAAGATTTTAATGTTATATGCTAAAATGTTACTGAATGCAGAAAAACAAATTCTACCGTGTAACCCTTTTAGCTATTTTTTTTCTGGACTGAGGATAATGTAAGATTAAGTTTTCCTATGATTTCTAGAAAAGCATGGGATTGATGATAAATTCTCAGTTCAATTCTTGTGAGAAAGATGTGGATTCAATTTTACTAGTAAACCTACATTAGAGGCAGATTGGGAGGCAAACTTGGAACGGATTGGATTTCTCATAGAAAAAGTAGCACATTAGGAGCACACGGTGAACGCTTCTCACACTGGAGTACTATTTGAAGAGTGAAACAATAGAACCAGCCATGGTCTTATCTGTCTGTCCTTTCTAGTCTCATTGAGTGACATCACTGGTGCCACAGAAACGTTAGTAACCAACTCCAGTGGTCCTAACTCATGTGAAACTTATGATGGAATAAAGCATCACCATCCCACTCACCCATTTACTTGATGAAACAGTAAGCTCCTTTTATGGTGAATTTTGCTGTTCACAAGCCACATGTTTTCCTGTGACCCTGTGCTAGGCCATGGCATGCTTTAAAACTATTAGAATAATTTTGAAATAGTTTCAGTAGTGTTTTGGACTGTTTGTTTTTTTCTCCTTTTCTATTTAAAAATATTACACAAGTAATATGTGATTATTGACATTCAGTTAGAAATTAAGATAAGCACACATTGAGAATGGCATAACAAACTTCCATATACCTGTCTCCTGACATTGCCATTTGTCTCATGCCCACTATTATCTCACCCTTACAGTGGAACAAATCACAAACATCATTTATCTTCTGTATTTTTTCTATGTGCATGAACTAGTTTTGGAAGAAAACACTACATTTTCATATGTAAAAATTTTACATTTGAACAGTCTGTTTTTTGACAGATTCATAAATATTCTTTATAGTTGGTCTCTTGATTTATAAGGGTCTCTTTATTAACTTGTTTTGCTTTATTCTACAAGACATTGAAAATAACAATATACTGTTATTTTTAATAGTATGATTACAGCCCTGGCTGGTTTGGCTTGGTGGATAAGCGTCAGCCTGCGGACCGAAGTGTCCCAGGTTCGATTCTGGTCAAGGGCACATGCCTGGTTTGTGGGCTCGGTCCAATGTGTAGGAGGCAGCCAATCAATGATTCCCTCTCATCCTTGATGTTTCTGTCTCTTCCTCCCCCTTCCTCTCTGAAATAAATAAAAATATATATTTTAAAAAATAGTATTATTACAGTATGAATAGTTTTTCTTTGAGATTCTTTTTGTAGAATCCTGTTTTTATTGTTGCATTTTTCATTTAATGATATAGTAAATAATATGGTAAAATAAGTAAATAACCATCATTTAAATGGCTACATGATATATTCACCCATTTCCTTCTTGAAACACAGGATGTTAATACTGTTTTGTTATAAACAGATGAGTTGACTGTCTTTGTATGTGTGTTTGCTCATTAAAAGAGTTTAACATTGCCTGGCTGGCATGGCTCAGTGGTTGAGTGTCGACCCATGAATCAGGAGGTCATGGTTCGATTCCGCGTCAGGGCATGTGCCGGGTTGTGGGCTCAATCCCCAGTAGGGGGTGTGCAGGAGGCAGCCAATCAGTGATTTTCTCTCACCATTGATGTTTCTATCTCTCCCTCTCCCTCTCTGAAATCAATAAAAATATATTTAAAAAAAAGTATTTAACATTTAAGATAGGAAACAAACAGGGATGTTTCTATGTTTAAAGCTCTATTAATTTTTCACAAAGTAGAATCAACCGCAGATTAAGAAACAGCATTCCTGGCCACCCAGAGCCTCCCCTGTGGCTCCTTCCTCACACTCCTCAAGGGTGACCACTGTCCTCACTTCAAAGCATCGCAGACTAGTTTTCCTGATTTTCGAACTCTATATAAATAGCATTATTTAGTAAATGCTTCTCAAGATTGTGTTTGAGATCCTTCTGTGTTCTGTTCTCAGTGCCTTACCCCATGGGTAGTAGTCCCTGTATAGCCCACTGTGTATTTAGCCTGCTGTAGATGGACGTTTGTGTTGGGCCAGTTTTTAACTATTACAAGTAGTTCACACATGTGAGAAATATCTTCTAAAGCTAGGAGTTGGATTTATGTCTGAGGAAAGGAGGCTTTTGCTGAATGTTGCCACATTGTCCTGCATAAAGGCTGTGCCAGTTTACACTCCCATGGGAGCTAGGTGAGGCCTGCTCCTCCACATTCCTGTATGTGCCCGTCTTACTGGTCCACGTTTTGAAACTGGTGCTATTGCGTTACTAGGGCTATACCAGTGCCTGATACATTTCAGGTTCCTTAAAAGAACTTTTTAAATCTCCTGGGGGAAAAACAGAAATATTTAAGTGGCTCTTCCTGTAGCGGCCTATAAAGCAGTTATGCCCTGAAAAATGCTGAGAAGTTCCAGTGATGCTATAAGATTTAAGATGAAGGAGAAATCAAAGCTTTCATCCTACTAGTACTTGGGATGGGTCAGCTCTCTGTGACTCTCATTGATTTGAGGCTACTTTCTTCAGCTGAGGCCTGGCTGGACCAGACTATTTGAATTACAGAAGCCAAAGTCAATGTTTAGGTCACTGTTTTAGTGGCTGATCTCTCTTCATTGTATAAGACAAGTTTAATGTTCTCGCTGCCTCTCTTGCTTCCTGTTTGAAAATACAGCAATGTACAGGCTCCAAAATGCTGTCTTTGATGTAAAATTACTGGTACACATTGGTGTCATTTTTTGAAACTTTGCACGTTACAGATTTAAGTAGTTCGTTGTCCCAACTGAAATTGGGTGCTTGAAAAAAAGGTAGACATAGCTTGCTCTGGTTAAAAGCACAGTCCTAGGCTCAGTGAAGCCTCGGGCAGATCACCACCTCTCCCTGGGCCTCAGTTTCTCTGTAGGATGAGGGGATGGGGCCAGGAAATGGCAGTGCCTCTACACAGTTAGGGCCGCTCTCGCTTCAAATGGGAGCGCCTCTGCCGAGGAGCTTATATTACTGAGCAACCTGAGTCAGAAAAATTTAAAATCGGCTATGTGCTGTGTCAAACACTGTAAGCGCGCGAGCCGTCTAAATGTGGGAACACAAGAGTGTAGTCCTTAGGCAGCATCGGGGCACTGCTCCCTGCCTGGAGTGGCCTTAGTTGCCCAGTGCTGTCACACCACTTTTAGAAAGTTGTAGAATTCCCCACCCCACCCCTTTCATGGGAACTTTCAAAAATCACTCTCTAAGAATATCAGATGAGTGTCTTTTGCAGAAATGAAAGTATCTTGCCTTTTCTTCCATTTGAAATGTTGGTGTTCCCGTAAGAATAGGAATGCTTATTTTTATGCATCTTTAATAGGGTTTAATAAAAAATAGGTTATTTGAATATATTAGCATTTTAATGAGATGAGATCTGGTTTTAGGACATGTGCAAATTGAATTTATCTGGCGTTTATTCATAGTTTTTCTTTAATGAAGAAATCAGTGTTTCATTCGCCTAGACGAATGAAGCACCACGACAGCCTGGTGGCCTTTCGCCTTGATAGACTCTCCCTGGAAGTGGAGTGCAATATATGAAAATGAAGAGGGCGAAGGTGCTGCAGCTCAGCAGCTGTTTCAGTTCATTTTTTAAAAACGACTCAGAGGGAAGAGGAGTAGATTTTGCATAGCTAACAGTTTTAAGTGACAGGCTGCCTTGGGAAAAAATCATGCATGATAACAACAGAAGCCTGTTATTTTAGCAGACATTTGAGTGACAGTGCTGGGGGGAGGAGCGGGGGGAAGAGAGGGTGCTTCCTCTGGCACCACCTGCCCCCTGCAGGTCTGCAGGGAGCTTTCTGTGTGAACAGCAGGCAGCTGCACAGATGGCTGCTCTGAAGACCTCACCGAACGCATTTTGCCTGTTTTGTACCCATGCACCTCTTCCCCTTGTGGGATGGTCGCAGGAAGATGGCCCCGGCACGTCCCATCTCATCATCTGCCTGGGTTCTGAGGCGGTCTCACTTTGCCCTTCTCTCTTCCTCGTGGAATCCCCTGTCCCTCTCCTCATGGCCTGGAATATGAGTGGCAGGTGCTCGTTCCAGGCTCCGAGCCTTCAGAGCATGCTAGTAAGGGATGTGGGACGGCTGTTGTCAGTGAGGGTGGGCCTGGTGTGTTTCAGAGGAGGAAAGCAGAGAGGGAAGCTGCTGTCCTGTTTGGGAAAATTATGTTGGAAGGAAAACATGCCCTACACCGGGGTTCTGCTGTTGTCTACAGGAAATTTAGGGCAGAAAGAAATATTTGTTTCTCCTATTTCTATTTCTTTGTAGGTATTAATGAATGAGGAGAATTTTCAAAGCCTCTATGATAAGCAAAAAATCCTTATGCTTTCAGGAGACGTATAAGTTCAAAGGGGAGCTAACTTTTCTCAAGTGGCAGGCATCATACTTGGGACTTTTGTATTTTACTCCATTTTCACAAAAACAGCCCTTTGAGGTAAATGCATTGTGAAGGTAGGGCTGGACTCTGGGCCCCATGGAGCAGGGCTGGAATATTTAGTTCCCACCTCATCAGGCATGGGGCCATGGAGTCACACGGTGATGGAATCGGAG
Source organism: Cnephaeus nilssonii (assembly GCF_951640355.1). Taxonomy (NCBI): domain Eukaryota; kingdom Metazoa; phylum Chordata; class Mammalia; order Chiroptera; family Vespertilionidae; genus Cnephaeus; species Cnephaeus nilssonii. Next base: position 102,127,482 of record NC_137075.1, on the reverse strand, counting down.
GAGGCAGCAGCAGCGTGGTGCAGTTGGAGGAGCCAGGGGCAGAGTGCAGGCGCAGGGACTCCAGCAGAGCTTCCTCACAGCCGATCCTGTCCCTGTCCCCATCTGTGAGATAGGCCTGGCAGGGGAACTTAGGGCCCAGGTTTGTGACAGCACCAGAGGAGCTGACTTCCCTCTGTCTGCTAAGGGCGCCCACAAAGGTATTTGTTGTTAGGTAGGATTTTGGTCAGCAGGAGGATCATATGTTTGCTTTTATACCTGTCTGGCTGCTTGTCTCTTCTGGATTCTAACACTTTACTTTTCTTTCCCTCCATTTTCAGAATTGCTTCATTTCTACAATAGATATTTAATGAGACCTATGTGCCAGGTTAAGACATAAGTTCCTGCCCTTTCAAACATGGAAACTGTACAATTGACTGACATTGTTCTCTACTGGGATTAGGGATCCCAAACTCAACTGACTTCTTAACACCCCTGATCTGAGAACCTTTTTAAAAAAATAAAGGTTGGACTCTTTAAATATCATTTGTGCCAGTTTTGCAGGGTTTTGCGATGTAATTGTTGAACTGAAGATGCAGAAGGATGGGTTGTGCATATGGGTATCTCACAGATTAGACTGGGTTTTTTTTTGTTGTTAACCTCACCCGAGGATATTTTTCCATTGATTTTAGATAGAGTGGAAGGGAGGAAGGGAGGAAGGGAGGGCGAGAGAGAGAGAGAAAAAAAATAAAGAGAGAGAGAGCTGTGTGAGAGAGACACATCACTTGGTTGCCTCCCACACGCATTTTGACCAGAGCTGGGGATCTTACCTGCAACCCAGGTATGTGCCCTTGACCAGGAATTGACCCTGAGACCCTTCAGTGCACAATCTAATACTCTAACCACTGAGAAACACCAGCCAGGGCTAGACTGGTTTTGTTTCTACTTAAAGGGCAGGTGGGTTGGACACCAGAGCCTGTACCATGCCTTACAGCTGATTGCTACCTGAGTGTTAAATTGTTGACCTGAGTGTGAAGTGTGGGCAGTTCGGTATTTGAAAATCGCTGTTGGTATTTTTGTTATGAGAGCCAGGTTATTTTCCACTATGTTGAAGATAACTTCTCTTAAATAGTGCATTGAGCCTTGTTCACAGAGTGAACAGATATCTCAGCTCTGAGTAGTCAGAGCCTCATTTCATTCAGTCTGTGATTTGGAAGGTGCTGGCGTTTTCCCAGCACCCCCCCCGCCCCCCTCCCCCATGACCAGTTAAATGTGCATGGTCCAGCCCAGATTGTGGACTCATCCCTCGCAGGCACTAGGAAGCCCGGTCTCCCCAAGAAAGGCTATGGAGCAGCCTTGGTGATGTGGCTGCTTTTGGATCCTGAGTCTTAGGGAGGACTCCACAGGTCTCCTTCCTGAGGAGGGGAGCCCTCATGGCCCTGGGGAGTGATCCCTTGTTTACTCTAGGCCCCAGTCCCGGTCGCCTGGGATGAGGGCAAAGTGACAATGGAAAGCACGACCTCGGCCTCCTGGGTTTCAGATGGCACATTGGAGCTTCGATGCAGTGGGGTTGCTCCAGCTATTTTTGACTTATCCATTCAGGCTGTCAGTGACTCAGCAGGCTCCTGACTTTGTCATTGTTTTAAAAGGCGCTGGACTTTCACAGTACATGGAACACAGTTAGCATGCTGCGGCTAATGAATGTGGCACATAGTGATCAGCACTCCCGAAGGTGAAGAATGCCTCCGGAGGTGAGGTCAGGAGGAAGTGACACTGGTGCTGCTTAAGCAGAAGCGTGTGGATGTCAGGGTGGGGTAGGGGCTCTAAGTGAGAGGAGGATGTGAGGAAAGGCCAGAAGGTGTCAGAGCACAGGCAGCCCCTGGGGGTGAAGTGTGTGGAGGGGCCCACTTTAGGAAGGCCTGTAGATAACAAGCGGGGGAGCTGGCCGATGTCATGCGTGGCAGGGCCCCGGAGGATTTGAGTGGGAGAGTGACCTAAGGCTTCATGAAGATTAACCTGACAAAATGTGTGGGCAGTGAGGTGTTTGGCTGAATCGGTTGTGGGCAGAAATGGGTGGAAGGAGCCTGGGGCTCAGCCAAGAAGGCCGACCTAGGTTGGGTGGGGTCTGGGGAAGACTGCCTGGTGAGGCTCTGCAGCCATCATTTGGTAGGGGTGCCGTACAGGGGGCCCAACTGAGGCAACAGGCGTTTATGCTTGGGAGAGGGGCTTAGGAGGAAAGAGAGAGGTGTCTCGTGTAGACTGGGTGAGCTTCTGGTCTGGGTTGAGTATTTGGCAGCTGTTAGATATGCCAGTAAAAGGACTTGTTTCTGGCAAGTTTTGTGGGACTGGTTCTCTCTGAGGTGATTCTCAGATGAGGAAGGAGAATGTGAAATTTTGGGAAAATAAAGCCCATCTTTATTACCTACGTTGCCCCCATAATCATAATCTGACGTGTACTTTTCAAAAGAGGTCTTTCTGAGATACTTTCCATATCACATCAGATGCTTCTGGGTCCTCAGGTAGGTCCCCACGCAGAGAGCTCAGCACAGGCCCTCTCTGTGTTCCTGTTGGCTCCGCAGCTGGCCGGCAGCCGAGGCGGGGTAAGGGGTGAAGGTGTGAGCTGGAACAGGAGGGTGTCTTTTGCAGACCTTTATGGTGCTGGGAAGATAGATGCCCGGTAGTATGGTGCTAAACCAACCAAGCTGACTCTGTATTGCAACAGTATCTGTTATAAAATGAGTTCCAGGGATTTTAAGGAATAAAAGTCCAAGGAGCTGGGCCATGTGGCTTAGTGATTGAAGTGTCGACCTATGAACCAGGAGGTTGCAGTTCGATACCAAGTCAGGGCACATGCCCAGGTTGCTGGGAAGGGGTGTGCAGGAGACAGCTAATCAATGATTCTTTCTCATCATTGATGTTGCTATCTCTTTTTCCCTCTCCCTTCCTCTCTGAAATCAATAAAAGCATATTAATAAAAATAATAAAACTCCAAGGAAAAGAAAAGCAAGACTTTTTTTTATTGTTGTTGTAATTAATCCTTACTGGAGGATATTTTTCCATTGATTTTTAGAGAAAGTGGAATGGAGGGGACAGATAGAGAGAAACATCAGTGTGTGCGAGAGATACATCACATTGCCTCCTGAATGGGCCCTGACTAGGGCCAGGGATGGAGCCTGCAACTGATGTACATGCCCTTGTCTGGAATCGAACCTGGGACCCTTTAGTCTGCAGGCCAACATTCTATCCACTGAGCCAAACCGGCTAGGGTGAGAAACATGACATTTTAAAGTTTGTACTTATTGATCAAGGATTTTGATAGCTCTCTAGTAAGAGTTTTAAACCATCATTTTAAAATGTTCTGTGAGTTGTGAATAAGATACTAACAAATTATTTGTAATTATTAAGTCCTTATGCAGAAACTAATGAGTATAATGATAAAATTTAATCTTACTGTTGAAAAAATTAAAAACAATTGCAGTTTCATTCATTAACAGATATTGAGAGTTTACGACATACTGGATATGGATACTCTACTGGGACTAAATAAGCAAATGTGATCTAATTCTTAAAATTGTTAAAACATTTTAATAAATTGGTTTTGGTAAAATCCATACTTACAAATTCTGATAGTTGGCAATAATTAGGATGCAGAAGCGTTACAAAAATTCCAAAGTGTGTGAAACCCATCTATGCAGAATCCACCAGAAAGCTGAAAAAACAAAAGCTAAGTTTGTGGAACGATACAATGATAACTGTTTAATAAAGTTCTGCTCCTTACAGGAGTTTGTATTGTAATTTTTATCGTAATTATAGTATAATTGATGAAATAGACATATAACAATACTGTAACCACATAAGTGATCACATACTAAATTTTGTGCAACAAATTAAGTACTTGGGAATTGAGGTAAGGAGCCAGCACAAAGAACGGTGGTTGGCAAAGTGCTTGCTGGAGGTGGTGGGACTTGAACCAGATAGATAAGATTAGTGGAAACAGGGGTGAAGGAGACTATCCCAACCGAGAGGGCTGCCTGCCTGCACCAAACTCAGGCCATGTGGTGTGGGGGGCAGGTGGAGGGTGCGGCAAGACCCCTGTACAGCCTCCACAGGTTCCTCAGCTATAAAATATGGGTGGTATCACTGCCGGTTGGAAGGATGCTGTGAGATTAAATGAGATGGTGAGTGCAGAGTTCCTGGTGCATAGAAAGTGGCCCATAGATGGAAGGTTGTGTTGCTGTTAGAGAGGAAGGAGGGCAGGACTGCTAGGTATGGCATCTTACTCTGATGTGATGGGAATTAGGAACCCATTTGACCCTAAGTAGGATGTGACCAGGATGAGTTAATAATGGTAGTTATCATTTGAGTGATTCTGTGTACTCTGTGCTTTATATCCATTATCTGCTGGCCTCATCACCACCGTGCAGGGATGCTGGGGGTGGGGGAGGGGGGTCGCAGGTTGTGCTCTGAGGCTCAGGGGGAGGAAAGAGCACCTTGCACTAGGTCACCTTGCTACCAAGAGGGAAGACAAGGCTTTAGGCCAGGCCTGCCTGGTTCCAGAGTTTGGGCTCTATCCTTCCGGACTGCCTCCACCTGGGAAGCCACCATGGGCTGCTGGCCCCGTGTGAAAGAGCAGTGGCTGGCTCAGGTAGTTATTACTGTTACTAAAAAGGTATGTGAGCCCTGGCTGGTTTGGCTCAGTGGCTAGAGCATCAGCCTGCGGACTGAAGGGTCCCGGGTTCGATTCCAGTCAAGGGCACATGCCCAGGTTGCGGGCTCGATCCCCAGTGGGGGGTGTGCGGAAGGCAGCCGATCAGTGATTCTCTCTCATTATTGATGTCTGTCTGTCTGTCTGTCTGTCTGTCTGTCTGTCTGTCTCTCTCTCTCTCTGCCTTCCTCTCTGAGATCAATAAAAATATATTAAAAAAAAAAAAGGTATGTGAGTTCAAAGTACAGGTGGGCACATCTCCAGCCCCAAAAATGGAGGAGGAAGAGGAAATAGGACAGCAACACATCAGTGGAAAAAGAGACAGAGCCTAGGACCAGAGGTGTTAGAGACCATTGTGCTGGGGTTGGGCTCCAGAAAACTCAGGCACCAGTGTAGAGCCTGTGGGAGTCTTAGAAGTATAATTTCTTTAGGCACACACCCAGCCGTTACTCGGGCTTCACAGGAATTCCTGCTGCAGGTGCATTCTGCCTGGCCAGACTCCTGCTGTGCAGTACGTCAGTGAGTGCCATTGGACTTGGGCGGGGAGGAGTCACCTCACAGAAGAGGTATCCTGAGGGCTCCTTTGGTCTGGGTCTACTTTTTTGTTTGTTTGTTTGTTTGTTAAATATATCACCCAAGAATATATCTTTTTCCCATTACTTTTTAGAGAGAGTGGAAGTGTGGGGAAGAGACAGAGAGAAACATAAATGTGAGAGAGACACATGACCAGCTGCTTCCCACACGTGCCCCACCCGGGCCAGAGATTGAGCCTGCAACCTAGGTACGTGCTCTTGACTTGAATTGAACCTGTGACCCTTCAGACCCTTCAGACCCTCCAACCACTGAGCCAAATCGGTCAGGGCTGAGTCTACTTTTGTGTCTTCTAGGACAGCGGTCACCAACCTTTTGGACCTCACAGACCACCAGTGGTCCACGGACCACCAATTGGCGACCGCTGCTCCAAAGGTTTCCTTAAACCAGAGGTCGCCAACCTTTCCGATCTCACGGACTACTGGTGGTCCGCAGATCACTGGTTGGCAACCGCTGTCCTAGGACACTGCTTCTCCCACCAGTGTTGAAGGACCAGTTTTTAAAATTTCCAGTCTATTTGGACAGATTAAAAATTTTTGTAAAATAAAAAAGGGATTGCCCAGCCAGTGTTTCTCAATGGTTAAGCATCAACCTATGAACCAGGAGGTCAAGGTTTGATTCCTGGTCAGGGCATATGCCCGGGTTGTGGGCTCGATCCCCAGTGTGTGGCATGCAGGAGGCAGCTGATCAATGATTCTCTGTCATCATAGATGTTTCTATCTTTCTCCTCTCTCCCTTCTTCTCTGAAATAAATAAAAATATAAAAAATAAAAAAATAGCCGAAACCGGTTTGGCTCAGTGGATAGAGCATCGGCCTGCGGATTCAAGGGTCCCAGGTTCGATTCCGGTCAAGGGCATGTACCTTGGTTGCGGGCACATCCCCAGTAGAGGGTGTGCAAGAGGCAGCTGATCGATGTTTCTCTCTCATCGATGTTTCTAACTCTCTATCCCTCTCTCTTCCTCTCTGTAAAAAAATCAATAAAATATATTTTAAAAAAAAAAGCTAAAAAAGGGATTGATACTAAGAAAAGAAACTAATTGAAAAAGACACACAGAATGCACACTCTAATTTTTTATTATTAGATTCAACAGATACAAAATTACTCTGTCAAACTGCTGTAAAAGTTTCTAAAGCTTATTCGCAATTTCTGAATTTAATTTTGATTGCAAACTGTTAAACTATGCATAGACTGATTCATTTTGAAAGCAGTGATCTAGGAAGAGTTTGTTAAGCAAATTAGTAAACAGGATGTTTTTGGAATATTCACATGACTTAAGAGTAAAAAAAGCCTTTCAGTTGACATTTAAAATACTTGAGGTGTTTGTTCACAGATGATCTAATTACAGTGACATCTTTTCAGTGAGTTACATTAAGGATAGGGATGTAGAATAAATATGGGGTGGGCAAAAGTAGGTTTACATTGTATGGAAAATGATACATAATCCTGTATAATAAAACCCTAATATGCAAATTGACCAAACGGTGGAACGACCAGTCGCTATGATGCACACTGACCACCAGGGGGCAGACGCTCAACACAGGAGCTACCCCCTGTTGGTCAGTGCGCTCCCACAGGGGGAGTGCTGCTCAGCCAGAAGCCAGGCTCATGGCTGGCAAGCGCAGCTGCAGTCGCGATACCGGGCTGAGGGATCCTGCCCCCCGCCACCGTGAGTGCACGAATTTTGTGCACCAGGCCTCTAGTCTGCACTAATAAAAGAGAAACATGCAAATTGACCATACGCCCGCAAGCCACGCCAGCCAGCCAATCAGGAGCAAGTATGCAAATTAACCCAACCAAGATGGCTGCGGCCATGGAGCGAGCAGGAGGCTTGGGTTGCCCACGGCGATAGAGGAAGCCAAGCTTCCTGGCCGGCCCTGGCCTCTGCTGAAGGCTACAAAGTTTCAATTATAGAAAATAAATAAATCCCCCCAAAAATGGCGGCGGCCACAGAGCTGGAGAGAGCAGGAGGCTTGAGTTGCCCCCGGTGATGGAGGAAGCCAAGCTTCCTGGCCAGCCCTGGCCTCCGCTCAAGGCTACAAAGTTTCAATTATAGAAAATAAATAAATCCCAAATACCAGGGCCTCCGCTTGGGTCGCCGGGGGGCGTGGCCAGCCTGCAAACCACCACAGGCCCCTTGCCCAGGCCGCCCCACACTCCAAGGGAACCCCCACCTGATCCGGGACACCCTTCAGGGCAAACCAGCTGGCTCCCACCCATGCACCAGGCCTCTATCCTATCTAATAATGTAATAAAAGAGTAATATGCAAATTGACTGTCACTCCAACACACAAGATGGCTGCCCCCATGTGGTCAAAGATGGCTGCCCCCATGTGGACACAAGATGGCCAGCAGCGGAGGGCAGTTGGGAGGGATCAGGCCTGCAAGGGAGGGCAGTTGGGGGCAATCAAGCCTGTAGGGGAGGGCAGTTAGGGGTGACTAGGCCAGCAGAGGAGGGAAGTTGGGGGCAATCAGGCTGGCAGGGGAGTGGTTAGGGGGTGATCAGGCTGGCAGGCAGAAGCAGTTAGGGGCAATCAGGAAGGCAGGCAGGTGAGCAGTTGGAAGCCAGCAGTCCTGGATTGTGAGAGGGATCCCAGATTGGAGAGGGTGCAGGCTGGGCTGAGGGATACCCCCCCCATGCACGAATTTCATGCACCGGGCCTCTAGTTAATAAATAATAGGCTAAAATTTTGTGTACTCACAACTGTAAACCTACTTTTGCCAATCCCTGTGAACCAAAGAACTGAAGCTAGTGTGATTATAAGGGATCCATAGGTTTAAACTAGTTGCAATACTTGTAAAAATAGGTGCTTTTACTTTCTCTGTTGTGTCTGAGAGCCATGTACATTCTTTTGCTCATTTCATTTGTTAGTATGTTTATTAATTTTTGGCTTGCCTTTGAATTGATTTTTATATTTTAGTGTGTAATGTTAGATATATTCTTTTAGGGGAGAGGCTCCCTAAGCAAACATTTATTTACAAATTTTCATAGTTATATATGCTGACATAGAGATCCTATAAGAATTTAATTTGTTCACATTTTGAATTTGAGTTTTGTCTCTAGCTACCTGAGCTCGCAGAGTACTCTTACCTCTCAGGGCTAGCCTTCCAAATGCTCAGGTTTTGAGTTTGCTCAAAGATGCCTGTGATTTTGAGGTCCTCTCTGATTCTCAGTGTTTAATTTGTTATCTGAAAAGTCAAACTCGAGAATGCTCGGTAGAGTGCACAGGCCTCTTTGAAAAGAGAATATCTTCAGAAGCTACACAGGGCAGGGGTGATTGGTAGAGAGCTGTGTGCCCCAGAGCAATGCACAGGCCCCAGTGGTATTAAAGGACGCAGTCAGCAGCGTAGTTGTCTCCACCTGTGGTTTTCGAACAAGAGTGGGAGGGGTGGGTTTCCTCTGTGTCAGCCAGAACAGCCCAGCGCATTGGGTTGCACAGGACATTGCTCACGAAGAAGAGAACCTGCCTTAAAGGAGGGAGGCACATTGGAAAGTCACGTTTAGACCAAGTCAGAGTCATTTGCCTTTACCTTTAGGGTGTGTGACTGTGTTTTCTCCCTGTCTCCTTTATGGTCAACAGACCTGAGTTCCAAATCCAGTCCTGCCACGTACTAGGTAGGTATGGTGACCTTGGCTGAGTTATTTAACTTCCCCAAACTTGTTTTCTCATTTGTAAAGCGGGGGAATCTTGTCTACTTAGAAGGGTTATTATTAGGATGAAAGATGATGCATGTACTCCACTTGAGTGAGTATGGGCTCCATGGGTGAAAGGTACCTGAGAGTGAAGGTGGGGGAAGGATGGGACCTAGTAAGGAACGCCTGCTTACAGCAGTGGTTCTCAAACCGGAGTGGAGCGGTGGCGGGATCACCCAGAGCCTTTAAATGCAGTTCTGGGCCCACCCTAGTGTCTGATCATTAGATCTGGGTGGGCTGAGAACTGGCATTTTGAGTGTTCAGGTGCTGCCACTGCCCTGCTGGTCTGGGGACCACTCTGTGAGAATATGGGGCTGCAAGTGACTCACCCATGAGCATGGAGGGGCTGTAGATACATCTCAAAGCTGAGCTTTCATGTGGTTAGAAAATGCTTGAATGCATTTTGCAAATACTGAATTTAGTATCTCAAGGATTTTTCCTGAAGTCCAGGAGTCTTAGTTAAATATATTTGAAGAAGAATAAGTTGTGAAAGTAACAGTTATAAGCATTTTATGGGTAGTCTAACAATGTCAAATTGGCTAAGGTATGTGAAAGTGCTTTGATAAAATGCTAAAATCTGAAAAAATATTTTAAATACCTTTGTTTTTAAGATTGAACATCACAGTGGAGTATAAAATAGTATAACTTAGATTTCTCATCTCAATGTACTGTTTACCGTATGTATTTTTCTCTTTCTCCTCCAGGCTGCTGACTTGAGTAAACCAATAGATAAAAGGATATACAAAGGAACACAGCCTACTTGTCATGACTTCAACCACCTAACAGCCACAGCAGAAAGTGTCTCTCTCCTAGTGGGCTTTTCTGCAGGCCAAGTCCAGCTTATAGACCCAATCAAAAAAGAAACTAGCAAACTATTTAATGAGGAAGTAAGTAGTACCCTGTCTTAGCTGTTAAGAATCCCTTTAAGAATGTATATGTCCTTACCAAGGGGAGTGGGCCTTATTTTACACTTTTGAGCTAAGCCCATTTCTCTTTCTCTCAGTCCTACCTAGTCTCACCCAAGTTTAAATGTGGTGAATGAATTGTTGACTTTTGCCTGTTCTTCCCTGGGGTAACGGTTTTGTGTGTGTGTTTTTGTGGAGCATGCTCAGGTGTCTATAGCAGGTGTTTTAAAACTCCATTAAAATGGAGATAGGGGTAAGACTGTGACTTAATTTTTATAATTTAAATAAGAAAATGTAGAATTCCAGACCTTGTTCGCATCACCAGGAATTTTCGTGCAGACCAAGGAACTTGATGACATTTAGCTAGGCAGCTTACATGGTACTTAAAGCTTTTGTATGTATGTGTGACAGGCCTTTGGCTAAGGAGCAGTTCTCTTGCTCTTGAAAATATTTGCTGTTAAGTCACCTTTGACACAGTTAGAAATCCTGGCACTTAAAATTGGATCACACGACAGAGCTTTTGCCAGTGTTGTAGTATGTACTGGGGTTTCTAGTATCTTCAGTTTCATTCTGGAAGATGCCGAGATATCTGAGCTGTCTGTTCAGGAACACATCAAGACTGTGAAATGTGGCAGGTAGAAGTTGCCAAATAGGTTATGTTTGTGAAAACTGTTGGAGTGGCTTTTTGGCCCCAAGAATTGCCATGTTCTCCCTCCTGTATTTTCCTATGATTCTCCTAGCCCGTGGGAAAGATAGCATAGGTTGGCCAACTTACAAGTCCTGGGTTCTTCTCTGTGTGTGACCTCAGTGCTGATCTGACAGGGTCAGGTCGAGTGGGATCCCTCTTCTCAGGAAGGACATGTGGTCTCCCACTGACATATGATTTTAAAAAATATGTATTTTTATTGATTTGAGAGAGAGAGGGAAGGAGAGGGATAGAGATACAAAAACATCGATGAGAGAGAAATATTGATTGGCTGCCCACAACCTGGGCATGTGCCCTGACCTGACTGGGAATTGAACCAGTGACCTTTTGGTGCATGGGTCAATGCTCAACCCCTGAGCCACACTGGCCAGGCACTGATGCATGATTTTAACGCCATTAATTTGGAACAGAAGCACATTATAGATTCTGATTTTTAAGAAATAATTTTGTTTGGGGGATAATTTTCAACTTAACACATTGCAGTTAAAATTCTGATTCTTTTGCAGTCGTTATGGTACTAGTGGCTCCTGGGTGGCTTTGCCAGTGGACTTGGTGAACTCTTGTGAACCATGTCATCTCCTCTTCTAGTTTCATCTGGGTTCACTGGAAACAAAACTTGCCATCTGGATTGACAAACTAGAGGAAAAGTATTTAAGTCCATTTTCCATGAACAAAACTTAAACAGAAAATTATTCTATTTACCTAGATATTTTACTAATATCATCTGAGGAAGTGATTTCTAAGTTAGTTGATGATACTTAACTTTTTTGGTGGGGGAGAGTGGACACAAAACCATCCTTCTCTGCACTGTCAGTAGAAATTGTGAGGATTTGTTTGCGTGAAGGTAGGAGCGTGTTACTGACGGGGCAGGGATTGGGACCATGTAAAGCGCTGTGGTAAACAAGGTCAGGAGGCTGCTCTGGCTGAGGATGGCACGGAATGCCACTTAGAGGACAAGGGTTTGTGTGTCATCACTGGGAGGGTGGAGCCAGAGATCATGGGTCCCTGGAGTCTCAGAGCCCTGAGAGCACGCAGACATCAGCCAGGCTTGCCCCTCACTCTGGACACCTGGAAGTTGCAGGTTAGAAAGCACCTTCTTGCTCTTAGTGATCTAAGCATGAGTTACCTCATACTCTTTTTTTTTTCTTCTAAATTTATCTTTATTGTTGAAAGTATTACAGATGTCCCCTTTGTTCTTTTTTTTTTTTTTTTTTATTTCAGAGAGGAAACCAGAGGGAGAGAGAGAAACATCAGTGATGAAAAAAAATCATTGATCAGCTGCCTCCTGCACACACACACACACACACACACACACACACACACACACCTGACCGGCAGCGGGGGGCAGTTAGGGGCAACCAGGCTGGCACGCAGAGGCAGTGAGGGACGATCAGGCTGGCGGGGGTGACAGTTAGAGGCGACCAGGCAGGCAGGTAGGTGAGCAATTAGGAGCCAGCGGTTCAGGATTGTGAGAGGGATGTCCCGACTGCCGGTTTAGGCCCGGCAGTCGGATATCCCCCAAGGGTTCCTAGATTGGAGAGGGTGCAGGCTGGGCTGAGGGGACACCCCCACCCCCTGCACGAATTTTGTGCACTGGGCCTCTAGTTTCATATAATAGTGGTTTGGTGGTGATGAACTCCTTTAGCTTTTTCTTGTCTGTGAAGCTTTTTATCTGACCTTCAATTCTAAATGATAGCTTTGCTGGGTAGAGTAATCTTGGTTGTAGGTTCTTGCTATTCATCACTTTGAATATTTCTTGCCACTCCCTTCTGGCCTACATTGTTTCTCCTCATACTCTTTTTACATTTTGTTTGAAAAATGGCTATTCAAAGGCATGGACTATGTGTGGTTAATGCCAACTTGGCACTTCAGCTCGAGGCTGAACTTTATTGTCCTTCACAGTGAGGAAGTTCTCTGGCTGTGCGGGTGACATTTTCATCAGGTTTTGGTCGGGCTGTCTAAGAGCAAGGGTCGTCAGAGGTGTGTGTCTCAGAGAGCCCAGGTGTGGGCTGGCACAGTCGTCACACTTTGCAGGGGGATGAGAGTCAGAGGGTTTAGAGCGTTTTAGATGGTCCTTCTGTCCAGGAGCATGGGCAGTTGTCCCAATGTTTCAGATAAGGAACTTGTCAAAGGGAAGGTAAGTGAATTGTCCAGATCAGGTCTATCTTGGTGATAGGGCTAGAACTAGAACTTAATTCCACAAGCTCGTATGGTCATGGACAGTAAGCCCCACCATATATGGTTGCAGGATGGGTGGGCCCTTGTCCTCCCAGGAGCGCTCAGTTTAGTAAGATGGGCAGACAGTGTACTGCGCCATGTGTTATCCCAGTGTTAGGAACACAGTACCAGTGATATGTGTAAACTCTGTTCTTCAGTGTGTATCAAATATCATAAACTAAAAACAAAAGTTAGCTCGGTGGAAGAGGGCCAAGGAGGCTTCCAGACATGACATTTGATATCTGGGTCTTGACAGATGCAGAGGAGGTGAGAAAGGCCTTCAGAGCTGAAGCAAACAACTTGGCGTGTGGAGGAACAGTGCCGAGCCCAGTGTGGCCAGGTCCCAGCGTGTGGGCCTCAGGGTGGCAGGAGTCCGAGCCCGGCAGATAAACTGCAGGCAGACTGAAAAAGCCCTTTTGTGACATGCTAACCAATCTGGATATGACACTGGAGGCTGTGGGGGAAGCTTTGGGCTTTTACTCAAGGGAGTGACAGGATCAAATGTGTTTTTTTAGAGCTCTTGTCAGCACTTGTGGAAGGTGGATTGGAATGAAGAAAGACAGAATGGAGGTAGCAAGACCAGTGAGGAGGCTCTAGTAACTGTCCAGGTGAGAGCTGAGGGCTTGAACTAGAGTTGTGGACATTTTTTCACTCATTCGACAGACCTTGATTACTACTGTGTGCCTGGCACTGCTACATTGCCAGATCTCTCTCATACACACACACACACACACACACACACACACACACACACACACACACACACACACACAGCAAATGGTGACTTGTGATGTAAAAGGAGACAGTGGGCCTGAGAAAGAGAAAATGGAGGCCACTGTAAATGGGGAGGCAGAGAACATGTCTCAGAGGTAGTGGTGTGCTTTCATCTGGGCCTCACATGAAAAGGAGGTCAGTCAGGTAAGGAACTGGAGGTAGAGTGCTCCTGCAGAAAGAAGAGCAGGTGAAGGCCTGGGAGTGGGGAAGAACTTGGGACCCAGACAACTGAGAGGGTGGTGCCACCTGAGGGCCTTGCCCCTCGGGGTCTGGCTCAGGTCTGCATCTTCACCTGAGCCGTGGGATCCCATAGAAGGAAGCAGGAGCACGAGGCAGTCAGGTGGCGATTTTGAAAATGACCCTGGCTGCTTCTTGGAAACCAAATCGGAAGGAGAGATGAACAAATCGTGGGTTTCTGGAGACCACTTTACCACATTGGATAAAAGGGAAGGAGTGGGTGTTGGGGAATGGAAGGAGAGGTCCAGTTCCATTCTGTACTTACTAAACCTGAGAGGCCAGTAGGTGGTTGCATACATCCATCTGAAGCTTAAAACTAGAGGTAAAGATTTGGGCGTTGTCAGCATATACATAATAATCACATCCTTGAGATTAGAAGAAAGGTCTGTGAAGTAAGTTTAGTAAGAGCAGCAACAGTGCCTAGACCAAGTCCTGATTGTACTCCGAGATTCTGGCCATCATATCATCCTGTCTCCAAAGGAGCTTTTAACACAATCAGGTTATTACTGCGAATTTGTAGACTCAGCCCAATGGCTCAGAACCTGGAGCCTGAGGCCGAGGCCTCGGGTTCAGACACCAGCCCTTCACTGACTGCTTGCTGCTGTGGGTCTGTTACTGCAGCTCCTCTCATCTGGAAAAGGGTAAGGACAGTGCCTTCCTGAGAGAGGGGTGCAAATGAGATTTAGCAGAGGGCCTGGAGAGCGAGCCCTGGTGGGTACTCAAATTCCAGATAGAGGGGAAACTCAGAGCATTCCATTCCCCAGGGGTTGGAAAGAACAGCTTCTTGGGAGGTGAGATACTGGCATTTTTGAAGGAGAAACAGCAATTTCCAGAATGAGAAGGTCAGAGCAGGGCAGCCAGGCAGAGAATCCACATGCAGGAGACTGAGGATGGAGCTGCTTATCACAACTGTGGTGTCTGTCTCTCTCATTCTCCAGAGCACTTCTCAGCCACCGCTCCACACGCTTGGTGCACGCACGCCCCAGTGGTGGTGATTCTGGGTATTCTGATGTTGCCTCCTTTCTGGAGGTGCCTGGTACATGCAAATACATCACACACTTGGGTGGGGCGGATGGCATGGAATTGTAAATTCCAGAAATCCACCTGAAATTAAAGGTAGATGGAAAGTTCTGTGTGGCAATCAAGTAGATCTTAAAATGTGTTTTTTTCCCCGTATGAATTAAAAAAAATTTTAAATGCCTCTAGAAACATTGGGACCCAGAGAAGTACCAAGAAGAGGGAGACCATCACCTGTCACTCCCAGTACTCACTGTTAACTTCATTTCTTTGTAAGACTAAGAGTCACACTGTCCAGATGCCAGTGCCTTCACCTCCCAGTCTGGCCTCTGACCTGTTCAGTTCAGTTCAATTCACAGAGGCGAGTGCTGGCTGCTCCCAGGCCGTCCCGGTTACACTGGAGACCCTGGCTGCTGGACCAGGGCCAGTCTGGAGGAAGGAAGTACCTGGTCCTTTCTGGCCTCCCTCAGGAGTGTTGGCCTCAGATCATTGGGTCCCTGAGTCGATTTTAGGTTTCTGTTTGTTGCACTTGTATATGTCGTGCCCTTTAAAAGTGTCTGATGAGCCTCTTTTGAGAGTATTTTGGCATATCTGATAAACTCCCAGAACATGGAGCCTCCCTTCATAATAAGAGCATTCAGCCTTGTTGGGAGCACCCTGAGGGATAAGGGGTTTACTTTTTATTGCTAGTGGTTATGATGTATTGGGGAGGAGGAATTATAGAGACAGTTTCTATATGATGATAAACTTAGCCTTGTTCATCTTTATAAAAATGCTAATTATTTCAGGATTGTAGCCATAGAATAGTACTTCAAAGGGTTTTCATTGTTGGATAATATGTAAAATCTAAAAAAAAACTTGTCATCTTGGCTTCTTTCTCAGCTGACATGTAATAAGACCCTCTGTTCTTGATTTTCTCCTTGTCACAGGGCCGGCACGTTGAGTAGGCTCTTTAGATCAAGTCCAGTTGAAGGGCACAGAGGAGACCCTGACTCCTGGGCCCTGTTAGCAGCCCAAGGCTGTGAATTCGCTCACTCCACTAGCTGCAGGCTCCTCCTGTGCCTGTGCCTGTGCCTGTGCCCGTGGAGGGGGAAGGGGGCCAGGCCCGGCCTTCGCCTTGCAACCTTCTGTCCAATACTGTCACAAGAGAGTGGTTCTGCGCATCCTTTAGTTTTGTTTTTGTTGTTGCTTTTTTTAATCAAAGGAAGGAAATGAACACATAACGATCTCAGAGTTTTAACATTGATAAAAATGACATCTGACCCTCTTCTCCTTGGCTTTGGAGTAGCCTTTCCTAGTGCCTCCTGAGGGAGCCGCGCCTGCAGCCGCCCTTATTGTGGCTGCATTATGGCTTTTCCAGCAGCTGCTGTGGTTTTTGAATTGCTTGTTTTAGTATTTTTGTTATAAATTAATATCTGCATTTTAAAGTGCACACCCACTCCCTCAAAATAACTTTTTCCTGCTTGTCATGTGGATGGTAGTGAAATAACAGATGAAGTGCTTTGGAAGCTTCATTTAGCAGCGATGCTTGAATCTGGCAACAGAATGATGTTTATTCTTGCTTCCTTTTTACTAGTTTAGTACAGTTTGAAAATCTTATCTGTTAATGCCATTCATAATGGTAGTTTGGGTGTGTGTTTGGTTTTCACTGGATTAATATAGGAAGTGGGACAGTTTCGTCGCCATCCAGATAGGGAGTGTGGGGGACCTTTAGTGAAGACTTGGGAGAAGTATGGGTGTGGGAACCCAGGGAAGGGATTCTGAAAAATCCAGATTTTGATTTTTTTAAATTTTTTTTTATGAAAGTGATTACAAAACTAGGCCTTGCAGCATTTTGGAATTTGACTCTCTTTTTTAGAAAGCCCAGTGGCTATGCCCGTTTCCTCACAGTGACCTTCTTAACTGCTCAGCCTCGCCTGCTGTTCCTCCAGCCCCTCCTGCCCTGCATTCCTCCTCCTGCTCTCTCTGCTCCTTCCCACAGTGACCTCCCTCTGCTTCTCTCTTCTGATCCCTCCCTGATCTCTTCCTGATCTCCAGACTTGCTGCCCTGCCCTGCCCTGCCCTGCCCTGCCCTGCCCGCCCAGAGCCACTTCCTCTCTGAGTCTCAAGTCCTGTCCCCTGACCTAGGAAGATTTTCATGCCCAGAGCAGAGCTCCTGCCTCTCAGCCCCACCCTCTCCTCATGGACCTTCTGGGTCCTTTCGCTGCTTTCCCTCTGCTTCCCTAATATTTTCCCTTGTAAGTAGGGTTTTATAGTTTCACACTCCTTTTCTTCCTTGGAGCTCTTAGGATGTCACAGATCTGGCTCTCACTGTTCCTTGCCTTCCACTCGTTTTCATTAGCTGCCTGCTGGATGAGAACACTTGGATTTCTCACAGCTTAGTCTTCCCCTCCTCTTCATCCTTTTCTCTCACCGCCTTCCCCGTCACTCAGGCTCAGAACCAATCACTTGTCACATGCCCACTTCATTCCCCACCTTCTACTCTACCCAGCCTAATCCAGGCCTGCCCCCTAGCCACTGGTCAAGTTGAATGTCCTCTGACAATTGTCATGGCCTCCTTACTGGTTCCTCCCCCACCCAGCCCATCTTCTATTCTGTGCAACTGCCGGATTCACATTAATCTGGCATTTCCCTTTCAGGAACCTTGGTGCCCCCCTGTCTGCAGCAACACTGCCTGCAGAGTAGGGCGTCAGCCGCTTAGGCAATTTAAACTTTTCTAACGGCCACAGCACAGAAAATCAGTAGAAAGTACGTGAGAGTAAGATTTTATTTTACCCAGTATATCCAAAATGTTATTTCAACATATAGTGTAATCAGTATAAACATATGGATACTCCAGTTTCTATAATTTCTAGTCTTAAGAATCCATTGTGTATTTACACTTTCGGCACAGTTCACTCAGACCGGTCACATTTCAAGGGCTTGGGCAGCACAGGCCTTCAAGGTCACAGTCCGAGCCCCTTAGCCTGGGACCTGATGGTCCTGAGTCCCAGTTCACGATTCTAGACTGAATATCCTGCCCCTGCCCAGGTGCTCCAGCCAGAACAGGTGCGGTGCTTTCCTTTTTCTCTCAGTCTCCCCCCACCCCCCCTCCCTGTACTCTTCTCTCTTTGGGATGTCCAGTGCCTGCCTTGCTCCCGCCTCAGCATCCTTGTAGGTGCTGTTCCCTGTGCGAGGACACTGTTCCCTGTATCCTGTCAGCCTGCTGTCTGCCATCCTCACTGTCCATGCACCGCCGCCCTCACTGTCACCAAAAGGCTTTCATGGGCTCTTCAGTTTGAGATTAAAATCACTACAGTCCCTCCCTGTCCTCACTTTATTGCCATCAACCCCCCCCCCCCCCCCCGAATGGCTTATTCTGCACAGCACTCATTACCATCAGGTCTTGTATATTTCACTATCTTCTTATCCCACTTGAAGATAAATTCCATGCTGGAAGGGGTGTCTGTCTGTTTAATCAGTGCAGAGAATACAGCAATGATACCTACCTTCCTATGGGGAAATGGATGCTGCTACTTACACTGCTGATGGGAGTGGAATTGTCTTCTGTGGGAGGTAATTTGGCGATATCTATAAAAATTATAAATGCATATACTTTTGACCCAGCTATTTCACTGAGACTTTACCCCACAGGTATATTCATACCAGGTGTAACGGTTAATAATGCGGATTTTGATATCAAAGAAAACATGATAATTTCAAGAGAAATATCAAAGTGCTTTATTCAAAGTAATGTCCATCGCTAGCTACACATTTCCCCCATCTTTCAGGTAATTTGTGGATACCGTCCCAATAGAACTTTGCTTGTTTTGAGACAGACCATTCAGAGACCCAATTTTTCACTTTAAGTGCTGCTCAGAAAGTATGTGTGCCATCGATCAGAACAAGTGGTAATCTGAAGGTGGGTTAATACTTCCCAGGCAAGATCTTTTAATGTGTCTTTAACTGGTTTTGAAGTGTGTGATGGTGCGTCATCATGAAGCAAAATTACGTTGCTGTGTCTTCTGGCCCATTCTGGTTGTTTTACGATCAGAGCGTGGTTCAAATTGATTATTTGTTGTCGGTAGCGATCAGTATTAATGGTGTCACCTGGTTTTAGAAGCTCATAATACACCACACCTTCCTGATCCCACCAAACGCAGAGCATCGTCTTCTTCCTGAAGCGATTTGGCCTTGCAGTCAATGTTGATGGTTGACCTGGATCAACCCATGATTTTGTGCATTTGGGATTCTCAAAATAAATCCACTTTTCATCGCCAGTCACAATTCGATGCAAAAAAGACTTTCTTTTGTGCCGTTGAAGCAACATTTTACTGGTGACTTTTCAGTTTTCCATCAGTTGATGTGGCACCCATTTTCCTTCCTTTAAAATCTTTCCCATTGCTTGTAAACGATCAGAAATTGTTTGCTGAGCAACGTTTAGTCTTTCTGCAAGTTGTTTTTGAGTTTGACACACATTTTCATCCAATAATGCTTGTAATTGTTGGTCTTCAAACTTTTTCGGTTGACCTGGACGTTCTTTGTCTTTCACATCGAAATCATCACTTTTAAATATTTAAACCAGTGTTCACAAGTATCTTGAGATGGAGCATGTTCACCATAAGCTTTCCGAAGTATATGATAACTTTCAGCAGCACTTTTCTTCAAAATAATGAATTAAAACTTCCCGCAAATGCTCTTTTTTTGGGCACGAAATTCGACATTTTTAAGCGTAAAAACATCTATGATGTTAACAACTTCAGCAAATTTGACATATGAAGTTTTGAAGCTTGTCAATACAAGAAAATATCATACATATCAAATCGCATGTATATCAACATATGTGTAACTCCATCTATTGAAAAAAATCCACATTTTTAACCGGTACACCTAGTACATGTGAAAACTGCCCTGTGTACAAGGGTATTATTGCTACACTAGAGGCCCGGTGCATGAATTCGTGCACCAGTGGGGTCCCTCAGCTTGGCCTGCGGGATCGGGCCGAAACCGGCTCTTCGACATCCCCCTGCAGGGTCCTGGATTGTGAGAGGGCACAGGCTAGGCCAAAGGACCTTACCTGTGCACGATTGGGGCCAGGGAGGGACGCAGGAGGTTGGTCAGCCGGGGAGGGACCGCAGGAGGGCTCCAGGGTGTGTCAGGCCAGTCTCGCTCAGTCCTGATCGGCTGGACCCCAGCAGCAAGCTAACCTACCAATTGGAGCGTCTGCCCCCTGGTGGTCAGTGCACATCATAGCGACTGGTCGACCGGTTGACTGTCTGCCCTCTGGTGGTCAGTGCACGTCATAGTGAGCAGTTGAGTGGCCTTAGCATATCATTAGCATATTATGCTTCGATTGGTGGAATGGACAACTGGACACTTAGCATATTAGGTTTTTGTTATATAGGATAAATGCCTGTCAGCCAGGGACTCTTAAACTATAGTATACTCATGTAATTGCATACTCTGCAGCATGAAAAAGCTGTTTTTGTGCCCGTGCAGACAGATGTGTAGAAGTCTCTGGATGAGAAGGCAGGGGTGCAGACCTTACATGGTGTGCTCTGGCATGAAAAACGAGGGTACACAGGTTCATATCCTTGTCCACGCATGAGGACACTGGACAGAGAAGCGAGAAGCTGCTAGCAGTGACAGGCTGATGTCAGTGAGGCTCCTACTGCATGCTTTATATGAATTATGAATGTATTATCTAATAAATAAATGAAAGTTAGCCTTGTAAGGACTAAAGAGCATGTACAGAGCTTGGGCCTGGGCCGGGCATGCACAGTAGGTTCTCCATGCTTGTCCTTGTACTTGAGCACACAAACAGGCAGAGTTGGACCCGTGATTGTTTTACAGTTGCTTAAACTGGCATGCCTGGTGCACAAGTGCTGGAGTGTGCACAGGTGGCCACAGGACACGGAATGTGGGCTCAGGTTTTTGTCCGTGAGGTGCAGTGACATGTCCACGTACAGTAGTCGCAGTGAGCTCCTTAATATGGAACGAAGCCTTTCACTGTGCTTGTCATCCCAGTAGCACCTAGTTTATGATGGGGCTGTAGCTGCCCTTCGTACCTCAGAGTTGTAGAGCAGCACGGTTCTTACTTGACAGAATTGTAATTTCGAGTTCTAATGGAATTGTGTTGTGTTTGTTTAAGCCAAGAGTAAAATCTTCTCCTAACCATAGTGCTAGAAGTTTTTATGTCTGTCCTTAGTCCTGGCTGGTTTGGCTCATTGGTTAGAGTGTGGGCCCCAGATCGAAGGGTGGAGGGTTCCATTCCAGGTTAAAGGCACGTACCTGGGTTGCATGCAGTTTCCCCAGCCCCAGTAGGCACACGTGCATGAGGCTATCAGTCGATGTCTCTCTCTCTCTCTCTCTCTCTCTCTCTCTCTCTCTCTCTCTCTCTCTCTCTCCCCCTCCCTCCCTCCCTCCCTCCCTCCCTCCCTCCCTCCCTCCCTCCCTCCCTCCCTCCCTCCCTTTTCCTCCTCTCTCCGTCTCCTCCCTCCCCTCTACTCTCTCTAGAAATCAATGGACAAAAAATGCTTGGGTGAGGATTAAAAAAAAAGTTGCACATGTGATGGAGGGACAGTAGTGTGATCGTGGGAAAACAGGTTTGACTTGGTTGTGGGGACATGGGAGGTGTTGGGCCGCCTGACCAAGCCACCCATGGGGGGTGAGAAGTGGCCCCCCTTAGACATTGGGCTGGCAGGCCAGTTACCTTTATGGGGTCAGGATGCTGGAGCAGCCTGGGCCTGACGGGAACAGCAAGGTCTGGCCTGGCCTTGCAGGTTCTCTGTGACCTTGTGAGGATGAAATGGTGACAGGCTGTGGGAGCCCCGCCGGAGCAGCACTGGCTCTTGGGCCGGATGGTTCATTGATCTCCTCAAAAAACTCAGGTTTTTAATTTTCTGTAAAAGTGCAGCGCACACAGCAGATTGATGAGGGAGAAGGTGCCCTGCTCTTGGCGGGGTTCAGGGGTCCCAGCCAGCGAGGTGAAGGCGTCAGTTGCTAGAGGGGTGGCTTCGGAGGATGTTTGGCAGTAGGAGTCTCTGAGAACTTGGGGACTTGTGGATTGTTGCTGCTGATGTGATTTGGGGCGGGGCCACCCTGTGGGGGCTGCTGGGCCTCTGGCCTCCAGGTCGGCAGGCAGGGCCGGTGCTGTGCCTGTGGGTGGGTTTTACTTTTGGCCTTTTCTCCTTTTGGCTTGAGAGGCAAGGCTCTCCTAACCTGTGCCTGTTAAAGAAATGGTTGGTCAGTGGACCAGTAGTGAGCACGGAGTAGAGGGGCCGTGATCGGGCCCATACTCTTGAATTAGTCACCTGCCTGTCCTTTTTATTTTTTTCCCCCTTTAAATTCTTTATTGTCTGTTTCTTAAACACCGCCTTGTTCCAGAGGAGATGTGGAAGGATGGCCTGTAAAGGGACTCACAGGACAGCGGCCCCAAGGAGGAAGTCTCTGCTCCAGGGCTGTGGAGGAGCCGGGGTGTGTGTGTTGAAGTCCTGTGTGCTGCTGGCAGGGGCCTCCCCACCTGGGAACAGCTCAAGCAGGGGCAGGTGTAGTCCGCTCATGTGAGACCAGCACTGCGAGGTTCCCTGAGTCCTCACAGGAGGCTGTGTAGGTGCAGTGACTCGGAGATCCAGAGCCTCCTAGTGGAAGAAATGTCAAGTGCTCAGGGGCTGTCCCTCTCCAGTGTCCCAGCACCTGGCACAGTGGCTGTTGAATAATCAGCTCCTTCTGTGAAGGCCAGTGGCCTCACACCCAAGTGCAGTTGTAGAAAGTCATTGTTCAAGCGGCCAGAACGCTCTTCGCTGGCCTGGTTGACCACGGGAGAGTGTGGCATGCCCGGGTGACTTGTCCCTTGTCACCGAGCAGCAGACAGCTTTCTTGCTGGAACATAGACAGTTAAGCTCCCCATTGTGATAACGTGTTCTCCTTTGTCTTCACAGAGACTAATAGACAAGTCACGAGTAACCTGTGTCAAATGGGTTCCCGGTTCGGAAAGCCTTTTCCTAGTAGCCCATTCGAGTGGGAACATGTACCTGTATAATGTGGAGCACTCTTGTGGCACCACAGCCCCCCACTACCAGCTCCTGAAGCAGGGCGAGAGCTTCGCCGTGCACACTTGCAAGAGCAAATCCACGAGGAACCCTCTCCTCAAGTGGACGGTGGGCGAGGGGGCCCTCAACGAGTTTGCTTTCTCCCCAGATGGCAAGTTCTTGGCGTGCGTGAGCCAGGACGGGTTTCTGCGGGTGTTCAACTTTGACTCTGTGGAGCTGCACGGCACCATGAAAAGCTACTTTGGAGGCTTGCTGTGCGTGTGCTGGAGCCCGGACGGCAAGTACATCGTCACGGGGGGCGAGGATGACCTGGTGACAGTCTGGTCTTTTGTAGACGGCCGAGTGATAGCTCGAGGCCACGGGCACAAGTCCTGGGTCAGTGTGGTGGCGTTTGACCCCTACACCACGAGTGTAGAAGAAAGCGACCCTATGGAGTTCAGTGGCAGTGACGAGGACTTCCAGGACCTGCTCCATTTTGGCAGAGACCGAGCAAACAGTACCCAATCCAGGCTGTCCAAGCGGAACTCCACGGAGAGCCGCCCCGTCAGTGTCACGTACCGGTTTGGCTCTGTGGGCCAGGACACGCAGCTCTGCTTGTGGGACCTCACGGAAGACATCCTTTTCCCTCACCAGCCCCTCTCCAGGGCACGGACACACACAAATGTCATGAACGCCACGAGCCCTCCAGCCGGGAGCACTGGGAACAGCGTCTCAACGCCTGGCAGCTCTGCGCCCCCCCCTCTACCGCGGTCCAACAGCCTCCCACATTCCACTGTCTCCAACGCTGGCAGCAAGAGCAACGTCGCCGATGGGGCCATCGCGTCTGGGGTCAGCAAATTCGCAACACTCTCCCTACATGACCGGAAGGACCGGCACCACGAGAAAGATCACAAGCGAAACCATAGCATGGGACACATTTCTAGCAAGAGCAGTGACAAACTGAACCTAGTTACCAAAACCAAAACGGACCCCGCTAAAACTCTGGGCACGCCCCTGTGTCCTCGAATGGAAGACGTTCCCTTGTTAGAGCCGCTCATCTGTAAAAAGATAGCACATGAAAGGCTGACTGTGTTGATTTTTCTTGAAGACTGTGTAGTCACTGCTTGTCAGGAGGGGTTTGTTTGCACATGGGGAAGGCCTGGGAAAGTGGTAAGTTTGAATCCTTAACGCTGCACCAGACCGAGAACTTGAGTAGGTAGTGATTTTTTTTCCTTGTGGGAGGGGTGGGTGTACAATGAATGAATGACACTTCTTAATGTAAATCTAAATGCATCAGAGCCATACTTTTGGATACTGCATGCCATGTAATTCTGAATCATTTGATAATTCACCTTAGAACGTTTAAAAAATATAATCAAACTAATTGCCAGCCAAGTCCGTCACCCTCCTGGGAGTATATAGAGTCCCAAGGTGAGCGCTCCTGACTTAGACTATTTCGATTTTAGGAAAATCATGACAGTGTGGGGAAACAATGAATTAAAAAGCTAAAATTAAAATTTCTGCTTTAACTGGAATATTTTTGCTTAACTACTCAATTAGAAAATTGTACACCTGATCAGAGCGTGTTCAGCACGGACGGCCACTGACTGTCATTTATAGTCCAGTTTTTTATCTTAATCATAAAATGTTTAGGAATCTATGAAATTTAACTTTAGGAACAAAGCGTTCAGCAGGGTTGATTGATATTATTTTTACATTGTTCTGGCAATCCACAGAAAGAGAAGAGCCTTAATTTTTAAAACCCATTTTAGTCATTTTATGACAATTAAAATTGTTTAATAAACATCTTTTTTCAAAGAAGCAGTTTGTACCACTTTGATTGAGATTCTGTGCACTAAATAAAATACCCACGTTCCTCAAGCCTGGGCGGTTCCCGTGAACTGCAGGCCGAGGTTGCCCACCGCACGTGTCAGAAGTGCCTCTTGCCACGGAAGCCAAGACCTTTTCTGTCCAGTGCGCTTTTGCTTGTTTTTTTTTCCAACAAGAATTAAAAGAGGTTTCATTTTCTTTTGTTTTGGGGCGGGTTTTTTTTTTTATTTCTTGGGAGGTTTTTTTGGTCACGAAGGCTCACGACTGTAGGCCCTGGGCAGCCTCTTTAGCTTTGTTTTGTACAGACTGACAGACCCTCCTGATCCCCTCCTTGTCTCCCCGCCCCCCCGCCCCGGGCAGTCCAGGTTTGGTTTTCACACTAGAGGGGAAGTCCAACTGCAGGGTGCCCCTTATTGTCGGATGGTGGTCCTTCCAGGGTTATTCTTGGGATGCTGATACTGGCCTGGCCCACAGGCTTCCATCTCAGCACCTCACCCTGGCCCAGGTGCCCATTGGATGGACCCGCTGCTCCCGGGGGAAACTGCAGTGTTTGATCCTGAGTCCCTATGACCCTTCTCAGCTGTGGAGGAGTTTCAAATCCCAGCTTTCAGATGGATGCGATGGTTCTTTGAGCTCTGTGTTTTATGTCAAGATGATGATTATCTGGTTTGTTAACTTATTTTGGTCATTTAGGTTTGTTCTGTTTTGCACACTTTTGTAATTAAATATAGCGATGCTGATAACATGTGCTGGTTTGAGTAGTGAATGCCATTCAGCGAAGTGAAGACCTGGATGTTCAGCTCTCTGATGCGTGAGGCTCTGTGCGCTCTCAGTGCGCCCTCCCCGGAAGGCCCACCCACACCTCACCCGTCATGCTCCGTAACGCAGGTGGTGTCTGTCACCTGTGGTCGCAGTGGCCGCGTTCTGCCACAGGAGGTCCAGGGTGGCCTTCAAGGGGCACCTCCCCCGTTGATGCATTACAGCCCGTGGGAATGATGACTTCCTCTCTACCGACTGTTAGACGTGGCCCTTTGTCCCTAAATGTTCATGTTCTAAGGTAGCAAAGACAGCGGGCCCATGGACCAGCAACTTTGGAGGCTGCCAGATGGAGAGATGAGGAACCAACACTCCATGTGCAGTTTTATGTTCCTACCTAGTTTTAGAAATTCCGTTTCAAAGGCTTCTGAGGCATTGAGAAGTTTCAAAATTCAGGACTTTGTGTTTGGCCTAAGTGGAGAGTGGCTGCTCCCAGGTGAGCGGCCTTTATGCGGAAGGTTACGATGCCCTTGCACTTCTCTCGCACTGCTCCCTGCATGACTCACACTCGACACTGGGCGCTTTCTGGTTCTTCCTGCCCCTCAGCATCCTCAGCTGCGCGGCTGCGGTGAAGGAGGGGCTGCTGGTGCACTGGCAGGTGACCTGCCTAAGAGACACTTGGGTGAGGGTAAGAGGAGGGTGTTGTTGTTCCTTTTAAAAACTCAAAGTGTGCTCACAGGAGCCAGTGGTGCCTGTCTCTTCCACCCCTCACCCTGCCAGGCTCCTGTCCATTTCTCGTTCTTCCAGTTTCTGCTGGTGTGGGATCCATCTGCCCGTCTGGGAGGCTGCCTGGGGCCCCTGCTGGGTGTCAGGTGCTGGGGAGGCACAGGCTTCCGCTCCTCTGATACCTGCCCCCCCTTTGACAGCCGGCAGAGCCCCTCTCCTGCAGGCGGGAGGAGAAGAGGGTGCTGCACAGGGCAGGCAGTTGCTCCCATTCCCCTCAGACCGGCTCCAGTACTGGCTCCTGCGGACCTGGGTGGGACAAGAGGGGCAGGAGGGGCGGGGACTGGAGTGGTGGGTCCTGACCGGGTGGATGAGGCACTAAGAGAAATCTGGGGAGTGTTTTCATAGTTCTTTCTCCCAAATGTGAGCTTCCTCAGTGAAATTTGTCAATTTCCAGCTTAAACATTGTCTTGAGCAGAAATGTCCTTTCTCAACCTGCCCTCTGCAATAAAAGGCATGGGCGAGAGGAGGCGTTCCCACTCGGTCAGCAAGCTCCTCTGTCCGCACGGAAGCGAGGGTGGAGAGCAGGGGCCGAAGTGAGGCCCAGAGGCCTCAGCCGGCTCCCGCCTGGCTGTGTGCCGGCCACTCTCCGGCCACGGCCAGGCAGCCGGGCTTCGCTGAGGCAGCTCTGGCCCCACTGATGGGGCAGGGCAGGATGATTCAGAGCCCCCCGAGGGCTAGAGACACAGCCTTGATTTAAAGCAAGTATGTAAGAGGGAATAGACAGCCACTCTTAAATAACCAGTGACTTTAGGTTCTAAATTTACTTAAACAAATAGTGGTTAAGAATCTTAATTTTGTCTTTTGTGCCAATTGAACCTTCTGGCATTTTGGAGCGTTCTCCTGTGAGCCACAGGCTTGGGACTAAGAAGAGTAAATGCCTTAGGTTAGAGGGATGGACGAGTGGAAAGACAAGTAAGTCATAGCAGAGATGATTGTCTCAGACATTCAGAAACCTCGAGGAGCCGCATGCCACGAGGAACCCCACGGCACTTCCCAGGTTCTGCAGGCATGGGCGGGTGTCCCTCCCAGGGCACCCGGGCTTGGCTCCGGCCAAGTCCCAGCTGGCTGGTAGCCAGGAAGCCATTTCTCCCTCATTCCTCCACTTCCAGGGTTGCATCTTGAATTTGTAAGAAATTGTCAAGTTTCAAGTTCCCACTGCAGTCCATGAGGCCGCTTTATCAGGTGGCTGTGCCGGTGTACAAGGGTCACGCCACCTCTTGCCTGGGAGGGAGATGTGATCTGTTTGTTCAGGAAGCTCAAGGGGTGAGGAGGTAGCCACAGGGTCAGGGAGGGCGTGGGAACCGGGCGCCCCGTGTTGTGCTTCTGACTGCCTGAGAAGGCGCCAAAAGCAGAGTTCGACTTGGGGTTTTGCAGGAAAGATGCGGGAGAGCTTGGCCCTGGGGCCCGGTGTGTGGGTGGACCAGCGGGAGCAGTGGGCCTTGGTTGTGACCGTCTCCCTGTGTCCGCAGGGTGGGGGGGGGGGGTTTCCTTCCTCAGCCCGGAGCCTCTGTGTACCCGGGCGTGACCCGGGGCCGAGCGGCACGCCGGCCTTCATGGGCTCAGCAGCCTGGGAGGTGGAGGCCAGGGCTGCAGAGAAAAGCACTTGTATTCAGCTGTTCCCCTCCAAACCCAGAGCCCAGCTCACATGTGGGAACACACCCCTGGTGGGGGAAGCCGCCCACAGGCATTGGCTTCATCCGTCGCTGCATCTGTTACCTGATGTTTGT
Source organism: Cnephaeus nilssonii (assembly GCF_951640355.1). Classification (NCBI taxonomy): domain Eukaryota; kingdom Metazoa; phylum Chordata; class Mammalia; order Chiroptera; family Vespertilionidae; genus Cnephaeus; species Cnephaeus nilssonii. The sequence continues at coordinate 102,099,553 of NC_137075.1, read as the reverse complement.
GTCATAAGTTGCTGTCTCTCAATTGAAAAGTGTAAAAGTTTTTGCATATTTTATTTCTGTATACCTAAGTTTATTAAAGATTATGTTAGGTGACACTGTATAAAATTGTATGAATATTTATTTTTAGTGAAAATCAAAAGTAAAATTTGTATGTATTTCCTTTTTTATATTTTCATCTAATTTCTTGACAACTTGAATAAATTTCACAAAGAGCCTTCCTAACATGAAATGCTGGTAAATTCAGTTCTTCACTGTTGCAGTAATGAATGGCGCTTTAGTATCAGTGTTGTTACTTACCATTTTAAGAAAACCATGTTTGTGTCCCTGCCTTGGTGTTCGCTGTCCCCATCTCACTGTGACAGCGAGAGACTGACGCACTGGACGTTCGGAAGGACTGCGGGTTGCCTTTGGGACTGACGAACAAATGTGTGAATGAATTATAAATGTAGATAATTTTCACTGTCACTTTGACAGCTAAGCTTTATAAAACCTCAGTGACCCAAAAAGGAAGAGCTGTAAGGATAAGGGCCTCGGCAATGTGGACCAAGCGGACACGGGAATGGCTGCCTCTTGTCACTGCTGTTTCTCGTGATTAGAAACGTAGAAGGGAACCTTTGTTCCGAGTATCAGAGGTCGCGGGTGTCCTATGTGGGGAAGGACTGACCTCAGCCAGCTGTGGAGCAGGCCTGCTTCAGGAGACAGGTTGTCCTGAGCAGCCAGCGCTGTGCTGAGCACAGAGGTCACAGAGGTCGGCCCCCAGCGCTCTATTCAGCACCCCCTCGCCCCTTCCGCCAGCAGCGGGGAGAGTGTGGGAACCTGGCTGCTCCTGCAGGGGCGCTTTTCCTGGGAGAGTGCAGTTCGCTCAAGGCTGGGGAACCAAACGCTGGAGTTGTCCTGCCTGAGGCTGCAGCACAGGAAGAGCTTCATCCGCAGGACAGGGGGAGACATCCCTGTAGGGGGGAGGGGAGCCGTTTGTGGTGTCCTGCTGTGAAATGCCCCTCCAGTCGGGTGATCTGAGCAGCACCCTGGCACCTCTGTCCCTGAGCGCTTCAAGGCAAGAGGCCCAGGCCTGGACTGCTGGTCCCCAGAGCGGGGTGGGGTGGGGGGGGGTTAAAGGTGAGGCGGCCCCTGGGCAGGGCCTGGTGCCCCCATCGTCCTGTCAGGCCCCTGCTGTGTCCTGAGATGCCTGGGCCTGGGGGCACAGCTGGCAAGGCTGCTGGCAGGGAGCTCCCTGCTGTCTGCCTCCCTCCAGGTGGGCAGCCACCTCTCAGAGCCTTCCTGCCACCGTCCTCCGAGCCTTCAGCTCCTGCCTTCAACTCCAAGCTGCCAGGCGCAGCCAGACATTGCGCCCTCGGAGTGCCCTGCTCGGACCCCCTACCACAGAGCAGGTACTGTTCCTCGGCACGGAGTCGGTTCTGAGCCCTTCACACTGCTAGGTCTGCAGCAAGTTCAGAAGGACACACACTTTCTATCCTTAAAAACAGTTTGTACTATTTATGTAACTAGAAAAAACATTAAGTCCATTCTTCCATGTGCGGCTGCCTGTGGAAAGAAACAGCTGTCCCGTGCGGCTCTTAAAAGAGGCCCTTAGTGTCGGCCTCGAAACCAGCCTCTCAGTGGTTTCGGGTGGAGGCCCGCCTGGGACTCCGGAAGGGCCTCGAGCTAGAAAGGCTTTTGGAGGACCCAGGAGGGGTTCATCCCTCCTGCCCGCTGAGCAGAGAGGTTTCAGAGCCGTAGTTGGCCACACGGTTCTCAGAGGTTACAAAGAATTGGAATGAGCCTGGCCGGTGTGGCTCAGTGGTTGAGCGTAGTCCCATGAACCAAGAGCTCATGGTTCGATTCCCAGTTCAGGCACATACCCGGGCTGTGGGCTCAATCCCCAGTAGGGGGCTTGCAGGAGGCAGCCAATCACTGATTCTCACCTCTCCCTCTCCCGCTCTAAAAATCAACAAAAACATTTTAAAATACATACATACATAAAAATAAGTGCTGCTAAGCTCTCAATGGAGGGGCTGCCTCTGAGGGGCTGGGCGGGCAGTACTCTGGGCCCTGAGCTGTGGCCCTGGGGGAAGGTGGGGAAGGGCCCCCTGCAGGTACCCCTCACCTTAAGGCCAATGACGTCCCAAGGAACCCAGGCCCTGAGAGCCCACATTGTCCCCCAGCCACTGGCCCCAAATCCACGCAGAGCCGGGTTCCGTGGGTTCTGGTTCCAACCAGGCAGGACTGTCCGGAAGGATCTGGACAAATTCAGTAGGCGAACGTGGAGGATCTGTCACAACTGGCTCCTAACCAGCAGGAGTCTGTTCCGGTGGCGTCAGACTGCGGAGAGGTGAGTGGCTGGGACCCTCCGAGGCCCTGTTTGCTGGATTAATGTAACCTGCTTTGTTTGCAGCGTTTATCATCATCCCCAAACCAGGCCACTTCCCCAGGTGAAACTGTAGTGTAGCGACCCACTACTGCTCAGAAACTCTCACCCGGACCGGGTCTCGAGGGAGTATGACGATGCAGGAGCTACGAGCTGCACCTCAGCCACGCGTGGGAGGCGGATGTCACCCGAATCATGAGGGGAAGAGTCACTCAGAGCAGGGCTCTCGGCAGGGTGCTCGCTGCTCATCCGAGGAGGTTGTTTCTATTTTAAATCGTTCTTTGGGGGCTGCAGTGAAAAGTGAGAAATGAGCCCTGGCCAGTGTATCCCAGTGGTTAGGGCGTTGGCTCCAGCACCCAAGGGTCACAGGTTTGATTCCCGGTCAAGGGCACATACCTGGGTCACAGGTTTGATCCCCAGCCCAGGTCGGGGCACAAAGTGATGTGTCTCTCTCACATGGATGTTTCTTTCTCCACCCCCCACAGTCCATGTCCCCCCTAAACTCCCCCATCCCTTCCACTCTCTCTAAAAATCAATGGATAAAATGTTCCTCAGGTGAAGATTAATCAAAAAAATAAATAGTAAGTGAAGTTTTCCTGCTCTTTACTTTTAAGATTCAATGTAATTAAAATCTCATATATATGTGAAATATATACATATATGCACAGTATAAAAAAACCCAACTGTTAACAACTGGCACTTGTCTCCTTTTGCAGTCAGCAGCAGTCGGGCTGTCTGCTTCGGCCCCAGCTGCCCCCTCCAGCTGAGCTCAGGAGGCCCCGGCACTCGGCAGGTGCTCAGTAGACGTGTGGAGTGAGCGAGTTCGACAGGATGGTGGTCGAGGACGTGTGAGACTTCTCCCCTTCTAGAGTTCTGCGTTGGGAGCCATTTAACAGCATTGCCCAGAAAGGCTTAAATGGCCTCGCCGTCCACAAGCTCTCCAGTTCGGAGGGCGGACCTTGCCAGGGTTCTGGCGGCAGCCGAGGAGGCCTCCTGTGCCCTAAGCCCTGGCCGGCACCTGCCCAAGGGGGGCCCGCGGACAGGCACAGCGCCAGAGCCACTCCGGCTGCCCGGAGACTGGCTGCCCAGCCAAGAGCAGGTGGGCGTGAGCTCCTGGCCACGCAGGAAGCCCTGCTCGCCGATCTGCGGGAACCTGACTGACCTTGTGCACTGATGTTCGAGCCCTGCCGTGGGCCCGGGAGCCACACTGCCCCTCCCTGGAGGCAGGCTTGTGGGGACGGCCCCTGGGGGCCTGGGGGGCTTCAGAGCTGGTTTATTCCGGAGCCCAAACGCAGCTGAAGGGCCTTACTTGGTGGACAGCGCGTGTCCTTCTCGGGCCTGGCCTGCTCGGAGAGCCCCCAGCCCCTGCCCCGCCTGGGCGGCGACTGTTGCAGAGTCGGGGCTGTGGGTTTCCCGAGAAGCAGCACCCAGAGTTGGCTCTCTCAGAAAGGTGCGCAGAAAACCTTTCCAGATTGGATATACTTACCGGGGGTAACAGTTTTCCTAAACCCAACACCTGTTAGTCCTTAAATGTGCGCCGAGAGCCTCTTGGGGGCTCTCTGGTGGCCCCACCCCACGGACTCGGTGTGGGCCCGCCCACCTTGCAGGCCCCGCCCTCTTCAGGCCCAGCACCTGCTCACGCCTCTGGGGCATCTCCCTGGCCCTTCCTCGCTGGGCCCAGCACCTCGTTTCTGGCCTCCTGCCCGTCTGTGAAACTGTCTCCGCTCCCACATGACCCAGAACTCGGCCCTTCCGCCCAGCGCCACGTCCACCGTGCCGCCCCGAAGCCCGCTGCGGTCTCCCGTGGGTCTAAAAAGCAGCTCTTTCCAAACCTTCCCGAGTGAATGTCACCCAGCTCTGAATGTCACTGGTAAGCCTTGAACCGGCCCTCCCTGGGCATCTCTGCCCCACGTGGCCCCACCTGTGTCCACGCTCATGCCCGTCCTCTGCCCCGAGCCTGTAAAATGCTGATTCCAACCTGCCCCGCCTGTGGCTGCCATGTCCACCCTCCACAGCCCAGCTGTGCTGTCACTCTGGTTCTGCTTCACCAGCTGTGAGGTGGACGGGAGGTGGTGGCCACAGGAGAGCTCAGAGGGGTGTCAGATCTGTCTTAAGAGAGAACAGGAAGATGAAAAACGAGCTCAAGAAATGTGCTTTAAACGTGAGTTGGAGAAGATGAGAAGAAGGAACACTAAATGATTAGGTTACAAGGACAAAAAGGGGGGCTCCACAGGGTCTTGGCCCTGCCGGCGGCCGGGCCCACACCCTGCCCTCCAGCGCCGCGTCTCTGCAGCACCCGCTCCACAGGAACAGGTTTCTTCTGTGCCCAGCTTGTTGTCGGCGCCGCCAGCCCAGCAGGAAGCGGCGTTCTCTACTCACGGGAGCCAGCTGGGCCTCAGGAGCTCCGACGCTGAGGCCACGGGGGAGCCTGCCCGCGTGCCCAGCACCACCGCGCCAGCTGCGGCTCCCTGGGCGGCACCAGGGCACCGGGCACAGCCCTGGGCTTCCTCTCAGGGCTTCTCCAGTGAAACAAAATCAAGCCGCACCCAAGTCTTCCCAAGATCAATCCCCCATCTGTTCACAAAAGCTAAAACAAAGGACTGGGTGGTGACCTGGTCAGCGCAAACGGTATCACAAGGAAATACTGTGACGAGGGCTATTCTTTAATGAAAGTCAGCCTATCCTCACGCAGCCACATGCTACAGTGCTCTTGGCGATGTGCTGAAGCCCACGCAGAGCCCGCGGGGGAGCCAAGCCTAAATAACAAATATAAACTCTAACTTCTGTTTGGATTCATATAAAAATACAAAAGATTTCCTGTCCCAAAGTCTTAGGTTACAAAAGTGAAATGGCACCCTCGAGGGAGGTGGTTTTACACGTGTATTAGAGCGGAACATACAGTTCAGCTGCCTTCAGGATGCGAGCAGCGGGGCTGGCCCAGGCCATTGCGCCGCTGGCGTGTGCGCTGCGCTCGCCGGACGCCGGGCCCGGAGGACTGAGCCCGCACTGATGCTCCCAGGCGAGCTGGATGCGCTGCTCAGTACCCCCCGCCTTTCCTTTCTATCGTGGGCAGGTGGTACTGCTTCAGGTTAGGCTTGATGTCCTTCTGAGCATCTGCCTGAAAAGAAAACGACAGCCGTTCAGGGGAGGCCAGGACGGCGGCAGGAGCAGCGCTGAGGGGAGCTAATAAGGTGCTACCTTCTGGTTTGCGCCCCCACACTTCAGGGGTCTCAGCACCGGGACCTTCCCGCTCCCGCCAGGTCTGAACACCGTCTGCAGCGCGGGGCTGGAGTACGAGAGCTTGGTGGCCCCGGAGAGCTTCAGCTGCGGCAGCTCCATCAGGTAGGCCGGGCCCTGTCTGCGGGGCCGGCTCTCCTCCTGCTTCAGGGGCTGTTTCTTGAAACAAAACACAGGTCAGCTGAGCACACGGGTGGTGTCTCCACGGAAACCAGGGGAAACAGAGGCTCTTTGGTGTCACTTCTGCCTAAGGAACTTCTTGACCACGAGGTGCGACTAGACAACAGGCGTCCTGGCCACCCCAAAGTGAGGTGGCCCCACACCGGGCGGGAGGCGTCCGCGCCTCAGGCGGGTGCGTGTGGGTCTGGGCCCTGGTGCAGCCACGGGGCGGGCCGGCCTGCCTTGGGGCCAAGCCGAGGCCGTGGGGGTCCTACTGCCAGCTCCCCCGGTCAGCCAAACTGCCGCCTCCTGCTTTTGTGCGGCTGGTGAACTAAGAGTGGCTTTTACCTCGTTCGTAGTTGAAAATGCTTTCATGGCACGTGAAAAGTCTATGAAATTCAAATGTCAGCGTCCACAGTTCTATGGGAATACTGCCCCACCATTCCTTTACGCATGGTCCATGCGGGCAGCTGTGACGAGACCTTATGGTCGCAAAGCCTACAGTGCTTGCTCTGTGGCCTCACAGACACGCGTGGGCGTGGGCCGGGGCAGACTGGGAGGTGGGACGGGGCGCCCAGAGTTCTGGAAAGCAGCCTGGCTGCAGGTGCACGTGCGTCCCCAGCCCCAGCTCGCAGTGACACACAGCAAAAGCAGGGACAAGTGGACGTGACGCTGAATGGCTGCAACACTGGGGGCCGAGCACATGGCGCGTGGACAGAAATGAAGGTGCTGCCCAGGCAGGCTGTCGTTTCTAAGCCGCCGTGTGAAACTCTCTGTGACGGGGGGGCGCTCGTCTGGAGCCCGAGGGGCTCACGCTCTGGCCGAGCCGACGGCACGCTCTGGGTGCCCACTGGCGAGCTGGGTCCCCTGGGCCGGTGTGTAGCTCTCTGTGCCCCCTCTGGGTGGGTCTGAGGGCACAAGGAGTGACCCCTGGGCTGGAGGAACCCCTCCGCCCCGTCTGGCCTGCTCACAGATGTTGTCCTTGACCCTTAGCTAGTGGGGCAGAAGGGTGGGGCAACGGAGCCCTCGCAGGTGGGGTTCGCTCAGACACCAGCCACCCGAGGTGTGCAGTCCGCTGCAAGCCACCCCCCGCTCACCGCTCCCTCCGTACCTGCTTGCTGCCCTCCTTGGAAATCTGCCACTTGTTACTGAGCAGTTCCGGTGCCACTTTTCTGTGGCTGCCCCGAGCCTGCTTCTCCGCGGCCCTGCAAGGGGGAAGACGGGCGCCCCGCTGAGAACCGCACACAGCTGCTGTCTGTCTCCAGGGGAGCTGGTCACGGCGCGGTAAGGACCTTTTTCCTTTTCTGCCTCAGCCACAGTCTCTGGGCTGGGAATGGCCCTGCCCCAGGCCCCCACCCCTGCCCCAGCCTCGAGGTTTGGGTCAGATGTCATCTCCACGGTCACACGCAGGAGTGGACAGAGGTGTGGAGTCGGACAGCTCAGAGCATGTACTGCCAAATCAGTGTGCCCACGTGCTGAGACCTTACAGTGAGTTCAGCGTTCACAATGGTGCGGGCGGGCTCCGCAGTCTTAACAGAGCCCTCCCCTGCCCTGCCACGGCGCCGCTAACAGCCCCTTCTGGGAGATATTCCAGAAAAGGACAGGGAGAGCTACCAGGGAGCCCATTGGGCGGCCCACCGCATCCCCCACCCCCGGTTCAGCAGCCAGCACCTGCCCCCCCCCAGTCATCCAGACCACCCACCTCTGTTCTTGGAAATAGGGGTGCTGCAGGGCCTGGTGGGCAGTGATTCTCTCGTCAGGATCATAGGCCACCATTGCGTGCAGGAGGGAGAGGCATTGCGGGGACAGATTGGCTGTCTGTAGAGGTATTCCTGATCCCTTTTTAAAAGGAAAATCAAAACTCATAGCTCTCGACCTGTATTAAAAGCCCAATGATAATAAACAATCATGCCATTGTCACTCTACAGGGACCTGCACTGGGGGAACAGTCTGTGACCTAAAGGGACAGAATACGCAGGGTCCAAACCCACAGATGGTGCCACCCAAGAGTGGCCCCTCGTGGGAACTGTGGACCTCGGGGGACAATGCCGGGTCAGGTCAATGCTGCTCATCATTCTAACAGACGCCCCTCTGGCGCCGATGGCGAGGGAGGCTGTGCGTGCAGGGCAAGCGCTATATGGGAATCTCCGTCCTTTCCCCTCAGCTGTGCTGTGACTGCAACCTGCTCTAAGGTCTTAGACTTAAAGAAAGGGTGGTGGTGGTGAAACCTGTTCCGCTACAAATGGGAGAAAAGTACTCTTCGTCAGAGACTGACGTCACATTTCCAGCTGAGAAGGGAGTAAAGTTTAAAAAAGAAGCAAGAATCCCAAACAGCTGTCCCCTCGCCTTCCCTGGGAGCCCCACTCCCCGGCCGAGCTTCATCTTTGACCAACACACAACCTAACGGTCGGGTGTCAGTGTGGGGCAGCTGGCGTGGCTGCTCCACGTCCTCCCTGCACGGAGCCGGAGCCGGTGCCGGGGAACCTCGTTCCCCCAAAGGCCTCCCAGTGCTGTGTAAGCGCAACTACTCAGCGCCAGAACCTCACTGCCAGGCCGCGGCAAGACGGGAGGAACTGTGTGATGCTTGAGGGAGAGCACCCCTCTCGGACCCCCGGGGGCCCCCAAGGACTGAGGGGCTGCACTGGCCCCCCCCTCAGTGCCCCCGTGCTGCCAGCCCTGGCAGGGCACAAGTCCACGCGGGGCCCCTGGGAGCACGGGGCACTTACTGTTTGAACTTGGTGAGGGTCTTCGCAGCGGGGGTGCCCATGACGTCGTGGATTTTGGAGATCTGGTCCAGCTCGTTGGCTCCCGGGAAGAGGGGCTGCAGACTGGAAGAACGTGACAAGGGGCTGTGGTTAGGACAGTCCCCTTCCTCCTGGCCGCTCTTGACACCGACGTCCTGTAACGTCCTTCCAAATTAATTCATGGCATTTAATTAGCACGAGAGAAAGGGTGGTCTGTTGGCACTTTTAGCGTCAGTGAAATCGCAACTCAGCTCTCAAAAACTAACCGTTATTAATATGAATGATCTAGAAAGGTGTGAACACACGTCTGCATTCATGAAGCAGTCAGCTGAGCAGGTGGGAGTGGACCTGGGTCCCTGCCTATGCTGGGCTCTCCGTCTGATGCATCGCCCAGACGTTAAATGCACCCCAGTCCTTAACGCACTGTGAGCCTGGGGGTGCTGCCCCACCCTCTGCGAGGGCTGCTTCCCCTCGACACCCTCCTCGCCTCCTCCCTTCTTCCCAGGCCACGCTGCCTCCAGCGGTGAAGCACGAAGGCGGGGCATGGGGCTGGGAGGATGGTGAGGACTGGGACTGTGCCAGGTGGCCAGAGAATCCTGCTGGATGCATCTGCACCTCCAGGGCAGGGCCGGGGCCATGCTCACCCCCACCTCACCCCCAGACCTCCTGTCCCCTGCCGGCAGGCCCCCCCAGGTGGCAGTAAGCACATTTCTACTGGGTTCCTAGCTTGGTAATCGATCATGTCACTGATGAAACAGAAAGCAGAGGCCCAGGGCTGGGCTGCGAGTGTTCTGTTCCCCATCACCAGCAAGTAGGAAGAGTGCTGGCAAAATACATTCTGGTGAGTCAAAGGCAGTCACAGCCTCAGGATGCCTGGGAAATGGCGCTGTAAAGGAGGGCCTGGCGGGAGGCCTGCCGCGGGACCGCGTCAGCACCGGTACACAGCGGTGCACTGGCCCGGGCGGCCTGCGGACACGGGGCCGCGGCTCTACCTGGTGATCTCGTAGAAGACACAGCCCGCGCTCCACAGGTCCATCTTGTGGCTGTAGAAGCCGTCGGTGAGGAGGCACTCGGGGGCCCGGTACCAGCGGGTGGAGATATATTCCGTGTACGGCTGCTTTGAATAGACACTCCGGCAGGACCCGAAGTCACCTAATTTCAGGATATCCTGCTGCAGGGGGGAGAAAAGCGGGGAGAAATGACGTCTCACTGAGTCGCTGCTGTAATATAAGGCATCTCAAATGTTTATGCACTAACGGGAAAACACTAGCATCTAACCTGGCTTGTAAAATGCCAGGTACCCTGACCCTGACCCTGACCCTGATGGTGAGGAAGTGGTGCTTCTATTCAGGGGAACATGTTTCACAACCATTTCCCAATGTCTGCAGATCCTGGGAAAAGCCAAGTCCCAGTGTGAGTCTACGAGCGAGTCGCACACCACAGCCAGACGCCCCAGCCCACTCGGGCACGTCAGACAGACCAGGGAGACGGGTTTCGGGATATTCCTTCCATTTCCTTCACCCCTCACGTTCAGGTAACAAAATGCATGCTGCCAATGGCTGCAGCCTCTGGCACGCACGCTACCGCGAACACTAAACACAGCCTATCTCCGAGCCAGAAGACAAGAGGCCCGCTCTGCCGCCGTCTGCGAGGTTGCCATCCCCCAACCGGTCACGTCAGGTCTCAACAAGAAAGCGTAAGGCTGATAAAGGGCAGGAAAAATGCAGTCTGGAGAGACAAAGCAGGCATCAGGCCTGGGCTTAGACATGGCACGGGTTTCAGAATTATCAGATGAAATTTAAAGTAACGGGGACTGCCCTGGCCGGTTTGGCTCAGTGGATAGAGCATCGGCCTGCTGACAAGGGTTCCAGGTTCGATTCTGGCCAAGGGCACATGCCCAGGTTGCGGGCTCGATCCCCAGTGGGGGGCGTGCAGGAGGCAGCCGATCAATGATTCTCTCTCATTATTGATGTTTCTATTTCTCTTCCTCTCCCTTCCTCTCTGAAATCAATAAAAATATATTAAAAATAAATAAAATAACCTGATTCACCTGTTAAGGGCTCTAATGGAAAAAGTAGACAACATGCAAGTTCAGGTGGGAAATGTCAGCAGAGAGATGGAAACTCTAAGAAAGAATCACAAGGAAACACTAGAAATTTAATAAAATTAGCAGAAATAAAAATGACTTTGCTGGGCTCAATGATAGACCAAACACAGCCAGGGAGAGACTCAGGGGGCTGGGAGACAGGCCAACAGCAACAACTCAAACTGAAAGGCAGAGAAAAAAGAACGGAAAAACAGAACACCTAAGAACTGTGGGACAATTTCAAAGTGAAATAAGCCAGACCAAAAAAAGAGTACATACTACCTAATTCCATTTCTAGAACATTCTAGAAAACGCAAACTAATTCTATACTAACAGAAAGGCCGTCACTCTGCCGGGGGACGGGCAGGAGGACACTTTCGGGGTGATGGGCTTGTCCATCAATGGGGTTCTGAGGATGGTTTCAGGGGTGAACACATGCGCCAAGGCTATCAAGTGGTCGCTTTAGTGTGCAGAGGTTTATGGCTTTGGAGGGAGACAGACCTGCCCGAATCCTCATTCTCCCACTTCTATATTTCGAGTGTTTGCGGTGATCATGTGAATGGAGTTTGTTTTCGTACATAGTCTGAGGAGGGTGCCTACAATTACTTCCTTCCAGATGTACGGCTATATTGATGACACTTATTAAATAAACCACTTTTCCAAACTGCATGAGGAGAAAAAACCCTATTGCAAGCCTGGTACCCAGTTACTGGGACTGAAAGCACACCAGTGTACATTCTAGCCCTGGCCGGTGTGGCTCATGGATAGAGCGTCGGCCTGTGGACTGAAGGGTCCCGGGTTCAATTCTGGTCAAGGGCACATGCCTGGGTTGCCAGCTCGTTCAATAATTCTCTCTCATCATTGATGTTTCTCTCTCTCTCTCCCTCTCCCTTCCTCTCTGAAATTAATAAAAATATATTTTTAAAAAAGTTTTACATTCTACCTTTATTCTGATATCAACTTTTCGTATAAAAGCCCTTACCTTTATTAATATATTTTCTGGTTTTACATCTCTGTGAAATATTCCATTTCTGCATTCAATATAAAAGGAAGGATAGAATTAATTGTACCTCGTTCATTCAAATGCCTTTACATTGCATCCCTAATGACTGTTACCACATCCCATTACCACGAGCTGCGCATCTCCGGAGCGTACCTGTGCATGTGATCGAGGGCCCTGCACAGCTGGTACATATAGTGCACAACTTTTTTTTCTGATAATGGATGTCTTCTCCCTGTACAATCAAGGAAACAGCCACATACGATTACTAATGGTCCTTGGACCCTTCTTTGAAATAAAAAGCAGACTCTGTTTTTATTTAATTCTATGTGAAAACCTAACTTCCTCTGTGAGAAATGACCTGGAGCCGTTTTACAGGAAACATGGAGTGTACTACAAACGGAGCCCCTCGGAATTCCACCTACGGGGACGAAATCGCAGGAATCCCGGTGCTGGCGTTCTGAGGCTGGTGAGAACCGCGTCAGGTAAGAATCACAGGCGGCCTAGTCTGCAAGCCTTCCTCCAGGACCCTCCTTCCACCTGCTGCCTGGGGGCCATCAGGAGTCACTGGTGAACCCAGAGTTTGCCTGGGGCCCTGTCTGGTGCAGCTTTCCATTTCAAAGGGGGGAGGTCACAGGCTAAGGGAAGTGCAGTTGTTTTAGCCCAGGAAGACCTTTGGCCCCGCGTGCGTTTCTCCCTGCCTGCAGCCCCCAGCGGAGGAGCCCTCTTCAGGGCCCACCGTCCTTTCCTCCTGGGGACCCCCACCCACTCGCACCCTGGCACCTCCCCGCCCTGGAGAATCCCTGCTGATGGAGCGAAGCTACTGATGGAGACGGGCGCCTTGTCTCTCTCAGCTCTCCTGACCAGAGAAGTTTTTCCAAGTTAATGTTCTCATTAGGGAGATTCTAAAGAATGTCACGTTCAGTACTAGTAACGTGAACACAATGCTAAACTACGGCTTTGCTGTCAGGCCTCACTGAGGAAATGTTTGCCAGTGCAGCCTGCTCTGTGACAGGCCAATCACCCGCCCTCCCCCCCCTTCCCACATGGGACCCAGTCCCCAGGCCTGTGCCTGGCCTTGCTGGTCAGTCTTAGAGTGCACACTGGGTCCACCATGGCACAGCCAAACGGCCCAGAGGCCGTGTCCCATGGCACCATGCGGTGCTTTGCAAAGGAGGGCCTTGCATCACGGCCCACTGCTCTGAGAGCGGTCAGCGATCGGGACCGGCAGAGGGAAGCAGGTGAGACGTTAGACTCAGCGAGGAGCCTGAGCTGTGACCGCACCCCCTCTCAGCAACCACGGCCACACCAAGCACCGGTCCTCCCAGTTCGGCTCTTTGAAGCTGCTCATCTTAGGAAAGTGCTATCTCACTTCTTTGAAATTCTATTTCCTCCTCTAAAGTGGAGCTGGCTCCACCATGAACTGTCAAATAATAAGAGCTGTTAAAGTTTGTTGAAGGCAGCGAGTCAGGCACAGCCCTTAGCTCTTAGCACATGTTTTATTGGACTCTCACAGCAGCCCTCCGAGTTAGAACTGATCCCCCCATGAAAGCGCCTGCCCGACCTCTCGGCATCCCGTGCACGCGCTGGCTCTGGCCGGTGTGCTGCTCCTCCACGTGGGAGGTCCGTGCTGCGGCAACGGTGCCAGACGGCTCCCCCGAAGCACCAGCACCAGAACCGCCAGGACGGTGCCACTGGCACAGGGATAAAAAGGTGACGCCACCCACACTCTGAACGGCAGACTGACACGTACGGAAAGCAAAGCCAGCCATCACTCTGCGTCCCGGGAAGTGTGAGGAGCCCGTGACACACTACCTTCACCCCGACTTTCCTTTGTACGCGTGCACAAAGTGACACGGGAACCGGCTAAGTAGATCCCAAAGGGCTCTCTTCTAACATCGATAAAACTCCGATCGCTAAGCGATGAGAATGCTACGTGTCAGAGCTGAATTGGCAATGTTTTTTTTTTCTCTCAGTACATTAAAAACAGTGGAGTGCATCGTACAGCCAGTGGGTCAGATTTGATGAAATAGAAACACACAACTGAACTAGTCTGACACAGTCACGCCAGGCAGAACAGTCAGCGGCTGCGTGGTAACCCCGCACACGGCCTGAGCTGCCCATGGAAATGAACCGTAGCTACGGCCATGGTTACAGCAAGCTGGCTTTACCTTTTCCCACCTGGTTCATTCCCCAGCATCATGGACTTATTTCAGGATGCCCGCCCCACCCACAGCTTCTGAAGATATAACCCTAAGGTGACCGGGCCAGCCCACTGGGCCTGCAACAGCCCACGCTCCACAAGGCGGCCCGTGACTGGGATTTCCACATGGGCTCGTCTGCTGACAACGGAGGGTCTCAGGATCGGGGGGGCCATGTCTCCAAGAGAGGAGGAGGGGACCATGTGGCCCGGGGACCGTACGGCCTCGGCAACCAGAGCTTAGCTGGCCCCACCTCCCTGGAGCCTGTCTGCTTTCTCACGAGACCTGCGGTTTTACAACATACTCCTTCCTCTGCAGGTGAACCAGCAGAATGGCGTGACCTCTTCCGGTGGAAACAGTCTAACTATGACACTCAATGTCCAAAACATCATCCAGGTGGATGACAGACATCTGGGGACACCAATGATGGAGCTGACAGGACCCCACTTCCTGGAGGCCAGAGAGCTAACACTCCAGCGCAGTCCGACACCCAGAGGAGCGGCAGGTCTGTGTCAGGCGAGCAGGGGACCCACCGGAGCACGGACGGAGGAGGAGGAGCCAGGGCGAGCGGCGAGGGCACAACTAGCCAGCCATCGGAGTGCAGTCACTGGAAGTTGACAGGAGGCAGGATCACACGCAGAGCAGGCAAAGAGCAGGCCTCTGTGATCCGGTGAGAACCGTGCCTCCCTCCTCCAGATGTTCCAGAACAGCCTTTCCCACCGTGGAGGGCACGAGTCCAGAGCCATGAGCGCCACGCCCCGAATGAACAGACCAGGTTACAGCCAGTCTCCATTCACCCCGTCACTAACTCACTCTGATGGGAGCACCCCGAAAATTCCTCCCGAGTGCCCCCTCCTCACTCCTCTCCCCCTGGCACACCCCACAGACCCGTCCCACCCACCGTCTAGCACGCCAGGCTAGAAAGCCAGATGACATGCCTCCGTGTGGGGCTCCAGGTGTGGTCTGACCCACTCGTGAAAGACCCTCAGCCCCAGCCACGAGCTGAGGAGAGGAGGGGAAGGCAGAGGCCGCCGAGGGTGCGGATCACGGCAGGCAGCTCCCGACCCTGCAGCGGTGGCTGGGCCTCCAGCAGCCCAGGGGAGTCGCTTGGGAAGCTACTTCCCAGAGGCTCACCCTAGACTAGAGGCTGTTGCTTCAGGCCTCTCCCCTGTCTCCTCCCCGCTCCGACCGCCCACCGCCCCCCCCCCCCCCCCCCCCCCCGCCGGCAATTCTGTCAGCTTCGTCCCACATAATAAAACCCTTCGGTTAAACTAGCAGGAATGCACGCTATTGTCTGCAACCAAAAGGGATGACCCCTACATCTGTGTCCGGTCCCTTTCTTCTTTAAACCGCAGCCCGACAGCCCCTACAGGTGCTCCTCAGAGCACAGCCCGCACACTGACGCCGGCCTCGGGACCCCCCAGGCTGAGCGGGGACGACGGAAAGGAACAGCAACTGCTTGGCAGCTTGGGCAGCAGTGCAGTATTGCTGTGACATCCAGCACAGGGCCCTCTTCCTGGCATTACTGCACTTACAAATGGTTTGGTCACAACATAGTAAAAAACAAATCTGGTTTTCTGCTATAGTTTCAGAAACACTGGTCTAAACACCAATCAATATATACCATCCCCCTGGTTTAAACTTTTTTTTTTTTCTTTTAAAAAACTGGTATCAGAGAGAGGAAGGGAGAGGGAGAAACAGATCGATACATCAATGATGAAAGAGAAGCATCCATCGGCTGCCTCCTGCACGCCCCCTAGTGGGGATGGAGCCCAAAACCTGGGCATGAGCGCTGACCGGGAATCAAACTGTGACCTCCTGGTTCCTAGATGGAGGCTCAGTCACCAGCCAAGCCCATCTCCTGCTTTAAACCCCACGGAATCATCGGAATCTTACCCAGCCTGGCGACCCTGTGGACCTCATTTCCTACCACCCTCCTCCTCTGCTGGGGCCACGGTGGCCTCTTACCTCACGGTGGCCTCGGGGCCTGTGCACCGGCTGTGCCTCTGGACCGCAGCGGCCTGCTCCATTCTCACACCAGCGGGCCCGTCTGGAGCTCTGGGTCACTTCCTCAGGGTTTGCTGTCTCTCCCCTCACCTGTGAGCTCCCCGGGGGAGGGGGCTGTGTCTGTCGTGCTCCCCCTGGGTCCCCACCTTGAGGACAGCCCAGGGCCTGTCACGGTGAACGAGGACCCTCTCCTGCATTTGCCCAATGCTACCCTCTCCAGCTGAGCCCACAGTCACCTCTGCCTCATCTGACATCCTCGGGAGGAAGAGAAAACGACCCCAGGCAAGTCACTCCCTCGTGATTTTGCCTTCTACGAGGGACTATGCTCTCTGCATTCAAAAATGCATCTTCTCTGCGGCCTCTCTACCTTTGCCGGCCCCCGACACTGCTGTGCACACCGCAGACAGCTCTGCGAAGGCTGCGGGAACAGTCCCTCGGTTCACTGACTGGTTCCCGCATTTAACGGTGCTCCTCAATGTTCTCATTGTCCAAGAGACCAATGTAAGTGAAATGAATCCTGATCCTACCAGGAAAAGCGTTAGTGATTGATTTGGTTTTCAGTGAGTCAGTGTCATGGCAAGAGCAAGCAATGAGGAAGTGTCCGGTCACTGAGGCACTGAGCTAGGGCCAGGGGTAGGAAGGCCAGGGTGGCAAAAGGGCAGCATGGTTACGTTTCTGAGTCAGACTTGACTTTAAGTTCTGGCTCTGTTACTTATGAACAACTTAACTGTGGTTACTACTTACTCCTTCAAGTCTCTTTCCTCATCTGTAAACCGGGGCTGATGATGAAAGTGCCAACCACTGAGGGCTGCCCAGAGGCAGTGTGTGGGGTGAGTAAGAACACTCACTCGGGAGCCAGCCTCGGTTCAGACCCCAGCTCTACTGCTTCCTAGGTGCAGAGCCTTGGACAGGTTCCCTATCTCTCTGTGCCTCAACTTCCTCATCTTTAAAATGGGGACAAGGACAGCATGTGCCTGACAGGGCTGTTGTGAGGCTAACATGAGTTCATTCCTCTAAAGTGCTAAGAACAGTGCCTGGCACGTGGCTAGCATTCGTGAACTAGTAGCTACTACCAGTCCCTGCCTTTCATCGATGATCTAAGGGAGACCTTTTGTGTTCAGGTTAACAGCTCTGAAGTCAGGATGCTATTCCAGCACCTAGTGTCTGACCATCGCTGCTGCCGCTCTCCCAGGTTCTGACATCTCTGACTCCAGGCCGCCCTGACCACCGAAGCACCGGCCTGTGGGCGGCACCGTGTTTTGTAGTGAGCCAGTGGCCCCTCATCCACATTGCACAGCCTATTCCACAGTCTCTCCCTGGAGGCAGATACTGGAAGAAATGGATGCAATTTCCCCAATGATACAATTCCCCTACTGCTGAAAATTAGACACTTATTTCTGAACAAAGCTTTCTCAAATGTCTAGATGCATAGAAACTTGCCGGAAATGACCCCTTGGCCTTGAGTTCTGAAATACCCACTGTAGGAAGCAACACTGAGAATTCCAACGCGAGACACCTGTCTCACACCGATAACTGTCCTGAGCCAAGGAAGCGGTTAGGCAGGTTCGTCCCAGAGTAAAACCTGGGCTCACTGGCACCAACGTTACTGTAAGGGAACTGGCGAGGCCGTGTTGATTCTCCCGGCTGCATGGGCTCCCGCCTGCACTCTCTTAGTTACACACACAGGATGGAGTGAAGGGCCAGCAGGCGCTAGGAAACGTAATCACGTGGTAACACCTCATTTGCCTGGGCCCATGCGGGGCAAGTGAGATTCCCAGGTAAACGAGTTTACTTCTTGAATGTCAACTTCTCTACTGCAATCGTTTTAAACGGGACTCTCAGAAACACCGGACTCACTTTCCTGCCTCTCCTCTGTGCGCACTGGAGTGGTGGCCGCCACCGCCCGCCGTGGGGCGTGCCTTTTCCAACCTGTCCTGTGGAACCCGGAGACTTGCAGCTGTTCGCCCAGATGGCTCTCAACCTCTGTTGTTGTTTTCAGACTCACGTGTACGTTCTAAACCCTCAGCCTCCCCCAGGATGGACTGTCCCCTGTCACTTTCTGCTATTGCTGGTGTGCCAAGTTCTAGAAGCTCCTTCTAAGAGCTCTATTTTACATAGGTTTTAGACTAAGAAGCCAGATCTAACTCTGAATTGCATTTAAAACAAGATTAAACCTATGAGTAAAGTACACACGTTTTATAATTATAAGAAATACCCTAGAGTCCCAGATAGACATCTTCTATTTTCCCAAAAAGATCCAAAAGCTTTTGCATCCAAACATTTTACATCAACTTTTATGCATGTAGGAAAATGTGTCCACGTATTTTAAATCACATGTGAACGCTGTCAATGAGCCATGATGCTTTTCCCACTCTCCCGCTTCATAAAACACCTGTGTGTGCACTCCCCACGGGCGTGCTCAACGTGGGTGTCCTCGCGGCAGGCGCGGCGTGACCTGTGCTTCTCCAGAGCACGCCTTCCGCCTGGGCTGATCCGGCCGTTTTAAAGCATCTATGGGGCTGCCGCAGACAGTCCATCCCAAGCCATAAGCCGTCCCTCACGTGACGTGAGGAGGTTCTTTTCTTGCTTCGGCCCCTAAGCATAGTGTGACCTGTGAAATGCAGCACTTCCTCCAGGCTTTCTCAGTGATATTTACAAGGCTCACTTGTCCTGACATCTAACCAACTGTGAGGCCACACGCCCGGGACAGTTGTTAAATGTGGGCCAAACATCTGCCTCCTCCTCTCCATTCCCCTCAGGTGACCTCTGTAAGCCTCCAAAGCCAGCCGACTGGCCAGCCCCCCCCCCTCCCCCCCCCGCCTATCTATGCTCTCCTAAACAGGGCTTCATTGTTCACAACAAAGTCAATGAATGAGCACCCTGTCTGTCATTCGGGAGACTGTGGAAGGATCCAAATATAAGGAGGTTCCCTTGCATGTGAGGGATTCTTTGCGGGGCGAGCCCCGCCTTACTCTGAGGCAAGAACAGAACGTGGATCGGCAGCAGAGCCCGAGGGAAGAGGGACCCTCGCCGTGGGGACCCACAGTGCGGAGGCCCCAGCTGTCCTGCGCGCCATCCTCCTCCCCGCACGCACGCACTGCCAGGCTGGCCGCTGGCAGCCTTCCTTCTCATTTCATTTACCAGGGAAACCCCTCCCGGCGGATGGTCATCCCTGTGTGTATACTTGACTGCCCCCCAGTGCACCGACTTTGAGCACCAGCAAGCTTTACAGTCAGTTCTTACATTAGCTTTCAGATGACTCTACGTACCTCGTATCAGTTCATAAACATTCATGTCCATAAGTTCACATATTAGCGCAAGAGAACCAGATTTTCTGTCACTGAAGAAGAAAGCAGGTTTTTAAAATGTTTTCTCGTGTCTTAATCAGAAAATATAATCAAATATTTAATTCATCTGTAAACATTTCGTGTCAGATAAAGCACTCCCACATCAGACAAAGCCTGGAGTGCGATGACTGAAACAGAAGTTCTATTTCAGGTAAAATTAATTTAAAATAATAGTAAGCCCTGCTTTAAGCACAAACTCTAAAAGCCCCCTCCCCAGTTTAAAGCCCCCCTCCCCATTTTAAAAGGCCCCTCTTGACAATATAAAATTAACTCTCTCGAGAGAAGAAATGAGGTCGGGGGGCGGGCCAAACAGAATAACCAAGGAGAGAAGGGTTTAATTCATGCCTGCAACTGCAGTCTTAGTTTTAATTTACCTAGATCACCGCCATGTGACTCATTACCACGGGGTGGGGTGGGGTGGAGAACAGAGTCCAAACGAGTCAGGGGAAGCGGGAGAGAGGTGAGTGGCATCGCCCCTGAGTGACAATTTGCCCAGAGTGGGGACAGAGGCCTCTGTCTGCGCCCCAGCTTCCCCGGGGTTCAAGGAGCCCTGAAAGGACCTCTGACCCCGGCAGGGCAGCCCGTGACACCTCAGGCTGCTCAGGGGCCTCCGGAGGGGCCCCACTGTCTCTCAGGGCTGTCAGGAGGCCCTTCCATTCTGGACAGAGCGCTTTCTAAAGCGCATGGAAAGCACCTTCCCCGCAGGCAGGCTGTAGTGTCTAAACGCAGCCCAAACCGACGGCTCAGCACACGGAAGGCCGGGAGGCCGCACGGCTGCGACAAGACAGTGGACACTGAGTGTAACACGGTCCGGTCC
Source organism: Cnephaeus nilssonii (assembly GCF_951640355.1). Classification (NCBI taxonomy): domain Eukaryota; kingdom Metazoa; phylum Chordata; class Mammalia; order Chiroptera; family Vespertilionidae; genus Cnephaeus; species Cnephaeus nilssonii. Next base: position 102,079,590 of record NC_137075.1, on the reverse strand, counting down.
TCCGATGGGCATCTGCCGCACCTTAGTTGTCAGAGACCACGGTTTCTTGGCAGGTTTTAAAGGCCACGCCACCTTCTCAGGGATCAGCACGCTGGCCCAGGGAAAGAGGCCTGGAACCCCGGCTGAGCCCCGCTCTGGGGACAGTGCCTGGGGACCAGCTGTGCCCTGACTTCCGAATGGGTAGGTGAGCCTTATGGAAACTGTTCTATGGTTAGACCAGAAATAAAAAATCCCCTGACCATACCGAGAGAGGCTCCATGAAAGGCTCCATGAGTCTGCAGCGATGAGCAGATGACTGTGGTAGGGAAGGGAAGCCAATCTCCCCCACTACCCCCCAGACACGACCCAGACCCAGCGGGCCAGGTCGGAGTTCACACCTGAGGCCTCAGGCGCCCAGAGTCACTTTACGAATCAGGTACACAGCTGACTCTCTGGGCTACAAAACTGGTATCTATAACGCCAACCATGATTTTCTTTCTTAAAAAGAGATTTAACCATTATCATCAAATTTGATAAATTTTAAAGGCCCAAATATACTTACAAAACCACTTCATGCAACGTAAGAATGTTTGGGTGTGGATTCAGGCGCCTCAGTGCTTGTATCTCTCGGAGGTTGTTCACTTGCTCAATACTATCGTGTAGGCAAAAACAAACAGCTAATTGATCATTCAGGTCAACTTTAAAATCTGGGCTATTAAATCATTACTTACCATCCCTGATCAAAACTGACAAACTCACAAATACTTCAAGCAAGTCAATCAGGTTTTATTTCTCCCATTAGCAGTAGAACTTAAGCATATCGTGTTTGTGCATTATCTTATAAAAATCAAGATCTTATAGCATTGGATATAAATTCAAATTTTTCCCATCTAAGCTCCTTGGTAGTTTCTTTTACTATTAATAAATATAAACAGAGATATTAAAATTTCCTATTAATCAGTTTATGGGAACTAACCAACTCGCAATGTAAAAGCCAGGTAAAAATAAGCATTTTAAATTTCCACGAACAGACCCACCCTTCCTTACTTAAGGCTGTCATTTTTTTCAACTTCCTTCACCTGGTGACAGGTGCTCTCTCAGCAGGTGTGTCTATGCAGGCTTTTCTTTAAGAAGACAGCTCCACGGACACCCTGTTCACACCCCAAATCCATCAATGCAAGTGCAACAGCGGCCCAGGGCCTGAGGCGGCCACGCTCTCCACACAGAGCCTGGTCTCCCTCCCGAGCCTGGGCCCAAGGGCTCACATCCAATGAGGACTCTGCATCAGAGACTTTCATCTCAGAGGTTCTGAAAGGAAGTGATTGTGCGAATCTTCCTTCGAACTGGTGAAATTCTGTTAACAGAGAGAGTGAAGCTCGGCATCCTGCTTAGTGATGTATCCAATAGTAACTGTTATTGTAAATCAATGTGGCTGAAAACGAAGTAGCTCGTGCTAGCCAGCAAACGGGAGCCAGCTATGTGAGAAGAGCCCCAATCGTCTGTGTGTAAGGATATTTTAAACGAGAAGTTCAGACCCTTCTGGCATCACTGCCCCGTTCCCCTCACACCCAGGATGATGTTCAAACTGTTAGCAACTTGTGCGCCCTGGTCAACAAACAACCGGAAAGGACACAGCCCACAGCTCAGGAAGAGGGTCCGAAAGGGGCCCACTAGGTGCTGGCAGACGGCGGTCTGGGAGTGCTGGGCAGGGTCCAGGCACAGGGCAGGGAGGGCGGCACCCAGAGGCTCAGGACAGCAGCTCCTCACCACCCGGGACAGGCGGCTTCCGCTCTTCTAATCGTGATGGGGAGTCTTGCAGAACTGGGTCCATGTCCTAACACTCACCCATGATGGGTAGATTTTATGATATGCAAATTATATCTCAATAAAGCTTTTTAAAAATCTATGTTCCCTTTTATTTAGAAACCCTGAACCTCTCTGTTTTGATCAAGTCACATAGCCTTTCTTTGGCTTATTAAAAAAAATTCCACCTAAAATACAGTTGCATTTAAAAAAGTAACAAATAGCCCTAGCCAGTTTGGCTCAGTGGATAGAGCATCAGACTGTGGACCGAAGGGTCCTGGGTTCGATTCTGGTCAAGGGCATGTACTTCGGTTGCTGGTTCAATCCCCAGCCCTGGTTGGGCCCACGTGGGAGGCAACCAATTGATGTGTTTCTCTCACATCAATGTTTCTCTCCCTTCCAGTCTCTCTAAAAAATCATTGGAAAAATATCCTCAGGTGAGGATTAACAAAAAACAAAACAAAACAAAAATAAGTAAATATAACGCCAGGTAGCAGGGATCTGGGGGGCTGGGTGCTGTATACCAGCTTCCATCACCTCTACAAATGCTGCTGCCGCCACGGTGTCCTCATGCTCCCCTTACCGAAGCTGTCAATGCTCAGCCTCGGCACTGACTCTATGTATGACCCAGCCATTGCTCCCCGGCCCCCATTAGCATCTGAAGATCCGAACTTGCCATCAGCACTTCGAGGTGACCACTGAGAATGCCTCCTTTCACAGTGATGATGGCCTCTAGAGTTGAAATAGTTTTTCCTGTGTCCTGAGGATGTGGTTTGTATATGTCTCTCATCTGCTGAAATCCTATTTGTAAATGAATTATCAGGGGGTTGAAATTCCATTGTTTCCCCACAGAGTCAACTACAGATGGTCCGGCACAGGTGTGTTGTTCCTGCCGCACTGTCGGAGATTTCACCGTGGCAGGCGCCCCCACTCTGTGCTGAGAAGCCTGTGGCTGTGCAGCTTTCCCGAAGGGGTCAGACGTCTGTCCAATACGCCAGCTCCCAGCACACCTGGCTTCACAGGGTGTGGGCATTTCTGCTTTGCAGCTGTTGGAACAGTTTCCCAGGGGTGGTCCAAGGTGTGCCCCGAAGACCAGATCTTCATGGTGCCGGTGACCTGTGCCACGTCCGGGTGGCGCCCTATTTGAGTCTTCAGCATTCCGTGCCACCCATGTACCGTGATGTTATCACCCGTTCCACTACTTCATCACGCTGCCAGCTTTTTACCACTCTGACTGATGCTGTAACAAACATCACACAAAGAAGACTTCTAGGCCCAGACGATTTCACTGACGAATTATTTCAAATATTTAAGAAGGAAAGACTTGCACGTTTCACAAAAGAAGAGATGAGCTGCCAACAAGCAGGGGACCTGCAGACTGGGTCCCACGCGGCTCCACAGCTGGGAGACCGGGCGGTTGGGGACCTTCTCTCTCTAGCCCATGGTCCCCCAACCTGACAGAAGGCCGCCGGCACCGTCCCCAGAGGGCGGCAGCGAGCACCAGTGACAAGGGCAGCGATTCACCAGGTCTGGGCATGGCGGCAGGTGCTTGGTGAGCGACCGCTGTAGTCACCTGGCGTGACTTCCTGTCACCGCCACTCATTTCTCACACCACCCACACACATGCAGGGCCACTTAGACAATGAGAAGTTGAGCAAATGGATTTTTAAAGGACACAAAGTTATTCTTCCAGTGGATAAGGGTAAGTTGTTTAACAATGAGGGTAGATGGTCCAGGTTTCTCACTGTAAAGTTACTATCTCTTCCTTTTCATTTTCTCCTAGTGGCCCAGCATGCGAAGTCACGTGCAGTAGGCTGCCCGCCGCTGCTGAGAGAGCCAGCAGGAGCCATGCCACTTCCGCGGGAGGTGGGAGTGAGCCGCCAGCGCCCTCGGGAGGCGGGAGCAAGCCACTGCTGCCGCCTGCAGGAGCAAGGGTGGGGGTGAGGGTGGGGGGACCGAGAGGTGCTCCATGCATCTCCTGGTGACCAGTCATGCACGCAGCCCCGCCTACCTGCACACACCTTGCTGTCCATGCAGCCCTGCCCACCTGCGTGTGCCTGCTGCGCATGCAGCCTCCTGCTGATCGGTCATTATGCGTGAGGGCGTGACAACCATTTGCATATCAGCCTTTTATTATATAGGATTCTTTAGAAGCAAGCCACCTATTGATGTCAGCATGTGCTCATGGTTATTTGAATAGACAGACGGCTGGGTAGAGGGTGGAGAGAGAGGGGTAGGGGGGTGGGTAAATGGGCCCGTGCACACACACACTGGCTTCGTCTCCTGAGGAAGCCTAGAGGCGGTGACATCCCAGGAGCCATGAGCACACCTGGAACAAAGTCTTGTTCCCAAGTATCTTTCTCCAATAAAGGGCGGCAAGGCTCCTTGAAGACATGGAGGTTCTAGGGGCAGGGAAATCCAAGGTGAGCTACAGAATCTTGTGGAGCCAAAGGAATAAGAAAAGGGCGGGCACGCCAGAAGAACAGAGCCACCCTGGAAGAGCTCCCGTGGCCGGAGCTGGACTGTTTATTAAATAAGTAACGACAGCATTGGATTGAACATATGTGTAAGAGCTCACAAGAATAAACCCAGAGTCCAGTTCCCCTCGGGTCTGGTCTGCACGGCTGCGGACACCTGTCCACATGAGCCTGAGGTGACCACTCATCTACACGTCAGCCACCAGCCGCCAGTGACCCAGGTCCACGCTCCCTTCCAAGGAAAGCAACATCCCACAGTGTGGTTCACACTGCAGACACCTCCCCACGCACCCAGACTCGACAGCAAAGCAAAGGAACACAAATCCTGTGGTACTTTATTAAAAATCTTTACTTATTATGGTTTTTTTAAGGAAAAATGTGTTCTAATCAACCACTTTCCAAGTGAAGGCAAAGAGCAAGAATTGTTCTCAACTACATCAAATGATGACACATTCAGCAACGAGGCTGCCGTCTGTTGAACATTAAGCGCACGCCCACCTTGCTAGCTACTTCCTAGTCCCGTGGTCGGCAAACTGCGGCTCTCGAGCCACATGCGGCTCTTTGGCCCCTTGAGTGTGGCTCTTCCACAAAATACCATGGCCTGGGCGAGTCTATTTTGAAGAAGTGGCGTTAGAAGAAGTTTAAGTTTAAAAAATTTGGCTCTCAAAAGAAATTTCATTACTGTTGATATTTGGCTCTGTTGACTAATGAGTTTGCCAACCACTGACCTAGTCCTTCCCTTAAGCCCCTCACAACAAGGAGGCCCGGGCTCAGGTGCACGATGTTACTGATTTCTTCTCTGTAGCTGGCTACACTGATCCTGGTTGAGTTCCTGTAAAGTTCATCCTGTTTACAGCTGGTCTGCAAAGTACTGTGCTGTATTTGAACACTAGCAAGAATAGCATTCAGTGACAATGGCCCGGATCTTGAGACCCTTGTCCTGGCTAACACCAGGGTGCCCTTTCGGTGTGTCGGGGACCTGGTGGATGGAGGAACAGGAGGCGTGTCACCACCAGGAAACCACGTCCTTAGGTAATGCTACCTCCTCCCGAGGGGCGGGGGTTACACGAGTGTCTGCCACCCCTCACAGGAAGGCCTTGAAGGCAGTCTAATCTTGGTTGACTTCTAAGCCGTGTTCCAGAAAGCTCTCCCTTCCTGAGGGGACCTCTGGGCCGAGCAGGCCACGCTGACGGCTGGCTCCACAGCGAGCGTGCCCGTGCAGTGTTCTGACCCAGCAGCCGTCACGGAAGTGCCCGAGTCGGGAGGCTATTTGTCAGCCCACTTTTTATTTGCGTCTCTTCACCAAAATAGCAGCTGGCAAGTCCTGTTGTCGGCAAGCACGTCTACCCCTGAGCCCGACAGTGGGACCGGTTCTCTTCTGAGAGGCAACTGTCTCGCACCTGCTGCTACCATAGTCCGTCCTCAGCCATCTGGGCTGTCTCTCCAAGGTGGCTGTGTGAGTCTGCTCCCACATACCAGGCAGTCAGTACACTGCGTCCAATTCTCTATCAGGAGTAATCTGACAGCCCTGGCCAGGTGCTCAGTGGTTAGAACATCAACCCTCGGACTGAAGGGTCTTGGGTTCGATTCCCAGTCAAGGGAACATACCTGGGTTGCAGGTTAGATCTCTGGCCCCTGTCGAAGCAAGAGCAGGAAGCAACCAATCGATGTGTCTCCCTCACATCAATGTTTCTCTCGTTCTTTCTCTCCCTCTTCCTTCCTTTCCACTCTCTCTCAAAAATCAATGGAAAAACTATCCTCAGGTGAGGATTAAAAGAAGAAGAGTAATTTGTCGCACAGGGGAAGAAGTGACAGAGGAAGGCAGGAGACCAGCAACAGCAGTCTCGGCAGAGCAGGTAACGGCCACACACTGTGGGCAGTGAGGACGAGGAATCTGGATTCAAATCTGGCTCTGCCCACCTAGGGACCTGGAGTGACAGCTGTCAGCTTCGTCACATCCCTCGGCACCTGCTCTCCTGCACAGAACAGGAAAGATGACTCTGACCCTGTGGGGATGTCTCGAGGATGAAATTACTGTTCTCCATACTCTTGGGCACCACTAGTGCCCTATACTCCTTTCTGCTCTCAGACACAATTTTTCACACTGAGAGTCTGAAACCAAGGTTTATATCCACAAACACTTCAGAAGGCTCTGCACCAATGTGGGGGAATGACTATGCTTTTTAAAAATGTGCTTTAGATATTTAGAGACTTCAATTTCTTTGACATTAAAAGCTGAGCCTCGCCCGGCCAGTGTGGCTCAGTGGTTAAGGGTGACCTCTGAACCAGGTGGTCATGGTTTGATTCCCAGTCAGGGCACATGCCTGGGTTGCAGGCTCCATCCCCAGTAGCGGGTGTGCAGGAGGCAGCCAAACAATGATTTTCTCTCATCATTGATATTTCTCTCCCCCTCTCCCTCTCCCTTCCTCTCACTGAAATCAATAAAACAAACAAAAATTTAAAAAGATGAGCTTTAGGTGTCTGTATTGGAAAGTTTAACAGTTGTGACGAAGCCGGCCTTTACCCATTATTCCGGTAGTGTGTAATGACTGTTTAGTGTGATCTAGGCTAAAGGCAACCGCAAGGACTTTAAGAGACTCCGAGGGACACAGCCCCAGCAATCCTGCAAGGGACTGGTCCATAGCCAGAGAGCCCCCTCTCCACACACTGTCACCCCAGGGAATTGATTTCTCCAACCCTCTTTGGAAATTATTTCTCCGAACATTAATTGATTCAAAATTAATTCAATCACAAGGGCCTCTGTATACTTAGACTAAGGTTTCGTTTATAAAAGTCCGACACCCAGAACTCTGAGGAACATACAGACTGTTTAAGAGAGGCATACCTTTCCAACTGGAATTTTTTTGTGAGCAATTAATCATTAATATCACAGTAAACTGGGACATAAATAAAATCCAGTATGACGAACATAAAATTAGCCCATAATCCTCCCTGCCTAAAGAAATTTGACTGTGTTGTACGTACTACATGAATAGAATCTTCCCACGAATATTAAGTTGCCCTGTTGATTTAAACCCGAGTCTGCTTTCATTGTTAACCTTGTCTCATCGCCTACCTTTCAAAGTGCTGTTTCATTTGTTTGCATGCATAGTAGTTTCCATCCCTCAAGCTCTGCATCTTCATAACTTCAGAAAACGTTCCCTCGCCTATTTTGCCAATTGCTTTGTAGTCTATAAAACAAACAATTATAAAAATAGGATTTTATTTATACATGTATTTTGTACTTGTTTCCAGACAGTGAACATTTTACCTGTTAAGATAATCAGCAGTTGACCAGCCGGTGTGGCTCAGTGGTTGAGCGTCGACCTATGAACCAGGAGGTCATGGTTCGATTCCTGGTCAGGGCACATGACCAGGTTGCAGGCTCGATCCCCAGCAGGGGGCGTGCAGGAGGCAGCCGATCAATGATTCTCTCTCATCATTGATGTTTCTCTCTCTCTCCCTCTCCCTTCCTCTCTGAAATCAATAAAAATATATTTCAAAAAAAGATAATTGTCAGCACATACTGAGGATTTCTCCTTTTTTATAAGGCTCAGCATTCCCCCCACTTTGTTTTCTCTCTGCAATCCCCCCACAGAAAGGAACCACGTGATTGGCATCCTGGGGGGATGAGAGGCTCAGACCCCACGAGATGTGGCAAGCAGAGACGCAGGTGGCCCGCTGGGGTGGGTCTGGCAGCAGTGCTCACATGGGCCTGGGCATTCGGCAGAGGGGACACTGTACCAGCAGCCTCGGAGCATTCCCCTGAAGGCCACCCTCTCTGGTCCCGCCGAGGCCCAGCTGAGTCGCCCAGCTTCCTGCAATTCCTGATTTCCTGAAACTGACAGCAGCGGCCCTGGCCTTGCGCTACCACCACCACCACTGCCCCCTGCACAGATAATGGTTTTACAATGGCAGATGCCTTCCTGCTTGAAATGCCTAGTTTCTGTTTACAAACCAAACCCTGACAGATTCAGACATGAGTAACTTAAAGTGGGGCGTGGCTGCTAACAAAAACCTGGAAAATGCAGTCACTGGCAGAGAGCAGGCTGGACCAGGGGGAGCCTGGTGAATGGTGACACGATCCTGCTGCCTTCCCCAGACCAAGTGTCTGCTGGGCTGCTGGGCCTTTTCCCTTTGGCCCAGGGAGAGCGGGAGGCAGGGTCCCAATGATGGGATGTTGTTTCAGGGACTCTTGGAGGCTCCGGTGGAATGAGACACAGAGAGGAAGAGCAAGACTAAAAAGAAACAAAGCAGCTTGAGAAGTAGGTCTAGAATCGAACCTTACGTGTAGAACTCACCAGAAGCAAATAGATCAGAAACCTATTAAACAAAAATGCTCATCACCTTCAGATCCCAAACCTGCATCAGCACAGAGCAGGCCTGGGAAACTGTTCAGCCTCAAGGAGGCAGCCTCTTCCACACCCCTTCCATATGGCACATTAAAAAATATATATATTTTTAAATTTATTTCAGAGAGGAAGGGAGAGGGAGATAGAAACATCAATGATGAGAGAGAATCCTTGATTGGCTGCCTCCTGCACGCCCCCTACTGGGGATTGAGCCCGAAACCCAGGCATGTGCCCTGACCGGGAATCGAACCATGACCTCTTGGTTCATAGATCGACACTCAGCCACTGAGCCAAGCTGGTTGGGCTGAACTGCTTGTTTAAGTAGGAAAAAGGTATTAGAAAGATAAGAGTCCATATCCTCTGGCTCAGCAGTTACACTTCCAGGTTTCGATCCCGAGAGTACCAACAGAGACCGAGCAAGATTCATAGTCAAAGATATTTGTCACAGTGTCACGGCAGCAAGGATGCTAAAAACGTAAGTAGCTGATATCGCCGAAACCGGTTTGGCTCAGTGGATAGAGCGTCAGCCTTCGGACTGAAAGGTCCCAGGTTCGATTCCGGTCAAGGGCATGTACCTTGGTTGCGGGCACATCCCCGGTAGGGGGTGTGCAGGAGGCAGCTTGTCGATGTTTCTTTCTCATCGATGTTTCTAGCTCTCTATCCCTCTCCCTTCCTCTCTGTAAGAAATCAATAAAATATATTTAAAAAAAAACCACGTAAGTAGCTGATATCAAGGAAATGACATTCATCATGGAATAGCCACAAGCTAAATATTATGCAGCCATTAAAAACCATGCTTTCAAATCCCATTTAACGATACAGGAAAATGTTCAGCCATTATTTAATGTGAAGGGAGAAGAGGATGCAATGATCCTACAAATACACACACATGCATAGAAGATGGGATGTAAAGGTGTAAACATTTTAAAAGGCAGTATATATGTCTGGGTGGGATTGATGGTGATTTTAATTTGCTCATTATACTTTTCTATCGTTTTCAATGTTCAAGATGAATTTATATTACTTTAAATGTGTGTGGTGTGGGCATTCTCAAGAACTTTAAGAAATCAGTGAGGCCGCTGGCTAACTGCTAACAGAACAATGAGCTTAAAATGAACTGTCCTAACACTACAACAGCAGTTTACAGGGAGAGGCATACAGCTCACCTGAGCCGAGGGCCAGTTCCTGAAAGCCAGGCTGTGGCCTGAGGAATTCAGATTTGAGATGAGAAGAGGCAATTTTATACAACAAATTCCACTTTGTGTTTTATCACAGATAAATTAAGTTAAGCAGACTTCCTTAAAAACAACAACAAAAAGCAGACAGCCCGACTGGTGTGGCTCAGTGGTTGAGCATCGGCCTGTGAACCAGGAGCTCATGGTAGATTCCTAGTCAGGGCACATGCCCGATGGCAGGCTCGATCCTCAGTAGGGGGCATACAATACAGGAGGCAACCGATCAATGATTCTCTCTCATCATTGATGTTTCTATTTCTCACTCCCTCTCTCTTCCTTTCTGAAATCAATAATATATATATATTTTAAAATGTCCAACTGTACACTTTAAAGTGGGTTCGGTACAAACTCCATGTGTGGGCACCTCCAGATCATTGAAATTGTCAACAAATGGAACCTGCAGCCCCGGAGGAGGCTGTCTGAGGTGGGAAGAGGGTCGCCGTTTCCTCCATGGCTCTTTCAGTAACAGAAGACCTGGTTACAAAACAAGGATGGGGGGGGAGGGGTAGAGAACAGCCCCCTCTCATCTGCAACAGAACCCACGTATTTCACAGGCCTTGAGGGTTAGACAAGCAAGATGAAGATACACACAACGCTGTGAAGGGTGCAGAGCTGAGCTAGGGAAAATCCCCGCCCCGCATTAATGGGACTAGAAATAAATAGCCACCCAAAACAAAACGAACCATCCACCCAGACTCAAGGACAAAGAGGACTTAATATTACCGAATAAAAAAGGTGGAAAAAGGAAAATAAATGAGATCATTTGTGTTCACTAAGATTCTATTCACTTTTATTAAAGCAAGGCTCGTTTGTTTAAGTGGAATCTAAGCCGTATTTAACCGTGAAAGTGGAGGTCAAGTTCACTTTTTGTGAAAAGAGCAAGCTGTCAGGCCCAAGTGCAAACATTTGTACTCAAGCACTGCTTCGGAAGCTCCTGTGGGGCCCAGCCAGCTGAGGAATGGACAGAACCGGGGGAGGTTAATTGCTATGTTCGGGGCATGTGCCCGGACCACAGTTATCAGGGAGAAGATTCCGCTTCTAATGTCTACTCTTTTCAAGAGATTAAGTAATTCAAACCAAACGATGAAAACAAGGTCAGGAACCTCCAAGGAAAAGTTCTGCACCCAATTAATGACACGGTGTAGTGAGGAAAACTGTGACCTGAATTACCAAACACCCTGAAAACACAAAAGGACAGGAAATTATTCCTAACTGCACGAACATTTTACACGTAATTGCACCCTGCTCTGGCTGGCATGGCTCAGTAGTTAGAGCGTCGGTCAGAGCAACAAGGGGTCTCTGGTTCATTTTCCCGTCAGGGACACATACCTGGATTGCAGGTTTATCCCCAGCCCTGGTCGGGGCCCGTGCGGGAGGCAACCAGTCCATGTGTCTCTCTCACATTGATGTTTCTCTCTCTCTCTCTCCCCCTCCCTACCCTTCTCACTCTCTCTAAAAAATCAATGAAAGCCTAAACCGGTTTGGCTCAGTGGATAGAGCGTCAGCCTGCGGACTCAAGGGTCCCAGGTTCGATTCCGGTCAAGGGCATGTACCTTGGTTGCGGGCACATCCCCAGTAGGGGGGTGTGCAAGAGGCAGCTGATTGATGTTTCTCTCTCATTGATGTTTCTAACTCTCTATCCCTCTCTCTTCCTCTCTGTAAAAAATCAATAAAATATATATTTAAAATAAAAAATCAATGAAAAAAATATCTTCCAGTAAGGATTAACAATAACAACAAAATTAAAAAATAAAATTTAAATTGCACCCTTTGGCCCTGACTGGGTAGCTCAGTTGGTTAGAGCTTTGTTCCCAATATGACAAAGTTGTGGGTTTGATTCCTGGTTAGGGCACATGTCTGGGGTTGTGGACTTGATCCCCAGTAGGAGACGTGCAGGAGGCAGCCAATCAATGTTTTTTCTCTCCCTTTCCCTCTTCTCTCTCTCAAATCCATAAACACACACACACACACACACACACACACACACACACACACACACACATAGTTATTGATTTCAGAGAGGAAGGGAGAGGGAGAGATAGTAACATCAATGATGAGAGAGAATCATTGATCGCAGCCTCCTGCATGCCCCACACCAAGGATCCAGCCTGCAACCGAGGCATATGCCCTGACCGGAAACCAAATCTCGACCTCCTGGTTCATAGGTCTACACTCAACCACTGAGCAACACCAGCCGGGCAATAAAAACATATTAAAAAAAAGAAAAGACACAAAAGGCAGGACACTGCCAAATTAAAGGAGACCAAAGAAATAGGATATCAAAATGCAATTTTTGATTTTTGATTGGATCCTGGAAAAAATAAAAACACCTATAATGAACATTATTGGGATGACTGGGGAAATCTGAATTATAGACTGCATACTCGATGACAGTATTGTATCAACATGTTAGTTGTACTGTGACTGTGTAGGACTATGTCCTTGTTCTTAGCAGACACTTGCTGAATTGTTAGTGCCGAAATGTCATGCTGTCTACAACGAACTTTCAAAGGTTCAGCAAAAATGAATTCATCGCTTAGAGAGAAAATGCCAGTACAGAGTGGGGCATCTAGGTGAAGGATTTATAAACATTTAAGGAACTCTTCTTGCAACTTTTCTGCAGCTTCAAAAATTTGCAAAATAAATAGTAGTTGGAAAGGAAAAAGATAAGTTAGTTATTTTTAATATCTTTGTCACACAATTTATGCCATATACCGCTACTAACTGACAATTAGGATATGATGCAAATTTAACATTACAACTACACTAACGTAATTAATCTTTTCACAGCAAAGGAAGTCGGAAATTTTTTTGCACCTTCGACTCATCGGCTCTTCCAGCCCAGGGGCAGGGGGGCTGGGGGCCCCCCGAGTGACGCCCAAGGCGATGAGGCCGGCCCCTTAAGGTCCGGGTCCCCTGGGGCCCTCAGGCCGCCCCCGCTCCCGGGGCCCCTCGGGCTCCGCCACCCCCCCGCGTCCCCGGCCCGGCCCGGCCCCACTCACTCTTCATCCTGGACGCGGAGGCCGGCCACCAGCCCGGGCCGACACTGGGCGGAGAGGAAAGGGGCGGGCAGGGGGGGCCCTGGCTTCCACGCCTCCGAGGCGGGGTCTCGAACTAGGACCTCCGCGGTGGCCCCGGTCGGAGCGTTAGGACCCGGCCGCCATGTTGTGTCTCCGTCTCCCTGGCAACCGTCAAGCCCGGGACGCCCCGGGATGCCTCCCGCGCGTGCGCGAAACGGCTGCGGGAAACTGAAGCGCTAGACTCGGAGCCCCGGCGGACTTTGCAGACACAAAGTCGGGGTGGGAGGCGGGGGTGATCGCACACTTCTCGGGGGTGCAGGGGAGCTGTCTGAGCAAAGTAGGGGCTGGTCCAGCAGAAGAGGGCGGAGTGTTCCAGCCAGAGGGAGGGAGGGCGGGCGACACGTCAGGGAGCGTGGGACCCATCCCTCCCGCCCAACCCAGGGTCCTGCGCAGGGGACAGGCCGAAGTGAAGGTGAAGGGGTCTTGCGTCTCAGACAAGGCTGTGAACTTGGTCTGCAGGGTATTGGGAGCCACGAAACGTCTTCAGCAGGGGAATGGCGAGGAGAGACCTGGGTTAGAGTGAGCCCTTGGACAGCGCGTGCATTGGGAAGGACCCGCGGGAGGGGCTGCAGGGGACCTCGGTCAGAAGGATGGAAAAAGAGGTGTCACAGGAAAAAAAAAAAACAAAACACATTGAAACCTGTAAAGAATTTTTGTGAGTTTATTTGAGCCAACTGTGGACATATGCCGGGAAGCAGAACCTCAATGAATTGAGATAATGCTCCGGAGAATGCAGGGTTACATCTGTATTTATACATTGAAATCAAAGGAAAGGGACGTAGGAGAGTTACATGAAATCCATTGGTGATAGATTAGGGAGGTGGGACAAAGCAAAGCGGGGAAACCTCTGGGATAGAGTGAAAAGTGAAATGATGGACAAGTGCTTCTCTTACAGAGATGGATACAGGATACTTTAACGTAATTAACAGTTGACAATTAACTTGATCACAATAACAATGAGGGAATGTCCCGGTGCCATTTGTTGTGCCCTGAGGGGGTCCGGGGTAAAAAGGAAGTTACAAGTTACCCAGACATCTCACAGATATGTTATCTTAGAGGCAAAAAGGCAAATGGGCTCAGTAAAGAAGATCTAAGTTGATCTTTGTCAGGGAAGATATCGGACTAGGACATGACTACCCACAATAACCTGTTTGTAGTTAAATATTTAATTTTCAAACCATCCTTTGTGGTTATTCCAGGTCTCTGAGTTTGCAAGACTGCCACGCAGGCCTCCCCTGAGCTTGTCAGGTTAGCATGTGGCTCCTTTCGTCCACAGAGGGTAGCACCCAGAGTTTGCCCGAAGAGTCTCCACCCGGGTCAATGAGGTGGGTGCAAGGGAAGACAGCTGGGTTGTGGCTCGGTGGCTGGCTGGTGAAGGGAGCTGCAGAGGGGGGTTTGGGTGACCTTGCAGCCTAGGGGCCCCCACCCCCATCCTCTCTCACAGGGCATCTCCATGCTGACCTTTCACCTACCAGATGGGCAAAGATGAAGACCCAGAAAGGAGTCAATGAAGGAGGGATGTGGGGAGCAGGCGCTCACTCTCAACGTGAGTGTGAGCTGGCACAGAAGCGGGTTGGAATTACCTGTTAATTAAAAAATAGATTTATACATTTTTCCTAAGCTACTAGTATTTCTGCTCCTGCTGCCCTAGGACCAGACCACCAGGTCTGACAAGCCCTGAGCCCTACCACCCTGAGCAAAAAGGAAACTGCACGCAGTGTACCCAATTTTGGTAAAAAGTAACAGGGAGGAGGTTAATGTCTGCATTACCTATCCCAAGGCCTTTGGGTTTCTGGGAGGAAGAGCTTATGGAGGACTTCCCCTTTCCACATTACATAGATAACTATAGTATTGACTTTTTTTTTTTTTTTTGATCAACAGAATTATTTTTGTATCAGAATTTTTAAAAATAATCAAATTGATACATGGAAACAAACAAAAAAAAAGGTAAATGCAAGTGTTATGGGCTGCATGCCAGTATCCCCCAATTTCATATGCTAAATCTTTTTTTAAATATATATTTTATTGATTTTTTACAGAGAGGAAGGGAGAGGGATAGAGAGTTAGAAACATTGATGAGAGAGAAACATCGATCAGCTGCCTCCTACAATCCTCCTACTGAGGATGTGCCTGCAACCAAGGTACATACATGCCCTTGACAGGAATCGAACCTGGGACACTTAAGTCTGCAGGCCGACGCTCTATCCACTGAGCCAAACCGGTTAGGGCCTATGGCGAATCTTAATCCCCAAGGTGGTGGTGTGACGACTTGGGGACTTTGGAAGGTGACTAGGTCATAAGTAAGATTATTTAAAAAAATTCTGATACAAAAATAAGTAGGGTTAGTTGCCCTTGTAGAAAAAACCCCAGAAAGCTCCCTCTCCCCTTCCACCATGTGAGGACACAGCGAGAAGATGCTGTCTGTGAACTAGAATGAGGGTCCTCACCAGACAGGGAATCTGCCGGGGCCTTGATCTCGGATTTCAGCCTCCAGACAGCGAGATGAATAAGCCCCACAGTTTGTGGTGTCTGTTACAGCAGCCTAAACAGACTAAGACACCGAGTTAAAGGTTATACTTTAAACTGTATATTATATTACTCTTAATAGGTCAATCATGTTATTTTTAAGGAGACATAAGGCAAAATCCCAACCCACAGTTTTATCTAGGCTGGGGGACAACTGTCTGACGCAACAGCTTCAGTCAGCTCCTCAATTCTGACCCGTCGGGGTCAGTCCTGCACTTAGCAGGGCGATCTGTTCCAAATGCAGATCGATTTAAGGTGCTGCCCCCCACAATCTTACCCTCTTGTCCACTTAAAACACTTTGCCAGTTCCCAGTGCTCCCAGATAAACACAAAACCTAGCATGAGTTGGCAGACCATTCACATCTGGCCATGCCCACATCTCCAACCCATCTCTTGCATGCACAGACACTCCTAGGAGCACACACACTCATGCACACATGCGTGCACACCAGCACCCTGGCCCTACCACTTGCCCTGTTGCACACCCATGAGCCCCTGTGTCATTCATGGGATGTTGTATGTTTGCAACCAGCCCTTTCACCAGGTCCAGAGAAGCAGAAGTTCCTGTCCAACAACTGCCCTGAATGCCTGGGGAGGGCGCTGACATTCATTCACTGAGCCGCTACTGCGGGCCAGACCCCTTCCAAGCACCCCGTGGGAATAAACAGATTTACTTCATTTGTTACATGTGCTGACAAAAAGGGTGACAGACTCCCTCTTCCCAACTGCAACCAGAGAAATCATTGGATGAGAGACAGGCATGGGCTCCAGGGTGTGAGACAGAAGGGAGACCCTGTAGAGACCTGGGTGGGGGTAGTGAGGGTGTTGAGTATCCGCACGCAGCACTGGAGGAGGTGGGACAGACGGGAGACACGCCTGCTCTTGAGTCTCCCTTGCACAGCCCTGCACACAGGTCCTCAGCCCTCTGGCAGACACCAGCCCTGGTCCACCTGTCAGGGCACAGGATGGGAGGTGCCCAGGGAGGCAGGGATAACCCAGTGCCCAAGGCACCCCCTCCACCTGCTCCTCACACCCAGCCTGGAGGCTGCAGCTGGGAGTCCTTCCTCTCCTGAGGCTTCTCTCCAGGAGCATAGGAGACAGTGACTGGGCAGGTGGGCAGGGACCAGAGCTCTCCACACTGCCTGTGAAACGCTCACTCCCGGAAATCAGGGTGAGGACAAGGTTGGTCCTTCTGGGGCTGCAAGGGAAAATCTCTCCCAGCTTCTGGTGCTGCCAGCTGTCCTGGTTCCCTGGCTTGGAGACCCATCCTCCCCACCCATCTCTGCGTCCAAGTCACATGACCTTCTTTCTGCGAGTGAGTCTAATTTCCCTCTTACAAGGACACCTGTCACTGCAGTGAGGGTCCACCTCTGAACGTGATTACATCTGCAAAGGCCCTGTTCCCAAATAAGGCCACGGTCACTATCTCCCACCCGCATGGATTTGGGGACACTGTAGAACACACCTCAGAAGAGGTATCACGCGGCCCAAGGTGGAGTGGAAACACCAGTCTCAGAACAGCAGAGGAGGAATTTCCTGTAAATACTGGTAAATACACGCCCAGGCACAAGGACACATTTCCCTATGGGCATGTCCTCTCCCCCGTCAGCGCACCCGTGTGTGACAAGATTCACGCCCTGCGACAAGCACGGCCCCTTCCATGGCAGGGCGGGAAGAGGCCTCTGTGCCAGGAACTGCAGGGCTTCCCAGGATGAAGGGAGAACTCATCTCTGCACTCACCACCTCCTCCTGGTACAGCTTGGCTGGAGGAGACACACTGCAGCTGCGCGGTTCCCTGCACTGCCGCCGCCCGCCAGCAGGGGGCCGCGCCCCGCCCCTCACTGAGCCCGCTCTCCGCCCGGAAGTCCCGCCCCTGCAGGAAGTAACCAGGTGCCTCAGGAAGATGGCAGGGTCCAGGGGCTTAGGAGTGCCTGGCCAGAGTGGCTGCTGGCAGCACGAGACCCTGGAAACCTCGAAGCGGACGTGGGCCTGGGGCGGCGGGCGGGGCCCTGAGGCGGCTGACCCTGCGGGGGGAGGGGAGCTGGTGCGGCGACCCCGGAGGGCAGCCCCGCGGGGAGACGTGCTCACTGCGGGGAGTCCGTCAGCTTCTGCAGCAAAGATGGGGAGTGGGGGCCCGGGCACGGGGCGCGGGCTGAGGACCGCCCCGCTCAGGCCCCGTCCTCCGGGGTGGGCCTCCCCGCTCTGCGTGGACCCGCCGCTGAGGGAGGCGCCTTCTGAGTCGGGGTTGTTTCTGAGGAAGACTCCTCCTCACGGGCCAGGCCGCCCTCCCCGCAGAGGGACATGGAGCCGGCGCTGCCTCTGCCTGTGTGGCCCCGCTCAGGGCGCTGCTCCAGGGCTGCCCGGGCCCAAGTCCTCCCGTGACGGACCGGGACCCTCCTCAGCCAGAGGCTCTGGGCTCAGACGGAATGTCACCGAGTTTAGTGAAAGCCATCGGCCCTGGCCACCTGCTGCAGGTCCGGCGTCCACTGGACTGAGCACAGGAGGTCACGGGGCCGCTTCCCACGCCAACCTGCTCTCCTGGCCTGAGGACACCAGGAAGGACTCGATGCGGGGCCTCATCCTGGTGCCTGGGCGCATGGCGGCCCCTGAAACCTGTGCAGAGCCATGAGCTCTCCGGGGGCGGAGGCCATTAAGCTCCAGTTCTGTGGTGACAGGAGCGTCCTCGTGGGACCCAGAGTGTGTCACGAGCCCAGGGTCCGTCACTGAGCTGCTCTTGAGTCATTTATCAATCAAACATGAGGTCTCTGCAGAGTTGTGTGCAAGTCCCATCGGCACTCATGTACGTGCTTAGCAACTTCAGCAACAGGAATGGTATTGCTCGTTTTAAATGCTCTCCTAAGTTATAGTCTATATTGAGGACATCAAATACATTCAGAATTTCAGATATTTGATGAAGTTAAGTAATTTCAATCATGCTTCATGAAAATGATTGTCCATGTGTTGAAAACGTTCAACCTGAGTATTTTATACATAAATTATTTTTATGTCTGCAGAATTCTAATTTCCCTTTTAAAAAATATCTTTCTATTGATTTCAGAGAAGAAGGGAGAGGGAGAGAGAGAAAAACATCAACGATGAGAGAGAATCTGATGGGCAGCCTCCTGCTGGCCTCACATTGGGGATTGAGCCTGCAACCTGGGCCTGTGCCCTGACCAGGAATCAAACCTCGAGTCCCTAGTTCATAGGTCGACTCTCAACCACTGAGTGATGCCGACTGGGCTAATTTCTCTTTTTTAAGATATATTTGAGCATAATGTTGTGGTCATAGTGTGCTCTTCAGGTTGATTTTCGTGAAGGGGCTCCAGTAGGGAGTTTACAGATTACATTATTATTTGTTACCCACAGAGAACCCCCGTCTATGGGCGCTGGCCTCTGTGAGGTCACTCCCTCCTGCCCATCTGCGCCTTTCTCTGGAGTCTTCTAGCATTTAGTGTTTGCCCTTCAGCAATGTCACGTGTGTATCACACTCTCACCTGTCTGTCTGAGCTCACCTGCAGCCACAATTGAAGCAGCCCCCCTTAATCTGCTCTTCCCCTCCAGGTTTCCTCTTCCAGCTTCTGATCCTCGGAGTTTAACCTTTTACGTCTAGTGGCCGAGTGGCTGGTCACAGCTGCCAGTTCTGTCTCGGGGTCTTCCTTCCCAGGTCCCGCAGGTCTGCGTTTGTGCAGGTGTCACTTCCCAACTGGACCTTCCACACCGCTCCATGCCTCCTCCAGGCTCAGCGCGCCTTCAGAGGGAGTGCTGTTAGATGGGCAGCCTTGCAGACAGAGCTAGGCGGTGGTCTTTTTCCAGTGAGCCAGACGGCTGCTGGCTGAGGCAGTCCACCTTGACCTAGAAGACGAGAGGGTGTGCTTACAGGGGAGGCTCCAGTGCTCTGGCGGATTGTTCTGTGCTGCATCCAGCAGTCCGTGTGGCCATGTATCCATACTGTACACGCATACTGTTGGATGCAGCACAGAACAATCCGCCAGATTGTTTTTAAAGTTGATGACCCTGCCCTAACGGGTTTGGCTCAGTGGATAGAGTGTCGGCCTGCAGACTCAAGGGTCCCAGGTTTGATTCTGATCAAGGGCAAGTACGTTGGTTGCAGGCACATACCCAGTAGGGGGTGTGCAGGAGGCAGCTGGTCGATGTTTCTCTCTCATCGATGTTTCTAACTCTCTATCCATCTCCCTTCCTCTCTGTAAAAAAATCAATAAAATATATATTTTTTAAAGACACTAAAAAAAAAAGTGGATGCCCTGTGGGCATGTGTATCCTACCATGTGTATATGGATGTGTTGATTTTAAAAGTACTGACACTTTCAGCATAAACACTTCAGCTTGTTGAAAAGAAGGATCCCTGAGAGGAACTTGCTGTCACGATTGTCAGGTATTGGCAATGACGTTTGGTCTGTTTCATTCGTGCAGGCCAGAGCTACCTTTCTGGAGACCGCAGTGAGGAAGTTTGATGACGTCTATAAAAAGGGAAGCGAGGGCAAAGAGGGTGGCAGCCTGTTCACCATCATTGCCCATTTGTATGACTTCCACGTGGTACAGTCTCTCATCATATTCGACATTTTGGAAAAACTTACTGGGAATTGCACAAAGATATGGAACTGATCCTATTACTGCTGAGAAATGTCTCCAGAAGTGAGCACAGAGACCCAGGCCAAAGCCAGCAGGGCAGGCAGCAAGTTCCAGGACAAGACCAGGTACCGTGGGTCACTCAACCTGCCTCCTAAGTGCCTCAATCCTCAGAATCGGACCAGCACATAGAAATAAGTGGGGAAATGCTATGTTTCATTTCCTAGTAATCTTTTATCTTCTGCTTCTGCGATTTGATTTTTTTCATCTTTCAAACTACAGGCCCTGTGCACAGATTCGGCTCTCCGACATCCCCAATGGGTGCCAGATTGCGAGAGGGCACAGGCCGGACCCAGGGACCCCAGTGATGCACCATCAGGGCCGGGAAGGGACCTTGGGAGGGCTCCAGGGCATGTCTGGCCCATCTGGCCCAGTCTCGGTCGTCTGGACCCCAGCAGCAAGCTAACCTACCAGTCAGAGCATTAGGTCTAACGGTTGGAGGGACAGTTAGCATATTAGGCTTTTATATAGAGAGACTAGAGGCCCAGTACACAGGATTCGTGTACTGGTGGGGTGGATGGCCTGCAGGGATCTGCCTGCTGTGGAAGCTCCATTCATCCTGATCAGCCTAGCAGCGCTAACACTGTGGGAGTGCACTGACAACCAGGGGACAGCTCCTACATTGAGCGTCTGCCCCCTGGTGGTCAGTGAGCATCATAGCGACTGGTCATCATTTTGGTCATTCCACAGTTCAGTCGCTGGGCTTTTATTATATAGGATGTGAACAAGCCTTGTTTTATTACTAAGAATAGGATATTTTGTAAGTTTAAGAATTGATTTTTTAAATGCTCATCTACTTAAAACATGTTTACTGAGGAAGGTCATGTGGTTCATGGCTTAGGTATCAGCTCACCTGGACTTCTGGCTCAGCCACTGGACAGCCATGTGACCTGAGCCTTCCAAGCCTCAGTTTCCCCTTCTAGAAAGCAGGGCTGGGCATAGCTCTGACCTTGTTTCCTTTTCTGCAGATCAGAGATAGGGGCGGGCGGGGAAGCCCCTAGGGATGTGTGAGAACCAGAAAAAGGGTTCGTGTGGGGCCCACAGGGGAGCAGGGAGGAGGCCGTTGCAAGGACTTGGGCATTTATCCTGGAGGCACCTGAAGGGTTCTGAGTGGGAAAATGGCCCGGGAAGTCTTTGTGCTAATGGTCCCGTTGGCTACAACGTAGAAGACGGATGTGGTCAGACAGGTGTACCCCCCTTCACGGGTGAGAGATGGCGGTGGGAGGATTAGCTCAGTTGGAGTGGGTGTGGGTGTGGGTGTGGGTGTGAGGACAGACCAGGTAGGGTATGGATGGGAGGGAAGGCCAGAGTCAGCCCATTTTCTCAGCTTGGGCCTTCAGTGGACAGGAGTACATGCCGGAGACCTAGGCTCAAAAAGGAAGATGGGCTCTCTTCTGAAATCCCGTAATGGTCACTGGGAGGAGTTGTGGTCTGAGCCCTCCGAGGAGGTCCTGAGGCCCTGAGGTGGCCAGCCTCAGGGTTAGAATCACTGACATTCAGACATTTGAGAGGAAGAGCGGGAGGAAGGTCACCAGAGACAGGCCATAGTGTCACAGAGAAGAAGCTTCCCCTGTATTGAATGCCCAGAGATTAGCTTTACAACACAGTAGTCAGCCTGGCCAACGTGGTTCAGTGGTTGAGCATGGACCTATGAACCAGGAGGCCCTGCTTTGATTCCTGGTTGCAGACTCCATCTCCAGTGTTGGGTGTGCAGGAGGCAATTGATCAATGATTCTCTCTCATCATTGATGTTTCTCTCTCTCCTTCCTCTTTCCACCTTGAAATTATATATATATATATATATATATATATATATATATATATATATATATATATACAGTTTGTTTTGTTTTGTTTTAATCCTCACCCAAGTATATTTTTCCATTGACTTTTTAGAGAGAGTGGAAGAGAAAGGGAAGACTGAGAGAAATATTAATGTGAGAGACACATATCCATTGGTGTCTCTTGCACATGCCCCAACCAGGGAGGAGCCTGCATCCTAGGTACGCCCTTGACTGGAATTGAACCCAAGATGCCCCATCCACAGGCTGACGCTCTATCCACTGAGCCAATCCAGGTGGGACTTCATATGTGTGTATGTGTGTGTGTGTGTGTGTGTGTTTGTGTGTGTATTATTGGTTTCAGAGAGGAAAGGAGTCGGGGGAGGGAGAGAGAAACATCAATAAGAGAATCATTGATTGGCTGCCTCCTGCTTACTGCACACTGGGGATTAAGCCCACAACTGGGGCATGTGCCCTGACCTGGAATTAAATCATGACCACCTGGCTCATAGGTCAACACTCAGCCACTAAGCCAGGCCAACTAGGTTCAGGTGCCAGTAAAAAATACTTGTATAAATAAAAAAAATTGTATTGCCAGTTTAGTTCACTTCAAGGTATTCTTTGAAACTATTGGGAAATTAGGTAAGAATTTAGAAGTTAAAATTTGACAACTACCTTCTAAGATGTAATGGAACCCATTCTTTCTTTAAATCCTATCCCAGGGATATGATTCCTGATGTGAAAGAGAGAGAGAGAGAATCGATGATGTTAGAGGAAAGCATCAGTTGGTTGCCTCTCATATGCACCCCCACTGGGGACTGAATGCCCAACCTAGGTATGTGCCTTGACTGGGAATTGAACCCACAGTCTTCCATGTACAGAATGATGACCCACCCAACTGAGCCACCCCAGTCTGGTCATGGAACCAATATTTAGAAAAGAAAACCTTATATTCCTCCTAAGATTTCTGCATATTGAAAGTCCAAAGTACAGCTAAGTCAATGGGAATTGATGGAACATTATGATGACTTTGAGTGGGTTAAAGGAGATATGATGTATACAACATGCTCATCGCTGTGCCAGGCTGGCACTCACTCTTTTGTGGTTTCAGTCAACCTCATCCTGTTTTCTGTGTCATTGTTATGTATTTTCCCTAAAATAGCTCTAGGTTCATAAATTTTGCATCATTTCTCTGAAACATTGGCCCAAAAAATTGGGAGCAGAGAATTTAAAATTGTAGCATCCACTTAATATCTCACTGGTGTAAGCTCATAAGTCCGACCATTATTGCAATCTTGATTTGCATAATGATGATAAAAGAAGTAATTTTCAATATATCAACGTTCTAATTTGTTTGAGCATTGTACGCCCTGGCGCATGGGAGCTAACATGGGAATGCAGCTCCCGAGAATGGCCTAGATCAGTGATGGGCAACCTTTTGAGCTTGGTGTGTCAAACTTCGCCAAAAAACTGAGCATAACTGGGGTAGTGTGTCACTTCGAGGAAAAAACATTATTTCGCAAATGTTTCATCCTCAGGAGCAGCAAATGTTTCATCCTCGGCAAGCAGCCGCCTCAGCGGCCGCGTGTCGTCAGAAATGGCTACGTGTGTCAGTGCTGACACGCGTGCTATAGGTTCGCCATCACTGGCCTAGATTAACAACCTTTGTTGCCTGTATGCTGGTCCCTGAGGCACCCGCCCTCTGCCAACTCCAGCCCGCATTGCATGTAACCTGTAACCACTGTACCTTGCCTACTTTCCCATGCGTGTAATTTCTACTTTCCCATGGAATCTGTGTCATTCTACCCAACATCAGCAGCTGGCTTATGGGAGAGTAGAGCAGATGTTTGTGGATGACCTGCTGCTCTCCCATTCTGCCCACATTAATGGAATAAACGCCATATAGGAGCCAACCCAGTGTCTGCTACATTCGATCAAGTAGTAACCAGCAGCCTGGACCCATTGGTTGTCCAGTGTCACTTTAAGTAATTTCATAACAGTATTGGAACTGGATTGTTAATAAAAATGCCAGTCAGTACTATTTTTCCCACTAACGTAAGTCCAAATATCTCATTTACTTAAAATTTTTAAAATTTATTTTAAATGAAGAATGAGTTTTTTAGTTAACCCAAGTAAAACCATTACTAGTTTAGAAATAATTAAAACACTTTTAGTGCATTGGTTGACAGCCTAAATGTTTAAATTCTGTTCTGAGGATACCTGCATATTTGTTCTCTAAATGACTTTCTTGCATGTGCTAATTTAATACTCCTTGCACAGAGAGCTATGTAAAATATCTTTTTGATAAAATATTTTCCAGTCCGGCCAGCGTGGTTCAGTGATTGAGCATCAAACAATGAACCAGGAAATCAAGGTCGATACCTGGTCAGGGTACATTCCCGGGTTGGGGGCTCGATCCCCTTTATGGGGCATGCAGGAGGCAGCCGATCAATGATTGTTTCTCAGCATTGATGTTTCTATCTCTCCCTCCTCCTCCTTTCCCCTCTGAACTTAATAAATATATATTTTTAAAAGTAAGTAAATAAAGTATTTTCCAAATATACAGCTTTACTTTGCTCATTTTTCTAATAAACTTCACATTAATGAATGGTCTGTCAAATTGTTTTTTAGGCAGTTGACTGGTGGAGTTCAGGTTTTCTAATGTATGAACTATTCACAGTTGATGAGGAGAAGAATTTCGGAGCTGAGCTCTCTAGGTAAGACTCCACAAAAGAAAAGAAATATGTTGTTATCTAAAAGCAATGGATCAAATTTCTGTAATTTGGCTGATGGAAAGCAATAATTTTTAGAAATGTGGATAGACAAAATTAAAATTAAGTGGTTAATTTTTATTTTTATTGATGTAGGATATATATATTTATAACCTTTATGTTTCTTTATATTTTCTATGCCCAGATAGATGTTAAGTTTCATAGGGAGAGGGTCCTAATTTTTATGTATTCCAAAGCAGTTAACATGGGGCGTGAGCCACTGGCAGAGCCGTTTAGAATGCAGGGCATAGGGCCGTTTGGAATGGGGGGTATGGCAACAGCGGAATGTGTGGTGCTGAGTCGGTGGGCGTGGAGTCGGTTGGGCGTGGAGGCGTGGAGTCGTGGAGTTGGTGGGTGCGAAGTCTGTGGATTGGTGGGTGCGGATTCGGTGTGTGAAGAGTCGGTGGACGTAGAGGCAGTGAACGTAGAGTCAAGTGAACTTAGAGTCGGTGAGCGCGGAGTTGGTGAGTGCAGAGCCTCTTGATATGTAAGAAGGGACTGTCCCTGCCTCCCCCTCGGGGCTGCTGTGAAGAGTGAATGTGCAAGGACAGAGGGCACCCAGTGCAGGGCTGGGATGGGCAGAGAGACGGTGCCCAGGTGAATCCAGGGTGTGTGAGCCAGCCCTTCCTGCTGCCAGGCCTTGATCAGAACTGTGTCCACTGATGGAAGGTCCCCGGCTTCCCTTCTACCAAGAATCTTGGGTTCTGGCCCCTGCAGGGAAAATGAACACGAGGTGGAAAAGCAGCAGCTACTGCCCACTCCCAGGCGCTAGAACCCATGAGTGGGGCCAGCCTTGGAAAACTGCCCACTGAGAGCAACGGTCACATCCCATGTATGCGTGTTCCCAAACTGTGAAGGCATTCAGGGCAGACTCAGCCCCCTAAGACACCGAGTGGTTCTGGGAGGGCTCCTGGGGCGGGAGCAGAAATGAGGGGAAAGAGCTGAATGGCTCCCCATCTGTGCTGGGCACTGGGACAGGAGTAAGTCCAGCAGACTCCTCCCGTGAGGGGGCCTGTGAGGGACCCAGCATGTGTCCCACACCCAGCATGTGTCTGACACCCAGAAGCCCATAGTATTGTTAGTTGTGTCTTAGCCCTCATGTCCAGGAAACTGCTGAGAGCTGCCAAGAGCTGTTGGCTTTCCAAGAGGACGTGTGTGAACTGTTCAGATACGAACTGTGTGTTGAACAAAAGCTCACCCGAATAGCCATTTATTTCCAGCACCCAGATCAGTGGAGTGACTATGGAATGGAGAGGCCTAGACTCAGCCCTGAAACGCGGGATACACCCTTAGCCCAATTCCTTCCTTGTAAAGGAAATGGCTCAGCAAAGTCCCATGCCTGGTACACTCGTCCAATAGACAAGGCTGTACATGTCAGACACTCTCTCGCCACGTGTACAAGGGATTGGGGCACTTTTAGGGTTATGTTGTGCCCTTCTCTGACTTTCTCTTACTGGGTTGGGATTGCTGTCCACGCAGTGACCTGCTGACGCTGAAGAGTTGCTTGCTTAGCTCACCAGCTTGAGTGGGCAACACTTAAGGTCCTCAAAACAAACAGGGCCTTCCTGGCGGGGGCCAGTGCCCGAATTGCAGGCTCCATGCCCAGGGGTGGCCAGTGGGAGGCAGCTAATCAATGATTCTCTCATCATTGCTGTTTCTATCTCTCCCTCTACCTTCCTCTCTGAGATCAATCTGTATATATAAAAACCAAGGTGACCAGACGACTGGTCATTAGCTATGACACACACTGACCCCCAGAGGGCAGATGCTCAACACAGGAGCTGCCGAGCTGCTGTCACTTAGTAGTGGGGTTCTCGGGTGACGCACCCGGAACCAGAGAGGAGGGAGACCAGTTCTGGGGTGTGTCACCCGAGAACCACCCTCTCCCAATCTGGGACCCCTAGGGGGATGTCTGAGAGCCAGTTTCAGCCCGATCCCGCAGGCCAGGCCAACGGACCCCACTGGTGCACAAATTCATGCACTGGGCCTCTAGTATGTACATGTATACTTAAACAAACAAACAAACAGACCAACAGATAGGGCCTGACTGCTGTGTTGCTTTTCTGTAACAACGGGTGTCTCTGAGTGACTATTGCAAAAAGGGTCTCTGCTGGTGTATAGGATGTTGTTTAAGCTGTGCTTTAGGAGTCCCTACAGCCTTTGCAAGACATGTTAAACCTTCTAAGAGGCTGCAGAGCTGCCATTCACCATATTACTTGCTTTAAAGCCCTGTGCTGTACGCCACTTTGTTCAAACACCACTCAGAGACTTTGGGCCTCTTCATCACCTAGGTCACTGGGTCGGCGTGTGTTTAGAGCCTGTAGGTCTCCCAGCTGGGCCCTGTGTTGGAGTCACTTCTGTGCAGCTATGTTTTTGGAAGTGAGCAGGTGCATAGAGGCCCTTCATCCTGGGGAATGAGGGTGGGTGCATGGGGGAGGGCCTGTCCAGAGGATGGCATGGGGGCATCCTCACCTCTCCCTCTTTGTGCACTAGGATCGTGGACACATCCCCCAGCAGTTCCTTGAGGAGTTGCTGGGGGACAGCATGGCCCTCGAGGCTGAACACATCCCCAGGATGAACCAACCCGCCCACCTGAGCTGGGAGATGGAGCAGCTGTCAGAAGGTGGGTAGCAGCCCCTGCTGCCTGGGAGCCAGGCTGGTTGCAAGTTCTCCCTCATGCAGGGAGCTGAGCCCTTGGCTCTGAATCTCATGTGTGAGCCCATCCTCACCCCAAGTGAATAGGGTTTTATTCAAGGGCCATTTGGAACTGTTTCATTGCAATTCTACCAAGGGGAACATGGAGGGTCTGGCAGCCTTGAAGTCAGGACAAGAACTACAAAGTAAGTTGCCAGATTTCTCAGCTCCCATGCCAACAGTCCCAGGAGCTTCCAGATGACAGCACGCTGACACCCAGGGGATGTCTTTGATCTGTCATGGGGGTTTGAACACTCTGCATGGCAGGAGCCTTCCCCAGAGGAAACAAACCTCCAGTATCACTAACCCTGGGCATGATTTCCTCCGTTCATCCCATAATCGGGCAGATGGGTGCAGTCTGTTCTCTGTCTCCCTGGGCAGGGGCTGCTAAGTGTCTCCTTCTCAGGGGAGCCAGGCCTCTTCCCCTCCCTGTTGTGCGTGCCCCCTCACAGCCCCCAGAGGAGGTGTGGGGTTGGCCAGGGGAAGATGTGTGGTGAGGCAGGCAGTGCACCGGCAAACAAGTAGCCAGTTCCTATGCTCAGCAACATCACATGTGCACCTGAGTGCAGGAGGGCCTTGGGCTGGTTTTGTGGGTGGGGAAGATGCTGCTTTTCCAATTCTGATCCACATTCCTAAGCATCATGGGGAGGCTGTTGAAAGCAGCTGGGTATTCCTTCTCTTCAAGGGTTCCCATCGGTTCCAAACCTAAAATCAGTTCATTGAACTGTATATCTTTGTGAGAAGTCTGTTCTTTCTGTGGTTTGGTGTCTCAGCACTCCTGGGACCAAGGGTGGGCAAATCAGAGATCCCTGCTCTGGGAGTTCAGGTTCATAGGGAGGACACTGCCGCCTGGTGGAAGGCAGGAGTGGTGCCGGCTGGCAGGGACCTCTGAGACCTAATGTTTCTGTGAGAGACCAGGGAGGCTGGGGGGTTGGCCAGCCTCCCTGACTCAGGCACTCTGTGTAGTTTGTGAGCTCTTTCAGGTGGCTTCTTGAGTCAGAAAGGCCTGGCTTCAAGTCCTGGCTCCTCCACCTGTTAGCCAGGTGACCTCTTTTAAACCTCAGGTTTCTTATCTGTGAAATGGGAGTAGTGAAGCTGCCTCACAGGATTCCTATGCGTATCTCATGAGAGGAGACAGTGAAGCATTACATTGTGCCTGGCCCCCGGGGCACCAACAAAGGATGGCTGTCCTCATCGTCCTTGTTGAATTAAAAGATTCCCATTGCTCCGATTGTTGGGGTGTTCGTGAGCATAACACCCAGTAGAGAACCATCGGTTGTTTTCCCAGTATACTGTTGTGTCACCTCAAGAGCCTGGGAGGCGCTGGCCTTAGGGAAGAGGAAATGAGGCTGGTCATGAGCTCCACTGCTGCACTTGGAGGTCCCTCATGATCATTTCCCAGGAGCACAGAGCCGAGGTGTGAGGCACTGAGTGAGTCAGGAGGTGGGCGGGGTGAGTTGCAGGACAGTGGGGACGCATCTAATGCCACAGAATCATCGGTGAAAAATAGCCAAAACGGTAAAACTCGTGTTGTATATATTTCACCTCAACCTTCTTACATATGTATTTTTTAATTGATTTCAGAGAGAAAGGGAGAAGGAGGGAGAGAGAGAGAGAAACATCAAATATGAACGAGAGTCTTTGATCGGCTGCCTCCTGCATGCCCCATACTAGGCATGGAGCCCTTAACCCGGGCATATGCCCTGACCTTAAATTGAACCATGACCTCCTGGTTCATAGGTTGGCACTCTACCACTGAGCCACGCTGACTGGGCTCACCCCAGTTTAAAAACTGTTATTTTTAAAACGAATGCTGCAAAGGTGCCACCTGAATGAGCACAGGGTGTGACTTAGTGGCATTTTCGGCTTTTAGTGTCATTGGTCACCTTGTCAGGATGAGGCCCTTGGCGTGTTTCCATGTGTTGACAGCATGTGTGTTGGTCTGTGGTGTGTGCAGAGGTGGAGTTGGGCCACGGAGGTTCATGTGCTCCTCCGCTGAGCTGCCTGCTTCTTGGGGTCTTCAGTCTGTCCTGGCTTCTTGGGTCTGTGCTGCTCTCCTTGGTGGGTGATGGGAACATCCACTTCAGGTGCTGCGGTGACAGCCAGCGTCCCCGCTAGGTCCTTCCAGCCCCGTGGGGGTGAACAGGAAGCAGGTGGGGATGCAGCCCTAGGAGCAGTGCAGTGTGCTAAGGTTCCCAGGGCTGAGGATGTGGGCCTGGAGGGACAGGTGAGGGAGCACCCCGACCCCTCATCCATTCATTTACCTACAGTCACGCCCCTGCTTGTGTCAGGAAGGGGTCAAGATCTCCCATTCTTTTCTGGTCTCTGCTTCTTTTCTGTTCTGTGTTCAAGCTGTTTAAAAGCAAAGGAGGAAATCTGCCTTCCTCTGTCTTTAGCTTATGTTGATCTCGGTTAGACTTTTACAAGCAATTTAGATATACTGTCTCATTCTTTGTTCAATGCAATTGTGAAAGTACAAACTGAAATCTCTGTCCGATGGTCTAGGGCTGGTAAGTACTGGGCATACTTGCCCCAAAGCCTCTACCACCTGCAGACATACTGGTCAATTATCACGCCCCCCATACCCTTAGCTGAGCCACCCAGGCCCCCACCACTCTGAGGGCTGGCACAGAAAATGAACGCCATCTCTTTGCCATCTCTGTTAGTCTCTGAAATCCTTGACTTGAGGATCTGGTTAGAACTTGGTAAAAAGTGGTTCCAGCAGTTTTACCATCTTGAGGTTTTGCATTGGCCTCTCCTCCGTCACCTTCTTTCTTCTTAAGCTCTGGGTTGCTTCCCTACCAAGCCCCTGCTGAGGCAGCAGAGGGGCCATAACCGCCTGAGGAGCCCTCAGGTGCCGACAGCAACAGCACCCTGTGAACAATGGAGGGCACCCAGCCGACCATCCCAGGCCCCTCAGACCTAGGGCTCTGGGTGATGGTTGTCTCAGGGCCGGAGGCAGAGAGTGGAAGCCGAGGCCCTGGAATCTGGGCTCTGACTGGACTTTGCTCTTTAGCCTCCAACCATAACATACAGTTGAAAAATGAAAAACAGACCCTCGAGGGCACGGCCCAGGAGTTGCAGGGTGGCTCCGTGGCCCTGCAGGAGAGGAGCGTCAAGTCCCCAGAGCTACAGGAGGAGAACCAGATGCTCCGGAAGCAGGTAACCATGGGTGGTGTCTAGAACATACGGGTAAGCAGGTGGCCAGGTGGAGCACCAGGTGTCGGTGAGGATGCGCAGCTGGGAGAAACGCGGAATGCAGGGCAGCCCCAGTAGCGGGACACGAGTCCTCATGGAGCAGAGTCCCTAGGCAGCATGGCGTGTCCCTGCAGCAGAGTGAGCGGACACTATGGACGTCTGTGTGCCCCATTGCCTTCATCTTCATCTGTGACATGGGGTTACTGACGTGCCTCGTGTAGGTGGTGTGAGGATCGTATGAGTTAGTGTGGGTAAAGGGTCCCAGCACATAGTAAGTGCTCACGGAAAGGAGAACAGTGCCCTGTTAGACAGCACAGGGCGGGCCTGGGAGGGAAGCAGTGGTGGAAGCCACGCACGTGTGTGTAGGACCTCGGAGGGGCCGCTTCACGGCTGGGTCTTGGCCCTGCAGATGGAGGAGTTGCAGTTGCAGCTACAGCTGGAAAAGGGCAAGAGCCAGGAGTGGGAGACCCTCACTGAGGAGCTCGTGAACGAACTAGAGCAGCTGCTCAACGAAGTTGGCACCCTGAAGGCGGACAGAGCCCTGCAGGTAGGCGCCCCCTTGCATCCCTGCCTGCAAGGGGGAGCGTCCAGGATCACAGCCCTGTCCTGGTCATTGATCAGTGATTCCTGGGTGACTAGTTTCCTCACTCACCTGCAGCTCAGAGCAGCAATCCTCAGCTGCAGCAGGGGGATGGGGACAGGTATCACCTCCCAGGGACACTGGCCATCTTGTGTTTGATTGACAGGACTTGGGGGAAGAGAGGGGAGGTGCTCCTGGCTGTGGTGCAGTGAGGCCAGGAATGCTGCTAAATGTCCTGCAGCACCTGGGACAGCCCCGGGGACAAACAATGATCCCGCTCCATATGTCCAGGGGTCACCCTGAGAACCCTGGCACACCTCCAGGGTGGATCTGCCTGGCACTACAACAAGTGCCATGGAAGGGAGCCCAGCACTCGGGCAGTGGCTCAGTGACGCCACCCACTGGCCAGGCTTCCCTCTTCCCGCTCTGCCAGCCTTGGCAGTGACTGTTGTACCTCCCCAAGTGGGCAGGAAGGTTTTTCCTTGAGAAAAGGCCTGTGAAAGTGTTCTGTGGGGTGACACGTTTGGTCTTTGCTTTAAAGTTCGCTCCATGAAATGGACTTTGACACGGGCTGGGTCTTTGGCTCTGCAGATGGCAGAGTTGGAGATGCAACTCCAGATTGAAAAGGAAAATGGCCAGAACTTGGAAGCCATCAATAAAGAGCTGTTGAAAGATCTAAAGCAGGTGCTCGACACTGTAGTCACCCTGAAGATGGAGGCCTCACAGGTAGGCCCTCCAGAGCACATGCCTCCCCTGGTCCCCCTGGCTGCAAGGGGGAGCGTCCAGGATCACAGGTGTGTCCTGGTCATTGATCAGTGATCCCTGTGTGACTGGTTTCCTCATTCAGCTGCAGCTCAGACCAGCATTTCTCAGCCGTGGCAAGGGGATAGGGACAGGTGTTGCCTCCCAGGAACACTGGCCATCTTGGTTTTGATTGGCAGGATTTGGGAGAGGGGAAGGGAGGTGCTCCTGGCTGTCTTGGGTGCATGGTTGTTGTGTAAATATCTGGGTAAATTGGTTGGTAATGTTGTTCAGATATTCTATATCCTTACTCATTATCTATTCCTCTCTTTTTCAATAGGCTTTTCAAAGTAGTCAGAGAGGGCACCCGATGAGTTTATGCAGAGACAGGGCACAAGTTTCCCAAAAAAGGTCACGTGTATGGAGGGGGCACAGGTGTCAGTGTAGCACCATGTGATAGTCCGTCTATGCTTTGGGCCCTTCCCAGCACAGTTCCTTAAGTGCTAGTAGAACTGTCTTCAGCAAAGCTGGGTTTTGCCTGCCCTGAGGGTCCCTGCTATTTTGGTGCCTTCAACTTGCCCTGCTCTTGGCCCCTCACTGCTTTTGGGGGTGTGGGGATGCAGAGTCTTTGACTCCCAGGACCTGCACCCGATGAGGCATCATCACCTTTTCCGTCCCGGCAGGTGGATCCTTCCTCCAAGAACCAGCAGGAGGCCAAGGACAGGGAGCTGGAGGAGCTGTACGAGCTGCTGGGGCAGCTGATTGAAGCCCATGAGGCCCTGCTGCAGGACCACGGGAGCCTGGGGGCGCTCCATGAGCACCTGTGTGGGCAGTACCAGGCCCTCATGGAGGAGCACAGCCGCCACAAGACCCTGCTGCGTGGTTCCCTAGCAATGGAGAGCAAGGCGTTCAGACTCAGGTGGGTGCCGGCAACTGTTGGGGTGACTAGCGAGCTCTGCAGGCCTTATGCTTCAGGCCCTAGAAGGGTAATATGCTAATTAGTCCAACCAGACATCCTCCCGGATGTCCTGACAAAGCCGGGGCCTGAGCAAAGCCGCCGGGGTCCCGGGTGCCTGCAGCTGCCCAGAGGGATGGAAACCAGGGTTCTGGGCTCCTGCGGCTCACTGGAGGAGGGAAGCCTGGATCCTGGGTGCGGTAGCTGAGGCAAAGACTTTTAGGGGCATTCAGGCAGGCAGGGGAGGAGTTAGGGGCAATCAGACCAGCCAGGGAGCAGTTAGGTGCAATAAGCCAAGCAGGCAGAGGTGGTTAGGGACAATCAGGCAGGCAGGCAGAGGTGATTAGGGGCAATCAGGCAGACAGGCAGAGTGTTTAGGGGCGATCAGGCAGGGAGGAGGCGAGCGGTTAGGAGCCAGCAGTCCTGGATTGCGAGAGGGATGTCCAAGGGGTCTGAGATTGGAGAGGTTCCAGGCTGGGCTGAGGGACCCCTCCGCCTCCTCCCCCTTCACAAATTTCGTGCACCGGGCCTCTCGTGATATACTTAATGTCTGCTCACATGTGGAAGGTTTGTGCAAGTGGAATCTGACTGGCTCTGAAGGAAGAGTTCATTGTCCTTCTGCCGGTAGCTCCTTGCTTGGTAGACCTCCTGTGTTACTCAGTGGTTTTGCTGGTTGCACAGATAGCTGGAGCCCTTGGTCTGTCTGCAGCAGGGCTGCAGTGTGGGAGGTGGATGTGCCTGGAGCCCATGCTGCTGACCCTGTGTTCATTTCACTTGACGCCTGACTGGCACCCTCACTACTTTGTTCCCAGCACACATTTCCTGGGTGTCAAGCCTCGTCCCGGAGACTCAGTGGGGAGTGAGACTCACAGTTTGTGCCTTGCTGTAGGGTGGTTACCAACGTTTGGAATGTGCTTGATCCGTGTGCTTTCTAGGACACAACAGGGAAGCAGGAGTTGGGAACCCTAATGGTCCATGCCCGATTTGTCAACCCTGGATGACTTTTTCCAGAATCATTCACCTGGATGAGAAAGATCACTGCCCTGAAAGCCAGGCAGATCCCCCACCCCCACTTGCCACTACCCACGTCGGGGCAGCCTCCACCTGTGGCTAAAGGCCACAGGACGCTTGTCTTTCAGCAACTGTCACTGCTGGTTTCCAAGTCTGAGTCCCCCCAAGTCTTGGCTCCAGGTGGATGGTACTAGTACAGCTGATGGGGGTGGTAGAGTGGAGGCGGAGGGCTGCAGACAGAGGCGGCAAACCCTGGAACCCTGGGTGGTCTCTGTCCGCCTGTCTCTGGATGTGGAAAAGTCAGGAAGGTGGTCTGGATACGGATTTGTCTGTGTGGGATGAGTGAAAGGGGATGACTCACGAGGAGCTGCCGAGTCACCCTGAACAGGGGAGGATCCAGCAGGTGGGACGGACAGCCATGGGCTGGTCAGGGACTCCCCCTTGTTCTCTGCAGCCCTCCAGAGAGGCTGTGCGGGACCCTATACATACTGAGGCAGGGAGAAAATAAAAGCCTTGAGCTGAGGGGGATCTGAGGAAGAGTGAAAGTGTGGACTGGGGTGCCTGGAGGAGCAGGGTGTGAGTTTGCACGTGCCTGTGTGCCACTGGCCCCTGGCAGCTGCTGGGGCCCCAGCAGGCAAGCCTCTGGCCCCCATGCTGCCTGGCTCAGCACAGGGAGACTCTGTTCACGAGGTGGGTGGTGGGCTCATCTGGCCCTGGTGAGGGGGGTCAGCTGTCACGTGGGTAGAATTCCCTGAATATGTGCTAGTTTCTTTGAGACGTGCGAGTTCAGAAAACAGTGTTGGTGTTCCTAGCGGGCTAACGGAGAGAGGTTGCTTAGACTGGGACTGGAAGGGACCCTGGAGAAGGGTCGTGTGGGAGGAGGGACACTCAGCTCCCGGGCTGGAGGAGACCCATGTCCATCCCCACCTCCCTCAGCTCTGCAGAGAGAAGCCGCTCACAGAGGCTGTGCAGTCTCCTGTCTGGGGGTGCCTAGCGGGTGTGTTTCCCTCCTCAGGGAACAGGACCAGCTCCAGCACGAGACAGCACTGCAGGAGCTGAGGAACCTCCTGAGCACCGAGAGGGAGGCTCTGAAACAGCAGCAGGAGGTGAACGCCCAGGCTGCTCAAGAGAAGCAGAGGCTGCAGCAGGAGGTCCATAGGTAACCGCCTCTGCCCCTGCTGTGGCATCTGCCAGGTTTCATTCAGATCAGCTCACTCAGCACCCACTGTGCTAAGCTCAAGCGAGTCTCCTGGTAATGGTGTATCTTTCCCATCCCTGTCATGGTCACAGCTGGACGGTCACAAGGTAAAGGCACGCCAGCTGGCTGGATGGAAGGATAGCAACACTGGGATGCTGCATTATCTAGGCTTGGATGGCCTCCCCTCCCACCTTGATGATGGTGATGACTGTATTGGGCATGGGCCCCTTCATCCTCTAACAGCAGCCATCCCGGGAAGGAGAGACGCTCGGTCCTCGGCATTCATGCTTTCCCTACTGGTGAATTCACCTCCTCGCTGAAATGCACTTGAACCCCCAAATCGGTAGCCGTGGCCTTTCATGGGCCAGTCCAGACTGTGAGATACTGGAGTCGCCTGATGGGCACGTTTGCAGATGAAGTTGAACAAGACCTTTGGCTCCTGCCTTGTTTCAGCTCTCACACTGCAAACCAGTGTCCCTTCAGTGGTCCATTGAGTGCCATGGAGTTCTATTTTTGTGCTTTTTGGTGGTGACATCGCTGTTTGAAATGGCCCCCAAATGGAGTGCTGAAGTGCTGTCTAGTGTCCCCAAGTGCAAGGCTGTGCTGGGCCTCATGGGGAATAAAGCAGCGGCACATGAGGCTCATTTTGGGCCCGAATGTGGTGCTCTTGGCTGTGAGTATATTACACAAAGTGTCCTGATGACTTGATCCGTTGACAGAAATGTGGCCAGAGACTCACAGGAACCAGCGGGGACAGATTCAG
This sequence comes from Cnephaeus nilssonii, assembly GCF_951640355.1. Taxonomy (NCBI): domain Eukaryota; kingdom Metazoa; phylum Chordata; class Mammalia; order Chiroptera; family Vespertilionidae; genus Cnephaeus; species Cnephaeus nilssonii. Next base: position 102,043,799 of record NC_137075.1, on the reverse strand, counting down.
TATCCACTAAATGAGTGTTCTCGGTGGCTTGATAGGACATTATACCGTGAATCATGAGAATTGACTGCACTATTGTTATTCCTTTTCTTAAAAAAAAAACAAACAGATGAGGAAAGAGGCTCAGAGAGATTAAGTAACTTGTTCAAGTTCATGCTCCTAGTTAGTGGCCTTGTCAGGATTCAAATCCAGGTCTTGTCTCAACCCAGAGGCATGACCATATGAAGCCTTCCTTCCCACAGCCTTGTTTTAACATGTATCGGGGCTACAAGCTCAGGTGCCTCCAGTGGCCAGGCAGGTCCAGGAGGTGGGGAAGGGGTGTCAGCATGAGAGCAGACCCTCGTGGAGAATACACACCCTCTGAGAGCTGTGAGCTGAGAGTCAAGCCTGGGATGCCAGGTCATCCTTTTTTTAATTTTTCTTATTTTAATCTTTACCCCAGGATAATTTTTCCATTGACTTTTAGGGAGAGTTAAAGGGAGGGAAGGAGAGGGGGAGAGAGAGAGAGAAACATCGATGTGAGAGTGTCACATCTCTTGGATATCTACAGCACACAACCCAAGTACACTGGGGAACAAACCCGCAACCCAGGTCTGTTCCCTGGACTGAGACTTGAACCCATGACCCTTCTGTACATGGGCTGATGCTGGAACGGCTGAGCCACACCTGCCAGGGCCTTTTGTTTATGCTTTCTCCCCACCCTCTGAGAAGCTAGATATTTGAATGTGGATGTGAAACTTAAAAATTTTTAAATATTAATGAACTAATTAATTTAAATTGAAAAAGACAGGTGATGTGGGCCAAACAGGACACATCTGTGTTCAAATTGAGTCCATGAGCCTATGGCCATGTGAGTGTTCTGGTATAAATCTTTGCCTGGAATCCAGTCGGGCAGTTATGACGACGACGACGACGATGATGATGATGATGATTTCAGTGGATTTACATAACACTCCTGAATCTCATATTTTACTTGTCTCAGGAGTTGGAATTAGAAAGGGACTTGGAACTGGGGAGAAGAGCTGGGCGTATTTTATATAGATTTAGAGCAAAACCGTTCTGATTCCACGTATTTCAAAGGCATTTCAGCCAAAGAACCCTTTGTTCCACGTCGGCAGGTGTGCCCAAGCCTCCATGGGAAGGACTCTCACAGGGTGCTCTATGGGAAGGATTGAAGTGGTGTCCGAGCCTGCCTGTCCTGCCTCCCCCAGCCCACAGTGGGCAGCTGGGCCAGCCTCCTAGAACCCCAATGGACACAGTTTGAAAACCGCTGATTTCAATCCTCATTACACACGGGAAAAACGGAGGCCCAGAGAGGTTGTGGTTTTGATTAAGGTGCACACCGGGGACGGAGGCTGGGAGTGCTCCTCAGCTTTGGTCCTGTGGCTCTCCACCCCCAGAGTCCAGTTTTGGAACCGGCTGGTGGAGGGGGAGCAGAAGGAGCTGCGCAGTAAGAGCAAAGACATGCAGGCGTCCCTGGAGCAGCTGCAGCAAGAAGTGCGGCTCTGGCAGGCCCGCTACGAAGGGGCCCAGGAGGACCTGCAGAGAATGGAAGGCTCCCTGAGGAAGCTCCACAGCCAGTGCGAGGTGAGGCCCGGGCTGGTGGGCTCAGGACACCGGGCCTGTGCCCTGGGCGACAGCCTTGGCTCAGCCAGGTCGAAATGGGTCCTCACTGGCGTCTGTGCTCAAAGACTGTGTGTGAATGTCACACCGAGGCCGAGAGGAAGCCAGGGGCAATTAAAGGGGACAAACCCCATGACTGGTGGGGTTGCTTTAGAAACACCTTTCACCTGACCTTTGGTTTTTGCAGGGTCGGGGTGGTGCATGGAAACAGCCAAGTACTGTTTTATTTCCGAACCCTCAGCTGAGCACCTTGCTCTGTGCTCCCCCGTGTCCTCTCATTTAATCTGTGCAATGATGTTGTGAGCTGGGGTACCCATCCTCGTCCCTCTTAAGTAGTGGGTTGCAACCCAGTTTGTCTGAAGCCAAAAGTTGCTATTCTAGAACAGGAGCAGACCAACCTCAGCCCAAAATTCATTTCCAGCCCCTACCCCATGTGTTTCTATGTCTGTGAAAAAAGAATATTTTAAATATATATATATATAGATATATAGATATATAGATATATTTAATTTTATTGATATCAGCGAGAGGAAGGTAGAGGGCGAGAGGGATGGAAACATCCATAATGAGAGAGAATCACTGATGGGCTGCCTCCTGCAGACCCCTCCTGGGGATCAACCCCACAACCTGGGCAGGTCCTTGACCGAGCATCTCACCAGGGACCTCATGGTGCCTGGGAGGATCCTCCACCAACTGAGCCACAAAGTCGGGCAGCTTATTAATAAGATGTTCTACATTGTTTTTTAAGATTGTGATTAAGGCCTCAGAATCTTTTGTCTATTTTGCACTTGCGGCACATCTCTGCTCAGACCAGCTGGGTTTTCAGTGCTCGGTGGCCACAGGAGGGCCGTGGTTGGCTGATTGGACGGTGCACTTGGTTGTCCCCATGTCATTGGCTGTGTTGGTCATTCCCACTGGCGTAGATCATACCGCAGTGGCCTCTTTGAGCACGTGGCCTGTTTCTTCTTTGGGGAACAGATTCCCAGCAGTGGAATCACAGGGGCGCATGGTGTGGGAGACATTGTTGCCCTGTGTTTTAGATGCTGTCCTCTGAGAAGGAGAACTTAGAAGAAGCACAAGATAACCTGAGAAGCCAGATTGAGACACTGACGGACAGGAACAGGAAGCTTCTATCAGAGAATGAGGACCAGGCTCGGCTCATGTAAGTGGTGTGGGCTGACCTGTCAACAAAGGGGTCCTGGCTTCCAGCTCCACGCCTAGGCCTTGGCCTTCTGGGCAGAGCCGCGGGCACACTGGTGTCCAAGGACAAGGGACAGACCATCTTCCCAGTGCATCCTCCTCTCGTTTTCCTGGAATGGTTCTCGATTTCTGTAAGTAGAGGTGGTTGGCTTTTCAAAGATACTGCCCACTGCCAGACGGTTCTTCATCCGCTTTTGAATTGCAGTTCAATTTAAAAACTATGACAGCGGTAAAGTGAGGTGCCTAGGGGAGGAATTCAGATGGTGGGCTGAGTCGTTTCTGTGTGTTTTCCCTTAACAGGCTGGAGAGAGGGTCGTTGGTGCACCGTGGTTGTCCTCCCACTGCCAACAGGACACATTCCTGGCTTTGGCATAGGCCTGCGAGGTGCACAGAGCCAGTGTCCTGGTGGCCAGGAACTAGTAGGCATGATGGGATGTGAGCAGAGCTGTGTGCACAGCAGACAGATGTTGAGGAGCTTCATAGAAGCCTAGAAGGAAACATGGTGGTGGGAGTTGGGGTGCTGCTGCTGACCCGGATGGGGACAGGGCTGGCCAGTGGGGGGACGTGAAGGTGGAGCACCAGTGGCCTTGGTGCAGGGAAGGTGCAGGCAGTGGCAGGAGGGAAGGCGGCAGCAGGTGGTAGCCAGTTGTGGAAGGCGTCCATGCCCGGCTAAGCAGTTGGGTTCACAGGGAAGTGAGTGTTGATGGGAAGCTGGCCTATAGGCCCAGGAGCTGCCAGAAAGGAGGGCAGGAGGAAGAGCCTTGGTGATGGAAGCCTTGTGGTTGGAAGTCAGGTAACCCGAGATGCATCTTGTGGGTCCAGGGTGGTCTTCCCCACTCAGTGTCGTGCTGCTGGACTGTCCTTTCTTGAGGTCAGGAATAGCTGGCCATGTGGGACAGAGGGACATGGTCACAGTGAACACGGGGGAACTGTCCCAGCTCCCTGGGGTCACGGTGCTGCTTTACTATTCTCTCAGATTCTTCTGCTCATCTACAGGTGGTTGGCCACCTACCCAGGATGCTTACATGGAAAGCCACACTGTAGTTTTGGGGTAGAAATGACTGTGGCCTGAAGTTGGCTCTCTGTAATGCAGTGGGTAAAAATGACCAGCAGAGGTTGGGCAGGTGCCAGCTAGAAGCATCCGGGCCTGGTGCCCAATGGTTTTTCATTAGACAGTGTCTGTAGGAGGCCAGGTAGTTGTCAGACTTGCTGAGCCTGCTCTGAGCAGAGTGTTCTCCAGTCCTGGGAGGGTAGTGGTGCTGCCCTGCGTGAGTTTGTGCGCCTAGGGGTGGAGGGTTGGTCAGAGCCCTAGGGGAAATGCTCTAGCATCAGGCCAAGCAGCACGGCTGTGGGAAGAGAAGAACACAGACTAGAAGAACAGTGCCTAGGGCGCTGGGAGCAGAGCAGGGTGGTCCAGTGGTTTGAGAACCATCACTTCTTACGGGATGTTTACTTCACGGTGAACTCGCAGAAATTTCCTTGTGCTGATGGAGTCTGAGCAGCTGCCTCGATCCAGAGGACTCATTTTCTAGCGAGGAAACTAGGGTCTGAGCTGTCAAGGACCACAGTTTCCGACCCTGAGTTTCACATGGTTCGGGGCTTGCTCTCCTGAGATGACGTTCAGCCTGATCCTCGGTGCTTCGGGTCTCCTCACCTGTTAGGGTGCCCGGACCCACGTCACATGCTTCCATCCTCACAGTCCCGACTCCGCGATCATAAAGGCCATGAGCACCGTGATGTCCGAGTCCCAGGAAAAGTGCCGATCCTTCTGGGCCAGGTCCCAGGCTGGGCCGATGAGGCAATTTGCGTGTTTTATTTTAAAAACCAGATTGTTTTTCTTTCTCCTCTATTTACAGAGAAAAAGTAAATTTCTCACCAACAGTAAAAGTGGAGGAGGAGGGAACAGTAGTGGATTCCTGCGAGTCCCAGGCTCCGGTTCACAAGAAGTGAGTTGATTTAATGGCAGTAACTTAAGCCCAGAACAGAGAGCTTGCCCTTTCACGAGTGGGGAAAGCTGTGGCCATCTAGATCCGGGACCCGTTTGTTGGCCCGCACCTTCCCCTCTATGGCAGGTCCAGAGTGGACTCTGTGTGAATTCATTGCAAGTTGTGTTCTATCCCCTACGCCCCACATACGAAGATCATGGTGCTAGCGAAGAGCTCCATCCTTCTGAACCCCAAATTAATAGCCACTTGCCCGGCTGGAGGGACTGGGAGGTTGGCAGTGTCCTAAACCTCTACTTCTAATAGGAAAAAGCGCTGGATGCGAGCTAGAGCAATCGTCAAATTCTTCAAACGCAAAAACAGCGATTCTAGAAAACCAGCCAAGCCGTCCCCGAACAGTCCTCCCGAGACTGTGGAGGCCACGCCATCGTGCTCGAAGTGGATGGAAGAGCAAGACACCCACAGTGTGCCTGTGGGAAAAGGTAGGAGGGGTGACTTGGCTGCAGGCGGGAAATGAAGGGGAGGCCTCAGGTCTCCTTCGTGGACAGGGCAGCACCAACCAGATGGCGTGCTGGGTGAGCACACGTGTGTAGGAGCCTGAAGGGGGTGTGCTCCCCGCCTTAGATATGTGAACAACCAGATAGAAAATATAAGCCCACTGCAACTTAAGCCCACTGCAAATATAAGCCCAAAGTCAGTGTTGGGGCAGTTTCATCCCAGAACAATTTAGTTCCTTTAGCATGAGACCCTCACCTATCACATACAGGTGGTGGGTCCTGGAATGTCCATAGCAGATCTCCATACAGTCACCACAGAGAGGGCTCAAGAGTGTATGTTTTTGGGGTTCCTTGTATCTTCCAGGCCTAGGATAAGCCACTTCTGGAGGGAGATCCCAGTGCATTTAGCATGTAGTGGACATGTGCAAGGTCTTCAGCAAGGTCTTGGGGGCTCTGATCTTTCCGACCCTCTGAATAGCAGGTGCGGTTCTCTTCTCCCACCTTCCTGGCCTTGAGTCCTCCCACCAGAGGGCGCTGTACCTGTCAATTTAGGGCTGTGGATGGGCATGAGCCAGAGGTTCCACAATGGATTTCTAGTTGCATGTGCTGCATGTGTTTCATCAGATCTGAGAGCTGTCAGTTAGAAGCTGCACGATTATGTGCCCATAAAAAGAAATGAATGGGTGGTGGCAGTGACGATTTTGTCAGAATTGCCACCTAGCTGACAGTGACTGTGAGAGATGCTTGAAGCTGCATCCTGATTTCAGAGATGTGAGGTTTGGGGGTGAAAATGTGCATCTTGCAATCGATTAAACAAAGCCCTCATCTTAAAGGTGGCTTCCTTTTAATTCACTTTTAAATATCATTGTGTACATTATTTACCTGTAAACCTGCCAAGCATGCCCCCTGAGAAAGTTAAATGTTATGAAGGACACTAGGGCTTTCTGGGGACCAGGGCCGTGCCTGAGACTCGTGTGCTCTCAGAGGCGGGTGTTACAGCACCTGACAGGACCCAGGGCCTCTGACAAGCCGCCTTCTGAGTGTGACATGTGCACAAGCCTCTTCGGGTAGCATTCACCACTTCAAGTCCTGGTGTGGCACTCAAGATGCAAAAGTGAAGTGTGCACACGCATGCCCACTGTGTGGGGACTCATGCGTGCATTCCCATTCTTTACAGCAGGTGAAATGCTCACATGCAAATAGTGAAGCTTGCTAACATTTGTTTTATCTAGAGGGGTTCTGTTGCCTCAGGATTTCATACAGGCTCCTTAAATGTTGTGACATTTATCACCTCAACTTGTGTTAAATTGACTTAATGAATATAATCAGCCTAATTGAGTTAGCAAACCTTTCAGAGAAAAATGCTTGACTGATCGAAACGGTCGTTTGGCCCCATGAATGAGCGGTCAGTGGTAAATATTAGTAACGGCCGCCGTGCAATGGTGCTTCCTGGGCTCAGCACCCTTTAGGTAGTTGACCTGCTTTATCTATCGCCTTTAGGTCTAACTGCCAGGTGAGGTAGGCATGATTCCTATCCCCTTTTCAGAGCTGGGAAAGGGAGGTTTAACAGGGCTAAGCACTGGCCCAGAGAATAAGTGGTGGAGCTGGGTTTCAAACCCAGGTCTGACGGATTATGGGGCTTGAACTTTAACCCCTGTGAGCACTGCCTGCACTTCAAGCTGCTTTGGTCCCTGAAGATGCTGAACCAGCCTGGGCCCCTGCATTGAGTAGTCAGTCTTATCCTGTGGTGTGAGCTGTGGTCAGCAGGTGGCGCTGTGAGGAAAGAAGTAACAGAGGTTCCTCTGTGGACTTGAACCCTCAATCAGAAATCATCGGGTCAATCAGTTATGTTCATGTCCATGTACATGACATGCTCAGAAAGTTAGACCAATTGTCTGCTCTGATAAGACTATAATTTAAAGGTCATGAAGGGTAGGTTTAGAGTAGAGGATGTGTAGGGATCTAAACAGGAATATTTTTTTCAAAATATATTTTTTATTGATTTCAGAGAGGAAGGAAGAGGGAGAGAGAGAAACATCAATAATGAGAAATAAATATTGATTGGCTGCCTCCTGCACTCCCCGTCCTGGGGTTTGAGCTGCATCCCAGGCATGTGCCCTTGGCCGAAATGAAACCTGGGACCCTGTAGTCCACAGGCCTATGCTCTATCCACGGAACGAAACCAGCTAGGGCTAAATAGGAATAATTCTTGATGTTGAGGGTGTTTGGGCATCCAAAAGAGGTAGAGCCTTATCTGTTTTGGCAGAGGTAGGTACTCTCATTATTTTCAAACGTATCCTCTCTAAGAGGTTATGTTAGATGTATAAGAATTATTAGCGAGCCCTGGCCGGTTTTAGCTCAGTGGTTAGAGCGCCGACGCACGGAACGAAGGGGCACAGGTTTGAATCCTGGTCAAGGACATGTACCTCGGGTGCAGGTTTGATCCCAGGCCCCAGTTGGGATTCATGCGAGAAGCAACCAGTGCATGTGTCTCTCTCACATGGATGTTTCTCTCTCTGTGTCTCTCTCTCTGTGTCTCTCGCCCTCTCTCTTTCTCTGTCTCTCTCTCTCCTCCCGCCTCTTCCACATTCTCTCTAAAGATCAACGGAAAAAATATCCTCCAGTGAGGATTTAAGAAAAAATTATTAGTGAATAGTGGAGGTAGATACTTTTACTACAGAAACATACCATGAAGTGTTCCAAGCTCTTTGAAGAGGAGCAGGAGTTAGTTGTGTGTGAGCCTAGGTGTCAGGGAGCCTGTCATTAAAGTGGATGAGTAAGCCCAGCTGGTGTAGCTCAGTTTGCTGAGTATCGTCCCATGAACCGGGATGTCACGGTTCACTTCCTGGTCAGGGCACGTGCGTGGGTTGCGGGCTCGATTCAGGAGGCAGCCAATCCATGATAGAAACATCATTGATCTTTCCGTTTCTCTCTCCCTCTCCCTTCCTCTCTCTGAAATCAATGAAAACATATTTTTAAAAAAGGATGAGTGAGAAAAGCCAAGTCCTAAGTTAACAAACAGCCTTATTTAATAATTTAACACATTGAAACTGAAAAATCGTCCACCCCATCAGCTCCTAGAGCAATAGAGACTTCTCCTCACGTGCTAAGTAAAGCATTGGCACAAGGGTGCCACTGAATTAACAAAACGGAGTCGGAGCCTCAATGATTCACCGAGTCCTGATTCTGGTTGTGCCGTGGGTATTGTTTCCATCTCTCCTGGGCTGGGCAGGATTCTGATTACCAAGTACGTTTAGCCAATGTAGGGTCATTTGTTATTATTCAGTTCATTGATTGGCTGTTTTGTGTTGTTTTCTTTTTCCCTTCTTCTCTTGGGTTATCTGGGGATAACACTTTAGCTGCTCCGCCCAAAAAGAACAGAAAGAAGAAAAAAGACAAGTCACCAGCGGCCCGCCTGGCTTGGTTGCAGCACCTTCAGTTCTGGTCATCCTCTGACATCCCATCCCCTTCCAAATAGGCTCTCCCTCTTGCAAACACTAGATATTCCTTTCCCTTTACTACTTCCTCACCAAATACCCTCCCTAATTTATGAAACAAACAAACAAAAAAATCATCCAAAAAAAAAAAACACCCATAAAAAACCACCGGTGACCCGTACCGAAAAGCCAGAGGACCCGTAGTGGCCCCCTCCTCCTGACCCCAAAGCAGCTCCCGAGCCTTCAAACTACCAGCGTGCCTTCTGAGGACAACGGCCTCCTCTCCTGTCTGCTTCCGGTGCCTGCAGCGGCTGTAGAACGAGGAAAGAGGTTCCCGGGCTGCTTCCATTTGTTCTGTTAGTGACAACGCTGTGCCAGCCCTAAGGGTCACACACCACATGTGGAACTCCGTCTGGTCCTCCAGCCACTGGTATCATTCGAACAAACCCACTGTGGCCTGTGGATGCTCACAATGCAGTGACAAACCGACTTCCCAGAGGCAGACACTATGTGAGCATGCCCCTTAGAACACGTGTTAGCTACATCACCTCCATTAAAGTGTGTGTGTGCGGGTGCGGGTGAGCAGATACACACACGCACGCACTCTCTCAGGGCTGGGCCCTCGTGGTCCGGAAACTCGACTCCCTTTCCCAGAAGCCTGGTGGTCCCAGGGGAAGCCCAGACCAGCCAGACTCCAAAGACCTTGAGGTCCTGGGTGGACCCTGGAGTCAGGCTCACTGTTAACCCAGAGCGTTGCCAAGCCAGGCCTGGGCCCCACGTCCTGCAGGCCAGGGTGGTCTTCCAGGCAGGTGGCCTCAGGCTTTGCCTCTCTCCAGCTGGCTCCTGGGGCCACAGGGGGACCTGCCTCCCCTGCTCACTTTTCTATAAACACTGGGTCTGCCCGGCCTGGGTGATGGGGCAGAGAAAAGCCCTGCCCGCCCCCTCCCAGCAAGTGGCCACAGTGTGCAGAGGGAGCGTGTGCAAGAGGCAGGTGCAGCCTGATTGGGAAGTGGCTGCAGTGCCCCAGTGTGCCCCATGGAGCTGAGACTTTTATTTATTGTTTCTGAGTGACTTCCTGGGGTAGAAACCACATTTAATATATTACATACATGTGTTCAGCCTCGTGAAATATGTGCTTTGAGGTGTCCCCCAAATATATGTACTACAGGGTGTCCCCCAAATGTAAGCACACTTTCACAGCTGATAACTCAATTTTCACTCCATTTCAGGGTTATAATTGTATTTAATAAACCAAAACCTAAATATTTAACTTACCTGCTTAGTGACTTCTTTGTTCATCCGTCAGTCGGTTTCTTTCGTTGGTCTTGATATTATTTAGCTTGTGTGGGGGTGCCATGAACTAAGAAAAGTGAGGAGGAGGGGGAATTCTTTAACTAACCTGCCTATTAGTGACTTTTTTGTTGCTGAATTTCATTGGCTAAATCTTCAATTAAAGGTTGGTATTTTGTACACTTCAGGCCCAAGCAAGCGCTACTAACTTCATCTGTCAATCTGTTTCTTTTGTTGGTTTTGATATTATTTAACGCTGAGAATAAGGCCTCACAAAAGTATGTAGAGGGAAAAATTGTGAGTAAAGCCATTGCTATATTTTTCAGGGTGCTAAAAGTGTCTGGTAGTCGGTTCCAGGCACTCCAAATTTCCTGTTCGTAGTGGCACTCCTCTTGATTCTCCAAGCGGCACCTTTCCAGATTCTCAAGCTTTGACCTCAAGTCGACAAACACCTGAGCCCAGATACTGTCTTGAAATTCTGCAAGTTGCATCTCCAAATCATCAATTTTCATCCATTGGAAACCATTTAATTCCAAACTACTGTAGATTACTACATCAGGATACTTAATTATTTTCATGGTCTGTTCTAGAGTTCTAAATTGACTAAATCTATCACTAAACTGCTCAAGTAACGAGTCTAAAACATGCTGGTACTTCATATGCAAGAGTTCCATTTCATTTTGTACAGCTGCACTGGCCTTCTCAAAATACTTTGTTACTCGAGGAAAATACTTACAAGTTTTAGTTTCTACATCTCACTTGAAAATTTTAACTTTACTCTCAAAAGCTTTTATGTATCCAAACATAACGTCAATACTTTTGCCAAAACCTTGTAACTTTAAATTCAGTTCATTAATATGAACAGAGAGATCTGTAAAAAGCATCAGGGTGTTGACCCACTTATCATCATTAAGCTGAGGAAAGTTTCCCAGATCCTTATGGTCAAGAAATACCTTAATTTCTTCAAAGCACTCCACAAAGCACTCAAGAACTTTGCCTCGGCTCAGCCATCTTCCATTATTGTACATCAGCAGTCCACTGTAGGTGGAATCAACCTCCAGCAAAAGTGCTGAAAATTCTCACTTGTGAAGGGGGCGAGCAGCTATTAAATTAACTATTTATGTAACAACTGACATTAAGTCATTTAAGTCGGTGAATCCTACCTTGGCACATAAAGCCTCCTGATGGATAATACAATGAAAAGGCACAAGCGGATGTCCAATAGCTTCTGTAAACAATTTGACAAATCCGACTTTTCCCCCCACCATATTTGGTGCCCCATCTGTCGTCACTGTCACAACTTTAGAGATATCAATGCTTAGGTCACGAAATGTTTGTATAACAACCTTACATATTTCGCTTCCTGATTTACTTGTTGACACTGATACTAACTTTATCAACTCTTCTCTCATTGTGAGACCATCAGAATATCGACCAATAATGGCCAACTGAGCATGTGATGTGACATCAGTAGTTTCATCAAGAGAGATCGAAAAATATTTACACTTCCCTATGTCTCTCTTTAATTGAGGTTGTACGTTTGTGTTCAGTTTCATTATTCGCTCTTTTATGATATTTGTACTGAGTGGTAACTCAGATATTCTCTTAATAATTGCATCTTTATTCTGCATATCGTGAAATAGAACTGGTGCACATCTTAGGAGAGTTTCTTTAATAAATTCTCCCTCACTGAGCACTTTTCCATGCTGACCTGTAGAGTGAGCAATGCTCAAACTTGCAGATGTTAAATTTGTAGAGCCTTTCATAAATTTAAGGATGGAATTAGATTGGCTCTTATAAAGGTGTAGCTGCCTGGAAATGTATTCCTTCCTTTCATCCTCACTTTTTTCCAAGAGCTGAGTATGATTAGTTTTCGAAATGTCTATTTATATTCCACGTTCTGCTCACTACCATTTCAGTACATAGAACGCAAAATGATCTGCCATTTTTTTCTATAAAGCCATACATCTTGGTCCATGTCTCTTGAAAGGGTCAGCCACTGCTACTACCACTTCCTTTACTTAACCTTAGCTTTTTATTTTTTGGGTTCTCCATCAGGGGGGCAGTGACAGAAGATAGAATTATAGATAGCTTGTTAGGCCTGCAGGCAATTAGGGGTTAACTAGCCTAACTAACCACAAAATGGTGCATAGAACTGTCTTTTAGGAAAGGGCAGGGTTAATAAGCAGAAATAGGGGTTAATAAGGATGCACAACAGTAATAGTGGTGAAATGGCGTCTGCACTATGGAGCAAGATAGTGTTCCTTATGTGAATTAAAATAGCTGCCGCTATTTCTAATGGCGGGAAACGGCACCCATAGCACACCACAAACCCTCGCCTCTCCCAGCCTCCCCCTCACTTATCTCAGTAATGATGGATTAGAAATCCATGACACCCCAGAACAGTAGATAATGGTTGCTGTGGTTAACTGTTATTTGGTTACTGGTAATGGCAGGGCCCCCAGAGATGCGTCACCCGCTGCGTTCCGCTGCTCCCTGCTCTGCTCATAGAAGTAGGGCAAAGATCCCAGCTTAACCAGAAGTCCCAGAAGTAGACGCTCTGTGCCAGACTTCTGTTGTATTGCCCTACAGATCTCTGGCACAGAGTGTCTCATAGGAGAGGATGAAACATTTGCGACTAGAGTCTCATTTGCGAATATAGTCTTGGAGTTAGAGTCTAACTCCAAAACTCTAGTCGCAAATGTTTCATCCTCAGGAGCAGCAAATGTTTCATCCTCGGCATGTGGCCGCCTCAGCGGCCGCGTGTCCTCAGAAATGGCTACGGGTGTCAGTGCTGACACGCGTGTCATAGGTTCGCCATCACTGCCATAGGGCGTCATTCATGTTTGTCAGGAGTCTGACCTCTGTGTACCTTTTTTGGGGGACACTCCATGTTTATGTTCTATAGGGAGTCATTTGTTTCCGTCGGGAGTCTCACCTGCTGCTGTGTGTTCGGCCGGATTCCTGACACAGTTGTTTCCTCTTGCTACTAAAGGTGCTCATCGTGGGATGGACTAAACCTGGAGATTGGGGTTTTATAAAGATTTTCTTTGTTTGAGCTAAAATACTGAGAAAGAAGTGTTAACATGGTCAATTGTCAAAGTGCTTTGGGTTGTATGTTAAATGGCCATTGATTCTGGAACACAAGGATGGGTTTGTAATAAAATGAGATTTAGAATTGAGTCCTAGTTTTCCTCACCGCTCGTCACTGGTGGCGTTTTTGGGGTGTAGGTTCTCTGGGCTCCCTGCATCAGCACCCCAGTCTGCCCAGCCCCCAGAATCCACCAGCTCCCTTTGCCACAGGTCAGAGCATGGAAAGCGAGGTTTCCTGTTTACCAGGCAACAGCGTTTAAGCTCCTATTAGTTGAATCCCATTTTGATTGGGGATTTATCTCAAACAGGAGCTCAGCTTACAGAGCTCCATTGGATTTTCCCAAGGCTGCTCAACCAGGAAGTGTCAGAAGAAGGAGGGAGGGAGGGAGGCATGTAGCAATCCCCTCCTGGCCTGACCTAGTGGTGTTCTGTGCAGTGGCCGCCTGCATGTGCCCTTCCTTCCTCACCAAACCTCTCCTGTAAGGAGCCTCCTCTCCCTCCTTTCCATTCTTTCCCCAGGTCCTGCCGCTGTGGGAGCCGCCCACTCAGCGAGCTGCCCTCCCCAGTGCTTTGAACCAAACTGAGCAGCGGCACCTTAGGCCTCCTCCCCTGCGCCTTTGGCGTTTGCAGGATCTGACACTGGCCAGTCACCCCTCGGAGCTCTCAGCCTCTGTCCCCTGACTCTCTCCCTTCTGGGACAGCCCTTCAGGGCTCACACTTGCCAGTCGCTCTGTCACTCACTCATTCCTTTCACAAACACTCATTGACCGCTCCTGTGTGCTCACTCCCAGGTTCCACCGTGGAGGCAGCGCCCTCCAGGCCCCTCTGCAGGGCTGACCACCTGCTCCCCTAGCACTGCCCACTCCTGAGCTTCAGACCTGAGGTCGGCTGCCTTAGACCTTCTGCCCAGGCGGCAGGCTTCCTCCACTCTCCCTGGCTCCTTTGGGCTCCCTACTTATCTAAGCACACCAGCTGTCAATCACCGAAGCCAAAAGCCTGTGGTGCGGGCTGGACTCCTCCTCTCTCCACTTCCCACAGGTGGTAGCTCCCCTGAACCTGGGAATGGGTCTGGAATCTGTCCGGCCACCTTAGCTGACTGTGCTCATCCCACGACCCCCGACATCCCTGTCCCTGGGTCTTGGCCGGGGCTTGTGAACTGGTCTGCCTGCCTCATGCAACTCCTCCAGCCAGTCACAGCCTAAGGCACTCTTGATTGGGGCTCAGCTCCTCATGAGCGGCTCACTGGCCCAAGGTCACATAGCCAGTTAGAAGTCACAGTGATGCTTGCACTAGGGGCTGACTGACTCCCCAACTCTAGAGTTCTCTTTCCAGCCCCAAGCAACCTCCCGAGTGACCTGTTTGTAGAAATCCAAAGTCAGACAAGCCTCGCCTGTCACAGGGCCCAGCTCTGGGACCTTCCTGAGGCAGCCACGCGGGTGAGCATCACAGGGTGAGCTAACCAAGAGGACCAGATGCAACTGCACGAGCTGTGCTGCTCTCGGGCCCAGCAACAGGTCAGCAGTCTAGAGTGTGTGTGTGTATGTGAGTGTGTTTGTGTGTGTTTGCGTGCACACACACTGAAGCACATGCGTGTGTGTATATGTGTGAGTCCAAGGGTGATGAGAACACAAGCTGTGACCAAAATCAAGGGCTTGTCTGTGTCTCCTGCCTGGCACTTGTCCCCTCTCCCCTAGGCAGACAGCCTGCTCAGTGCCAGCCCCGAGGGGTCTTGGAAGCCAGGCCCCCGCCTTCTGGCGAGAACATGCTATCACTCTGCCCTCACTAGGGTGGCAGCAGGGACCTCAGCAATTTTTATTTTATAACTAGTCTCGATTTTAATTCCTTCTCACTTTTGCCTCATTGGTTTACTTAGGGTAATGGCTGCCCTGAACTCAAGATATTTGGAGATATTTCACCCAATACAGTCACCATGGTCCTACCTATACCCCTCCCTTCAAAATATGCTGCTGGGCCCTGGTGGTGTTGCTCAGTGGTTGAGCATCGACCTACAAACTAGGCGGTCATGGTTCAATTCCTAGTGAGGGCACATGCCCTGGTAGTGGGCTCCATCCTCTGTAGGGGGCATGCAGGAGGCAGCCGATCAATGATTCTCTCTCATCGTTGATGTTTCTTTCTCTCTCTCCATCTCCCTTGCTCTCTGAAATCAATAAAAATGTCTTTTAAATAAAAGTTAGAAAAATCTTATTGCTTTTATGCATATTATATTACTGAGGTAAATTTTGCTTATCCCCGACTTACAGCGTCATTTCCGAATGATTTCCTCAAACCTGCTGGTATAGTTACTGTGTCCCCACAGTGCCGAGTCCCTTCCACCTTTAAGTGTGAGCTGAGTAATCCTTTTCTGCAGTGGCCTCGCAGCCTAATGCAGGAGATGACTTAGCACAGGATGAGTCTGAAGAGACGTTTCAATGACGTGTCAGGGAAGCTCACAGGAGACCAAGCTCCCAGCCCAAGAGCAGCCTCCATGGTGGGGCGAGAAGGCATCGGGCTGGCGGCTTAGCTTGGAAACTCCTTGGTAGAAATAGAATCTGTTCACCTGTCGATATGTGCGTTTAACCAGGATGGCGACTTTGCAGGTACATGGAGAGTGAAAAACAAGCGATCTTTGTATGTTTGTGCAACTTGAGTATTTGAGGTGTCTTGTTATCCAAGCAATTATCCCTTTTACATGTAAACCAGCTTGATTACATATATATCTTTAATTGATTTCAGAGAGGAAGGCAGAGGGCCAGAGGGATAGAAACATCAGTGATGAGAGAGAACAGTTGGTCAGCTGCCTCCTGCACGCCCCCTAATGGGGATAGTGCCCATGTGCCTTGAGCAGGGATTGAACTGTGACCTTCTGGTTCATGGGTCAATGTACAACTACTAAGCCACACCAGCGGGCGAACCAGCACGACTGTGAGCTTGTAGGGTAGATTGCTTAAATAACTGGTTCCAGTTTTAGTATACGGGCTGCCGACGCGAGCACAGACTGCTTAAAGACATGGCTTGGAGAGCTGCGTTCTCCCGCTGAGGCTGAGATGGGGATTCTCTTTGCTTTGCCTCCTCGGGCTCCTTCCAACACGACGTTGGTGCTTCTCACAGGATGGCTGTTGACAGCTTCTGGTGGCAGCATCATGTGCTTACTGTGGGCAGGAGCTGGCCAGTGCAGCGACAGGTACGGGTGGAAAAGGAGATTGTAGGGACCCGTCTCATCTGTTAATAGGCATCCTTATATCTACACATACATATGACATGGGTATATGTCTACACAGACATGTGATATGCAGACATATCTACATATACATGGCCATCTCAGCTAGTGGCTGAATAAAACTGCTGGACCGGCCAGATAGAGTAGTTACCAATTGGTCTTCTCAATGCCAATGCTTCCTGGACAGGATGGATTAGCTCCATTTCATCCTGATAACAGTACTGAGGAAGGTCTTATGAGCCCTGTTTTAGAGATGAGAAAACTGCAGAACAACCAGCTTATGTACCTTCCCCAAGACCAGTTGGCTGAGCCAGGAATTGAATCCCAGCAGGTCTGGGCAGAAAGACCTGGCTCTTAACCACCAGGCTGCACTGTCTCCTTCACATAGTGAGATGCAAGCATATGCTGGTGAGCAATGTACAGTGGCCAAGGGCAAAGCGTGTGCTGGAGGGCCTCAGAGAGGCAATGGTGCTCTTGAAACCCAGGATGGACACCCCAGGGCTGGCCTTGATGGGCTACAGGGGGCTGTGCAGCGAAGAGAGGCTGGTAAGCCCTGCTGTAAAGGCGTGAAGAGAAAAGATGAAACACATTCACCGCCTTAGGAGGAGCCGGGGCCTCCTGTAAGGGCCTGTGATGTTCTGTCCTCCCCGTGGATGCGCGTCCTGCACGCCCCATTGCCAGTGGGAGTCCAGTGTTGGCCCCTCCAAGGTCATGGTGATTAGCTGTGAAGCTTGCCTGCAGGGGTCAGTGCCTCATCTTGAGGGGCAGCTGGCTTGGGGGCAGAGGTGGGTGTGAGGAGTGACCAGTGGCAGCGCTGGAGAGGACGGGAGGAAGCAAAGTCACAGGACAGGATGGCACAGAATGGGCAGGCCATTTGGTTTCCATCTTAATGGTGGTAAAACACACACAAGGAAACTGACCACGTAGCCAGGTTAAGAGCACAGTTCAGTGGCATTAAGAGCTGCTATACAACCATCCTCCCACCCATCTCCAGAACTTTTTCCATGTTACAAAACTAAAACTTCATTCGCATTAAACTCGAACCCTCTTTGTGCCCCCGCCCCTTTCTCCAAGAGGCCTCCACAGAAAGGAAAAGCATTTCTCCTTCCACTGGCCTCCATCGTGTGAAGCCAGAGGGCGAGCAGGCTTTCTAGAGGGAGCCCTTGTGCCAGCGGCTCTGTCTCCAACCTGATCAAAGGAGAGAGAGAGCCTGGGCCTCCTGGGCTCTGAGGCGTGTGACAAGGATACAAGTTCGCCTGAACCTTCTGCAGTGTGACCAGGATGGCTTTCCGGCTCACGTTCCCACATCCTGCTGACCCCTGGAGACTCAGAGCCATCAGCACCTTTATTAGATGTAAAGTGTGGTTTGTGCCAATGAGACTTGTGGGCCAGGAGCCCTTGCCCACAGAGTACCTTCTTGCATTTTCCCTAAGCTATTTCTAGATGATAACCTGTGACGCACTGGCACATCTTCAAAATACACACACACACACACTCATGCACACACACACTCATGCACACACACACACACTCATGCACACGCACACACTCATGCACACACACTCATGCACACATGCGTGCACACCAGCACCCTGGCCCTACCACTTGCCCTGTTGCACACCCGTCAGCCCCTGTGTCATTCATGGGATGTTGTATGTTTGCAACCAGCCCTTTCACCAGGTCCAGAGAAGCAGAAGTTCCTGTCCAACAACTGCCCTGAATGCCTGGGGAGGGCGCTGACATTCATTCCCTGAGCAGCTACTGTGGGCCAGACCCCTTCCAAGCACTCCGTGGGAATAAACAGATTTACTTCATTTGTTACATGTGCTGACAAAAAGGGTGACAGACTCCCTCTTCCCAACTGCAACCAGAGAAATCATTGGATGAGAGACAGGCATGGGCTCCAGGGTGTAAGACAGAAGGGAGACCCTGTAGAGACCTGGGTGGGGTAGTGAGGGTGCTGAGTATCTGCACGCAGCAATGGAGGAGGTGGGACAGACGGGAGACACGCCTGCTCTTGAGTCTCCCTTGCACAGCCCTGCACACAGGTCCTCAGCCCTCTGGCAGACACCAGCCCTGGTCCACCTGTCAGGGCACAGGATGGGAGGTGCCCAGGGAGGCAGGGATAATAACCCAGTGCCCAAGGCACCCCCTCCACCTGCTCCTCACACCCAGCCTGGAGGCTGCAGCTGGGAGTCCTTCCTCTCCTGTGGCTTCTCTCCAGGAGCATAGGAGACAGTGACCAGGCAGGTGGGCAGGGACCAGAGCTCTCCACACTGCCTTTGAAACGCTCACTCCCGGAAATCAGGGTGAGCGCAAGGTTGGTCCTTCTGGGGCTGCAAGGGAAAATCTCTCCCAGCTTCTGGTGCTGCCAGCTGTCCTGGTTCCCTGGCTTGGAGACCCATCCTCCCCACCCATCTCTGCGTCCAAGTCACTTGACCTTCTTTCTGCGAGTGAGTCTAATTTCCCTCTTACAAGGACACCTGTCACTGCAGTGAGGGCCCACCCTTCCAAGACCCAAGGCCTCCTCTGAACATGATTACATCTGCAAAGGCCCTGTTCCCAAATAAGGCCACGGTCACTATCTCCCACCTTCATGGATTTGGGGACACTGTAGAACACACCTCAGAAGAGGTATCACGCGGCCCAAGGTGGAGTGGAAACACCAGTCTCAGAACAGCAGAGTAGGAATTTCCTGTAAATACTGGTAAACACACGCCCAGGCACAGGGACACATTTTCCTATGGGCATGTTCTCTCCCCCGTCAGTGCACTCGTGTGTGACAAGATTCACGCCCTGCGACAAGCACGGCCCCTTCTGTGGCAGGGCGGGAAGAGGCCTCTGTGCCAGGACCTGCAGGGCTTCCCAGGATGAAGGGAGAACTCATCTCTGCACTCACCACCTCCTCCTGGTACAGCTTGGCTGGAGGAGACACACTGCAGCTGCGCGGTTCCCTGCACTGCCGCCGCCCGCCAGCAGGGGGCCCCGCCCCGCCCCGCCCCTCACAGAGCCCACTCTGTGCCCGGAAGTCCCGCCCCTGCAGGAAGTAACCAGGTGCCTCAGGAAGATGGCAGGGTCCAGGGGCTTAGGAGTGCCTGGCCAGAGTGGCTGCTGACGGCACGGGACCCTGGGGCGGCGGGCGGGGCCCTGAGGCGGCTGACCCTGCGGGGGGAGGGGAGCTGGTGCGGCGACCCCGGAGGGCAGCCCCGCGGGGAGACGTGCTCACTGCGGGGAGTCCGTCCGCTTCTGCAGCAAAGATGGGGAGTGGGGGCCCGGGCACGGGGCGCGGGCTGAGGACCGCCCCGCTCAGGCCCCGTTCTCCGGGGTGGGCCTCCCCGCTCTGCGTGGACCCGCCGCTGAGGGAGGCGCCTTCTGAGTCGGGTTTGTTTCTGAGGAAGACTCCTCCTCACAGGCCAGGCCGCCCTCCCCGCAGAGGGAGATGGAGCCGGCGCCGCCTCCGCCCTGTGTGGCCCCGCTCAGGGCGCTGCTCCAGGGCTGCCCGGGCCCAAGTCCTCCTGTGACGGACCGGGACCCTCCTCAGCCAGAGGCTCTGGGCTCAGACGGAATGTCACCGAGTTTAGTGAAAGCCATCGGCCCTGGCCACCTGCTGCAGGTCCGGCGTCCACTGGACTGAGCACAGGAGGTCACGGGGCCACTTCCCACGCCAACCTGCCCTCCTGGCCTGAGGACACCAGGAAGGACTCGATGCGGGGCCTCATCCTGGTGCCTGGGCGCATGGCGGCCCCTGAAACCTGTGCAGAGCCTTGAGCTCTCCGGGGGCGGCGGCCATTAAGCTCCAGTTCTGTGGTGACAGGAGCGTCCTCGTGGGACCCAGACTGTGTCACGAGCCCAGGGTCCGTCACTGAGCTGCTCTTGAGTCATTTATCAATCAAACATGAGGTCTCTGCAGAGTTGTGTGCAAGTGCCATCGGAACTCATGTTCGTGCTTAGCAACTTCAGCAACAGGAATGGTATTGCTCGTTTTAAATGCTCTCCTAAGTTATAGTTTGTATTGAGGACATCAAATACATTCAGAATTTCAGATATTTGATGAAGTTAAGGAATTTCAATCATGCTTCATGAAAATGATTGTCCGTGTGTTGAAAACGTTCAACCTGAGTATTTTATACATAAATTATTTTTATGTCTGCAGAATTCTAATTTCCCTTTTAAAAAATATATTTCTATTGATTTCAGAGAAGAAGGGAGAGGGAGAGAGAAAAACATCAATGATGAGAGAGAATCTGATGGTCAGCCTCCGGCTGGCCTCACATTGGGGATTGAGCCTGCAACCTGGGCCTGTGCCCTGACCAGGAATCAAACCTCGAGTCCCTAGTTCATAGGTCTACTCTCAACCACTGAGTGATGCCGACTGGGCTAATTTCTCTTTTTTAAGATATATTTGAGCATAATGTTGTCGTCATGGTGTGCTCTTCAGGTTGATTTTCGTGAAGGGGCTCCAGTAGGGAGTTTACAGATTACATTATCATTTGTTACCCACAGAGAATCCCCCGTCTATGGGCGCTGGCCTCTGTGAGGTCACTCCCTCCTGCCCATCTGTGCCTTTCTCTGGAGTCTTCTAGCATTTAGTGTTTGCCCTTCAGCAATGTCACGTGTGTATCACACTCTCACCTGTCTGTCTGAGCTCACCTGCAGCCACAATTGAAGCAGCCCCCCTTAACCGGCTCTTCCCCTCCAGGTTTCCTCTTCCAGCTTCTGATCCTCGGAGTTTAACCTTTTACGTCTAGTGGCCGAGTGGCTGGTCACAGCTGCCAGTTCTGTCTCGGGGTCTTCCTTCCTAGGTCCCGCAGGTCCGCGTTTGTGCAGGTGTCACTTCCCAACTGGACCTTCGACACCGCTCCATGCCTCCTCCAGGCTCAGCGCGCCTTCAGAAGGAGTGCTGTTAGATGGGCAGCCTTGCAGACAGAGCTAGGCGGTGGTCTTTTTCCAGTGAGCCAGATGGCTGCTGGCTGAGGCAGTCCACCTTGACCTAGAAGACGAGAGGGTGTGCTTACAGGGGAGGCTCCAGTGCTCTGGCGGATTGTTCTGTGCTGCATCCAGCAGTCCGTGTGGCCATGTATCCATACTGTACACGCATACTGTTGGATGCAGCACAGAACAATCCGCCAGATTGTTTTTAAAGTTGATGACCCTGCCCTAACGGGTTTGGCTCAGTGGATAGAGTGTCGGCCTGCAGACTCAAGGGTCCCAGGTTTGATTCTGATCAAGGGCATGTACGTTGGTTGCAGGCACATACCCAGTAGGGGGTGTGCAGGAGGCAGCTGGTCGATGTTTCTCTCTCATCGATGTTTCTAACTCTCTATCTCTCTCCCTTCCTCTCTGTAAAAAAATCAATAAAATATATTTTTGAAAAAGAGACTAAAAAAAAAGTGGATGCCCTGTGGGCATGTGTATCCTACCATGTGTATATGGATGCGTTGATTTTAAAAGTACTGACACTTTCAGCATAAACACTTCAGCTTGTTGAAAAGAAGGATCCCTGAGAGGAATTTGCTGTCACGATTGTCAGGTATTGGCGATGACGTTTGGTCTGTTTCATTCGTGCAGGCCAGAGCTCCCTTTCTGGAGACCGCAGTGAGAAAGTTTGATGATGTCTATAAAAAGGGAAGTGAGGGCAAAGAGGGTGGCAGCCTGTTCACCATCATTGCCCATTTGTATGACTTCCACGTGGTACAGTCTCTCCTCATATTCGACATTTTGGAAAAACTTACTGGGAATTGCACAAAGATATGGAACTGATCCTATTACTGCTGAGAAATGTCTTCAGAAGTGATCACAGAGACCCAGGCCAAAGCCAGCAGGGCAGGCAGCAAGTTCCAGGACAAGACCAGGTACCGTGGGTCACTCAACCTGCCTCCTAAGTGCCTCAATCCTCAGAAGCTGACCAGCACATAGAAATAAGTGGGGAAATGCTATGTTTCATTTCCTAGTAATCTGTTATCTTCTGCTTCTGTGATTTGATTTTTTTAATCTTTCAAACTAGAGGCCCAGTGCACAGATTCGGCTCTCCGTCATCCCCCAATGGGTGCCAGATTGCGAGAGGGCACAGGCCGGACCAAGGGACCCCAGTGATGCACCATCAGGGCCGGGAAGGGACCTTGGGAGGGCTCCAGGGCATGTCTGGCCCATCTGGCCCAGTCCCAGTCATCTGGACCCCAGCAGCAAGCTAACCTACCAGTCAGAGCATTAGGTCTAACGGTTGGAGGGACAGTTAGCATATTAGGCTTTTATATAGAGAGACTAGAGGCCCGGTACACAGGATTCGTGTACTGGTGGGGTGGATGGCCTGCAGGGATCTGCCTGCTGTGGAAGCTCCATTCATCCTGATCAGCCTAGCAGTGCTAACACTGTGGGAGTGCACTGACAACCAGGGGACAGCTCCTACATTGAGCATCTGCCCCCTGGTGGTCAGTGAGCATCATAGCGACTGGTCATCATTCTGGTCATTCCACAGTTCAGTCGCTGGGCTTTTATTATATAGGATGTGAACAAGCCTTGTTTTAGTACTAAGAATAGGATATTTTGTGAGTTTAAGAATTCTTAAATGCTCATCTACTTAAAACATGTTTACTGATTTCTTAAATGCTCATCTACTTAAAACATGTTTACTGAGGAAGGTCATGTGGTTCGGGGCTTAGGTATCAGCTCACCTGGATTTCTGGCTAAGCCACTGGACAGCAATGTGACCTGAGCCTTCCAAGCCTCAGTTTCCCCTTCTAGAAAGCAGGTCTGGGCACAGCTCTGACCTTGTTTCCTTTTCTGCAGATCAGAGATAGGGGAGGGCGGGGAAGCCCCTAGGGATGTATGAGAACCAGGAAAAGGGTTCGTGTGGGGCCCACAGGGGAGCAGGGAGGAGGCCTTTGTAAGGACTTGGGCTTTTATCCTGGAGGCACCTGAAGGGTTCTGAGTGGGAAAATGGCCCGGGAAGTGTTTGTGCTAATGGTCCCGTTGGCTACAACGTAGAAAACGGATGTGGTCAGGCAGGTGTACCCCCCTTCAGGGGTCGGAGATGGTGGTGGGAGGATTAGCTCAGTTGGAGTGGGTGTGGGTGTGGGTGTGAGGACTGACCAGGTAGGGCATGGATGGGAGGGAAGGCCCGAGTCAGCCCATGTTCTCAGCTTGGGCCTTCAGTGGACAGGAGTACATGCAGGAGACCTAGGCTCAAAAAGGAAGATGGGCTCTTTTCTGAAATCCCGTAATAGTCACTGGGAGGAGTTGTGGTCTGAGCCCTCCGAGGAGGTCCTGAGGCCCTGAGGTGGCCAGCCTCAGGGTTAGAATCACTGATATTCAGACATTTGAGAAGAAGAGCGGGAGGAAGGTCACCAGAGACAGGCCATAGTGTCACAAAGAAGAAGCTTCCCCTGTATTGAATGCCCAGAGATTAGCTTTACAACACAGAAGTCAGCCTGGCCGACGTGGCTCAGTGGTTGAGCATGGACCTATGAACCAGGAGGCCCTGGTTTGATTCCTGGTTGCAGACTCCATCTCCAGTGTTGGGTGTGCAGGAGGCAACTGATCAATGATTCTCTCTCATCATTGATTTTTCTCTTTCTCCTTCCTCTTTCCACCTTGAAATTATATATATACATACATATATATACATATATATATATGTATATGTTTGTTTTGCGTTGTTTTAATCCTCACTCAAGTATATTTTTCCAATTACTTTTTAGAGAGAGTGGAAGAGAAAGGGAAGACTGAGAGAAATATCAATGTGAGAGACACATATCCATTGGTTGTCTCTTGCACATGCCCCAACCAGGGCCTGAGCCAGGGAGGAGCCTGCATCCTAAGTACGCCCTTGACTGGAATTGAACCCAAGATGCCCCATCCACAGGCTGACGCTCTATCCACTGAGCCAATCCCGGTGGGGATATATATATATATATATATATATATATATATATATATATATATATATATAATTGGTTTCAGAGAGGAAAGGAGACGGGGGAGGGAGAGAGAAACATCAATAAGAGAATCATTGATTGGCTGCCTCCTGCTTACTCCACACTGGGGATTAAGCCCACAATTGGGGCATGTGCCCTGACCTGGAATTAAATCATGACCACCTGGCTCATAGGTCAACACTCAGCCACTAAGCCAGGCCAACTAGGTTCAGGTGCCAGTAAAAATACTTGTATAAATAAAAAAATGGTATTGCCGGTTTAGTTCTCTTCAAGGTATTCTTTGAAACTATTGGGAAATTTGGTAAGAATTTAGAAGTTAAAATTTGACAATTACCTTCTAAGATGTAATGGAACCCATTCTTTCTTTAAATCCTATCCCAGGGATATGATTCCTGATTTGAAAGAGAGAGAGAGAATCGATGATGTTAGAGAAATGCATCAGTTGGTTGCCTCTCATATGCACCCCCACTGGGGACTGAACGCCCAACCTAGGTATGTGCCTTGACTGGGAATTGAACCCACAGTCTTCCATGTACAGAATGATGACCCACCCAACTGAGCCACCCCAGTCTGGTCATGGAACCAATATTTAGAAAAGAAAACCTTATATTCCTCCTAAGATTTCTGCATATTGAAAGTCCAAAGTACAGCTAAGTCAATGGGAATTGATGGAACATTATGATGACTTTGAGTGGGTTAAAGGAGATATGATGTATACAACATGCTCATCGCTGTGCCAGGCCAGAACTCACTCTTTTGTGGTTTCAGTCAACCTCATCCTGTTTTCTGTGTCATTGTTATGTATTTTCCCTAAAATAGCTCTAGGTTTATAAATTTTGCATCATTTCTCTGAAACATTGGCCCAAAAATTTGGGAGCAGAGAATTTAAAATTGTAGCATCCACTTAATATCTCACTGGCGTAAGCTCATAAATCCGACCATTATTGCAATCTTGATTTGCATAATGATGATAAAGAAGTAATTGTCAATATATCAAGATTCTTTCTTTTTTTATCCTACTGGAGGATATTTTTCCATTAATTTTTAGAGAGAGGGAAAGACAGAGAGAAACATTGATATCAGAGAAACACATCGATTGGTTGCCTCTAGCAACCCTCCGGGCCTGGGAGGAGTCTGCAACCAAAGTACATGCCCTTGACTGGAACTGCACCAGGGACCCTTCATTCTGCTGGTGGACACTATCAACTGAGCCAAACCAGCTAGGAAAAGATTCTTTCAATGTATAAGTTATTTGCTGTGTTCTCAGTTCCGGTAACTACATCTGTAAATTTGTTTCCAATATTGTTTGACATCATTTTAAATCTCATTATGCTTCCCACAAATGAAGACTATTACATTTATGAGACAGGTTCTATAAGAGAACTTGATTGAAGTAGTTATGAAATAATAACACCTTTAGGTGGCATTCTTTTTATTTCTGTTCTTTTCTTAGGGGCAGGAATAGAATATTACAGACAAGCTATAAATATAAGAAATATTACTAGTAACCATGCTCTGTTAACCATGATTGTTCTCTTTTGATTAGAGAAAGCACGTTCTAATCTGTTTGAGAGTTGTACGCTCTGGGGCATGGGAGCTAACATGGGAATGCAGCTCCCGCGAATGGCCTAGATCAGTGATGGGCAACCTTTTGAGCTTGGTGTGTCAAACTTCGCCAAAAAACAGAGCATAACTCGGGTAGTGTATCACTTTGAGGAAAAAACATTATTTCGCAAATGTTTCATCCTCAGGAGCAGCAAATGTTTCATCCTCGGCATGCGGCCGCCTGAGCGGCCGCGTGTCATCAGAAATGGCTACGCGTGTCAGTGCTGACACGCGTGTCATAGGTTCACCATCACTGGCCTAGATTAACAACTTTTGTTGACTGTATTCTGGTCCCTGCGGCCCCCCCCCCCCCCCGCCCTCTACCAACTCCAGCCCGCATTACAAGTAACTTGTAACCACTGTACCTTGCCTACTTTCCCATGCGTGTAATTTCTACTTTCCCATGGAATCTGTGTCATTCTACCCAACATCAGCAGCTGGCTTATGGGAGAGTAGAGCAGATGTTTGTGGATGACCTGCTGCTCTCCCATTGTGCCCACATGAATGGAATAAACGCCATATAGGAGCCAACCCAGTGTCTGCTACATTCGATCAAGTAGTAACCAGCAGCCTGGACCCATTGGTTGTCCAGTGTCACTTTAAGTAATTTCATAACAGTTATTGGAACTGGATTAATTAATAAAAATGCCAATCAGTACTATTTTTCCCTCTAACATAAGTCCAAATATCTCATTTACTTAAAATTTTAAAAAAATTTTTAAATGAAGACTGAGTTTTTTAATTAACCCAAGTAATACCATTACTAGTTTAGAAATAATTAAAACACTTTTAGTGCATTGGTTGACAGCCTAAATGTTTCAATTCTGTTCTGAGGATACCTGCATATTTGTTCTCTAAATGACTTTCTTGCATGTGCTAATTTAATACTCCTTGCACAGAGAGCTATGTACAATATCTTTTTGATAAAATATTTTCCAGTCCGGCCAGTGTGGTTCAGTGATTGAGCATCAAACTATGAACCAGGAAATCAAGGTTGATACCTGGTCAGGGCACATTCCCGGGTTGGGGGCTCGATCCCCTTTATGGGGCGTGCAGGAGGCAGCCGATCAATGATTCTTTCTCAGCATTGATGTTTCTATCTCTCCCTCCTCCTCCTTTCCCCTCTGAACTAATAAATATATATTTTTAAAAGTAAGTAAATAAAGTATTTTCCAAATATACAGCTTTACTTTGCTCATTTTTCTAGTAAACTACACATTAATGAATGGTCTGTCAAATTGTTTTTTAGGCAGTTGACTGGTGAAGTTCAGATTTTCTAATGTATGAACTATTCACAGTTGATGATGAGAAGAATTTCGGAGCTGAGCTCTCTAGGTAAGACTCCACAAAATAAAAGAAATATGTTGTTATCTAAAAGCAATGGATCAAATTTCTGTAATTTGGCTGATGGAAAGCAATAATTTTTAGAAATGTGGATAGACAAAATTAAAATTAAGTGGTTAATGTTTATTTTTATTGATGTAGGATATATATATTTATAACCTTTATGATTCTTTATATTTTCTATGCCCAGATAGATGTTAAGTTTCATAGGGAGAGGGTCCTAATTTTTGTGTCTTCCAAAGCAGTTAACATGGGGCGTGAGCCACTGGCAGAGTCGTTTAGAATGCAGGGCATAGGGCCGTTTGGAATGGGGGGTATGGCAACAGCGGAATGTGTGGTGCTGAGTCGGTGGGCGTGGAGTCGGTTGGGCGTGGAGGCGTGGAGGCGTGGAGTTGGTGGGTGCGAAGTCTGTGGGTGCGGATTCGGTGTGTGAAGAGTCGGTGTGTGAAGAGTCGGTGGACGTAGAGGCAGTGAACTTAGAGTCAAGTGAACTTAGAGTCGGTGAGCGCGGAGTTGGTGAGTGCAGAGCCTCTTCATATGTAAGAAGGGACTGTCCCTGCCTCCCCCTCGGGGCTGCTGTGAAGAGTGAATGTGCAAGGACAGAGGGCACCCAGTGCAGGGCTGGGGATGGGCAGAGAGACGGTGCCCAGGTGAATCCAGGGTGTGTGAGCCAGCCCTTCCTGCTGCCAGGCCTTGATCAGGACTATGTCCACTGATGGGAGGTCCACGGCTTCCCTTCTGCCAAGAATCTTGGGTTCTGGCCCCTGCAGGAAAAATGAACACGAGATGGAAAAGCAGCAGCTACTGCCCACTCCCCGTCACTAGAACCCATGAGTGGGGCCAGCCTTGGAAAACTGCCCACTGAGAGCAACGGTCACATCCCATGTATGCGTGTTCCCAAACTGTGAAGGCATTCAGGGCAGACTCAGCCCCCTAAGACACCGAGTGGTTCTGGGAGGGCTCCTGGGGCGGGAGCAGAAATGAGGGGAAAGAGCTGAATGGCTCCCCCATGTGTGCTGGGCACTGGGACAGGAGTAAGTCCAGCAGACTCCTCCCGTGAGGGGGCCTGTGAGGGACCCAGCATGTGTCCCACACCCAGCATGTGCCTGACACCCAGAGGCCCATAGTATTGTTAGTTGTGTCTTAGCCCTCATGTCCAGGAAACTGCTGAGAGCTGCCAAGAGCTGTTGGCTTTCCAAGAGGACGTGTGTGAACTGTTCAGATACGAACTGTGTGTTGAACAAAAGCTCACCCGAATAGCCATTTATTTCCAGCACCCAGATCAGTGGAGTGACTATGGAATCGAGAGGCCTAGACTCAGCCCTGAAACGCGGGATACACCCTTAGCCCAATCCCTTCCTTGTAAAGGAAACGGCTCAGCAAGTCCCATGCCTGGTGCACTCGTCCAATAGACAAGGCTGTACATGTCAGACACTCTCTCGCCACGTGTACAACGGATTGGGGCACTTTTAGGGTTATGTTGTGCCCTTCTCTGACTTTCTCTTAGTGGGTTGGGATTGCTGTCTACGCAGTGACCTGCTGACGCTGAAGAGTTGCTTGCTTAGCTCAGCAGCTTGAGTGGGCAACACATAAGGTCCTCAAAACAGACAGGGCCTTCCTGGCGGGGGCCAGTGCCCCAATTGCAGGCTCCATGCCCAGGGGTGGCCAGTGGGAGGCAGCTGATCAATGATTCTCTCATCATTGCTGTTTCTATCTCTCCCTCTACCTTCCTCTCTGAGATAAATCTATATATATATAAAAACCAAGGTGACCAGACGACTGGTCATTAGCTATGACACACACTGACGCCCAGAGGGCAGATGCTCAACACAGGAGCTGCCGAGCTGCTGTCACTTAGTAGTGGGGTTCTCGGGTGATGCACCCGGAACCAGAGAGGAGGGAGACCAGTTCTGGGGTGTGTCACCCGAGAACCACCCTCTCCCAATCTGGGACCCCCTAGGGAGATGTCTGAGAGCCAGTTTCAGCCTGATCCCACAGGCCAGGCCAACGGACCCCAATGGTGCACAAATTCATGCACTGGGACTCTAGTATGTATATGTATACTTAAACAAACAAACAAACAAACAAAACAACAGATAGGGCCTGACTGCTGTGTTGCTTTTCTGTAACAACGGGTGTCTCTGAGTGACTATTGCAAAAAGGGTCTCTACTGGTGTATAGGATGTTGTTTAAGCTGTGCTTTAGGAGTCTCTACAGCCTATGCAAGATATGTTAAACCTGCTGAGGGGCTGCAGAGCTGCCATTCATCATATTACTTGCTTGAAAGCCCTGTGCTGTACGCCACTTTGTTCAAACACCACTCAGAGACTTTGGGCGTCTTCATCACCTAGGTCACTGGGTCAGCGTGTGTTTAGAGCCTGTAGGTCTCCCAGCTGGGCCCTGTGTTGGAGTCACTTCTGTGCAGCTATGTTTTTGGAAGTGAGCAGGTGCATAGAGGCCCTTCATCCTGGGGAATGAGGGTGGGTGCATGGGGGAGGGCCTGTCCAGAGGATGGCATGGGGGCATCCTCACCTCTCCCTCTTTGTGCACTAGGATCGTGGACACATCCCCCAGCAGTTCCTTGAGGAGCTGCTGGGGGACAGCATGGCCCTCGAGGCTGAACACATCCCCAGGATGAACCAACCCGCCCACCTGAGCTGGGAGATGGAGCAGCTGTCAGAAGGTGGGTAGCAGCCCCTGCTGCCTGGGAGCCAGGCAGGTTGCACGTTCTCCCTCATCCAGGGAGCTGAGCCCTTGGCTCTGAATCTCATGTGTGAGCCCATCCTCACCCCAAGTGAATAGGGTTTTATTCAAGGGCCATTTGGAACTGTTTCATTGCAATTCTCCCCAAGGGGAACTTGAAGGGTCTGGTGGCCTTGAAGTCAGGACATGAACTACAAAGTAAGTGTTGCCAGATTTCTCAGCTCCCATGCCAACAGTCCCAGGAGCTTCCAGATGACAGCACGCTGACACCCAGGGGATGTCTTTGATCTGTCATGGGGGTTTGAAAACTCTGCATGGCAGGAGCCTTCCCCAGAGGTCACAAACCTCCAGTATCACTAACCCTGGGCATGATTTCCTCCGTTCATCCCATAATCGGGCAGATGGGTGCAGTCTGTTCTCTGTCTCCCTGGGCAGGGGCTGCTAAGTGTCTCCTTCTCAGGGGAGCCAGGCCTCTTCCCCTCCCTCTTGTGCGTGCCCCCTCACAGCCCCCAGAGGAGGTGTGGGGTTGGCCAGGGGAAGATGGGTGGCGAGGCAGGCAGTGCACTGGCAAACAAGTAACCAGTTCCTGTGCTCAGCAACATCACATGTGCACCTGAGTGCAGGAGGGCCTTGGGCTGGTTTTGTGGGTGGGGGAGATGCTGCTTTTCCAATTCTGATCCACATTCCTAAGCATCATGGGGAGGCTGTTGAAAGCAGCTGGGTATTCCTTCTCTTCAAGGGTTCCCATCGGTTCCAAACCTAAAATCAGTTCATTGAACTCTGAATCTGTGTGAGAAGTCAGTTCTTTCTGTGGTTTGGTGTCTCAGCACTCCTGGGACCAAGGGTGGGCAAATCAGAGATCCCTGCTCTGGGAGTTCAGGTTCATAGGGAGGACACTGCCGCCTGGTGGAAGGCAGGAGTGGTGCCGGCTGGCAGGGACCTCTCAGACCTAATGTTTCTGTGAGAGACCAGGGAGGCTGGGGGGTTGGCCAGCCTCCCTGACTCAGGCACTCTGTGTAGTTTGTGAGCTCTTTCAGGTGGCTTCTTGAGTCAGAAAGGCCTGGCCTTAAGTCCTGGCTCCTCCACCTGTTAGCCAGGTGACCTCTTTTAAACCTCAGGTTTCTTATCTGCAAAATGGGAGTAGTGAAGCTGCCTCACAGGATTCCTATGCGAATCTCATGAGAGGAGACAGTGAAGCGTTAGGTTGTGCCTGGCCCCCGGGGCACCAACAAAGGATGGCTGTCCTCTTCGTCCTTGTTGAATTAAAAGATTCCCATTGCTCCGGATGTTGGGGTGCTTGTGAGCACAGCACCCAGTAGAGAACCATCGGTTGTTTTCCCAGTATACTGTTGTGTCACCTCAAGAGCCTGGGAGGAAATGAGGCTGGTCATGAGCTCCACTGCTGCACTTGGAGGTCCCTCACGATCATTTCCCAGGAGCACAGAGCCGAGGTGTGAGGCACTGAGTGAGTCAGGAGGTGGGCGGGGTGAGTTGCAGGACAGTGGGGACGCATCTAATGCCACAGAACCATCGCTGAAAATTAGCCAAAACGGTAAAACCCGTGTTGTATATATATATGTCACTCCAATCTTCTTACATATGTATTTTTTAATTGATTTCAGAAAGGGAGAGGGAGGGAGAGAGAGAGAGAAACATCAAATATGAACGAGAGTCTTTGATCGGCTGCCTCCTGCATGCCCCATACTAGGCATGGAGCCCTTAACCCGGGCATATGCCCTGACCTTGAATTGAACCATGACCTCCTGGTTCATAGGTTGGCACTCTACCACTGAGCCACGCTGACTGGGCTCACCCCAGTTTAAAAACTGTTATTTTTAAAACGAAGGCTGCAAAGGTGCCACCTGAATGAGCACAGGGTGTGACTGAGTGGCGTTTTCGGCTTTTAGTGTCATTGGTCACCTTGTCAGGATGAGGCCCTTGGTGTGTTTCCATGTGTTGACAGCAGGCGTGTTGGTCTGTGGTGTGTGCAGAGCTGGATTTGGGCCACGGAGGTTCATGTGCTCCACCGCTGAGCTGCCTGCTTCTTGGGGTCTTCAGTCTGTCCTGGCTTCTTGGGTCTGTGCTGCTCTCCTTGGTGGGCGATGGGAACATCCACTTCAGGTGCTGCGGTGACAGCCAGCGTCCCCGCTAGGTGCTTCCAGCCCCGTGGGGGTGAACAGGAAGCAGGTGGGGTGCAGCCCTAGGAGCAGTGCAGTGGGATAAGGCTCCCAGGGCTGAGGATGTGGGCCTGGAGGGACAGGTGAGGGAGCACCCCGACCCCTCATCCATTCATTTACCTACAGTCATGCCCCTGCTTGTGTCAGGAAGGGGCCGAGATCTCCCATTCTTTTCGGGTCTCTGCTTCTTTTCTGTTCTGCGTTCAAGGTGCTTAAAATTAGATTCCCATTGCTCCGGATGTTGGGGTGCTTGTGAGCACAGCACCCAGTAGAAAAGCAAAGGAGGAAATCTGCCTTCCTTTGTCTTTAGCTTATGTTGATCTCGCTTAGACTTTTTCAAGCAATTTAGATATACTGTCTCATTCTTTTTTCAAAGCAATTGTACATGTACAAACTGAAATCTCTGTCCGACGGCCCTGTCCAGGGCTGGTAAGTACTGGGCATGCTTGCCCCAGAGCCTCTACCACCTGCAGACATACTGGTCAATTATCACGCCCCCCACACCCTTAGCTGAGCCACCCAGACCCCCACCACTCTGAGGGCTGGCACAGAAAATGAACGCCATCTCTTTGCCATCTCTGTTAGTCTCTGAAATCCTTGACTTGAGGATCTGGTTAGAACTTGGTAAAAAGTGGTTCCAGCTGTTTTACCATCTTGAGGTTTTGCATTGGCCTCTCCACCGTCACCTTCTTTCTTCTTAAGCTCTGGGTTGCTTCCCTACCAGGCCCCCGCTGAGGCAGCAGAGGGGCCATAACCGCCTGAGGAACCCTCAGGTGCCGACAGCAACAGCACCCTGTGAACAATGGAGGGCACCCAGCCGACCATCCCAGGCCCCTCAGACCTAGGGCTCTGGATGATGGCTGTCTCAGGGCCGGAGGCAGAGAGTGGAAGCCGAGGCCCTGGAATCTGGGCTCTGACTGGACTTTGCTCTTTAGCCTCCAACCGTACCAGACAGTTGAAAAATGAAAAACAGACCCTCGAGGGCACGGCCCAGGAGTTGCGGGGTGGCTCCGTGGCCCTGCAGGAGAGGAGCGTCAAGTCCCCGGAGCTACAGGAGGAGAACCAGATGCTCCGGAAGCAGGTAACCATGGGTGGTGTCTAGAACATACGGGTAAGCAGGTGGCCAGGTGGAGCACCCGGGTGTCGGTGAGGATGCGCAGCTGGGAGAAACGCGGAATGCAGGGCAGCCCCAGTAGCGGGACACGAGTCCTCATGGACCAGAGTCCCTTAGGCAGCATGGCGTGTCCCTGCAGCACAGTGAGCGGACACTATAGACGTCTGTGTGCCCCATTGCCTTCATCTTCATCTGTGACATGGGGTTACTGACGTGCCTCGTGTAGGTGGTGTGAGGATCGTATGAGTTAGTGTGGGTAAAGGGTCCCAGCACATAGTAAGTGCTCACGGAAAGGAGAACAGTGCCCTGTTAGTCAGCACAGGGCGGACCTGGGAGGGAAGCAGTGGTGGAAGCCACGCACGTGTGTGTAGGACCTCGGAGGGGCCGCTTCACGGCTGGGTCTTGGCCCTGCAGATGGAGGAGTTGCAGTTGCAGCTACAGCTGGAAAAGGGCAAGAGCCAGGAGTGGGAGACCCTCACTGAGGAGCTCGTGAACGAACTAGAGCAGCTGCTCAACGAAGTTGGCACCCTGAAGGCGGACAGAGCCCTGCAGGTAGGCGCCCCCTGGCACCCCTGCCTGCAAGGGGGAGCGTCCAGGATCACAGCTCTGTCCTGGTCATTGATCAGTGATTCCTGGGTGACCAGTTTCCTCACTCACCTGCAGCTCAGAGCAGCAATCCTCAGCTGCAGCAGGGGGATGGGGACAGGTATCACCTCCCAGGGACACTGGCCATCTTGTGTTTGATTGACAGGACTTGGGGGAAGAGGGGGAGGTGCTCCTGGCTGTGGTGCAGTGAGGCCAGGAATGCTGCTAAATGTCCTGCAGCCCCTGGGACAAACAAGGATCCCGCTCCATATGTCCAGGGGTCACCCTGAGAACCCTGGCACACCTCCAGGGTGGATCTGCCTGGCACTACAACAAGTGCCATGGAAGGGAGCCCAGCGCTGGGGCAGTGGCTCAGTGACATCAGGCAGGGGCCAGGCTTCCCTCTTCCCGCTCTGCCAGCCTTGGCAGTGACTGTTGTACCTCCCCAAGTGGGCAGGAAGGTTTTTCCTTGAGAAAAGGCCTGTGAAAGTGTTCTGTGGGGTGACACGTTTGGTCTTTGCTTTAAAGTTCGCTCCATGAAATGGACTTTGACACGGGCTGGGTCTTTGGCTCTGCAGATGGCAGAGTTGGAGATGCAACTCCAGATCGAAAAGGAAAATGGCCAGAACTTGGAAGCCATCAATAAAGAGCTGTTGAAAGATCTAAAGCAGGTGCTCGACACTGTAGTCACCCTGAAGATGGAGGCCTCACAGGTAGGCCCTCCAGAGCACATGCCTCCCCTGGTACCCCTGGCTGCAAGGGGGAGCGTCCAGGATCACAGGTGTGTCCTGGTCATTGATCAGTGGTCCCTGCGTGACTGGTTTCCTCATTCAGCTGCAGCTCAGACCAGCATTTCTCAGCTGGGGCAAGGGGATAGGGACAGGTGTTGCCTCCCAGGAACACTGGCCATCTTGGTTTTGATTGGCAGGATTTGGGAGAGGGGAAGGGAGGTGCTCCTGGCTGTCTTGGGTGCATGGTTGTTGTGTAAATATCTGGGTAAATTGGTTGGTAATGTTGTTCAGATATTCTATATCCTTACTCATTGTCTATTCCTCTCTTTTTCAATAGGCTTTTCAAAGTAGTCAGAGAGGGCACCCGATGAGTTTATGCAGAGACAGGGCACAAGTTTCCCAAAAAAGGTCACGTGTATGGAGGGGGCACAGGTGTCAGTGTAGCACCATGTGATAGTCCGTCTATGCTCTGGGCCCTTCCCAGCACAGTTCCTTAAGTGCTGGCTGAACTGTCTTCAGCACAGCTGGGTTTTGCCTGCCCTGAGGGTCCCTGCTATTTTGGTGCCTTCAACTTGCCCTGCTCTTGGCCCCTCACTGCTTTTGGGGGTGCGGGGATGCAGAGTCTTTGACTCCCAGGACCTGCACCCGATGAGGCATCATCACCTTTTCCGTCCTGGCAGGTGGATCCTTCCTCCAAGAACCAGCAGGAGGCCAAGGACAGGGAGCTGGAGGAGCTGTACGAGCTGCTGGGGCAGCTGATTGAAGCCCATGAGGCCCTGCTGCAGGACCACGGGAGCCTGGGGGCGCTCCATGAGCACCTGTGTGGGCAGTACCAGGCCCTCATGGAGGAGCACAGCCGCCACAAGACCCTGCTGCGTGGTTCTCTAGAAATGGAGAGCAAGGCGTTCAGACTCAGGTGGGTGCCGGCAACTGTTGGGGTGACTAGTGAGCTCTGCAGGCCTTATGCTTCAGGCCCTAGAAGGGTAATATGCTAATTAGTCCAACCAGACATCCTCCCGGATGTCCTGAGAAAGCCGGGGCCTGAGCAAAGCCGCCGGGGTCCCGGGTGCCTGCAGCTGCCCAGAGGGATGGAAACCAGGGTTCTGGGCTCCTGCGGCTCGCTGGAGGAGGGAAGCCTGGATCCTGGGTGCGGTAGCTGAGGCAAAGACTTTTAGGGGCATTCAGGCAGGCAGGAGAGGAGTTAGGGGCAATCAGACCAGCTGGGGAGCAGTTAGGGGCAATAAGGCAAGCAGGCAGAGGTGGTTAGGGACAATCAGGCAGGCAGGCAGAGGTGATTAGAGGCAATCAGGCAGACAGGCAGAGTGTTTAGGGGCGATCAGGCAAGGAGGAAGGGAGCGGTTAGGAGCCAGCAGTCCTGGATTGCGAGAGGGATGTCCAAGGGGTCTGAGATTGGAGAGGTTCCAGGCTGGGCTGAGGGACCCCTCCGCCTCCTCCCCCTTCACAAATTTCGTGCACCGGGCCTCTCGTGATATACTTAATGTCTGCTCACATGTGGAAGGTTTGTGCAAGTGGAATCTGACTGGCTCTGAAGGAAGAGTTCATTGTCCTTCTGCCGGTAGCTCCTTGCTTGGTAGACCTCCTGTGTTACTCAGTGGTTTTGCTGGTTGCACAGATAGCTGGAGCCCTTGGTCTGTCTGCAGCAGGGCTGCAGTGTGGGAGGTGGATGTGCCTGGAGCCCATGCTGCTGACCCTGTGTTCATTTCACTTGACGCCTGACTGGCACCCTCACTACTTTGTTCCCAGCACACATTTCCTGGGTGTCAAGCCTCGTCCCGGAGACTCAGTGGGGAGTGAGACTCACAGTTTCTGCCTTGCTGTAGGGTGGTTACCAACGTTTGGAATGTGCTTGATCCGTGTGCTTTCTAGGACACAACAGGGAAGCAGGAGTTGGGAACCCTAATGGTCCATGCCCGATTTGTCAACCCTGGATGACTTTTTCCAGAATCGTTAACCTGGATGAGAAAGATCACTGCCCTGAAAGCCAGGCAGATCCCCCACCCCCACTTGCCACTACCCACGTCGGGGCAGCCTCCACCTGTGGCTAAAGGCCACAGGACGCTTGTCTTTCAGCAGCTGTCACTGCCGGTTTCCAAGTCTGAGTCCCCCCAAGTCTTGGCTCCAGGTGGATGGTACTAGTACAGCTGATGGGGGTGGTAGAGTGGAGGCGGAGGGCTGCAGACAGAGGCTGCAAACCCTGGAACCCTGGGTGGTCTCTGTCAGCCTGTCTCTGGATGTGAAAAAGTCAGGAAGGTGGTCTGGATACGGATTTGTCTGTGTGGGATGAGTGAAAGGGGATGACTCACGAGGAGCTGCCGAGTCACCCTGAACAGGGGAGGAT
Source organism: Cnephaeus nilssonii (assembly GCF_951640355.1). Lineage (NCBI taxonomy): Eukaryota > Metazoa > Chordata > Mammalia > Chiroptera > Vespertilionidae > Cnephaeus > Cnephaeus nilssonii. The sequence goes on along the minus strand of NC_137075.1, from coordinate 102,006,950 downwards.
CCAGCAGGTGGGAGGGACAGCCATGGGCTGGTCAGGGACTCCCCCTTGTTCTCTGCAGCCCTCCAGAGAGGCTGTGCGGGACCCTATAAATACTGAGGCAGGGAGAAAATAAAAGCCTTGAGCTGATGGGGATCTGAGGAAGAGTGAAAGTGTGGACTGGGGTGCCTGGAGGAGCAGGGTGTGAGTTTGCACGTGCCTGTGTGCCACTGGCCCCTGGCAGCTGCTGGGGCCCCAGCAGGCAAGCCTCTGGCCCCCATGCTGCCTGGCTCAGCACAGGGAGACTCTGTTCACGAGGTGGGTGGTGGGCTCATCTGGCTCCGGTGAGGGGGGGTCAGCTGTCACGTGGGTAGAATTCCCTGAATATGTGCTAGTTTCTTTGAGACGTGCGAGTTCAGAAAACAGTGTTGGTGTTCCCAGCGGGCTAACGGAGAGAGGCTGCTTAGACTGGGACTGGAAGGGACCCTGGAGAAGGGTCGTGTGGGAGGAGGGACACTCAGCTCCCGGGCTGGAGGAGACCCGTGTCCATCCCCGCCTCCCTCAGCTCTGCAGAGAGAAGCCGCTCACAGAGGCGGTGCAGTCTCCTGTCTGTGGGTGCCTAGCGGGTGTGTTTCCCTCCTCAGGGAACAGGACCAGCTCCAGCACGAGACAGCACTGCAGGAGCTGAGGAACCTCCTGAGCACCGAGAGGGAGGCTCTGAAACAGCAGCAGGAGTTGAACGCCCAGGCTGCTCAAGAGAAGCAGAGGCTGCAGCAGGAGGTCCATAGGTAACCGCCTCTGCCCCTGCTGTGGCATCTGCCAGGTTTCATTCAGATCAGCTCACTCAGCACCCACTGAGCTAAGCTCAAGCGAGTCTCCTGGTAATGGTGTATCTTTCCCATCCCTGTCACGGTCACAGCTGGACGGTCACAAGGTAAAGGCACGCCAGCTGGCTGGATGGAAGGATAGCAACACTGGGATGCTGCATTGTCTAGGCTTGGATGGCCTCCCCTCCCACCTTGATGATGGTGATGACTGTATTGGGCATGGGCCCCTTCATCCTCTAACAGCAGCCATCCCGTGAGGGAGAGACGCTCGGTCCTCGGCATTCATGCATTCCCTACTGGTGAATTCACCCCCTCGCTGAAATGCACTTGAACCCCCAAATCGGTAGTCGTGGCCTTTCATGGGCCAGTCCAGACTGTGAGATACTGGAGTCGCCTGATGGGCACGTTTGCAGATGAAGTTGAACAAGACCTTTGGCTCCTGCCTTGTTTCAGCTCTCACACTGCAAACCAGTGTCCCTTCAGTGGTCCATTGAGTGCCATGGAGTTCTATTTTTGTGCTTTTTGGTGGTGACATCGCTGTTTGAAATGGACCCCAAATGGAGTGCTGAAGTGCTGTCTAGTGTCCCCAAGTGCAAGGCTGCGCTGGGCCTCATGGGGAATAAAGCAGCGGCACATGAGGCTCATTTTGGGCCCGAATGTGGTGCTCTTGGCTGTGAGTATATTACACAAGGCGTCTTGACGACTTGATCCATTGACAAAAATGTGACCAGAGACTCACAGGAACCAGCGGGGACAGATTCAGTATCCACTAAATGAGTGTTCTCGGTGGCTTGATAGGACATTATACCGTGAATCATGAGAATTGACTGCACTATTGTTATTCCTTTTCTTAAAAAAAAAAATACACACCCTCTGAGAGCTGTGAGCTGAGAGTCAAACCCGGGATGCCAGGTCATCCTTTTTTTAATTTTTCTTATTTTAATCCTTACCCCAGGATAATTTTTCCATTGACTTTTAGGGAGAGTTAAAGGGAGGGAAGGAGAGGGGGAGAGAGAGAGAGAAACATCGATGTGAGAGTGTCACATCTCTTGGATATCTACAGCACACAACCCAAGTACACTGGGGAACAAACCCGCAACCCAGGTCTGTTCCCTGGACTGAGACTTGAACCCATGACCCTTCTGTACATGGGCTGATGCTGGAACGGCTGAGCCACACCTGCCAGGGCCTTTTGTTTATGCTTTCTCCCCACCCTCTGAGGAGCTAGATATTTGAATGTTGATGTGAAACTTAAAATTTTTAAATATTAATGAACTAATTAATTTACATTGAAAAAGACAGGTGATGGGGGCCAAACAGGACACATCTGTGTTCAAATTGAGTCCATGAGCCTATGGTCATGTGAGTGTTCTGGTATAAATCTTTCCCTGGAATCCAGTCGGGCAGTTATGATGACGACGACGACGATGATGATGATGATGATTTCAGTGGATTTACATAACACTCCTGAATCTCATATTTTACTTGTCTCAGGAGTTGGAATTAGAAAGGGACTTGGAATTGGGGAGAAGAGCTGGGCATGTTTTATATAGATTTAGAGCAAAACCGTTCTGATTCCACGTATTTCAAAGGCATTTCAGCCAAAGAACCCTTTGTTCCAAGTCGGCAGGTGTGCCCAAGCCTCCATGGGAAGAACTCTCACAGGGTGCTCTATGGGAAGGATTGAAGTGGTGTCCGAGCCTGCCTGTCCTGCCTCCCCCAGCCCACAGTGGGCAGCTGGGCTAGCCTCCTAGAACCCCAATGGACACAGTTTGAAAACCGCTGATTTCAATCCTCATTCACACACGGGAAAAACGGAGGCCCAGAGAGGTTGTGGTTTTGATGAAGGTGCACACCGGGGACGGAGGCTGGGAGTGCTCCTCAGCTTTGGTCCTGTGGCTCTCCACCCCCAGAGTCCAGTTTTGGAACCGGCTGGTGGAGGGGGAGCAGAAGGAGCTGCGCAGTAAGAGCAAAGACATGCAGGCGTCCCTGGAGCAGCTGCAGCAAGAAGTGCGGCTCTGGCAGGCCCGCTACGAAGGGGCCCAGGAGGACCTGCAGAGAATGGAAGGCTCCCTGAGGAAGCTCCACAGCCAGTGCGAGGTGAGGCCCGGGCTGGTGGGCTCAGGACACCGGGCCTGTGCCCTGGGCGACAGCCTTGGCTCAGCCAGGTCGGAATGGGTCCTCACTGGCGTCTGTGCTCAAAGACTGTGTGTGAATGTCACACCGAGGCCGAGAGGAAGCCAGGGGCAATTAAAGGGGACAAACCCCATGACTGGTGGGGTTGCGTTAGAAACACCTTTCACCTGACCTTTGGTTTTTGCAGGGTCGGGGTGGTGCATGGAAACAGCCAAGTACTGTTTTATTTCCGAACCCTCAGCTGAGCACCTTGCTCTGTGCTCCCCCGTGTCCTCTCATTTAATCTGTGCAATGATGTTGTGAGCTGGGGTATCCATCCTCGTCCCTCTTAAGTAGTGGGTTGCAACCCAGTTTGTCTGAAGCCAAAAGTTGCTATTCTAGAACAGGAGCAGACCAACCTCAGCCCAAAATTCATTTCCAGCCCCTACCCCATGTGTTTCTATGTCTGTGAAAAAAGAATATTTTAAATATATATATATATATATATATATATATATATATAGATATATATATATAGATATGTAGATATATATAGATAGATGGATATAGATATAGATATAGATATAGATATAGATATAGATATTTAATTTTATTGATATCAGCGAGAGGAAGGTAGAGGGCGAGAGGGATCGAAACATCCATAATGAGAGAGGATCACTGATGGCCTGCCTCCTGCAGACCCCTCCTGGGGATCAACCCCACAACCTGGGCAGGTCCTTGACCGAGCATCTCACCAGGGACCTCATGGTGCCTGGGAGGATCCTCCACCAACTGAGCCACAAAGTCGGACAGCTTATTAATAAGATGTTCTACATTGTTTTTTAAGATTGTGATTAAGGCCTCAGAATCTTTTGTCTATTTTGCACTTGCGGCACATCTCCGCTCAGACCGGCTGGGTTTTTAGTGCTCGGTGGCCACAGGAGGGCCGTGGTTGGCTGATTGGACGGTGCACTTGGTTGTCCCCATGTCATTGGCTGTGTTGGTCATTCCCACTGGCGTAGATCATACCGCAGTGGCCTCTTTGAGCACGTGGCCTGTTTCTTCTTTGGGGAACAGATTCCCAGCAGTGGAATCACAGGGGCGCATGGTGTGGGAGACATTGTTGCCCTGTGTTTTAGATGCTGTCCTCTGAGAAGGAGAACTTAGAAGAAGCACAAGATAACCTGAGAAGCCAGATTGAGACACTGACGGACAGGAACAGGAAGCTTCTATCAGAGAATGAGGACCAGGCTCGGCTCATGTAAGTGGTGTGGGCTGACCTGTCAACAAAGGGGTCCTGGCTTCCAGCTCCACGCCTAGGCCTTGGCCTTCTGGGCAGAGCCGCGGGCACACTGGTGTCCCAAGGACAAGGGACAGACCATCTTCCCAGTGCATCCTCCTCTCGTTTTCCTGGAATGGTTCTCGATTTCTGTAAGTAGGGGTGGTTGGCTTTTCAAAGATACTGCCCACTGCCAGACGGTTCTTCATCTGCTTTTGAATTGCAGTTCAATTTAAAAACTATGACAGCGGTAAAGAGAGGTGCCTAGGGGAGGAATTCAGATGGTGGGCTGAGCCGTTTCTGTGTGTTTTCCCTTAACAGGCTGGAGAGAGGGTCGTTGGTGCACCGTGGTTGTCCTCCCTCTGCCAACAGGACACATTCCTGGCTTTGGCATAGGCCTGCGAGGTGCACAGAGCCAGTGTCCTGGTGGCCAGGAACTAGTAGGCATGATGGGATGTGAGCAGAGCTGTGTGCACAGCAGACAGATGTTGAGGAGCTTCATAGAAGCCTAGAAGGAAACATGGTGGTGGGAGTTGGGGTGCTGCTGCTGACCCGGATGAGGACAGGGCTGGCCAGTGGGGGGACGTGAAGGTGGAGCACCGGTGGCCTGGGTGCAGGGAAGGGTCAGGCAGTGGCAGGAGGGAAGGCGGCAGCAGGTGGTAGCCAGCTGTGGAAGGCGTCCATGCCCGGCTAAGCAGTCGGGTTCACAGGGAAGTGAGTGTTGATGGGAAGCTGGCCTATAGGCCCAGGAGCTGCCAGAAAGGAGAGCAGGAGGAAGAGCCTTGGTGATGGAAGCCTTGTGGTTGGAAGTCAGGTAACCCGAGATGCATCTTGTGGGTCCAGGGTGGTCTTCCCCACTCAGTGCCGTGCTGCTGGACTGTCCTTCCTTGAGGTCAGGAATAGCTGGCCATGTGGGACAGAGGGACATGGTCACAGTGAACATGGGGGCACTGTCCCAGCTCCCCGGGGTCACGGTGCTGCTTTACTATTCTCTCAGATTCTTCTGCTCATCTACAGGTGGTTGGCCACCTACCCAGGATGCTTACATGGAAAGCCACACTGTAGTTTTGGGGTAGAAATGACTGTGGCCTGAAGTTGGCTCTCTGTAATGCAGTGGGTAAAAATGACCAGCAGAGGTTGGGCAGGTGCCAGCTAGAATCATCCGGGCCTGGTGCCCAATGGTTTTTCATTAGACAGTGTCTGTAGGAGGCCAGGTAGTTGTCAGGCTTGCTGAGCCTGCTCTGAGCAGAGTGTTATCCAGTCCTGGGAGGGTTGTGGTGCTGCCCTGCGTGAGTTTGTGCGCCTAGGGGTGGAGGGTTGGTCAGAGCCCTAGGGGAAATGCTCTAGCATAAGGCCAAGCAGCACGGCTGTGGGAAGAGAAGAACACAGACTAGAAGAACAGTGCCTAGGGCGCTGGGAGCAGAGCAGGGTGGTCCAGTGGTTTGAGAACCATCACTTCTTACGGGATGTTTACTTCACGGTGAACTCGCAGAAATGTCCTTGTGCTGACGGAGTCTGAGCAGCTGCCTCGATCCAGAGGACTCATTTTCTAGCGAGGAAACTAGGGTCTGAGCTGTCAAGGACCACAGTTTCCGACCCTGAGTTTCACATGGTTCGGGGCTTGCTCTCCTGAGATGACGTTCAGCCTGATCCTCGGTGCTTCGGGTCTCCTCACCTGTTAGGGTGCCCGGACCCACGTCACATGCTTCCATCCTCACAGTCCCGACTCCGCGATCAGAAAGGCCATGAGCACCGTGATGTCCGAGTCCCAGGAAAAGTGCCGGTCCTTCTGGGCCAGGTCCCAGGCTGGGCCGATGAGGCAATTTGCGTGTTTTATTTTAAAAACCAGATTGTTTTTCTTTCTCCTCTATTTACAGAGAAAAAGTAAATTTCTCACCAACAGTAAAAGTGGAGGAGGAGGGAACAGTAGTGGATTCCTGCGAGTCCCAGGCTCCGGTTCACAAGAAGTGAGTTGATTTAATGGCAGTAACTTAAGCCCAGAACAGAGAGCTTGCCCTTTCACGAGTGGGGAAAGCTGTGGCCATCTAGATCCGGGACCCGTTTGTTGGCCCGCACCTTCCCCTCTATGGCAGGTCCAGAGTGGGCTCTGTGTGAATTCACTGCAAGTTGTGTTCTATCCCCTGTGCCCCACATACAAAGATCATGGTGCTAGCGAAGAGCTCCATCCTTCTGAACCCCAAATTAATAGCCACCTGCCCGGCTGGAGGGACAGTGAGGTTGGCAGTGTCCTAAACCTCTACTTCTAATAGGAAAAAGCGCTGGATGCGAGCTAGAGCAATCGTCAAATTCTTCAAACGCAAAAACAGCGATTCTAGAAAACCAGCCAAGCCGAACCCCGACAGTCCTCCCGAGCCCGTGGAGGCCACGCCATCGTGCTCGAAGTGGTTGGAAGAGCGAGACACCCACAGTGTGCCTGTGGGAAAAGGTAGGAGGGGTGACTTGGCTGCAGGCGGGAAATGAATGGGAGGCCTCAGGTCTCCTTCGTGGACAGGGCAGCACCAACCAGATGGCGTGCTGGGTGAGCACACGTGTGTAAGAGCCTGAAGGGGGTGTGCTCCCCGCCTTAGATATGTGAACAACCAGATAGAAAATATAAGCCCACTGCAATTTAAGCCCACTGCGAATATAAGCCCAAAGTCAGTGTTGGGGCAGTTTCATCCCAGAACAATTTAGTTCCTTTAGCATGAGACCCTCACCCATCACATACAGGTGGTGGGTCCTGGAATGTTCATAGCAGATCTCCATACAGTCACCACAGAGAGGGCTCAAGAGTGTATGTTTTTGGGGTTCCTTGTATCTTCCAGGCCTAGGATAAGCCACTTCTGGAGGGAGATCCTAGTGCATTTAGCATGTAGTGGACATGTGCAAGGTCTTCAGCAAGGTCTCGGGGGCTCTGATCTTTCCGACCCTCTGAATAGCAGGTGCGGTTCTCTTCTCCCACCTTCCTGGCCTTGAGTCCTCCCACCAGAGGGCGCTGTACCTGTCAATTTAGGGCTGTGGATGGGCATGAGCCAGAGGTTCCACAATGGATTTCTAGTTGCATGTGCTGCATGTGTTTCATCAGATCTGAGAGCTGTCAGTTAGAAGCTGCACGATTATGTGCCCATAAAAAGAAATGAATGGGTGGTGGCAGTGACGATTTTGTCAGAATTGCCACCTAGCTGACAGTGACTGTGAGAGATGCTTGAAGCTGCATCCTGATTTCAGAGATGTGAGGTTTGGGGGTGAAAATGTGCATCTTGCAATCGATTAAACAAAGCCCTCATCTTAAAGGTGGCTTCCTTTTAATTCACTTTTAAATATCATTGTGTACATTATTTGCCTGTAAACCTGCCAAGCATGCCTCCTGAGAAAGCTAAATGTTATGAAGGACACTAGGGCTTTCTGGGGACCAGGGCCGTGCCTGAGACTCGTGTGCTCTCAGAGGCGGGTATTACAGCACCTGACAGGACCCAGGGCCTCTGACAAGCCGCCTTCTGAGTGTGACATGTGCACAAGCCTCTTCGGGTAGCATTCACCACTTCAAGTCCTGGTGTGGCACTCAAGATGCAAAAGTGAAGTGTGCACACGCATGCCCACTGTGTGCGTGCATTCCCATTCTTTACAGCAGGTGAAATGCTCACGTGCAAATAGTGAAGCTTGCTAACATTTGTTTTATCTAGAGGGGTTCTGTTGCCTCAAGATTTCATACAGGCTCCTTAAATGTTGTGACATTTATCACCTCAACTTGTGTTAAATTGACTTAATGAATATAATCAGCCTAATTGAGTGAGCAAACCTTTCAGAGAAAAAATGCTTGACTGATCCAAACGGTCGTTTGGCCCCATGAATGAGCGGTCAGTGGTAAATATTAGTAACGGCAGCCGTGCAATGGTGCTTCCTCGCTCAGCACCCTTTAGGTAGTTGACCTGCTTTATCTATCGCCTTTAGGTCTAACTGCCAGGTGAGGTAGGCATGATTCCTATCCCCTTTTCAGAGCTGGGAAAGGGAGGTTTGACAGGGCTAAGCACTGGCCCAGAGAATAAGTGGTGGAGCTGGGTTTCAAACCCAGGTCTGACGGATTATGGGGCTTGAACTTTAACCCCTGTGAGCACTGCCTGCACTTCAAGCTGCTTTGGTCCCTGAAGATGCTGAACCAGCCTGGGCCCCTGCATTGAGTAGTCAGTCCTTATCCTGCGGTGTGAGCTGTGGTCAGCAGGTGGCGCTGTGAGGAAAGAAGTAACAGAGGTTCCTCTATGGACTTGAACCCTCAATCAGAAATCATCGGGTCAATCAGTTATGTTCATGTCCATGTACATGACATGCTCAGAAAGTTAGACCAATTGTCTGCTCTGATAAGATTATAAATTAAAGGTCATGAAGGGTAGGTTTAGAGTAGAGGATTGTAGGGATCTAAACAGGAATATTTTTTTCAAAATATATTTTTTATTGATTTCAGAGAGGAAGGAAGAGGGAGAGAGAGAAACATCAATAATGAGAAATAAATATTGATTGGCTGCCTCCTGCACTCCCCGTCCTGGGGTTTGAGCTGCATCCCAGGCATGTGCCCTTGGCCGAAATGAAACCTGGGACCCTGTAGTCCACAGGCCTAGGCTCTATCCACGGAACGAAACCAGCTAGGGCTAAATAGGAATAATTCTTGATGTTGAGGGTGTTTGGGCATCCAAAAGAGGTAGAGCCTTATCTGTTTTGGCAGAGGTAGGTACTCTCATTATTTTCAAACTTATCCTCTCTAAGAGGTTATGTTAGATGTATAAGAATTATTAGCGAGCCCTGGCCGGTTTTAGCTCAGTGGTTAGAGCGCCGACGCACGGAACGAAGGGGCACAGGTTTGAATCCTGGTCCAGGACATGTACCTCGGGTGCAGGTTTGATCCCAGGCCCCAGTTGGGATTCATGCGAGAAGCAACCAGTGCATGTGTCTCTCTCACATGGATGTTTCTCTCTCTGTGTGTCTCTCTCTCTGTGTCTCTCGCCCTCTCTCTTTCTCTGTCTCTCTCTCTCCTCCCGCCTCTTCCACATTCTCTCTAAAGATCAACGGAAAAAATATCCTCCAGTGAGGATTTAAGAAAAAATTATTAGTGAATAGTGGAGGTAGACAATTTTACTACAGAAACATACCATGAAGTGTTCCAAGCTCTTTGAAGAGGAGCAGGAGTTAGTTGTGTGTGAGCCTAGGTGTCAGGGAGCCTGTCATTAAAGTGGATGAGTAAGCCCAGCTGGTGTAGCTCAGTTTGCTGAGTATCGTCCCATGAAACGGGATGTCACGGTTCACTTCCTGGTCAGGGCACGTGCATGGGTTGCGGGCTCGATTCAGGAGGCAGCCAATCCATGATAGAAACATCATTGATCTTTCCGTTTCTCTCTCCCTCTCCCTTCCTCTCTCTGAAATCAATAAAAACATATTTTTAAAAAAGGATGAGTGAGAAAAGCCAAGTCCTAAGTTAACAAACAGCCTTATTTAATAATTTAACACATTGAAACTGAAAAATCGTCCACCCCATCAGCTCCTAGAGCAATAGAGACTTCTCCTCACGTGCTAAGTAAAGCATTGGCACAAGGGTGCCACTGAATTAACAAAACGGAGTCGGAGCCTCAATGATTCACCGAGTCCTGATTCTGGTTGTGCCGTGGGTATTATTTCCATCTCTCCTGGGCTGGGCAGGATTCTGATTACCAAGTACGTTTAGCCAATGTAGGGTCATTTGTTATTATTCAGTTCATTGATTGGCTGTTTTGTGTTGTTTTCTTTTTCCCTTCTTCTCTTGGGTTATCTGGGGATAACACTTTAGCTGCTCCGCCCAAAAAGAACAGAAAGAAGAAAAAAGACAAGTCACCAGCGGCCCGCCTGGCTTGGTTGCAGCACCTTCAGTTCTGGTCATCCTCTGACATCCCATCCCCTTCCAAATAGGCTCTCCCTCTTGCAAACACTAGATATTCCTTTCCCTTTACTACTTCCTCACCAAATACCCTCCCTAATTTATCAAACAAACAAACAAAAAAATCATCCAAAAAAAAAAACACCCATAAAAAACCACCGGTGACCCGTACCGAAAAGCCAGAGGACCCGTAGTGGCCCCCTCCTCCTGACCCCAAAGCAGCTCCCGAGCCTTCAAACTACCAGCGTGCCTTCTGAGGACAACGGCCTCCTCTCCTGTCTGCTTCCGGTGCCTGCAGCGGCTGTAGAACGAGGAAAGAGGTTCCCGGGCTGCTTCCATTTGTTCTGTTAGTGACAACGCTGTGCCAGCCCTAAGGGTCACACACCACATGTGGAACTCCGTCTGGTCCTCCAGCCACTGGTATCATTCGAACAAACCCACTGTGGCCTGTGGATGCTCACAATGCAGTGACAAACCGACTTCCCAGAGGCAGACACTATGTGAGCATGCCCCTTAGAACACGTGTTAGCTACATCACCTCCATTAAAGTGTGTGTGTGCGGGTGCGGGTGAGCAGATACACACACGCACGCACTCTCTCAGGGCTGGGCCCTCGTGGTCCGGAAACTCGACTCCCTTTCCCAGAAGCCTGGTGGTCCCAGGGGAAGCCCAGACCAGCCAGACTCCAAAGACCTTGAGGTCCTGGGTGGACCCTGGAGTCAGGCTCACTGTTAACCCAGAGCGTTGCCAAGCCAGGCCTGGGCCCCACGTCCTGCAGGCCAGGGTGGTCTTCCAGGCAGGTGGCCTCAGGCTTTGCCTCTCTCCAGCTGGCTCCTGGGGCCACAGGGGGACCTGCCTCCCCTGCTCACTTTTCTATAAACACTGGGTCTGCCCGGCCTGGGTGATGGGGCAGAGAAAAGCCCTGCCCGCCCCCTCCCAGCAAGTGGCCACAGTGTGCAGAGGGAGCGTGTGCAAGAGGCAGGTGCAGCCTGATTGGGAAGTGGCTGCAGTGCCCCAGTGTGCCCCATGGAGCTGAGACTTTTATTTATTGTTTCTGAGTGACTTCCTGGGGTAGAAACCACATTTAATATATTACATACATGTGTTCAGCCTCGTGAAATATGTGCTTTGAGGTGTCCCCCAAATATATGTACTACAGGGTGTCCCCCAAATGTAAGCACACTTTCACAGCTGATAACTCAATTTTCACTCCATTTCAGGGTTATAATTGTATTTAATAAACCAAAACTTAAATATTTAACTTACCTGCTTAGTGACTTCTTTGTTCATCCGTCAGTCGGTTTCTTTCGTTGGTCTTGATATTATTTAGCTTGTGTGGGGGTGCCATGAACTAAGAAAAGTGAGGAGGAGGGGGAATTCTTTAACTAACCTGCCTATTAGTGACTTTTTTGTTGCTGAATTTCATTGGCTAAATCTTCAATTAAAGGTTGGTATTTTGTACACTTCAGGCCCAAGCAAGCGCTACTAACTTCATCTGTCAATCTGTTTCTTTTGTTGGTTTTGATATTATTTAACGCTGAGAATAAGGCCTCACAAAAGTATGTAGAGGGAAAAATTGTGAGTAAAGCCATTGCTATATTTTTCAGGGTGCTAAAAGTGTCTGGTAGTCGGTTCCAGGCACTCCAAATTTCCTGTTCGTAGTGGCACTCCTCTTGATTCTCCAAGCGGCACCTTTCCAGATTCTCAAGCTTTGACCTCAAGTCGACAAACACCTGAGCCCAGATACTGTCTTGAAATTCTGCAAGTTGCATCTCCAAATCATCAATTTTCATCCATTGGAAACCATTTAATTCCAAACTACTGTAGATTACTACATCAGGATACTTAATTATTTTCATGGTCTGTTCTAGAGTTCTAAATTGACTAAATCTATCACTAAACTGCTCAAGTAACGAGTCTAAAACATGCTGGTACTTCATATGCAAGAGTTCCATTTCATTTTGTACAGCTGCACTGGCCTTCTCAAAATACTTTGTTACTCGAGGAAAATACTTACAAGTTTTAGTTTCTACATCTCACTTGAAAATTTTAACTTTACTCTCAAAAGCTTTTATGTATCCAAACATAACGTCAATACTTTTGCCAAAACCTTGTAACTTTAAATTCAGTTCATTAATATGAACAGAGAGATCTGTAAAAAGCATCAGGGTGTTGACCCACTTATCATCATTAAGCTGAGGAAAGTTTCCCAGATCCTTATGGTCAAGAAATACCTTAATTTCTTCAAAGCACTCCACAAAGCACTCAAGAACTTTGCCTCGGCTCAGCCATCTTACATTATTGTACATCAGCAGTCCACTGTAGGTGGAATCAACCTCCAGCAAAAGTGCTGAAAATTCTCACTTGTGAAGGGGGCGAGCAGCTATTAAATTAACTATTTATGTAACAACTGACATTAAGTCATTTAAGTCGGTGAATCCTACCTTGGCACATAAAGCCTCCTGATGGATAATACAATGAAAAGGCACAAGCGGATGTCCAATAGCTTCTGTAAACAATTTGACAAATCCGACTTTTCCCCCCACCATATTTGGTGCCCCATCTGTCGTCACTGTCACACTTTAGAGATATCAATGCTTAGGTCACAAAATGTTTGTATAACAACCTTACATATTTCGCTTCCTGATTTACTTGTTGACACTGATACTAACTTTATCAACTCTTCTCTCATTGTGAGACCATCAGAATATCGACCAATAATGGCCAACTGAGCATGTGATGTGACATCAGTAGTTTCATCAAGAGAGATCGAAAAATATTTACACTTCCCTATGTCTCTCTTTAATTGATGTTGTACGTTTGTGTTCAGTTTCATTATTCGCTCTTTTATGATATTTGTACTGAGTGGTAACTCAGATATTCTCTTAATAATTGCATCTTTATTCTGCATATCGTGAAATAGAACTGGTGCACATCTTAGGAGAGTTTCTTTAATAAATTCTCCCTCACTGAGCACTTTTCCATGCTGACCTGTAGAGTGAGCAATGCTCAAACTTGCAGATGTTAAATTTGTAGAGCCTTTCATAAATTTAAGGATGGAATTAGATTGGCTCTTATAAAGGTGTAGCTGCCTGGAAATGTATTCCTTCCTTTCATCCTCACTTTTTTCCAAGAGCTGAGTATGATTAGTTTTCGAAATGTCTATTTATATTCCACGTTCTGCTTACTACCATTTCAGTACATAGAACGCAAAATGATCTGCCATTTTTTTCTATAAAGCCATACATCTTGGTCCATGTCTCTTGAAAGGGTCAGCCACTGCTACTACCACTTCCTTTACTTAACCTTAGCTTTTTATTTTTTGGGTTCTCCATCAGGGGGGCAGTGACAGAAGATAGAATTATAGATAGCTTGTTAGGCCTGCAGGCAATTAGGGGTTAACTAGCCTAACTAACCACAAAATGGTGCATAGAACTGTCTTTTAGGAAAGGGCAGGGTTAATAAGCAGAAATAGGGGTTAATAAGGATGCACAACAGTAATAGTGGTGAAATGGCGTCTGCACTATGGAGCAAGATAGTGTTCCTTATGTGAATTAAAATAGCTGCCGCTATTTCTAATGGCGGGAAACGGCACCCATAGCACACCACAAACCCTCGCCTCTCCCAGCCTCCCCCTCACTTATCTCAGTAATGATGGATTAGAAATCCATGACACCCCAGAACAGTAGATAATGGTTGCTGTGGTTAACTGTTATTTGGTTACTGGTAATGGCAGGGCCCCCAGAGATGCGTCACCCGCTGCGTTCCGCTACTCCCTGCTCTGCTCATAGAAGTAGGGCAAAGATCCCAGCTTAACCAGAAGTCCCAGAAGTAGACGCTCTGTGCCAGACTTCTGTTGTATTGCCCTACAGATCTCCGGCACAGAGTGTCTCATAGGAGGGGATGAAACATTTGCGACTAGAGTCTCATTTGCGAATATAGTCTTGGAGTTTGAGTCTAACTCCAAAACTCTAGTCGCAAATGTTTCATCCTCAGGAGCAGCAAATGTTTTATCCTCGACATGTGGCCACCTCAGCGGCCGCGTGTCCTCAGAAATGGCTACAGGTGTCAGTGCTGACACGCGTGTCATAGGTTCGCCATCACTGCCATAGGGCGTCATTCATGTTTGTCAGGAGTCTGACCTCTGTGTACCTTTTTTGGGGGACACTCCATGTTTATATTCTATAGGGAGTCATTTGTTTCCGTCGGGAGTCTCACCTGCTGCTGTGTGTTCGGCCGGATTCCTGACACAGTTGTTTCCTCTTGCTACTAAAGGTGCTCATCGTGGGTTGGACTAAACCTGGAGATTGGGGTTTTATAAAGATTTTCTTTGTTTGAGCTAAAATACTGAGAAAGAAGTGTTAACATGGTCAATTGTCAAAGTGCTTTGGGTTGTATGTTAAATGGCCATTGATTCTGGAACACAAGGATGGGTTTGTAATAAAATGAGATGTAGAATTGAGTCCTAGTTTTCCTCACCGCTCGTCACTGGTGGCGTTTTTGGGGTGTAGGTTCTCTGGGCTCCCTGCATCAGCACCCCAGTCTGCCCAGCCCCCAGAATCCACCAGCTCCCTTTGCCAAAGGTCAGAGCATGGAAAGCGAGGTTTCCTGTTTACCAGGCAACAGCATTTATTTTAAGCTCCTATTAGTTGAATCCCATTTTGATTGGGGATTTATCTCAAACAGTAGCTCAGCTTACAGTGCTCCATTGGATTTTCCCAAGGCTACTCAACCAGGAAGTGTCAGAAGAAGGAGGGAGGGAGGCATGTAGCAATCCCCTCCTGGCCTGACCTAGTGGTGTTCTGTGCAGCGGCCGCCTGCATGTGCCCTTGCTTCCTCACCAAACCTCTCCTGTAAGGAGCCTCCTCTCCCTCCTTTCCATTCTTTCCCCAGGTCCTGCCGCTGTGGGAGCCGCCCACTCAGCGAGCTGCCCTCCCCAGTGCTTTGAACCAAACTGAGCAGCGGCACCTTAGGCCTCGTCCCCTGTGCCTTTGGCTTTTGCAGGATCTGACACTGGCCAGTCACCCCTCGGAGCTCCCAGCCTCTGTCCCCTGACTCTCTCCCTTCTGGGACAGCCCTTCAGGGCTCACACTTGCCAGTCGCTCTGTCACTCACTCATTCCTTCCACAAACACTCATTGATCGCTCCTGTGTGCTCACTCCCAGGTTCCACCGTGGAGGCAGCGCCCTCCAGGCCCCCTCTGCAGGGCTGACCACCGGCTCCCCTAGCACTGCCCACTCCTGAGCTTCAGGCCTGAGGTCAGCTGCCTTAGACCTTCTGCCCGGGCGGCAGGCTTCCTCCACTCTCCCTGGCTCCTTTGGGCTCCCTACTTATCCAAGCACACCAGCTGTCACTCACCGAAGCCAAAAGCCTGTGGTGCGGGCTGGACTCCTCCTCTCTCCACTTCCCACAGGTGGTAGCTCCCCTGAACCTGGGAATGGGTCTGGAATCTGTCCGGCCACCTTAGCTGACTGTGCTCATCCCACGCCCCCCGACATCCCTGTCCCTGGGTCTTGGCCGGGGCTTGTGAACTGGTCTGCCTGCCTCATGCAACTCCTCCAGCCAGTCACAGCCTAAGGCACTCTTGATTGGGGCTCAGCTCCTCATGAGCGGCTCACTGGCCCAAGGTCACGTAGCCATTTAGAAGTCACAATGAAGCTTGCACTTGGGGCTGACTGACCCCCCAACTCTAGAGTTCTCTTTCCAGCCCCAAGCAACCTCCCAAGTGACCTGTTTGTAGAAATCCAAAGTCAGACAAGCCTCGCCTGTCACAGGGCCCAGCTCTGGGACCTTCCTGAGGCAGCCGCCCCGGTGAGCATCACAGGGTGAGCTAACCAAGAGGACCAGATGCAACTGCACGAGCTGTGCTGCTCTCAGGCCCAGCAACAGGTCAGCAGTCTAGAGTGTGTGTGTGTATGTGAGTGTGTGTGTGTGTGTGTGTGTGTGTGTGCGTGCACACACAGAAGCACATGCGTGTGTGTATATGTGTGTGTCCAAGGGTGATGAGGTCACAAGCTGTGACCAAAATCAAGGGCTTGTCTGTGTCTCCTGCCTGGCACTTGTCCCCTCTCCCCTTGGCAGACTGCCTGCTCAGTGCCAGCCCCGAGGGGTCTTGGAGGCCAGGCCCCCGCCTCCTGGCGAGAACATGCTATCACTCTGCCCTCACTAGGGTGGCAGCAGGGACCTCAGCAATTTTTATTTCATAAGTAGTCTCGATTTTAATTCCTTCTCACTTTTGCCTCATTGGTTTATTTAGGGTAATGGCTGCCCTGAACTCAAGATATTTGGAGATATTTCACCCAATACAGTCAACATTGTCCTACCTATACCACTCCCTTGAAAATATGCTGCTGGGCCCTGGTGGTGTTGCTCAGTGGTTGAGCATCGACCTACAACCTAGGAGGTCATGGTTCAATTCCTAGTGAGGGCACATGCCCTGGTAGTGGGCTCCATCCTCTGTAGGGGGCATGCAGGAGGCAGCCGATCAATGATTCTCTCTCATCGTTGACATTTCTATCTCTCTCTCCCTCTCCCTTCCTCTCTGAAATCAATAAAAATGTCTTTTAAATAAAAGTTAGAAAAATCTTATTGCTTTTATGTATATTCTATTACTGAGGTAAATTTTGCTTATCCCCGACTTACAGCGTCATTTCCGAATGATTTCCTCAAACCTGCTGGTACAGTTACTGTGTCCCCACAGTGCCGAGTCCCTTCACCTTTAAGTGTGAGCTGAGTAATCCTTTTCTGCAGTGGCCTCGCAGCCTAATGCAGGAGATGACTTAGCACAGGATGAGTCTGAAGAGACGTTTCAATGACGTGTCAGGGAAGCTCACAGGAGACCAAGCTCCCAGCCCAAGAGCAGCCTCCATGGTGGGGCGAGAAGGCATCGGGCTGGCGGCTTAGCTTGGAAACTCCTTGGTAGAAATAGAATTTGTTCATCTGCCGATGTGTGCGTTTAACCAGGATGGCGACTTTGCAGGTACATGGAGAGTGAAAAACAAGGGATCCTTGTATGTTTGTGCAACTTGCGTATTTGAGGTGTCTTGTTATCCAAGCAATTATCCCTTTTACATTTAAACCAGCATGATTACATATATATCTTTAATTGATTTCAGAGAAGAAGGGAGAGGGCCAGAGGGATAGAAACATCAGTGATGAGAGAAAACAGTTGGTCAGCTGCCTCCTGCCTGCCCCCTACTAGGAATAGTGCCCATGTGCCTTGAGCAGGGATTGAACTGTGACCTCCTGGTTCATGGGTCAATGTACAACTACTGAGCCACACCACCGGGCGAACCAGCACGATTGTGAGCTTGTAGGGTAGATTGCTTAAATAACTGGTTCCAGTTTTAGTATACGGGCTGCCGATGCGAGCACAGACTGCTTAAAGACATGTCTCGGAGAGCTGTGTTCTCCCGCTGAGGCTGAGATGGGGATTCTCTTTGCTTTGCCTCCTCGGGCTCCTTCCAACAGGACGTTGGTGCTTCTCACAGGATGGCTGTTGACAGCTTCTGGTGGCAGCATCATGTGCTTACTGTGGACAGGAGCTGGCCAGTGCAGCGACAGGTACGGGTGGAAAAGGAGATTGTATGGATCCGTCTCATCTGTTAATGGGCATCCTTATATCTACACATACATATGACATGGGTATATGTCTACACATACATGTGATATGCATACATATCTACATATACATGGCCATCTCAGCTAGTGGCTGAATAAAACTGCTGGACCGGCCAGATAGAGTGGTTACCAATTGGTCTTCTCAATGCCAATGCTTCCTGGACAGGATGGATTAGCTCCATTTCATCCTGATAACAGTACTGAGGAAGGTCTTCTGACCCCTGCTTTAGAGATCAGAAAACTGCAGAACAACCAGCTTATGTACCTTCCCCAAGACCAGTTGGCTGAGCCAGGAATTGAACCCCAGCAGGTCTGAGCAGAAAGACCTGGCTCTTAACCACCAGGCTGAAGGAGACATCTCACTGTCTCCTTCACATAGTGAGATGCAAGCATGTGCTGGTGAGCAATGTACAGGGGCCAAGGGCAAAGCGTGTGCTGGAGGGCCTCAGAGAGGCAATGGTGCTCTTGAAACCCAGGATGGACACCCCAGGGCTGGCCTTGATGGGCTACAGGGGCCTGTGCAGCGAGGAGAGGCTGGTAAGCCCTGCTCTAAAGGCGTGAAGAGAAAAGATGAAACACATTCACTGCCTTAGGAGGAGCCGGGGCCTCCTGTAAGGGCCTGTGATGTTCTGTCCTCCCCGTGGATGCGCGTCCCGCACGCCCCATTGCCAGTGGGAGTCCAGTGTTGGCCCCTCCAAGGTCATGGTGATTAGCTGTGAAGCTTGCCTGCAGGGGTCAGTGCCTCATCTTGAGGGGCAGCTGGCTTGGGGGCAGAGGTGGGTGTGAGGAGTGGCCAGTGGCAGCGCTGGAGAGGACGGGAGGCAGCAAAGTCACAGGACAGGATGGCAGAGAATGGGCAGGCCATTTGGTTTCCATCTTAATGGTGGTAAAACACACACAAGGAAACTGACCACGTAGCCAGGTTAAGAGCACAGTTCAGTGGCATTAAGAGCTGCTGTACAACCATCCTCCCACCCATCTCCAGAACTTTTTCCATGTTACAAAACTAAAACTTCATTCGCATTAAACACGAACCCTCTCCGTGCCCCCCCCCCACCTTTATCCAAGAGGCCTCCAGCGAAAGGAAAAGCATTTCTCCTTCCACTGGCCTCCATCGTGTGATGCCAGAGGGCGTGCAGGCTTTGTAGAGGAAGCCCTTGGGCCAGGGGCTCTGTCTCCACCTGATCAAAGGAGAGAGAGAGCCTGGGACTCCTGGGCTCTGAGGCGTGTGACAAGGACACAAGTTCGCCTGCACCCCCTGCAGTGTGACCAGGACGGCTTTCCGGCTCACGTTCCCACATCCTGCTGACCCCTGGAGACTCAGAGCCATCAGCACCTTTATTAGGTGTAAAGTGTGGTTTGTGCCAATGAGACTTGTGGGCTCCATCGATGTGTTTATTGTTTTAATGTATTTTAATTGATTTTAGTGATGAAGGGAGAGATAGAAACATCAATGATGAGAAAGAATCATTGATCGGCTGTCTCCTGCACACCCAACACTAGGGATCGAGCCTGCAACCTGGGCACGTGCCCTGACCGGGAATCGAACCTTGACCTCCTGGTTCATAGGTCAATACTCAACCACCGAGCCATTCTGGCCCGGCTCCATTGATGTGTTTAATGACTCAAAAGGAAGAGGGGTCAGGTCCGCTAGGTCACTATTCTGAGACCCTGGAACAAAAGGCCTTGTGCTTCTTAAGGCCAAATGTTCTGGAGCCCAAGAGCTTTCTATGTGTGTGGGAGTCGGAGGGTTTGTCCCTGTGGCAGGCCTTTGTGCCTGGGAACTGTCCTGTCCTAAGTGCTGAGTCAAGAAAATGTTTCCCTTAAGTTTCCCTTTCATAGGGGGCTCCCCTAGACATTCTCTGTCCCCATCACCCTGGGAAGGAGAGAGGAGGGGGGTACAGGCCTTGTGTTATAGCGCTCTGATTGAGTTTCCAGCAAAAGTGCCAGGAGCCCTTGTCCACAGGGTACCTTCTGGCATTTTCCCTAAGCTATTTCTAGATGATGACCTGTGAAACACTGGCACATCTTCAAAATACACACACACACTCATGCACACACACACACACACTCATGGACACACACACACTCATGCACACACACTCATGCACACACACTCATGCACACATGCATGCACACCAGCACCCTGGCCTTACCACTTGCCCTGTTGCACACCCGTCAGCCCCTGTGTCATTCATGGGATGTTGTATGTTTGCAACCAGCCCTTTCACCAGGTCGAGAGAAACAGAAGTTCCTGTCCAACAACTGCCCTGAATGCCTGGGGAGGGCGCTGACATTCATTCACTGAGCAGCTACTGTGGGCCAGACCCCTTCCAAGCACTGCGTGGGAATAAACAGATTTACTTCATTTGTTACATGTGCTGACAAAAAGGGTGACAGACTCCCTCTTCCCAACTGCAACCAGAGAAATCATTGGATGAGAGACAGGCATGGGCTCCAGGGTGTAAGACAGAAGGGAGACCCTGTAGAGACCTGGGTGGGGATAGTGAGGGTGCTGAGTATCCACACGCAGCACTGGAGGAGGTGGGACAGACGGGAGACACGCCTGCTCTTGAGTCTCCCTTGCACAGCCCTGCACACAGGTCCTCAGCCCTCTGGCAGACACCAGCCCTGGTCCGCCTGTCAGGGCACAGGATGGGAGGTGCCCAGGGAGGCAGGGATAACCCAGTGCCCAAGGCACCCCCTCCACCTGCTCCTCACCCCCAGCCTGGAGGCTGCAGCTGGGAGTCCCTTCCTCTCCTGTGGCTTCTCTCCAGGAGCATAGGAGACAGTGACCGGGCAGGTGGGCAGGGACCAGAGCTCTCCACACTGCCTGTGAAACGCTCACTCCCGGAAATCAGGGTGAGCGCAAGGTTGGTCCTTCTGGGGCTGCAAGGGAAAATCTCTCCCAGCTTCTGGTGCTGCCAGCTGTCCTGGTTCCCTGGCTTGGAGACCCATTCTCCCCACCCATCTCTGCGTCCAAGTCACATGACCTTCTTTCTGCGAGTTAGTCTAATTTCCCTCTTACAAGGACACCTGTCACTGCAGTGAGGGTCCACCCCTCCAAGACCCAAGGCCTCCTCTGAACGTGATTACATCTGCAAAGGCCCTATTCCCAAATAAGGAAGGCCACGGTCACTGTGTGCCACCCGCATAGATTTGGGGACACTGTAGAACACACCTCAGAAGAGGTATCACGCGGCCCAAGGTGGAGTGGAAACACCAGTCTCAGAACAGCAGAGTAGGAATTTCCTGTAAATACTGGTAAACACACGCCCAGGCACAAGGACACATTTCCCTATGGGCATGTTCTCTCCCCCGTCAGTGCACCCGAGTGTGACAAGATTCACGCCCTGCGACAAGCACGGCCCCTTGCATGTCAGGGCGGGAAGAGGCCTCTGTGCCAGGACCTGCAGGGCTTCCCAGGATGAAGGGAGAACTCATCTCTGCACTCACCACCTCCTCCTGGTACAGCTTGGCCAGAGAGGAGACACACTGCAGCAGCGCGGTTCCCTGCACTGCCGCCGCCCGCCAGCAGGGGGCCGCGCCCCGCCCCGCCCCTCACAGAGCCCGCTCTGCGCCCGGAAGTCCCGCCCCTGCAGGAAGTAACCAGGTGCCTCAGGAAGATGGCAGGGTCCAGGGGCTTAGGAGTGCCTGGCCAGAGTGGCTGCTGACAGCACGAGACCCTGGGGCGGCGGGCGGGGCCCTGAGGCGGCTGACCCTGCGGGGGGAGGGGAGCTGGTGCGGCGACCCCGGAGGGCAGCCCCGCGGGGAGACGTGCTCACTGCGGGGAGTCCGTCCGCTTCTGCAGCAAAGATGGGGAGTGGGGGCCCGGGCACGGGGCGCGGGCTGAGGACCGCCCCGCTCAGGCCCCGTCCTCCGGGGTGGGCCTCCCCGCTCTGCGTGGACCCGCCGCTGAGGGAGGCGCCTTCTGAGTCGGGTTTGTTTCTGAGGAAGACTCCTCCTCACGGGCCAGGCCGCCCTCCCCGCAGAGGGACATGGAGCCGGCGCTGCCTCTGCCCTGTGTGGCCCCGCTCAGGGCGCTGCTCCAGGGCTGCCCGGGCCCAAGTCCTCCTGTGACGGACCGGGACCCTCCTCAGCCAGAGGCTCTGGGCTCAGACGGAATGTCACCGAGTTTAGTGAAAGCCATCGGCCCTGGCCACCTGCTGCAGGTCCGGCGTCCACTGGACTGAGCACAGGAGGTCACGGGGCCACTTCCCACGCCAACCTGCTCTCCTGGCCTGAGGACACCAGGAAGGACTCGATGCGGGGCCTCATCCTGGTGCCTGGGCGCATGGCGGCCCCTGAAACCTGTGCAGAGCCATGAGCTCTCCGGGGGCGGCGGCCATTAAGCTCCAGTTCTGTGGTGACAGGAGCGTCCTCGTGGGACCCAGACTGTGTCACGAGCCCAGGGTCCGTCACTGAGCTGCTCTTGAGTCATTTATCAATCAAACATGAGGTCTCTGCAGAGTTGTGTGCAAGTGCCATCGGAACTCATGTACGTGATTAGCAACTTCAGCAACAGGAATGGTATTGCTCGTTTTAAATGCTCTCCTAAGTTATAGTCTATATTGAAGACATCAAATGCATTCAGAATTTCAGATATTTGATGTAGTTAAGTAATTTCAATCATGTGTTGAAAACGTTCAACCTGAGTATTTTATACATAAATTATTTTTATGTCTGCAGAATTCTAATTTTCCTTTTTAAAAATATCTTTCTATTGATTTCAGAGAAGAAGGGAGAGGGAGAGAGAGAAAACATCAATGATGATAGAGAATCTGATGGTCAGCCTCCTGCTGGCCTCACATTGGGGATTGAGCCTGCAACCTGGGCTTGTGCCCTGACCAGGCATCAAACCTCGAGTCCCTAGTTCATAGGTCGACTCTCAACCACTGAGTGATGCCGACTGGGCTAATTTCTCTTTTTTAAGATATATTTGAGCATAATGTTGTGGTCATAGTGTGCTCTTCAGGTTGATTTTCGTGAAGGGGCTCCAGTAGGGAGTTTACAGATTACATTATTATTTGTTACCCACAGAGAATCCCCCGTCTATGGGCGCTGGCCTCTGTGAGGTCACTCCCTCCTGCCCATCTGCGCCTTTCTCTGGAGTCTTCTAGCATTTAGTGTTTGCCCTTCAGCAATGTCACGTGTGTATCACACTCTCACCTGTCTGTCTGAGCTCACCTGCAGCCACAATTGAAGCAGCCCCCCTTAACCGGCTCTTCCCCTCCAGGTTTCCTCTTCCAGCTTCTGATCCTCGGAGTTTAACCTTTTACGTCTAGTGGCCGAGTGGCTGGTCACAGCTTCCAGTTCTGTCTCGGGGTCTTCCTTCCTAGGTCCCGCAGGTCCGCGTTTGTGCAGGTGTCACTTCCCAACTGGACCTTCGACACCGCTCCATGCCTCCTCCAGGCTCAGCGCGCCTTCAGAAGGAGTGCTGTTAGATGGGCAGCCTTGCAGACAGAGCTAGGCGGTGGTCTTTTTCCAGTGAGCCAGATGGCTGCTAGCTGAGGCAGTCCACCTTGACCTAGAAGACGAGTGGGTGTGCTTACAGGGGAGTCTCCAGTGCTCTGGCGGATTGTTCTGTGTTGCATCCAGCAGTCCGTGTGGCCATGTATCCATACTGTACACGCATACTGTTGGATGCAGCACAGAACAATCCGCCAGATTGTTTTAAAGTTGATGACCCTGCCCTAACGGGTTTGGCTCAGTGGATAGAGTGTCGGCCTGCAGACTCAAGGGTCCCAGGTTTGATTCTGATCAAGGGCATGTACGTTGGTTGCAGGCACATACCCAGTAGGGGGTGTGCAGGAGGCAGCTGGTCGATGTTTCTCTCTCATCGATGTTTCTAACTCTCTATCTCTCTCCCTTCCTCTCTGTAAAAAAATCAATAAAATATATTTTTGAAAAAGAGACTAAAAAAAAGTGGATGCCCTGTGGCATGTGTATCCTACCATGTGTATATGGATGCGTTGATTTTAAAAGTACTGACACTTTCAGCATAAACACTTCAGCTTGTTGAAAAGAAGGATCCCTGAGAGGAATTTGCTGTCACGATTGTCAGGTATTGGCGATGACGTTTGGTCTGTTTCATTCGTGCAGGCCAGAGCTCCCTTTCTGGAGACCGCAGTGAGAAAGTTTGATGACGTCTATAAAAAGGGAAGTGAGGGCAAAGAGGGTGGCAGCCTGTTCACCATCATTGCCCATTTGTATGACTTCCACGTGGTACAGTCTCTCCTCATATGCGACATTTTGGAAAAACTTACTGGGAATTGCACAAAGATATGGAACTGATCCTATTACTGCTGAGAAATGTCTTCAGAAGTGATCACAGAGACCCAGGCCAAAGCCAGCAGGGCAGGCAGCAAGTTCCAGGACAAGACCAGGTACCGTGGGTCACTCAACCTGCCTCCTAAGTGCCTCAATCCTCAGAAGCTGACCAGCACATAGAAATAAGTGGGGAAATGCTATGTTTCATTTCCTAGTAATCTGTTATCTTCTGCTTCTGTGATTTGATTTTTTTATCTTTCAAACTACAGGCCCTGTGCACAGATTCGGCTCTCCGACATCCCCAATGGGTGCCAGATTGCGAGAGGGCACAGGCCGGACCCAGGGACCCCAGTGATGCACCATCAGGGCCGGGAAGGGACCTTGGGAGGGCTCCAGGGCATGTCTGGCCCATCTGGCCCAGTCCCGGTCATCTGGAGCCCAGCAGCAAGCTAACCTACCAGTCAGAGCATTAGGTCTAACGGTTGGAGGGACAGTTAGCATATTAGGCTTTTATATAGAGAGACTAGAGGCCCGGTACACAGGATTCGTGTACTGGTGGGGTGGATGGCCTGCAGGGATCTGCCTGCTGTGGAAGCTCCATTCATCCTGATCAGCCTAGCAGTGCTAACACTGTGGGAGTGCACTGACAACCAGGGGACAGCTCCTACATTGAGCATCTGCCCCCTGGTGGTCAGTGAGCATCATAGCGACTGGTCATCATTCTGGTCATTCCACAGTTCAGTCGCTGGGCTTTTATTATATAGGATGTGAACAAGCCTTGTTTTAGTACTAAGAATAGGATATTTTGTGAGTTTAAGAATTGATTTCTTAAATGCTCATCTACTTAAAACATGTTTACTGAGGAAGGTCATGTGGTTCGGGGCTTAGGTATCAGCTCACCTGGATTTCTGGCTAAGCCACTGGACAGCAATGTGACCTGAGCCTTCCAAGCCTCAGTTTCCCCTTCTAGAAAGCAGGTCTGGGCACAGCTCTGACCTTGTTTCCTTTTCTGCAGATCAGAGATAGGGGAGGGTGGGGAAGCCCCTAGGGATGTGTGAGAACCAGGAAAAGGGTTCGTGTGGGGCCCACAGGGGAGCAGGGAGGAGGCCTTTGCAAGGACTTGGGCTTTTATCCTGGAGGCACCTGAAGGGTTCTGAGTGGGAAAATGGCCCAGGAAGTCTTTGTGCTAATGGTCCCAATGGCTACAACGTAGAAAACGGATGTGGTCAGGCAGGTGTACCCCCCTTCAGGGGTCGGAGATGGTGGTGGGAGGATTAGCTCAGTTGGAGTGGGTGTGGGTGTGGGTGTGAGGACTGACCAGGTAGGGCATGGATGGGAGGGAAGGCCCGAGTCAGCCCATGTTCTCAGCTTGGGCCTTCAGTTGACAGGAGCACATGCAGGAGACCTAGGCTCAAAAAGGAAGATGGGCTCTCTTCTGAAATCCCGTAATAGTCACTGGGAGGAGTTGTGGTCTGAGCCCTCCGAGGAGGTCCTGAGGCCCTGAGGTGGCCAGCCTCAGGGTTAGAATCACTGACATTCAGACATTTGAGAGGAAGAGCGGGAGGAAGGTCACCAGAGACAGGCCATAGTGTCACAGAGAAGAAGCTTCCCCTGTATTGAATGCCCAGAGATTAGCTTTACAACACAGAAGTCAGCCTGGCCGACGTGGCTCAGTGGTTGAGCATGGACCTATGAACCAGGAGGCCCTGGTTTGATTCCTGGTTGCAGACTCCATCTCCAGTGTTGGGTGTGCAGGAGGCAACTGATCAATGATTCTCTCTCATCATTGATTTTTCTCTTTCTCCTTCCTCTTTCCACCTTGAAATTATATATATATATATATATATAGTTTGTTTTGCGTTGTTTTAATCCTCACTCAAGTATATTTTTCCAATTACTTTTTAGAGAGAGTGGAAGAGAAAGGGAAGACTGAGAGAAATATCAATGTGAGAGACACATATCCATTGGTTGTCTCTTGCACATGCCCCAACCAGGGCCTGAGCCAGGGAGGAGCCTGCATCCTAAGTACGCCCTTGACTGGAATTGAACCCAAGATGCCCCATCCACAGGCTGACGCTCTATCCACTGAGCCAATCCCGGTGGGGATATATATATATATATAATTGGTTTCAGAGAGGAAAGGAGACGGGGGAGGGAGAGAGAAACATCAATAAGAGAATCATTGATTGGCTGCCTCCTGCTTACTCCACACTGGGGATTAAGCCCACAACTGGGGCATGTGCCCTGACCTGGAATTAAATCATGACCACCTGGCTCATAGGTCAACACTCAGCCACTAAGCCAGGCCAACTAGGTTCAGGTGCCAGTAAAAATACTTGTATAACTAAAAAAATTTGTATTGCCGGTTTAGTTCTCTTCAAGGTATTCTTTGAAACTATTGGGAAATTTGGTAAGAATTTAGAAGTTAAAATTTGACAATTACCTTCTAAGATGTAATGGAACCCATTCTTTCTTTAAATCCTATCCCAGGGATATGATTCCTGATTTGAAAGAGAGAGAGAGAATCGATGATGTTAGAGAAATGCATCAGTTGGTTGCCTCTCATATGCACCCCCACTGGGGACTGAACGCCCAACCTAGGTATGTGCCTTGACTGGGAATTGAACCCACAGTCTTCCATGTACAGAATGATGACCCACCCAACTGAGCCACCCCAGTCTGGTCATGGAACCAATATTTAGAAAAGAAAACCTTATATTCCTCCTAAGATTTCTGCATATTGAAAGTCCAAAGTACAGCTAAGTCAATGGGAATTGATGGAACATTATGATGACTTTGAGTGGGTTAAAGGAGATATGATGTATACAACATGCTCATCGCTGTGCCAGGCCGGAACTCACTCTTTTGTGGTTTCAGTCAACCTCATCCTGTTTTCTGTGTCATTGTTATGTATTTTCCCTAAAATAGCTCTAGGTTTATAAATTTTGCATCATTTCTCTGAAACATTGGCCCAAAAATTTGGGAGCAGAGAATTTAAAATTGTAGCATCCACTTAATATCTCACTGACGTAAGCTCATAAATCCGACCATTATTGCAATCTTGATTTGCATAATGATGATAAAGAAGTAATTGTCAATATATCAAGATTCTTTCTTTTTTTATCCTACTGGAGGATATTTTTCCATTAATTTTTAGAGAGAGGGAAAGACAGAGAGAAACATTGATATCAGAGAAACACATCGATTGGTTGCCTCTAGCAACCCTCCGGGCCTGGGAGGAGTCTGCAACCAAAGTACATGCCCTTGACTGGAACTGCACCAGGGACCCTTCATTCTGCTGGTGGACACTATCAACTGAGCCAAACCAGCTAGGAAAAGATTCTTTCAATGTATAAGTTATTTGCTGTGTTCTCAGTTCTGGTAACTACATCTGTAAATTTGTTTCCAATATTGTTTGACATCATTTTAAATCTCATTATGCTTCCCACAAATGAAGACTATTACATTTATGAGACAGGTTCTATAAGAGAACTTGATTGAGGTAGTTATGAAATAATAACACCTTTAGGTGGCATTCTTTTTATTTCTGTTCTTTTCTTAGGGGCAGGAATAGAATATTACAGACAAGCTATAAATATAAGAAATATTACTAGTAACCATGCTCTGTTAACCATGATTGTTCTCTTTTGATTAGAGAAAGCACGTTCTAATCTGTTTGAGAGTTGTACGCTCTGGGGCATGGGAGCTAACATGGGAATGCAGCTCCGGAGAATGGCCTAGATCAGTGATGGGCAACCTTTTGAGCTTGGTGTGTCAAACTTCGCCAAAAAACAGAGCATAACTCGGGTAGTGTATCACTTTGAGGAAAAAACATTATTTCGCAAATGTTTCATCCTCAGGAGCAGCAAATGTTTCATCCTCGGCATGCGGCCGCCTGAGCGGCCGCGTGTCATCAAAAATGGCTACGCGTGTCAGTGCTGACACGCGTGTCATAGGTTCACCATCACTGGCCTAGATTAACAACTTTTGTTGACTGTATTCTGGTCCCTGCGCCCCCCCCCCCCCCGGCCCTCTACCAACTCCAGCCCGCATTACAAGTAACTTGTAACCACTGTACCTTGCCTACTTTCCCATGCGTGTAATTTCTACTTTCCCATGGAATCTGTGTCATTCTACCCAACATCAGCAGCTGGCTTATGGGAGAGTAGAGCAGATGTTTGTGGATGACCTGCTGCTCTCCCATTGTGCCCACATGAATGGAATAAACGCCATATAGGAGCCAACCCAGTGTCTGCCACATTCGATCAAGTAGTAACCAGCAGCCTGGACCCATTGGTTGTCCAGTGTCACTTTAAGTAATTTCATAACAGTTATTGGAACTGGATTAATTAATAAAAATGCCAATCAGTACTATTTTTCCCTCTAACATAAGTCCAAATATCTCATTTACTTAAAATTTAAAAAATTTTTTTAAATGAAGACTGAGTTTTTTAATTAACCCAAGTAATACCATTACTAGTTTAGAAATAATTAAAACACTTTTAGTGCATTGGTTGACAGCCTAAATGTTTCAATTCTGTTCTGAGGATACCTGCATATTTGTTCTCTAAATGACTTTCTTGCATGTGCTAATTTAATACTCCTTGCACAGAGAGCTATGTACAATATCTTTTTGATAAAATATTTTCCAGTCCGGCCAGTGTGGTTCAGTGATTGAGCATCAAACTATGAACCAGGAAATCAAGGTTGATACCTGGTCAGGGCACATTCCTGGGTTGGGGGCTCGATCCCCTTTATGGGGCGTGCAGGAGGCAGCCGATCAATGATTCTTTCTCAGCATTGATGTTTCTATCTCTCCCTCCTCCTTCTTTCCCCTCTGAACTAATAAATATATATTTTTAAAAGTAAGTAAATAAAGTATTTTCCAAATATACAGCTTTACTTTGCTCATTTTTCTTTTAAACTACACATTAATGAATGGTCTGTCAAATTGTTTTTTAGGCAGTTGACTGGTGGAGTTCAGGTTTTCTAATGTATGAACTATTCACAGTTGATGATGAGAAGAATTTCGGAGCTGAGCTCTCTAGGTAAGACTCCACAAAATAAAAGAAATATGTTGTTATCTAAAAGCAATGGATCAAATTTCTGTAATTTGGCTGATGGAAAGCAATAATTTTTAGAAATGTGGATAGACAAAATTAAAATGAAGTGGTTAATGTTTATTTTTATTGATGTAGGATATATATATTTATAACCTTTATGTTTCTTTATATTTTCTATGCCCAGATAGATGTTAAGTTTCATAGGGAGAGGGTCCTAATTTTTGTGTATTCCAAAGCAGTTAACATGGGGCGTGAGCCACTGGCAGAGCCGTTTAGAATGCAGGGCATAGGGCCGTTTGGAATGGGGGGTATGGCAACAGCGGAATGTGTGGTGCTGAGTCGGTGGGCGTGGAGTCGGTTGGGCGTGGAGTGGTGGAGTCGTGGAGTTGGTGGGTGCGAAGTCTGTGGGTGCGGATTCGGTGTGTGAAGAGTCGGTGTGTGAAGAGTCGGTGGACGTAGAGTCAGTGAACGTAGAGTCAAGTGAACTTAGAGTCGGTGAGCGCGGAGTTGGTGAGTGCAGAGCCTCTTCATATGTAAGAAGGGACTGTCCCTGCCTCCCCCTCGGGGCTGCTGTGAAGAGTGAATGTGCAAGGACAGAGGGCACCCAGTGCAGGGCTGGGGATGGGCAGAGAGACGGTGCCCAGGTGAATCCAGGGTGTGTGGGCCAGCCCTTCCTGCTGCCAGGCCTTGATCAGAACTATGTCCACTGATGGGAGGTCCACGGCTTCCCTTCTGCCAAGAATCTTGGGTTCTGGCCCCTGCAGGGAAAATGAACACGAGGTGGAAAAGCAGCAGCTACTGCCCACTCCCCGTCACTAGAACCCATGAGTGGGGCCAGCCTTGGAAAACTGCCCACTGAGAGCAACGGTCACATCCCATGTATGCGTGTTCCCAAACTGTGAAGGCATTCAGGGGAGACTCAGCCCCCTAAGACACCGAGTGGTTCTGGGAGGGCTCCTGGGGCGGGAGCAGAAATGAGGGGAAAGAGCTGAATGGCTCCCCCATGTGTGCTGGGCACTGGGACAGGAGTAAGTCCAGCAGACTCCTCCCGTGAGGGGGCCTGTGAGGGACCCAGCATATGTCCCACACCCAGCATGTGTCTGACACCCAGAGGCCCATAGTATTGTTAGTTGTGTCTTAGCCCTCATGTCCAGGAAACTGCTGAGAGCTGCCAAGAGCTGTTGGCTTTCCAAGAGGACGTGTGTGAACTGTTGAGATACAAACTGTGTGTTGAACAAAAGCTCACCCGAATAGCCATTTATTTCCAGCACCCAGATCAGTGGAGTGACTATGGAATCGAGAGGCCTAGACTCAGCCCTGAAACGCGGGATACACCCTTAGCCCAATCCCTTCCTTGTAAAGGAAACGGCTCAGCAAAGTCCCATGCCTGGTGCACTTGTCCAATAGACAAGGCTGTACATGTCAGACACTCTCTCGCCACCTGTACAAGGGATTGGGGCACTTTTAGGGTTATGTTGTGCCCTTTTCTGACTTTCTCTTAGTGGGTTGGGATTGCTGTCCACGCAGTGACCTGCTGATGCTGAAGAGTTGCTTGCTTAGCTCAGCAGCTTGAGTGGGCAACACATAAGGTCCTCAAAACAGACAGGGCCTTCCTGGCGGGGGCCAGTGCCCCAATTGCAGGCTCCATGCCCAGGGGTGGCCAGTGGGAGGCAGCTGATCAATGATTCTCTCATCATTGCTGTTTCTATCTCTCCCTCTTCCTTCCTCTCTGAGATAAATCTATATATATATAAAAACCAAGGTGACCAGACGACTGGTCATTAGCTATGACACACACTGACGCCCAGAGGGCAGATGCTCAACACAGGAGCTGCCGAGCTGCTGTCACTTAGTAGTGGGGTTCTCGGGTGATGCATTCGGAACCATAGAGGAGGGAGACCAGTTCTGGGGTGTGTCACCCGAGAACCACCCTCTCCCAATCTGGGACCCCCTAGGGAGATGTCTGAGAGCCAGTTTCAGCCCGATCCCGCAGGCCCGGCCAACGGACCCCAATGGTGCACAAATTCATGCACTGGGCCTCTAGTATGTATATGTATACTTAAACAAACAAACAAACAAAACAACAGATAGGGCCTGACTGCTGTGTTGCTTTTCTGTAACAACGGGTGTCTGTGAGTGACTATTGCAAAAAGGGTCTCTACTGGTGTATAGGATGTTGTTTAAGCTGTGCTTTAGGAGTCTCTACAGCCTATGCAAGATATGTTAAACCTGCTGAGGGGCTGCAGAGCTGCCATTCATCATATTACTTGCTTGAAAGCCCTGTGCTGTACGCCACTTTGTTCAAACACCACTCAGAGACTTTGGGCGTCTTCATCACCTAGGTCACTGGGTCAGCGTGTGTTTAGAGCCTGTAGGTCTCCCAGCTGGGCCCTGTGTTGGAGTCACTTCTGTGCAGCTATGTTTTTGGAAGTGAGCAGGTGCATAGAGGCCCTTCATCCTGGGGAATGAGGGTGGGTGCATGGGGGAGGGCCTGTTCAGAGGATGGCATGGAGGCATCCTCACCTGTCCCTCTTTGTGCACTAGGATCGTGGACACATCCCCCAGCAGTTCCTTGAGGAGCTGCTGGGGGACAGCATGGCCCTCGAGGCTGAACACATCCCCAGGATGAACCAACCCGCCCACCTGAGCTGGGAGATGGAGCAGCTGTCAGAAGGTGGGTAGCAGCCCCTGCTGCCTGGGAGCCAGGCAGGTTGCACGTTCTCCCTCATCCAGGGAGCTGAGCCCTTGGCTCTGAATCTCATGTGTGAGCCCATCCTCACCCCAAGTGAATAGGGTTTTATTCAAGGGCCATTTGGAACTGTTTCATTGCAATTCTACCAAGGGGAACATGGAGGGTCTGGCAGCCTTGAAGTCAGGACAAGAACTACAAAGTAAGTTGCCAGATTTCTCAGCTCCCATGCCAACAGTCCCAGGAGCTTCCAGATGACAGCACGCTGACACCCAGGGGATGTCTTTGGTCTGTCATGGGGGTTTGAACACTCTGCATGGCAGGAGCCTTCCCCAGAGGAAACAAACCTCCAGTATCACTAACCCTGGGCATGATTTCCTCCGTTCATCCCATAATCGGGCAGATGGGTGCAGTCTGTTCTCTGTCTCCCTGGGCAGGGGCTGCTAAGTGTCTCCTTCTCAGCGGAGCCAGGCCTCTTCCCCTCCCTGTTGTGCGTGCCCCCTCACAGCCCCCAGAGGAGGTGTGGGGTTGGCCAGGGGAAGATGGGTGGCGAGGCAGGCAGTGCACCGGCAAACAAGTAGCCAGTTCCTGTGCTCAGCAACATCACATGTGCACCTGAGTGCAGGAGGGCCTTGGGCTGGTTTTGTGGGTGGGGGAGATGCTGCTTTTCCAATTCTGATCCACATTCCTAAGCATCATGGGGAGGCTGTTGAAAGCAGCTGGGTATTCCTTCTCTTCAAGGGTTGCCATCGGTTCCAAACCTAAAATCAGTTCATTGAACTCTGAATCTGTGTGAGAAGTCAGTTCTTTCTGTGGTTTGGTGTCTCAGCACTCCTGGGACCAAGGGTGGGCAAATCAGAGATCCCTGCTCTGGGAGTTCAGGTTCATAGGGAGGACACTGCCGCCTGGTGGAAGGCAGGAGTGGTGCCGGCTGGCAGGGACCTCTCAGACCTAATGTTTCTGTGAGAGACCAGGGAGGCTGGGGGGTTGGCCAGCCTCCCTGACTCAGGCACTCTGTGTAGTTTGTGAGCTCTTTCAGGTGGCTTCTTGAGTCAGAAAGGCCTGGCCTTAAGTCCTGGCCCCTCCACCTGTTAGCCAGGTGACCTCTTTTAAACCTCAGGTTTCTTATCTGCGAAATGGGAGTAGTGAAGCTGCCTCACAGGATTCCTATGCGTATCTCATGAGAGGAGACAGTGAAGCGTTATGTTGTGCCTGGCCCCTGGGGCACCAACAAAGGATGGCTGTCCTCATCGTCCTTGTTGAATTAAAAGGTTCCCATTGCTCCGGTTGTTCGGGTGTTCGTAGCACAACACCCAGTAGACAACCATCGGTTGTTTTCCCAGTATACTGTTGTGTCACCTCAAGAGCCTGGGAGGCGCTGGCCTTAGGGAAGAGGAAATGAGGCTGGTCATGAGCTCCACTGCTGCACTTGGAGGTCCCTCATGATCATTTCCCAGGAGCACAGAGCCGAGGTGTGAGGCACTGAGTGAGTCAGGAGGTGGGCGGGGTGAGTTGCAGGACAGTGGGGACGCATCTAATGCCACAGAATCATCGGTGAAAAATAGCCAAAACGGTAAAACTCGTGTTGTATATATTTCACCCCAATCTTCTTACATATGTATTTTTTAATTGATTTCAGAAAGGGAGAGGGAGGGAGAGAGAGAGAGAAACATCAAATATGAATGAGAGTCGTTGATCGGCTGCCTCCTGCATGCCCCATACTAGGCATGGAGCCCTTAACCCGGGCATATGCCCTGACCTTAAATTGAACCATGACCTCCTGGTTCATAGGTTGGCACTCTACCACTGAGCCACGCTGACTGGGCTCACCCCAGTTTAAAAACTGTTATTTTTAAAACGAATGCTGCAAAGGTGCCACCTGAATGAGCACAGGGTGTGACTTAGTGGCATTTTCGGCTTTAAGTGTCATTGGTCACCTTGTCAGGATGAGGCCCTTGGCGTGTTTCCATGTGTTGACAGCAGGCGTGTTGGTCTGTGGTGTGTGCAGAGCTAGAGTTGGGCCACGGAGGTTCATGTGCTCCACCGCTGAGCTGCCTGCTTCTTGGTGTCTTCAGTCTGTCCTGGCTTCTTGGGTCTGTGCTGCTCTCCTTGGTGGGTGATGGGAACATCCTCTTCAGGTGTTGCGGTGACAGCCAGCGTCCCCGCTAGGTCCTTCCAGCCCCTCGGGGTTGAACAGGAAGCAGGTGGGGTGCAGCCCTAGGAGCAGTGCAGTGGGATAAGGCTCCCAGGGCTGAGGATGTGGGCCTGGAGGGACAGGTGAGGGAGCATCCTGACCCCTCATCCATTTATTTACCTACAGTCACGCCCCTGCTTGTGTCAGGAAGGGGCCAAGATCTCCCATTCTTTTCTGGTCTCTGCTTCTTTTCTGTTCTGTGTTCAAGCTGTTTAAAAGCAAAGGAGGAAATCTGCCTTCCTCTGTCTTTAGCTTATGTTGATCTCGCTTAGACTTTTACAAGCAATTTAGATATACTGCCTCATTCTTTTTTCAATGCAATTGTGAAAGTACAAACTGAAATCTCTGTCCGATGGTCTAGGGCTGGTAAGTACTGGGCATACTTGCCCCAAAGCCTCTACCACCTGCAGACATACTGGTCAATTATCACGCCCCCCACACCCTTAGCTGAGCCACCCAGACCCCCACCACTCTGAGGGCTGGCACAGAAAACGAACGCCATCTCTTTGCCATCTCTGTTAGTCTCTGAAATCCTTGACTTGAGGATCTGGTTAGAACTTGGTAAAAAGTGGTTCCAGCAGTTTTACCATCTTGAGGTTTTGCATTGGCCTCTCCACCGTCACCTTCTTTCTTCTTAAGCTCTGGGTTGCTTCCCTACCAGGCCCCCGCTGTGGCAGCAGAGGGGCCATAACCGCCTGGGGAACCCTCAGGTGCCAACAGCAACAGCGCCCTGTGAACAATGGAGGGCACCCAGCCGACCATCCCAGGCCCCTCAGACCTAGGGCTCTGGGTGATGGTTGTCTCGGGCCGGAGGCAGAGAGTGGAACCCGAGGCCCTGGAATCTGGGCTCTGACTGGACTTTGCTCTTTAGCCTCCAACCGTACCAGACAGTTGAAAAATGAAAAACAGACCCTCGAGGGCACGGCCCAGGAGTTGCGGGGTGGCTCTGTGGACCTGCAGGAGAGGAGCGTCAAGTCCCCGGAGCTACAGGAGGAGAACCAGATGCTCCGGAAGCAGGTAACCATGGGTGGTGTCTAGAACATACGGGTAAGCAGGTGGCCAGGTGGAGCACCCGGGTGTCGGTGAGGATGCGCAGCTGGGAGAAACGCGGAATGCAGGGCAGCCCCAGTAGCGGGACACGAGTCCTCATGGAGCAGAGTCCCTTAGGCAGCATGGCGTGTCCCTGCAGCAGAGTGAGCGGACACTATGGACGTCTGTGTGCCCCATTGCCTTCATCTTCATCTGTGACATGGGGTTACTGACGTGCCTCGTGTAGGTGGTGTGAGGATCGTATGAGTTAGTGTGGGTAAAGGGTCCCAGCACATAGTAAGTGCTCACGGAAAGGAGAACAGTGCCCTGTTAGTCAGCACAGGGCGGGCCTGGGAGGGAGGCAGTGGTGGAAGCCACGCACGTGTGTGTAGGACCTCGGAGGGGCCGCTTCACGGCTGGGTCTTGGCCCTGCAGATGGAGGAGTTGCAGTTGCAGCTACAGCTGGAAAAGTGCAAGAGCCAGGAGTGGGAGACCCTCACTGAGGAGCTCGTGAACGAACTAGAGCAGCTGCTCAACGAAGTTGGCACCCTGAAGGCGGACAGAGCCCTGCAGGTAGGCGCCCCCTGGAACCCCTGCCTGCAAGGGGGAGCGTCCAGGATCACAGCCCTGTCCTGGTCATTGATCAGTGATTCCTGGGTGACCAGTTTCCTCACTCACCTGCAGCTCAGAGCAGCAATCCTCAGCTGCAGCAGGGGGATGGGGACAGGTATCACCTCCCAGGGACACTGGCCATCTTGTGTTTGATTGACAGGACTTGGGGGAAGAGAGGGGAGGTGCTCCTGGCTGTGGTGCAGTGAGGCCAGGAATGCTGCTAAATGTCCTGCAGCCCCTGGGACAGCCCCGGGGACAAACAAGGATCCCGCTCCATATGTCCAGGGGTCACCCTGAGAACCCTGGCACACCTCCAGGGTGGATCTGCCTGGCACTACAACAAGTGCCATGGAAGGGAGCCCAGCGCTGGGGCAGTGGCTCAGTGACATCAGGCAGGGGCCAGGCTTCCCTCTTCCCGCTCTGCCAGCCTTGTACCTCCCCAAGTGGGCAGGAAGGTTTTTCCTTGAGAAAAGGCCTGTGAAAGTGTTCTGTGGGGTGACACGTTTGGTCTTTGCTTTAAAGTTCGCTCCATGAAATGGACTTTGACACGGGCTGGGTCTTTGGCTCTGCAGATGGCAGAGTTGGAGATGCAACTCCAGATCGAAAAGGAAAATGGCCAGACCTTGGAAGCCATCAATAAAGAGCTGTTGAAAGATCTAAAGCAGGTGCTCGACACTGTAGTCACCCTGAAGATGGAGGCCTCACAGGTAGGCCCTCCAGAGCACATGCCTACACTGGTACCCCTGGCTGCAAGGGGGAGCGTCCAGGATCACAGGTGTGTCCTGGTCATTGATCAGTGGTCCCTGCGTGACTGGTTTCCTCATTCAGCTGCAGTTCAGACCAGCATTTCTCAGCTGGGGCAAGGGGATAGGGACAGGTGTTGCCTCCCAGGAACACTGGCCATCTTGGTTTTGATTGGCAGGATTTGGGAGAGGGGAAGGGAGGTGCTCCTGGCTGTCTTGGGTGCATGGTTGTTGTGTAAATATCTGGGTAAATTGGTTGGTAATGTTGTTCAGATATTCTATATCCTTACTCATTGTCTATTCCTCTCTTTTTCAATAGGCTTTTCAAAGTAGTCAGAGAGGGCACCGGATGAGTTTATGCAGAGACAGGGCACAAGTTTCCCAAAAAAGGTCACGTGTATGGAGGGGGCACAGGTGTCAGTGTAGCACCATGTGATAGTCCGTCTATGCTCTGGGCCCTTCCCAGCACAGTTCCTTAAGTGCTGGCTGAACTGTCTTCAGCACAGCTGGGTTTTGCCTGCCCTGAGGGTCCCTGCTATTTTGGTGCCTTCAACTTGCCCTGCTCTTGGCCCCTCACTGCTTTTGGGGGTGCGGGGATGCAGAGTCTTTGACTCCCAGGACCTGCACCCGATGAGGCATCATCACCTTTTCTGTCCTGGCAGGTGGATCCTTCCTCCAAGAACCAGCAGGAGGCCAAGGACAGGGAGCTGGAGGAGCTGTACGAGCTGCTGGGGCAGCTGATTGAAGCCCATGAGGCCCTGCTGCAGGACCACGGGAGCCTGGGGGCGCTCCATGAGCACCTGTGTGGGCAGTACCAGGCCCTCCTGGAGGAGCACAGCCGCCACAAGACCCTGCTGCGTGGTTCTCTAGAAATGGAGAGCAAGGCGTTCAGACTCAGGTGGGTGCCGGCAACTGTTGGGGTGACTAGTGAGCTCTGCAGGCCTTATGCTTCAGGCCCTAGAAGGGTAATATGCTAATTAGTCCAACCAGACATCCTCCCGGATGTCCTGAGAAAGCCGGGGCCTGAGCAAAGCCGCCGGGGTCCCGGGTGCCTGCAGCTGCCCAGAGGGATGGAAACCAGGGTTCTGGGCTCCTGCGGCTCGCTGGAGGAGGGAAGCCTGGATCCTGGGTGCGGTAGCTGAGGCAAAGACTTTTAGGGGCATTCAGGCAGGCAGGGGAGGAGTTAGGGGCAATCAGACCAGCTGGGGAGCAGTTAGGGGCAATAAGCCAAGCAGGCAGAGGTGGTTAGGGACAATCAGGCAGGCAGGCAGAGGTGATTAGGGGCAATCAGGCAGACAGGCAGAGTGTTTAGGGGCGATCAGGCAGGGAGGAGGCGAGCGGTTAGGAGCCAGCAGTCCTGGATTGCGAGAGGGATGTCCGAGGGGTCTGAGATTGGAGAGGTTCCAGGCTGGGCTGAGGGACCCCTCCGCCTCCTCCCCCTTCACAAATTTCGTGCACCGGGCCTCTCGTGATATACTTAATGTCTGCTCACATGTGGAAGGTTTGTGCAAGTGGAATCTGACTGGCTCTGAAGGAAGTGTTCATTGTCCTTCTGCCGGTAGCTCCTTGCTTGGTAGACCTCCTGTGTTACTCAGTGGTTTGCTGGTTGCACAGATAGCTGGAGCCCTTGGTCTGTCTGCAGCAGGGCTGCAGTGTGGGAGGTGGATGTGCCTGGAGCCCATGCTGCTGACCCTGTGTTCATTTCACTTGACGCCTGACTGGCACCCTCACTACTTTGTTCCCAGCACACATTTCCTGGGTGTCAAGCCTCGTCCCGGAGACTCAGTGGGGAGTGAGACTCACAGTTTCTGCCTTGCTGTAGGGTGGTTACCAACGTTTGGAATGTGCTTGATCCGTGTGCTTTCTAGGACACAACAGGGAAGCAGGAGTTGGGAACCCTAATGGTCCATGCCCTATTTGTCAACCCTGGATGACTTTTTCCAGAATCGTTAACCTGGATGAGAAAGATCACTGCCTTGAAAGCCAGGCAGATCCCCCACCCCCACTTGCCACTACCCACGTCGGGGCAGCCTCCACCTGTGGCTAAAGGCCACAGGACGCTTGTCTTTCAGCAACTGTCACTGCCGGTTTCCAAGTCTGAGTCCCCCCAAGTCTTGGCTCCAGGTGGATGGTACTAGTACAGTTGATGGGGGTGGTAGAGTGGAGGCGGAGGGCTGCAGACAGAGGCTGCAAACCCTGGAACCCTGGGTGGTCTCTGTCAGCCTGTCTCTGGATGTGGAAAAGTCAGGAAGGTGGTCTGGATACGGATTTGTCTGTGTGGGATGAGTGAAAGGGGATGACTCACGAGGAGCTGCCGAGTCACCCTGAACAGGGGAGGATCCAGCAGGTGGGAGGGACAGCCATGGGCTGGTCAGGGACTCCCCCTTGTTCTCTGCAGCCCTCCAGAGAGGCTGTGCGGGACCCTATAAATACTGAGGCAGGGAGAAAATAAAAGCCTTGAGCTGAGGGGGATCTGAGGAAGAGTGAAAGTGTGGACTGGGGTGCCTGGAGGAGCAGGGTGTGAGTTTGCACGTGCCTGTGTGCCACTGGCCCCTGGCAGCTGCTGGGGCCCCAGCAGGCAAGCCTCTGGCCCCCATGCTGCCTGGCTCAGCACAGGGAGACTCTGTTCACGAGGTGGGTGGTGGGCTCATCTGGCCCTGGTGAAGGGGGGGTCAGCTGTCACGTGGGTAGAATTCCCTGAATATGTGCTAGTTTCTTTGAGACGTGCGAGTTCAGAAAACAGTGTTGGTGTTCCTAGCGGGCTAACGGAGAGAGGCTGCTTAGACTGGGACTGGAAGGGACCCTGGAGAAGGGTCGTGTGGGAGGAGGGACACTCAGCTCCCGGGCTGGAGGAGACCCGTGTCCATCCCCGCCTCCCTCAGCTCTGCAGAGAGAAGCCGCTCACAGAGGCTGTGCAGTCTCCTGTCTGTGGGTGCCTAGCGGGTGTGTTTCCCTCCTCAGGGAACAGGACCAGCTCCAGCACGAGACAGCACTGCAGGAGCTGAGGAACCTCCTGAGCACCGAGAGGGAGGCTCTGAAACAGCAGCAGGAGGTGAACGCCCAGGCTGCTCAAGAGAAGCAGAGGCTGCAGCAGGAGGTCCATAGGTAACCGCCTCCGCCCCTGCGGTGGCATCTGCCAGGTTTCATTCAGAGCAGCTCACTCAGCACCCACTGAGCTAAGCTCAAGCGAGTCTCCTGGTAATGGTGTATCTTTCCCATCCCTGTCATGGTCACAGCTGGACGGTCACAAGGTAAAGGCACGCCAGCTGGCTGGATGGAAGGATAGCAACACTGGGATGCTGCATTGTCTAGGCTTGGATGGCCTCCCCTCCCACCTTGATGATGGTGATGACTGTATTGGGCATGGGCCCCTTCATCCTCTAACAGCAGCCATCCCGTGAGGGAGAGACGCTCGGTCCTCAGCATTCATGCATTCCCTACTGGTGAATTCACCTCCTCGCTGAAATGCACTTGAACCCCCAAATCGGTAGCCGTGGCCTTTCATGGGCCAGTCCAGACTGTGAGATACTGGAGTCGCCTGATGGGCACGCTTGCAGATGAAGTTGAACAAGACCTTTGGCTCCTGCCTTGTTTCAGCTCTCACACTGCAAACCAGTGTCCCTTCAGTGGTCCATTGAGTGCCATGGAGTTCTATTTTTGTGCTTTTTGATGGTGACATCGCTGTTTGAAATGGACCCCAAATGGAGTGCTGAAGTGCTGTCTAGTGTCCCCAAGTGCAAGGCTGCGCTGGGCCTCATGGGGAATAAAGCAGCGGCACATGAGGCTCATTTTGGGCCCGAATGTGGTGCTCTTGGCTGTGAGTATATTATACAAGGCGTCTTGACGACTTGATCCATTGACAAAAATGTGACCAGAGACTCACAGGAACCAGCGGGGACAGATTCAGTATCCACTAAATGAGTGTTCTCGGTGGCTTGATAGGACATTATACCATGAATCATGAGAATTGACTGCACTATTGTTATTCCTTTTCTTAAAAAAAAAAATACACACCCTCTGAGAGCTGTGAGCTGAGAGTCAAACCTGGGATGCCAGGTCATCCTTTTTTTAATTTTTCTTATTTTAATCCTTACCCCAGGATAATTTTTCCATTGACTTTTAGGGAGAGTTAAAGGGAGGGAAGGAGAGGGGGAGAGAGAGAGAGAAACATCGATGTGAGAGTGTCACATCTCTTGGATATCTACAGCACACAACCCAAGTACACTGGGGAACAAACCCGCAACCCAGGTCTGTTCCCTGGACTGAGACTTGAACCCATGACCCTTCTGTACATGGGCTGATGCTGGAACGGCTGAGCCACACCTGCCAGGGCCTTTTGTTTATGCTTTCTCCCCACCCTCTGAGAAGCTAGATATTTGAATGTTGATGTGAAACTTAAAATTTTTAAATATTAATGAACTAATTAATTTACATTGAAAAAGACAGGTGATGGGGGCCAAACAGGACACATCTGTGTTCAAATTGAGTCCATGAGCCTATGGTCATGTGAGTGTTCTGGTATAAATCTTTCCCTGGAATCCAGTCGGGCAGTTATGATGACGACGACGACGATGATGATGATGATGATTTCAGTGGATTTACATAACACTCCTGAATCTCATATTTTACTTGTCTCAGGAGTTGGAATTAGAAAGGGACTTGGAATTGGGGAGAAGATCTGGGCATGTTTTATATAGATTTAGAGCAAAACCGTTCTGATTCCACGTATTTCAAAGGCATTTCAGCGAAAGAACCCTTTGTTCCAAGTCGGCAGGTGTGCCCAAGCCTCCATGGGAAGGACTCTCACAGGGTGCTCTATGGGAAGGATTGAAGTGGTGTCCGAGCCTGCCTGTCCTGCCTCCCCCAGCCCACGGTGGGCAGCTGGGCTAGCCTCCTAGAACCCCAATGGACACAGTTTGAAAACCGCTGATTTCAATCCTCATTTACACACGGGAAAAACGGAGGCCCAGAGAGGTTGTGGTTTTGATTAAGGTGCACACCGGGGACGGAGGCTGGGAGTGCTCCTCAGCTTTGGTCCTGTGGCTCTCCACCCCCCCCCCCCCCCAGAGTCCAGTTTTGGAACCGGCTGGTGGAGGGGGAGCAGAAGGAGCTGCGCAGTAAGAGCAAAGACATGCAGGCGTCCCTGGAGCAGCTGCAGCAAGAAGTGCGGCTCTGGCAGGCCCGCTACGAAGGGGCCCAGGAGGACCTGCAGAGAATGGAAGGCTCCCTGAGGAAGCTCCACAGCCAGTGCGAGGTGAGGCCCGGGCTGGTGGGCTCAGGACACCGGGCCTGTGCCCTGGGCGACAGCCTTGGCTCAGCCAGGTCGGAATGGGTCCTCACTGGCGTCTGTGCTCAAAGACTGTGTGTGAATGTCACACCAAGGCCGAGAGGAAGCCAGGGGCAATTAAAGGGGACAAACCCCATGACTGGTGGGGTTGCGTTAGAAACACCTTTCACCTGACCTTTGGTTTTTGCAGGGTCGGGGTGGTGCATGGAAACAGCCAAGTACTGTTTTATTTCCGAACCCTCAGCTGAGCACCTTGCTCTGTGCTCCCCCGTGTCCTCTCATTTAATCTGTGCAATGATGTTGTGAGCTGGGGTACCCATCCTCGTCCCTCTTAAGTAGTGGGTTGCAACCCAGTTTGTCTGAAGCCAAAAGTTGCTATTCTAGAACAGGAGCAGACCAACCTCAGCCCAAAATTCATTTCCAGCCCCTACCCCATGTGTTTCTATGTCTGTGAAAAAAGAATATTTTAAATATCTATATATCTATATATCTATATATCTATATATCTATATATATATATATATATATATATATATATATATAGATATGTAGATATATATATAGATAGATGGATATAGATATAGATATAGATATAGATATTTAATTTTATTGATATCAGCGAGAGGAAGGTAGAGGGCGAGAGGGATGGAAACATCCATAATGAGAGAGAATCACTGATGGGCTGCCTCCTGCAGACCCCTCCTGGGGATCAACCCCACAACCTGGGCAGGTCCTTGACCAAGCATCTCACCAGGGACCTCATGGTGCCTGGGAGGATCCTCCACCAACTGAGCCACAAAGTCGGGCAGCTTATTAATAAGATGTTCTACATTGTTTTTTAAGATTGTGATTAAGGCCTCAGAATCTTTTGTCTATTTTGCACTTGCGGCACATCTCCGCTCAGACCGGCTGGGTTTTCAGTGCTCGGTGGCCACAGGAGGGCCGTGGTTGGCAGATTGGACGGTGCACTTGGTTGTCCCCATGTCATTGGCTGTGTTGGTCATTCCCACTGGCGTAGATCATACCGCAGTGGCCTCTTTGAGCACGTGGCCTGTTTCTTCTTTGGGGAACAGATTCCCAGCAGTGGAATCACAGGGGCGCATGGTGTGGGAGACATTGTTGCCCTGTGTTTTAGATGCTGTCCTCTGAGAAGGAGAACTTAGAAGAAGCACAAGATAACCTGAGAAGCCAGATTGAGACACTGACGGACAGGAACAGGAAGCTTCTATCAGAGAATGAGGACCAGGCTCGGCTCATGTAAGTGGTGTGGGCTTACCTGTCAACAAAGGGGTCCTGGCTTCCAGCTCCACGCCTAGGCCTTGGCCTTCTGGGCAGAGCCGCGGGCACACTAGTGTCCCAAGGACAAGGGACAGACCATCTTCCCAGTGCATCCTCCTCTCGTTTTCCTGGAATGGTTCTCGATTTCTGTAAGTAGGGGTGGTTGGCTTTTCAAAGATACTGCCCACTGCCAGACGGTTCTTCATCCGCTTTTGAATTGCAGTTCA
The DNA here is from genome assembly GCF_951640355.1 of Cnephaeus nilssonii. Classification (NCBI taxonomy): domain Eukaryota; kingdom Metazoa; phylum Chordata; class Mammalia; order Chiroptera; family Vespertilionidae; genus Cnephaeus; species Cnephaeus nilssonii. The sequence continues at coordinate 101,963,843 of NC_137075.1, read as the reverse complement.
ATTTAAAAACTATGACAGCGGTAAAGAGAGGTGCCTAGGGGAGGAATTCAGATGGTGGGCTGAGCCGTTTCTGTGTGTTTTCCCTTAACAGGCTGGAGAGAGGGTCGTTGGTGCACCGTGGTTGTCCTCCCTCTGCCAACAGGACACATTCCTGGCTTTGGCATAGGCCTGCGAGGTGCACAGAGCCAGTGTCCTGGTGGCCAGGAACTAGTAGGCATGATGGGATGTGAGCAGAGCTGTGTGCACAGCAGACAGATGTTGAGGAGCTTCATAGAAGCCTAGAAGGAAACATGGTGGTGGGAGTTGGGGTGCTGCTGCTGACCTGGATGAGGACAGGGCTGGCCAGTGGGGGGACGTGAAGGTGGAGCACCGGTGGCCTGGGTGCAGGGAAGGTGCAGGCAGTGGCAGGAGGGAAGGCGGCAGCAGGTGGTAGCCAGCTGTGGAAGGCGTCCATGCCCGGCTAAGCAGTCGGGTTCACAGGGAAGTGAGTGTTGATGGGAAGCTGGCCTATAGGCCCAGGAGCTGCCAGAAAGGAGGGCAGGAGGAAGAGCCTTGGTGATGGAAGCCTTGTGGTTGGAAGTCAGGTAACCCGAGATGCATCTTGTGGGTCCAGGGTGGTCTTCCCCACTCAGTGCCGTGCTGCTGGACTGTCCTTCCTTGAGGTCAGGAATAGCTGGCCATGTGGGACAGAGGGACATGGTCACAGTGAACACGGGGGCACTGTCCCAGCTCCCCGGGGTCATGGTGCTGCTTTACTATTCTCTCAGATTCTTCTGCTCATCTACAGGTGGTTGGCCACCTACCCAGGATGCTTACATGGAAAGCCACACTGTAGTTTTGGGGTAGAAATGACTGTGGCCTGAAGTTGGCTCTCTGTAATGCAGTGGGTAAAAATGACCAGCAGAGGTTGGGCAGGTGCCAGCTAGAAGCATCCGGGCCTGGTGCCCAATGGTTTTTCATTAGACAGTGTCTGTAGGAGGCCAGGTAGTTGTCAGACTTGCTGAGCCTGCTCTGAGCAGAGTGTTCTCCAGTCCTGGGAGGGTTGTGGTGCTGCCCTGCGTGAGTTTGTGCGCCTAGGGGTGGAGGGTTGGTCAGAGCCCTAGGGGAAATGCTCTAGCATAAGGCCAAGCAGCACGGCTGTGGGAAGAGAAGAACACAGACTAGAAGAACAGTGCCTAGGGCGCTGGGAGCAGAGCAGGGTGGTCCAGTGGTTTGAGAACCATCACTTGTTACAGGATGTTTACTTCACGGTGAACTCGCAGAAATGTCCTTGTGCTGACGGAGTCTGAGCCCCTGCCTCGATCCAGAGGACTCATTTTCTAGCGAGGAAACTAGGGTCTGAGCTGTCAAGGACCACAGTTTCCGACCCTGAGTTTCACATGGTTCGGGGCTTGCTCTCCTGAGATGACGTTCAGCCTGATCCTCGGTGCTTCGGGTCTCCTCACCTGTTAGGGTGCCCGGACCCACGTCACATGCTTCCATCCTCACAGTCCCGACTCCGCGATCAGAAAGGCCATGAGCACCGTGATGTCCGAGTCCCAGGAAAAGTGCCGGTCCTTCTGGGCCAGGTCCCAGGCTGGGCCGATGAGGCAATTTGCGTGTTTTATTTTAAAAACCAGATTGTTTTTCTTTCTCCTCTATTTACAGAGAAAAAGTAAATTTCTCACCAACAGTAAAAGTGGAGGAGGAGGGAACAGTAGTGGATTCCTGCGAGTCCCAGGCTCCGGTTCACAAGAAGTGAGTTGATTTAATGGCAGTAACTTAAGCCCAGAACAGAGAGCTTGCCCTTTCACGAGTGGGGAAAGCTGTGGCCATCTAGATCCGGGACCCGTTTGTTGGCCCGCACCTTCCCCTCTATGGCAGGTCCAGAGTGGGCTCTGTGTGAATTCACTGCAAGTTGTGTTCTATCCCCTGCGCCCCACATACAAAGATCATGGTGCTAGCGAAGAGCTCCATCCTTCTGAACCCCAAATTAATAGCCACTTGCCCGGCTGGAGGGACAGTGAGGTTGGCAGTGTCCTAAACCTCTACTTCTAATAGGAAAAAGCGCTGGATGCGAGCTAGAGCAATCGTCAAATTCTTCAAACGCAAAAACAGCGATTCTAGAAAACCAGCCAAGCCGAACCCCGACTTTCCTCCCGAGCCCGTGGAGGCCACGCCATCGTGCTCGAAGTGGTTGGAAGAGCGAGACACCCACAGTGTGCCTGTGGGAAAAGGTAGGAGGGGTGACTTGGCTGCAGGCGGGAAATGAAGGGGAGGCCTCAGGTCTCCTTCGTGGACAGGGCAGCACCAACCAGATGGCGTGCTGGGTGAGCACACGTGTGTAAGAGCCTGAAGGGGGTGTGCTCCCCGCCTTAGATATGTGAACAACCAGATAGAAAATATAAGCCCACTGCAATTTAAGCCCACTGCAAATATAAGCCCAAAGTCAGTGTTGGGGCAGTTTCATCCCAGAACAATTTAGTTCCTTTAGCATGAGACCCTCACCCATCACATACAGGTGGTGGGTCCTGGAATGTTCATAGCAGATCTCCATACAGTCACCACAGAGAGGGCTCAAGAGTGTATGTTTTTGGGGTTCCTTGTATCTTCCAGGCCTAGGATAAGCCACTTCTGGAGGGAGATCCTAGTGCATTTAGCATGTAGTGGACATGTGCAAGGTCTTCAGCAAGGTCTCGGGGCTCTGATCTTTCCGACCCTCTGAATAGCAGGTGCGGTTCTCTTCTCCCACCTTCCTGGCCTTGAGTCCTCCCACCAGAGGGCGCTGTACCTGTCAATTTAGGGCTGTCGATGGGCATGAGCCAGAGGTTCCACAATGGATTTCTAGTTGCATGTGCTGCATGTGTTTCATCAGATCTGAGAGCTGTCAGTTAGAAGCTGCACGATTATGTGCCCATAAAAAGAAATGAATGGGTGGTGGCAGTGACGATTTTGTCAGAATTGCCACCTAGCTGACAGTGACTGTGAGAGATGCTTGAAGCTGCATCCTGATTTCAGAGATGTGAGGTTTGGGGGTGAAAATGTGCATCTTGCAATCGATTAAACAAAGCCCTCATCTTAAAGGTGGCTTCCTTTTAATTCACTTTTAAATATCATTGTGTACATTATTTACCTGTAAACCTGCCAAGCATGCCCCCTGAGAAAGCTAAATGTTATGAAGGACACTAGGGCTTTCTGGGGACCAGGGCCGTGCCTGAGACTCGTGTGCTCTCAGAGGCGGGCGTTACAGCACCTGACAGGACCCAGGGCCTCTGACAAGCCGCCTTCTGAGTGTGACATGTGCACAAGCCTCTTCGGGTAGCATTCACCACTTCAAGTCCTGGTGTGGCACTCAAGATGCAAAAGTGAAGTGTGCACACGCATGCCCACTGTGTGCGTGCATTCCCATTCTTTACAGCAGGTGAAATGCTCACGTGCAAATAGTGAAGCTTGCTAACATTTGTTTTATCTAGAGGGGTTCTGTTGCCTCAGGATTTCATACAGGCTCCTTAAATGTTGTGACATTTATCACCTCAACTTGTGTTAAATTGACTTAATGAATATAATCAGCCTAATTGAGTGAGCAAACCTTTCAGAGAAAAAATGCTTGACTGATCCAAACGGTCGTTTGGCCCCATGAATGAGCGGTCAGTGGTAAATATTAGTAACGGCAGCCGTGCAATGGTGCTTCCTGGGCTCAGCACCCTTTAGGTAGTTGACCTGCTTTATCTATCGCCTTTAGGTCTAACTGCCAGGTGAGGTAGGCATGATTCCTATCCCCTTTTCAGAGCTGGGAAAGGGAGGTTTGACAGGGCTAAGCACTGGCCCAGAGAATAAGTGGTGGAGCTGGGTTTCAAACCCAGGTCTGACGGATTATGGGGCTTGAACTTTAACCCCTGTGAGCACTGCCTGCACTTCAAGCTGCTTTGGTCCCTGAAGATGCTGAACCAGCCTGGGCCCCTGCATTGAGTAGTCAGTCCTTATCCTGCGGTGTGAGCTGTGGTCAGCAGGTGGCGCTGTGAGGAAAGAAGTAACAGAGGTTCCTCTATGGACTTGAACCCTCAATCAGAAATCATCGGGTCAATCAGTTATGTTCATGTCCATGTACATGACATGCTCAGAAAGTTAGACCAATTGTCTGCTCTGATAAGATTATAATTTAAAGGTCATGAAGGGTAGGTTTAGAGTAGAGGATTGTAGGGATCTAAACAGGAATATTTTTTTCAAAATATATTTTTTATTGATTTCAGAGAGGAAGGAAGAGGGAGAGAGAGAAACATCAATAATGAGAAATAAATATTGATTGGCTGCCTCCTGCACTCCCCGTCCTGGGGTTTGAGCTGCATCCCAGGCATGTGCCCTTGGCCGAAATGAAACCTGGGACCCTGTAGTCCACAGGCCTATGCTCTATCCACGGAACGAAACCAGCTAGGGCTAAATAGGAATAATTCTTGATGTTGAGGGTGTTTGGGCATCCAAAAGAGGTAGAGCCTTATCTGTTTTGGCAGAGGTAGGTACTCTCATTATTTTCAAACTTATCCTCTCTAAGAGGTTATGTTAGATGTATAAGAATTATTAGCGAGCCCTGGCCGGTTTTAGCTCAGTGGTTAGAGCGCCGACGCACGGAACGAAGGGGCACAGGTTTGAATCCGGGTCAAGGACATGTACCTCGGTTGCAGGTTTGATCCCAGGCCCCAGTTGGGATTCATGCGAGAAGCAACCAGTGCATGTGTCTCTCTCACATGGATGTTTCTCTCTCTGTGTGTCTCTCTCTCTGTGTCTCTCGCCCTCTCTCTTTCTCTGTCTCTCTCTCTCCTCCCGCCTCTTCCACATTCTCTCTAAAGATCAACGGAAAAAATATCCTCCAGTGAGGATTTAAGAAAAAATTAATAGTGAATAGTGGAGGTAGACAATTTTACTACAGAAACATACCATGAAGTGTTCCAAGCTCTTTGAAGAGGAGCAGGAGTTAGTTGTGTGTGAGCCTAGGTGTCAGGGAGCCTGTCATTAAAGTGGATGAGTAAGCCCAGCTGGTGTAGCTCAGTTTGCTGAGTATCGTCCCATGAACCGGGATGTCACGGTTCACTTCCTGGTCAGGGCACGTGCGTGGGTTGCGGGCTCGATTCAGGAGGCAGCCAATCCATGATAGAAACATCATTGATCTTTCCGTTTCTCTCTCCCTCTCCCTTCCTCTCTCTGAAATCAATAAAAACATATTTTTAAAAAAGGATGAGTGAGAAAAGCCAAGTCCTAAGTTAACAAACAGCCTTATTTAATAATTTAACACATTGAAACTGAAAAATCGTCCACCCCATCAGCTCCTAGAGCAATAGAGACTTCTCCTCACGTGCTAAGTAAAGCATTGGCACAAGGGTGCCACTGAATTAACAAAACGGAGTCGGAGCCTCAATGATTCACCGAGTCCTGATTCTGGTTGTGCCGTGGGTATTGTTTCCATCTCTCCTGGGCTGGGCAGGATTCTGATTACCAAGTACGTTTAGCCAATGTAGGGTCATTTGTTATTATTCAGTTCATTGATTGGCTGTTTTGTGTTGTTTTCTTTTTCCCTTCTTCTCTTGGGTTATCTGGGGATAACACTTTAGCTGCTCCGCCCAAAAAGAACAGAAAGAAGAAAAAAGACAAGTCACCAGCGGCCCGCCTGGCTTGGTTGCAGCACCTTCAGTTCTGGTCATCCTCTGACATCCCATCCCCTTCCAAATAGGCTCTCCCTCTTCCAAGCACTAGATATTCCTTTCCCTTTACCACTTCCTCACCAAATACCCTCCCTAATTTATGAAACAAACAAACAAAAAAATCATCCAAAAAAAAACAAACACCCATAAAAAACCACCGGTGACCCGTACCGAAAAGCCAGAGGACCCGTAGTGGCCCCCTCCTCCTGACCCCAAAGCAGCTCCCGAGCCTTCAAACTACCAGCGTGCCTTCTGAGGACAACGGCCTCCTCTCCTGTCTGCTTCCGGTGCCTGCAGCGGCTGTAGAACGAGGAAAGACGTTCCCGGGCTGCTTCCATTTGTTCTGTTAGTGACAACGCTGCGCCAGCCCTAAGGGTCACACACCACATGTGGAACTCCGTCTGGTCCTCCAGCCACTGGTATCATTCGAACAAACCCACTGTGGCCTGTGGATGCTCACAATGCAGTGACAAACCGACTTCCCAGAGGCAGACACTATGTGAGCATGCCCCTTAGAACACGTGTTAGCTACATCACCTCCATTAAAGTGTGTGTGTGCGTGTGCGGGTGAGCAGATACACACACGCACGCACTCTCTCAGGGCTGGGCCCTCGTGGTCCGGAAACTCGACTCCCTTTCCCAGAAGCCTGGTGGTCCCAGGGGAAGCCCAGACCAGCCAGACTCCAAAGACCTTGAGGTCCTGGGTGGACCCTGGAGTCAGGCTTACTGTTAACCCAGAGCGTTGCCAAGCCAGGCCTGGGCCCCACGTCCTGCAGGCCAGGGTGGTCTTCCAGGCAGGTGGCCTCAGGCTTTGCCTCTCTCCAGCTGGCTCCTGGGGCCACAGGGGGACCTGCCTCCCCTGCTCACTTTTCTATAAACACTGGGTCTGCCCGGCCTGGGTGATGGGGCAGAGAAAAGCCCTGCCCGCCCCCTCCCAGCAAGTGGCCACAGTGTGCAGAGGGAGCGTGTGCAAGAGGCTGGTGCAGCCTGATTGGGAAGTGGCTGCAGTGCCCCAGTGTGCCCCATGGAGATGAGACTTTTATTTATTGTTTCTGAGTGACTTCCTGGGGGTAGAAAACACATTTAATATATTACATACATGTGTTCAGCCTCGTGAAATATGTGCTTTGAGGTGTCCCCCAAATATATGTACTACAGGGTGTCCCCCAAATGTAAGCACACTTTCACAGCTGATAACTCAATTTTCACTCCATTTCAGGGTTATAATTGTATTTAATAAACCAAAACCTAAATATTTAACTTACCTGCTTAGTGACTTCTTTGTTCATCCGTCAGTCGGTTTCTTTCGTTGGTCTTGATATTATTTAGCTTGTGTGGGGGTGCCATGAACTAAGAAAAGTGAGGAGGAGGGGGAATTCTTTAACTAACCTGCCTATTAGTGACTTTTTTGTTGTTGAATTTCATTGGCTAAATCTTCAATTAAAGGTTGGTATTTTGTACACTTCAGGCCCAAGCAAGCGCTACTAACTTCATCTGTCAATCTGTTTCTTTTGTTGGTTTTGATATTATTTAACGCTGAGAATAAGGCCTCACAAAAGTATGTAGAGGGAAAAATTGTGAGTAAAGCCATTGCTATATTTTTCAGGGTGCGAAAAGTGTCTGGTAGTCGGTTCCAGGCACTCCAAATTTCCTGTTCGTAGTGGCACTCCTCTTGATTCTCCAAGCGGCACCTTTCCAGATTCTCAAGCTTTGACCTCAAGTCGACAAACACCTGAGCCCAGATACTGTCTTGAAATTCTGCAAGTTGCATCTCCAAATCATCAATTTGCATCCATTGGAAACCATTTAATTCCAAACTACTGTAGATTACTACATCAGGATACTTAATTATTTTCATGGTCTGTTCTAGACTTCTAAATTGACTAAATCTATCACTAAACTGCTCAAGTAACGAGTCTAAAACATGCTGGTACTTCATATGCAAGAGTTCCATTTCATTTTGTACAGCTGCACTGGCCTTCTCAAAATACTTTGTTACTCGAGGAAAATACTTACAAGTTTTAGTTTCTACATCTCACTTGAAAATTTTAACTTTACTCTCAAAAGCTTTTATGTATCCAAACATAACGTCAATACTTTTGCCAAAACCTTGTAACTTTAAATTCAGTTCATTAATATGAACAGAGAGATCTGTAAAAAGCATCAGGGTGTTGACCCACTTATCATCATTAAGCTGAGGAAAGTTTCCCAGATCCTTATGGTCAAGAAATACCTTAATTTCTTCAAAGCACTCAAGAACTTTGCCTCGGCTCAGCCATCTTACATTATTGTACATCAGCAGTCCACTGTAGGTGGAATCAACCTCCAGCAAAAGTGCTGAAAATTCTCACTTGTGAAGGGGGCGAGCAGCTATTAAATTAACTATTTATGTAACAACTGACATTAAGTCATTTAAGTCGGTGAATCCTACCTTGGCACATAAAGCCTCCTGATGGATAATACAATGAAAAGGCACAAGCGGATGTCCAATAGCTTCTGTAAACAATTTGACAAATCCGACTTTTCCCCCCACCATATTTGGTGCCCCATCTGTCGTCACTGTCACACTTTAGAGATATCAATGCTTAGGTCACAAAATGTTTGTATAACAACCTTACATATTTCGCTTCCTGATTTACTTGTTGACACTGATACTAACTTTATCAACTCTTCTCTCATTGTGAGACCATCAGAATATCGACCAATAATGGCCAACTGAGCATGTGATGTGACATCAGTAGTTTCATCAAGAGAGATCGAAAAATATTTACACTTCCCTATGTCTCTCTTTAATTGATGATGTACGTTTGTGTTCAGTTTCATTATTCGCTCTTTTATGATATTTCTACTGAGTGGTAACTCAGATATTCTCTTAATAATTGCATCTTTATTCTGCATATCGTGAAATAGAACTGGTGCACATCTTAGGAGAGTTTCTTTAATAAATTCTCCCTCACTGAGCACTTTTCCATGCTGACCTGTAGAGTGAGCAATGCTCAAACTTGCAGATGTTAAATTTGTAGAGCCTTTCATAAATTTAAGGATGGAATTAGATTGGCTCTTATAAAGGTGTAGCTGCCTGGAAATGTATTCCTTCCTTTCATCCTCACTTTTTTCCAAGAGCTGAGTATGATTAGTTTTCGAAATGTCTATTTATATTCCACGTTCTGCTTACTACCATTTCAGTACATAGAACGCAAAATGATCTGCCATTTTTTTCTATAAAGCCATACATCTTGGTCCATGTCTCTTGAAAGGGTCAGCCACTGCTACTACCACTTCCTTTACTTAACCTTAGCTTTTTATTTTTTGGGTTCTCCATCAGGGGGGCAGTGACAGAAGATAGAATTATAGATAGCTTGTTAGGCCTGCAGGCAATTAGGGGTTAACTAGCCTAACTAACCACAAAATGGTGCATAGAACTGTCTTTTAGGAAAGGGCAGGGTTAATAAGCAGAAATAGGGGTTAATAAGGATGCACAACAGTAATAGTGGTGAAATGGCGTCTGCACTATGGAGCAAGATAGTGTTCCTTATGTGAATTAAAATAGCTGCCGCTATTTCTAATGGCGGGAAACGGCACCCATAGCACACCACAAACCCTCGCCTCTCCCAGCCTCCCCCTCACTTATCTCAGTAATGATGGATTAGAAATCCATGACACCCCAGAACAGTAGATAATGGTTGCTGTGGTTAACTGTTATTTGGTTACTGGTAATGGCAGGGCCCCCAGAGATGCGTCACCCGCTGCGTTCCGCTGCTCCCTGCTCTGCTCATAGAAGTAGGGCAAAGATCCCAGCTTAACCAGAAGTCCCAGAAGTAGACGCTCTGTGCCAGACTTCTGTTGTATTGCCCTACAGACCTCTGGCACAGAGTGTCTAATAGGAGAGGATGAAACATTTGCGACTAGAGTCTCATTTGCGAATATAGTCTTGGAGTTAGAGTCTAACTCCAAAACTCTAGTCGCAAATGTTTCATCCTCAGGAGCAGCAAATGTTTCATCCTCGGCATGTGGCCGCCTCAGCGGCCGCGTGTCATCAAAAATGGCTACGGGTGTCAGTGCTGACACGCGTGTCATAGGTTCGCCATCACTGCCATAGGGCGTCATTCATGTTTGTCAGGAGTCTGACCTTTCTGTACCTTTCTTGGGGGACACTCCACGTTTATGTTCTATAGGGAGTCATTTGTTTGCGTCGGGAGTCTCACCTGCTGCTGTGTGTTCGGCCGGATTCCTGACACATTTGTTTCCTCTTGCTACTAAAGGTGCTCATCGTGGGATGGACTAAACCTGGAGATTGGGGTTTTATAAAGATTTTCTTCGTTTGAGCTAAAGCACTGAGAAAGAAATGTTAACATGGTCAATTGTCAAAGTGCTTTGGGTTGTATGTTAAATGGCCATTGATTCTGGAACACAAGGATGGGTTTGTAATAAAATGAGATGTAGAATTGAGTCCTAGTTTTCCTCACCGCTCGTCACTGGTGGCGTTTTTGGGGTGTAGGTTCTCTGGGCTCCCTGCATCAGCACCCCAGTCTGCCCAGCCCCCAGAATCCACCAGCTCCCTTTGCCAAAGGTCAGAGCATGGAAAGCGAGGTTTCCTGTTTACCAGGCAACAGCGTTTATTTTAAGCTCCTATTAGTTGAATCCCATTTTGATTGGGGATTTATCTCAAACAGGAGCTCAGCTTACAGAGCTCCATTGGATTTTCCCAAGGCTGCTCAACCAGGAAGTGTCAGAAGAAGGAGGGAGGGAGGCATGTAGCAATCCCCTCCTGGCCTGACCTAGTGGTGTTCTGTGCAACAGCCGCCTGCATGTGCCCTTCCTTCCTCACCAAACCTCTCCTGTAAGGAGCCTCCTCTCCCTCCTTTCCATTCTTCCCCCAGGTCCTGCCGCTGTGGGAGCCGCCCACTCAGCGAGCTGCCCTCCCCAGTGCTTTGAACCAAACTGAGCAGCGGCACCTTAGGCCTCGTCCCCTGTGCCTTTGGCTTTTGCAGGATCTGACACTGGCCAGTCACCCCTCGGAGCTCTCAGCCTCTGTCCCCTGACTCTCTCCCTTCTGGGACAGCCCTTCAGGGCTCACACTTGCCAGTCGCTCTGTCACTCACTCATTCCTTCCACAAACACTCATTGACCGCTCCTGTGTGCTCACTCCCAGGTTCCACCATGGAGGCAGCGCCCTCCAGGCCGCCTCTGCAGGGCTGACCACCTGCTCCCTAGCACTGCCCACTCCTGAGCTTCAGACCTGAGGTCGGCTGCCTTAGTCCTTCTGCCCGGGCGGCAGGCTTCCTCCACTCTCCCTGGCTCCTCTGGGCTCCCTACTTATCCAAGCACACCAGCTGTCAATCACCGAAGCCAAAAGCCTGTGGTGTGGGCTGGACTCCTCCTCTCTCCACTTCCCACAGGTGGTAGCTCCCCTGAACCTGGGAATGGGTCTGGAATCTGTCCGGCCACCTTAGCTGACTGTGCTCATCCCACGACCCCCGAAATCCCTGTCCCTGGGTCTTGGCAGGGGTTTGTCAACTGGTCTGCCTGCCTCATGCAACTCCTCCCGCCAGTCACAGCCTAAGGCACTCTTGTTTGGAGTTCAGCTCCTCACGAGCGGCTCACTGGCTCAAGGTCACGTAGCCAGTTAGAAGTCACAGAGAGGCTTGCACTTAGGGTTGACTGACCTACAACTCTAGAGTTCTCTTTCCAGCCCCAAGCAACCTCCCGAGTGACCTGTTTGTAGAAATCCAAAGTCAGACAAGCCTCGCCTGTCACTGGGCCCAGCTCTGGGACCTTCCTGAGGCAGCCACGCGGGTGAGCATCACAGGGTGAGGTAACCAAGAGGACCAGATGCAACTGCACGAGCTGTGCTGCTCTCGGGCCCAGCAACAGGTCAGCGGTCTAGAGTGTGTGTGTGTATGTGAGTGTGTGTGTGTTTGCGTGCACACACAGAAGCACATGCGTGTGTGTATATGTGTGTGTCTGAGGGTGATGAGAGCACAAGCTGTGACCAAAATCAAGGGCTTGTCTGTGTCTCCTGCCTGGCACTTGTCCCCTCTCCCCTCGGCAGACAGCCTGCTCAGTGCCAGCCCCGAGGGGTCTTGGAGGCCAGGCCCCCGCCTCCTGGCGAGAACATGCTATCACTCTGCCCTCACTAGGGTGGCAGCAGGGACCTCAGCAATTTTTATTTCATAAGTAGTCTCAATTTAATTCCTTCTCACTTTTGCCTCATTGGTTTACTTAGGGTAATGGCTGCCCTGAACTCAAGATATTTGGAGATATTTCACCCAATACAGTCACCATGGTCCTACCTATACCCCTCCTTTCAAAATATGCTGCTGGGCCCTGGTGGTGTTGCTCAGTGGTTGAGCATCAACCTACAAACTAGGAGGTCATGGTTCAATTCCTAGTGAGGGCACATGCCCTGGTAGTGGGCTCCATCCTCTGTAGGGGGCATGCAGGAGGCAGCCGATCAATGATTCTCTCTCATCGTTGATGTTTCTATCTCTCTCTCCCTCTCCGTTCCTCTCTGAAATCAATAAAAATGTGTTTTAAATAAAAGTTAGAAAAATCTTATTGCTTTTATGTATATTATATTACTGAGGTAAATTTTGCTTATCCCCGACTTACAGCGTCATTTCCAAATGATTTCCTCAAACCTGCTGGTAAAGTTACTGTGTCCGCACAGTGCTGAGTCCCGTCCACCTTTAAGTGTGAGCTGAGTAATCCTTTTCTGCAGTGGCCTCGCAGCCTAATGCAGGAGATGACTTAGCACAGGATGAGTCTGAAGAGACGTTTCAATGACGTGTCAGGGAAGCTCACAGGAGACCAAGCTCCCAGCCCAAGAGCAGCCTCCATGGTGGGGCGAGAAGGCATCGGGCTGGTGGCTTTGCTTGGAAACTCCTTGGTAGAAATAGAATCTGTTCACCTGTCGATGTGTGCGTTTAACCAGGATGGCGACTTTGCAGGTACATGGAGAGTGAAAAACAAGGGATCCTTGTATGTTTGTGCAACTTGAGTATTTGAGGTGTCTTGTTATCCAAGCAATTATCCCTTTTACATGTAAACCAGCATGATTACATATATATCTTTAATTGATTTCAGAGAGGAAGGGAGAGGGCCAGAGGGATAGAAACATCAGTGATGAGAGAGAACAGCTGTTCAGCCGCCTCCTGCACGCCCCCTACTGGGGATAGTGCCCATGTGCCTTGAGCAGGGATTGAACTGTGACCTCCTGGTTCATGGGTCAATGTACATCTACTGAGCCACACCAGCGGGCGAACCAGCACGACTGTGAGCTTGTAGGGTAGATTGCTTAAATAACTGGTTCCAGTTTCAGTATATGGGCTGTCGACGCGAGCACAGACTGCTTAAAGACATGGTTCCGAGAGCTGCGTTCTCCCGCTGAGGCTGAGATGGGGATTCTCTTTGTTTTGCTTCCTCCGGCTCCTTCCAACAGGACGTTGGTGCTTCTCACAGGATGGCTGTTGACAGCTTCTGGTGGCAGCATCATGTGCTTACTGTGGACAGGAGCTGGCCAGTGCAGCGACAGGTACGGGTGGAAAAGGAGATTGTAGGGACCCGTCTCATCTGTTAATGGGCATCCTTATATCTACACATACATATGACATGGGTATATGTCTACACATACATGTGATATGCATACATATCTACGTATACATGGCTATCTCAGCTAGTGGCTGAATAAAACTGCTGGACCGGCCAGATAGAGTGGTTACCAATTGGTCTTCTCAATGCCAATGCTTCCTGGACAGGATGGATTAGCTCCATTTCATCCTGATAACAGTACTGAGGAAGGTCTTCTGACCCCTGCTTTAGAGATCAGAAAACTGCAGAAAAACCAGCTTATGTTCCTTGCCCAAGACCAGTTGGCTGAGCCAGGAATTGAACCCCAGGAGGTCTGAGCAGAAAGACCTGGCTCTTAACCACCAGGCTGCACTGTCTACTTCACATAGTGAGATGCAAGCATGTGCTGGTGAGCAATGTACAGGGGCCAAAGGCACAGCGGGTGCTGGAGGGCCTCAGAGAGGCAATGGTGCACTTGAAAGCCAGGATGGACACCCCAGGGCTGGCCTTGATGGGCTACAGGGGCCTGTGCAGCGAGGAGAGGCTGGTAAGCCCTGCTCTAAAGGCTTGAAGAGAAAAGATGAAACACATTCACCGCCTTAGGAGGAGCCGGGGCCTCCTGTAAGGGCCTGTGATGTTCTGTCCTCCCCGTGGATGCGCGTCCCGCACGCCCCATTGCCAGTGGGAGTCCAGTGTTGGCCCCTCCAAGGTCATGGTGATTAGCTGTGAAGCTTGCCTGCAGGGGTCAGTGCCTCATCTTGAGGGGCAGCTGGCTTGGGGGCAGAGGTGGGTGTGAGGAGTGGCCAGTGGCAGCACTGGAGAGGACGGGAGGCAGCAAAGTCACAGGACAGGATGGCACAGAATGAGCCGGCCATTTGGTTTCCATCTTAATGGTGGTAAAACACACATAAGGAAACTGACCACGTAGCCAGGTTAAGAGCACAGTTCAGTGGCATTAAGAGCTGCTGTACAACCATCCTCCCACCCATCTCCAGATCTTTTTCCATGTTACAAAACTAAAACTTCATTCGCATTAAACACGAACCCTCTCCTTGCCCACCCCTCCCTTTCTCCAAGAGGCCTCCAGAGAAAGGAAAAGCATTTCTCCTTCCACTGGCTTCCATCGTGTGATGCCAGAGGGCGAGCAGGCTTTCTAGAGGGAGCCCTTGTGCCAGGGGCTCTGTCTCCACCTGATCAAAGGAGAGAGAGAGCCTGGGCCTCCTGGGCTCTGAGGCGTGTGACAAGGACACAAGTTCGCCTGCACCCCCTGCAGTGTGACCAGGATGGCTTTCCGGCTCACGTTCCCACATCCTACTGACCCCTGGAGACTCAGAGCCATCAGCACCTTTATTAGATGTAAAGTGTGGTTTGTGCCAATGAGACTTGTGGGCTCCATCGATGTGCTTACTGTTTTATTGATTTTATATTAATATATTTTTATTGATTTCAGAGATGAAGGGAGAGATAGAAACATCAATGATGAGAAAGAATCATTGATCGGCTGTCTCCTGCACACCCAACACTAGGGATCAAGCCTGCAACCTGGGCATGTGCCCTGACCGGGAATCGAACCGTGACCTCCCGGTTTATAGGTCAATACTCAACCACCGAGCCATGCTGGCCGGTAGCCTCCATCTTTACCATTCCTAGTCAATATCTGCCCTCCCCATCAAAGTAGTTGCCTCTATTATAACTTCTATAAACAGATTAGCTCTGCCTGGTCTTCACCTTTGTATAAATAGCTTTACACAGAACATAGTATTTGAGAACTAGCATATATATATATATACACATACATATATATATAATATATATACATATACACATATACACACACATTATATTTATTTATTTATTTATTTATTTATTTATTTATTTATTTATTTATTTATTTTCAGAGAGGAAGGGAGAGGGAGAGAAAGACAGAAACATCAATAATGAGAGAGAATCACTGATTGGCCACCTCCTGCACACCCCACGCTGGGGACCGAACCATGATTTCCCAGTTCATAGGCTGGCATACAAGCACTGTGCCACGCAGGCTGGGCAAGGACTGGCTTCTTTTAACTCACCACCATATCTTTAACTCAGCTATGTCTGATTTATCCATGCTGTTGCATGTAGTTACGGTTTCTTATTTTTCACTGTACATGTCTTTGGGCAGACACTTGCCTCCGTTTCTCTTGAGTGGCACTGCTAACTCATAGGATAGACCTACACCAGGTCATAGAGCTGGGCTATACTATTTAGCCTTAATAGACAGTGTCCGAGTTTTCCACTTCGTCCTATCACTTACACTCCTGTTAGAAATGCACATGCATTCTAGCTGGCTCCACATCCTCATCAGCACTTGATATTTTTCACCTTTTTACATTTTAGCCATTCTAGTGGATATGCTAAAATTTTTCATTGTGATTTTAATTTGCATTTCTCTAATGTTTAACGGTATTGAACACTCTTTCATGTGCTATTGGCCAATTGGATATTTTGTCTTGTGAAGTGCTTAATTCTTTTTTAAAAAATGTTTTTTTATTGATTTCAGAGAGGAATGAAGAGGGAGAGAAAGAGATAGAAACATCAATGATGAGAGAGAATCATTGATCAGTGGTTGCCTCCTGCAGACCCCACACTGGGGATCTAGCCCACCACCCTGACTGGGAATGGAACCATGATCTCCTGGTTCATAGGTCAATGCTCAACCACTGAGTCACACTGAAATGCTTAATTCTTAATCCATTTTTGTTAGGTTGCTTGTCCTTTTTAAAAATTGATTTTTTAGGAAAGCTTATATTCTGTATCTAAGTCCTCTTCAGGTATATGCATTGTAAGTATCTTCTCCCAATCTTTGGCTTGCCTTATCACTCTTATCCTATCTAATAAAGATAGAATATGCTAATTGACCATCACACCCTCACAAAGATGGTGGCGCCCACAGCCACAACATGGCAGTACCCAGTCCCCTCATCCCTGCAGGGGCGGCAGGTGCAAGGCAGGGCTAGGCCCCTCCCAGGCGGGTCCGTCCACTCCACGCACCTGCCTCTGGAGTCCCCCAGTTCCTTCAGCCACCCAGGGCTGGCCTGAGGCACAGGCAAGCTTTGGATGGCGGCTGCCCAGCCGCCCAGGGCCCCCCAAGGCTCAGGTAACCAGGGCCGGCCGAGGCTTTCGCTGTCGGCAGTAGCAGCAGCAGAGGTGTGATGGGGGTGTCGCCTTCCACTGATCGCCAAGTCGCCTCCTGCCCCTGAGGGCTCGCAGACTGTGAGAGGGGGCAGGCCAGAGTGAGGGACTCCCCCTCCAGTGCATGACTTTTCATGCACCAAGCCTCTAGTTTTTTTATTTAAAAAAAGTTCTTAATTTTAGCAAAGTCCAAATTATCAATCTTTTCTTTGTATGTGGCAATTTTTGTCTGTACTTGTTCAAGGCGTTTTTGTCTATTCAAGGTCATAAAGATGTTCTATATTTTCTATTTTTATTTATTTTAGAGAAAGGGAGATAGATAGGGAAACATTGATTTGTTGTTCCACTTATTTATGCAAACGTTGGTTGCTTCTTGTATGTGCCATGACTAGGAATCAAACCCACAACCTTGGCACATCAGGACAATGCTCTAACCAACTGAGCTGCCCAGTGAGGGCTCACCTGTTTTCTTATAGAACCTTTATTATTTTACATTTCACACTTTGATCTATAATCTATTTGAAATTTTATGTGTGGTATAAAGTAAGGGTGGCTTAGTCCATTTGGGCTGTTATAACAAAAATAGCATAGACTGGGTAGCTTATTAACAACAGAAATTTATTTCTCACAGTTCTGGAGGCTGAGAAGTCCAAGGTTAGCACAGAGGCAGATTCAGCATCTGATGAGGGTCTGCTGCTGGTCCTCATGGATGGTCTATAGATGGCCATCTTCTCAGTATAACCTCACATGGCAGAATGGGTGAGGGAGTTTTAGGGGGGGTCTCTTTAATAAGGGTGATAATCCCATTTATAAGGGTTCCATCCTCATGACCTAATCACCCCCAAAGGCCCCACCTCCAAAAACCATCACATTGGTGATTGGGATTTCAACATGAATTTTAGGGGAATACAAGCATCCAGTCTATAGCAAGGGGTTAAGATTTATTTTTTCCCATGTGGATATCCAACTCAGCCAGGGGTTTATACATTTTATTTTATTATTTTTATGCTGGCCAGGCCAGTCCTTCCCTCCCCCCCCCCCCCTGATAAAATTGAGGGTCAGAGAGATTAACTCACTTGAAAGTAGTTGACAGCCAAGTAAGAACCCAGATCATCTGATTTCTGCATCTTTACCATGCCATCTCAATTCACTGGACATTCTTATTCATTCATTACTTCAACTTCTTTCATTCTCACCCCTTCAGTGGTTAAGAACATTGTTTCTGGAGTCACACTGGCCTAGGTTGGAATCCCAGATGTACAACCTACTCCTTATATGACCCTGGGCAAGTAACTAAAGTTCTCTGAAGCTCACTGCCTTCATCTGTTAAAATGGGGGTACATGTTAATCAGATTTCCTTAGGTAAGGCTGTATAAGAAATAATCTCAAGTCTCAGAGCATCCAAAAGCAAAGTTTTGCCACTGGTGTGGCTCAATGGTTGAGCGTCAACCTATGAACCAAGAGGTCCCGGTTCAAAGCCTGGTCAGGGCACATGCCTGAGTTTCGGGCTCTATCCCCAATGTGGGGCATGCAGGAGGCAGCCGATCAGTGATTCTCTCTCATCATTGATGTTTCTATCTCTCTCTCCTTCTCCCTTCCTCTCTGATATCAATAAAGAATATATTTTAAAATATTTTTTTAAAAGAAAGGCTTTTTTTCACTCATGTGACATGTTAGATGTGGGCTGCTTCACATCTCTTTTTCCTTCCAGGACCCAGAGGGAGGGAGGGAGCAGCCCCATCCTGGACAGGGAATTCTCATGAGAGTGGAAAAAGATCAAGAGAGCTAGTGAAAACACATAATGACTCTTAACACTTCTGCTCAGATGTGTTGAAAGGCACTTCTGTTCACATTCCATTGGCCAACGGAAGTCAGTGAGGCTGGAAAGGACACTTATAGGACACATTGCAGTTATCTGGCAACAGGTGGTGATATATAATCCTTAACAGAAAGAGCTACTTAGTAGTTGGGGACAATACCACCTACTGTGGGACAATAATAGCACCTTCCTGGCAGCTGTTGTGAGAATTAAATGAGGTGAAGCACATTCAAATGCTTAACACAATATTCTGCACTTAATAAGGACACAATAACTGTTAGATGCTATTGGTGTTATTACCTCCCACGCGGTTGAAACTTTTTCTGTCCACTAGACTGGGCTAATCCTGACTTGTGAGGAAGAAAACTTGTGATTACTCCTGATATGTAATCTTCAGACAATAAATCTAAGGGCACAGGTTTTGGAGTCATATGAACTCCTTGTTAGAGCAGGTGATCTTAGACAAGTTACTCCCTCTGATCTTTAGCTTCCTCAACATGAAAATGGGGATCCTTGGGACTCTGTCGTAGACTTGCCATTAGGGCTAAATTAGCCCAATCCTGTGGCACAGTACGTGCTGAGTATCTGGTGAATTACTGAATGTGGATTTTAGACTACTCTCAAACATTCAATGAACTGTAATAACGTAACTACAAAACTGCTGTATGGAAAGCCCTTTACCATCTTTTGGGTCTCAGCTCAAATACCATTTCCTCAGAGTCCTCTGACCACACAATTAAAAAAGTGCCTCCCCCACCTCCAGTCACTTCTCTCTGTTTTCTTGGCGTCACAACCCTGGTAATGTTCTGAAATGGTCTTGTTCACTCATTGATTTACTTAACATCTATCTCTATCACTAGAAAGGAGGCTCCGTGAAATCAGGGATCTTGTTTTACTAGTATGCATCCTCACCTCCTGCCCTGGGCCTCAGCATCCTCACCCATAGCCTGCGGGGCGAAGCCAGGAAAAGAGAAAGGTGAATGTTGCCTGGTCCACCTGAGCCTCACGCCCCGCCCAACTCAGGCCTCAAATTCCTTCCGGGCCGGGCACGGCCCTCGTCACCCACGTGAGCTGCAGTGGGACTCCGCCCCGCTGGTAGGATGGGCGTGGCCTCCGGTGTTGTGTCCGCCGCGTGCAGGCTGACGTCAGCGGGAATAGAGTCACGTCACACGCACGCAGGCCTTGCCCCGCCCTGACTTCTTGCCGCAGGCGGAAGAGGGCGTGGCCAGGCGCGAGGTCCCCGCAGCCGCCGGCGCGGCCGCCTGAATCGCCTCCAGGTGGCTGCTCTCAGCTCTCGGCCGCTCAGGCAGCTCGGAAGCCACTCTGTTTTGGGGTCCTCGCTGCCCTTCCACGTCTCCCGGAAGAGTAGCCGGGCCGTGGCAGGCCCGTGGCCGGTGCGGACCGGGCTTGCTCAGCCTGGGCTCTCTCCCGGCGGGCTGCTGCGGGGGCGGCCCAGGAGTCCTCAGGGGCAGCCGCTCCGGAGTCCTCAGGTGAGGCGGGGGCCCAGTGGGTAGGACGGGTCCGCTTGGGGCGTTAATGGCCTGAGACGCGGGGGCGGCGTCCCCCTTAGCGGAGTCTTTGGTCTCCGCCGGGTGACGGCCTGAGGAAGGGGGCCTCCCCTCTCCTCCCTTCCCCACCCCCAGTCTGGTTGGACCGCTCTTCCCCTTCCGGAGGCTCGACAGGGTGGTGGGAGCGAAGTGGGGATCTGCACTCGCCTCCCTGGGGTCCACTGACCGTCACTCCCTAGGACCGACCCGCTGACCCCAGCCTCCCTCCCTCTGAGTGGACACCTGTCCTCCCGGCCGGCCCTGCCGCCGCCAGCCCCCTCCCACGTCCGCGCGGCCCCTCTTCACCTCCGCTGGGCCGTGTCCTGGGCCATTGGCTGCGGCACTATTGGAGGGGTTTGTACCTCTGAAGTCCGTTCGAGGTGTTTGTCTTCTCGGTATTGGTTTAATTGGGTCATTACCATGACGCCACAGGCCTTTGCTTTAAAGCCCCGTTAACTTTAAAATGAGAGGTGCCGTGTAAGGCATTAATAAGTGTTTTTGCTTTATTGGGAGAGAGACTTTGCCTCCGATACCACCAGTGTTTCCTTGAGAATAAGGGATCCTTTACATCTGTAGGGGGTTTTATATGTTACAAAGCATTTCAGCTCCATTTTCACTTGATTTCGCCTAAACTCTGTGAAATTACCCGGGGAGTTAGTAGTCCCATTCCTTTCATAAGGAACAGATTTAGAGGGTTTCTTGAGGTTATTCAGCTACTGAGCCACTAGATGGGAAATGCAGGGATTAGAAAGTGGGTCTGGCTGATTTAGACTTGAGTATCTGAGCTGCCATTTAAACTCTGCGATCTTTCTAAACCTTTTCCCCACTTGCGGGGGGGAAAAAAGATACATGTATTGCTACTTATCGCATAATGCGGTTGTGAAAATCATGTGATGAATGCTTGCACAGCATCTGACATAACAATTCCATTCAGCAATATTTATGGGTGCTTACTGTGTGCTAAATGCTGGGAATTAATTGGCGAGCGAAAAAGACAGGGCCCTTACCCACCTACTCCCCTTCCCTGAGAGGGAGAGAAAGAAAAAGAAACATAATTACAAAACAAAAAAGTGCCTATGACAGAAAAGAGTACGTGTGAACACAGAATGATAAGACCTGATTTAGATGGAAAGAAAAAGGTTTGGGGAGCAGATGACAATTCAAGGGGAGATTAAGAACCAGAGTTAAAGTGAAAGAGGGTTCCAGGCAAAAGGAACAATGTGCACGTTCAAGAAATGTTTAACTTTCTTGTTTGTGTGTATATATATATATATATATATATATATATATATATATATATTTCAGAGAGGAAAGGAGAGGGAAAGAGAGAATCATTGATCAGCTGCCTCCTGCGTTCCCCCTACTGGGGATTGAGCCCCCAACCCCAGCATGTGCCCTTGATCGGAATCGAACCTGGGACCCTTCAGTCCACAGGCCGACACTATCCACTGAGCCAAACTGGCTAGGGCTGTTGGTTAACTTTTTAATACAGTACTCTTTCTTCTATATCACACGGATTAATTACTTGTCATTACTCAGATTCATTGTGTCAAGCTGTAAGTACTCAAACATATATCAAATGAATGTCTATGGAGTCTTATTTTTTAAATTCTTAATTTAGCTTAGTGTGCACATAATAGGTCCTGAGTATTTAACTTATTGAAAGTGTGCTTTAGACAGATATGTGCACACCTTAAATTATCCATTGTAGTGCTGCATTTAAAAAAATAGATTTTGTATTAATCAGAAGTTTCTTCAAGTTTTAGCACAGTAAAACAAACTTCAGGGAATTGTTTTTATTTGGTTGCACTGAAATTTTGCCGTGTTAGATGCTATTTGGATGCTTTTGCTCCATTAACATTTATCCTTTGTTGAAATAGGAGTAATAACAATAGTGGTAGTTGTAATTATGGTACTAGGAACTACTAAAATGAGTGCCTATTGTGTGCCAAACATTCCTCAGTGTTTTTATGTATCATTTCATCTCTAAAATATCCTATAATGTAGGTACATTTATTTTACTTGTTTTCTAGATGAAGTGTCTCAGTTTCAATAAAGTAGTTTGCTCAACATTACATAGCTAGGAAGAAGCAGGGCTAGGCATTCAACCCAGACTGACTCCAGGCTCTGCTGTTACACCACACTGATCACTCCGTGTCCTTTTTACAGGTTCACCAATAGGATTATCCTGCTGCCATCATGTCTTGGCTTGCTGACCTTGCTGGAAAGGCAGAAGATCTTTTAAACCGAGTCGATCAAGGGGCTGCAACAGCTCTCAGTAGAAAAGAGAACTCCAGCAGCATCATATACAGCAAAAATACCGACTATCCTGAACTTCACCAGCAAAATGCAGACTTGACTTACCAGACTGGATCTAAAGCTAATTATATCTCCTCAGCAGCTGATAACATTAGAAATCAAAGAGCCACCATCCTAGCTGGCACCACAAATGTGAAAGCAGGACCTAGGACATCAGTGGAGGCCTCCCATTCTGTTGAAAACTCATCTGTTCCTAGGCCTTCATCCCAGTTTGTTCGGAGAAAAAAGTCAGAACCTGATGATGAGCTGCTGTTTGATTTTCTTAATAGTTCACAGAAGGAACCTACTGGGAGGGTGGAAATAAAAAAAGAAAGGGGCAGGACCCCTGTCCTCCAGAGTTCTCAGACAACAAGCGCCAGCGCCGGGAACACCAGCGTAACCACCATCAAAACCACTGAGGAAAATCCTGGGAGCCAAAGCCATGGTAGCTAATCAGTCCTCTATTTCTTTTAGAGTTAAGCAGATTGGATGTGTCGTCACAGCCTAATACATTCTGGTAGTGTTTCTCGTCCTCGTGTTGTTACCTGTCCGCACTGGTGGAAGGGCAGGCTCTCTGAAATGTGTGGTACACACAAGGGAGACAGCATGGGATACTGTCCGTCAATGTGCAGTCATAGTAGGGACCTTTGAATTTTGTCTGTAGGGTAATTACCCCAGCATCTGAGAAATTACATCCAAAATGATCCTCTAACATATTTTAAGGTACGAAAAAACAACTCTGAAATACGAAAGAAAACATAATGTTGGATTTGGGACTTTCTCAGTTCGTTTCTTTTTGTCATTGGGATTATAAAAATGACAGGAGGCTGTACTTCACATATATATGTTTTTTCCACATGTATTCTTGATTATCAGTTTTTCCTGTATTCCCCCCAGAAGTAAAACTGAGACTGAACTGTGATCCAAGTTCATTAAAATTGCTGTGAAATTACCTCTACCTGGACATCTGCTCATCTGCAGAAAGGAGGTTAACGTGTTAATGTGGCTAATTCAAGTACCTACTAACCTTTTTTTTTTTCCTACTAACCATTTTTAAATGGCAATAAATATGATAGGTTCCTGCAGGGATTCCCTATAAAGTTGGTGATTAATGGAAGCCTGCTATGTTCTTAAATGTTACAGCTTCTCCCACAGTCTTGGCTGCCAGTGAATAAAAGGTGCCTTGTATCTGTAAGATAAAAAAAGTGGTAGAGGTGACCATTTAGGGCTTTTAAGACAGGCGCATGCAGTAGCAGTTGATTATTTATGCACACTTCTACATTTCTTCTCAGCTATCTTTTCAGTGGTTATACAAACATTGAGAACCTAATGGGTGGCAGGATATGGAAGTGAATGACGTGGTTCAGGACCTAGTGGGTGAGATAGACATGTTAACATAATTTACATATAGTGTCATAAATGCAGTAATTGAGGTATTGCCAGAGGGTGGTGAAAACATAAAGGAGAAAGCAACTAATTGCCTAAGTTTTCAGGTCAGGGTTCAGAGGGTCTGTAATTGGAGCTTGGTCTTTAAGAATGGATTGGAGACAGCATCCCCTGCAGAGATCCTTTAAGTTTGTTAGTGTTGTTCTGGGAACACGGAGTGTGAGATAGATTCCTATAAATCATTTTTTGTTAAAAAGTGGTCCCTGGACTTCTTGCATTAGAATCACTTGTGTGCTTAATAAAAAAATGAATTATTGGGTGTCTCCCCAGACCTGATTCAAATTTTCTGGGAATGGAGTCAGGGCATCTAAATTTTTTTTTTGTTTTTTAGGTGGTTGCTAGGCCAGTAAAAATTGCAAGTACTGCCGAAACCAGTTTGGCTTAGTAGCGTCGGCCTGCGGACTCAAGGGTCCCAGGTTTGATTCCGGTCAAGGGCATGTACCTTGGTTGCGGGCACATCCCCAGTAGGGGTGTGCAAGAGGCAGCTGATCGATGTTTCTCTCTCATCGATGTTTCTAACTCTTTCCTTTCTGTAAAAATTCAGTAAAATATATTTTAAAAAAATTGCAAGTACCATAGCAATGTGATACTAATAGAGGTCTTTTAAGCCTAGATTTGACTTGAATTATTTTTCTACTTTTAAGGAAAACAGCTTACATTTTAATTGTAAAAGAGGGATCAACCTGATTGACAGGGACGTTAGTGAGAGAACCAGTTAATACATGGAAGTTACAATAATTGTTTTGTTTCTCTAAGGCAGGGTCTCTCAATTTTGTGACTGTTGACATTTAGGCTGCATAATTCTTTGTTGTGGGGGACTGTCCTGTCCTTTGTAGGATGTTCAGCAGCGTCCCTGGCCTCTTAACCCATTAGATGACAGTAGCACCCTAAGTTGTGACAACCAAATATGTCTTCATACATTACCAAATGTCCTTTGGGGGGCAAAATCACCCCAGGTTGAAAAGCCCACCCTCAGCTCCTTAGAAGTGGAATTGCTGGGTGGTAGGGTGTGACAATGTTCAACTACACTAGTAACAAACACCAAGTTGTTTTCTTAAGAGGTTGTACCAATTTATAATTCACCAGCTGTGACTAAGAGTTTATTTTGCTCTGTGTTCTCACCAAAATTTGATTATTTTCAATGTGATTTTTTTATATTTTTCTAATCAGGTGTGAAAATGTCATTATTTTTTTACTTCTCTCATTGCTCTGTGAGGTTAGGCATCTTTTCAAATATTTGACTATTTGGGTTTCATCTTTTGGGAAGTAGCTTTTCAAGTTTTTTGATCATTTTTCCCCAGTGGATTATTGATTTAGCTTCCTTTGTAAAGTCATTATTTTAGTCCATTTTAATCATTAACTATAGTTCATTTTTTAGTATCTATTTTTTTGAGTAAGGAAAAATATATTTGCATCATATTTAGTAACAAATTAAAAACAGGATGAATCTGAATTTCTGATTCATCTGAGGGTTTCTTTGAGTAAGGCATTTAGATTCTAGTTTGCTATATAACTGAATGCTCTGATCTATTATTAACTCTCCTTGCCTTGAAACCCACAGCTGTTCTTTTGTGCCTTTCCAATATTTTCAGTATTGAGACTTTTTTTTCTCAAAAAAATGTGGAGACAAAAGTGAGACTAATTCTAATCACCTAAATTATCCCTGATTTTATACTTTCCAGAACTGTATTCTTTAATATATATATATATATATATATATATATATATATATATATATATATATATATGTATATATATATTTCTTTATTGATTTCAGAGAGGAAGGGAGGAGAGAAATATAGAAACATCAATGATGAGAGAGAATCATTGATTGACTGCCTCCTGCTCACCTCCTACTGGGGATTGAGCCCGCAACCCAGGCTTGTGCCCTTGACTGGAATCAAACCTGGGACCCTTCAGTCCTCAGGGTGATGCTCCATCCACTGAGGCAAGCCAGCTAGGGCTGTATTCTTTTTCTTTTTTAAGTATATTTTTAAAATGATTTCAGAGAAGAAGGGAAAGGGAGAAAAAGATAGAAACATCAATGATGAGAGAGAATCATTGATTTGTTGACTTCTGCATGCCCCCTACTGGTGATCGAGCCTGAAACCCGGACACGTGCCCTGATTGGGAATGGAACCATGACCTCCTGGTTCATGGTTTGACACTCAACCACTGAGCCACACCAACTGGGGCAGAACTGTATTCTTGTATCTATTCTTTATTACCATTCAGTGTATCCAGGATCCTTATAAGTCTATATGCTCTATTAATAAGAATGAAATTTCATCAGAGGAAAGTCTACTGAGAATTGAAGTTTACTTTTTATGGTATTTTAGCTATAGTTATCCACATGAGCCAAAAGGCATTCTACCAAAGTAGGCTACTAATATCTATGTAGTGAGCATTTCAATGTAACAAAAATGTACTCCCTTTTCACAGAAGCCTCTAATAATTCAGATTCTGGCCATGAAATCCAAGAGGATTCTTCAAAGGACAATGTATCATCAAATGCTTCCTGCGCTGATCACAACCCATTATCGACTGATGATGGCAAATCACATGAACTGTCTAATCTTCGACTGGAGAATCAACTGCTGAGGAATGAAGTTCAGTCTTTAAATCAAGAAATGGCCTCATTACATCAAAGAGCCAGGGAAACTCAAGAAGGTAGAGCCTTATTCATATTGCCCAAGATTAGAAATTTAACATTTCAAAAATAAACTAAAACATTGATTACAGCTAAGCTATTAGAAATACGTTAGATGAGCTCAGTTGATTAGAGCATTATCCCGATACCCCAAAGTTGTGGGTTCAATTCCCGGTCATGACACATACAAGAAATATGTTAGATGAGAATTGTAAAATAGTGTTTTCATAGAAATATAGGGTCCAGATATGCAAATAGGACCAATCATCCTCTCACCAACCCAAAAAAGAAAACATGGGCTTGTTTGGTCATTTTTTTTTTTTTAATACTAGAGGCCCAGTGCATGAAATCTGTGCATGGGTAGGGTCCCTAGCAGCTGTCAGCTGCTGGCCAGGGTCTCCCTTTGCATTCTCCTTGGCCTAGCGCCGCCTGCTCACCTGCTTCACCATCCCACTGCTGTCCCGCTCTTGTCAGGGCCCATTGGGGCCGGCAGCGCCTCCACTGCTGCTCACTGCCAGTGCCGTACCACCGACAACCGCCATGTTCCATGCCGTCCCTGGTGGTCAGTGCATGTCTAACTCCTGGTTGGTTGAACTCCCGCCCCTAGGGGCAATTTGCATATTAGCCATTCGTTATATAGGATATTTTTATTGATTTCAGAGAGGAAGGAAGAGAGAGAGAGAGAGAGAAACATCAGTGATGAGAGAGAATCATTGATGGGCTGCCTCCTGCACACCCCCTACTGGGGATCAAGCCTGCAACCTGGGCATGTGCCCTGAATGGGAATCGAGGTGTGACTTGGTTCATAGGTTGATGCTCAATCACTGAGCCACACCAGCCGGGCAAAGCTTGTGCCTTTTTGTTGTTGTTGTTGTTAATCCTCACCCGACGATATTTTTCCATTGATTTTTAGAGAGAATGGAAGGGAGAGGGAGAGACAGAGAGAAACATTGATGTGAGAGAGACATTGATTGGTTGCCTCCTACATGCACCCCAACCAGGGCCGGGAACCTGCAACCAAGGTACATGCCCTTGACCGGAATCAAACCTGGAACCCTTCATTCCACAGGCCGATTCTCTGTTCATTGAGCCAAACCGACTAGGGCTCCATTGATTTTCAGAGAGTGTGGAAGGGAGAGGGAGAGACAGAGAGAAATATCGATGTGAGAGAGACTCATCGATTGGTTGCCTCCCACACATACCCCGACCAGGGCCAGGGATCGAGTCTGCAACCAAGGTATGTTCCCTTGACTGAAATTGAATCCAGGACCCTTTAGTCCATGGGCTGATGCTCTATCCACTGAGCCAAACCAGCTAGAGTTGGTCATTCTTTTAGGAGCTATGACATTTAAGAACTCAGGAGAACAGAACATTAGTAATCATCTGATTCATTTGGCTGATCTGTTTTGAACCTTCTAGGGAATTGTTCATGAACCAAAGGCAGGATTTAACAAGGTAGTGGACAATAGCCGGTGAGGTCACTGTGTTGCCCTGCTTTAGGGGACATAAAATGAATATGGAATTTCATTTGAATAGTACCCTCTGGAATTGTGCAGTGCGGTGGCCCTAGGGTACAAAACCCTCAAATTGCTCAGAAATGGGTAATTAAAAAGTAATCCCATGACAGAGGTAATGATGGGGATATATGTTAGTGTTATTGTAAGTGTGGCTGAGGAGAAAACAAAAGGAAAAATCTCTGCCTTGATTCCTGGGGATGATTAGAAGAAATGTGGGAGAGTAGGAAAAGTTTTGCCAAGACATGGATGAAGGCCCTGAAGAGTGCATTAGGAAGAGTTTAAGTCTTGTTAGACTGACTTTTAGAAAAAGCTTTACCCAGACTAATGTAGACATAGAGATAGAGCTTTTCCTGAGATCCTGTAGAGTTTGCTTCAATATTAAAAACAAAGTTTGTTTTCCTGGCAAACTCAACCATAGGTGGCATATGAGGGTATGGAAAGTTGCACTGCATTGCTCTTTCTGAATCAGTTTTCTAGGTTAAAAGCATCTTTTTGCCACAGTAATGGAAAGAAACAGATTCTTTTCTGTGCTGCTTTTGTTTGGTTCGGTCTTGCTGGGGTGTACATGATCTACCCTTCATTTGGGTCTGCATTCTTTGTTGTCTCTAGCAGAACTCTACAAATTCACTGACCTAAAACTTTCTGCTATCTCTGGTTTTTGGTCTCCAAATGCTTTATGATATATCTCCCAAAAAAACATTTGTAGAAGAGCAGTTCGCATCATGCACCTTTCCAACCTGTTACAGGTAATACTAGTACAGATGTGAATGTTGGCCTTGAAAAATGGGAGCAAGAACTTTGAAGATATTTGTAAGCTCCTAATTTCGACAAGAAGTAAAGTTCTAAAGAGACTCAAAGGAGAATTTGTGTGTGCTCTGAAAAAAAAAAAAAGTTTGCTCTAATACAGAAACTACTTTTTTTTTTTTTTTTAGAATTAAACAAAGCAAGAGCAAGAGTTGAAAAGTGGAATGTTGACCATTCAAAGAGTGATCGAATAACTCGAGAACTTCGAGCCCAAGTAGATGACCTGACTGAAGCGGTGGCTGCAAAGGATTCCCAGCTGGCTGTGCTGAAAGTGAGACTCCAGGAAGCTGACCAGCTACTGAAGACTCGCACAGAAGCTTTAGAAGCCTTACAGAGTGAAAAGTCACGGTAGCTAATGCTGTTAACAATGGAAAAATGAGCTAGAATAATTCTCCCTTTCCAGTACAAGTAATGATAAGCACTGTAGTGCATACTACCTAATGAAAATTTAACTTGTGGAAATTTATAGGAGGGAAAATTCAGCTTTTATTAATGTTGGAAATATGTGTGATTAAAAGTGGATTTATTATTTGAATCTTGAGATGCATTGTTAGCAAATTCTGAATTTAAAAATATTTGAAGAGTGTCAAATATAAGTGGTGTGTACTTATATTTGGATGCCTAAAAATATAGATGACATTCCATTAGAGGGAAAAGATTTCTTTAAGAATGTTTTAGTCAAACCACCCTTTTTGTGCTAACAAGCCAACACTCTAAAAATTATTCTACCTTGTCACTTGTACCCTGTGGAAATGAGTTATTTCAAGTGATGCATTTTCGTTTAGAATAACGCAGGATCACAGCGAAGGTAGTAGCCTGCAGAATCAAGCTCTGCAAACCCTTCAGGAAAGACTGCATGAAGCGGACGCCACTCTGAAGAGAGAGCAGGAGAGCTATAAGCAAATGCAGGTTAGAATGGGAGACAACAGAGTTCTTTTGTTATTTGACCTTAGGCTGTTTCATAGCACATTTACTCTTTAATAAAATTCTGCAGTGTATTTCAGAAAATTCTGTTTCTGTGACAGAAACAAAATATTTGAAAATTTAGCTTGATCTTTGCTAAATTTATTTAATTTTATATATTGAATACAATTAAAATAGATTTGTTTTGTTTATCAAATTGTAAGAAAAAGTTTATTTAGAAAATTACAGAGGTAGCTGGGCCACGTGGGCTCAGGAAACAAGTTACAGAGGCAGAAAGAAGGGCCTTTGGAGCTTAAGAGAGAGAAAGGCAAAGGTAATGCGCCTGCCTTTACACCTCTATGGGGAAGAAGATGCTTAAAATAGTTAATATTCACTAGAGGTAGACATCTTTCCTTTAATGTGGTTTGCAACCAACATTACCATTATTTGATTAAAGGCTGATTTGGAGCATCTGGTTTATTCTCTGTATTTAAGCCTTTAGTGATTCCGGTTTAATCTGATGATTTTAAGACAAAATTGTACATAATATTTAAAGTTTTACTCTTAAATAAATTAATTTTTGCATCTAGTTCAGTGATTATCAACCCCGTCTACACATTAGAATCACCTGAGTAGCTCTTTCTACTTTCTGATGCCCAGTGTCCACTCCCAGAGAGTGGTCCCATTGTATGAGGGTAGGGCATAGGTTTTGGTGTTTTGGTCTTACGGATTCACAGATATATCTAACTAGAGGCCCGGTGCACGAAATTTGTGCATGGAGGGGGGTTGTCCCTCAGCCCAGCCTGTACCCTTTCCAATCTGGGACCCCTAGAGGGATGTCCGACTGCCCGTTTAGTCGGACAGTCGGACATCCCTCTCACAATCCAGGACTGCTGGCTCCCAACTGCTTGCCTGCCTGCCGTCCTGATTGCCCCTAACCACTTCTGCCTGCCAGCCTGATCACCCCCTAATCACTCCACTGCCAGCCTGTTTCCCCCCAACTTTCCTTCTCTGCCGGCCTGGTCACCCCTAACTGCCCTCTCCTGCAGGGTTGATCACCTCCAACTGCCCTCCCTTGCAAGCCTGGTCCCTCTCATCTGCCCTCCCTTGCAGGCCTGGTCCTTCTCAACTGCTCTCCCTTGCAGGCTGGGTGCCTCCCAACTGCCCTCTCCTGCTGGCCATCTTGTGGTGGCCATATTGTGTCCACATAGGAGCAGGATCTTTGACCACATGGGGGCAGCTATATTGTGTGTTGCAGTGATGATCAATCAGCATATTACTCTTTTATTAGATAGGCTAGAGGCCTGGTACAGGGGTGGGGGCCAGCTGGTTTGCCCTGAAGGGTGTCCCTGATCAGGGTGGGGTTCCCTTGGGGCGTGGGGCGGCCTGAGCGAGGAGCCTGTGGTGGTTTGCAGGCTGGCCACGCCCCCTGGCAACCCAAGCGGAGTATCTGGAATTTATTCTCCTTCTACAATTGAAACTTTGTAGCTTGGAGCGGAGCCAAGCCTGGGGCTCCCTCCGTGGCCGGCAGCCATTTCTGTTGGGGTTATAATTGAAACTTTGTAGCCTTAAGTGGGTGAGCCCAGCCAGGGTGTGCAGAAAGCTTTGCTTCCCCTGTTGCCGGGGACAACCCTGGCCTGCTCTCTCAAGCTCCATTCTGCCGCCATTTCTGTTTGAATTTGTTTACCTTCTATAATTGAAACTTTGTAGCTTGAGTGGAGGCTTAGGCCTGGCAAGGGCAGGCGGAAAGCTTGGCTTCCTCTGTTACCTAGGAAACCTTGCTCTCTGTGGCTGTAGCCATCTTGGTTGGGTTAATTTGCATACTTGCTCTGATTGGATGGTGGGCGTGGCTTTGTGGGCATGGCTTGTGGGTGTGTCGGAGGTATGGTCAATTTGCATATTTGTCTATTATTAGGTAGGATGGGCAGCCAGGGTCCACTGATCTAGGCTAGCTATTAAAAAGGTGAAAATAATTTAGCCCTGAAGTAAATATCAGCTAATGTGGGTTTTAAAATTTTTTTATTGATATATTTTAACACATTATATATAAAGTGCTACATCTCAGTTAATGTTAAAATTTATTAATGAGATTTTTTTGCATTCTTTTTTTACCTACTGAGTCTTTAAAATATAGTGTTTTACACTTAATTCAGTCATTTTTTTCTGAAATATTTGATTTGTACTTAAAAGTTCATAAAATTTATAGATGAAAGAAAAAAATCTGATACCTACATTGTTCTAAACATACTCAGAAGTTTTTCAATAACAGGCAGTTCCTTAAAACGTTAAATATAGACCTACCATATGACCCAGTAATTCAACTCCTAGGTATGTACCTAAGAAAATTGAAAATATATGTCCACACAAGAACTTGTACATGAATTTTCATAGCATTCATTTTTTTCTTTAAAAAATAATCTATATTGTTGAAAGTATTATAGATGATCCATTTGTTTTGTTTTCCCATTGACCCCCTCTACCCATGGGCTATGCATATCTATACTAATAAATTTATACTAATAAAAGGGTAATATGCTAATTAGACTGGGAGACCTTCCGGACGTCCTTCCGAACAAAGCCATGGTGGCAGGGCCAAGACAGAGGTGGTTAGGGGCGATCAGGCCAGGAGGTGGTGGCAGTTAGGGGCCATCAGGCTGGCGGGTGGGGGACAGTTGGGGGCGAGCAGGCCGGCAGAGGGGGGCAAGTTGGGGGTGAGAAGGCCGGTGGAGGGGTTGTTGGGGGCAAGCAGGCTGGCAGGGGGGCAGTTGGGGGCAAGCAAGCTGGCAGGGGGGGCAGTTGGGGGTGAGAAGGTA
The DNA here is from genome assembly GCF_951640355.1 of Cnephaeus nilssonii. Lineage (NCBI taxonomy): Eukaryota > Metazoa > Chordata > Mammalia > Chiroptera > Vespertilionidae > Cnephaeus > Cnephaeus nilssonii. The sequence continues at coordinate 101,931,631 of NC_137075.1, read as the reverse complement.
GGCAGGGGGACAGTTGGGGGCGAGCAGGCCAGCAGTGGGGGCAGTTGGGGGTAATCAGGCCGGCGGGGGGGGGGGGCAGTGGGGACAAGAAGTCCAGCAGAAGGGGGCAGTGGGGGTGAGCAGGCTTGCGGGGGGTGCAGTTGGGGGCGAGCATGGCAGTGGGAGGGGAGGTTGGAGGTGATCAGGCCAGCAAGGGGAGGCAATTGGGGGCAAGAAGGCTGATGGGGGTGGGGGCAGTTGAGGGCGAGCAGGCCGGCAGTCAGAGTGGTTAGGGGTGATCAGGCAGGCAGGCAGGTGTGCGGTTAGGAGCCAGTGGTCCCAGATTGCGAGAGGGATGTCCAACTGCTGGCAGCAGTGGTCCCAGATTGGAGAGGGTGAGGGACAACCCCCCACCTCCATGCACAAATTTCGTGCACCAGGCCACTAGTATGCATATAAGTTCCCCTGTTAATTGCCCCCTCCCCCACTCTTACCTTCCCTCTGAAATTTGTCATGCTTCTTTGTTTCTGGATCTAATTTGTTCGTCAGTTTATTTTGTTCATTAGATTCATATGAGTGACATCTGTGATACTTATTCTCTGAGTGGCTTATTTTGCTTACTATAATACTCTCCAGGTCCATCCATGTTGTTGCAAATGGTAAGAGTTCCTTTTTTACAGCCACATAGTATTCCATTGTGTAAATATACCACAGCTTTTTTTAACACAGCATTATTCATAATATGAAACAGTCCATGTGGCTGTGAGTTGCTGAGTAGATAAACAAAATGTGGTACATCTATACAAGGAGATATTATTCAGGAATGAGGTGTTGATTCATGCTAAACATGGATGACCTTTAAAATATTATGATAAGAAAGAAAGCAAACACAAAGGCCACATATTGGATGATTTCATTTGTATGAAATGTCCAGAATAGGCAAACCTATAGAGTAGGAAAGTAGACTAATGGTTTCCCGGGACTGAGAGGGAAGGAGGAATGGATAGAAGATTTCTTTTTGGGGTAGAAATGTTCTGAAATTAGATAATGGTAATGGTTGCATAACTCTGTGAATACACTAAAAACAACTGAATTATATACCTTAAAAGGGTGAATTTTATGGTATGCGGATTATATCTGAATAAATCTGTTGTTAATTGAATTGACTATTAGTTTTTATGTTTAAATTTAAATTAGTTAAAATGAATAAATAAAATTTATTAATAAAAATTTCATTCCCAGTTGAATTAGACACATTGCACATGCTCAGTAGACAGCAGCAGTAGTTCTCTTGCTCCTTTTCTTTAAAAGAGGAGCTAATATTGGGTCAAAGGTTTGTGGGCTATAGTTCATTGGCATGTAACAATAAATGCTTTCTGACTTCTGCCTCACCTCCTGCGTTATTTCAGTGATGGGAGCTTTTGAGAAGAAGGGTAAAATATAAAACTCAGAGCCACATAGGCTAGTAAGTGACAGACATGTTTTCTTGAGTGTGCTTTAAAAGTTTCTTAAGTTAAAATGTTACATTGATTAGCTTATTAGAAATTTTAAAATAAAGGGAAAACATTAGCCATGCTGTTTGAAAAGATATAACTGTTTACTTAGGTCTTCTATTTGTGTTTTTAAAAATATATATTTTATTGATTTTTTACAAAGAGGAAGGGAGAGGGAGAGAGAGTTAGAAACATCAATGAGAGAGAAACATCTATCAGCTGCCTCCTGGGATGTGCCCGCAACCAAGGCACATGCCCTTGACCAGAATCGAACCTGGGACCCTCGAGTCTGCAGGTCGATGCTTTATCCACTGAGCCAAACTGGTTAGGGCTTCTTATTTATTTATTTTTTTAATTTTATTGATTTCAGAGCGGTAGGGAGAGGGAGAGAGAAACATCAGTGATGAGAGAATCATTGATCAGCTGCCTCCTGCATGCCTCCTACTGGGGATCAAGTCCACAACCCAGGCATGTGCCCTTCACCAGAATTGAACCTGGGACCCTTCAGTCTGCAGGCTGATGCTCTATCCACTGAGCCAAACCGGCTAGGGCAGTGGTCGACAAACTCATTAGTCAACAGAGCCAAATAGCAGTACAACGATTGAAATTTCTTTGAGAGCCAAATTTTTTAAACTTAAGCTATATAGGTAGGTACATTGTTATTAACTTAATTAGGGTACTCCTAAGCTGACCTTTGCTAAAAACTCAAGGGGCCAAAGAGCCGCATGTGGCTCGTGAGCCGCAGTTTGCCGACCACTGGGCTAGGGCTTCCATTTGTTTTCTAATAGACTTTCTAGTTTTCTGTAAACCCCAATCTTCATTGATCAGCTAATATCAGATCAGATCTGATATCCAAATGACCAGATTCACCTGGGAAATTCTTAAAAAACAATTTCCAAGCCCAATCTTGGAAATTCAGTAAATCTGGGGAGACCTTGGATGGCTATATTTCTAACAAACTCCTTAATTATTTTGATACATTGCTGTGTTTGGGAGCACAGTTTCTAACAAATGAAGAGTGTTTTTTATGTGTGTGTGTTTTTAAAAATATATTCTTATTGATTTCAGAGAGGAAGGGAAAGGGAGAGAGAGAAACATCAATGATGAGAGAGTAACATTGATTGGCTGCCTTCTGCACACCCCACACTGGCGATCGAGCCTGCAACCCGGGCACGTACCCTGACTGGGAATCAAACCGTGACCTCCAGGTTCACAGGTCAACGCTCAACCACTGAGCCATGTTGGCCGGGCTGAAGAGTGTGTGTTTTTTTTATCTGCCTGTTAGGTTATCAGGCGAGTTACTAAGTCCCATAAGATACCTGAATGGATGGTTGTAAAATATATCTCAAAGCAGACTGTTACAAGGATGATATAAAAAATTTTTTCAGAGTGAGTTTGCTGCACGCCTGAATAAAATGGAAGTGGAACGTCAGAATTTGGCAGAAGCAGTTACTCTGGCAGAAAGAAAGTATTCCGATGAGAAGAAGAAAGTTGATGAGCTACAGCAGCAAGTCAAGATGAATAAGTCCAACTTGGAGTCCTATAAGCAGGAATTAATTGACTACAAGCAAAAAGCTGCTCGAATACTCCAAGTAAGCATGAAATGTACACATTTGAATGTTAAGGTTTATGCCCATTAACTGGGAGACACTTTGAGACTAGTAGTCTGCGGGATGATTTGTTCATGTTTAACTGGGTTGGCTAAACATGAACAATATTTCTAAGTACTCTGCTTACAAATATTATAAAAAGGAAGAAATGTCTCTTATTCCTATCACTTTTTTATTTAAAATTTATGCTGCCACTACCTAGTTCAGGTCTTCAACCTATCACCTTAATAATCACTGTGAGAATATTAATGTTTGTTGTTAAAACAGCCATTTTATTCTTCCTTGATAATCCTCTTGAATTTTTTAGAACAACTGGTCTAGGTCTCTTCCACCTCTCAGAATTGCCTCATAAATCTTTGTTCCCCTTCATTAGATCTAAGGTGACCTTACCTTCTTTACTAAAAAAGACTGTACTCAACTAGTATAGTTTTCAACTTCTCGTTCCTTTCCCTCTCAGAGGGAAAACGTGTCCTTTCATTTTATTTTTCTAGGATAATTTTTCCTCCTGAGCATTGACTCCATCTCTTCCCACCTTATTGAAGCCCTTTCTCCACAAGTCTGTCCTCTTGCTCTGTGTTTCTGCTGCTGCCTTTCTGGCTCGGCTTATTCAAGGGCACATGCTTTCGTAGTGGAAGAACGAAGAAAAAGCCTTTTGGCTTTTTGGACCACTTTGATCCATTCCCCTGTTCGCCTTTCTTATCAGAATTATTGTATATATCGTATATATGCTGTCTTCATGTTAGAATTATCAACTTTAACTCCCCCGTATAGTTTCTGTCCTCACCACTTTTCTGAAATTGTCTTCTCAAAAGTTTTTAATGACCTAAATGTGTATTTTCTGTCCTTTTCTTAATTTTCACCCACTTTGGTTTTGGTAGAGCATTTGATAATGTTAACCCTCCTACCTTCTTGACACTCTTGCCTTCTAATGTAGCCTGCACTGCCTTTCCTCTCTTTGTTCTCTCTCACTGATGTTTCTGTCTCTGTTGGGCCTTCTTCCCAACCTCAAAGAGGAAGAGTTCTCTCAAGTTCTTAAGCCCCTTTTGTTATCCTTTCTTACTTTGCACTATCATATACTCACTCTGCTTCTGCCTCAGTGTGACTTCAGCATGTGTCTAGTCCTAACTTTTCTACTCCAGTTTCCAAATACCTGCCATGGGACATTCCAACCTTCAAACCTGCTTCTCCTTCTTTCTCCTATTTCGGTAAGTATTGCCATCTTCCTAGGCAATAGAGCTTGAAAGTGCAGTCTCATTTTGACTCCATCTTTTCCTTTATCCCCCGCCTCCTATTGGTTATAAGCACCTTTTTTATTCCATCTTCATGAAATATCATGTCCGTCTCTTTCAAACTCTTCTTTCTAATTATTTTTGTTGTATCATTCTAATTTATTAACTCACTTAAAAGGTACTGATTGAGCCCTTAACTATTCCCTAGGCACTATGGGAGGTGCTGAGGTACAAAGCTTAAAATATGTTCCTCTTTCTTAAAAAAGACTGTTCGGTTTAGTGGAAAGACACTGCAGTAATTGATGTGATGGAGTTATTGATGCATTAAGCCCTTAAAATCTGCCCGGGAATGAAGAGGAACTTGAAGGATGAGTAGCAAGACTGGTGGTAGGGAAGAGATTTCAGATAGAGCAGCCTGTGACACAGCAAGGGGCCCTGGGGAACATGGCATAGTTAATGAACCGCAGCTAGTTCTCTATTGCTGGTGCCTAAAGTATTAGAGATTAAAGAGATAGGAGATAAAGCCTGGCCGGTGTTGTTCAGTGGTTGACCATCGACCCATGAACCAGGAGGTCATGGTTCGATTCCCGGTCAGGTCACATGCCCAGGTTGTGGACTCAGTCCCCAGTAGAGGGTGTGTAGGAGGCAGCCAATCCATGTTTCTCACATCGATATTTCTCTCTGTCTTTTCCTCTCCCACTCTCTCTAAAAATCAATGGAAAAATATCCTCCGGTGAGTATTAAAAAAATAATAATAATAAAACGGCAATATTCTAAAAAAATTGATGTGAAAATTTCAAGAAGGCAATACAGGCCTGAAGCTCAGCAGAGGCTCTGGGCATTAACCTTGTGGGGAGATTTATATATATATATGTGTGTGTGTGTGTGTGTGTGTGTGTGTGTGTGTGTGTGTATATACACATACATACATATGTATATATATACATATATAGAATAATATGTTTATTATAGATAATTTGAAAACTACAGAAAATTTTGAAGAAGTTACTCATAATTATACCACATAAAAAAGCAACAGTTTTTGATGGAGAATGGCTTTCAAATACTTATATTTATACTTATATTTAAGGTGAAAGAGCTGATGGTCCTTACTACTAGCCTACAATTACAGCACTTTTTGAACTGGTCTTTCCACATCAAATCTCTTTTTCCACTGCATCGTTTATATCAGGAGTCCTCATACTTTTTCTGTAAGGGAGAAAAAATATTGCAGACTTGTGGGCTATGTGTGGTGTTCATCATATATTCTTTGTTTTTATCTTTTATTTATCAGTTTAAAATGTTTTTATTGATTTCAGAGAGGAAGGGAGAGGGGGAGACAGAAACATCAGTGATGAGAGAGACTCATAGATCGGCTGCCTCCTGAAAGCCCTACACTGGGGATCCAGCCCACAACCCAGGCATGTGCCCTGGCCAGGAATCGAACACCAAACTCCTGGTTCATAGGTTGACGCTCAACCACTGAGCTATGCCAGCTGGGCTGTTTTTATCTTTTATAATCCTTTTAAAATGTAAAAACCATTCTTAGCTTGCAGGCTGTACAGACAGAAATGGCCCACGCTGACCAGAGTTTGTGAACACCTGCTTTATGCTACTGCCAGATTAAGCCTCCTAAAACATGTCTCTCATCATAACATTTCCCTGTCTACTTTCTGGTCATTTGTTTTGGCCTACCAAATAAAATTCAAACATTTAGTCTGGCATCTGAAACCCCCCACAAATGGGTCCTAACATACTCTCTGAGTGCATCTCAATGAAATGTTCTTATAAGCCTTCATGTTTTTGCAGGTTTATGCTTTGCACTCTGTTTTCTCTCTACCTGTTAAAATCCTAGCCAATTTTCAGACCAATATAATGGCTATCTTTCACGTCAAGCTTTCTCTTTCTCTTCCCCAGAAGTGGTTTCCCTTCCTTGGAACTCTAGAGTGACCTTACCATATCCCTCCTCTGCTTGCATTTATTGTCCTTTACTGGATACTTGTAACCTCCCCTTTAGCTTATAAGGCAGAGGGTACTCTCCGAAGTGAGAGACACTATCTTTATTACACAGGACACTTAGCACAATGCCAAACCCATCATAGGTGCTCCATCAGTATTTGAGTGGATTGTGATGGGAAAAGTAAGGGCGAGAAAGAATGAGAAAAAAATATGAGAAAAATCTTTTTTTTAAAATATGTTTTGTTGATTTTTTACAGAGAGGAAGGGAGAGGGATAGAGAGTTAGAAACATCGATGAGAGAGAAACATCGATCAGCTGCCTCCCGCACACTCCCCACTGGGTATGTGCCCGCAACCAAGGTACATGCCCTTGACCGGAATCGAACCTGGGACCCTTGAGTCTGCAGGCTGACGTTCTATCCACTGAGCCAAACCGGTTAGGGCAATATGAGAAAAATCTTAATAATTTTTCAATAACATGGTTTTGGGGATTAAAATCCAAGGACATTATATAGCAAGACTCTGTTTTGTTTTTATCCCAATGGATTTCCTCCATTAGTTTCTTCAATGAAGGATATAATTGGAATATTTCCATAGCGGTTTAGTTGGTATGATAGATGATATTCAGTATACAAGCTAATCTCTGCTTTGCTTTAAAATATTTCTTTTTTTTTTTTTTAATGTAATAGTCTAAAGAAAAATTGATTAACAGCTTAAAGGAAGGATCTGGTTTTGAAGGCCTGGACAGCAATACTGCTAATAGCATGGAGCTAGAAGACCTTCGGCATGAAAAGGAGATGCAAAGGGAAGAAATACAGAAACTGATGGGTCAGATACATCAGCTGAGGTCTGAGTTACAGGTAAGATTCCTTACAGTTCACTTCAGAGACAGCCATTTACCCCCAGCTGTTAGTAGTTTAAGAGGTGCTGGATTCCTTACTTTAGGGAAAGGGTATTGGTGAAATAACACGTGGAACTTCTGGAATAATAGTCACCATATAGAAGTGAACCTAAAGCAATAGGTATCTTGTCCATTGATTGACTTCAAGTTATGGCAATAATAAATGTAGGTAACCAGAGTCATTCATTCAACAAACGCTTACCAAGTGTCTGCCATGAGCCAGGCATCTTCTAGGCTTGGAGTTGTAACAGGGAACCAGACAGAATCTTCATACTTCTGCATCTGACATTCTAAGAGTTAAATACAAATTAGATTTTGGCTTGTCTGTATAACTGGAATGTTTTCTGATATTAAAATGGGATCAGGGATGGTCTTTTATAATTTATACATAATCTTATAATTTTATAGTTTATTTATAATTACTATATTTAATCTAAGAGTAAATTGAGCCATTAATTTAAACATAGGGTCTTTGACATAAATATAGGAGGAGTCTCTGAGGATGAAAGAAGATAAAGTACAGGGTAGCAAGCCTTCTTTAAAAAAAAATTCACAAAGTCAATTCATCCATGCATTAATTCAGAATTATTGATTTGTAAGACATACATAAACCACAAAGGAAAGTGTGGAAGTTGTGAGAATAGGCTAGCTTGTCTAGAGCATAGGCCTGAATGTCAGATCTGGAGATAGATCTCATCTTGGGCCCTTAATTGACGTGTTACCTTGCACAAGGCAGTTTATCTCACTGAGCTTGAGTTTTCTCATTTATAAAATGCAGATAAAGGCTATTTTGAGAATAAGGATATGTGTAAAAGGCTCTCAGTAAGGAGTAACTGCTATTATTTCTGTATTTTTTTTTCTTATTGGCCAACTAGAAGAGCTGGTAAAGACTTCTGTCCTTGTGGTCTTTAAAGTAGGATATTTTTCCTGTAAATAATTTTCAATTCTAAACAGTTTTAGTCCCATGAACTTAGAAATTGAGTAAATGCTAATTTTATTCAGACCTTGCCTTCTTCATAGCATATCTTTTGGGTAGAATTGTGAGAAATATGATTTGTTTATTTAATATCACATCCTTCCCCAGTGGGTGTGGCTCTCAGTGGTTGAGCATCAGCTCATGAAGCAGGAGGTCACGTTCAATTCCCTATCAGGACACATTCCTGGGTTTTGGGCTTGCTCCCCAGTAGGGGGCGTGCAGGAGGCAGCTGATCAATGATTCTCTCTCATCATTGATGTTTCTATCTCTCTCCCTCTCCCTTCCCTTTCCTCTTCTGAATTAATAAAAATTAGTATCTCATCCTTACCCCAACCTCATTGATGACATTAACCCATTTTTCTACCTTTTCTCAAGAAGTTTATCATGTCTATAATAAAGATTATAGTATTAGGTCTAGGTCTAGCAAAATGGGAGAATGGTTAATAATTACAATAGCTCTCATTTACTGAGCACTTTCATGATAGGCACTGCACTAAGCCACTAAGCTTTTAACACACACACACACACACACACACACACACACACACACACATATATATTCTTTCATTTATTCTTTACCAAAACCCTGTAAGGGAAATAATATAGTTTCATTTGACAGTTTGAAGAAATAGAGGTATGGTGGAGGAAAGTAACTTCCCATGACTTATAAAAGGGCAGAGCCAGGATGCGATCCCTAGTCTGTCTGATTCCAGAACATGTGTTCTTGTTCTTTTTTTTATTATTAATATATTTTTTATTGATTTCAGATGCTCAACCACTGAGCCATGCTGGCCAGGCAGTTCAGTTCTTTTTGAAACTGTTAGCTTTTGAATACAGATATAAATCTCCCGGTGGGGCACTGTCTTCTCGTACTTCTTCTTTTTCTTCTTCTTCTTCTTTTTAATTCTTTATTGTTTAAAGTATTACATATAGAATTACATATGTCTCCTTTTTCCCCCATTGACCTCTCCCCTGCCACCCCCACCCCCCATCTTCTTGTACTTCTTAAACCAAATGGTTTATGTGCTGTGGCAGCTATGCTACCCTGTTCATTGCTCTCACCATTTGCCATCTATACTAAGAAAAGGGTAATATGCTAATTAGACCGGACGTCTTCTGGACATCCTTCCAGACAAAGCCACGGTGACGGGGGCCAAGGCAGAGGTGGTTAGGAGCGGTCAGGCTGGCAGGGGAGCAATTAGGGGGTGATTAGGCTGGCAGGGAAGAGCAGTTAGGGGGCGATCAGGTCGGCAGGGGAGCAGTTAGGGGGTGATCAGGCTGGCAGAGGAGCAGTTGGGGGTGATCAGGCCAGCAGAGGAGCGGTTAGGGGTGATCAGGCCAGCAGGGGAGCAGTTAGGGGCATCAGGCTGGCAGGCAGAAGCAGTTAGGGGCAATCAGGCTGGCAGGCAGGAGAGCGGTTAGGAGCCAGCAGTCCTGGATTGCAAGAGGGATGTCTGACTGCTGATTTAGGCCTGATCCCTAAACCAGCAGTCAGACATCCCCCAAGGGGTCCCGAATCAGAGAGGGTGCAGGCCAGGCTGAGGGCCCCCCCACCCATGCACGAATTTTGTGCACTGGGCCTCTGGTATTATATAATGAAGTGTCAGTTTATGTGCTCCTTTTAGGCTGATACCATCTCTTTCATCTTTGTCCCTCCCATGCCTGCTGACTCCAGTTCATGGTGCGTGATGATTGCTCAGTACATATTGAACTGAACAGTTAATGATTGCTTTCACATATAAGATTCATCTTTTTAGGATATGGAGGCTCAGCAGGTCAGTGAAGCAGAATCAACAAGAGAACAGTTGCAAGATCTGCAAGACCAAATAGCTGGACATAAAGCATCTAAACAAGAACTTGAGGCAGAATTGGACCGACAGAAGCAGGTAAGGATTTTAGATTGATTATCGGAGAAGACTGTCTCCCAGCTGTCACACGAGGACACGTCCCTGTAAAGCAGCTTCCTGGCATTCTTAGGGGATGTGCTTAGAGAACTAGTGGTAGACAGGCCTGACTGCCACTGCTGTCCCACTCTCATTGTTTGTTTAACAGCTGAAAAATAGAGGCACAAAATTGTTATGAGACTTGCCTAATTTCACACAACTAATTACAGAATAGAATAGAATCCAGGATTCTTGTCCCAGAGGTTTTTTTACTATTACTCTGTCTGTATTTTTTTATATTTGTTTGTCAGAGTATATACATATAGAAAAGTTAAAAATAAAATCAGTTGATTTTTGTACTTTACTACATTTGTACTTTCTGGACACAGCAATAATTGCTAGTTAATAGAGATATAACATTAGTACCATATTAGATTACTTTTTCTGATTGAGAAAAAGTGTTTATACAGATTATATTTACAAATCATGGTTAAGATTCTGTTTCATTGTTCAATTAGCAGTTGTCTGCTCCCCAAGTATATTTTATTTTAATGTCCTGCTCCTATATAATAAAAGACTAATATGCAAATTGTCCCTTTGACTGGGAGTTTGACTAGGGGGTGGGGCTGGCCAGCCAACTGCCCATAGCCCTACCCCCCAGCCAGCCTGGCCCCACCTGTGCACGAATTCGTGCACCGGGCCTCTAGTCCTACATAATAAAATGGTAATATGTAAATTACCATCACTCCGCTACGCCCACGATTGGGCCAGCAGGAGGCGCAGGGGGCGGGACTCAGAGTGGCCGGGGTAGCTGATTGGGCCAGCAGGACGCTGAGCCATGGCTGCCGGAGGCTTTCGGAAGGCCTGGGGCACCGGCGGACAGCCGGCCAGGTCCCCCGCGATCAAAGGCCAAAGCGGGGGACCTGGCCGGCTGTCTGCTCCGGCGCAAGGCCTTTCGAAAGCCTCCGCAGCGCCGGAGGCTTTCGGAAGGCCTGGGGCACCCGCGGACAGCCGGCCAGGTCCCCCGCGATCAAAGGCCAAAGCGGGGGACCTGGCCGGCTGTCTGCTCCGGCGCAAGGCCTTTCGAAAGCCTCCGCAGCGCCGGAGGCTTTCGGAAGGCCTGGTGCACCCGCGGACAGCCGGCCAGGTCCCCCGCGATCAAAGGCCAAAGCGGGGGACCTGGCCGGCTGTCTGCTCCGGCGCAAGGCCTTTCGAAAGCCTCCGCAGCGCCGGAGGCTTTCGGAAGGCCTGGGGCACCCGCGGACAGCCAGCCCGCTGGTGCACCAGGTGCATGATTAAATCATGCACTGGGCCTCTAGTACTTATATAATAGGTTTCATATTAACACAGTTAAACATGTTTGTAGCCACATTTTCAGAATAAGATTTGATATCTAATATTAATCCTGTCTAACAAAAGAGTAATATGCAAATTAACCATCACTTCACAATAAAGATGGCGGCACCCACAGCCAATAAGGAGGGAATATGCAAATTGATGTGACAAAGATGGTGGCGCCAGACAGAGCAGGTAGGAGGCTTGGCTTCCTTGGTTGCCCCACCTGCTCCGTGGCTGCCTCCCAGACAAAGCCATAATGGCAGGGATGAGGCAGAGGCAGTTAGGGTGATCAGGACAGGAGGGGAGGGCAGTTGGGGTGATCAGGCTGGCGGTGGGGGAAGTTGGGAGCAAGCAAGCCGGCAAGAGGGGCAATAGGGGGCGAGCAGGCCAGCAGGGGGGGTAGTAGGGGACGAGCAGGCCGGCAGTGAGGGACAGTTGGGCATGATCAGGCCAATGGGAGGGGCATTTTGGGACAAGCATGCTGGCATGGGGGCAGTAGGGGGTGAGCAGGCCGGTGGGGGGGGGGGGCAGTAGGCGACGAGCAGGCCAGCAGGGGGGGCAGTTGGGGGCGATCAAGCCAGCAGGGGGGTGCAGTTGAGGGTGATCAGGCTGGCAGGCAGAGTGGTTAGGGGTGACCAGGCAGGCAGGTGAGCGGTTAGGAGCCAGTGGTCCCGGATTGCGAGAGGGATGTCCAACTGCCGGTTTAGGCCTGATCCCAGGGATCGGGCGTAAACCGGCAGTCGGACATCCCTCAAGGGGTCCCAGATTGGAGAGGGTGCAGGCCGGGCTGAGGGACAGCCCCCCCCCCTCGTGTACGAATTTCATGCACCGGGCCACTAGAAACATCTATAATTTACTGAGCAGTGACATTGTTATAGGCACTTAATTTACATCATCTTAGTTCATTTCACATAATAAAATCACTATTGTGTTTATTTTATAGAAGATAAAACTATTCCAGTTTTGCATATTTATGTCCTTTAAAGATTGTTTTTTTAAATCATCACCCGAGGACATGCGGGGCGGGGCGGGGCGGGGCGGGGAGGGGAGGGGAGAGGGAGAAGCATCAATGTGAGAAAGAAACATTGATTGGGTGCCCTGTATAAATGCCCCAATTGGGGATCAAAACCGCAGCCTAGGTATGTGCCCTGCCTGGGAATTGAACTGGCAACCTTTTGGAGCACAGGACGGCAATCAATCAACTGAGCCATCCTAGCCTGGCAGATTTTTTTTCATTAGGATTGATTCTTTCTGAAAGTGGTTCAATTCTCAGAGAAATATTTGTTTTTATTTTGAAAGTAGCACTTAAATCTGTTTTCTGCATATTAAGAGAAAAACTGAGTAGCAACCTACAGAGTATATCATGGGCTATCTTTAATTACAAGATTAGCTATCCTTTCAGAAATTGCATTTTAATTTATTTAAGGATCTAATATATATTTAAAGGCAAAAATTTTATGTTCTTGATGATTAGTGAGATAATTTTCATTTTATTATGGCACATGATTTCAACCACATTCATTTCCAGTGCCCTTTTATAAAATGAGGGAGGTAAGTAGAAGAAAGTGGAGCTGAATATAGCTATGGCTGTTTACTTAGTAATCAGATGTTCTGATGTGAAGTACTTAATTTTAGGGTTAAATGTCCTGTAGTGCTTTTTTATCAGTTTAGATCATTTCAACCTTAAATTTTGTGCTAGCCTAGAGCTTTAGAAATAAGGCATATCTATAAATTGTTATTCTCCTACCCTAATTACCTTCCTCATTTTCTCTCTCTCTCTTTTTAAATTTCTTTATTGATTAAGGTGTTACATATGTGTCCTTATTCCCCCATTACCCCTCCTATCCCTCCCACTAATGCCCTCACCCTCCTGTTGTCTGTGTCCATTGGTTAGGCTTATTCTCTCTTTTTTTAAAAAATATATTTTTATTGATTTCAGAGAGGAAGAGAGAGATTGAAACATCAATGATGAGAGAGAATCACAGATTGGCTGCCTTTGCTCTAGCCCTCTACTGGGGATCGAGCCCACAACTCAGGCATGGGCCCTTGACAGAAATCGAACCCAGAAAGCTTCAGTCTGCAGGCTGACGCTCTTTCCACTGAGCCAAACTAGCTAGGGCCGTTTTCTCTTTCTTCGCTTATCTCAGTTTTTACAGTCTGTGAAATGAGCAGGTTGAACTAAATGTCTAAAGTAGTCTTTGGCAGTTAAGTCCATCTCACATGTATGTCTTCATACCTTTACTGAAGGAGCTATATGAAGCTCCCAGCACAGTGAAGCATAATGCATTTTTAAATTGACATATCATTGACATATAATATACCATTAGTTTTAGGTGTACATTATAGTGTTTCGATATTTATATACATTGCAAAATGATCCCCAGGATGTTACCATCTGGCACCATGCAAAGTTATTAACAATATAATTGACTATATTCCCTATGCCTCATAATGCTTTTAAAGGTATTTCGCTAACTAATTACTTTTTCTTTCCTGGAATGTGCTTTGTTCTTAAATTCCGACTTGACTCTGAATGATCATATTTATTATACAGACTAGCAGTGGTTTAATGCAGTTGATAGTGAACCAAGAGGTATTTCTTTGTTTCTTTCTCTCTCTTTTATTAATGACAGTGCAAAAAAGGTACAAAATATTGCCTTTGCATTTCCCTAATGATTAATGATGTTGAGCAGCTTATTCACAAATAAGCATGTGAATAAGCTGCTCAACATCATTAATCATTAGGGAAATGCAATGAAACCTCAATGAGATAGCACCACATACCCAACTAGATTAGCCACACTTAAAGAGACTGACAACACCAAATGTGGGAAGGATGTGGAAGAACTGGCACGCTCTCATATTACTGTTGGAATGCAAACTGGTACAGGTATTTGGAAAACAATTGGCAGGTTTTTTTTCCTTTAAATTAGACATACACTTATCATATGATCCAGTAGCAGTTCTAGAAAAATTTAAAACATATGACCACGTAAAGACTTGTGCTTAAACGTTCATATACAGATTGATACATGATGCTGAAGTATAACTTTTTATTAGACCCATCCAAATCTGTTCATTTATTCATTCAGTATATACTCAGCACATATTGAGTGTCTACTATGTGTCAGGCACTGTTTTAGGTTCTGGCGATGGAATAGGGAATGCTGTTTTAACTTTTATTTTGTGCCTCACTTCGTAGGAATTCCATTATATAGAAGAAGATCTTTATCGAACAAAGAATACATTGCAAAGCAGAATTAAAGATCGAGAAGAAGAAATTCAGAAACTTAGGAATCAGGTATGTGCCATTTACAACTTGGGCAAAGATACCATTCATTGTAAAGGCACATTTTTTCCAGAGAATACAGTAAGATCTTCTTTTTCATCTGAATTTTCTTGTTGCAATGGTACAATGTTATTTTCAACCTGATACCGACTTTTCATCTAATGCCTATGAGTCTGCACTTGCTGTATTCTGTGGCTTACTTCTTATAGAAGTACTAGAGGCCCGATGCATGAAATTTGTGCAAGGGGCTCGGCCCTCAGCCCTCGCAGCCTGGCTTTATCTGGAAGGTTGTCCAGAAGGACGTCTGGCTGTCCAGTCTAATTAGCATATTACACTTTTATTATTATAGATCTTGTAGCCAGAGTCACTTGAGGAGATGTGAATTATCTCAAAACCTTCTAACTTCAGTGGGGATTGTGCTGATTGCCTGTTTCATAAATGTGTTTTCTCTTTCCTAAGAGAAATCCAGGGATAAATCATTCTATTAGCATTGATAGGTCTTCCAGGAAGTTAGCAAGACCTCTTTGTAACTCTGAAAATGAGAAACGTAAAGAAAACAGCTGGTGCCTAGCACCCAGAGTTACCAGTCTGGATCACTAACTGCCGAAATCGTGCATTCACTTACTCTGTGGTTGTAGACTGTCCTTTCCTCCCTTCTCTTCACGCGATTGACTCCATAAGTAATGGACTCCTTTAAACAGGGTTACCAAAGTGATTGGTAAATGCTGAGGCAGTCCGTGGAAGTCTGAAAGAAGGCTGAGGTCAGCTTGGGCTAGAGTTGTTGGAAAAGGCTTCAAGGAAGAGGCTTTGAAGGCAGGTAGAACCTAGATAAGAGAAGGGGACTGAATTTTCCAAGCAGGAAATGTGGACAGCTGAGTGGAGGCGGGAAATGGTGGCACATGAGAACAAATAGAAGATGCAATGAAGGAAGTTACTAAGAACTGTCAGCCAGACCCTACTAGGAAAATTCTCATTTAATATCCCTAAACACCATGTGCAACAGGCACTATTATCTTCAGTTAACACACGAGGAGACAGACAACAAGCACATTCGTCCTCACTTGAGGAAACAGATTCAGAGAAACAGATTCAGAAGCAGTTTGTCCAAGTCAGATAGTGAGGAAATCGCAGAGTGGGGATGAAAACCACCGGCAGTGAGTGGTCTTTGCACAACCGTTGAGTTATCCAGGTCGAAATGTTTCAACTATGTCCCATGGATCAGTGCTTTCAGATTTTTGACCGTGATGTTACAGTAAGAAGTAAGGTTTATATCATGTCTCAGTACTCACACATTCTTACAGTGCACAAAATTAATACAGAAGTTTCAAAAAATAATACTCTTACATACTATGTGCTGTACATTCTGATACCTCCCATTCTGTTCTACTTTTTAATGCATCAATTGAACCACCAAGTTGATTTTGTGACCCACTAATTCAGTTTGAAAATTGCTTCTGTAGTCAATGAAAGAATCATTACAGAGTTTTGAGAAATCAGTGAATACCACAGTTCACCTGTGGGGATGTGGCAGTGTGGTTTCTGTGTTGTATGACTGGTTTTATGTAATGCTTTTATGAACTGTTGCCTTTCAGCTTACCAATAAAACCCTAAGCAATAGCAGCCAGTCCGAGTTGGAGAGTCGACTCCATCAGCTGACAGAGACTCTCATCCAGAAGCAGACCATGCTGGAAAGCCTCAGCACTGAGAAGAACTCGCTGGTCTTCCAGCTGGAGCGCCTCGAGCAGCAGATGAAATCGGCCACTGGAGCTGGGAGCACTGGGTCTTCCATCAATATGTCTGGAGTTGACAATGGCGAAGGTAAAAAAAGAACGGCCATTCAATTCCAGTCAAGGGCACGTACCTTGATTGCAGGCTCCTCCCGGCCTGGGCCCTGGTCAGGGTGCGTGGGAGAGGCAACCAATCGATGTGTTTCTCTCACATTGATGTTTCTCTCTGTCTTTCCCTCTCTCTTCCATCCACTCTTCCTAAAAATCAGTGGAAAAATATCCTCGGGTGAGGATTAAAAACAAAAACAAAAATGTTTTGTTGCCTTAATTTATAATGTTGCTAATTCAAACATGATTTTGATAAGTTAAAAAAATACCAGTTTTATTAAGAAAGAGGTTTCATCCAACGAAGCACCCACTTTTCTCCTTATGTGAAGATGGGCCATGTGCTGTTGGATATGATCATTAATAAATTGGACTGTGGACTGATTAATATCCCTCACTAGTGTGGGACTTGGAGGAAAGAGGCCTGAGGACCCATAGTCATATTGAAATACATAGGATGCTCAGTAGGATGTTGCAGACAAAGCAAATGATTCAGTACAGAGGGACTTTCAGGAATCTTAAAGCAAAATTTGCTTTAATAATCTTCCAATCCATAACTATGAATATATATTTTTTAATTTTTCTGAGCAATAGGTTGAAGAACTCCTGTTTTTCTTTTTTAATATATTTTTATTGATTTAAGAGAGGAAGGGAGAGAAAGATAGAAACATCAATGATGAGAGAGAATCATTGATTGGCTGCCTCCTGCACACTTCCCACTGAGGATTGAGCCTGCAGCCTGGGCATGTGCCCTTGACCGGAATTGAACCCAGGATCTTTCAGTCCGCAGGCCAATGCTCTATCCACTGAGCCAAACCGGTTAGGGCTATAATTATGAATATTAAATCTGATACATCTACATATATAAAAGCCTAAGCGACCGAACGACCGAACAACAGAATGACTGGTCCACTGGTCACTATGTCGCGCACTCACCACCAGGGGACAGATGCTCAGTGCACAGGATCGGACTCCCTCCTGTCTGGATCAGGCCTGTGGGGATCGGGTCCAAACAGGCTATCTGACATCCCCCGAGGGGTCCCAGATTGCGAGTGACCCCACCGGTGAATGAATCTGTGCACCGGGCCTCTAGTAGTCATATAAGTATATCCATGCTCTATAATTTTAATAGAGAATCTGTATTCCCAAAATACATATTAAAAAAGAAGGTTAAAGCCCTGGCCAGTGTGGCTCAGTTGGTTGGAGTGTCATCTCATATACCAAAAGATGGAGGATTCCATTCCCTGTCAGGGTTTGATCCCTGGTTGTGGCATGTATAGGAGGCAACTGATCGATGTTTCTCTCTAAAAAAATAATAATAATAATCACCAGTGAAAACATATCCTCAAGTGAGGATTAAAAAAAAGGGGGGGAGGGGATGTTAAAGATTTTAGTGTAAGCTTCAGCAGCCTTAATCCTAGAAAGTCCTTTTAGACTTTTTCCCTATACATGTTTATATTATCTGTTTTATTGATTTTTAACTTTTTCATATAAATAAGTTTCATAATATAGTTCATACAATAGTTTATACATTACTTTATAGGAATCTATTGTGTAAATACTGTAATTTGTTTGATCAGGTCTCCTTATGGTTGGGAATTTAGATTGTTGCCATTTTTTATTGCTAATACAGCAGTTCTGAGGAAAATATTTTCTGTACATCTCTTTTATTTTCTTGGGATAAATGATTAGAAATAGAATTGCTCGGTCAATAGGTATACACATTTGAAGGCGCTTTGATTTTTGGTGGCAAAATCAGCAAATAATTACTAAGTGCTTAGTTTATTCCAGGTACTATCCTAGACATTGGGCAACAAAAGAGACCAAAATCTCTGCCCTGTGGATCTTCAATTCTGGTGGTGTGGAGAGGAATGCAGGTGGAGGACACAGGCAGTAAATGAATGATGTGAGGTGGTGATATGTGCTGCCGAGGAAGGGAGACATGGGGTGCCAACTGTGGAGATGGGATTGTACTTTAGGGTGGTCAAGGGAGACCTCATTGAAAAGGTAGGAGGTAAGATAGTGGACAGCGAGGAGATCCACGGGAAAAGTGTTCCAGGTAGGGAGAAGAGCAGGTGCTGCAAAGGCCCTGAGGCGGGAATGTTGCAGGAACAGCAGGGAGGCCTGGGCAGCAGGACTGGGGAGCGGCGTGTAAGGTGAATTCAGAGAACTTGGAGGAGGCTGTTTAGGCCTGTAGGGCGACGTCTCTGAAGGAAGGGAAAGCCACTGGAGGTTCTTGAGAAGGGTGGCTGATGTAACCTGTATTCTAACAAGATACCTCTGGCTGCTGTGTCCATAGTAGACTACAAAGAACTAAGAGTGGAGGCAGGGGACCAGGAGGAGCTGTTGTATTAATCCATGTGAGAGATGAGGGTGCTTCAGAACAGAGGGGGGATTGTGAGGATTCATTTTAAAGGTGAGCTGACAGCATTTGCTGGCAGATTGTGAAGTTTGACAGGAAGAAAGGAGTCAAGGTTGGGGGCCTGAGCAGATGGAAGGATGGCGTTCTCCTGTCTGAGATGGGGAGAACTGCAGGACGAGTGGGTTGGCAGCAGAGGCAAGAAGTCAGTACCATGGTCTTGGCATGCTGAGTTTGAGATGACTGTTAGACATCCAGATGGAAATGGGACAGGTGATTGGACAAGTCTAGAGTTGGGAGTGGTCTGGGCTGGAGATGAAATGTGGGAGTCATCGGCTTTGAAGAAAGGCCATTCTTACTAGCACAGGAGTTGCGTCCATTAATATTGACTATTGGCAACACTTGGTGTTTATAAACTTTAATTTTTGCTAATTCCATAGAGAAGTAATTTTTTTTTAGTTTTTACATTTTGATGTTTTTGGGTATGAAAGTTCAAACATTTCATATAATCAAATTTACCTGTTTTTTTTTATGATTTTATCTCTGGATGTAATACTTAGGAAGTTGGCCTTGAGAATTTCTTTCATAAGTAACTTAATGTATATTCAACTATAATTTTGTTAAAAAATTCATTTTTGCTGTCTGTACCTCCATTCATTATTTTCTTGTTTAAACAGGGGCACGTCTACGAAATGTTCCTGTTCTTTTTAATGACACAGAAACCAGTCTGGCAGGAATGTATGGAAGAGTCCGCAAAGCTGCTAGTTCAATTGACCAATTTAGGTAAGTCCTGCCAGTAACGATGAGTGATGGACCATCAAATATTTTTATAACCTTTTCTAGTGGTTTCCATCATTGTGAGTCCCATCAGATAGGGCTGATATTTAAAGTGACATTTACCTTATTCCTTTCATGGTATTTCAGTGTCATGAAATTGCTTTAAGAGGTCTGCCAGTGCCTATACTTATTGAAGATGATTAATCCTCTTTCTGTAATAAACTCTATTTTAAAACTCATTAAATTTCATTGAGAAAGTGTCTATCGCATGTAAATGCATCCATTTGAATGCTTTATCTCAATAATTTGTCATTTGATTAGAATAAAAGATGCTACTAATGAACAGTACTCATTGTAATATGTTTTTATATATTACATAAATAATACATAATTTATGTTATGTATATACTTATAAATAAACTTTTTATACTAGCAGACATCTACCTTATGTAGAAAATGTTTTAGATCTCTATCGGGAGTGAAGAGAGGACCCTAGAGAGCTCCGAGCAGCACCACTGCCATCGCTCCGGCCTAGTTACCATCACACCCTGGGAGAAGCCGCAGCTGCTGCAGACAGCCCCAGTCACCATCACCCCCACCCTCAGCACTGCCAGCACCAAGCCTGGCATTACGGGCAGTGGCACAGGGGGCGCCAGCCCAGGTAGCCTCATATCCTGGGCACCTGCCAGCAGAGACAAAATCATTGCAACGAAGATTTTGGAAACAGTAAAATGTTTCAGTGTAAGAGACGGATATGGTTTAATCAACAGGAATGACACCAAAGAAGATGAATTTGTACACCAGATGGCCATAAAGAAGAAGAACCCCAGGAAGTACCCTCACAGTGTAGGAGAAGGAGAGGCTGTGGGGTTTGATGTAGTTAAAGGAGAAAAGGGTGTGGAGGCAGCAAATGTTACAGGTCCCTGTGGAGTTCCAGTGCAAGGCAGTAAATGTGCAGCAGACCATAAGCATTTAGATGCTGTCCACGTCAGAGGGTCCTCCACACAATTGCCAGCAGGATTACCAGAGACCCAAGGTCAACAGCTACCTCCACATCAGTACCGCTGCAACTTGTGCAGATACCTTGTGCACTGAGACTAAAGCAGCTGGTCCACCAGCTGAGAATTCATCTGCTCCCAAAGCTGAGCAGAGCAGGGCTGAGTAAACGCCAGCTTACCATCTCTACTATCCGGTTTAGTCATCCAACAAGAAGAAATGAATATAAAATACTAGCAGTATTAACCTTTTGCACTCGGATGTCGAGTGTGACTTGACACGGTTAGCATTAGAATAAAGGAATCGAGAAAAAAGCAAGCAAGTGCAAAGGGTTAAATGACCAAGCCTGGCCAGTGTTCCTAAGTGGTTAGAGCGTCAGCCCGTGCACCCAAGGGTCTTGGGTTTGATCCTCAGTCAAGGGCACGTACCTGGGCTATGGATTTGCTCGCTGCCCCTATACACACACACACGCACACACACATATATATCTCCCTTCCACTCTTTCCAAAAAGCAATGGAAAAATAGCCTCATGTGAGTTTAACAACAACAACAAAAAAGATGGGAGCTGAAGACCTTAAGTGCTTGCTTTTTGTCTGTGGACCAGCTATGCAGCATGGGGGTTTTGTTATTTTTACCTAAAGATGTCTCTTTTTTGGTAATGACAAACATGTTAAAAAAAAAAAAAAAAAGCCCAGTTTTTCTTAATACACCTTTAGAGGTTTTTAAATTGTTACATATCTGGCAAGTTGAGATTTTTTAAGAACCTCATTTTTAATTTGTAAAAAAAGTTTACAACTTGATTTTTTTTAAAGAAGTCAACAAACTGCAAGCACCTATTAATAAAGTTCTTAAGTAATTGTCAAAGAAAGGTTTTAGGTCTCCCTCTGCCGCAGGGCCATGGCTGCCCTTGGCAGCATCACCCCCACTGGCAAGTGCTGATGTTATGCTGAGTACTCACCTCCCTCAACCAAACGGGTGGACATGGAGATCGACCAAGGATGGCAAAAAGCTTGATGCTGTAGGACTGGGTGTTACAGCTTTTGCAGGTCACTGTGTATTTCAGGTCTGGAAACCTGTAGAACAAGTAATCGCAGAAGATTTCACACCTAGCCTTTCATCCTACTATAAAGGAGGATTTGAACAGAAAATGAGTAGGCGAGAAGCTATTCTTATTTTGGATGTAAACCCATCTGCTGGCAAGGCCGAGATTAGAACAGCTCACAGGAGAATCATGATTTTGAATCACCCAGATAAAGGTGGAGCTCCGTACTTAGCAATCAGAATAAATGAAGCAAAAGACTTGCTAGAAGAAACCACCAAACATTCATTGAGGCTCGGGGACGACTCCTGCACATTTAATCTAAACCACCCCCGTTATCATTTTCATACATGTGCTAACCATAAATAATAATTTCACTGTTAAGTGGTATAATAATAAAAGATTAATAATCTGTCTTTTATTATCTTTTAAAGGAAAAAATGTTTTAATAGTTTATATATAGCATCATGTCTAAATATCCTATTAAACTCTTTTGTCTTTTAGTGTTTATAATTAAACACGGTTTCAACGAACTATTGCATAAAAGAGCAATCTTTTCTTACCTTTATGTATCAGAATATAGCTGTGGTGTTACATATTAGGAGGAGGATTTACTAAGATTCCCAAAGCCATGGACCAAGGATGCCATAGTCATTTCTAAACTAATATGCACATCTATTTCAACTTTCATGTATTCAGCCTACATAACTTTTAGAGAACCAGTATGCAAGGCATTGTGCTAGTGGCAAAGAAACAGAAAGGTAGAGAAGGTGTACTTGCTTGTACCTGTGTCCATCTTGAAAGGGAAATGTAAAAAGGCGTGAGTGGCAAGGTCTGGACATCATATTGCTCCTCACACTTCATTTGTTTAAGTGTTACTTGAGTTTCTGTAGTTTTGTGTCTTTGGGAAGCATGTGTCCATACAAAAGCTTTCTGATTAGTAATTTGCAGATTGATTCCAACTAGACTTTCCTATTCTTGTTTTCACATTTGCCTTATGTTTTATAACTTTCGTTCCTAAAAGAAAAGTAATTTAGAGAGGGACCAAGTTGTTTAACAGCTAAACCCAAGTAATGATAAAAGTATTTGCTTACACTATGGCATTTCTGTATGATTATTTCAAATAATTATTTAATCTACTATAAATAGATCTTTATGGTGGCCACAGAACTAGTATAAATGAGTGGAATGTTAAAAAGCATTATTAGATATTACTACAGGTAGATCTATTGTTAGTCTAACCCTCTTCTCTTTTCTTCACCCCACCACCATTTGCACAGTATCCGTCTGGGAATTTTTCTCCGAAGATACCCAATAGCACGAGTTTTTGTAATTATATATATGGTAAGTGAACTTGTTTAAAAAAACAATGCTGCACTTGATTTTTTCAGCGGCGGGTCTTTTTTTTTTAGTATGTTTTTATTGACTTCAGAGAGGAAGGGAGAGGGGGAGAGAGAGACTGAAACATCAGTGATGATGACTGGCTGCCTCCTGCATGCCCCCTACTGGGGATCGAGCCTGCAACCCAGGCATGTGCCCTCACCAGGAATCAAACCATAACCACCTGGTTCATGGATTGAGGCTCAACCACTGAGTTATACCAGCCAGGCAGCTGCTGGTCTTTTTGACTAAAAGTTTAGCAATCAGTTTTGAAAGAGAATTCATTTTTAGTAATACAAGTGAAGATAAAAATTTGTTATGTCTAAAATATAAATTGCTCAAAGACTTTTCCTACAATAAAATTAACTTTAGTGCAGTTTTACAGTTAACTCCATTGCTAAGCCCCTCTTATGATAAAAAATACAATACAAAACAATTGATTTCTTATCTTGATGTAAAGTTGCTTTCCATGTGTTTTGCTTTGTTTTCTAAAACGGTCTCAAGGTTGATTTATTTTCTTTCATATTTTTTAGCTCTAATAATGGTTACCAGAGTCAGGCATGCCATTTCATGTGTCCTGTGAGCCTAAAAAACTCACTGTTCTGAATGGGGATGCTAAAAGTAGTTGAGTTTAATTAAAACAGGCTATTTTTTTCTTCAAAAGGAATAAAGGCACCCTTAGAAAGAAATTTCTTTCTGATCCACTAGAGGGAAGAGTTACTTAAAAAATAAAAAGTTTTTAAGAAGAGGGGGATGGAGAGAATGAGAGGAAAAAGATTGGCCTCAGAAAGCGTTCAGAATATGTCCACATCTGGGTTGATTTCCGGTTGGAGGTTTTGAGGAACACGTACTCTGCCTGTCAGCATGAGACGTGATACTTCACGCCAGTGATGCCTGAGCGAGGGAGCCTCATGCCGTTGTCCCCAACCACGAGGGAGCCAGTGGGACTGTGTCGGTGGAGGTCCTGTGCTGGACCCCAGATCACCTCTGAAACCTGGCCCCGCATTCCTGTCGAGCATGCCTTCCCAACCCTCTTCACCAGCGCATGGCCAAGCCCTCTTTCAGACACCAGCTCTAACTGCTCTTAGAAAGCCTCTCCAGCCACTTCATGGCTCTCTAGCCATTAATCACCTGATTGTTTTGGGGACATGTGCTTATCATGAATGAGTTGAGGACTTTACTCCACTTGACTGAGCAATGTGCCGGAATTGTTACTACCCTCCATCGGTTGTACATCTATTTCTTCATTAGTACCCAGTAAACACGTTCTGAGCCCCTGGAGTGTTGCAGACACAGTGCTGGACAGGAACACAGTACACAGACAACTAAGACGTGGTTCCTGCCCTCCATGCGCCTCACACTGGGCCTGTGGTGAAGATGGGATCATTGACTAATCCACAAATTATCTTTTCTCTCTTAGGCTTTGCTTCACCTCTGGGTCATGATTGTTCTGTTGACTTACACACCGGAAATGCACCATGACCAACCCCATGGCAAATGAACTGAAGCTAGTTGTTGCAATGATTGGTTGTCTTTTCCCAGACTTTGGATCTGTAAAAGGTCAAGTGCTTCAAATTCCTGAAGAGGGTGCCCAAGATGATTTTATCACTACAAGCTTTTAACTTTTTAAGTTATTATACAAGTACTCTGCTACCTAAATCTTCTTCTCATGTCCTTCAAATGGTAAGAGTTTCTAAAACAGACGATAATTTAACAAGCTCAGCTCTGCTTTTCCTGGGATTGGTGGTTCCGTGTATATATGTACACACAGATGCTGGGAGGTTCGCCTCTGTACAGACCAGCCTGTATTTTACTGATACTCATTATGGGTTGTAATCAGGGAAACTAATTGTATTTAGTGACATAAATAAAAGGTTTTCTTTTTGATAATTCAGTCTGCTTTTGTATTTTCCTATATTTAACTTTGCAAATACACTTTTTTTTTCCTTTGGTATACTTCACCCAAGGAGTGAGGATATATTTTCCATTATTTTTTAGAAAGAGTGGAAGGGAGGGGCAGGGAGAGAGGAGAACGAAACATCAATGTGAGGGAGATACATCAATTGGTTGCCTCCTGCATGCATCCCAACCTCGGGGAGGGGGCCGGGCAGGGATCAAACCTGCAACCCAGGTACGTGCCCTTGACTGGGAATCGAACCTGAGACTCTCCAGGGCACAGGCCAACACTGAACCACACCAGCCAAGGAGAACTTTGCAAATTTACTTCTGACATGTTAAAGGCCTGATTGGTATACATCTTCTTATAAACATAAATTTTACTGTGCGTTTATCTTTTTAAAAATAATAGTTTTTTATCCCCATTAAACCAGACCCTTCCAGATGGCCAGATGACAGAGCAGTGGCAGCAGCTGGCATCACTCATGGTTGGTTCTCAGCGGGCTGCCCCTTCCCCAGTGTGGGGTTTCCCCTCCCGACCCCTGCACCAAATTCCTTCCATTCTCAGTCATTCATCGCCTTCCTCCGCCCTTGTTCCTTTTCGCAGCCTACACCTCCAGCCTCTACCTCAGCACATCCGTGGCCCCTGCTTGTGCATTTAGGAATCGAATCTGTTTCCGCAACCTTTGCATTTTTAAAACACTCCAGTGCAGAGACAGTACAGAGTTATTCTTTGAAGAGAGACACTTTCTTTGCTTTAAGTCCAGTAAATGTCTGTTCTGACTTTTCTTTTTTTCTGCACGTCTCAGTTCTTTTTCTGTCCCCTGGGCTCTCTTCAAATGTAATTAATAGGCAAAGGTAGTTTACAGTTCATATGGAAAAAACACAATCATCCATAAATAATACTCCACGTTTCACATCCTCACAACTGTAACCTCCTCTTGCCTCACCCCGCGTGTGGCTCAGGCTGTGTGAGGGGCGTCCTTCCAGTCAGGAGGGTCTGAAGCCTCCTGCCGGTGCCCCGCCGGAAACCTGGCCGGAGTTTCTGTTCCTAATGAGATCTCTGCTGTGAGGTCCGTTGACCTGTGACTTTAGCTATGAATTGTTCAAACGTTTTGGTACACTGCTGCATGTACCAGAAAGTGTTTAAAGCATCCTAGGTGACTTGGGCTTTTTCTCAGCATGAATGAAAAGGCAGAAAGGACCACGTCATCTAGAAGTGGGCCTGAGGTGTTGCGGGTGGGGGTGTCAACTCTGAAACCTGTAGGATTTGT
Source organism: Cnephaeus nilssonii (assembly GCF_951640355.1). Taxonomy (NCBI): domain Eukaryota; kingdom Metazoa; phylum Chordata; class Mammalia; order Chiroptera; family Vespertilionidae; genus Cnephaeus; species Cnephaeus nilssonii. The sequence continues at coordinate 101,905,421 of NC_137075.1, read as the reverse complement.
ATCGGGTCTGTTCTCAGCGATGCCAGCCTGTCAGAGTCTGAGCTGCGGAGTCAGATCTGGTCTTACACAGAGTAAAGAGTTTAGTCTTGTTAATATCTTATTTTTAAACAATTTTTTCTTTAACAATATTTTTTTATTGATTTCAGAGAGGAAGGGAGAGGCGAGGGGGGCAGAGAGAGAGAGAGAGAAACATGATGAGAGAGAATAATTGATTGGCTGCTTCCTACACACTCCACACCAGGGATGGAGCCTGCAACCAGGAATGGAACTGTGACCTCCTGGTTCATGGGTCGATGCTCAACCAGTGAGCCAGGCGGGGTTTGTCAATATCTTTTAAAGGTTGCCCCCCTCCCTCTAATTTGGAAACGTTTCTGGAAAATGATTAAAACCAGGTTACATACTTAAAATGGAAAACAGCACATGCTCCATCATCATGTATTCCAGACTTCCCGTCTCCGCATGTCCTGGCTTTTGTTGGTATGGCTCTAAATCTTTTGTTCAGTTTTTACACATTCTTGGCTTTGGAAATAGTTTGACAAAGTGCTTCCGAGGTTATTACTTAAATCTCTCATTGAGTTTCAGGTTCAGTATTCTTGACCACTAACAGACTTTGCGGGGGATTTTTAAGGGTTCTCCCTTACCCTCAGAGAACACGAAACTGTCTCTGGCCTCATTAAAAGGATTGTGTGAGGGAGGAATTTTTTTCCTTCCTAATACAATGCGGTCATTTAAGGACATCTTATGTATGTGCACATACACACACATATATGTTCCCGGAGCTCTTGTACTGCTCGGTATTTATGTGTCAGTGTAAAAATAAGTTTGTTGTCATAAGAAAATTTCCCTTTCTCTAGACTTTGTGCTTACCAAAAATCACCATTTCTATTGCTACAGAACAAAAACTTCCAAGGAGGAGCAGGGGCTTTGTTAAAATGTGTGGAACCAGGCTCACCCTGTCTGTGCTGTTGATGGCGAGCAGGATGCTGGGCTGGGCAGTCTGGCCTTGACTTAGGAAGGCTTACATCCCTCTCGCCCTGTGGGGGAACCACCGGACTACTCAAACGTGCCTCATCGGCTGCAGCTCCCACGGCGAGAGGCCAGCTGTCTTGGAAAAGGCCAGTAGGAGCATCCTGGTCTGGATGGAATGGAAGGAAAGAACTAGAAAAGCCAAAGAAGACGGTCAGGGACCAAAGGCCTAAGGCACTTGAGGCTGTAAGAAGTGACAGAGAAGGAAATCTCAGTGGTTATTCCGAACACGTTAACTCCTCTGAACTCCGGAGTAAACACAGAGTAAATGATTCTGCACTTCCACAGACACAGACTCCAACACCTCACGGCAAGTGAAACTTCCTTTTGTAAGAACACTTCGAGTGTCACGTGTGTTACATACAAAAGCCTCATTTATAGAAGATGTCTCAAAAAAAAGTGCCCGGCCGGTGTGGCTCAGTGGTTGAGTGTCGACCTATGAATCAGGAGGTCACGGTACGATTCCTGGTCAGAGCACATGCCAGGGTTTCAGGCTCAATCCCCCATGGGGGCATGCAGAAGGCAGCTGATTAATGATTCTCTCAACATTGATGTTTCTATCTCTCCCTCTCCCTTCTTCTCTCTGAAATGAATTTTTTTTTAAGTGGTAAAATAATTTTAAACCATAACAAGACTACCAAGTCATTCAGATTATGGGGACCTGTGTGCTGGCCCTCTCCAGGACCTGGGAATAGAGTGGTGAACAACAGAAGTCCCTGCCCTGGTGAAACTTACATTCAGACGGGAAGGCAGACCACAGACACGTCACTGAGTGTAAGTGCCATGAATACAGATCAAATGAAGGTACAAAGAGAGGTGATGGGGAGGAAGGCAGAGGTGACAATTGTGCAAGACCTGGATAAAGGGACGGGCCGTGCAACACGTGGAGTGGGCTTTCCAGGCAGGTGGTTCGAGAAGTGCAAGGCATCTGAACTGGGGCGTGCTTGGTGTGTTACAGGAGCAGAGCAGCAAGGAGGCCAGCGTGGCTGGAACAGAGTGAGGGCCGTGGGAGAGGCATGTGGGGCCGATGTGGGGCCGATCTGGTAGGGACCTGTCGGCCAAGGTCAGGAGTTTGAATCTGAAATCCCCTTTTGTTTCTATTCAGTAACACTTTCGGCCCCTGAGCCACCCACCACCTTGTTTAGGGAAAACCTTTAAAAGCCTAGGTTTCAGAATAAACCTAGAGACTACGGTTGTTCCACATGCAAATACTAAATAGTAGAGAATACGTTTTGTTGAGGTGAGGGCAGGCTGAACCCGAGAAGGTAATTTTCCTCTGGGATTACAAAGAATGCCAAATCAATGAACTTGTGCATTCCCCCATCCCTTTTTGGTCTCCTCTGCTTAGGACACTTCCCTTCTTGGCTCCTGTTCCCTCTTGGTGTCACTAAGATGCCACTTTCTCTATAAAGCTGGAACCCCTCCTGCTCCCCCCCCCCCAAAAAAAAAGAATATATAAATATTAGGGTAGGTATCTACAGAAGGCAGAAAAATGACCCTTCCAAAGATGTTCCTGAAACCCATGAATAATGGCAAAAGGGACACTTTGCAGATATGGCTAAATTAAGGATCATACACAAGGAGATTATCCTGAATTACCCAGCTGTGCCCAAAGTAAGGGTCTTTAAAAAATGGAAGAAGAAAGCAGCAGAGTCAGACAAAGAGATGTGGTGACAGAGTCAGAAATCAGAATGATTCAACTGCTGGGCTTGGAGACAGGTGAAGGGGCCATTGGCAAAGGGATGCACGGGGCCTCTGGAGGCCAGAAAAGACCAAATACAATGTCCCTCCCTGGTCACGAGCTCCCGAGCTCCCGTAGCTCACGGCGGTTCCCTAGTCATAATACTTACTCAGAATTGAATTGCCTCTTCCCTCCAGCCAGACTCTAAGCTTGATGTATCTATCTCATCACTATTGTATCTTCAGAGCCTAGAAGAGCGCAAGGCACTTATCAAGTACTCAATGTAAATTTCTGGAATAAACAATTTCAAAACTAGGACTAATGAGGAACAGTGACGTGTGACAACAAAGAAATATAAACTTAAAACTGGCTGCTATTTTCTGGCTTACTGAACGAGTTGTGGTGCTGGGCAAGTTACTAAACATCCCTGACCTCAATTTCCTCATCTTTAAGAATGGAGAAGCTGAAAGAGCCACATAGAGTTTCCCCGTGGATAAAAAGAGCATTTTCCAAGTTGAACATGTATTCACATGTCAGTTTTTTATCGGGTGGTGTATTTTAAAGTTGGATGGGCTGAGGAAGTGGAAAACAGCCCTGCTAACAACCAGCCATGCTCCCTGCAGAGCATAAACAATACTCAGAACAACACATTGTCAAGGCCACTCTGTGAGCATGAAAATTGCTAACCACCCCCCTCTCCCGACAAGCATCGCTTCTTTCTGGACAATGGCTGCTGTTTCACCAATAACGACTCAATCCCCCCTGTAACTCCTCCTGGATGAGTCAGGGAGGCACTCAGTCACCACACTGCCCCTGCTTCTCGACAGCATCCATCCCAGACTGGCCCCTGATTCTTTTTTAAATAGATTTTTGTTGATTTTAGAGAGGAAAGGAGAGGGAGAAAGAGAGAGAAACATCAATGATGGGAGAGAATCATTGATCGTCTGCCTCCTGCACGCCCTCTACTGGGGAGCCCACAACCTGGGCATGTGCCCTTGACTGGAATTGAACCTGGGACCCTTAAGCCTGCAGGCCGACGCTCTACCCACTGAGCCAAATGGCTAGGGCAGGCCCCTGACTCTTTAATGCCACTCACGATCATCCAACACAACACAAACCCGGTGAGAAGCCCCTCTAGTCTCCCCTACTGAGGTGCCCCTGAGGACACATGCTCCCTTGCTGCAGCAAGCTTGAAAAGCCTCATTTGGGGTGTTGGGGGGAGGGGTTGTCTGAGTTCTGTTTGTTTTGTCTGCAGATGTGGTCAGGTCAGTTGGCTTTGATAGAAGTTCGTAATCAATTCCATGATTTTACAGACAAGCAAACAAGTTTAGCAACCCATTAAGGTCCTCCAATTAGCTATAAAAATGAGATCAAACATATCTTTTGTTTGTTTTCAGATAGCCATGGGCTTGAACTGTCTGGTTGCTGAACATGTCTGCTTACCAGATCTGTCTGGTACAGAGTCTTCTATTTCCCATCTTGGCTAGAACCTTCCAGTAGCTTTTTAGTCGCTGGAGAAAACCTGCCATATTTTTTTCAAAAAACACTTAGTCCTGGGGCAAAGCCAGATATGTTCTGATGAGAGTTAATTGTTCTGTATCAGTGTGAGAGGAAGCAGGTGTGTGCTCCCTGCTGCCATCCGATTTATTTCTCTGCTCTCTAGGAGCCGACACTCCATCAGCCACCCAAGCAGGAAATTGCCTTTCTGCAGAAGGTAAACAAGAGGGTTTGCTTTATTTTTAGCCATGAAATGAGACCTACAAAAACATTTTAAATCATTTGGGTGTTTTTTTTTATTATGAAAGTAATATTCCTTAATTGTGAAAAATACAGTAAAGTATAAAGAATAAAGCCTCGCCCTAGCCAGTTTGGCTCAGTGGATAGAGCGTTGGCCTGCGAACTGAGGGGTTCTAGGTTCGATTCTGGTTGGGGGCACATGCCCGGGTTGTGGGCTCGATCCCCAGTGGGAGACTTGCAGGAGGCAGCCGATCCATGATTGATCCATGATTCTCTCTCATCATGAATGTTTCTCTCTCTCTCTCTCTCTCTCTCTCTCTCTCTCTCTCTCTCTCTCTCTCTCTCTCTCTCTCCTCCCTCTCCCTCTTCCTTCCTCTCTGAAATCAATAATAAAATAAAAAGAATAAAGCCTCATGCATTGATAGACCAACAGTCCAAACTAATAAGTCTTCACATTTGGCCTGTTTCCTTCCAGTCTTTTTTCCTCATTGTGTATGTGTATGTATGTAGGAAAGTCCAGAAGTGGAGAAAAAAGCAGCTTATAGTAGAAGTCACACTGTGTATACAATTTTTTAATTTTAATTGTATTTTAAAGTCCTATATCCTATATAATAAAGCGGTAATATGCAAATTGACCCTCGTGCCCTCGCACAAGATGGCCGCCCCCATGTGGTCAAAGATGGCCACCACAAGATGGCTGGCAGAGGAGGACAGTTGGGGGCAACCAGGCCTGCAGAGGAGGGCAGTTGGGGGCGATCAGGCCTGCAAGGAAGGGCAGTTAGGGGCAACCAGGCCAGCAGGGGAGGGCAGTTAGGAGTGCCTGGGATGGCAGGGGAGGGCAGTTGGGGGAAATTGGGCCAGCAGGGGAGCAGTTAGGGGAATATCAGGCTGGCAGGGGAGCAGTTAGGGGCAGGGAGGCAGGGAGTGTTAAGAGCTAGCCGTCCCAAATTATGAGAGGGATGTCCCAGATTGGAGAGGGTGCAGGCTGGGCTGAGGGACACCCTCTCCCCCCCCCCCCCCCCCCCCAGTGCACAAATTTCATGCACCGGGCCTCTAGTTACATAATACATGCTCGTTGTAAAAATTCCAAGCATTCCTGTACACAGAGCAAAAAGTTCTAGTGCCCTTTTAGCACCATCCCATCCACGTCCTTCCCAGCGATAACTACTGTTAAGTTAGGAAGAGATCAGCTTTAGTGCTCACCTGTAAATACTCAGTAAATAAGTGTTCAGCAGTGGGTAGGGGTAGGGATGGCAGTTGTTGAATGGATTCTTTCCATCCCTTTGTGGCAGCCAGACCCTAAGCTGACCGACAGTGATTGCTCACCTCCTGGCGTCCATGCCTTTGTGTAATTCCCTCCTCATGAGTGCCGGTGGGACCAACAGAATATGGCAGATGTGATGCTATGCCACTGTCTCGATTTGGTTACATTATAAGGCAAAAGTGCTAGGACGCCAGCCTGGTGATTTCATTACACAGTGCAAGATTCTGTCCTAGCAGACTGGGATCTCCTCGTTGGCTTGATGGAGTGAGGGGTCGTGTTGAGGAAGCCTACATGTCAGGGGACTGTGGGTAGCATGTAGCACCTTGTGGCAGCCTCCAGCTGATGGGCAGCAAGAAGTTGGGGCCCTCAATTACACAACTGCAGGGAAGTGAATTCTGCTGAGTGAGCTTGCCAGCAGATGTTCCTCCAGTCGAGCTTCCAGAGTAGCCCACAGCCCTGGCTGCCATCTTGATTGCAGCCATGTAAGACCCAGAACAGAGGAACCAGCTAAACTGTGCCCAGACTTCTTGACATTTATCGTGTAGAAGGACCCACAGTATGGATTTGTCTGATTCCTAATGATTAGATCCAGGTTTAATATTTTGGGGAAGGACACTATATCGATGATGTCGGGTTGACACATCCATTCAGGAGGCACACAACGCCAGTGATGCTAAGTTTAATCACTTGGTTAAATTGGTTCCTGCCAGATCTTTGCTTATTTGTGTACTGATCAACAAACAATCATCAATAGGGAATGCTGGGAAGCAAGGTAGAGGTCACCCACATGAGAGCTGCAATGCTACCATTTTGTGGCTGAACAATTATTACTACACTAAAGGCCCGGTGCACGAGGGGTCCCTCAGCCTGGCCTGAGCCCTCTCACAATTTGGGACCACTTTCCCCTAACCACTCACCTGCCTGCCTGCCTGCCTGCTTGCCCCTAACCTCTCGCCTGCCTGCCTGCCTGCTCGCCCCTAATCGCTCACCTGCCTGCCTGCTTGCCTGCTTGCCCCTAACTGCTTGCCTGCCTGCCTGCTCACTCCTAACCACTTGCCTGCCTGCTCAGTGCGCGTCATAGCGACTGGTCGTTCCACCTTAAATGTCGCTTAGACTTTATATAGATAGTTGTTCAGTAATGATAGATAGGCCTGCTGCTTCAAACCAAGCATCTATACACAGGAAGTCTTTGATCACATGCAAGCTAGTGGCAGTTTAACACTGCTACTTTCAAAGTCATGAATGAGTGTCAATAATTCAGGACGTCTGCAACAACTGTAATGTGATATAGAAATATCTGCGACGTCCATTGGTAGCAAATTCACAGGTAAATGGTTTGTTGTCTAGACTCATCATTAAAGAAAAATGCTAAATTTTAGTTAGATAATAAAGAAAATAATCATGTATTTTCCCCCATTTAAGTTAATAGGCCCCCTGAATTTCATCTCAAGGGTACAACAGTGGACCCTAGGTTCACAACCTCTGCATAGATGGAAGGAGCTCGGGTCCCTGGGCCACTGCTCATGGCAGGTCCCCTGAGGGCCACCCACTTTCTTTGAGTGAACAATAAATGAACTCTTATTCTTCTAGGCCACTGAGGTTTGAAAGTTGCTTGTTGTAGCAGCTAGCAATACTTACTCTAACTCATGTGGAAATCAAGCCTTCGATTCAAGAAGTTTAAGGAACCCCAGAAGGATGAGCCAGGACTAGACCCAGGCAATCTGACCCAGGTCCATTGTGGGGCTGTGTGTACATCACCATTTCTCTAAGCTTCACATACTTCAGCTTTTTTCTTAGTAAACAAACGTGAAACTAAAATGAAATATTGCTTAGAAATGCTTTGGGGGGGAAACCCACAAGTTCAAGGTCAGCGTATCATTAAGACCATTCCTCCAGCAACGAGTAGTGGAAAAGGATGGGCCTGCAGCTCAGACCGACCTGGTTCTGCCAATTGCCTGGCCAGTCACTGGTCCTCTCGGAGCCTCTGTTTCCTCATCTGGGAAGTAGAGACCGAGCTCTGCCATGATTGCAAGGATTAGATGAGATGATATGTGCAACCATGTCTGGTTCAACTGGATAAACGCAGGCTCCCCTCCCCGGTGTCTCCTGTTCACTGGGAAAACCCCGGGCGCTCAGAAGGAAGACTTGGAGCAGTTTTGCCAGGCCGCCCGATGAGAAGAGGGCATCTTTGCAAATTCCGTTTCCTCAATCATCCTCTGTCGAGTGCTATTTCCTGCCAAGGCTTAATTAAATTTGGAGCAGCGAGCACAGATAATTAATGGTAAGGCTCATTAGGCGGGACTTTGGTTAACGTCTATGACTGCGGAAGATTCTAGTCTCGGGCAATTAGTATTTATTGTGTAATTAGGATGCTCAGTTGGCAGGAAGAGGGTGAACAGCTTGCCTGTCTGGGTGGCAGATGGAGGGCTGGGCCTGGGCTGGGCATTGCAGGCCGGATGCGGGCAGCAGTCCTGGGAGGGGGTGTGGCCTAGCTGCCTTCTGTGCATGGAGGCCACACGACAGCTCGAACCCTGAGCCACTCTGCCTTCAGTGGGCAGCTTTCAGGCTAGAGTCAGCATCAGAAGCCTGGATGGGGCATATCTGAACTTTGAGTTACAATAAAATGGAAAAAGGAATTAGTTAGGTTTTTGAATAGGTAACACTTTCACATGACTCTAACATCAAAATGTGTGAAGAGACAGACTGGCAGTCTTTCTTGCACCCTGACCCCCATCTGCCCAGTTCCCACCCCCACCCCCCCATCCACAGGCAAAATAGGTAACTATGGGCCCTGGGTTTCTCTGGATCCTTTTCAGAAGTGCTATTATCCTCCTATATAATAAAAGGGTAATACGCAAATTGACCCTAACAGCAGAACGGCTGGTCGCTATGACGCTCACTGACCACCTGAGCAGACGCTCAATGCAGGAGCTGCCCCCTGGTGGTCAGTGTGCTTCCACAGGGGGAGTGCTGCTCAGCCAGAAGCCAGCTCATGGCTGGCCAGCCCAGGGGCGGTGGCAGGAGCCTCTCCCACCTCCGCAGCAGCACTAAGGATATTCAACTAACGGCTTAGGAGGGGAGCGGGCCTAAGCTATTAGTCAGACATCCCCCGAGGGCTCCCGGGATGCCAGAGGGATGTTTGAGTGCCAGCTTAGGCCTTATCCCCCCGGGGAGCGGGCCTAAGCCATCAGTCAGACATCCCCTGAGGAGTCCTGGACTGTGAGAGGGTGCAGGCTGGGCTGAGGGACCCCCCCCCCACCCCCAGTGCATGAATTTTCATGGACTGGATCTCTAGTACATATATAAACAAATCCAAATACGTACCCTCTCTCCCACTTTCTTTTAAAAACACAAATGTTGCCCAGCTGGTGTAGCTCAGTGGTTGAACATTGGCCTATAAACCAAGAGGTCACGGTTCCTTTCCCAGTCAGGGCACAAGCCCGGGTTGCAGGCTCGATCCCATTGTGGGGCGTGCAGGAGGCAGCCAATCAATGATTCTCATCATGCCCGAGTCACTTCTGGTCCCATTCCGCTGCTGAGAAATGGTGCCCTGGCTGGTGCTGGGAAGTGTGTCCAGCTGGACGTGTGCCAGGAGGAAGGAGGCAGGGGTTCGGAGGGAGGGACAGTGGCTACGCGGAGCACCGGGGTGTTCAGGGCAGCGGACTCTGCAAACACCGGGCGCTGGCTGCGTGTCATTGTACACTTAGCACACACCGTGTGCACCCGCTCAGCGAGCCTTAGCTCGTGTTACGGGCCCGGGCTTCGGTTTGGGAGTTGGATGGTGGTGATGGTGGCATACGGTGTGAACGTGCTGTATGCCACCGAGCTGCACACTGAGAAATGGTTACAACGGCACATTTGTCTGAGTTCTGCGTGTTTTACCACAACTAAAAATAAGAGTGGCCCTAACCGGTTTGGCTCAGTGGATAGAGCGTCAGCCTGCGGACTGAAAGGTCCCAGGTTCGATTCCGGTCAAGGGCATGTACATCGGTTGCGGGCACATCCCCAGTAGGGGGTGTACAGGAGGCAGCTGATGGATGTTTCTCTCTCATCGATGTTTCTAACTCTCTATCCCTCTCCCTTCCTCGCTGTAAAAATATCAATAAAATATATTTTTTTAAAAATAAGAGTGGCCTCTGTAACCCACAGACTTTAAGGTAGAATGGTGGAGCCACACTGGTTCGTCGGCTTGAAGGAATGTGCCGCACACCGCAAAGAGCCTGGGGGCGGGGGGGCGCTCAGTACGGGAACTCTGTCCTTCCTGCTCAGTTTTCCTGTCCACTGACAAGGGCTCTAAAGGAGGCCCATTCATCTAAAAACCCTCCCTTCGCTCTTCATTAGAAACGGAGCCTGGGTTTTGTCAGCCGCCGTCTCGCAGTGAGCACGCCGCAGGCTGCGTGTCTTCCCGAGGGGCCTGGACAGGCTCTTAGCTGGAGAGGGGTCGGGGGTGATCACTCCGTGGTCAGCGAGGTGACGCGGCTCAGCCAGCACTTGAGAACAGCCGTTTATCACCCTGGCGGGACACGCTGCTCTCTCCAGGGAGCTCACGGGACGGGGGACACGTCGAGTGTCACCTTCCCGGGCAGGGCAGTTCTTGGGCAGTGTCAGAGCGGGCTCAGGAGGGGGTCATGAATGTGGGCACAGGGGTGGAGGGACCGAAGCCATAAAAATCAGCCCCTCTGCGGTTCGGATTCCAGCGTCCGGGCCTCAGTCTTCCCGCTTTCAAATGGGACAACCACCTGCTCCCACCCGTGCCAGGTCTCCAGGGGCTTGGAAGGGGCACTGGCTGCCCACTCTGTGCTGGTGCCACACGGATCCTCACCCCACGCCGCAGGGGAGGAAGCCGAGGCCACGGAGATCCAGGGACGGGCGTCAGGTCCCAGCCCCCTCCGTGCCGTGGGCTGGGGGATACTGATGGGCTTCGAGGACCGGCTGGAGGCATTTCCAGGGGGTTTAGGACCTTTTTTCAGACAGATCCTCTATCGCATGCCCCCCGAGATCGAGGCTGCTTTTTTTCCTGCCTTGTATTCACTGTTTTAAATAATTTACAATTGTTTTAAATAACTCTCAATTGCTTTAAGTACTAGCATTTATTGTTTTAAATAATTTACTGGAAAACTGGTCAACATTCTTATGTAGAGCATTTACACCATACAGGTAGACAGAGAGAAGGAAAATAAGATCACCTGTATTCACACCTCCTGGAAATATTGCTATGCACAAGTACCCCCTCCGGGTCCTTTATACCGAGGTTCTTCACTCACCCATGCAACAAACTCTTCCTGCCGCTTCCTGGGGGTCAGGCACTGTCCTAGGCACCAGGACTCCAACCAGGAAAAAGCATTGATTCCCGACCTCGAGGAGCTGGACGTGGAGACACAGGGGCACACGCCCACGCTCACAGTTTGGTCTGGTTTTGACTGGTGCTCACAGGATGTTGCAGAGCCTTTTCTTCCTCAGGGTTTTATGAAAACAACCATTTCAGTGGGCGCGCTGGGTTCCACCCTGCCAACGCACCATCAGTCATTTACCCGAGCCATTGTTGAGCACGCAGCGCTTCCGTGACCATCTTTGTAGCGCAATCTTTGTGCTCATCTCTGGTCCTTCCCTTAGGCCAGTGGTCGGCAAACTGCGGCTCTCGAGCCCCATGCAGCTCACGAGCCGCGGTTTGCCCCTCTGTTGACTAATGAGTTTGCCGACCACTGACCTAGACTCTCGATTCCAATAATTACAGGCTGCTGTTGTTCCTTGTGATTAAGCCCCTATCCCAGTGGTCGGCAAACTCATTAGTCAACAGAGCGGCAAACCGCGGCTCGTGAGCTGCATGTGGCTCGAGAGCCGCAGTTTGCCAACCACTGCCTTAGGCTAACTGACTACCTAGAAGTGGAATTGCTGGGTCAAAAGTGCAATTTATTGCTCGTTCTCCTTCAGCACGCATACGCTGGTCTCCTCTCGCTTTGGCCTGACAAGGGTTCTCAGGTCCCTGCTCCCTGCCAGCACTGATCAGCACTTAATTACGTTTTCTTTAAAGTTATTTTTTTAAAAATATGTTTTCATTGATTTTAGAGACGGGGAGGGAGAGGGATAGAGAGAGAGAAACATCGATGTGAAAGAGAAACATTGATCGGCTGCCTCTTGCACATTCCCTACGGGAGAGGGTGGGGGTAAAGTCTGCAACGCCGGGCGTGTTCCCTAACCAGGAAGCAAACCGGCAACCTTTTGGTTCATGGGTCAGCACTCAACCACTGAGCCACACTGGCCCAGCCTTACTTTGCGTATAATTTCAAATTTACAGAAAGATTGCAGGAATAGTACCAAGAACTCCCTCTTTACCCAGATTTACCAAGCGCTAACCTTTCCCCCATTTGCGCCCTCCTCGTCCTCCTCCCTTTTTTTCTGAACAATTTGAGAGTAAATTGCAGGTATGTGACCCTTCGCCCTCAAATATTTCAGGCTGTGTTTCCCAACAACCTCTTGTGTAAACACTGAACAGTTACAAAAGTCAGTAATTTAGCCTTGGTTCAATACTACCGTTCTCTAATCCATAATCCATCTTCAAAATTTACCATTTACTCCAATAACGTCCCCTGAAGTCACCCCCTCCCCCTGATCCGAACGCAGACCGCGTGAGGCTGAACTGCCAAGTGCCTCTGGTCCCCTTGAGCCGGGCAGAGTACATGTTTCCTAAAACCTCGGGCAACTTGACGGGCCCCAAACGGTACCGGGTTATTTTCATGTCTGGTGTCTGGCGAAGCTGCAGTGTGAATTGCTCATCGGTGTACCTCCTTTTGTGCGCTGCCTGTTGGGGTCCCCATTTCTTGTGCCCATCAGGGCGTCCCGCTTTATCCCACGAATTTATACCCGCATTTTAGGAGTCAGATGTGACCTTTCCCCAAGCGGCCCCTGACCTGGGAAAAGAAGTGACCTGGATCCTCCAGGCGCCGTGTCCCCGATCAGCCCCTTGGCCGGAGTTTTGAAATAACACAGTTGCCTGTTCCCAGCGAGGACACCCCATCCGTCCTCCCAAACTCCGGGGAGGATGAATGTGATTCCTGTTTGGGTTTGACGTTTCCTGTGGGCCTGACCCTCCGCCAACGCAGCTCTGTTTCCCAGAGGCCGCCTGCTGCGTGTCAGCCGCCCCAGGGTTGCTCTTGATCAATGGGTCCTGGCCACAGAGGCCAGGCTGTGTCCCGGGAGAGGGGCCGTGCACGGGGACAGCTCCCAGGGCGCTGCAGGGGCAGACCGCACCCGCACCGGGCTTCAGCGGCCCCGCTGGCCCAGCCCGGACCCAGCTGAGCGCGGTCCCTCCTCTGCAGGGCTCCTCTCTCCCCCCCTCCCCCTGCCTCCAAGACACCAGCAGGGAAGCAGCTGTCACGCTGCGAGGGCACCACGTGACGGCTCATAATTACGATTTTATATGTAGATTTTATTGAGCCAGTTGTCACTCTTTTGTGCAGTCGTATAAAGACAACTATTAAAAACAGAAACTTCTTCAATGTTCACGGCCGCACTCCTCTGAGTCACATGTTGTTTTCCTTCTTTCGTGGGCTAATCTTTTATTTATTTATTTATTTTTTAAAATATATTTTATTGATTTTTTTTTTTTTTTACAGAGAGGAAGGGAGAGGGATAGAGAGTTAGAAACATCGATGAGAGAGAAACATCCATCAGCTGCCTCCTGCACACCCCTCACTGGGGATGTGCCTGCAACCAAGGTACATGCCCTTGACCGGAATCGAACCTGGGACCCTTGAGTCTACAGGCCGACGCTCTATCCACTGAGCCAAACCGGTTAGGGCCATGGGCTAATCTTGTAAATGAGGGGAAATTTAACCCTAAAAGTTAGAAGGAACAGGATAATGAATCTCTAGGTAACCATCATCATACCCGGCCTCGTGCACACACCCCTGGCCACCCCCCACCCCCGGTTAGTGTAGAAGAGACTTCAGACACCGTATCATTTCCTCTATAAACACTTGCGTTGGTGTGCAGGAGATAAGGTTTCTTTATTTTTTTTTAAACATGGCCCTGATATCGGATCACACCTAAGAAGAACAATTTCTTACTGCCTCAAAAATGCTGAGTCGGTGCCGAATGTCCTTGTGTGCCGATGGTTTGGTCAAATCGGATCCAGGCGGGGCTGCGCTTTGCATGGGGTTGATGCGCCTCTGTCGTCTCTGCCCCCTCCCTCATTGTTTCCTTGGCAATTTATTTATGGAAGAAGCTGGGTGATTTGTCCTGAAGAGATTTTGCATTTTGGATTTTTCTTTATTTTTTCCCCCCCAAATATATTTTTATTGATTTCAGAGAGGAAGAGAGAGGGAGAGAGATAGAAACATCAATGATGAGAGAGAATCATTGATCGGCTGCCTCCTGCATGGCCCCCACCTGGAATGGAGCCGCCCACAACCCGGCCTGTGCCCTGGCTGGGACTCAAACCATGACCTCCTGGTTCTTAGGTTGATGCTCAACAACTGAGCTACACAGGCTGGGCATTTTGGGTTTTTCTGATGGCATTTTTATAGTGTCACTTAGTGCTCCTCTGTCCCCATGTTTCCTGGGGCTTGGAAAGAGTTAGGAATGACTGCATTGATCGGGACAATAGAGATGGGAGAGGACAGCCCAGCCCTGTTCCTGGCCTGCTGGGTCCGCGCTTGGGGTGGGGCACGTACATCCTTCTCTGGGTCTGGTCTCAGTCGGGGTGCTGGCCACGGGGTTCCACGGCTCCTCCGTGGTGCTGGCTTCTTGGAATCAGTTAGGTAACCCGGCCTCCAGGGGCATCTGGTTGGCAGTGATGAGCTTGGCCAGCCTCTCCGATCCAGGAACTGAAGGCGGCTGGCTCAGCTGGTGCAGGAGGCCCAGCTCCTGTGCAGCCACTGTGAGACCCTGGAGAGGGCGCGGGGAGTGGGCCTGGGCAGCCGGCTGGTTCCCGCTGGTGTTTAGATGCACCTGCCTCTTGGTCACAGATACTGGGACATTTCTTCCCAAGGCCCCCAAGGAATGCTGGCTCTTTCCTTCCCGCCCCCCCCCCCTTTTTATTGACTTTATTGGGATGCTTGATTAGCAAAGTTATACAGGTTTCAGGTGCACAGTTCCACAGCACACCACCTGTACCAGTACTGTGTGTTCCCCACCCCAAGCTCCTTTCCCAACCCCCGAGCCAGCGCCAGCAGGACCCCTGGGACTCAAGTCACAGCTCCCAGAACGTTAGAAAGGTCCCTTCTCTTTTCTCTTTCCTTTTCTTCCTTTCTGCTCGCTCTCCGTTTTCCCTTCTTTCACCACCAATCCAGGCATTTTCAGTGCACTAGGGGGAGCTGCTATTTAACAAAACCTGCAGGGACCTTTTGCAACTGAAGAGCAGCCGGGACCACGGGCCTGAGGGGAGGGATGGGTTACGGCAGAGCAGGCAGAGCGGCACAGAGCGGAGCCCACCTCCGTGAAATGGGCTCCTTGCCCACAAAACACAGGTGAGGGGACGGGGTGTCGGGGGTCCAGTCCCGCTCTGCCCCCACCAGCTGTGGGAGAGCCGTTCCCTCTCTGGCCCCCAGCGGTCAGACACACGGTCCTAAACCCCGACCCTGCCCCTACTTAGCTGCTGTGTAAGCCCGGGCAAGTTGCCCCACCTCTCTGAGCTTCCCTCAGGAGTACAGGAAGGCAGCTAGGGCCAAGCCCAGAGCCCCGTGAAGCCGCCATAGCGTCGTCGATGGGGACAAGGGTGGCCCTGGGACGCGCTCTCCCAGTCCGTCCGTGAGTCTGGAGGAGGCTTGTCTATTAACGTTACCGCCTGTCAGGGTCGTGGCTTGGGGATGTGGTTGTACTGTGCGTCGAAGCTGTATTTTTCCCAATCAAGTGCCGTCCCCCATCCCCAGGAGACTGACCTCACTGGGCCCTGCAGGTGGCTCTCACGTTCTGCTAGAGGCCCTGCCCCACTCAGTGTCCTCCCATCCATGGTGACCTCCCAGGACGACCTGGGCCCTGGTCCACACTGGAGTCCCTGGCCTGGTCCTTTCAGCCGTGGAGGGAGCATGTGAGCAGACCAGCGTGGCCCAGTGTGGCCCCGAGCCCAGACCAACCCCAGTGTCTGAAGGACACGGGGCCGTTTCCAGGCAGGCTTGAGCCTCTCCGGGGGAGGGGAGGGCCGTGTTGGGGGACAACAGCCGTGACCACAAGCAAGCCTGAGTGCCCGGCCCTGGTGTGAGCAGGCGACAGGTCCCAGTCTGTGTGGCCACGGCCTGTGCTTCCCTCGAGGTCACGGAAATGGGTTCCGGATGTTTTCATTGGTGTCGGTGGCCTTCGTCCTGACACCAGAGAACTATTTTCCTCAGTCTCCGCCGGGGCAGGACCCCTGAGCCCACCCACAGGCCCGGGTTTGAGGCACTTGTAGGAGGCGTCTTATCTCTTGCTTCTGGAGTCTTCCCATGAGCACCTGGATTTAGCCCGGTGAGACCCTGTAGGTCGGGACTTCTGACCTCCAGACCCACGAGAGAATCAATGTGTGTGGACTTAAGCCACTAAGTCTGTGGCAGTTTGTTACAGCGGCCACAGGGGACGATGCAGACGTAACGATGGCAGGCAAGCCCAGGGGGCTGAAATACACAGGGCAGAGTTTCCTCCCTAAAGACAAGGTTACCCTGGATCCCGACCTCCAGGTCTCTCTTGCCTGAGAGAAAAATTTCCATCTTGTACAAGACATTATTTTTCAGGTCTTTAATTGCTAAGCTTAACGCTTGCTACAGGGATAGCGACCACCTCGTTTGAACCCTGATTTTAATGGGAATTCTTTAGACTCAAATGTGATGTGAGCACCTAAGTTGAGATACTTCTTTATTGCATTAAGACAATCTCCTTGAGTTTTTAATTTTTAGAGTTTCTAAAAGAATTTTTTGAATTTTATTGAATCCTTTGGAGTATCTACTGAGGTCATTGTGTGCTTTTTCTGATATGGGTTTATATTATACTTGATACACTTTGTAGATACCCACTCCTGGGATAAATCCCACTTGGTTATGTCACACTAGAGGCCCAGTGCATGAAATTGTGCACTGGTAGGGTTCCTAAAGGCTGCTGGCTGCCAGCCTGGTGCTCCCTCCCTTCCCCCAGCTGCCGCCACCGCCGGAGCCTACCTCCCTTCCCCTGGCTGGCCCCATCCCCTGGTCGAACTCCCGATGAACTCCCGGTCGAGGGGACAATTTGCATATTACACTTTTATTATATAGGATAATTGTTTAAATATACAATGGAATCCAAACTTCTGAGAAATGTTGACATTTAAAAAAAAATCTTTATTGTTCAGATTATTATAGATGTCCCTCTTCCCCCCCCCCCCCATAGCTCCCCTTCACCCGGTTCCCACCCCACCCCAGGCCCTCGCCACCCCACTGTCCGCATCCATAGGTATTGCATACATGCATATATCTTTGTCCAATCTCTTCCCGCACCCCTCACACCCCCTTCCCCCTGAGAAGTGTCAGTCTGCTCCATTTCCATGCCCGCGATTCTATTACATTCACAAGTTTATTCTGTTCATCAGATTTTTTATTCATTTGATTTTTAGATTCATTTGTTGATAGATATGTATTTGTTGTCACTTTGTTGTTCATAATTTTTATCTTTACCTTTTTCTTCTTCTTCCTCTTCTTAAAGAATACCCTTCAGCATTTCATATAATACTGGTTTGGTGGTGATGAACTCCTTTAGCTTTTTCTTGTCTGTGAGGCTCTTTATCTGACCTTCAATTCTAAATGATAGCTTTGCTGGGTAGAGTAATCTTGGTTGTAAGTCCTGGCTATTCATCACTTTGAATATTTTTTGCCACTCCCTTCTGGCCTGCAAAGTTTCTGTTGAGAAATCAGCTGACAGTCATATGGGTACTCCCTTGTAGGTAACTAACTGTTTTTCTCTTGCTGCTTTTAAGATTCTCTCTTTGTCTTTTGCCCTTGGCATTTTAATTATGATGTGTATTGGTGTGGTCCTCTTTGGATTTTTATTGTTTGGGGTTCTGTGCACTTCCTGGACTTGTAAGTCTATTTCTTTCACCAGGTAGGGGAAGTTTTCTGTCATTATTTCTTCAAATAGGTTTTCAATATCTTTCTCTCTTCTTCTGGCACCCCCATAATTTGGATGTTGATACACTTGAAGTTGTCCCAGAGTCTCCTTACACTATCTTCATATTTTTGGATTGTTTTTCTTTTTGCTCTTCCGCTTGGGTGTTTTTTGCTTCCTCGTATTTCAAATATTTGACTTGATTCTTGGGATCCTCTAGTCTACTGTTGAATCTCCGTATATTATTCTTTATTTCAGTCAGTGTATGCTTAATTTCTGACTGGTCCTTTTCCATATTTTTGGAATTCTCACTAAGATCCTTGAAGGTCTTACTAAGTTCTTCGGAGGGTTCTAGAAGATTCTTGAGTAACCTTATAACTGTGGTTTTAAACTCTATATCCAGTGGTTTGCTTTCTTCCATTTCTTTCATTTGTGACATGTTTCTTTGTCTCTGAATTTTGGCTGCTTCCCTGTGTTTGTTTCTATGTATTTGGATAGCTATTAAGTCTCCTTGAGTTGATAGAGTAGCCTTGTGTAGTAGGTGTCCTATAGGGCCCAGTGGCTCAGCCTCCCCAATCACCTGAGGTGAACACACTTGGTGCACCCCTTTGTGGGCTGTGTGCACAGTCTTGTTGTAGTTAAGCCTTGATTGCTGTTGGTATCACTGGGCGGAATTGACCTCCAGGTCAATTGGCTATGAGGACCAGCTGTGTCTACAATGGAAGAGCTGCTGTGCAGGAGACACCCTTATGGGGCAGGACTTGCTTCAGTGGGGCTTTGGTGCCCACTGTGTCACTTATGGATGTGAAGAGTTGTAATCTGGTATGGTCTCTCACTGACCACTGGGTACACTGACTCTTGGATCTCCAAGGAGGTGCAAAGTCAGCCACTGCCTGGGGCCACCCAGCAGGAACTACAGAGAGATCTGCAAATTCCTCCTCTTTGTATTGAGTTTGGAAGTGCCCAGATGAGGCCCAGCTGTGAAGTAAGGCAGGCTGCTGCTGGTGCCGGCCTTGGACCTTCTTTTGATAGCTTTGGGGCTCCCTGACACAGCTGCAGCTTGACAGGTTTTAGGCTGAGAAAGGACAGGCCATTCATATGCAAAAGCTGCTGCACACAGCTTGGGTGGGGTTATAAGTTGGGTGGGGCAGGGTCTCAGGGAATCTCCAGGGCAGAGCAAACAGCAATGGCTGCCAGTCATCCCTGCACCAGGGAAGTCCCAACATGGGAACAATGACTGCTGCAAGCACCTCTGTCTGGAAGAAAGCCGCCCTCCCGTTCCTGTCCTGATGCCAGACAGTCCAGTTTCTCCCCATATGTGTCTGGGTCCCCCAGAGTCTCGCCCGGCACTGGAGCTCAGAGCAAGTGGGAGCTTGTAAATTCAGTTGTGGTGCTGGCCTTTTAAGAGGAGCAGCTGGGTCTCCAGCAGCCTGTGTGTCACTCAGCCCCTCTCCGCACTGGTGTTTACAGTCCTCGTCCTTATGGCCCGGCCCGTAGGGACTTCTTTCCCAGCTATGGGACCCTGGGCTGGGGGTCTGGTGTGGGGCTGGGGCTCCTTACTCCTCCAGGCGACCTCCAAAGGGGCGATCTCCCTCCCGATTAAAAAAGCGGCACACCCGGGTGCCAACCAGCCCACTCCACGCCTCTGCACCTCCCACCAGTCTCACTGCACTTTCTTCTTTACCTCTCCAGTTGTAGGACTTCCACTCAGCCAGCTTTCCCGTGGTTCTGGATGACAGTTGTTCTGTATTTTAGTTGTAATTTTGATGTGGTAGTGGGAGGCAGCAAGTACAGGCATTTCCCTATGCCGCCATCTTGGTTCTTTCTCGAAATGTTGACTTTTATTCCAGACGCCGACATGCTCAACTAAAACCCAGAGCTCTGTTGTTAAGACCAAGGGAAATGAGTATAGTCGGTCTGTTTTCATGACGAGTCTATAGTTCTTGTTCTAATTCAGATATCACCCAGGGCCATATTGACTCTATAAAATAAATCGGGCGGCTCTCTGTACTCTTCTGTGTTCCCCAAAGTGTATCTATTCCTTGGGATTATTTGTCCTGTGACAGTTTGAAATTCATCCATAAAAACAACTGGGATGGAAGCCCTTTTGTTTTTTGACAACTTCGCTAGCTTCCTTCTTGGCCACTGATTCACTCCGTTTTTCTGTTTCTGGAGTGGAAAGAATTGGGCTTGGAGTTCTAAGTTTGGGTCTAGACTTGACCACTTACTGGCTGTGCCTATTCGTTCGTTCATTCATTCACTCATCATTCCATAACTGCCTGTTAGCGCTAATGCCAAGCATTGTGCTGAGAGCTGGAGAAAGGACATTAAGGCCCTCATTCTCCAGGAGAGACCACCAACAGGCGAAGAAATAAGAAAATGAGACACAAGTTATTTGTAAAAACAGAGTAAGGGGCTGCGATTATGAATAAGGAGGAAAGACTCTCTCTGGAGGGGTGGGGGAGGATGGTCTCTGGGGCAGACATTGTGATCCGTCAACTGGCTCTGCTTCTTAGGGGGCACACTGCTTTCTTCAGAGAACTGCCCTTGGGCCATTGGAGCAGGAGAGGCCTGGGGTGTAGGTCCCTCTGGCAGGGGATTGGGGCTCAAGGCCACTGACTTGATTGGTGCAGGAGTTCAAAGCCCAGACCCCTTACCTGGAGTCAAGGAAAACTCCAAGCTATAGTTGACTCTCTGAGGCTCCCTGTGGGGTCAGACTGAGGATCACACACTTCCTGCTCCCCCAGCTCCCTTCAGTTGCCCTTTCCTCCTCCAGTGAGTCCTTAATCGCTCACTCACTGCACCTCCCCATCTCAGGCTCTGCTTTACATGAACCCGACTTAACGTAACCTCTGTGAGGAGATGGTCCTGAAGCCCAAACCTAAAATGCAAGAAGTTTCTGGTCATGGGAAGAGCCAGAGAGGATCAGGATGAGAGGGTGGGTTTGGGGGGAGAGGAAAGAGTGTGTGCAAAGGCCCTGAGGAGGCAGAGGGTTGGAAGTGCATGTTCTGTTTGGGAAGGCTGTGGGAGGGAAGACAGAGCAGAGTTGCAGGGTGAAGGGCGTTGCATCTGTACCGCCATCCTTAGATTTTTAAAATATATATTTTTGTTGATTTCAGAGAGGAAGGGAGAGATCGAAACATCAAAGATGAGAATCATTGATCGGCTGCCTCCTGCACGCCCCCTACTGGGGAATCCAGCCCAGAACCCTAGCCCCGTGGTCGGCAAACTGCGGCTCTCGAGCCACATGCGGCTCTTTGGCCCCTTGAGTGTGGCTCTTCCACAAAATACCACGGCCTGGGCGAGTCTATTTTGAAGAAGTGGCGTTAGAAGAAGTTTAAGTTTAAAAAATTTGGCTCTCAAAAGAAATTTCAGTCATTGTACTGTTGATATTTGGCTCTGTTGACTAATGAGTTTGCTGACCACTGGGGCCTAGGGCATGTGCCCTGACCAGGATTCGAACCTTGACCTCCTGGTTCATGGGTGGACGCTCAACCACTGAGCCACAGGGGCCAGGCCATCCTTATATTTTTATTTTGCAAGTAGTGGGGGCTGAGGAAGGAGCCTGAACAGAAGGGGCAGGACGAGGCCTGTGTGCTACCCTGTGAACCTGGGGCTGAGTTCTAGAGCAAATCTGATGGGAAGACAGCCCGGTGCCTCCCTGGTCACTGTCGCTCCTCTGCCCTTGGAGACTCCTGGGAAGGGCCCAGAGCTGTTGGGCGACAGAGCCACTGGGACTGTCAGCAGGGGAGAGACTTGGCCAGACTTGCTTTTGAGAACGATCCTCCAGGCAGTTTCGCAGCAGAAAAGTAGAGGACATCAAGATTGGGGCCCCGGAGGTCATAGGGGCGGAGTGGGCGAGGCAGGGACTCTGGCACCAAGTTATGTGGGCCTGAACCTGGTGGCCCGGGGGAGTGGGGGGTGGGAAGGGGGGTGGGGAGGGGAGCAAATTACAGAGAGAGATTAGGAGATAAAATGGAGAAGACTCGGGAGGCTGGTTAGTATAATGGAAAAAATGTTCATTGCAAAAGTCATATTGAAGATACGGTTATTTAGAAATGATTCAAACGAATCGAAGCAAAGGCTTGGGCATCAGAGCTTCTGGGTTGGAACTCAGGTGAGCAAGTTCACTGCTCTGAGTGGCAGTGGCAGCCTCTGTGCCAGGCAGGTGAGCCTGTGCCCGGGGGATGGTTGGGAGGAATAGATGAGAAACAGAACTCATCACATTCCCTCTCTCGATCTCTCTCTCGATCTCTCATGGGGGCGAGATGACAGGCTTGACCCGCCCAGACCCTCCCGGAGCTGCTGGTCAGCTCTAATACTCTGTCACTCCCATCATCCTGCAGAGGGAGCTGAGGGCATCCTGCGCTGGAGGAGGCGTGCTTTCCAGGTAAGCAGAACGCGATTGCAGTGAGTGAGAGGCAGTAAGTGGTTTCTGATGGCTGCAGCGTGATTAACTTCACCACTTAACCCAATTGCTTTCTATTGCCTTGATCGAATGCAATTGCAAGGAGGAGATAAAGGGGCTTAATGCGAAAAGCTTGGCTGGCCTGCACGTCTTACAAATTAACCGTTCCCCCCCCCACCCCCCTCTGCAGCCTCCTGCCTGCTGGCACGCAGCCTGCTTGCCTGGTTCCTGCAGAGGTCACTGGTGTCAGGGGTGGCCAGGAGGATGGCCAGCATGGTGTCCTCACTGCGTGAATCCTGGCCCTGGCGTTTCCCCCCTTAGCATCTTCTGCCCACAGCTGACAACGATCAGGCTAGTCTCTCAGGAAGGGACAGCATGGTGGGGTAGAAGAATACTTACTGAAACTTGGGCTCTGGGGACGGCGCCCCCACTTACTAGTGTGGAACCTCTGGGAAGTTGCTTAATCACAGAGTTCCAGGACCTGCGCACTTACAGGCACCCAGAGCCTCCTGCTTGGCCACATTATCCCTTTCGAGCCCCCTCCTCAGGGCTGACAGCAGCGCCAGGAGGGCAGGTAGATGTCTTCGTGTTCCCAGCTTCAAGCCCAGAGCCTGGCACACGGCAGACCCTTGGGATATGATCTGTGTAAAATGATGGTGGGGTGAGAAGAAGAATAGTTGGGAAAATGATTGGATGTATAGATGGATGAATCACGGGATGAAGAATAAATAGATGAGTGGAAGGATGGATGGACTGACAGATGGAAAGAAGGGTCAGTGAATAGAGAATGAAAGGATGAATGGATAATGGATAAAAGGATGCGTGATGGGAAGGATAGGTGGATGGAAAAAAGAATGAAAGGATGTACAGATGGACGGAAGAAAGGATACATGGATGGATGGAAGCATGAATGATGTTCGGATGGGTGGGTGATGGATGGATGGGTGGGTGGATGGATGGATGGGTGGATGGGTGGGTGATGGATGAGTGGGTGATGGATGAATGGGTGGATGGGTGGGTGATGGGTGGATGGGTGGGTGGATGGGAGAAAGGATGGGTGGAAGGATGGATTGAAAGATAGATGGATGCTCTGCAGACCCTGTTCCTTACAATCTGAGAGGTCAGCCCACAGGTTTTTGTTCAAAGCCATCCTACACGTGTTGAGATGTGACTCTGGATTCCTAAACTTAAGTATCTCTCACCCCCACCTGTAGAATAATGAGTTAGACCTGATGACCTCTACAGTCCTCATTTCCGCTCTTGTCCTGTGAGATGTTGACTCTTAAGAGTGGAGGGAAAAAGAGAATCGTTAACATTTATAGTTTGAAAGAACATTCACTCACAAACATCATTTTATATGAGCCTCACACAACCTGTGAGAGTTGCACAGCAGCTATATTATCTTCCCCATTTTACAGATGGGGACACTGAGGCTCAGAATAGTAGCACATGGTATTAAGAATGCATACTCTTGCCCGGCCGGCATGGCTCAGTGGTTGAGTGTTGATTCGGGGTCAGGGCACATGCCTGGGTTGTGGGCTCGATCTCCAAAGTGGGGCATGCAGGAGGCAGTTGATCAAAAATTCTCTCTCATAATTGATGTTTTTATCTCTCTCTCCCTCTCCCTTCCTCTCTGAAATCAATAAAGATACTTTTTTAAAAAGAGGAAGAAGTGTGCCGCATGTTGTGAGAGTTCAGTAATGAGAGATGTGTAGGGCGGACGTCCTTGTCCAGCTTGTCCAGCACAGTTTCAGGGGAGCAGTGAAAACCTGACAGAGAGGCTACAGAGACGTGAGAGGAAATGGAGACTGCATGGCAGACGCCTGGTCTGTGAGCTTTGCTATAAAAGAAAGGAGCAGGAGTGGGGTTAAGGGAGGTTTTGTTTGTTTTTAAGATGGGAGAAATTACATGTTCATATATTGAAAGGAACAATGTATTCCAGTATCTATTCATCCACCCACTCACTCACCTACCCAATCATCCACCCACCCACCCATCCACTCATTCATTTATCCATCCATCTACCCACTCATCTACATCCATCCATCTATCCATCCATCCATCCATCCATCCATCCATCCATCCATCTATCCATCCATCCATCCATCCATCCATCCATCCAACCATCATCCACCCATCTATCCATCCACCCTCCCACCTACTAGTACACCAGGCCCGCCGGCCGCGAGTTTGACAAGCTTCGTGTAGAGTGTGAAGCTAAGAGAGAACCTAAGGGGACACAGCCTGGAGAGAGGGTGAGGGAGAGGAGTGGTCAAAGGAGGTGGGCTCCCCTCTGCCCCTGACCTTCGTCGGCTGGTCTTAGCATGTTGTCTATGCCTGCTTCTCCCGCCCTCACAGTGAACTGGCTCAATCTCCCCACTTCCTGGAACCTAGAAGGCATCTGGTCTGGCCTCCACGACAGTGGGGATCCCTCTCCTCAGCTTCCAGACCAGAGCAGGGACTCACTACCTGGAGGGCTCTCATCACCCCTGGTTCTTGCCCCCACCTGCTCCCCAGCTTGGACCCAGCCTGGCCCTTCTGGCCCTGTCGGCTCAACCCTCATCGGCCCCCCGAGGGCCCCTTGGCCCCCAGAGTTAGAATTCTCCATTTGCAAAGAGAAATGACATTACTGGTTTTGCAGATTGAAAAAGGAACACAGGCTGGTTTTATTTTTAAGATCAGATAATCCCGAAAGATGGAAATAAAATTAAAATCACTTACAATCTGTTCCCCAGAGGAAATCACTGTGCACATTTTGCTGTGTATTTTTCCAGAATGTTTTTGTTGATGGGCACATGTGTGCGCCCACACGCTCTCTTTTGTTCAATAAAAACGGCGAGACACGGCACAGTGTTCTGTGACATGCTTGTTGCTTCACGCGCATTGTGGGGCTGTCTCCGCGTTGGCGCACCCAGCTCTCCAGCTGCGGCTTTTATTATTCTGTGGCGAGAAAGAGCCTTAATTTAATCACACCTTTCGGGCAGACACGTGGGGTCAACGCCTCTGAAACACGTTTCCTATGATAAGCAATGCTCTGTGTACATCCTTGTTCATAAATCTTTGAGCAACAAAGTTGGACTCTTTAAACATGGGGGTGAACCTGGACACTCTGGCTCATGTCATAAAGGAAATTGGTTTTTATTTTCAAAGGCAATGGCGATTAAATGAACAATGGTTGCCAGGCAACCTGTGAATGGGGATTCAGAGTGGAGGCCAGAGCAAACAGCAGCCTCTACCCCCACCCCAGGAACCCAGAGCCTCTCAGGCTGCCAATCTAGGTAACAGCACCCTCTTACCCCCTCCCTAAAGCTCCCAGCCCCAGCTACGCCCCCAACCCCACCTGTTCCTCCCACAGAGAGCCCAGGCTTCCCGCAGCCTCAGTCACTCTGTCCCCCGCTGCCCTGTAGCAATCCTGCTTCCTGCTCTTCCTCTCATGGACTTCAGCTTAACAGCCATCGGTACAAGGACGTCACCTTCAGTGCCAGGTGTGTGCTGGGGCTTCACCCACATTCTCTCATCCAACACTAGCAGTAGACACTATTATCCCCATTTTACAGATGCAGAAACTGAGAGTCAGAACATTCAGTTGTCTTGGCCAAAGAAAAATAGCCAGTGTTGGAGCCAAGATCTGAACCCGTCTGGTGCACAGGCCCTGCCCCCTCCTACACCACCATTTTCTTTCTTTTTTAAATATATATTTTTATTGATTTCAGAGAGGAAGGGAGAGGGACAGAGAGATAGAAACTTCAATGATGAGAGAGAATCGTTGATTGGCTGCCTCCTGCACGCCCCACACTGGAGATTGAGCCTGCAACCCGGGCATGTGCCCTGACCAGGAATCAAACCATGACCTCCTGCTTCCTAGGTCGACGC
This sequence comes from Cnephaeus nilssonii, assembly GCF_951640355.1. Classification (NCBI taxonomy): domain Eukaryota; kingdom Metazoa; phylum Chordata; class Mammalia; order Chiroptera; family Vespertilionidae; genus Cnephaeus; species Cnephaeus nilssonii. The sequence goes on along the minus strand of NC_137075.1, from coordinate 101,879,390 downwards.
TCAACCATTGGGCCATCCCAGCTGGGCTACACCACTTTAAATGAGCTTTTAAAACAGCCCTGGTTGCCCTGGCCAGTGTTGCTCAGTGGTACAGCATTGGTCTCGGGTTCTATACCTTGGATGCAGGTTCGTGCCCCAGCCCTGGTTGGGGCATGTGCAGGAGGCAACCAATTGATGTGTGTCTGGTTCCTGCACATTTCATGTTTAGAAAGAGTAGCTTTGACCCCTGTTCCATCACGGGGTCCCATCCAACCCCGTCCCTGTGATCTAACCTGGTATCGCACATGACATCAGAGAAAAAAAACCAAAGGATCCGCCTCAGATATAGTAATACCCCCTGACAGCCATCACCGTGTCTCCTGCACTCGGGGGGAGAAGCAGATGAGCCCACTGCCCTGGTATCCAGCTTGGGCCTGAGGCTGCCCTCCCCGGGGTCCGGGGAGCCCCATGGCTGGGGGAGGGTTGGAGCAGCCACCCACAGGGATGGTGATGATGCTCCTTCCCTTCTGATGAGACTGACTCATGCAGAGAGGGGTGGGACAAGCCCTTCTCCCCAGGGTGGCAGGGATGCTAGGAAGGTGCCCTAGTCACAGCTAGCGGGTGGCCCACTTCTGCACCCCTCCAGATGGCCCCCAATAATCCTCCCTCCTCGTCCTCACACCCCTGTGACATTGCAGAACTGACCACGACTGGCTTCTGCGGCCAGGTCGTGGCTGGACCGTTCTCTCTGGGGGAAGCCAGCTGCCGTGTCACGAGGACACGCACGCAGCCTAAGGAGAGGCCCGTGGAATGAGGACCGGAGGCCTCTGCCAACAGCCAGTGCCAATGTTCCGTTGGTAGGAGTGAGCACCTGGAAGGCGGAGCCCCCGGCCTCCATGGAGCCTTCGGATGAGGCTGCTGCCCAGGTCGACATCTTGACTGCACCCTCACGGGACATGCTGGGACAGAAGCACAGCTCAGCCACTCCGGGACTCCCAGAAACTGCAAGATGATCCGTGGTTACTGTTCTTTTAAGCACTACACTTGGACATAATTCGTTACACAGTAATAGGTAACTCATACACCCAGGGAAATGGTGTAGCCGGGGACTGTCAGTGTGTAAGTGTCTGGGTAACTCTGGAAAAATCCTTAAAACAAACAACATTTTCACATCAGGACTCAAAAATGACACCCAAGAGACATTAGCCTTGGGGTCCGTGTTAGTGAGAATTGTTCCTATTATTAAAGACCGACTTAACTCATGAGCTTAAGCGAAAAAATGTGAATGACGTATAATTAGATCGTGTGACTTGGAAGGGTGGGGTGTCGTTAGCATGGTGGGGTCAGGTTTCCGCAATTCCAGGCTCCCCAAAGTTCAAGGGCGTGAGCTGGGGGACGGGAGGGAGGCTGAGTCAGCAGGACCACTGCCTCCAGCATCCTCCGAACTCCCAATAGGAAGGAATGTCAGTGTCAGACACATGTCCAGGCCAGGAGAGCAGAGTCCCAACATTCTGTGGGCTCATCCTCCATGGGGCTGCTGTTGTAGAGAAACACACAGAAAACATTGCTCAGCAGTGACCATCACTAGAGGAAACATCACGCTAACCCTCTCTGCTAGAGTCTCTTGGAGCTTCGCAGCGAGCTCCCCTGCCCCTGACTTCTCTCCTGCAGCCCAAAGCCCTCACCCTTCCCTTTCTCTGCCTCACACGGCACGTTCTTTATTACGGCCGGTCACCTGCTTGGCACAGTGCTGGCCCAGCTCTCAACTGCTGGGTAATATCCTTTCACAGAAAAGGTAACACGCTCGGGGAGAGGGCGATGGAGCTGGGCTAGAGACCAGGTCTCTCGCCGAAGCCGGTTTGGCTCAGTGGATAGAGCGTCGGCCTGCGGACTCAAGGGTCCCAGGTTCGATTCCGGTCAAGGGCGTGTACCTTGGTTGCGGGCACATCCCCAGTAGGGGGTGTGCAAGAGGCAGCTGATCGATGTTTCTCTCTCATCGATATTTCTAACTCTCTATCCCTCTCTCTTCCTCTCTGTAGAAAATCAATAAAATATATATTTTAAAAAAAAAAATATATATATATATAGAGAGAGAGAGACCAGGTCTCTAGACCCCCGGCCCCTCCCTCTGTCCCGTCCACAGCCCACGGTGAGGCTCTGGGTTTGGCTGATCCATCAGGAGCCACGTGGGTATGTGGTGGCTCACACACCCTGGCCACACAGGCCACGTCCACAGAGGGTGTCCTCTTGGGACAGTTCACATCAGAGATCTGAGCATCATGGGATGGCTGAGAGTCAGGGCTGGGGGCCTGGAACTTGGCACTGGGACAGGGCTGGTGGGAACAGATGAGTCCAGGTGCCTGCAGGTAAAATGCCTTCATCCCGAAGTCACAGATGAGCCAGCCCCACGTGCATCAAACTGCTGGGTCCATGGGTCAGCCAGCCCCACGTGCATCAAACTGCTGGGTCCATGGGTCAGCCAGCCCCACGTGCATCAAACTGCTGGGTCCATGGGTCAGCCAGCCCCACGTGCATCAAACTGCTACCAATGGATCGTCTCCAATGTGAAAGCCCCAAATGCAAAACAGATGCAGGAGGAGCTGTTCTCTTTAGAGGAGGAGGGCAGGAGTCGGCCTCCATCCACCAGTCCCCACCCAGGACACCTCCAAGGAACCCAGGGGCTCTGCGGAGCCGTTTCAGAACACTGACCTTGTCCAAACTCTTCTTGGTAGGAATGAGGACGCTGAGGCCAGGGGGTGGGTTAGGAGCTTTAAGGAGCTCACTTGAGACGGGTCCATGGGAGTAGGACGCACTGTCCTGCTGCCAGATCCAGGGAGCTGAGCAGAGGCCTCTGTCAGAGGTGAGCGTTACCTGGATGGAGAGGAAAGGCCCAGGTTCTAGGCACAGCTCTGCCATTGGCTCCTTTGGGGCTTGGTCTGTGTATCAGTCAGGATGAGCTAGGTTATGCTGCAGCAACAAGTAAGATCCCAAAATCTCAGTGGCTCAAAAAAACAAAACCACAAAAGTTTATTTCTGCCGAAACCGGTTTGGCTCAGTGGATAGAGCGTCGACCTGCGGACTGGAAGGTCCCAGGTTCGATTCCGGTCAAGGGCATGTACCTTGGTTGCGGGCACATCCCTGGTGGGGGTGTGCAGGAGGCAGCTGGTCGATGTTTCTCTCTCATCGATGTTTCTAGCTCTCTATCCCTCTCCTTTCCTCCCTGTAAAAATCAATAAAATATATTTTTTTTAAAAAAAGTTTATTTCACACACACACACACACACACACACACACACGCACCCTGCCAGTCTGGAAAACCCCAGAGCCACTGTCCCCTGTGAGATGACTCAATAGTCCAGCTCCGTGGTCGGCAAACTGCGGCTCGCGATCCATATGCGGCTCTTTGGCCCCTTGAGTGTGGCTCTTCCACAAAATACCACGGCCTGGGCGAGTCTATTTTGAAGAAGTGGCGTTAGAAGAAGTTTAAGTTTAAAAAATTTGGCTCTCAAAAGAAATGTCAATCATACTGTTGATATTTGGCTCTGTGGACTAATGAGTTTGCCGACCACTGGTCCAGCTGCTTCCGTCTTCTGACACTTCCTTCTCCACACACAGCTTCAGGGTTGGCCGGGGCGGGAAGGAAACGGAGTATCTGGCTCGAAACCGCTTCATCCCGAAGTGAAACACATCGCTTCCGCTCACATTTCACCGCCAACGAAAGTCAGACGGATGCTCACACTCTCAGGGGATGACAGAGTTTGTCTAGAAATGGCCGGTGAGCCCTAAAAATGCCACCCACTGTCTCCAACTCTGCAAAGCAAGCAAAGTAGTACCTGCCACCATTCACGCCCGTTCCCTTGCAGACTGGACTCACTGGTTTTCGTTGTTCCAGGTGCTGGTGAAGCAGTGCCGTCGGATTAGAACTCGGGTCTTCTGACGCCTAAGCCAAGGCTTTGCCCTCCTCTTACTCACCTTCTCCGCCAGCCCCACTCACAGTTTGCTCTTACTTCTGGCTTCTCCCTAAAGCAGAGCCTGGGTGCAGGGCGTTTACTGGGAGGTGAGCCCAGGAAGCTACCGTGAGGGAGCCAGAGAGGGAGACCGGCAAGGAGGGGACGCCAACCCTGTGTGCATAGCAAGCTGGTCCCTGGTGGAGGCCGCTAGGCCCCCTCTCACCAGGGACCCTCTGAGGAACCGTCCTGAGCAGTGGGAGGCTGGAGTGTGTACCCCTGCCCGCTGTCCCCCACTGATGGAGGGTGGTTCCGGGGGGAAGGGAGCACTCCTTTCCTCACCGGGGACAGCGCTGCAGCCGATGTCCAAGGAGGGCTGGGGACACGAGGGGCAGAGCCCAGTAGCGTCCACGATGGATGCTGGAGGAAGAGCCACGCCTGTCACGAAGCCACATGGAAACCCTGCGCGGCCCAACAAAGGAGGCACGCGCCTCGGGCAGCTGCGAGCTATTTTCTTCTAAGCTCCGTCCCGATTTGGAAGGAGGCGAATGCTCTGCATGAAAATGAGGGGGAAATAGCAGCAATGTGGTGCCAACCGATTCAGGCGTGGGCCCGGGAGGCGCTTCGTGCTGGCGGGGCACACTGTCCAGAAGTCAGGAAAGTGCGAAGGGGGTGCGCAGGGACACAGAAACCGGCCTCCCGGGCTCCTCCCGAGGCCAGCGTGCCCGGGGTCCCGAGGTTGTGGGTTCGGAGCCTCCAGCCTCTCCGAGGACCTTCCGTGGCAACAGGCACTGAGGAGCAGGAAGGAGCCCCAGCCTTGGCCGCAGAGGGCCGGGGTTCGAGTCCTGTCACCACCACTAACTGCACACCCACCAAGGCTGACACGGGGCTCAGAATACCGGGTGGAGCGCCCAGCTGAGGGAGGTGTCCCTGGTCCCCACCTCGCCAGAGCGAGATCACCTCCTGCTGCAGACTTACCGGCTCTGGAACCAGAGGCAGGTTCCCGGCCTGGCCCCCCAAAGCCCCAGACTGGGCACAGGCCTTCTGAGTCCCAGGCTCCTCTGATGCTACGTTTCCGGAACAAACCAAAGGCTGTTCTCCATGTGAAGACCCTCAGGAAGGCCTCTACCCTCGCAATATGGGGAGGCGAGGGGGCAGGAGAAAGGCGGGCAGGAGGGGCGGCCCCAGGACCAGGCCACGTTCCAGTAACGTGGAGAGATTTTGTAGGGAATCAGGAGCCAGGGAGTGAAGGTCAGGGCCACAGGGCAGGCGGAGTCCGATGCTGAGGAGCCGCTTCGGGCTGGTCTTGGTTTTCCCATGAAGGTGATCGCTGGTCCCTTTGGATCCTTGATCTTATGGTCAGAGTGGTCTGGGCGTCATGAGGGCAGGAGAGTCGGGAAGGCTTCCTCTGCGGTTGGACAGGTTGGGGAGAGAAAGGCGTCCCTGGCCTGGACAGTGTGGTTCAGTGGTTGGGCATCATCCTGCGCACCAAGAGGTTGCTGGTTCGATTCCTGGGGCACATGCCTGGGTTGCAGGCTCAATCCCCAGTAGGGGGCGTGCAGGAGGCAACCGATCGAGGTTTCTCTCTCATTGATGTTTCTCTCTCCCTCTCTCTAAAATCAATAAAAACATATTTTTAAAAAGAAAGAAAGGGTCCCTGTCCCACGGCTCTAGTGGAACTATGACGGCTGGATATAGTCCACTCGTATCTCAGCAAGGAGGACCCTCCTCTGTCCACTGACTTCCACTACCTCTGCATGAGAATGGGGCTCTCACAGCACCCTGCCTGCTCACATCCCCTGAGATTCTCATTGGCTCAGCACCTGCCTTCCATGCAATCACGTGTGAGGGAAGGGATGTGTGGGGATCGGGGAAGAGGCCAGAGGGGAAAAGGAGTCACACACCCACCCTAATGCTTCTCAAGGACCTCCTGTCCTAGAGCCATTGGGTGGGTCCCCACACCTCAATTCTGAGTTTAGTCCACTGAGGATAGAGTCTTTTTCCTTTAAATATATTTTTACTAGTGGCACAGTGCACGAAATTCATGTACGGGGGGGGGGGGGGGGGGTGGCGGGAAGGGAGGGTTCCTCAGCCCAGCCTGCACCCTCTCCAATCAGGCAATGTCTGACCCCCAGTTTAGGGGATCAGGCCTAAATCGGCAGTCGGACATCCCTCTCACAATCTGGGACCCCTGGCTCCTAACCGCTCACCTGCCTGCCTGCCTGATTGCCCCTAACCCCTCTGCCTGCCTGCCCGATCACCCCTAACCTCTCTGCCTACTTGCCTGATCGCCCCTAACTGCCCTCCCCTGCGGACCTGATCTCACACCCAACTGCTCTCCCCTGCCAGCCTGATCTTGCCCCCAACTGCCTCTGCCTGCCAGCCTGATCTCACCCCAACTGCCCTCCCCTGCTGGCCTGATCTCATCCCCAACTGCCTTAAATCCCCTCTTCAGCCCCCACCTTAGGTTTTGCCTTCACAGTTCACCCATGTCAGGTTTTGATTGGTCAGTTTCTATACCAGTCAGCATCAAAAGCTCCGCCTCCTAGGCAGCCATTGCCTCCTCGCAGTTCACCCAGATTTGGTTCTGATTGGTCGGTTTCTATGCCAGTCATCGTCTCCAGGCCTATCTCTAGGCCTGATCAAAGAGGTGGGGCTGATCAGCAGCCCCCATGGAGGCCTGGAGAGAAAGAGAGACATGCTGCTGGCCAGGCCCAAAGAGAAAGAGAGAGGCAAGGGCTGATCTACAGCTGCCACGGAGGCTACGGATCAGACCCTGTTTCTCCAGGCTTCTCTCCAGGCCTGATCACAGCCCCCTCGGCAGTCAGTGCTGGGTCACCGCACCCGCAGCGGCAGAAGTGAGTGCCAGGTCGCCACGGCAACCCAGCACTTACTGTAGGACTGACTTCCGGTGTTTGGTCAAGCCTTCGGTCATTACGGTCACTGCCTTTTTATATATATAGATCGATTTCAGAGTGGAAGGGAGAGGGAGAGAGAGAGATAGAAACATCAACGATGAGAGAGAATCATCAATTGGCTGCCGCCCCACACTGGGGATTGAGCCTACAACCTGGGCATGTGCCCTGACCAGGAATTGTACTGTGACCTCCTGGTTCATAGGTAGATGCTCAACCATTGAGTTACACTGGCTGGGCCACCGAAGGCACAGTCTTGGAGCCAGACTGCAGGCCCCGAGCCTATGGGCGGCGTGTTTATTTTCACGGGGCTTTGCATTAAAAGCACAACCACGTGCAAGATTGATGCTGAAATCAGGGACCAGGAAGAAGAGGCAGCCTGCTTGGGGGGGAGGGTCTTAACTCTAGATCTGATTATATTTACACTAGAGGCCTGATGCATGAAATTCATGCACGGGTAGGGTCCCTAGGCCTGGCTGGCGGTCAGGGCTGATTGGGGCCTTCCAGCTGCCGGCCGGGGCCTTCCTTCATTCCGCACCACCCCCTGGTGGTCAGCGCACCTCATAGCAAGCGATCAAACTCCCGGTCTCCAGGTCAAACTCCCAAGGGGACACTTTGCATATTAGCCTTTTATATATATATAGATTACCCAGAAATCTGATGATGATTACCTGCCCAATACCACTCAGTGGGCAAAATCCTTATTGCTTCTGTCTCGGTCTCCTCATCCTGTATAGGGCACAATAGCAGTTCCTTCCACCAAGGGCTGTGGTGGGGGGATGAATGAATGCGTGTGAATCCTTAGAACAGTGCCTGGCACAAAATAAGTTTTCGATACATGTTATTTTGGGGGTTTGTTTTTTTTATGGTGGCCGTTATTACAAATATTATTACCTTATTCATTCAAGTATAGAGCCTTATAGGTATTCAGTTAACGTTGAATGAGCGATTGAAATAAATGCAGGGGGGATAAAAGGCTGGAAGCAGATCACATCAAAGATTGAAACAGACACTTGGTTTGCACTTGATTTGGTCTAATTCGTTATTGTGATCTGGTATCCATGGAAACTGCTGAGCAGCGAACTCAGAACAGACAGTTTTCCTCTGTGCTGAGTACACCAAGGTCCACGTGGGCCTCTGCAGTGTGCAGCCCACAGAGGGGGCAGGTTTCTAACCAACCTGCTCCTCTCTCTCCTCACCAGGCGGTGAACTCTCCCAGGGCAGGACCCGTGACCACAGACGCTCAGAAACCGGCGTCTACACCGTTGCTGGGACAAGCACGTGCTCAGGCCTTTTAGGTGAAGGGATGAGTGAATGAATGGATGCTGTCTGATTGGCTCAGGAAATGGCAGGACTGAACCTTCCAGAAAGAACTGCAGACCCTTCCTCTGGGAGGGGCTGGGGAAGGCGGGATTAACCATCACTTTGCGCTAGATCAGATTAGATGTCAGGATGATTGACACCATTCATTGAAACAGGATTAGACCCAGTTCAAGTTCAATTCCAAAGTGGCGAAGAGCTTGGGCTTTGGGGGGCCATGAGATCTGGGAGGAAGTCCTGGCTCAGCCACACCCCAGCTTTGTAAATGCAGGCCAAGGATTTCATTCTCTCGGCTCAGCTGCAGCATCGGTACCCTGGGCCGATGGCACGTCCGTCTCAGGGGGATGTGCAGGTAACGTGGTCCCATGTGTGTAAAGCCCTTTGCTCCCTGGGAAGGGAGCCATCCGCCGTCATTTTAAAGTCTATGAAGTGGGGGTGACAGCAGCCCTCTCCTTTCCCGAGGGATTCGGGAACACTGATGGCGTGCGGGATGGGAGGGGCTTTGCAAACGGCAGAGCGCAGTTCACACGTGCGGGGCCACGAGGATGGCTTGCGTAGCAGAAAGAGCCTGAGCCTGGAGCCCTGTTGGAGCAAGTCTCCCAGGGGGGGAGGGGGTGGCGGGGAAGGGGGCACAGGACTCAGAAAAAGAAAGACCCCAGAAACCCAGTGGGGAGCTTCCCAGGGCCATGGACTTGGGGGCCAGACGGCCTGGGCTCAGGCCTGCCTCTTTCTCTCCCTGCTTTCCGTGACTTTGGGAAAGCAACCATGGGGCAAGGCCGCAATGCCTTGCTGGTGACGTGGCGTGGCAGTCTCAGGGCTGGTGTGGGGTTGAGGGGACCCAGCCTGTGTGTGGCTCAGTTCACATTCGGTAGATGTGGCCTCCCCCACTTCTCCACCCCACCCACCCCTCTCAGGGGACAGCGAGTCCTTCCGAAGCTTGTCCAGTCTCTGCTTTGCACAGTGTGCTGAGAAAATAAACCAGGACAGCAAGGGGACAGGCCATTATCGTGAGGCAGGGACTGCTGTTACCCCCACTTCCCAGGTCGGGTGACTGAGCCCAGCTGGCACCGGCTTCCCATCCAGGTCTGTCCGTGCACAAAGCTGGTGCCCGTGCCCCCGTCCAGGGTCCCTCTCCAGCTCCGGCTCCAAACTTGGTGTGGGTCCGGGGCTGAGGGAGAGCACAGGGACAGGAACCAAGGGGGTGCTTCCCCAGCCCGCACCCCACCCCACCCCACCCCACCCCACTCCACCCGACTGCTACCCATCCCCCACCCCTCCCACTCCCTAAGTGACCCCTCGCCCTGGGGCACTCTCCTGGGCTACGGGCCCTTCAGCCTCCTCAGAAGCTAGAGAGGGGGAGTCACAGTGTGGCCCGAGTCCTCTGTCACAGATAACAGGTCATTAGGAAATTGCATTTGTCCTTATCTCCCTCTCACCCTTTATTGCTTCCCTGGGGAGAGCTGTAACCATGGCCTCTCTGCAAATTAAGCCAGTCTCCTGGCGACAGGCACAGGCCAAGGGGCCGCTGTCAGGGGGAGGGTGATGAGGGGAGAGATTACATCTTCAGGTGGAGGGACACCCTGTCCCTCAGCCCAGGGCGCGCTGACAGGCCCTGAGGACTCCCGGGAGCACAGCCTGTGCCGCAGGAAATGTGCTGGGTCCAGAGGAGGAGGCGGGATAGGGCACGCACCCTGCCCTGGGCTTGCTGTGTGGCCTCAGGCACGTAGCCTGTCCGAGTGTCAGAGTCTCATGGGTCAGATGGGGACCATAACTCTTCCCCACAATAATCCAGCCAGCTGGCCTGGCAGACACCCACCGCTACATGCACTCTCCCTGTACTCTGGATCCTGTGGGAGCTTGTGTTTTTTTTTAAAGGTATGTACTGGTGGGCTTTTTAAAAATTAAAATATAGTAGTCACATCTATAATAATAAAAGCATAATATGCTAATTAGACTGGACAGCCAAACCACCTTCTGGACATCCTTCCGGATGAAGCCGCCACAGCGGGGGCTGAGGCAGAGGCTGTTAGGGGAGATCAGGCAGGCAGGTGAGTGGTTAGGAGCAATCAGGCAGGCAGGTGAGTGGTTAGGGGCAATCAGGCAGGCAGGTGAGTGGTTAGGGGCAATCAGGCAGGCAGGTGAGTGGTTAGGGGCAATCAGGCAGGCAGGTGAGTGGTTAGGGGTGATCAGGCAGGCAGGTGAGTGGTTAGGGGAGATCAGGCAGGCAGGTGAGTGGTTAGGGGAGATCAGGCAGGCAGGTGAGTGGTTAGGGGCAATCAGGCAGGCAGGTGAGTGGTTAGGGGCAATCAGGCAGGCAGGTGAGTGGTTAGGGGTGATCAGGCAGGCAGGTGAGTGGTTAGGGGTGATCAGGCAGGCAGGTGAGTGGTTAGGGGCGATCAGGCAGGCAAGTGGTTTGAAGCCAGAGGTCCCGGATTGCAAGAGCATGCAGGCCAGGCTGAGGGACACCCCCCCCCCCATGCACGAATTTCCTGCACCAGGCCTTTAGTAATATTATATTAGTTTCAGGTGTTCAACAAAGTGATTCCACATTGTGGCGGCTCTTTTTGAAAAAGGCGCTTTCTTGGCATACATTTGCACCTATTGAAAATGCTCAACTTGAAAAGTTCTAACATATGTGTCCCCCTCGGAAGACATCACCACAGTCAAGCGAGGGGACCCACCCACCCATTGCCTCCCCAAATTCCCTCTTGGCCCTGTGGCCTCTCCTTCCCCGCCCCACCTCCACAGCCCAGGCACCCAGCGGTCTGCCTTCTGTCACTGCAGATTCGAGTGCATGTCCCCGAGTTTTACATACACGGGATGGTACGGTCTGTACTCTCTGTCTGGCTTCTATTTTGAGCCATCCACACGAGGTGCATATCAACCGCTCACATCTTCTTATTGCCAAGTCCAGCTCATGAGATGGAGAAGCTGCAGCGTTTTCACTCATTTATCTGATGATAGATATCCGGCTTGTTCCCCGTTTGGGGCTATTACAAATAAAGCTGCTTTGAACATTCACGGACAAGCCCTGAGGGTTTTCATTTGTCTTGGGGAACTCCCGGGAGTCCAATGGCTGGGGCGTACCGTAGGTATAGGTTTCATCTTTGAAGACGCGACAAACTGCTTTCCAAAGTAAGTGCACCACTTTACATCCCCTCCAGCAGTGTACGCGCTCAAGTTCCTCCACTTCTCCACAAACGCTCGGTGCAAGCAGTCTTTTAAATTTAATTAATGAATTAATTAATTTTTATTGATTTCAGAGAGGAAGGGAGAGAGACAGAAACATCAATGATGAGAGAGAATCATGGATCGGCTGCCTCCTGCACCCTCCCTACTGGGGATCGAGCCTGCAAGCCGGGCATGTACCCTTGACCAGAATCAAACCCGGGACCCTTCAGTCCGCAGGCCGGCGCTCTATCCACTGAGCCACACCAGCGAGGGCCAGTCTTTTTAATTTTGGGCACTCTGCTAGTCGTGGGTGGAATCTCACTCCACAGTGAAGCGCCCGGTTGTCTTTCTCCGTGAGAAGGCAGGCCGGGCTCAGAGCCCTGTGGTTCTGTGTGTGCACCGTTCACACTCCTCTCCTGCTGCTGGGGAGGCTGTGGGGACACAAGCTGACCTCCAAGGACCTCACGGGACTTGCGATTCTGGCACAGAGTATTCGCGGCTCAGCGCTCACTGAGCTCTTGGCCTCAGTATCCTGGTCCCGTGTGCCCTCGGGCATCATTACTAACGGGCACCGGTGCCTCAGGAGTCAGATCGCTCACGGGGATCCCAGGATGAGGTGGCTGAGTAGCCTGGGAAGGTCCGGGCCTGAGCTAGAGCTTCATCGAACCGCCAGCCCGAACCACCTGTCCTGGAGCTGGGACCCAAGAGGACTGGGAGCCAGGGCGGAGGGGCGTGGCTTCTTCAGAGCATCCTCCTGGTCGGGGTACCATAGCAACTGACCGTCTCTGAGGACCTTCAGGCGGGAAGGTCTTGGACAGGTGGACGAGGCTGCGGACACCAGGTGGACACCTGGGCTCACCTAGGTCTCTGTCAGGGGAGGGTCTGTGATCCAGCCCACGTGGTCCAGGACTCTCTGCCCGCTCCTGTGGGGTCTGGGGCAGGAGAAACAGGAACCCAGCTGGGGGAGTGAGGAGAGCCTGTGCTTTGGGGGGTGGGCTGCTCAGCTAATGGGCTAAGAAGTAGTCGGGAGAGAAGAGGCTCCGGCACTGCCTTGCAGGCCCCAGGCATAGGGGCTCCCTGGCCTCCTTGTAGGCCGAGCTCCCCAAGCTCCCCCTGCCTGCACCCCTGCCCCCAGCTGGGCCGGCTGGCGAGGGGCAGGGCCTGAGGCTGAGGGATCAGCTCTCCCCCGGCCCCTCTGTGCAGAGCAGACTCAGCCCAGCCGCAGCTCTCCACGGCCCTACTTCAACATCCCTTGCCCCAGGGCGCACCTCGGCAGGGCACTGGATACTGCCGTGGGAGCTGGATCGCCTTCAACGTCAGGCACTCGATCCTAAAGGAAACCATCTCCTAAAGTTACCGTGAGCAGGCCGGTGCTGACTGGACTCAGCACTCATTCTGGGCCAGGCCTGTGTCCAAACACCCGACTCACCGCGACTCCATGAGCCGCCACAGAGCCCGGGAGGCAGGTGCTATCACCAACATCCCCATTCTACAGATGGGAAAGCTGAGGCGCGCCCGGAAGTTGGGGGGCCCAGCTCTGCTGATGCTGAAGTGGACGAAGGTAGCTCATTTAGTCAGTCAGTGAACTACAAATGGAACCACATGAACCAAATGCCCCACCAGAGGAGGGAGGGGAGAGAGAGAGACAGAGAGAGGAGGGGGCTGTGACAGCCACCTGAGACACCCCATATGGTGAGCACCCAGGAACTTTCCCTTTTGTTATCAGCACCCCTGAGCCACCCCAGACACAGCAAGTGCTACAGATGTCAGTGACTGAGTTTTCTCAGAGTCACAGAAATCACACAAGGCATTATTTGGGCCATTTTGTGGAACAGGAAGCAGAGGCTCCGAAAGGTTACGTGACTTTTGCAAGGTGACACGGGGCAGAGCCAGGACTCGGACCTTGGTCTCCTGAGGCCACAGCGCAGCTCTTTCCAGCAGCACAAGCTGCTTCCGCCCGCTGGAGGGACTCTGGGCACCAGGCGGGCCCTGCCGTCACCTGAAGACTCTTCTCTGGGTGCCTACAAGCAGCCTTTGGGGGCCCATAGGGTTGAGAGCTTAGGGCCTGAAAAGGGGGCTGTCTCTCCCTCAGAGTCCCCGCTACCTGGCCCCTCCTAGAAGCCCCCCCCCCACATTGCTCTGACCCTGTTCTTAGGGCAGGGGTGCCGTGGCCACGTGGTCAGACCCCTCTGAGCCTTACACTCACGCCATCTCCCCAGACCTTGAGTGCCCAATGTCTGGTCTGCTTGGCGGGACCCTGGGATTTGCACGTGGCTAAGCCGTTCTTCCACAGCATCTCTCTGCGGCGTCTGTGCAGACCCACCTCCGCTGCTCTCCCTGTGACGGCCACACGTGTACTGACCCAGAGGAGCCCCCCACGGGACGTCCTGCAGGGAGTGAGGCCGCGTGTGCCCTGTGGGAAGACGGCTGTGGGACACAGGAGGGAGAGGAGGCACGGGAGACTTCTCGCATTTCAGTTTGGTCCAGGCGGGTCCTTCTGTCCAACCTGCCGTCCTCACGTCTCCAGTGAGCCAGCCTCGAGTCCAGGGCACGGTGCCCGAGGCACCCTCCCCCACGTCTCCCACCGGCCTCCGGGGCGGGGGCCCCTGAGCCCTCTCGTCCACCCACTGCGGCCTGTAAACAGCTTTATTAGATTAAAACAAACATCTGCCAGAGAAGAAAAGCAGAACCTTAATTGGAGGCCCCCGGAGATGTTTGCAGAGACAGGTGGGAGAGGGCCTGATGCAATCACCGCGCCGGCCTCCGCACAGACAAACAGCATTGCCCAGCAACCGGGCTTCGCCACCTGGAGGCTGATAAGGGGCTCGGGGAGCCGAGTGTTTGGAAAACAGGGCTTTGTAAGCCGGCCGAGGCCGAGGGCGTGTTGACTCTGCTGTCCAGGGCCCTGGCTCCCCAGTCAGATAAGCAGCTGCCGCTTTCCCTGCGGGACAGGAGAAAGCGGCTCCCAGGGACCCCCTGGCCGGGCTCCCGCATGGAGATGTCGGAGCAGTCGGTCACTCCTGGGACCTGGTGCTCACCGAAGGGGGCGATTCTGGCCCCTGGGACGGCTTCTCCTTGTTCAGAAGCCTCTCTGCAGGCCCCGGGACGGTGGGTGTGGGGGCAGCTGGGAACTAGCTAGGACGGCGGGCACCTCCATAAAATGCCATTGGCCCATCATCCCCAGCCTCGGCTGCCCCTCTCCTCCCAATGGCTCCTGTTTCTCAGATTCAAAGCCCAAACCCTCCCCAGTCCACGAGGCCCTGCACAATCCGGCCCGATCCCGCCTCACCCACGACTACCCACTTGCCCTCTTCCCGCCGCCTCGGCCCTTGGTTCTGCCTCAAACCTGCCAGTTTACTCCGGCCCCAGGGCCTTTGCTCTGGCTCTGCATTCTGCCTGGCTGTTCTTCCCCCAGGAAGCCACAGGGCTCTCTCTGTCAAGCCCTTCGAGGCCTCGCTTAAGTGATGGTCTCAACCAGGCCTCTCCTGCCCACCTGCTTAATGAGGCCACCCCTCCCGCCCGACTATTCTCAAGCCCCTTACCCTGCTCTGCTCTTCTCCTTTTTTAAATTAATTTTTTAGAGAGAGAAGAAGTAAGAGGGAGAGAGGGAAACAGCCTCCTGCACCCCCACCCCCCACCCCCGGGGATCGAGCCTGCAACCCGGGCATGTGCCCTGAGCAGGAAACGAACCAGCGACCTTTCGGTGCAGCTTGACCCCAACCACCTGAGCCCCACCGGCCAGGGCTGCTCTTTCTGTTCTCACAGCCTCGCCGCCTCCCAGGCACACACACACTTGTTTATTGCCTGTCTCCCCAGCCTGGAGTACACGCTCCAAGAAGTTCTTTTCTTCACAAGCATGTTCCAAGCATCCAGACAGAGCCAGGAACGCAGTAGGTGCTCCATAAATGTTTGTCCCCCCTTCCCAGCCCCCTAACAGTTCTGGGAAAGAGGGTGAAAAAGAGGCTGGGTCCAGAGAGGCCATTGTGTGACTGTCTCCAGAGCGCGCCTCCGCAAGGTCACTGGCACCCAGGAAAGGCCCGGGGGGGGGGGGGCGTCCCCCAGCCCCCTGGGGACCTCGAGAGGAAGGCAGCCTTGTCCAGGAAGGAGAACCTTGAGGGGGGGGTTGGGGGGGGCCTAGGAGAGCCTGGCTCCCATCACAGCCTGCTGTTGATTTGCTATGTGACTTGGGACAAGGTGCTGTTCATCTCCGTGTCTCAGCTGCCTCTTATCAGGTGATATTAGCACTTACTCTCTTTAAAAGAAAGAAACTTCTACGTTACTGCTTCCCGCACTACAGCTCCAGGCCGAATCCTGCCTCTGCCACTTAGGCTGTATGGCCTCTTGGCATTTTTGGCAACTTCTTTAAGCCTCCGCCTCCCAGTCAGTCTATGAGGGGGAGAATGATAGCAATTCCTCGCAGGCGTGGGAAGAGAAAAGCAGTCGATGGGTGCGGAGGGTCAGCTACCGTGGTTCAGATCTGTCACACTCAGCACAGCGTGCACCCCTCAGGTGGGGACACTGGGCACAGCGTGGGAAGGGCTAGCTCAGGGGAAGTTCTACGTCCAGCTGACCCTGGAGTCTGGGGCTCTCCCCACCCCCCACTCCAGCTCGGCTTCACAAGACACCTCCTAAGGAGGGCAGGAGTCTAAAGAGCCACACTCCAAATTAATTAAAAAGACAATCAAGATTTCATTTACATGTGACTCTAAAAATCAACATAAATGAACCAAGAAAACAGAAACAGCCCTAACCTGTTTGGCTCAGCGGATAGAGCGTTGGCCTGTGGACTGAAAGGTCCCAAGTTCAATTCCGGTCAAGGGCATGTACCTTGGTTGTGGGCACATCCCCAGTAGGAGGTGTGCAGGAGGCAGCTGATCGATGTTTCTCTCTCATTGGTGTTTCTAACTATCCTTCTCCCTTCCTCTCTGTAAAAAATCAATAAAATATATTTAAAAAAGAAAAAAAAAGAGAGAGCCGAAACTGGTTTGGCTCAGTGGATAGAGTGTCGGCCTGCGGGCTGAAGGGTCCCAGGTTCGATTCCGGTCAAGGGCATGTGCCTAGGTTGTGGGCACATCCCCAGTAGGGGGTGTGCAAGAGGCAGCTGATCGATGTTTCTCTCTCATCGATGTTTCTGACTCTCTATCCCTCTCCCTTCCTTGCTGTAAAAAAATCAATAAAATGTATTTTTTTTAAATGCTTTAAAAATTTTTAAAAAAGAAACAGACTCAGAGGTACAGCGAACAGACTGATGGCTCCCAGAGGGGAGGGGGACTGGGTGAAAGAGGTGAAGGGATTGAGAAATAGAGGTTGGTAGCTACGGAATAGTCACAGGGACGTGAAGTACAGCCTAGGGAACAGGATTAGTCACATTGTGATAACTATGTAGGTGCCAGGTGGGTACTGGAAATATCGGGGGAACACGTTGTAAAGTATATGATTGTCTAACCTCTATGCTGCACACGTGAAACTCATATAAAATAATACTGAATGTTAACAGTAATTGAAAAAAAACTAAACAAAATTAAAAAAAGAACAATCAAGCTCAGAGCCAGGGATGGAGGGAAAGCTATCAAGGCCTGAGAAGGGGTGAGTGAGGCGTGAGGGGCACTGAGCTCCGTGTGGCTGCAGGAGTGAGGACCATCGAGGCTCAGGGCGCTGTCAGACCCTCACCCCAGACAGAGCCCGTGGGTGTCAGCATCTGGACTTGGGGTCCCTGAGTCAACCACGCGAGTGGACAGGGTTCACGGGAATTCCAGGTGGAGAGGGGGGAAGGGCCCGGGGTGGGGGGCGGAGGGAGGAGGAGTGAGGAGGGAAGTCCACAGACGTGCTTATGCCACAGTGGGCACCCTCCCAGGATGAAACCCTCAGGTTTGGATGGGTTTGAGCCAGTGCTGTCTGGGGATTGGAAATAAATAGTGCCTGGCACTGTCCCTTTCCTTCAACGTAGTGCAAGGAGCCTACGCACACTCCCATTGTCAGCACCCCACCCACCGGCCTCCCTCCACTCCAGTGTTGCTATTTGCTGTCAGAACTGCTCGCTGGCCTGACTGGCCATTTCCTTGTTTCAATCGGGGTTCAGTTCAGAAAACAGGATATTAAGTGGCTTTCAGAATCACTGGGAGAACTGAAGAAGCCGACTCTAAAGTGTGTTTCCAGAAACCACTCGCAAAACCTCGTCAGAACTGCGCTGCCACGGGAGCTGCGGGAAGCTGGCACCACAGCTGTCTCCAGAGCCACCCACCCTGTCCCATCCACACCCCACACCGGCAACAGGGTGGCTCTGCATCCTGTCTCTCTCTACACACAACTCCAAATCCAGTTCCTGCTCCTCTGATTGGTAGAACCTAAATCACACCCGGGTCCTAGGCTGCAAGGACGTCTGGGAAATGTAGTTTTTAGTTTTCCTATTTCTGCCCACCACAAGAGAGTTGGGATGAAGGTGGAGCAGTCTTACCCACATGCCCTTGGCATACTCACAATGCAAAGAGCTCCTGACTTTGCTTTTCTCCATCTCCTCCTCTCAGTGAGCTATGCTACAGCTCCACCACCCATTCAGCTCAATGCTTCACGTCACCTACAAAACCAAGGCAGTATGTGTATGTAGCAATAACCATATATCGTGTGCGTGGATCAAAGTTTGGCAGCAGATCTTGGGGAACCAGTGGGCAATGCGCAGGTTGAGCCCTGCTGGCCCCTTGGCACTCTAACGTGACTCCACGGTGGGCAGCTAAGCCCATCTTCAGAGCAGACCATACTCCTCTCTGATTCCCTCCTCCTGCAGCCCAGAGCAGAGCAGAGTGCTGGTAAAACAAGCCTCCAGGAGAGACCCCCAGTGAAGGAAAGTACCCAGCTTCCTCACCCCATTGGCTCAATTCTGAGGTGCTGCCTTCAGAGGTGACTCAATCATCAACACAACCGCCAATGGCTTTTCTCTTTCCCTTGTCCCATTTACTACTTCCTTATTGTGCTTCCTGGAATCACTTCCAAATGAACTCTTTGAAATCCCAAATCCTTGTCTTGGCATCTGCTTTTGAGGAACCCAAACACAGACAAGAATCGAACCCAGTGCCTGGCTCCTTACAATGTGCCCATCAACAGCCCCATGCACGGTTCCCCATCAGAACCATACAACACAGAGCTTATCTGAGAGACAATTTCGTCAATTCTCCCAAGGGCGGTGCATAGTTAGTGCCATTCTAGATGCATGCAAGAGACATCAATTCACTACATATGGTGAGTGCCTTCGGGCATCTGGGCTTCATCCTCTTGCAGAACTCCACCTGTAAACAGTGCGATGATGGCACCTCTCACATAGGGCTGATGCAAACTCTTAGAACAGCGCCAAGTTCACAGGAAGTTTTCCACGAGGTTAGTTACTGTCATCATCCCCATGGTTGTGTAGTAGAGAATGGTCATTGTCCTCCAGTATCCCCCTTCCTTTAGTAATCAGAACCACCCCAGTGTCTGTCCTGCCTCCCTTACAGCTGTGCCTGAGTGCTCACCCACGGGAGAAGTGATACATGCATCATATCCTTACAAAGAAGCTGCTTGGCCTCCATCCACCCCTTGTCCCTATGTGATGACGGATAAATGGTGGTGACTGGAGTAGCTGCCTTGGTATCAAAGATGGCAATCTCATGTGGAGCCACCCCATGAGTGCGTCTCACTGTTCACTTCGTGGCTGCTGTGTGACAGAGAAATAAGACCCATCTTATCCCACTGTATTTTAGGGGTTTTTGTTCCAGAAGCTTATCCTGACCTAACTGGTCCAGCCCAAAGATGGGATCAAGGGCTGTGACTATCTTCCTTCTTTTGTTTTTCCATTGTGCCTACCATGTGCCCAGCACTATGCCAGGAACTAAAGTCCCAAGATGAAAAGGATGCAGACCAAACACTAAGGAAATCAAAGTGTAATGAGATAAAGGCAAATATTTTCTCTTTATTTACATATTAATTTGAGAGAGAAAGAGAAACATCCCTTTGTTGTTCCACTTATTTATGCAGTCATCAGTTGCTTCCTGTACATGCCCTGATGGGGGATCGAACCGGCAACCTTGGTATATCAGAACGATGCTCTAACCAACGGAGCTACCTGGTCAGGGCCTAAAGGCAAATGTTTTCAATCTTCAGTGATAAATACTCAAAGAAGTGTTGTGGAGGCAAGAAAAGGAAGCAATTACCTCAGGACTTAAAAGGGGTGGAAGTGTGCCAGGCCACAGGGGAGGGAGTGGGATGGTAATGGGAGGCCTTCCAGGGAGAGGGAATGGCATGTGAGAGGTCATGAGACGGCGGGACACATGGGGCATTTGGGCAAGACAAGCTCTACGTCCAACTTTCCCTTTCACTTGCCATGGTGCTCACTGCCACTTCCCGGGTCTCTGCAGTTTGCAAATTTGCAAAGAAGAATAAAATCCCTCTCTGACTTAGGCCCAGGGTGGGCGAGGCATCAGCGATGGACCATCCTGAAGAGCTGTGACGCACAGCACAAATGCTAACGAGTGGCACTGTCACTCATAAAGCCTGGTTTGGGTCATCTTTGCTGGCTGATTGTGCTCAGTCTCATGACAAACAGGTCCGGCTCCTGGAGAACAGGCGTTCCTGAAGGCTGGCAGCGGCTCTGGAAGTTTCCACGAGAGAGGCCCACTCCCTTGGAAAGTGGTTCAGCTTTCTTCACGGCAGTTGGGCAGTGACCCTCCAGCGCCTTACACATGTGGCCGAGCACGAGGGCTCGAGGGCAGAGGGAAACAAGCCAGGGAACCAACCTTACACACAACACGCGGGTTTTGAGAACACTCAGGAAGAGGTGAGAGCTGTTCTCAAACACAGGATGGGTCAGCGCGGCAAGAAGGTGGTCCTAAGGGGTTGATCAGGGCTACCGAGTAGAAGTTTCAAAGTCACCTCTTTTGGTTTGACATCAAGAGCTGGCCCCCACTCCTCCCTCACCACCCCCCAGGAGAGCTGCCCAACAATGGCCAGAGCCCAGGACTCGCTCAAGCACGGGTTGAACTACCACTCGGTATATTCAACATCATCTCTTAAATGCGTTTCCCTGTGCCAGGTACCATGCTGAGCACTGTGAAAGCCATGCAGACAAAAATGTTATTCAAATAAATATATAGATATTTGGTACAATGACAAGTCATGAAGGCACACGATTGGGTTGCCAGAGAGAGGCCTTACTCAGACACGGGTCGGGAAGCCGCTCTAGGGCCTCCTACATATTTGAGGGAGCCCCTGAATGGTGAGCACACCTCAGCCATGGAGATCAGGGGGAGCATGCCCGGGTTGGAAGAAGGATGGCGTGCTGTGCGAGGACTGGCAGGGACCTCAGCGCACAGTGGAGGAACACAAGGCCCAGAGACCAGGAGTATCTTGCCCAAGACACACAGCAAGTCGGTGGAGCCTTGAGCGGTGGAGAATCAGCCAAGTCCCCGGTGCCACCTCCTGGAGGCCAGATGCCTGCCTCGCAGCCAGACTTACTAGCTGTGAGCAGCGCGGGCCAGAGGGGTGAGGATGGGGGTGGAACGAACGGCGGCCGGACCCCCAGAGGGGTGGAGCAAGGGGCAGGGGGTGGTCCGATGACGTCATTTCCGGGGTGGGGGTATATAAGCCGTAGCGGGCGAGCACGCCTCTGCTGTAGCTACTGCAGTGTCGGAACTCTGTGCAGGGAGGCTGGTGGGTGGACCGACAGACGGACGCACACAGACTCTGCGACCCCCATCCCCGCTCTAGCGCCTGCGGTAGCCCATCCCGCACCGCCCGTCCAACCACCCCGCGCCCAGGTGCCCACCGTGCCCGGCCCCAGACCTCCAGAGGCTCCGCGTCCCGGGTTCGCCATGCGCTCCGCAGCGGTCCTGGCGCTTCTGCTCTGCGCCGGGCAAGGTGAGCGGAGTGTGGGGGAGAGAGTCCTGGGCGCCCCTCTTGCTCCGGCCCTGCTTGCCCAGCGTCCAGGCCCCGCGCAGCGTCCGCGCCCCTCGGTCCCTCCCCTACGTGCAGCGAGTTTCAGCACCGCGGACAGCGCCCGCCTCCCTCCAGACCCAGCTAGGAGTCCTGGGCCCAGAACCCGCAGACCCGATCCTTGGGGCTGGACTCCCGACTCCGCGAGGCAGGCCCCTAGGTGCCCCCACCTCATACCTGGGCTGGGCGTCCGGGCTGCATCCGGCTCCGCGCCCTGGCTGGCCAAGGTCATTGGGGGAGATGGGAGGGCTGCCGCTCTGCCTCTCTCCCTCTTCCATCCTACCGCTCTCCCGTCTTCCTGCCCTTGACTTCTTCCTCTCAGCGTCATCTCACACTCCTTCTCCTCCATCTCCTTTCCCTCACCGCTGGGTCTCGCCACCTCTCCCTGCATTCTCCTCCCGCCCCAAGCCCTTCAGCCCTGGGCCTTGTTTTCACACTTGCCTTCAGCTCCCGTTCTGAGCAGCTTTCCCAAAGGGAAGGGCTGAGGCTCTCAAGTGCAGCCTCTGGGAGACACCCTCATGGGGCAGCTGCCAGGGAAGGGAAACAAAACCAGCCCCAGCATCTCATTTGGGGGGGCGCAGTTTTGAGGGGGAGCAAAGAGGTGATGGGCCCTTGATGAACCTGGCCAAGAAGGACTGGGCTCTCCCCTCAGAACAGAGAAGTGACCCCAGCTCTCTCTCTCTTTTTCTTCCCAGTCATTGCCCTCCCTGTGAACAGCCCTGTGAATAAAAGGGACACCGAGGTAAGAAGGGGTGTGGGGATGCCCCAGGAGGGGTAGGAGGCTCCAGGGGACACCTTCAGCCAGTTCTTGGGCAGCTGCCGAAGTGAGCTGGCAGAAAGCCAAGAGCCAGCACTGCGGCTGCTGGGCCTGGGGACAGCTAGTGAGAGAAGAGATCCAAGACTGCCCCATTGCCCTGCCACCCGCGGCGGGACTTCCCCAGCTTCCTCGGAGCTGTGTCTGCAGCCCAATGGGGCCCGTGTCTTGCCTGCTGGGCTGGGGTGCCAGACCCACCATCGAACATCCCGAATCTGGCAGACCCACCGAGGGCTGCTGGGGCTGGCTTCTCTGTTCTGTGGTTGTGGTTGCCCACAGACATGGGAGAACCAGGTCTTCACCTCCCCCTTTGCTTTTCCCCTCCCCCCAGCGCTCTGCCAGCAACACACCCCACCCCACAGGCACTCAAGCCCTGGCTCTCCCAAAGAGCCACAATGAAAACATCCTTGGTTTATGGCTTCTGCACCCCGGGTCCCAGCCAGTTAGGGCTGACGGTGGATGTCACTCAGGAAAGAGACTTAGGAGACGCTGATGGAGGCTCTGTAGCCAGCAAGAGATACTTCCTGTTAGGTGTACACTTGACATTCATTCCTGAGCCGGGGCTGTTTTTCCAGTGTCTGGGGCTCACAGATACCTCCACCTGAGAGTCGGGTAAATGTCTGCTTCCCACCTTTCCAGGAGCCGTTTCCTTCCATTCCAGAGAGGCGATGGTTAAAACACAAGGCATCCATTAGCTCGATTGTGTTTCCTATTCTTTAGCCTGTATTAAACCTCTACCACTCGTTTTAGCTGTGAGTTTTTGGGGAAATCCCTTAACTTCTCTGAGTTTCTCCCTTTCCCATCTGTAATAATATTTTCCTTGTGGGGAGTTGTGAGGAGTAGGGATCAGATGTGAGGTACCTGGCACACAGTAGGTCCTCAGTAAATGGGCGCTGTTATGTCTAGAGCTTCCCTCCTTAATCTCCCTATTGTTCTTGGGGTCCAGACCCAGTTTCTCTCTCTCAGAATCTGGTCTCGGGATCTTTTGGTTGTCTGCTATTCCCAGTGCAAGGTCTGGGGTTGCAGGGAGATGCAAGGTACAGGCTGAAGGGCCCTCCTCGCCAGATCCCTCCTGGGAGACATTTAGGTCACCGTATTGTACTCAGGAGCCTGGGGTCAGGGGCCCTAGAACAGAGACCTGAACGTTCCATCCCCAGGATGCTGAGACAGTTGTACAGCCTGTTTGCCAGCTTGCCATCCTGGATCCCTGGACTGGTTGCCTTGGTATCCGTAGACACAGCCTTCCATGCCCTCTCTCCCTACCAGCATTGCCTGATGCCTGTCTGACACCTCCTGCCCCCCCACCCCACCCCAGCTCTAGCCAGCTGAAGCAGGTTGGGAGTTGTGTATCTCTCCCTGGGTGTGTGTGGCACTTGAGCTTTATAGAGTGTTTTCCCATCTGTGCCTTGTCACCCTGGGAGGGGAGTTGGGAGGTTCTTCTCACTCCCATGTCACAAGTGAGGAAACTGAGACTCAGAGAGGTCATTCCCAAGATAACACCGCTAGGATACCACACTAGAGTTGGCACCATCCTCCAATATCCATTTATCAGGTGCCCCGTTATCCACAGCACCTTCTGAGAGAGGGCTGCTGTTGGCCTGGGATGGGCATCCAGAGATAGCCAATGTGTGCCCACCTCCAGCCAGCAGGTTCATCCACGGGTGAATGTGGAGCCAGACCATGAGGCTGTCGCTCCCGCCATGGGACAGCACTGTGGATGTTCGGGGACAGGCATCCAAGTCCTGTTTCCAGCCAGGGTAGAGCCAGGGAAGGTCTTTGTTCTCCTCTGGGTGGTCCAGAAAGGCTTCCTGGACAGAGCTGAGTTTGTGGGCATCTGCAAGACGGAGATGCTTTTGCAGAACAGATGTCTGATGCCCGGGAGCAGCTTCCCCATCGTTAGAGAAACCCCTGGAGATGAGAAGGCCCCAGGTACCCACCCCCCTCAGAGGGGCACCTGCTGGCCAGGGGATTGGAGTGCCTGGCGTGTAAGTACCATCTGAGGGTTTTCTCTTGTCATTGCTATTGTTGTCTGAGAAAGCAGAGCTGTGCCCCTGAGCCAGGCATCCAGGGGCTCTTGAAGACAAGAGCAAATGCCCTTACGTCCTCATTAGAAATCTGCCCTGGAGCCTTCAGGGGCTGAGTCCCATGCCCAGACCCACCCCAACTGCCCCACTCTCTTTCCAGGTGATGAAGTGCATCGTTGAGGTTATCTCTGACACGCTCTCCAAGCCCAGCCCCATGCCTGTGAGCCAGGAGTGTTTTGAGACACTCCGAGGAGGTATGGGCCAGGCTGGGGGGAGGGGCTGCTGCCTGCTGGGCTGGAAGGCCAGGACATGGGGGTGTGGCTTTTGATGGAATTCAATGACTTAACTCAACTGTCCCTGACCAAGTGCCAGCCTCGCCCAGGCCTGTGCTGCACTCTGAGTGGTACAGGGAGATGAAGGAGGTCCTGGCCCTGTGCGCACAGATGGGCAGAGGGACAAGTAGGAACACAGTTAGGACTCTGCGCAGAATGAAACCAGGTCTGGAACAGCAGCCGCCAGAATGCACGCTCCCTGTGGACAAGGGTCTTGTGTGCTATATCCCCCGTGCCAAGAACAGCTGCTGGCACCTGGCAGACACCTTAGAGATAGGTGATAAAAAAAAAAGCAGCATTGCAGGTGGGCATGAGGAGAAAGCTTTGCTAAGCAGGCAGTCAAGTTTTGAGCAGCTGTTGGATGGAGCCAACATTAGCATTGGGGTTGGCAGTTAAAAGTTGGAAACCAATAGGTAGAAAAATGAAGAAAGGGCACTCGGGGGGATCGGCCACCACGAGCCAAGGCATGGAGGTGGGTACCTCCCCTCGGGGCTGCCCTCTCGGCCAGGGTCTGGGTGCGGGGACAGTGGCTGACCTTTCTGCTGTGGTAGGAAACTGATCGACACCTGGGAAAGGGGTCATTTCCAAAGTGTTATCGCAAGACCCCATCTTGCCGCTGCCACCCAGGCGTTGAGTTTCCAGAATGAAGTCCTTGTGCTCAGCGGAAACGGTTGATGGCAATCTCTCCCTCGCTGTCCTCTGGCCGCGGCCCATGACACCCTCCTTCGTTGCAGATGAGCGGATCCTCTCAATCCTGCGGCACCAGAATTTGCTGAAAGAGCTCCAAGACCTCGCTCTCCAAGGTACTTCCAGCCCCCGCGCATGAACCTGGGTAAATTCCAGCGACCGGGCGTCAGGAAGTCAGGGCGGAAGGTCCTGACTCTCTCTGGTCCGCAGTGATTTCTGTTTAACTAGAGAGTGGAACGGCGGGGTCCTCCATGCCACCTGCTCAGGTCGGCCATGATATAGTGGAAGAGATCAAGGCCCAGAGAGGTTGGGAGCCTTGCCTGCGGCCACACAGTGAGCTAGGGACATGCCAAGGCCACACGCAGCTCTCCTAATGCCGCTCAGGCTCTGGAGTTGGGCCGTGCTTTCGAGATTGGGTGGCAAAGAGGATCTCTTTCCTCTGGGCACACTCCCTTGCCCACAACCAGTGGGTCAGGCTCCTATGGCCATTCCAGAAACTCCCGTCCTGGGGGGGAAATCAGTGCCAGCTGCCGGGTGCCTGGGCAAGGGGCCAGGGCCAGGAGCCAGGCACAGGAGGGGACAGTCCCGGGCGGCAGCTGCAGCCTCAGGCTGATGCGGGGAGAGGGCGTGTGCGGCTCATGGCAGCAGGTGCCAGCCCTGGGCTTGGACTCGGGCACGTGTTTGGCTTTCTCCCAAGTGTCTGGACTTACGGGGACCATGAGGGTAACCGTCACCATGGCCACCTGCTGCAGGGCCCCCTAGCTCCCAGCCAGGTCCTGAGGGGGCCCCCTCTTTGCCTCGGCCCCTGGGACCCTCTGCTCCATCTGAGTCTGTGCTGCTCTGTGAGGCAGCAGGCAGGCTTGTTCTCATTTCCTAGGTGAGAAACTGAGTCTGGAGGCGCCCCAGGCCACCGGATGGGCCCCAGCTCGGAGGGGACAGGGACAGCCCGCCCTCCCGCCGTCCCCACGCTCTCACCGCCTCCGCCGCTCGCTGGGCAGGCCTGGAACGGGCGTGCCCAGTGCACAGATGAGCAAATGGAGGCCTTCACTTGCACAAATGCGCCAGCTCAGACCAAATGGGACGTTTTCCTCCTCCCAGGGGCCAAGGAGAGGGCGCGTCCGCAGAAGAAACACGGCAGTTTTGAGGACGAACTCTCAGAGGTTCTTGGGCAGCAGAACGACCAGGCCGAGCTGAAAGGTCAGTGCTGGCCAGTCCGGCCAGAGAGCGGGGGCGGGAGGGGAGAGTAACAGCAGCCCTGACAGATGGCGGGTCCCAGGAGGCAGGAGCCCCTCCTGGACGCCTGGAAGGTGGCGGTTACTTCCTTCCGTTTACAAACGAGGCCCAGAGAGGGTAAGCAGCTTGTCCGAGGCATCACGGCCCCTGCGGATCCGGGTCCGCCTCACTCGAAGCCTCCGTCGGGCCCATCCGCCCACCCGCGGCCACACTCAGAGCAGGAAGTGTCCGGCCTGGCAGGTGGGCACCGCAGAGGGCGCCTGCCCCAGGCACACGGCCTCCCGGGGTGCGGTGGTGCCTTAGCATCGCCACGTTGCAGGAGGGTCCCAGAGGAGCAGGTTCGAAACCCTGAATGAACCTGATCAGCTCTCTCTTTTTACTCCTCACTTGAGGACATGTTCATCATTGATTTTTTTTTTTTTTAGAAGAGGAAGTGGGGGAGGGAGGGAGGGAGAGAGAAAGAGAGAGAGAGAGAGAGAGAGAGAGAGAGAGAGAGAGAGAGACCAGGAATTGAACCTGAAACCTAGGAATATGCTCTGACTGAGAATCAAACCCACCACCTTTCAGTGTATGGGACAACGCTCCAACCAAATGAATCATCTTTCTTGAAACCAGAGAGCTTTTAGGGGTCAAAGAGATCATCGTGTAGGTCAAGGTGATTCTCTGTGACTCATCCTCCCACCTGCAGACACCCACAAACTGCCCCGACTCATCCTCCCACCTGCAAACACCCACAAACTGCCCCGCCTCATCCTCCCACCTGCAAACAAACACCCACAAACTGCCCCGACTCATCCTCCCACCTGCAAACACCCACAAACTGCCCCGACTCATCCTCCCACCTGCAAACACCCACAAACTGCCCCGCCTCATCCTCCCACCTGCAAACACCCACCAACTGCCCCGACTCATCCTCCCACCTGCAAACAAACACCCACAAACTGCCCCGACTCATCCTCCCACCTGCAAACACCCACAAACTGCCCCGACTCATCCTCCCCCCTGCAAACACCCACAAACTGCCCCGACTCATCCTCCCACCTGCAGACACCCACAAACTGCCCCGACTCATCCTCCCACCTGCAAACAAACACCCACAAACTGCCCCGACTCATCCTCCCACCTGCAAACACCCACAAACTGCCCCGCCTCATCCTCCCACCTGCAAACACCCACCAACTGCCCCGACTCATCCTCCCACCTGCAAACAAACACCCACAAACTGCCCCGACTCATCCTCCCACCTGCAAACACCCACAAACTGCCCCGACTCATCCTCCCACCTGCAGACACCCACAAACTGCCCCGACTCATCCTCCCACCTGCAGACACCCACAAACTGCCCCGACTCATCCTCCCACCTGCAAACACCCACAAACTGCCCCGACTCATCCTCCCACCTGCAAACACCCACAAACTGCCCCGACTCATCCTCCCCCCTGCAAACACCCACAAACTGCCCCGACTCATCCTCCCACCTGCAAACACCCACAAACTGCCCCGCCTCATCCTCCCACCTGCAAACACCCACAAACTGCCCCGACTCATCCTCCCACCTGCAAACAAACACCCACAAACTGCCCCGCCTCATCCTCCCACCTGCAAACACCCACAAACTGCCCCGACTCATCCTCCTACCTGCAAACACCCACAAACTGCCCCGCCTCATCCTCCCACCTGCAAACACCCACAAACTGCCCCGCCTCATCCTCCCACCTGCAAACACCCACAAACTGCCCCGCCTCATCCTCCCACCTGCAAACACCCACAAACTGCCCCGACTCATCCTCCCACCTGCAAACACCCACAAACTGCCCCAACAGGCCCTGCCCTGTGCCTGCGGAAGGGGGGTGAATAAGGCCCGTTTCCAGGAGCCGGGTCCTCGGGGGCCTTCCCTCGGAGAGCCTGCTGGTGGGCTCTCCCCCCGTGGCTGCTTGCCTAGGGCATGGCATGGACTCGCACGCTGGCTCCGAGGGAGCGAGTGTCCGGATGACTGTGGATGCCGGCCATGGGCTGTGGGAGGGGCAGTGGTGTGTGTGTGTGTGTGTCTGGAAGCTTCAATAAGAAAGCAGCCACGTGTCAGCGCAAAGAGCACCCCGTACTCGGCACCAGGAGGCTGGGATGGACTCGGGGCTCAGCTCTGCTGCCCACGGACTTCAGGAGCACGTCAGGCCTCCCTACCTTTCTGAGGATGGGTGTGAGTTTCTGTAAGTGGGATGGGAGCACTTTCGCCAGGAGTCCCGGCGCCAGATGGCAGGATGGACCAGGTAGTGCTTGTGCAAAGGAAACCATTCCGGTGATGGGAGGGGCTTCCACTAGTTAAAGGCTGTCTTCAGAGCAACCACAAGAAAACCCCTTAATGAAAACGACAACTATTGGAGAATTGAGCACTTTCACAGGATGCTCAAAACAGGCCCCGCAGGGCGGGGACAATGCGGTCTCAGTGATGGTGCCTCTTACACAGAGAGGTTAAGGGACTGCCCCACGATCACACAGCAGTTCAGCTGATGTCCTAATTTTCCATTCAGGCTCTACCTTCTGGGGTCATTTTCAAGGTCTTTATTTTTTTTTAAGTTACCTCCTTCTTTAAGAGGTAGAATGACAGAAACAGTTCATTTGTGCTCAGGTCAAAGCCAGATCCGGAGAGGGTAACCCTCATTCTGCCATGGGTGTTACAGGCTGGACTTGTTGGAATTGAAGGGATACAGTGACTAAGATCTGAAACCGGGCTCTGGGGAGACCCGGGGTGCAGCCTGGTCCTTGGGGCCCGACTCTGCTCTATTCTTTTTGCAGAAGGGACAGAAGAGACGTCCTCCAAGGATGAAGAGAAAAGGGAGGATTCTAATGAGGTGGAGAAGAATGCTGAAGACATGGACAGAGCCGGGCCCCAGGCCTCCCCAGAACTTGGGCAGGGGTCCAAGGATGAGGAGGACAACCAGGTCCCAGGGGAGGAGGGGGTCGCCAACACCCATCCCCCAGCCAGCCTCCCCAGCCAGAAACACCCAGATCCTCCGGCCGAGGGGGACAGCGAGGGCCCCTCCCAGGATGTGGTGGACAGAGAGAAGGGCCAGGATGCGGAGCAAGGACAGCAGGCAAGGAGAGAAGAGGAGGACGACGACGACGATGAGGAGGCTGGAGAGAAGGTTCTCTCTGAAGGAGAAGGCCCCACCGAAGCAGCTGACCCCCACCCAAGCCTTGGCTACAAGGCGGTCCGGAGGGCCGAGAGTACGTATGATGTCTGAGACCTCGACAAACGTGTAGGAGAGCGGGGGACGGGTGTGTGTGTGTGCGGGGGGCTCATCCATAATCTCATTCTACCTCGTTATGTCCATTTTCCAGATGGGAAACTAAGGCTCAGAGAGGGTTAGTCATTTGTGCAAGGTCACACAGCTAATTTGTAGTAAAATCTGAAATTCCAACCCAGATTTGTCTGACTCCAAACCATGCATCTCCACTATTCCACACAGATCCCCTCCCCAACCCAGGAAGCTTGAGGGGCTTTGCAGGGTGGGTGGGTAGGCCTTGCAGGGGGAGTGGGTAGGCTTGGCAGGGGAGTGGGTAGGCCTTGCAGGGGGAGTGAGTAGGCTTGGCAGGGGGAGTAGGCAGGCTTTGCAGGGGGAGTGGGTAGGCTTGGCAGGGTGGGTGGGTAGGCATGGCAGGGGGAGTGGGTAGGGTTTGCAGGGGGAGTGGGTAGGCTTGGCAGGGTGGGTGGGTAGGCATGGCAGGGGGAGTGGGTAGGGTTTGCAGGGTGGGTGGGTAGGCATGGCAGGGGGAGTGGGTAGGGTTTGCAGGGTGGGTGGGTAGGCTTGGCAGGGTGGGTGGGTAGGGTTTGCAGGGTGGGTGGGTAGGCTTGGCAGGGTGGGTGGGTAGGCTTGGCAGGGTGGGTGGGTAGGCTTGGCAGGGTGGGTGGGTAGGGTTTGCAGGGTGGTGGGTAGGCTTGGCAGGGTGGGTGGGTAGGCATGGCAGGGGGAGTGGGTAGGGTTTGCAGGGGGAGTGGGTAGGCTTGGCAGGGTGGGTGGGTAGGCATGGCAGGGGGAGTGGGTAGGGTTTGCAGGGTGGGTGGGTAGGCTTGGCAGGGTGGGTGGGTAGGCATGGCAGGGGGAGTGGGTAGGGTTTGCAGGGTGGGTGGGTAGGCTTGGCAGGGTGGGTGGGTAGGGTTTGCAGGGTGGGTGGGTAGGCTTGGCAGGGTGGTGGGTAGGCTTGGCAGGGTGGGTGGGTAGGCTCTGGGGACAGAGGGACAGCATGACCAATGGGAACAGGCCTCTCTGGGACAGCTGTCCGCTTCAGTCAGGGTTTGAGAAAGACCTTGGCTCCCCATGGGCCTTGTCAAGGTCTTTCCTCCTGCCCCGCACGGTGCCCCCTGAGTCCGGGCTCCTGGGTGCTGGGGCTGAAGGAGAGGCAGGCTCCAGTCAGCCACCCCTCTGGGCTCTGAGAGGGTCTTGGGAAGCCTGGTGTGAAGACGGCTTTTCCCTCCACGGAGAATCCTGACAGGCTGAGCCAGCGCCCAGGATGGGGGCTGTGGTCAGCGGTGGCCACAGAGAGGCCCGGGGCGTGGCGGGGCCGGGGAAGGTGACGATCTCTCCCTCATCTCCTGCTCTTGTCCGCCGCCTGCTCCAGGTTGGTCCAAGGATGAAGCTGGAAAGCCTGGGGCTGAGGAAGCTCAGTCCCCCGAGGGGCAGGGGGACCGGGAGCGGTCCCGGCCCGAGGAGGAGACGGCAGGGGCCCCTCGGGGCCTCTTCCCGGGCGGGAAGAGCAGGGAGCCGGAGCCGGAGGATGAGCGGCTCTCCACGGAGTGGGAGGACGCCAAGCGATGGAGCAAAATGGACCAGCTGGCCAAGGAGCTGACGGCGGAGAAACGGCTGGAGGGGGAGGACGAGGACGACCCCGACCGCTCCATGAAGCTCTCCTTCCGGCCCCGGGGCTATGGCTTCGGGGGCCCCGGGCCGCAGCTGCGTCGTGGCTGGAGGCCATCCTCCCAGGAGGACCCCGAGGGGGGCCTGCCCCCCCAGGCGCGCAGCTACCCGGAGGAGAAGAAGGAGGAGGAGGGCAGCGCCAACCGCAGACCGGAGGTTGGTACAGGGCGGGCCTCGGGGTGCGGGCCCCGCTGAGGGGGCTGCTGCCCACGGAGGGTTCCCGTCCCCTTGGAGTCCGGGACTGGAGAGGTGCGCAGACAGGGAGCCCGGAGACACCGCGGGGGCCCGGGTTCGAGGCCGGCTGGACGGGGCTGGAGGAAGGGCGTGCCAGGCAGGAAGGGAGGGAGCCCGGCTCACAGGGGCACCCAGCAAAGCTGGCAGACAGGCAGACAGGAGGCGGGAGGTGCTCAGGTCAGCGCCCGGGACGGAGGGGGTGAGGTGCTGAGCGCCATGCCCCGAACAGCCGGAGCCTCTGCGGGTGTGGACCTCGGGTGGAGAGAGCAGGGAACCAAACTAAGGAGGGCCACTTGCTGCCGAGGGGACCCAAGCCCAGGGCACCCTTGGGCCAGGAGCTGGGAGGGCATGAGAGGACGGGACACCGAGGGACAGGGGTGTCCTGGGAAGACCTGTGGTGATCCAGCCGGGCCTCTCGCCGACCCCAGGCAGCCCACGCACCCCCTCTGCTCCCAGGTCCAGGCCCTGCCTCTCACCCCTGAGGAGCAGAGGGGGAGGGGCAGGGCCAGTTGGACCTCCTGCTGGTGGTGAGGGGGAAGCAGGTGGTTCTGCCTCCTCCTGGCTGTGTGACCCTGGGCAGGTCACTCTCCTCTGAACCTCATGGGTTACCCCTTCCTGCTCACCTCATTATCCGATCAGAACCCAGGTGAGCTCGGAAACCTGGCCGTGCCCAGAGCTGCTCGAGAAGCTCAATGGGGCGCAGAGACGCAGCCCCACAGGAGGGGATGGGGCGGGAGCTGGGGTCCCTGGCAGGGCTGGCAACAGCCTTGGAGCTGGAGGAGGCCGTGGGGGGCGGCGGGTGTCAGTGGCTCAGGCCTCAGGGCCCAGGAGGGAATGGAGGCCTTAGGAGGCTGGGACTGTCCCTCCAGAGAGGATCTGGCCCCTTCCTCTGTCTCCGCCCCTCTCTCTGGTCTGGGACCAGGCCCTTGGAGCTGAGAGGACAGACAGAGGCTCTTTCTCGGTGGCCGGAGCCCCAGGAGGTGGCGGGGGCGGGGCTACAGGAAAGAGAAACTTGCTCCTCACCCCGGGCTGCTGGACCCAGAGCAAGGTTGGGCCCCTTTGACCACCCCCTTCCCCACACTCAGAAGCTGACAGGAGTGAGGGGCCCCGAGGCGCCTGCCAGCTCCCTTCCTCACAGGCAGAGGGAGCCCTGGGCTGCAGGAGGAGAAACGGGGACCCCTCCACCCAGCCCAAGGGTCTTCTTAGAAATGGCCCCCATCACAGAACTCATGCCCCAGTGGCTGCTCCCAGACGGAGGGCTCTGGGTTCCTGTTTTCGTGGCAACCACTGACGTCTGTTTCAGATGGGCCCTGGTGGGGCTGGCTGTGCTGGGAGGGGAGGGCCGGGAAGACCACCCCTCCCAAGTCAAGGCCAGGGGGGGGCCTTCCCTGACTCCCGCTCTGAGTTAGAGGGCACAGTCTCATGGGCATCAGACCCGGCTGTGGGGACCTGGAAGCTTCCTGAGGCAGGGGCACCCAGCCAGGCCACACAGAACGTGCCCTCGAACCACCCTGTCGACCCCCCTGATTGGGCTCAAGGACTGAGGCCCAGCCTAGGCAGGTGGGTGGGGCAGTTCCCACAGCCTTAGCCCCTGTCATGGGCCCCTGGCTGCTGAGGTGGGAGGCCTGGAGCAGACGGGACCCAGGCCTGGGCTCACCCCGGAGCCGTCGTCAGAGCCGAGGCCGAGGGGGAGGCGGGGCTGGAAGGAATCTGAGCCAGAGGCGGCGCCTTCCAAGCACCCACCTGGAGCCATTCGGGAGGCAGCAGGCTGGGTGGAGTGGTCCCCGTTTCTCCTCCTGCAGCCCAGGGCTCCCTCTGCCTGTGAAGGAGGGAGCTGGCAGGCGCT
Source organism: Cnephaeus nilssonii (assembly GCF_951640355.1). Classification (NCBI taxonomy): domain Eukaryota; kingdom Metazoa; phylum Chordata; class Mammalia; order Chiroptera; family Vespertilionidae; genus Cnephaeus; species Cnephaeus nilssonii. The sequence goes on along the minus strand of NC_137075.1, from coordinate 101,846,018 downwards.
TCGGGGCCCCTCACTCATTGGGGTGAGGGCCCCCCTTTCCCCGCATTCTTGCACAGTCCTCCTCAGAGCAGCCTTGTCCAGTGGCATCACTGTCCGCATGGTACACAGAGGCCTCCGAGGCTCAGAGGCAAAGCCACATGACCGAGGCCACACGGCTAGCCACGCCACCCGTCTGCTGGCGGCACACTCCAGCATGCCGGCACGGCCAGCCGGTCCCTGCATAACCCTCGGCGTTCTCCCCCAGGACCAGGAGCTGGAGAGCCTGTCAGCCATCGAGGCGGAGCTGGAGAAGGTGGCCCAGCAGCTGCAGGCGCTGCGGCGGGGGTGAGGCCGGCTGGCCCCTCCGGCCAGGGCCCCGAGGCGCCCCGTGGTCCTGGCCGGCCGACCTGTGCGCTGCTCCCGGCAGCCCAGCCCGCCCGCGCCCAGGCCACCCTGCTGCCCCTGCTCCTTCCACCTGCTCCGACCCCCGTGCGCCCCTCTGCAGGGCAGACCCCCACGACTCTAAACGATGATCCTTTCTCTGAACACGGGAAGCTTTCTACAAGTTTTCCTTCCACATCAGAGCCATTGGGCACAACTGCAATAACCTCTGACCTTTCGGGGAAGGTTGAGCATTCCTGACTGTAATACACCCTGTACACAACTTAAAAAGGAAAATAAATCTGCGCTGGGCTCTCCTGTTTCTTTGAACCTGCCCCCTCGTGACTCAGAGGGGTGGCGTGGGCGGGATTCCGCAAAGGGACCAGGGGAGGTCCCGTTCCCCGGGGCGACTCCTTTCTGGGCAGCTTCTCAGCCGTGGGATCGAGGGCGAAGGGCTGCCCCAGTTTCCCATCTTCTGTGTCACCGAGTGCTGGCATCTGCCTCCAAGTGCGTGGGGATTAAATCACACATGCAAAGGGACCCCGGTTCCTTCCGCTCCCCCACTTCCCAGCCACACCTGAGCTGGGCCCCCCAAAGGCGGGGTCAGTGAGGGACACAGCCTCAGCTCTCCGTGGTGCCACCAGGCCACAGGCGCCCTCGGCCTGCGCGCCATCCCCGGCCGGGCACGTGCACAGCAATCGGGCGTCTGAAGTTCTTGCACATTTAACGGCTCACGAGGGCTCCGCCTCAGCTTTGAGAATGAGGAAACTGAGGCTCACAGGGTGAAAGGGCTCATCAAGGCCACGGGCAGGGGTGATGCCCAAAACATTTCACCGTGGGGCGCAGGGTCACACGTAAGAACGGATCGGGCGGGTGCGCGGGACCGGTGTGGACCCGCTGAGCGTCAGGGCTGTCCGGTCGCTCGGCAGACATCTGAAGCGGCCCCCGTGGGCCCGGCAGCCCTGAGCTCGCAGGTGGACGGACAAGCCCTGACCTCACGGAGCCGCTGCCCCGAGAGGTGGGGTTTGGCGGCAGACGGGAGTTGGAGTCCCCGGCCCAGCGAGGGCGCTCCGGCGAGCGTTCCGGCTCTCTCGGAGCCTTGGTTTCCTCGTCCACCGAGCGGGGTTAGCAGATCCTGGCGGGGATTCGAGAGGCCCAGGCAGACGGGTCAGGAAACCAGGGTGACGCCAACACGAGGCACTGGAGGGGCGGGCAGTCTGGGCCTCGCGTGGAGCGGGCGAGGGTTTCACTAGTCAGCCAGGTATCGGACACCCACTCCCCAGACTAGGTGGCAAACGAGGGAACTCGTCCCTGAAGTAACCCCTCCCAGACGGGCCACCTGCGGGCCATAACCCCAATCCCACGGGCAAACGCGCCACAGAGCCGGGGACCAAGGTGCTCTGGGCTGGCACAGAAGCCGTGCTTTTGTATGTGGTGGACCTGTCCATGGAAGCGTCATGTGCACAGATGTGCAGTCGGTCAAAGCCAGCTTGGGGCTCTGGGAAACGCTGCTTGGGAACAGGGCTGAGGCACGTGGCATTTGTCACAAAGCACAGGTGTCAGCACCAAAGCCAGGGCTGCCAGCCTGGTGAGACCCTGCCTGCTGCACAAGCCTTTCCAGAGAGAAGCTGCGGGGGTCTGCCCTCCCCCCACCCCCCATGGCCCTGGGAATAGGGGCCCGGGCCCCCCCCCCCCCAGCCCTGGGAGAAGGGGTCTGCCCTCCCCCGCCCCACGGCCCTGGGAGAAGGGGCCTGGGCCCCCCCCCAAAGCCCTGGGAGAAGGGGTCTGCCCTCTCCCCCCAGCCCTGGGAGAAGGGGTCCACCCTCTCCCCCCCGCAACAGCCCTGGGAGAAGGGGTCCGCCCTCCCCCCCAACAGCCCTGGGAGAAGGGGTCTGCCCTCTCCCCCCCCCAGCCCTGGGAGAAGGGGTCCGCCCTCCCCCCCCAACAGCCCTGGGAGAAGGGGTCTGCCCTCTCCCGCCCCCAGCCCTGGGAGAAGGGGTCCGCCCCACACACACACAGCCCTGGGAGAAGGGGTCCGCCCCCCCCACAGCCCTGGGAGAAGGGGTCCGCCCTCCCCCCCCACAGCCCTGGGAGAAGGGGTCCGCCCTCCCCCCCCCCAGCCCTGGGAGAAGGGGTCCGCCCTCCCCCCCCCCAGCCCTGGGAGAAGGGGTCCGCCCTCCCCCCCCCCAGCCCTGGGAGAAGGGGTCTGCCCTCCCCCAACAGCCCTGGGAGAAGGGGTCCGCCCTCCCCCCCCCAGCCCTGGGAGAAGGGGTCTGTCCTCCCCCCCCCCCAGCCCTGGGAGAAGGGGTCCGCCCTCCCCCCCCCAGCCCTGGGAGAAGGGGTCCGCCCTCCCCCCCCCCCAGCCCTGGGAGAAGGGGTCCGCCCTCCCCCCACAGCCCTGGGAGAAAGGGTCCGCCCTCCCCCCCCAGCCCTGGGAGAAGGGGTCCGCCCTCCCCCCCCAGCCCTGGGAGAAGGGGTCCGCCCTCCCCCCCCAGCCCTGGGAGAAAGGGTCCGCGTCCCCCGCCACCACCCCCACCCCCACCCCGGCCCTGGGAGAAGGGCTCCGGCTGCCAGGTCAGGGCCAACTCTGGAAGGAAAGGGAGATGAGACCACTCTGGAAAAGGCCCTTCGTGGTCAGGACGAGGGCCCAGGAGGTAGTGTCAGTCAGTTCCCTCTGAACAGTCTGTTTAGGGGCGTCCCTACATCTGAAGGCCACATCCCCTCGGGCTCGGGTTGGGCAGATGTAAGTGGGATAAGAGCATGGCCAGGCTGCCGGAGGAGGCACTTCTCTGCCTCGGGGTGAGCCATGGTGGGGAGCCAGCTCCCAGCTCAAGGTCTCTGCAGCTCAGGGCCCTTGCGCCGTGACCTGTGACCCGAGAAGGGAGCGGGCTGCCAGGACCTCACCGGGTGAAGGCCCCGTTTCTAGGGGACGGAGGAGAGAGCAGATGCCAAGCCCAGTGAAGCCACTCTATGGCACTCGTGGCAGCGGCCAGTGTGAGTGCCCAAGCTGAGGGCCCGCCTTCCAGGCGAGGACAGATAGCAGCCGCTTCCCCAGCTGGCTGAAGACCACAGCCTCCTGCCGGCCCTTCAGCCCCCCCAAAGCCCAGGCTCCGGAGCGGAGGACAGCTCTCCCAAGGTTCCCTCCGTGAAGGCAGGGACGCCAGCTGGGCCTGCCTTCTGCAGCTGACGCCGCTGGCTCCGGGCTCAGCCCCACCCACAGGCGCTGCCAGCCCGTCACCTGCTGCTGCCGTCGGCGAGGACCCCCCTCTCGGAGACTCCTCTGGGTTCCTGGGGGGACAGACACCGGTGCCTGCCTCCGATGGGGCACATCATTACATAATCAACATCCCCAAGGACTGGCCCAGGGCACAGGCCTCCCACGTGACCCTCTGACCCACCCCAAGGCCTCAGCCCCATGCGGTGGAGGCCAGTGACAAGGAGGCCCAAGGGGAAAGCTGCTCTATGACGGTGTCAGTGTGCACCCCGCTGACATGGGGGGTGCTCATCACTCCCCAGCCCCTCCCCTCCACTGTGCTCCCTGACATGGCCCCCAAAACCCTTCCAGAGACGGCTGCCGCTGGCCGCACGGTGGTCCTCAGCCCCGGGGAGAGGACTGCACATGCGTGGGTGCAGCTGGGCCCCTCCCCACCCCCTGGCCGCCCCCTCGGTTTCCACTCCCGGAAAAAGCAATGACCGTGCTCGCCACCCGCAGGAGGCGAGTGGAAAACGCCGAGTCACCAGAAAGCAGTGACTTGACACCTGGGGCCTGGGTGCTAACAGGCGTGACACTGAGGGTGACATCCATCACACAGGCACCGAGATGGCCAGGGTCACACCGCAGGCCCCACCTGCTCTGGAGGCAAAGTGGGATTAGAATTTTATTCAAAAAGTAAAGCCGTTTTATTAAGACTCGGGGATGACAAACTTTTAGCAACATCGTGTACACACATGCACAGTGCAGTTTGATTTCAGTAGTTTATTCTGGAGACAAAGCAGTGCAAGAGGCGGCCACGCATCCCGCTCCCCAGGGCTCGGGCAGCCAGGAAGTGACGCACAGACGTTGTAATTGGGGTTCCACACTCAGTCGTGTAAACGCGGTTAGTCAGCAGGCCCGTGTCCAGGACAGCGGGCAGTTCTGAAGGCAGCCACCCCCACCCCAGGCCGAGGGGGGCAGCCCCTGCTCCCCGCTGAGCCAGGCGCCCAGCTCAGCAGCCTCCGGCCATCCTCCCGGCCTTGCAGGCCAGCCAGGCCTTTCCCTCCTTCTCAAAGTCAGCTGGTACCTAAGACCAAGCATGCTCGGCGGGTCCTGGCATCTCTCCGAGCTCACGGTCCTGGGACAGACACCACCTCCTCTGAGGAGGGGCTGCCAGCGTGGGCCTTGGGATGCGACAACCAGCGGGCGGCCTGTGTGCCGCCCCAGGGCTGGGTGGCTAGCTGGGGAGGGTACTGTTTTCTCGCCTCTGACTGCTCCCTACCCACCTCCTCCCCGCTGGCTGGCTCAGTGCTTGGGGCTGCAGTGAGTACAGGAGGGGATGGGCCTGCGGGGTAGGGGTGGGGCGGGCGGCTCCTCCTGCCTGGGAGGGGGACCCCACATTGCCTCGAGGCCAAGGGGAGGTCCGTCCAGGTCCACTTCTCGGGAAAGCAGGTGCATCGCAGGACCTGGGGCGTCAAGCCCGCCCTTTAGAGCTCTGGTCTCCACGGAGGCCTGGCGACTCAGAATGATTTGCCCAAAGTCATGGCACAAATCCTTGGCACAGGCTGGGTCAGCCTGGGGGACCCAACCAGGCAGTCTGCTCCAGGGTCCGACGAGCAGCGCTTGGTGAAGGAAGAGGCCCCTGAGGGCTGTGGGCAGGTGGTGAGGGGCGGAGGGGCTCCAGGGAACTGGACGTGAGGGAGGCAGCGCATCCAGGGCCTGGCCTCCCCGGGGAAGCTTCCTTCCCCTTCCCTCCGGGAGAAGGAAGCAAGCGGCCACAGCCCAGACCCAGCATGGAGCCCCCCAGAAGCGGCAGCTGCGGCCTCTTGCCTCTGGGGCTCATGCTTCTGGGAAGGGCAGCTGCACAGCTTGTGGGGTTTTGGGCCCGCTCCTCTCAAAGCTGGGAGGAGGCCGGCCTGGGGGTGGGGCTTGGAGGGGAGTGAAGGGGAACCGTCCATCCGCTCCGTTCAGCGCCCGCAGCCTAAGCAGGGGTGGCCCCCTGCAGGCCCCAGCCTGGTCCGCAGCAGCCATTGAGACCAAGACACGGAAGTGCACACACACTCGCACACACACAGCAATCGCACATGTGCACACACCCCTCCACTCAGACCTAGTGTTGAAGCACATGCGTGTGAACTGGGTGAAGATCTGCACAGCAGGAGTCAGGCAGGGTCCTCTTCCGGGAGCTGGACCACCAGGCTCTTCCACCCCCGCCCCTCACTTAGTGACACCAGAAAACAAGGTAAAAATGGGGGAAATCAGACCGCTGGGAATTCTGAGGAGGATGTCAGTCACCACTGGGGCTGCTGGTCCAGTGGCTGCTCGTGGCCCACGCCGCCCTCTGGGTCCCGCGCTCCGTGGCTACTGGGAGGAGGCCTTGGTGGCCAGGGAGGCCACGCAGTGCTGCTGGAAGCTGGGCGACACGGCGGCGGTGCAGCCCAGTCTCTGGTGCGGCAGCTTGGCGGTGCTGCCGGCGCCCACGCCACCCGCGTCATCCTCCGTGGTCCAGGGCGGGTCCTGGCCCATCATGCTGCTGCAGCAGCCGGGGCTGGCGCTGCACGTCCGCTCGCCCGTCAGGCTGTCCGCCTGCTCCGCCAGGAGCCTGCTGTGCCTCAGCGGGGCCGTGTCCCCGGCGGCTGCGCTCTGGCCCTGCAGGATCGTGGCGATGTGGTTCAGGAGGTCTGTGAAGAACTCGCTCACGCCCTCGTAGCCTGGGGTGGGAGAGACGGACAGCACCAGGCTTAGCCAGCTGGCGCCGGAGGCGGCTGCGGCCCGAGGGGAGAGAAGGCTCAGAGGATAAGGCTGCTGGAAGTGACACAGCCGGACTCAAAGCTGAGTGCGCGTGGCTCCAAAGGGCTGGTCCCTGAATGTGCTGCCCCCGCGTGTGAGAAGCCGAGGACAAACACTCCCCACGCTGTCCCTCTCGGGCACAGCTTCACAGGCTCCTTAATCAGGTGGCCTGGCCGAGGCCCACTCCTCCTCACGTTCTGAACCATTAACCCCCCTTCCCGCCGCGTGGCCGGCCTCAGCCTCCTCCCGCGTGAGCTGAGAACTCGGGAAGATTCCTGTGGGCACGACCGAGGGGGCTGGAAGGTGGGCGATGCCTGATCCATAGCAGCTGCTCCCAAAACTGAGTCCTCATCCCCCAAATACCTGCGGGGTACTGCATGTGCCCATGCCCCGAGCATCACAGCCGGGGGGCAGACGGAGCACCCCCGTGAGGCCACACACGGGCTCCAGCTTCCCTAACGGAGTGCGGCCCAGGGTCCTGATCAGAAACTGCTGGGCCTGCACTGCCCACCGCAGAAGCGAATGCACATGTCAGCACAGGAGTCCTTGGGAGCCGCGCAGAATGAGAATCTAGGGCGAGGATTTTGCTGACTCCCTGAAAACTACTTCAAAAGACATGCCACCTGGGGTGGGTGCCCCCACCTTCCTAAGCCAATTTGGCAGGACAAGAACCAGGCAAAGGGCTGCAAGAACGAGGGTGAGGACATGAAGTGTGCCCCTGAAGGCCAGTGTGCCCGCTTCAGAGGGGCGGGCACTGCCCACACCTGCCCCACGCACTGCGCCCACCACCACGGTTCGAACACGGTTCAGGAAGGCAGGGTGCATGGACCTCACACCAAGGCCTGCCCCGTGCTGAAGGGCGGGCAGCCTCATCTGCTCACTCGTGTTGGTGCCCACAGTGAGAGTCACAATGGGTGAAGTAGCTGCACACACAGTGCTTCCATGCACACACGTGCCCTCGCCTCATCGTCACAGCTCGCCGCCCCACGTCACAGATGAAGAGGAGTCAAGTAATTGGCCCCAGAGGCACGAAGAGCTGCCCAGACGGACATGGGACTGGTCATGAGGGTGGAGGTGGTGATGGCGGCCACGGCTCACAGAGCACCGGCCTCCGAGTGACAGCCAGGATCTGAAGCAGGCCCTTGGGCCCACCTGTGCCGTGAATCCCGTGTGGTGCTGGGCACCCCGCCCCAGGGCTGGGGCTTCTTTCAGCCTGGGCTGGGGGAGAAGGGCAGGCGGCCCCAGGCCCCTGGGGAGCCACCAGCAGGCGTGCCCAGGCTTCTAGGGGAGAGACACAGCGTGGGACGGGCTGGAGCCACGTCAGGATGCACCAGGGGACAAGCCGTTCCCTCAGCAACTGCTCTGCTGCCCTGGTGAGGCCTGGAGGCCCCGGGCGGGGTGTGTACTTGCTGGTGGGGGACGGAGGCCTGAGGGTGGACAGGAGGCCGTGCAGGCCGCTCTGGGCCCACAGCTCTCCAACTGAGAGGTGAACCAGCCGGGGGCACCAGCTCAGGCCAGGCTCCTCCGTCTCTGCGAGGTGGGAACACCCCGCGGTGCAGAGGGAGCACCGAGACTGCCCCGCTGGGTGGCTGTCCCATCGGACTGCAGGCAGAGCCAGGATGGAGCAGCCGGCGCGAGAGGCAGGACGCCTGTGGTCAGGAGCGCAGGCCCATCCCGGCTCTGCCACTGGGTAGCGGTGACTTTGGACAAGCCATCCAGCCCTCAGCCTCCCCATCACCACCGGTCAGCCGAGCAAAGCTCCCAGGGCTGCCTGGCGTGGCGGGTGCTGATGCCACCCACTGCTACAACTTCCTGGAGCCCAGCACGCAGCCCTCACCCATGGCCTGATGCCCTGTGTGCCCTCCCTGTGCATGAGGGCTTCCTTGCACCCTGAAAACGCCCCCCAAACAGTGGTGGTGTCTCCCACTGAGCCCCTCGCGGAGGCGAGACCACGAGGGCCCAGCGTGTGCTCCCCCGCTCGGGGCTCCAGCAGACAGCAGGGAGCACGTGCAGCCACAGGGAGCACAGCGGCTCCGGGAAGGGTAAGGAGCACAGCCCTGCCCCAACTAGGCATGATCTGGGACAGCTTCTCTCTGGGCGGCTCAGTGCCCTGCGGAGACCTGTGGGGGTTCCCTCCAGCGTCCTTTCAGCTCTCCGTCTCCACGGGACCCAGGGTTCGGCTAAGGCTTGGCCAATAGCAGCTAATGCTGAAGGTGAGGGTCAGGGTCAGGAGAGGAGGCGAGAGAACACGTGTTTGCGGGCCCATCATGCACCTGGCTGGATGTCCGGACCCGACCTTCACTCTCCCCACAACCTGCAGCCCCATTGGCAGGGGGACTGAGGCCCAGCGGGGCTGCATTTACCCCAGGCTCCGCCAACAGAGGATGGAGCCTGCCCCGTCACCTGCCCGGGGACCCAGCCCCTGCCGCTCACCTGGGAAGGCATTGATGTCGATGACAGCGTGCTGCCCTGTCTGGTTGTTGATGATGATGTCGATCCCGAAGAGAGACACGCCCAGTGCTTGCCGCAGGGCCCGGGACAGCTCTCGGATGACCTCGTCACTCGGCCGCTCGAACACACCCTCGATCTTGTCCAGCTGCCAACACACCACACACACACACACACACACACACACACACACACACACGAGTCAGGCCATAAGTGGGGAGGCGCGAAGCCACACCACAGAGACCCTCAGACAAGGGGGTAGGACAGACCAGCACCGGGACTGGCCATTTCCTAAGTCCTTTAAAAAAATGCTTTTATTGATTTTAGAGAGAGAAGAAGGGAGAAAGATAGATAGAAACACTGACAAGAGAGAAACATCGATTGGCTGCCTTCTGCACGCCCTCCACCCACCGGGGATCAAGCCCATAACCCGGGCCTGTGCCCTGACTGAGAATCAGACGTGGCCTCTCTGTGCCTCAGTGGCTCATCTGCGAAACAGGACCAATGAGGCTCCCACCCCGACTGCTGGAGCAACCCTGAGGAACTATGTGGCAGGGACAGACATGCCTGCGGGGAGGGGGACAGCGCCGTGTCACCTCACGTCAGTCAGAGCAGGGCTCCCGGGAGGTGCCCTACTTGCTGGAGTCCCAGGGCTGTGGGCTCAGGGGCCAAAGGGGCACTGACCCATCAGAAATAAAAGTGAAGCTGGGTCAAAAGTTAAACAAGGAATTACCTATGACCCAGCAATTCCACTCCTAGGTGTGTACCCCAAAGAGCGAAAAGTGGGTATCTGCATGCTGATGCTCACAGCGGCATGATTCACAAGAGCCAAAGGTAGAAACAACCGAAATGTCCATCAACGGATGGTAAACAGACTGTCACCCACACACGGCGTGTTCCTCAGCCACCCATGCTACAGCGCGGCGGATGGGAAGCAGCAGGCCGAGTGAGAAAGCCAGCACAGGGCACATACTGCACGGCTCCCTTAACCTGGAGGGTCCAGGAGGGGTGGATCCGCAGAGACAAACAGCAGATGAGTGGTTGCCAGGGCTGGGGCTCGGGGGGTGGGGGTGTGGGGTGCCAGGGAGGGACTGCAATGGGGCGGGGCTTCCTTTGCAGGTGATGAAAACATTTGGAACTAGAAAGAGGGGGTGACTGCGCACCACGGTAAACGTACTCCCAAGTCACTGACTGTTCACTTTAAAAAAAGTGAGGCTGGGTCCGGAGGGCTGCGGGCAGCCCTGGGCACCAAGGACAAAGGGCCGCTGTCCCAGCACAGGAAGCTGCGTGGTGGGCGGGAACTTCTGACCCGTGCGAGCAGGGACCCCTCAGTGGGCAGGGGCCCTCAGTGGGCAGGGACCCCTCACGTGGGCAGTGTCTGTGCTCCTAGGTGAGCCCCCCCCCCGCCCCCCGCCTCTGCACGAAAGGCAGCCACCCCCCATACCCAGACCTCTCTCTTGGCATCTTATGGGGAACACACTTCCCAAGGAGCTGTGATGGCACTCACCACTGCGCCCCGCCCGCCTCCTGGCCACTCGGCCCCGCGGCAGCTTGCCCCTGGTCCTGCCTGCTGTGTGCTGAGCCTCAGGGACCCTCTGGGCCTTGTTTTCTACCCGGTCAGCGGGGTAGCACAGACACCTCGCTGTGGAACAGTGGTGAGGATCCAAAGCTAATGTTCAAGGCTCACAGCGCAGGCCTGGCAGCGACGGCCCTGGCTGCTGCATTAGCACGCAGCCTCGTGACCCGCTGTTTACACAGCCTCTCTCAGCGGTCAGGAATCTCAGACACCCTCCCGGAGCCCTCCAGTATCTGAACCCAAAGAGCCGCCTAGACGAGATCAAGGCATGGCAGTCCTGCCCGTGGCACAAACAGAATGGAGACGATGATGCTCTGGACATGAGGCAGTGATGGAGGAGGGAGGGAGCCGTGTGCGTGTGGACCGCCATCACAGCTGCACTGCCTGGCACTTCCTAGGAGTGCCTGAATCCCACCACCACCTGCGGGGCAGGAGGGAGAAACTGAGGCTCAGAGAGGCACAGTGACTCTCCTGGGGCCTCACAGCTGGGATGTTGTGGAGCCTGGTCTGACCCCAGGCAGCCTAGTCAGTGTCCGCACTCTTAACCGATACCCTATCCTGGTGTTTGGGGTCTGCACGCTGGGTGTGGGAGCTGGGGCATCAGCTGTGGATGGAGCGGGCTTCAAGGCCAGGCAGGGCTCCCTGCAGGAGACAGTGAAGGGGATGGAGGCCCCGGGTGGGCAGGAGGAGGGTGGGGCATGTCTGGGGTGCAGCTCTCGGTCCCGGCCAGCCTGCAGGTGTGAGGAGACTCGTGTCCTAAATGGAAAGAGGACAGCTGACTGCATTTCCCTTCAGTCCCAGGAGTTCCTGAACAGCAGCCATGAGCTGGGCGGGGAGGAGACAACGCAGACCCTACGGGGACAGAGGCGGCCCCAGAAGTGCCCCTGGGCGGACTCTCCATCTCCCCCTTCACAGACCGAGACAGGTGAGTGGGAGACGGGATTGTCCAAGGTCACTTGGGTGGGTCACTCTGCGTGGGGCCCTCTGGCATCAGCTACAGCCGCAGCGGCCAATGTCCCGCGCGGTGCAAGGGACAGGCAGGGACAGTGACTGCGGAAGCCTGTGGAATGCCGGCTTCCCTCTGCCAGCCCGAGCAATCCTGACAGCTTCGCGGGAACTGGGCTCGCCTAACGTGTCTGAGCTGAGGAGACCAGACGCCCCCACCCTCTTTAAACCCTTTCTTGTGCAGTTTATTTCCATCTCCTAATGCACACAGCCAGGCCCAGGAGGCACTGGGCATTCCCGGCTGTTCCCGGAGCTTCCCTGACTGAGAAACGCCCTCACCATTCTGAAGAGCGCTGGGTTCCCTCCAGGCCCTGTCCACACCTGTGGGCGGCCCACCCTCAGCACACAGCTGGCTCCTCAAGGGAACCGGAAACCAGAGATGGACAGGTGGCCGGCCGGGAGGAGGTGGCAGGGTGGAACAGAAGGGAGTGGGGTCCAGGCAGGGCCTTTCTGGAGCTCGTTGGTGAGGCCAGAGGACAGGGAAGGGGACACGGGCAAATCCTCCCCAAACAGGAGGACGGCCGGTCGGGGAGCAGGAGACCCAGCAGAGGGTGCTTCATGGCCCCCAGGGAGTAACAAGTCCCCGACTCCTGGAGACCAGCTCCGGGATGAGACTGCCTGGGATCAAGGCCCTGCCCGTCCTGCCCCGGGGGCTGCTCCAGGCCTGGCTGCGATGCCCCAGGGCATCCAGGAGGGAGCCTGACACAGCAACACTGACCAGCAGCCCTGAGCTCACCACCACCGAGAAGCAGCCAGCACCCACAGAAGTGACAGCGGGCTCTTAACACGCCCGGGATACACGCAGACAAGGAAAGAGAAAGGAGATGGCGTTGCCTCTCGCCCCTTCTTTTAAATCAGTAAAAGCAGGGTATCAAGCTCCTCCTGACGGGGGAAGAGCTGGAAAAGCCCCCCTGGCCTGACCTGGTGGTGAGCGGGCCTGGGCACGCAGGTCGTCAGCACGAAGGTCTCTGGAGCCCCTCGTCCCGGGCAGCCGGGAAGGCCCCTCTGACCCTGCCCACGGGCGAGCTCGACCCTGGGCCCCGCACCCAGGAGCACACCCGCCCCAGGCTCCCACCAGCCACCGGAGCGGCAGGGACATACCTCCGTCAGGACCGATGACGACTCCGGCTTGGACACGTTGTGGCTGTTGAAGAAGATGGACTTGCGGTCTGAAAAAGCGAACACACGGAGAAGCCAGTTAGCAGCTCAAAGCGGGGATGGCGACGCCACCGCCTAACACCAGGGGGCAGCACCGCCCCAGCCACGAGTGACGGTGGCCGCATCAGCTTTCAGGCTCGGTGTCCAGCAGCAGCCACCTGACGCCCCAGTGAGCTGGGCACCCCCACCCCAAGGAGACACTACACCACGGATGGACAGATGCCCGCTCAGGGCTCCTGTTTCAAATTTCCTTCGCATAGAAAAATGACTGGCTGAATGAGCCCCACAGGGTAAGGTCTGGTTCTCTCCAGCACCTGAAGGTTTGCCCCATCCCCACACCGTGTCCTGTGGACACCGCATCAGGAATCCGGGTGTGTGGCTCCGTGGGCAGGAAAAGACACACACCCGCCTATCAAAGGCCGGGATGAAGCGGCCGGGAATGCCACTTCGCCCAGCCTCCCCGGCCCTCCCGGTGTCTGTCCTTGGCCTCCTTTCCCGGGAGCACCAGAGACACAGTGAGGCTGCACTTGGCACGGGATGCTGACAACACAAAGGGTCCTGCTGTTTCCCCACTACTTAGGGGAAGTAGGAAATCAGACGGGGGCGTCTGTAGGTAACTCCCAAGAAGGCACAGAGTCACCTGCCTGGCTCTGGAAGCTGGCATGGCCCCTTGAAATGCCCTCCACCTCCTTCCGCCCCGTTCCCCGACCCATGCCCACCTCCACTGCACCTCATGTCCCTCAATCCCACGGGGCACCTAGACAGGCAGGCCGATCCCAAGAATAATGGGAGCGACGAGGCCGGTTTGTGTGTTCACCCCTGGGAGAGGAAACGAAGGTCGTCGGCCAGGCAGAAACGTGTTCTCGAGCACTTGGAAGAGTGGGCACCGAACGTAAGCATCGCAAACCACGAGCCTGGAGCCAGGTCCTGGAAAAGGCTGCCTATCACCCCCATGAGGCCCCATGCGGCCCCTGAACCAGGACAGGAAGGCTGAGCACCATCGTGTGCCAGGGCCCAGTCCGAGGGGCACCTGCTCTGGCTGCCAACAGCCCCCACCAGGGACTACGGCGATGCCACGATCATGCACGAGGAAGTGACGTGGGCGGAGGCCAAGCAGGCAGGCGCTGAGATGTACCTGGCGTCCTTCCTGCCAGCGAGGCACACAGGCCCCCTGCCGCCCAGGAGTGCCCGACAGTCCTCCCGCCGCTCCAACCAGAGCCGGTCCAGACCGGGGGCATGAGAGACGGTCCTGGGGAGGAGCCTGGGGAAAATAAACACCCGGCAGGACTCGTGCCAAGCAGCTCACCGACCTCTACTCCTAAGCACCGACAGCCAAGGGTGAGCCGTGGGGACAGAGCACCCCCGGGCCAGAGGCTGGAGCAGGGCTCGAGCTGCTGGGACGGGCACTCGGAACTTCAGCAGGCATGCCCACCTTCTCACCCTGCACCCAGCCTGGCCCAGCCCCACGGAGCTCGTTTGCTTAAAGAAAAGATACCCATTCCTCTAAAATGGCCCTGGCCAGGCCCTGGCACTCTGATGGCAGGAACACCCTGGATGTGGGGCCATCCACTCTCTGCTCCCGGACTGTCCTGGTGAAGGGCCGTCACCACCTCCCTGCAGGGGAGGGAGGCAATGAGAGGAATATCGGTGTTTTTGCCCCCAATTTATAGATGAGAACAGCAGGTTCAAAATAAGGAGAGTAAATGACAAGATTAGCCCCCAAATATCCTGTAACCAGTGGTGCAGCCATGAGCCACGGCCACTTTCTTCAGCCCCTTGTCTCCCTCTGGGGGAGGGGGTGGGGACGTCACAGAGCCGTGGATGGCGACCCAGGTCTGGTTCAGGTTCCCATACACTGGTCACCTCTGCAGGGGGACCTGCCCTGACCGCCCTGTCCAAGTGGCGCCCTTCACCCAGTGGTGTCCTGGGACCCACTTATCTGGTGCCTCAATTAATCCTTTTATTCTTTCTTCCCTCGTGTGCAGGAAAACCCAAGTCCGGGAAGGCAAGACGTGTGGCTGACTGCTGGATCCCTCAGAGGCTCTAGGTGAGGGACCAGCAAACCACAGGCTGCAGGCCACGCCTGGCCTGCCACCTGCATCTGTAAATAAAGTTTTATTGGAACACAGCGTGCCCATTCAGTTACATAGTGCCTGCAGTGCGGTCACGCTACAGTGGCAGCGTGAGATAACCATGATAGAGCTGGAAATATTTACTATCTGGCCTTCTGCAGAAAAACGCCCGCTGACCCTCTCAATGGGAAGTGGTACCATTCTTGTCTGTCTCCCCAAGCGAAAAAGGCCCCGGATGGAAGGCATAGTCAAGGCGCTGTGTCCGCAGAGGAAGCGCCCTCTGACCCTGGCAGGGGGTGGAGACAGGGAGCGGTCTCCCCAAGACTGGGACCCACAGGCAGAGAACAGAAGAGCTCCTGGTGGCTGGTACAGGCCAACGCCTCCCGCATAAGAACCTGACTTCAGTTTAAGTCTACGCAACTTGCCAGATGCCACTGGCTGTGGGACACACCGACTTCAGAGACATTAAAACGGAAACACCGAAGTGCACCGGAGAAGCCAAAGAGCACAGCTGTGGAGGGCAGGACAGCGTCCCCTCCGCCCCTGTCCTGGAAAAGCCTGCTCAAGTCGCCCCTAGCTCCCCACGCCACAGAGGAGGCCGGGGGGCCACCACACTGGGCAATGGGAACCAGAAGGGGGTGGGGTTGGAAAGAGCTAGAGCCCCAAGGCGCCTGTCAATCGGTCCAGCTTCAAGGGCCGCTGTCAGGTTGAGAACACGCGTGCAAAAAGAACAAAGCCCACGCCAGCTCCCTGGGCGGTGCCGAAGACAGCGACAGGGACTCGGCCCTGGGGTAGGTGGTGGGAAGACCCAATAGCATTTCTCCACCGGCTCGGTGTGTTATTTGCTCATTCACTCGGCCCCGGCCCGCATTTTATGGCAAACTAGCAACCTGGAAATGGCCACGTGGAGCCCACGCCCTGGACACGGGCCAGCGCTTTGCAACCAGCAGGGAAAGGGGGGACTTTCTGCGTGGAAAGGAAGGAAACTATGGTGAGTTTAAGAGATGGGGTGATTTTAAGAAAAAAGAAAGGAGACAACATAAGGTATGGCTATTCTTAATCTAATACATTTCCAAAGATTTAAAGCACATATTTTTTTGAAATGGGGATCTAAAAAAAAAAAAAAATCAGCCCCTTTTGACCCACAATTGATAAGAATGCCTCTTGCACCCAGTCGGCATGGCTCAGCGGTTGAGCATCGACCTATGAACCAGGAAATCATGGTTCCAGGTCAGGGCACATGCCCAGGTTGTGGGCTCGATCCCTAGTGTGGGGTGTGCAGGAGGCAGCTGATCAATGATTCTCTCTCATCATTGATGTTTCTCTCTCTCTCTCTCTTCCTCTCTAAAATCAATAAAAATATGTTTTATATATATGTGTGTGTGTGTGTGTGTGTGTGTGTGTATATATATATGTATACACACACACACACACACACACACACACATATACATAATGCCGCTTGCAGGTGTACAGTCACACACAAAAGGACCCCTGCAGACATCTGTCCTCCACCCCCACGTCATCCAATCCCAGTGGGTGGGGGCTGGGACCAGGGTGAGGACGGGGATGCCCTGAACCCTGACAAGGGCCTCACGTCCTGGAGCCCAGCCTGGCTGGGAGGCCGCCTGCACTCGGGAGGACATTTCCAAAGTGTCTGCTCTGGGTGTGTAAAGGGGACGACGGCTGAGAGGACGACAAGAATGGCTGCACTTCACTCAGGAGAGCGGCCTGAGCGCCGGGGAGGACTGACAGGCAGCCCCAGCGAGGTCTCAGGAGGCCCGTCTGTCCGGGCAGATGGTAGCGCAGCTGGACATCCCCGCCAGTGGCGGGTTTCCCGTGCGGAGCCGAGTGCACAGAGCGCTTGGGCAAACCACGCCGGCAACCAACGTCCTCCGGAAAGCCACTCTCCACAGATGCTGCCACCATTCCAACAGGTTCTGGAACGTGCCTGGGGGATGCCTTCAGCCACTAGGACACTCATGGGAGCAGCCCCAACACAAGCAAATGCTTACCCTAGTGCCAGTCTGCGAAACGGCCACGGTCCCAGGCGGCAGGGGAGCAGCGGAGGCAAAGCTGGGCTTGTGGAGCCACCAGCCTCCCTGAGGGCTCCTCAGCTGCCCCCACGGACGGCAGCGGCCTGCAGACGCCATTGCCGTGTCCCCCGAAGGACACGTAGGACCGTCCCCCACTGATCCACAACAGCCACTGACTCGGTCCTCACCCGCGGGGCACAGTGAGGTGTCGTGCCCACCGCCTGCCCGAGGCCCGCAGCTGGGAGCCCGTGGCCCTGCGCGCTGACCTCTGACGGGGCACACGTTCGCCTCCCCAGTAACTTGGGTGTTTCCCCAGTTGGAAAAGGAGACGGGATAGGTAGTCAGTGGTCGGGCCCTCAAAACAGGAGGGGCCCCTCCCTCCTTCCCTTCCCTGAAGGGCCCGTCATCCGTTCCAGCATGTTCCTCCGGCGTCTCATGGCAGAGGGTCCCCAGCAAGCAACCTTGTGGGGGGCTTTTTGGAGTTTACAGTGGTTCGAATGGATGGGATGGGGTGTTCACTTCTTTTCCAAGATCTCTTCATTACGGCACACAATTTGTTCAACCTCCAGATATCGCTTCCCTTCCACAGACCACACAGGTGTCAGGGGTTAGTGCTCAACCGATGCTGTGTCCAAGCCGGGCCCTGAGCTCGGGGCAAGCTGAGAAGGCGTTAGGCTTGGTTACCTGACATGCCCGCGGAGAAGTTCTTGAGCGAGGGCCTCTGGACCACCGTGTAGGACTCGCCGACCACAAACACCTTGTACAGGACGGCGTTGTGGTTGATGAAGTTCTGGACCACGCAGGGCGGCTGGACGGCGCTCAGGCCCTCCTGGTTGAACACGATGGCCATCTGGGGAGACAGGCCCAGGGGCGTCAGCACACCACCCTCCCGCCTCAGGTGCACGTGCACCCCGCCCCTGCCACCGGCCCTGCCTACGGCCTGGGGACTCCGCAGGACTCTCAAGCCGGGTGAGTGGAGCGGGACTGGAGGAACACTGGGATCAATCCACTCCCGTGGGGTTTGGAAATCCCGCACACCGGGCTCGCCATGCGGGGCTGAGCGGGCTACACTGCGAACCCCCCTGTTCACGCTGCAGTCCAGGGAACGGGACCCCCGGCTATGTGCTACTCATGGCTTCCTGGGAGGACCCTCCACACAGCCCGGGGCACGGCCCAGGACACGGCCCGGGACGGAGAGGCAGAAACCGAAAGACTGTGGAACAGGAGTTGGGAGGCTGGGTCAAGGCCTGTGACGACGAGGGCTGCCTCTCACTGAGCACCGCGACAGGCCCCGTCCTGACCACGTGAGACGCCTGCGTTCACCGTGCGCCTCGGAGCTGGGCCCCTTACAGATGAGGAACCGCGGCCTTGAGCAGCTCAGGGGCTTGCTGGAATGTGACTGGGTCTGCCCGGCACGCAGCCTTGTCCTCTTACACACAGACGGGCACATGCTGCTCCCAGTCCCGACGGGAGGGTCTGCGAGGGGACTGGGGGAGGGAGGGCAGAGACCGCCAGAGAAACTGCCCTGCTCTGGCGGCCGCAGCTGACCCCTCAGCCCGCAGGCCCCAGAGGGGCCACCGATGCCGGAGGCTGCTGGGAGGGATAACAGCTGGACAGCTGCTGCCCCCACGCCACAGAGCCACCGATGTGCCTGGCCCAGCCGGATGGGGAAGGAGTAGAGACCCAGGTCCCGTGGGAGACAAAAGGCCCCGCGGTGACCGTCTCCTTAGCCTTCTGAGGCGAGAAGAGACGGTAAGAGGCCAGACGTGGGTTTGAGTCCCAGCGCCACGCTGCACAAGCACGCAGGGACTTGCCCAATCTGAGCCCCATTTCCTCACCTGTCTGGTAGCATCACCCCCAGGGGCAGGTTTGGGGGTAGGGGGAGCTTTGAGCGTTGGCTCAGTGGTTTAAAAACGAGTGAGGGATAGTCCAAACTGTGGCACAAACAGTGTGCTCGCCTCAGCTTAAAAACAACACAAAACCGAACAGTTCTGTGAGCACCAGCCAGGCGCAGAGTGCCCTCAGAGGTTGAGCTGACACAGTCAGGGGGTCCTCGCTGCACTCACACCCCAGGCACCCGATGAGGGGAGGAGCCTGCCCCACCGCCCCCAGGCTCCTGCTGTGGAGGGCACCCACTGGAGGGGGCCCCTCTGATGCTAAAGCCTCCCAGAAGCAGGCGGCCCGCAGCCCACACCAGCCCCTGGTGTCTCCTCCTCCGGGGAAGGGCGGGAGAGGAGCCCTCCCTGAAATAGCACACTGTGGGGTGGGCGGGGGCGGGGCTGCTGGGCTGAGGGGTGACACAGCCTCCCCAGAAGGCACTGCGTGTGCCTGAGGGTCTGTCTGAACCTCTGCCCCTCTGCGAGGACCAGCAGGTGTGTCAAACACGCCCTGTGCCGGGCCCATGCAGCGACGCCCTTATCCTCCACAGCCACCACCCGTTACTAGTGTGGGCCCGGCACTCAGACAGGCTGGCCCATCTGCCAAGCCACACAGCGCGGCCGCACACGGGGCCGGGGCCGGGGCCGGGGCCGGGCCAGCCTGGGTCTGTGCGAATGGCAGAGCCCCCTCCGCGCAGCTGGCTGTGCAGACGGGGCTGCTCCCGTCACCTATGACTGGTCCTCCTTCCATCCTGACGGCCCCGGCCCGCAGAGAGAGAGGACCACTGGGTGGTGGCAAGGGCCAGGTGGGAGCTGGCAGGCAGTGCTGGTGCCTGGCACAGAGCACACGGGCACGGAGCCCCGACCGGCCCACGAGGGCTCCCACCGTAGGAGGCAGCTGGCCTTTGCAGCAGGCCATCACTGCCTGCCCCCACGTTCTTCCCACGGCAGAGGTGCCCCTTGGCCTTGCAGCCCCCACCGCAGCATGTACCGCAGATGCCGACAAGGCGTGTTTACAGACAGGGCCCCATAAATACCCGCCAGGGATCAGGGCACAGCATAAATCTTCCACAGGGAGCACTGCGGTGGGACTGCCAGGGTCAGGCTCTCCCAAAGGGCCTGCTCTGTGGCTTGAACGTCTACCGCCCCTGAGGGTGTACAGTGCCGGGGGCGTGGAGGGCCAAAGGCCACGTCCCAGGTGTGGCTCCCAAGGGTAGTGAGGGCAGCAAAGACCCCACGGAGCCCCTGCCGGCTGTCTGCTCCTCCTGCCCCAAAGGGCCTCCTCACTTGCCTCCCACCACCCCTCACTGCTGTCTGACCAGCGACTGTCGCCCACTCTGGGTCAGCTCCCATCCTCAGCATCCTCCCCAGGCACCGAGGTGGGGTTGGGAATGACTGCTGGGTGAACAAGGAACGGATGAGAGGGAGCAGTACGGTGCCCTCCCCTCCTCCCCTGCCCTTTCTAAACTAGCAGGACGGCCAATCCTTGTCGGCAGTGAGGGGATCTTTTCTGTCTGCAGCCCGAGGAGGGGCCCAGCCCGGTGCCTGGCACAGAGCAGGCACCAGGAAGTGGTGACACCGATGGGCCAAAGCCAAGGACAGGTCAGGTGGGTGTGAGAGCTGCTGCAGGGGCTCAAGCGGTGTCTTGCACAGCCATCCGGGCCTTGGGGACAAGGACAGGCACGCGGGGAGGCTGCAGACAGACCACAGAGCCACCAGAGCAGGCCGGGGAGGAGCAGGGGTGGATGGAGCGGACTCAGCGGGGCCCAGAGACTGTCAGGTGGTCAAACTTTCCACTCACCTCGTGGGAGTTGGTGCCGTGAGCCACTCTGGTTTTGCAAACTGTGGGTGGAGGGTGGGGAGAGAGAAGCAGAGGAGTCAGCAAGGTCATCCATCCATCCATCTGCAAAGCCCAGCCTGGCAGCTACGGGGGAAACTCAAAACTCCCGCAGCCCCCGGGGAAGGGCGGGTGGGACAGGGGCCACACGCTGACTCAACAGTGGCCAGCACTGCACTCGGGGGATCTGGACCGATGCTGCCCGAGGACCCATTTCCCCAGTGCGTGCGGGAGCGGGACCCCAGGCCATGCCCCCCCTGGCAGCCAAGGCCTTTACTCCCCCCCTGCCCCCTCCACACACACACAGTGCAAAGCCAGGGGGCCCCGCCCGCCCTCCCAGCGGAGCCGGGTGGTACACACTGAATGGGAAGGTCAGGCCGTTCTTCTCCAGGAGCCGCATGGTGTCGTCCCCGCACAGGCTCGTGAGCTCCATGAAGGGCGGCGAGCAGATCCTGTCATCTGCGGGCAGAGGAAAGGCCGTCAGCACCTCCAGGGACAGATGCACCTCCCTGGGGCTACCTCCATACCCCGCTCCCCTGATCTGATGCCCCAAACTCCGCAGTCATGTGTGAACACACACACACACACTCACACAGAACAGCATACTTTTAAGTTACACCTCCTGATAACATTTCTGTAATTATAAAGCCAACATATAACTGTACAACCTGAAGACCAAAGGAGAGTAAAAACCACTCCTTCCTCCCACCTCCTCAGCCTTAATCTGGGCGCAAGGACGTTAACACTCATACAGCTTTCCAACAGGACGCTGTCGCGCAACCCGGATGTTCACCCCACACACCAGAACGCTTTCGGGCTCACTAGAGACTTTCCCCGCCACACGCGGTATCAGCTTAACAATGACCGCAGGATCGAGGCTGCGCACTGAGCTCTTAGCGCATGTCTCCCGCTGTAAGCCGTGCATCACTGAAGTCTGCAAAATAACCCGAGGAGGAAACCGGGGCCGGGAGGTTAAAGGGCGTGCCCGCGGCTGCACAGCCTTCCTTCTGTGGCGAGGCCAGCCCTGCCCTCTCACCACCTAACCAAAGGTGGACACCAAAACAGCTCCCGACCCATCCAGTCAGCCTCGCCTGTTCGTCTTGCTTCCTCACTCCCCTCAAGCACCCCCACTCTCCTCTCCAGCCCCCACCCAGCCCTGCCCCCTTCCCAGACCTTCCTTCTCACCTGGGACACCTGGGCTCGCCTTGGGGGAAGCCAGTCCTGAGCTCGGGCAGAGGCTGAAAGGAACCCATGACCCTCGGCCTGCCTCCTCCCGACTCCGGACCGCAGACTGATGTTTGCTGCTGGAGCCGCTTTCTGGCTACTTGCATCAAAATCATCCTGACGTGTCCGTGAAATCACAACTAGAAACGACTACTGCTCCTGTTTTGGCCTCAACAACCGTTCGCAACAAAAGAATGTGCTGGGACTCAACTAACCCTTAGGAGCTAGAGATACAGTGATGAACACAGGTGCCCGCCCGCGTGCAGCTCACAGATGATGCACATCCTGATTTACTGACAGGTCAAACGGACAGCAAGATGGCACTGGCAAGAAACACAAAGCGCGAAACGGGGTGGGGGTGTGGGCCAGTGCGTCGCTGAGCAGACACAGAGGGTGAGGGTGAACAGTCCTGTGTGGGGACAGGCACATCCCCGGGGTGTGGGGCTGAGCGGACAGAGGGTGAGGGTGAACAGTCCTGCGTGGGGGCAGGCACATCCCCGGGGTGTGGGGCTGAGCGGACAGAGGGTGAGGGTGAACAGGCCTGTGTGGGGGCAGGCACATCCCCGGGGTGTGGGGCTGAGCGGACACAGAGGGTGAGGGTGAACAGGCCTGTGTGGGGACAGGCACATCCCCGGGGTGTGGGGCTGAGCGGACAGAGGGTGAGGGTGAACAGGCCTGTGTGGGGGCAGGCACATCCCCGGGGTGTGGGGCTGAGCGGACACAGAGGGTGAGGGTGAACAGGCCTGTGTGGGGACAGGCACATCCCCGGGGTGTGGGGCTGAGCGGACACAGAGGGTGAGGGTGAACAGGCCTGCGTGGGGGCAGGCACATCCCCGGGGTGTGGGGCTGAGCGGACAGAGGGTGAGGGTGAACAGTCCTGCGTGGGGACAGGCACATCCCCGGGGTGTGGGGCTGAGCGGACAGAGGGTGAGGGTGAACAGGCCTGTGTGGGGGCAGGCACATCCCCGGGGTGTGGGGCTGAGCGGACACAGAGGGTGAGGGTGAACAGGCCTGCGTGGGGGCAGGCACATCCCCGGGGTGTGGGGCTGAGCGGACACAGAGGGTGAGGGTGAACAGGCCTGTGTGGGGGCAGGCACATCCCCGGGGTGTGGGGCTGAGCGGACAGAGGGTGAGGGTGAACAGGCCTGTGTGGGGGCAGGCACATCCCCGGGGTGTGGGGCTGAGCAGACACAGAGGGTGAGGGTGAACAGGCCTGCGTGGGGACAGGCACATCCCCGGGGTGTGGGGCTGAGCGGACAGAGGGTGAGGGTGAACAGTCCTGCGTGGGGACAGGCACATCCCCGGGGTGTGGGGCTGAGCGGACAGAGGGTGAGGGTGAACAGGCCTGTGTGGGGACAGGCACATCCCCGGGGTGTGGGGCTGAGCGGACACAGAGGGTGAGGGTGAACAGTCCTGTGTGGGGGCAGGCACATCCCCGGGGTGTGGGGCTGAGCGGACAGAGGGTGAGGGAACGGCCTGCGTGGGGACAGGCACATCCCCGGGGTGTGGGGCTGAGCGGACAGAGGGTGAGGGTGAACAGGCCTGTGTGGGGACAGGCACATCCCCGGGGTGTGGGGCTGAGCGGACACAGAGGGTGAGGGTGAACAGGCCTGTGTGGGGGCAGGCACATCCCCGGGGTGTGGGGCTGAGCGGACAGAGGGTGAGGGAACGGCCTGCGTGGGGGCAGGCGCATCCCCCGCAGAGGGACAGCCCACACAAAGGCCCGCTGACGGACATGCTGCTGTCTGATGCACAGCCTGGACCAGCCCGCGATGAGGACG
Organism: Cnephaeus nilssonii; assembly: GCF_951640355.1. Taxonomy (NCBI): domain Eukaryota; kingdom Metazoa; phylum Chordata; class Mammalia; order Chiroptera; family Vespertilionidae; genus Cnephaeus; species Cnephaeus nilssonii. The sequence continues at coordinate 101,822,661 of NC_137075.1, read as the reverse complement.
GTCACGCAGTCAGATTGGGGACCGAGGGCGCCTGGCTGAGTGGGAGGCGGTGAAGGAACCAGTGAAGCCAGCACCTTGGGGGCAGGAGACACGCCAGCCCGGCCCACGTGACGAACTGTGGCGGCTCAACCCTGGGAAACTCACCGCCGCCAGCAGCTCCTGGCCCAAATAGAGGCAGAAGAGACGGCGGCACTGGGAGCCCGGAGCTATTTCTGGTTTCCCGAAAAAGGCTGCTGGTGCTTATTTATCTGCCGTCTGTATTTCTGGATGGGAGCGGGAAAGAGGCTTTTTTTGGTGAGATGGTGGGCTGTGTTCTGTTCAGAGCTGAAACTTCAGCCCCTGGGAAACTGAAACACGTCCATCTTCCCTCTCCACCACCAGAGAGGGCGAAGCTGGAGGCCCTGGAGATGGGCAAGTTCCAACCGCGTCCATGAGCCCAGAGGGGAAGAGGACAGTTCAAGGTCACACACAAGCTGCTGGCAGGCCCAGGGAGAGGACCAGGAGTCCCGAGTCACACACCACAGCCCTGTGCACGCTGTCAGTGGCCACACTCACCTGCCTGCTATGGGACTAGCAAGAAGCCACAGTCGAGGACAAGCAGGTGGATGCCGAGGACAGAAGGGTGGGGGAGGGCAGATGGCGCTGGAACGTGTAGCTCTGAAGCCCGACTCTGAACCTGGGCTCACTCCTCATGAGCTGTGAGCTTCGGAAATGACTGAACTCTGCGGGGCTTCGCTCTCCCGTCTGTAACCAGGAGCCATGCCTCCCTAGTACCTAACAGGCACCCAGCAGGGCGGGCACTATTTCTGGTATCACGCTGGGTAAGGCCAGCTGGAGTCACCCACAGGAGATGCTGGGTCGTGACCACCGGTCCGTGTTCAGCATCCCGGGGTGTGTCGCTGCCAACCTCACCCTCACTGGCCTTCTCCGTGCCCAGCACGGTGCCAGGCCTACGCCCCTCACAGGCTCTGCCTGTGGCTGTGAAGGGAGCCTCCGTGGGGCACCCGACCCACATGCCTGACCTAGCCTGCCGCACGCCCTCATGCCCGTCTGCCATCCCTCCCGCTCCCCTGAGGCCTGCCCCGCCCAGGGTATTCCGTTGGAAAATGGCACGGCAGTCGCCCCCATCCCCTCCGCCTGGCCTCACTTCTCCAAAGAACGTTCCCCGGCACAAGCGTCCCGTGTCTGCTCTGCCAGGACTGCGGCTGAACGTTCCTTTTTCATTGCTCGTACTGGACGCTGCCATCACCGCTTTCCCATGACTCTGCATATCCTGTCACCCGACTGGCGACATGTCCTCTGCTCAGACATTCACATTTGTGCCAATTTTCTCCCCCCACAGACAGGACTCCGATGCGCATCTCTCAGGCACAAGGCCCTGTGCTGGGGATAAATCATTTCCACAGACCAGGCTCCCAGGGGTGGGTTTGGGAGTCCGTGGGAGTCGACGTTTCTATGGTTCTTGCCACACAGTGTCGTGTTGTTTCCCAAAAGGACCGAGTGCTTAGCTGGTGCACCAGCAATGAAGGGCCTTGACCACGGGTCCCCAGCCTGTTCCCACCTGCAGCAATGAGGGCCATAGCTGTGTGAGGGAGGATGGCGGCGACACGAATGACCCCATCCGGCAAGAAGGTCACTCTGCCAGCGGGCCCCCCAGCAGAGTGAGCCGAGGCAGGAAGACACCGAGGCTGCCCGGGGGGGGGGGGGGGGGGGGGCTGGGGGCCAGGCACATGCGTGACACCGTGAGCTAAGGCCCTGCACTTGGGCTCAGGACCACCATGCAATTAATTCCAGCAGCTTCCAGGCCACCCGGGTGGCTGTGCAGGTCTTGGGCTCCTGACGAGTAGAACAGGGGTCCTAATAGGCCAGCCCTGTCCACCTGCTGGAGCTGAGTGAGAATCAGGGATGAGGAGGAAGTGACGCAGAGTCTGCAAAATGCCGGTGAAGAAGCCAGCCCCGCCCTGGGGTGTGGGCACGGGCCTGGTGCTGCCATCCGCTCACGCTCTCCTCGCAAGGGGAGGGGAGGCTCCGGGTCCAGGTGCCACCACAAGCCAGGCAGAGGCAAGGGGCCCTTTGCCACCCCCAGCTCCCAGCAAGGGGAGAACAGAGACAAGGGCCGGGCAGAGCATGTGGCTCAGATTTCTAGCCAGCAGACGGACTCCCAACCCCAGGAGAGCTGGGATGGGGTGGCAGCAGCCCCAGCCTGGCACTAGGGTGTGCGGCTCAGAGGGCAGACTTCTGACTGCGTCCAGGGAGGGCTCCGCGGGAGGAGGCGACATCCCAGAGAGCCTTGCTGGAGGGGCAAGTTTCAACCCATTCAAACCCTCCGCCTGCGCCAGAGCTGCCGCACACGTGGCGCCCTCCTTCCAGGCAGAGTGTAGGCTCGTGAAGCAGGGACCACGTTCACGGTGAATCCCCAACAGATGGGTGGATGAGCTAAGACCAGGGCTCCCACCTCCTGGCCCCGGGCACCCAGACGCTGCCTCTCAGAGCTGGGCGGGGGCTGGCTTTCCTGGGCTACTCCCTGTTCCCCAGGCCCATGTTGTACGGCAGGAAACAGCCTCTGCAGGAGGGCGAGGAGGCCCATTGTGTCACTGAGTGGGGCCGGGGCAGCAGGACTCAGGTTCTCTCCATCTCAGAGGTGGGGAAGTCAAGTGCCCTGACTCGCAGGCCTGAGCCTGTGCACATGCTGGTCGCTCAGGGCCTGAGGACCCCGCCTGTGGTCAGGGGGCCTCCTCTGAGCACCCCCTGCCCGCACATCCAGGAGGCCCCTCCCGCTGGGCTTGCCCAGGCCTACGCCCCTCACCTCAGTGACTAATAATGGGCCCCCTCGCACAGACTGGGCCCCAGGAGGTCCTGCAGGGACTTGGGCTGCCGAGGTGTGAATCGCAGCTCCACCTCCTAGCAGCTGCGTGACCCTGGCCACAGCACTTCCCCTGCCTCCGTGGACAACAGTAGCTACTTCATGGGGTTGCCCCCTCCCACATCTGGAAAATGCACTTTTAAATTATGAAGCAGTTCCTAAATACAGCTCCACCCGGGGTCTGGGCAGCTCCGGGGCAGGGGCAGGGGCAGGGGCAGGACAGGCGCTGTGGCCCAGCACTGGGGCTTCTCCCAGCCGCCACCAAACGTTCCTCCGTTTAAGCAAACAATTCCCCAGCCCCCCATCACAGCAACCACAACCCTCAGCCCCACCAGCTTCTCCCCCACAAACCACCAGATTCCTGGCGTCGTGCCCCCCCCCCCCCCCCCCCCCACACACACACACACCAAACCCAAGTGGCACACGGCTGCTGGATCCTGGGCCCTCTTTCTAAAGCGCCCGCCTCTGTAATGAGGCTCTGGAACTGTCGCTGGCCGCTGAGTGACAGCTTTCCCAGACCTCTGCCACCTGACCCTGCTCACCTTCCTGCTACGGGCTGCACTATAGTCCCCCAAATTCGCATGCTGAAGCCCCGAACCCAGTCCCTCACACTGTGACTGTATTTGGAGGCGGGGCCTTTTAAAGTGGCGATTAAGTTAACATGAGGCTTCAGGGCAGACCCTAATCCAATCTGACTGGGATCCTTATGAGAGGAGATTAGGACACACACACACACAGAGGGCGAAGGTGAGAAGGCACAGGGAGGGGACAGCCACCTACCAGTCAAGGAGGCTTTAGAAGAAACAAGCTTTGCCTCGACTTTGACCTTGACCTTCTTAACGTCTATTGTTTAAGCCACCAGCCCGTGGAGCTTTGCCATGGCAGCCCGATCAGATGAATACACTTCCCAGCTCCTCTCAGAATGCAGAGCCCAAGGTCACTCCCAGCCACACCCTGGCCCCGTGGAGTGCTCCCCTCTCCATCCTTCCCCTCCATCCCCTGCACACACCTCCGGGGCTCCCCTCCTCCATGGCAACAACCCACTCACCCCAGCATCCTAAAGCTCTCGCAAGTTCCTGAGAACAGCTGTCTTATAATAATGCCCGCCTCCTACCATGGCCCCTGACCAGGCCTCTCCTACCAGCAGTCTCGTGTGTTCTAGTACAAACGTCTTTCTCGCACGCCACTCACTACCTGGTTTGATGGCTCAGCTCTTGTACCTATTAAATTTCCACATTTTGGTTCTGAGTCAGCAACCAGACAGTACATTCCTTGGGGTCAATACTGGGCCTTACCCCTGGCCCAGCACTGCTCAGAGGAGGCAGGCGTCAGCAAGAACCATCTCTCGGACAAGCGTGCATGTGTGGGATGAAGTGAGAGAGAAATAAAAGTGGGCTGCAAGCACTGGCAAGCGAAGGAGGGGGGAAGCATGGAGTGGGCAGGGCTAACCAGCAAGGGAAAGAAAGGGGGCCTGCAACTCCCCAACCTGCCACTGTGTGGCGCTGTTGGCCTGGCACAGCCCTGATAACTGTGGTCACAGACTTGAATGGACAAAGCCCGAAAGCCTGGCCCATCAACCTGCAGGCTCCAGCGATCATGACTCGGTGCCCAATTGTTCAAAGTCACCTTCCCGCTGCTGTTACACTGTTAGGGGCAGAAGCCACATGCTCTTGAATTCTAAACAGGAAAAGACATCCGTGTATTCCGGGTGAACCAAGTTCCAGCCTGACAGAAGCTTTGAAAACAACCCCAATGGCTTTTTGGCTCACAATGATGGCAGCCTCCCAGTAATTCAGAATAATCAAGTACAGCTGGGAAAGCAGCCACAGGCCGGGGCCAGGAAGGACCTGTATGACAGGCCCACGGAGGAGAGGAAACACAGTTGGGCCTGAGACCGCGGAGGGCATCCCTGTCCTCACCACAATGACCTGCTCCCACTGTCCGGTGTCATGTCCCCCCCACGGGCCTGGCCAGGAAGGGCCCCAGCACCCCATCACAGCAACCACACGCGAGGCCCCAAGTGATACCCCCCCTCTCCTGGGACACCCTCACTGCCCAGGACTCACCTCCCCCCCCCCGCCCCCCGCCCGCTTCCTCCAGATTCGTCAGAATATCTGCTCTTAGTATTGATTCCCCCAGTTACACGTAGAAATTGTCCCTTGCTCCGTCCCCACATCCCCTAATACCCACTTCCACATTCTGCGTTCCTTTACAGTAGGAGACTCATCTCCCCGCAGCCCAGGGGCCCTGCAGGCCAGGTGCTGAATTGGGGGGAGGGGGAATCTTCGGGCTTTAAAAGGTGAAAACAATTGGACGACAGGTCGTATGTATCTTCATGCCCATTCAAAGCCCCAGATGAGAAATACAAGAAAAGTTCCAGCCTCGCAGCCAGCATGCCCTGGGGAGCCTGACTCATGGAAACCACGTGGAAATGGGCCAGGGCTCTGGGTCAGGCCCAGGAGAAGCAGAGCCCCCCTCCTACTCTTTCTCCCCGCTCCCCGCTCCTCGTGGCTGTGGGCATGCGCCGCGGTGGACTAAGTGCCTGGATTCTAAGCCCAGGCCCACTGCCCCACCCTGACTGCTTGCCTCTCTGTGCCCCAAGGCCCATCTCTGTAACATGGGGATAAAAGGCTCACCCACCACCCAGGTTGCCGTGCGTCCCTGCATGCTGGCCGCGTGTGCGGTTGCACGATGAGCACTGAGCAAGGCTGTGCTGCTGTTAGAGTTGGGTCTGCTCCCCTATTCACTGGGGTCCAATCAGCATCCAGGATGTGGAGCCTACAACGGGGCCGGCGCTCTCAGGAGCTGGGATTGTCTCGCGTCAGAAGCCCTCTGTGGGGTAAGGAGAGAAGGTCCTACCTGGCATCACAGCACTGAGGCGCTCAGACAGAGACCAACAAGGTGGTCCACGGGGAACTGGGCTCTGAAAGGCAGCTCGGGGGAAGCTGGATTTACAGGTGGGGCTGGGGCTGCCCATCCATGGAGGAATCTGAGGCCTAGGAAGTTAAGTTCTTCTTCAAGGTCAAAAGCAGGATGTGGCAGAGCGGGCGTCCCGGGCAGGCAGCCTGCTCCAGAGCCATGCCCTCCCCCATGCCCTTCATCACTTCTCCCCACCCTCCTAGTCCCCTGGAGACTCTGGGCCTGGAAGGGGTTAGGGACGGTTCTGTTCCTGCCTCAGAGCCCAGGAGACAAGGCCACCGAGCTGGCTGTGTGTCCCCGGCACAGGGGGCCAGAGCCTTTGGGCTGCCGGGGTCTGTGTGGCCTTGAGAAAGTGCCTTCTCCTCTTGGTACCTTAGTTTCCTGATCTGTAAAATGGGAGGAAGAGCAGTCCTGCCAGTAAGGATCAAATGAGTTAATATACGAAACACAATAGGAACCGGCACGGAGCAGGTACCAGCTGGCAGATTCCACAGTTCCCTCTATCACCATCGTCACTGGTGTCATTACTTGAGGGTCCACTCTTTTTAAAAGTCCAGGAGCACCTTAGAGAGCCTAGCTGCTCTGTATGGAGACAGGAGCAGAGTGCTTTTTCCTACCCAGAGACAACGCTCTTTACAACAAGCTTCGGAGGGAGAGCGAGCCTGCTCGTCCGTCCATCTGCCGGGGCCTCTCTTACTCACTGGCAGGGGGCATGACTTTGAGGCGCACCCTGTGCTTGGAATACAAAGTTGGATCTGAGCGGCTGGTCCCCGGCAGGGCCACAGAACCGGAGCTGGCAATGAGGGGTGAGCAAAAATGACAGGGACAAGCCGGCCTGACAGTGTGAGTGGCCTGGGTCTGAGCTCTGAGGCACAGGGTGAGAACTCCACAGCAGTCTCTTCCAAAAGCTCAAGAGGAGGGGTAGGGGAGAGGAGGGACTGGGGGGGGGGGGGGGCTCCAGACACCCAAAGTGGCAGTGGGACCGGTGAGAGGGGGAGAGGGGGAGAGGGCCTGGCCCCAGCCCTGCGCCCAGCACCAGCAGGGCTCTCGCAGAGGGTACCGCTCCGTTCCTGCTGCTAACCTGCTCCCTTACCTGCCTGGCCTTGGCCTCCTGAACCTTCCTCCCTTCACACCTCCACTGCTGAGCCGGAATCCTTGCTGCTGAAGCCTGGAGCCCGGCCGCCTGGAGGCTTACTAACGCTAGGAGACTACAAGCCCCACCTCGGCCTTTCTCGGTGCCCATGGAGGCATCCGCTCACCAGAGCCCACAGCACTGCCCTGCTCCGCCAGCTGGCTATGCGCACACGGCTGTGGCGTGTACTGTGTTTCCTTCTCCTTTCCTCACCCTTTGCCCACCCTAAACACAATGCCTGTCACCAACGCCTGACAACGCCAGCCCTCCAGTATCTCTGGGCTGTCCCCTCTGCTCCTGCCCACTGCCACCCGCTCACCCCACCAGGCCCTCAGCATCTCTCCCCCAGCTCGGCAGCAGCCTCCTGCCTCCAACCACGGGCTACGTCCACACTGCATCGGAGGGCCGCTGGGACGCGGCGGGTGACCCCTCCGGCAGCACACACAGTCCGTTTCTCCCGACCACCCTGCTCGCTCTCTGGAATGGCAGCCCCCCTTTCTCCTGCCAGGCCCAGTTTCAGACCCACTTCAAGCATCACTCCTCAGCAGCTTGTTGCCACAGATGGCCAGGGACCCCACCTTCCCTGACCCCAGCCCATCACCCCACCTGCCACAGGTCAGCTCCTCGTGCGTCTGCTTCTCCTGTATTGGATTCTTGAAAACACCCTTCCTCTGTTTGCACACTTACTGAACAACTACTATGTTCCAGGCCACTCTGGGGTCTCAAGGTCCCCAAAGACACACTGCCTGTCCTTAAGGCCTTCAGTTGGGTAGGAAGAGAGAAGTGAGAGAACATAACACACAGTGGGATTGCTGCTGTGACCGAGGGCAGCAGGGGTCTATGGGAACAGAGAGGGAGGGCACTGAGGCCCATGCAGGGAAGGAAGGATGCAGCAAGGAGGGCTACCTGGAGGAGGTCGCCAGAGCCAAATCCCGAAGCTAGAAATAGTGAGGGTGTTCCAGAAGAGGGAACCAAGGACAAAGATCAAAGGCCAAGAGGGGGCTGCCGAGAAGTCTAGCATGGCTGCAGCGAGGGGAGTGAGGGCCGATGTGGCAAGCGATGTCCCGGGGAGGGGGTGGGCAGGGGCCAAATGCACTGGCTACAGAGACAGAGAGACTTCATGTCAATTAAATTCAACTTAACTTAGACGTGTGCAAGAAAACTCTCCTGTGTGCTCAGGGTGACGGGCAGAACCCTAAAATGGCCCCCAGACTCTGTCCCCTGTTGTGCACGCCCCGTCATCACCCGCCTGACATTTCCTGGTCAGATATCGGCCTGGTCAGGGGCTGAGCAGTGTTCCTCCCGTCTGACCGGTTTCATCTCGAGGGGCCAGAGCGCTGCAGCGGGGCCAGACACGGCCCAGGTGGAGGCTCGGAGACTCCTGAGCCGGCTCCGGCCTGTGCAACGGCTGCTGGAAACGCGGATTAACTCCGCGGCAGCTGCTCCCAGTGATTTACGGCCCCTTCCGGACCCAGGCAGACACGGCTGGCCCCACTCAGCTCCGACTCCCACACAGCAGCCTTTTTCTTCCAAGGCATTTTTAAAATAGTATTTGAAGTGCTCCCTCTGGCAGCACATCTTTTAAACGCAGAGCAGAAAACGTGAGCCTGGCCCCAGCGCAAAGAAACGGTCCATATTCTGAAACAGGTAGACCATTTCCTTAACCCAAAAGGGGCTCTAACCAATCAATAAGAAAAACACCAAAAACCCAACAGAAAAATGGGCAAACGACACGAAAAGATTCACGCAGAGAAATGCAAACGGCTGATAATAAACACGGGCAGAGCTGCTCCGCGTGGCCAGTAGTGGAAGCAATGCGAGCTGAGCTAGGCGTCATTCCCTGGCAGGCAGGCGCAATTAGGAGTCAAGTTTGTTCAAACTCTCTGAAGAGCCATCGGGCAGATCTGCCAACCTGGGAAATGTTTATGATAGTCTTTGATGGAAAAATTCCACTTCTAGGGATTAATTCTAGAAGTATGCAAAGATCTATGTTTACTGCAGTTTATTTTCTTAAAAACCCAAATCGAGCTGGAATGACCTAACAAGCCCAATACAGCCGAGGGAGTTACGACGCGTTCACCCACATGCTGAAATATGCGGCCGACGAGAAGGGCAGGGCAGACCTGACCTCCATCATCTTTACGAGCTGACGTGGGAAGAAGCCAAGATATCTATTAAGTGAGAAAAAAACAAGTCTTATGAGAACATATGTAACGTGACACTGTTCCTATTTTTTGAAAAGCACAAATAGTATTTATTTGTGCAGGAGAAGGGTCTAGAAAGCTGGATTTCACACTGTTAGAACGCATCTGGGAAGCGAGGCTGAGGCTGAAGAGGTCTGAGTTCCAGGGAACAGGGCCCGGCCCGCTGACGGGGACTCCAGGTCGGATCGGTGCCTGTGCGCGCTGGAGGTGAGCACCCTGGGGGGCCTGCGGTCGGGCACTCCCGTGTGTGCTGGGTGAGCTGGCCCCTCCCAGAAGCCCTGCAGAAAGCTGGGCTCTATTCCACTGATTCTAAGACACGTTTTTTCTTCACTGCCCATCACTGAAGTTGAAATGTTTCATTATCGATGGCATGTCACAATGTAGCCAGCAGTTTTTCCCCAGGGCAGGGCTGGATTCAGACCCATAAGCCTCCTGATGTGGAGGAGGTACCTACCTGGGCTGGGCCCACAGCCGGTGCTCAACCTGCCCTGGTGTGGGGGCGGGGGGGTTTACTGTAGGGCCCTCCACCTTCACCTGCATGGGGGTCTCTGCCTGGGTGGCAGCTGGCAGCAACAGTTTCTCTCTGGGAGAGGAACCAGGAGCCAAGTGCCCACCCAAAGGCCCCACCTCCCCATCAGCTTAGGGGACCCATGCCTCTTCCATGACCACCTGCTCCAGGAGCTTGGCCTGGCCTGGTGCCCTGTCCTCCCTCACACCAGACCCCCTGATGGGGGGCAGTGTCTTCTCAGCTTTGCCAGGCATTCTAGGGGCCAACTCCTCAGAAACCCACGTGAGGTGTGAGGCATTTTCCTAGCGGCTGATCCAAAACTCCAGCCTCCTGCACAGAACCAGGGCTAGAAGCCAGCCCTGACCCAGGAACGCAGTCCGCGGGGGCATAACCCCATCCTGTTGGTCCTCCTCAACTCCAGCCCCCCACTACCCACCACCCCAAACCACGAGGACTGGGAGTCCCATCTAACTCCGAGCCGCACTGCTGCAGGGACTGGACCCGGACCTTCCCGCACCTCCCCTCGGTGGGCTGACAGCCTGCTCAGACGGCAGTCACTGCCCGGCCACTCAAGGTGGCTGAGACGTGAGCCAGGCCTGTAAGCACCACAGCCCTGCTCTGTCCCACTCCACATGTGCGGCTGCTCTCAACAACCAGGCAGGATTTCTGTTCCCTCCGCAACACAGGGCAGAGCTGCTGGTGGACACCAAGGGCCTTCTCTGGGCAGTGCCACTGCCTGGACACCAGAGGGCGCCCGGGAGCCGTGCAAGCTGCCCATGTGGAAGGCTCTGGAGGCTCTGGGGATCCCTGGCCCTCAGGCAGAAGAACCCCCACTGTATCTACTATATCCAAGGCCTTGGTCACTCGCCTCCTCTCCCCCGCTGGGCTCATGGAGGAAGCAGTACCCACGAGGACTGGGAGTCCCATTCAGGAACACTGGCTAAGAGCACAGTCAGAGGTGTGGGTTCGAATCCCAGCTCTGCCCCCTAGTAGCTCTGTGGCCTCAACCAACATAAGCTCAATGCACTCCAGTGTCCTCACCACTATGGGGTACAGAAGCTCATAGGTCATGGTGATAATTCAGTCAGCTGATCCATGTAAGGTGATTCTCACCGTGCCTGCCTGTGCGCTGACCACACAGGCTCAGAGGAAAGGTGACCTGCACAGCCACACAACGCAGAGGACATGGGGACCTGAGCTCAGGCCTCGACTCCAAGCCCCCTCCCCACCCGCACCCAATGGCCATCTGTCACCTCCAGAGCACACGTGTGGGAGGCTCGGGAAAAGGAGACCAGGAAAGTGACCCTTAGCCTGCAGCTGCCATCAGCTTGCAAGAGCCTCTGGACCCCTTTGCCCTGTGGTCTGAGGCAGGTCCCCAGCGGCTGCCCCAGGACCAAGGGGACAAACTTGTATCATCCAATCACAACCCAGGTGCTTTCTCACAGGAGCTGGCGACAGCCTGGCCCAGAATCGCTGGGCATGGGGTGGCAGAGCCCATCTCAAAGTCACAGGCCTGAAAGGCAGAGCGGTGTCATTGAGAAAAAGACCTGTGACGGTGGGCACGGGGCCGAACGTGCCCTCCTCTCCGCAGGCAGGTTCCTTTCTGGGAGGCTCCCGCCCTTGGTGTGAATTGGTCCAGGTTCAGTGCCATCTGTGCCTCTGGCTAAGGGGTGTGGGTGCAGAAGCAGTGGGCTACGAGGGAAACCCATGGTCCAGGCGCTCTGGGGTGAGTCACTCTGCGCCCACTGACCTCTTTGGAGAAGGACTTACTGCTGAGGTCACAGGCTGGGGCCACGCCCCCCGGCCCGCAGCAGGGAAAAGGGTCATTCTAGGTCACTCAACCCCAGGCAGGAATCCATTTTAGCATTTTAGCTGGGCACATAGCTGCCCAGAATAAAGACCACTTTCCCCACTGTCTTGTAGCTCAGGGTGTGACTTATGTTCTGGCCAGCGGTGTGTGAACGGAGCATCGTGTTGTAACTTCCAGACCTTTCCTAAAGGTAGCCAGGGCTGCTTCCCTTTGCTTCCTTGTTCCTAGCCCCCCTCCTCCTCACCCCCACGTCTAAATCATGTGATGGCTGAGTTTAAGCACCACCTTGGACCAGGAGGGCCACACCACCACGAGCTGGAAGAAGCCTCAGTCCTTGCTGTCCCACACAGAACCAACTGGGTGACCTTCCTCTGGGCTCGTACATGAGACCAAACGGGGGAGGGGGCTGGGGGGTGGGCGGGGGTAGTCTGAGACTGTCAGGTCTGACTTAGAGAAAGGACCCTGCTTCCCCTCCAGACTCAGAATGAGAAGAGCTCAGGGAATGTAAAACAGACGGCACCGACCACCCGAGGCTGACAGGTCCTGACAGGTGCGGCTGGAGCTCGGGGCAGCAGGCCTCACCTGCCCCACAGCCGATGCTCTGCATGGAGAGAGCGGGCTGCTGAGCGTGGACCCCTGTGCTCTGCTGTTCCTCCTGGAACAGTCTCCCCTTGAGCCATGGCCCAGCGCCCACGGCCCGCCCCACTGCAGGGCCTCCCACCTGCCAGTCTTCTCTGCAGCTGCCCAAGCTCCCGAGGACAGGAGAGCGGGGCTGGAGGTCTCCGTGAAGCCCCTGCTCCCAACACAAAAGCAGTGTCACCCTGATTGCTGGAACCGTCTGAGGGATTTAAAAGGGTAATCATAGCTGTTTCCAGCGCACCTCAGGGCTGTGTCCCTCCAGGAATCTCAGCAGTGGGGGGGGGGGGGGGGGGGGGGGAGGGGGAGGCAGGAGCGCCAGGGATGCGCTTCCAGAGAAGGTTCTCATCTGCAGAGGAGCTGGCCTCTGGGGGACGGGGTGGGGGGGGGGGGGGGGGCAGCAGCCTTCCCCATGAACAGCCCCGGGGGAGGGGGGAGTAGGGGGAGCCAGCGCCTCACCCATGAACAGCCCCGAGGCTGGGGTAGCGGGGGTGGGGGGGGGCAGGAAAAGGCTCTATAGGAAGTCTCAGCCTCGGACTGCCCTCCTGGAATAATACCAGCCGGGCTTGGCATGCACGATAAGGAAAACCCAGGGTGCAGCGGTCACGGCCCACCCACCCACACAGTTCCTGCTGGCCTCAGACCAAGGCCGTATTTAGGGTTCCTCCACCAGTTCTTGCTAGGCCTGGAGGCGGGGTGCCCCCAGCAGGCAGCTCCTGAGCTAAGGACATCCAGGTTTGAGGTTTCCTGGACCTAGCAGAGTGGGGTCTGATTCCACCCCTGGGCCTGTGGCTGGGTGAATGTCCCCCGCACAACAGGACACAGGGAATGGCCATTAGGACCTGTCTCCAGGCCATGTCTGCACCCATCTGTCTGAAATGTATCCTGGCCTTGGCTGGTGTGGCATAGTTGGTTGGAGCGTCGTCCGGTACACCAAAAGGTGGCGGGTTCCATCCCCAGTTGGGATGTGTACAGGAGGAAACTGATCAATGTTTCTCTCTCAAATTGATGTTTCTCTCTCTCTCCAAAACAAACGAACAAACCAATAAACATATCCTCAGGTGAGAATAATTTTAATTAAAAGAAAAGAATGTATTCTCACTCACCAGCTCACATGCCTTCAATGACTGTCCACGAATGAAGTCCCCCCCACCATCACACAAAACAACTTCAAGCCTCGACTCTGAGTCGATGGTCTGCAAGTCTCTCACAGGCACCCCACACTTCAGCTCTCTCCCCACTTTGCTCATATTCCTGCCCTGCCTGGGAGACCCAGGCTGTCACTCCTTCTGCACCTGCCGACCAGGGCGGCCCTGCATCATTGCACCCTGCGGTCCAGCCCCGACCCCTCCAACCCCCACTAGCCCCCTGCTCCCAAGTCTGTACATGCTCATACTCCAAGCCCAGGCTCACCTCTGACCCTCAGCCCCGATGTCTTCAAGATCCAATCCAGATGCCTTGCCCCCTTCCATCATAAGGGAGCAGCAACAGCAGCTGCCATTCCCGTGACCCCAATGGGCTGGTACCCATACTACCTGTCGTCAGACATCATCCCAGTTACCCCAACCCAGCAGCCCATGGATAAACCACTTGTTACCTACGTCTCACAGAAAACCAGCAGGGACCTGGCCAAGACCGCACAGCAGCAAAGTGCAAATTTGGGTCCAGCGTGGCTCAGTGGTTGAGCGTCGACCTGTGAGCCAGGAGGTCACAGTTTGATTCTCGGTCAGGGCACATGCCTGGGTTGCGGACTCAATCCCCAGTGTGGGGAGTGCAGGAGGCAGCCGATCAATGATTCTCTCATCAATGATGTTTCTATCTCTCTCTCCCTTCCTCTCCAAAATCAATTTAAAATATATTTTTTAAAAGCCCAGATTCAGATACAATCTATCTGTCCCCTCCAAAAGCGGGGAATGCCCCTTTTGCTCTGAGAAAGCCTCCTCCGAGGCGCCTCCCTAATTCCACCAGGACCAGAACCAGCACTCTTCGGATGGGCTTGTCGACTTGTCGAGGACACGAGCCATGGCTGCCAACCTGCCTCTCCTCCCACTCATTGGGACTTCTCACCTCTTCATACAATCTCCTGTCCCTCCACACACAGTCCATGTCCAACACACACACCTCGCGGGAAGGGATGGATTTTCTTTCCAGAACCAACATTCACCCAAAACATCACTCTAGCTCTTCCTTCCCACCTGGGACGCTGGTCGGACGCAGGAAAGGAACACGAGACAAGGGAAGTTGACATCGTCACTGACCTCTCGAGCCCCAAGGAGGAAAGGGTGCTGGTGTGCCCACTTGCCCCCACCCCCTGGAAGTCAGCTCCACGATCTACCCCACCTGATGAATGCCAGGCGCCCAGGGAGTCAGGCCTCGAGAGCCCCTACAGGACGACCAGGTCAGGCACCCAGCTCTCTCACAGGGCATGTTCCTTAAAGATACAAGAACTCACCAACTCCCCTAGCCAGGGTCCGTGGCTGCACCTATGCCAGGTGCTTGCTAGATGCTTAGGGGTCAGGAGCTAGGGAGCCTGGGGAGAGACCTGGCTATGATGCCACTTACGGGCTGTGACGCCAGTATGTCTGCTGACCTCTCCGAGCCTCCGCATCGTCTGTAAAACTAGGGGGGAGACCATGGCCTCCTTCATGAGCGCACGGAGAGAGAGTATAAGGAGAAGGCTTAACCCAGTGCCAGGCACCTGGCACACCCAGTAAATGCTGCTCTCTATTCCCATCACGGTCCTGTGAGCCAAACTGCCCACTGGTCCCACCATCACACAAAACAACGCCTGAGGCAGGTCACCCAGGTCAGGGCTCCAGGCCGTGTGCGTAGGCCACACGCGTGGTCTGGACGGAAAGCAGGGGCTGCCTCTCCAACCCGGGATGCATCCCTAAACGCCCGAGGCGCAGGCAAAGCGCATCTCCTTACAATTAAACTAGAGCTCTCGCCGGGAACGCCTGGCCAGGCAGAGAACCAAGGGTGACTGTTAACAAGAATCTTTCCAAAAAGCATAAACAAACACCTTGGAAAGGCAGTCCGACTCCTCAGAGCTGCCCTGCCCCGGAGGTGTGGAGGGGGGTCCCCAGGGACAGGAGGCCACAGCTGGTGAAGAGGGAGGCTCCTGCCTCAAGAACACAGCGTACCCCGCGAGGTCTAGCCTCCACATTACACAGCTCTGTGTGTTTGATTAAAGGCCCTTTAATGTCTCTGTTTGTCTCCTTCACCCAGTTACATAACTGCACTCACTGGCCCGCCCTGAACTCCCCCCCCCCCCGCCTTCCCCCCCCCCCCCCCCCCCCACACACACACACGCCTGCTCTCTAACCGCTGTGTTACGGGGACACTTCATGGCCACTCCGTGGCTTCAAGACAACAAAGCCAAGCTGTGTGGAAGTGGTTGCAGCCGCTCTCCAGGGAGCACTCTGGGCTTTCACTCCCCAACTCTGCTGGTCAGAGGGAAGACGGGCCTCCCCACAATGGGTGGCCCCTGGAATTCAACTGCTTCCGTCCCGAGCGCTCAGAAAGACCCGAGCCCCTCCCGCCCAGGCAGTGACCACAGGCTGGGCCCCAGCAGAGCCGCCTGCGGCCATACCTTTCATGTAGGTCTCAATCTTCCGGATGAGCTCGTAGGACTTGGAGCGGTCGAGCAGTGTCCTGATGGCAGGAAGGGGGTCCAGGACGATGGTCTCAGGGTGGGCGTCGATGTATTCCTGAAAGGAAAGCACACCCCTTCCGGTGAGAGGAGAGGCTGAACAGTGGATAACAAGCAAGACTTCACCCCACAACCCCCCACCTCACCGCCCCCCGTCTTCTCACTCTCCCACCAGCCCTCAGTCCCCTCTGGGGCCTCCACCCACTGGGCCCCTTGATCCTAGGGCTGTGGTGAGACCAATCAGGGCTCATGGGAGGTTATGTGACCCGAGTTGGTCCAATCAGAGGCAGGCTCAGAGCTCCTGCTGAGAATTCTGGGAAAAGAGCGCTCTCCTCACTGAGAAGCTGGGAGCAGTTTCCAAGGGATCGGAAGGAGAGGCCTGATAGAGCCCAAACTCAAGATGGAACCCAAATTGAGAAAACACCCAAGAAAGGTAGAGCAGTGCTGAAACCCTGAAACCAGTGCTGCTCCCCGCACAACTGCACCCGTGGCTGCACGCAGTGGCCCGGCACCCACACCGATAAGGACGCTAAGGCAGGGCCGGCGGCAGTGAGATGCCAAGACTCAGAGGGACTGTGGGAAGGCCTGGCAATGAGACACTGGCCACGGGGACCAGCTGGCCCTCAGGTGCTCACTCCAACAAGTGCTGCTCTCATCCCCACTAGCTTCACGGCCGACGATGGAAATGCAAGAGGAACAGAACTGGCCTTTACGGAAGTTGCAACCTTCCTGGGGAAAGAACACGAGTGCGCATGTGGAACCAGAAACCACTATCTGTAACAATTCAACAAGACAGGGCAGAAGGTTTCTAGGAAAAGAACCCGGGGATTCTGGCCCTGCCACCATCACCTCTGTGACTGCCGGAGCCCCAAGCCACGTGCATGGGTGAGAGCAAGCGTGTGAGGCCAACACAGCAATGAGACTGTCCCTCTGGCTCTAAAACCGACAGCTCTAAGGCTCAAGCTGTGGAATGCAGGCGTCACGAGACGAGCTCAGTGAGAAGACGGGTAAGGCAGGCCCATCAGCAGCTGCTGCTACTGTGGGTTGAAATGTATCCCCACCCCTACCCCCAACAGATCCGTTCAAGTCCTAAACCCCAGGTCCTTTGAATGTGACCTTATTTGGAAACAGTGTCTTCAGATATGTAATCGAGTTAAGATGAGTTCATACTGGACTAGGATGGGTCCTAATCCAGTGACTGGTGTCTTTAAGACGAGAAAAATTTGGACACAGAGACACACGGGAAGGAGGCCGTATGCACACAGCAATGGAAGCCATGCAGCTACAAGACGGGCAAGGACACTGGCCCCACAGAAGCTGGAAGGGAGGCACGGAGCAGATGCTCGCTCTCCGGGTGCCCCCGAAGGAACCCACCCTGCAGACGCCTTGATTTTAGGCTTCTGGCCGCCTTACGGTGAGAGCTTACATTTCTACCATTCTAGGGCACTCGGTAATGGCCACCCCAAGGAACGAGTATATAAGCTTAATTCACCGGCCTCCCGCCCAGTCCACTAGATCAGCCTGTGAGGTCAGCAAAGGCCAGGGAAAAAGCCGTCCTGCTTCTTTTCCAGTAACCTTATCAGCAAACATAAAGCTCCCTTTAGAATGATTCTTGTTTGCAGTGAGCCTATTTTGGTTCCTAGCCATCATTTTTAAGAGCTCTCCAACACAAAAGCCAGAGATTCATATCTACTTCTCTGAAATCGGCTCCCCACTGAGTTTCACACCAGAGGGTCTGGTTAGGGGCTCATTTGTGTCCTTTTCTCTGAGTGTTTAAAACAATGTCTGTCCCTAACAGGTAGAGTGCACACTCATGGGAGGCCTGCTTCCCACCCCACACCCCTGACCTCCATGGGGCCTACACACTCTCACCCTCAGTAGGTCTTCTCCCCGCATTCTGTAGGTCTAAATGCAGAAATCAAAGCCACCTTCACGGCCTGTTCCTCCCCCTCCTCCTCCTCCTGAGAGAGGTGACTGTTGGCAAGTGAGCTCAGCACCTGGCTCACTGCCCTGGTTCGGCAGAATGAGCCAGCAGC
The DNA here is from genome assembly GCF_951640355.1 of Cnephaeus nilssonii. NCBI lineage: Eukaryota > Metazoa > Chordata > Mammalia > Chiroptera > Vespertilionidae > Cnephaeus > Cnephaeus nilssonii. The sequence continues at coordinate 101,804,901 of NC_137075.1, read as the reverse complement.
CGATGCAGGCATTGCCACCCACAGGGGACGTGGGGCGAAGCTATGAGGTGTCCTTAAGGAAGGTTTATCCTTCAGGTCAAGGGGCCATGCCCGTTCCTCTCTCTGGTCCACACCTTGGCCTCACCTGAGTGCCTGCACCTCCCCACGTGGGCTCCCCATCAGCAACTGCCCAGTATTCCTTCATCTGACCCCATCCTCCGATCCTCCAAACCAGGATCCTCCAAACCAGGTCATCGAACCAGGTCATCGCTGCCAAGGAGACACCAGCATTCACACGTACGTATGAAATCACATTAGTGTCCTCCTGTTGAAAGGCCATCCACTCACCAAACCCCACTCCATCGACAGCCCTTGGCACTGTGTCGGTTTTCTCACCCCTGACTCAAGTCTACACTGGAGAAAAGCAAGGACCCATGTTTACAAACACAGACTTCAAGGCCACACAGGGGCTGTTCTAGAGCAGGACAGACAGCCGCGTGTGAGAGGCATCACAGGCAAGGGCAGGGACACACACACCCTCCTGCCTTCCAATAAGGAGGCCGGAGCAGAGAGGCTCGTGTTGATGGGCTGGCCCAATCCTCCCCCAACTACTGAGTCACACAAAACGTGGTCCTCCTACTGCCTCCCCCTCAAACGTGACCCCTTCCCAGGAAGAGCACCGAGTAGCTGGCGGTTCTGGTTCCACTTTTATGCCTCAGGGCAGTGACCTTTGAAGAGGGAACTCAGAGCCATTAAGACAGGAATTTAAGCCAAACTCATGAGGGGAAGAAGCTAGAAGAAAAGGGAAAATATGTGACAAGCAGGCGCCAACCAGCTTTTGACCCAGGATGAAAGCATCCACATTCATAGAGGAATTATTCCTAAACTTGATCTCTTCTGGGACGAGGACAGAGAGGGCAAAGAAAGGGCTTTTCCAATCACCCCGCTATCCACAAGTGGATTTTCTTCAAGAATTTCAGCTTATCTATTGTATCCCAGGCCTCATGCATTTTTCACAAGTCTCTTAGAATTACCAAACAAACTGCTGGACGGGTGAGCGCCCTGGACCATTTTATTAGCACGCAGAGGGGGAAAGGCCCAAACTGTCTCCATGGCAGATGGTAAACACGTTCCCTGAGAGAGCCTGCAGAGAACACCTAGGAAGGGATCCCAGAGGTTCACAAGGAGAGCCTGGCTTTGAGCAGACTGGACAGAGTTTGGAAAAGCAGAAATATACAGCCATGGGTCAGCAGGGCCAGGAGGAGGTCTAGAGAATGCCGACTGTTTGTTGAGGGGACAAAGGAGCAGCGACCAGCAGATGCACCCCCCCCCCCAAGCCCAAGTCCATAGGATACTATAGGATGCTGGTGCCAAGAGGCATGCCAGTCCCTCTGCAGTACTGGAGGGAGTCAAGGTTTCCGCGCTGAGAATCTGAGCCAAACGAGAGGACTGGGATGAACATCAGAGATACTGTTTCCCCTGCAGTTCCATTTATGGGCAGGAAATGAGCAGGGATTGAGATGCAAGGATTTGCTCTCATCCAATAGGAAATGCAGGTAGAAGTTCCGAGTTCAAATCCTGCCTCCACCATTTACTCCATGTTTGTGAAAAAGACACTACAAGTAATGTCCAAGATTGTTTCCTTGTATATAAAATAATAAAAACTATCCCAGGGCGGTCTGGTGGGCAACAGAGATCATGTATATGAAAGGATGCTCATGATTCTGTAACCCACAGACTCTCTGAGCTCATCCTGCCCAGGCCCACCCAGCAGACAGAGAGGGGCATGCCACCAGCTCGGTACCTCGGATGGGCTGACCCTCCTGCTGGTGCCTGGTGCAGGACACAACCCCCACCCCACAGCAGCAGGGGTTCCAGGGAGCACCCCTCTGTGAACAGCCCAGGTCCTGACAGTCCCCAATGCCACTGTAGCCAGCCAACCTGCTCCTTACACAGCGAAGGCGGGACGCCCACTCACAGTTCCTGCCCTTGGATTCTCGGGAGGTAACAGGGGCTCTGGCCCACTCCCACAAAACACTGCGGTCCCTTTCTAGAAAGTAGTGATTCCCTTTTTAGAGGTGCACACAGAAACTACTTACAGATAACACGATGTCTGGTACTTGTTTCAAAAGAAACAGGTGTGGCATAGATGGAACGCGGGGGTCAGAATTTGCTAATGTGTGACCCTGGGTGATGGTACTCAGGAGGACACTGCAGCATTCTCCTCTCAGTTAGTTTTAAATGTCCTATAACGACAATTTTTGGGGAAAATGGGGAAAGGGGGCTCGGTAGTCAGATCCTCCCTTTCTTCAACACCCTGGTTATGCCAGAAGCACGGTCAGACACCAACACTATCTTTCAGGAAGGAGCAAGACTCATCCTACCCAGATGGGAATCCCGATCACAGAAAATAAATAATAAAAATAAGCATAATCGATAATATCATAATAATAAAAAGCCAAGAGGCGTCACGACCAAACGACCGGTCACCATGAGGTGCATGGAGCACCTCTTGGTCCCGGCACCCCGCAGGGCACCTCCTCACAGCGGTGGGAGGCGGGGTGCCTCTTGATGGCGGCACCCAGTCCCCTCAGCCCCCCTGGGGCAGCAGGTGCGTGGCACGGCTGGGCCCATCCCCAGGCGGGTCCAGCCACTCTGCGCACCTGCCTCCGGAGTCCCCCAGTCCCCTCAGACCCCCAGCTGTCCAAGGCCGGCCCGAGGCGCAGGCAAGCCTCAGATGGCGGCTGCCCAGCCACCCAGGACTGGCCCGAGGCGCAGGCAAGCCTCAGATGGTGGCTGCCCAGCCGCCCAGGGCCACCTGAGGCACAGGTAACCAGGGCCGGCCGAGGCTTGCGCTGCCGGCAGTGGCAGCAGCAGAGGTGTGATGGGGACGTCACCTTCCCCTGATTGCCGGGTTGCCTCCTGCCCGAGCGCTCCCGGACTGTGCAAGGGGGTAGGTCGGGTTGAGGGACCCCCCTCCAGTGCATGAATTTTCATGCACCAGACCTCTAGTGTATATATATAAAAGGCTAAGTGACTATCCAATCGTCTGGTACCTATGATACACACTGACCACTAGGGGGCAGATGCTCAACACAGGAGCTGCCGAGCTGCGGTGACTTGGCAGTGGCAGTTCTCGGGTGATGCACCCTGGAACCAGAGAGGAGGGAGGGGAGGGAACCCGATTCCTCACAGAGCCATGCAATTCCACCTTTGGCCATGCATTAGGTTGTTCCTGAGGCACTGCTGGCCCCAAATCTGGTTTACTGACAGCAGCTCTGCAGAGTGCCTTCTTGCAATCTGGGACCCCCTCGGGGGATGTCGGAGAGCCGGTTTCAGCCCAATCCCCACAGGCCAGGCCGAGGGACCCCCCACCTGCTGGAGGGACCCCACTCACTCTTCAGACGCCCTTCTAGCAGTGGCGCCACCCCAGGAATTCTAATTAATTTCCTTTCAATGTGCATGAATCTGTGCACCAGGCCACTAGGGACTTTATAATAATATCTGCGTGATCTGGGACTCACAACATGCACACCATCCTATGAGGTGAGAGCTAAAACTATAGAATTCTTAGAAGAAAACACGGGGTAAATCTTCCTGACCTCGAATTCTACACTGGCTTCTTCAATGTGATACCAAAAGCGCAAGCAAGAAAAGAAACAATAATATGAACATCGACATTAGGCGCTTTTGTGACTCCAGGACACCACCCGCCTCACCTCACCTCACCTCACCTCACCTCACCTCACCTCACCTCACCTCACTCAGGACCCAGAAGGAAAAAGGCTGCCTGCTGGGCTGTGTGCCCAAAAGCCCAGCCAGGCACTGCCCAACCTCTAACCTCTGGCAGGACTGGGAAATTCAACTTGACAAATTGCCCCGGAAATGAAATCTCCCCTGTGGGATGGAGGAGGGGCACCACAGAGCGCAAGAAGCTCCCTTTTTAAAAAAATACTTTTTTATTGATTTCAGAGAAAGGGAGAGGGAGAGAGAGATAGAAACAACAATGATGAGAGAGAATCATTAACCAGCCACCTCCACACACCCAACACTGGGGATCCAGCCAGCAACCTGGGCACGTGCCCTGACCGGGAATGGAACCATGACCTCCTGGACACTGGTTCACAGGTCGATGCTCAACCACTGAGCTATGCCAACTGGGCTAAAAGCCCCCTTCTGTCTGGGCCTTGGCTTCCTCCTTTGTCAGATGAGGCCAATGCTGGGAAAAGGTTATGTGCATAGGAGCTGGAGGCCGCCAGACCTGGGGTAAAATCCGGGAGTGTCCTTGAAATGATGGGCCTCCATAAGCCTCTGTCCTCATCTGTACTCAGTCAGGCAGGTCTAGAGTGGGAGAGAGAGGACTGAAGTTGGGAGCCACGGGTGGGAGACGCGTGATGAGGCTGGGAACTGCCCAGACCCCCGCGAACAAGCAGTCTGCAATGGGTCTCTGTGATGGCTTCCTGGGTGGTCGTATCTCAGCAGACACGGATGGAGCCACTCTTATGCAAGCACAATCATGAGAGCGAGTCTGTCACGCCGTTCGAGGGGCCCCAATCCCCTGCGTCAGATGTCAGCACTCGGTGCAGCAAGAAAAAGTGGGACAGAATTTGCAATTCCCTCTCCCAGAGGCGGTCTCAGATGGTCAGACCTTGCACGACCTAAGGTTCCTTCTCAGAAAGGAGAAGGAAGTGGAAACCAGCCCACGGTCACACCGTGCAGTGGCAGAGCTGAGGCTGTGCCCCCATCTGCTCCTCCTCCACCCCAAGGAGCACACGCTGGGCCGGAGTCTCTGCATCTGTTCCCAGCCCTGGACAGACTCCTCTTGGCAGAGTGAACAAATGACACGACTGGACGTCCAAGTCCACAGTGACCTCTGGGATGAGGATCCACATGGCACCAAGGGAAGGACGCGCAGGATCCCCAGGCTGGCACGTGCTGGATCCGTGGGAGGGTCACAGTGGACCCCGCTGACTGAAGCCCAACGAGAGGACTGGGATGAACATCAGAGATACTGTTTCCCCTGCAGTTCCATTTATGGGCAGGAAATGAGCAGGGATTGAGATGCAAGGATTTGCTCTCATCCAATAGGAAATGCAGGTAGAAGTTCCGAGTTCAAATCCTGCCTCCACCATTTACTCCATGTTTGTGCAAAAGAAACTGCAGCTACACAGTGCAATGACTACCCAGGACCCAATCTCAGCAGGGCAGGGAGACATGTGCCCACAGGACAGGCACACGTGACAGACAGACAATGGCTCCATGTCAGGGACCACGCTGTCCTCCTGTGCAGGCCTAAGGTGGCCCTACGTGTCTTGCAGGCTCAGCCTGGCATGCAGAGGGCATCTCCTCACATGCTGCTTCTCTAACTTTCCTGAAATTGCTCCTTGGGAGAGTAGGCTTCCCCAACAGCTGACACTTGGTCTTAACCCACCTTCCTTTGCATCCCAGAGCAGTGCCCAGTGCCTGAGCACTCCGCCTGAGGCCTCCCGGAGCAGGAGACCAGGAAGAGTGAGAGCCCTAAGAAGTGTGTGTGTGGGCATCTCCTCCTCAGATGCAGAGCAGCCCCATTCTGCTCACCCTCACTGGGGGCTCCTGGGTGGGGAGACGTGGGTGCCTGGTGGTAACAGTTACCACGCGGGAATGTCGCCACATGGGAATGCACATGAGTGCAAGGGTGGGGAGACAGAGGGTTTCTGAGGGGCGGAGGAGGAAAGGCATTGCAAGCAGAGGGGACAGCAGGGGGGAGCCTGTCTGGTGTGGCTCAATGGTTGAGCATTGACCTGTGAACCAGGTGGTCATGGTTTGATTCCCGGTCAGGGCACATGCCCAGGTTGCAGGCTTGATCCCCAGTGTGGGGCGTGCAGGAGGCAGCCAATCAGTGATTCTTTCTCATCATTGATGTTTCTATCTCTCCCTCTCCCTTCCTCTCTGAAATCAATAAAAATGTATTTTTTTTTTTTTAAATAGGCAGGGGGGACAGGCCCAGCATGGCTAGGTCGACAGAGGTCTCACGGGAAAGTTACACAAGGCAGAGGGCAGGAGAGACAGCTGGAGACAGACCAGCCAGGGAGATTGGATTTGACCCTAAAGCAACAGGGTCCTGAGCAGGGAGTGACGGGCCAGCGCTGAGTTTTGCAGTGACCCATCAACCGTGTGCGAGCCCAAGGACTGACCCTGGAAGGGCCAAGGCCAGAGCAGCGCGTCCCACGCAGCGCTGGCCTGGGGGCACGTGCACAGGGCTTCCCCTTCGGAGGACCGAGGCTGCCAGGTCTTTGGCACGATACCATCGCTGTGACTCTCAGGGCCGGAGTGAGGAAATTACGGTGCAATCTTCCCATCGCCCTGTTTGCTGTTCGGAACCACTATTTAACCCACAAGTTCAGGCGGGGGTGGTCAGGGCCTCGCAGCACAGGGACTAGAGCAGACAAACAGGAAGTGTGAGCACTCGAGCACCAGACAGAGGCATGGTAGCCAGGTTCAAGGTCCAAACAGCCTGGGTGCACCTGGCACAGATGCAGCCCCTCCCAGAGCCCTGACGCTCTCCCACACTCCGCGTCTCCGTGCCGGATGAAACTGATCAGTAGTGGAGCATGGACCAGCACTCGGTGGGTGGCAGTTCAACTGGCCCTACTTCTATGGAGAGAAATTGGGCAACAGCCTGAATTAAGAATGCATAAACTCAGCGTGTGCCTTTCCAGGTATTTATGCCTCAGAATTCCCCACATGTGCACACAACATAGCCATACAAGGGGATTTGATCACTGCAGCAAGTTTGTAAAATATGACACAGAACCCCCTGAAAAGGTTCAAGGCCACCGGAGCCAATGGCTGCCCAAGGCAAGACCGGAGGAGACTGTTCTGAATTTGTTCTATGTGCACATGTTACCTGTTACCAAAGGCAGTCAGCTGGGACTGCTAGGAGCCACACGGAGACCGCACAGCAAAGTCACCAAAGCATCTCCCAGAGCCAGTCGCTGGGCAGACTGGTAAAACTCACCGCCCAGGCTGGGCTGGAGGTGGGAGAAACAGGTGGGCTTTAAGGGAGGGCGGAGGAAGATTCCTCGAGGCAGAACCCTGCTGGTGAGCGGAAGGCTCACAGAACAGGGGTTCAGAAGGACAAGGCGAGGTTGGAGCACCCAGAGTCAACTGTAGGGGACACACACCACCAACGGTGGGAAGGAACCCATTCCAGATGCAGGAATGTAGAGAGAGGGTGCCTGTGTGGCTGGGCCTGAGCACCCAAACGGACAATGGGTTCTCCAGGGTGCTACTTTGCACACTCGCCCCAGTGTGCCTTCGGTGGCCTGTGGGTCAGAGGCACCCCCAGGTGAAGGCAGACACCACCCACAACTATGCATCCACCTGGATTTCACACGCCCAGACCACCTGAGGTGTCACACGCCTGGCTCAGCCAGCCAGCAAGCGGGACTGGGAGAAACCACAGTCCCACAGAGGTGACAGGAGAATTCAGGGGAAAAATTAGCTCTTGCCAAAATATAGCCCAGAATGCGGAAGAAAGGCCGGGAAGGAAACTGCACACTATTATCTGAGACAGCAAATACCTCTCCCTCCTCTCTGCCAGGCCCCCACTGAAACAATGCCTCCCTTTCTGTCCCCAGGTTCCAGCACCAAACTCATAGGCGTCTCCATCTCCCATCCCCGGAGGCTGGCAAGGTGCCCAGTCAGGTTGTTCATCTGACAAACGTCATATTCCCTGTTACAGTGCCACCCACTATTCAGGTCCTCAGGCAAATTGAGAGACACTGAGGCCACACACAACCTCCGGAGCAGGGAAAGGGGCCTGCGGGGCTGGGAGCTGGTGCGAGATGGCATCTCCTCACGGGCTGACGCTAAGCCAGGCCGGGCTGGCATGTCTACTCAGGGGCCATGTCGGGGCTGAAGGGGGTCTCAATGGTCATCTGGCTCAGACAGCTGGGCAAAGTAGGGACCAGAAAGGGGCTACCTGGTTCCACCCCAGCTCAGCACAGCCCCTCACTCCTAAAGCGCCTGTCTCAGCCGCTACGCACCTCCTCCACACACCTGCTCAGGTGGACCTGTGAGCGGCCCCGCCCTCCATCGCTTCCCAGTATCCAGCCAAAGGTCAACTTGGCCCACCCCACGCTGCAGCCACAGCCCCCCTCTCAGTTCCCAGAGCCAGCCAAGGCCTCCCCAGGGCCAACAGGCTCCCCGCCTGTTTAGGGGGTGTGCAAGCATGACAGCCAGAACTCGGGGCACCCACGCTGTCAGCAGTGCGAGCAGCTGTCTGGAACCACAGCCATGCTTGCAGTGAGCTGCTGAGCTCCGCAACAACCAAGGGTCACTCTGGCCAGAGGCCACCGGGGCCCTCCCCTCCGCACTCATCCACCGCTTCTGGCTGCATGAGAACAGAGAGGGCTCCTGCTGTCAGGGCAACCCTGGCCATGACCCTGGTACCGCAGACCTCTGCCTGACTTCCTGCCGCACACCTCAGCCTCCTCTCATGGAGGCCATTGAGCATGCTCAGTTTGCACACGCTCCCCCGGCCACTGTGCTCCGGCTGCACCAGCTTATTCCACGTCCTTGGCCCTCTGTGCCCGTCATGCCCAGCAGCCTGGACAGATGCTGCCCCCTCGACCTGCTCCCCAATCTCCCCTGGCTTTCCAAGAACTTTCAGCCTCTGAGCTGGTATCTACTCCTCAGAAGGCTGTAGAATCCTATCTAATAAAGAGGGAATATGCTAATTGACCATCACATCCTCACAAAATATGGTGATGCCCAAAGCCAATAAGGAGTGAATATGCTAATTGACTGCCACGCCCTCAAAGATGGCGGTGCCCACAGCCACAAGATGGTGGCACCCAGTCCCCTCAGCCCCTCAGGGCGCCTGCCTCCGGAGTCCCCCAGTCCTCTCAGCCCCCCACCCCCAGCCACCTAGGGCCAGCCCGAGGCACAGGCAAGCCTCAGATGTCAGCTGCCCAAGCGACCCAGGGCTGCCCGAGGCTCAGGTAACCAGGGCCAGCCGAGGCTTGCACTGCTGGCAGTGGAAGCAGCAGAGGTGTGATGGGGGCATTGCCTTTCCCTGATCACCGGGTCACCTCCTGCCCCTGAGGGCTCCAGGGCTGTGAGAGGGGGCAGGCCGGGCTAAGTGACCACCCCCCTCCAATGCATGAATTTTCATGCACCAGGCCTCTAGTAAGGTAATAAGAACTCCCTATTGATTCATAATCCCAAATGGTGACCTTTCTCTTCCTCAGGTGACCCTGAATCACAGGGTCCCTACCCCTCGGGGGCTGTTAGCTGCTGGCCAAAGCCCCTGGGAGGCATATTTGAAAAAAGCCCCAGCAGAGTTCTAAGTGAGCGAACCCAGGCAAGTGCCTTAACATCCCGGGGCCTCCGTTTCCTCACCCAAAAAGTGGGGAAGTGATTTCATTTTCCCAGATTTTTCTTCTTCCTAAAACTTAACAACAATGTAATCAGAGAATGTGTTACTTTTTCCTCCATTTGCTTGTGTTCTGTTAGCATCACCCCTGCCCCATCCCCCACCCCTCCCCCCACCCAACACACACACACACACACACACACACACACACACACACACACACACAAATACAACTCATGGGGCAGGGGCGGGGTCTACCTGGTCTCTTATTCATTGCATCTGCAATGTCGTTTATGATTCCTGGAATGGAGTAAGTGCTCAAGTAAGTTAAGACTTGTTGAATGGATGACGTAACAGTTATCTGATGAACGATCTCCCAGATCAATGGAGAGACATGGACAGGTCAGGGGCTGGAAGCCAGGGGTGTGGGGGCTGAGGCAGGCAGGGGCACAGGCCCCGCTAGTGTGAACTGTGCAGGGAGGGGCTCAGAGAAGGTCCTCAGGCCTGGCTCTGTCCGGCCCAGGAGGACCGGGGCCAGCAGAGGCCGAGCACGTGTCCCACATGCACAGCTTCACTCTGGGCCAGTGCGAGGCTTCGTGAGTTATTACCTGAGGTCAAAGGAGACCACGCTGGGCTTGACCGTGGGCACGCAGCCCACATAGGCAGCGAGGAAGCAAGCAGAAGTCATGGATCCAAATCAGGGCAGGAGGAGAAAGGCAGAGGGCGACCTCTCCACTGCAGGTGTCACTGAAGTGAAGAACCCATGAGAATACAGACCTCTCAGTCAGAGGCCCAGTTCTCCAAAACCCAGGCCCTGTGCCCAGTGAGGGTGGCTTTACGGACGCGTGATGCCCTCAGAGCTGGGGTGCTCTGGGAAATGCAGGGGTCCAACCAGGAGAACACCCCCCCCCCCCCGGAGGGACAGTCAGCAATGTCCAGAGAGGTTTGGGGTTGTGACAATTGGGGGTGGTGTTACTGGCACTTAGTGGGTGGAGACCAGGGATGCTGCTAAACATCCTACTATGCACAGGACAGTTCCCCACAATTTAGACTGATCCGGCCCAACATGTCAACAGTGCCAAGGATAAAGATCCCTAAAATAATGCGTATACAAGTTCTTTTTACAACTTTGGGAAAATCAGTATTTCTGAAAGCCTGTGCCGCTGCACACTGACCATCTACACACACACACGACTACAGCCGGCATGCTGGGCCAGGGCTCAGCTTCCATGGAGGCCACCCACCCATCCCCAACCCCCACACACACCACCCAGTGCTGTACAAAGTCCAGCTCTGCCCCAGGCTGGTGACAGGGTCATAAAGTCGTGGTCTTCTCTCCACACAGGAAAGGCCCTGCAGCTGGCTAATGGCACTAAGTGGCACCAACCTCCCGGGCAGAGAGAAGGCTCACAGCCACCGCCTGCCGCCTGGGAACACAATGGACGTCTGTGCACTGACCCTCCACGGGAGGAGGGGCCTTGGGACCCAGGGCAGCATCACGGGGAGGCTGACCTCATGGCCACCCCAGGACAGGGTCTGCCCTCTGGGGCCAGGACCAGCACATGCCCAGCTCTGCTTCCCCTGGCATCGGCCAGCCAGCGTTTCATCACGTGGCACCAGCTGTCGGAGGCTGTCCCAGACGGTGAGCTCCTCCTCAGCTGACCCTGCATCACTGGCCCTCACCGCCCAGGGGTCCTCTGAGGCGTATTTGGAAAAAGCACAAGTGGGGTTCTAACTGAGTGAGCCCGGGCAACTGACTTAACATCCCAGGGCCTCAGTTTCCTCACGGGGAAAATGGGGAAGTAATTCCACCTTCCCAGGGAAGGATATAAGCACCAAAGGAGACAAGAGACTGAAGTGCCCAAAGCAGAGAGGGCCACCTGGGATGTGCTTGGACAACAGTGGCCTCTCCCTGGCTCCATGGTAACCACCTGGCGCCTGGAGTTCTTACTCTGACTACACCCACCAAGAGGCCCACAGGCCGCCAGGCTCCGCCCCCAAAAGACCGAAACTCACAATTTTGATGGGTTTAGATGTTATCTTCCTAATCAGATTAGGAGACCAAGAACAAGAAAACTTCTCTCTTCTACTCCCACTCCACCTCCACAACATCCTACCTGTGCTGCTGGCTGCTCAACGGACACCTGAGGTTGACAGGGCTTCATTCAGCACAGCTGAGCCCTAGGGGTCAGGAGCAAAACGAGCTGTGACCTTGAAGGTGATCCCCACTGCTCCCAGCAACGGCCTTCTGATTTGGATATCACAGCCCCCAATGCCATCCCGGCACGTTCCTTGTGTGGCAGGTGGGCAAGCAAGGCCCAGGTGAGGGGTTCCCAGGACCCCTGACACCTGCCCTGCCTCTTAAGCTAAAATCAGGCCACATTTCCGCTCCCCTGTCGCAGAGCACAGCTACCATTTGGGGACACTTTCATAATCACTGGCTCATTGACTCCAATTACGACTAAGAACTCTCAAGTTGGCTGGGGCCGCCAGCCACAGATAAGGCGATGAGAGCTTACTGCGTTGGCTTCATCATAATGATGATAATGGGCCGTCATACTGAGTGCCACTAAGTGTGCCACCTGGCTGAGTGCTTCCCGTGTGTCATCGCACCCAGGCTCCAGCAGAGTGGTGAGCGCGTACGCTCATGCAGGCATGCTCTGAGGGCACCATGTATGGTCATGCACTTAATCCTCACAGCAACCCTATGGGGCAGCTTCATTATCGTTCCTGGTTTGTAGAAGAAAAGAGTGCTGAGGGGCTGCTGTATTATTGTTCACATCTGGCTCCCTGGCCTGCAGGGGATCCCACATCCCTGGCTCCCTGCAGTCAGTCATGGCCTTGAGGACTGGTGCGGCCACTAAAATGTGACAGTCCAGGGCACGTGCCACTCTGGGGCAGAAACAAGAGCCTGAACGAGCTTCGCTGAGTTCTCTTCCCTTTGACACGATGACCTGTCACTGCTGCCCCATCATCCCAAGTCCCAGACACGCCGCAGAGCCCAGGCCACCTTCCGACGGGGTGTGTCCCAGGCTGGGCTCCAGGGGCAGGAAGGGCCTTGCAAGTCTCCCCTCGGCCATCCCCAAGAGGAAGTGGAGCCCGCAGCTCACTTCCAGGGAGAGACAGGCCACACGTGGCCAGGTCCAACGTGGCCAGGTCCGGCAGACGTTGCCGTCTCCTCCAGGACCATCAGCCCCGAGTGCTCTGGGTGCCTGACATGCTGACACGCTCAGTCCTCCCACAGCCCTCACAGGTAGGGAGTGCAGGTGTCCACATTTTACAGACGAGGGAACTGAAATCCAGGCCAGCCAGCAAGACGTGGTGGGAGAGCTTCGAACCTGCAATGGGCTCCCATCTGGGTTCCTAAGGATGCTGCTATGGGGAGCGGGGGGGGGGGGGGGGGGGGGACAACTGTCCACAGGAGGAAAAAGGCCCATTGGTGGGCTCTAGACATGCACACAGAAAGTCTAAGGGGGGCGCGAGGAAGATAAACAGGCGGCTAACCAGCACACGAAAAGTGCTGGACATCACCAGCCGCGGGGACTTGAGGTCGACACTGCTGGTGGGGATGTAAAACGATGCAGCTGCTGGGACAAGTCTGGTGGCTCCCAACTGACCACATGACCCAGCGTTTCCACTCCTGGGCACATACTAAAGAGAAATAAAAACACACATAAACGCAAAATGCGTACATGAATGTTGACCGCAGTGTTATTTGTAACAGCCAAATGATGGCAACCACCAAATGTCCATCAGGCGGTGACCGGACCAACACGGGATGCATGCGCACAGTGGGATGTTACTCAGTCAGAAAGAGCAACGAAGCACTGACTCGTGCTACTACGTGGATGAACCTTGCAAGCACGCCAGTGAAGAAAGCCAGACACAAAAGACCACGTACTGTGTGGTTCCATCATATGAAAGTCCATAACAGGGCAATCTGAGGCCAGAAAGTGGTGGTTGCTAGGATTGGGAGCGGGGGTGACAGTTAAAGGGGACAGGTCCGTTTCTGAGGTGATGAACATGTTCTAAAACTGACTGTGGTGGCGGCTGCGAGTGACTGTAAATGCACTAACAACCACTGATTGTACACTTTTCAGAGAACTGTATGGTGCGTCAGTTATACCCCAATAAGCCCGTTTTTAAATAAGGGGTGGGGGTGGGGGTGGGGAACTGGGCAAGGAAAGAGCACTCGGTGCTGTGACCTTTTAGGTCAGACCCATGGTCGGCAAACTGCGGCTCGCGAGCCACATGCGGCTCTTTGGCCCCTTGAATGTGGCTCTTCCACAAAATACCATGGCCTGGGCGAGCCTATTTTGAAGAAGTGGCGTTAGAAGAAGTTTAAGTTTAAAAAATGTGGCTCTCAAAAGAAATTTCAATCGTTGTACTGTTGATACTTGGCTCTGTTGACTAATGAGTTTGCCGACCACTGGGTCAGACGGTGATAAAGGACCAGCTGGCAAAGTGCACTCCCGGCTGCACCCACCACAGCCAGGAAAGGGCTCCCCACCCAGATCCATTTTACGCAACCTAACAGGCTGACAGTTAAGTCTGACGCCCACTCACCTCACGGGTCCCTGCTCAACCTGTCACAGCTCGGGGGGGGGGGGGGGGGCGCCTGGGACCACGGGGCCTGAGGTGAGGGGGAATCCTGGGGTGAGGAGCGGGCACTGCAGAGCCTCCAATGACAGGAGTTCCCTCTTCATCTCAGAATCTGCCAGGCTCCAATGACTAGTGTACACCGCCCCCCCCCCCCCCCCCCCCGGCTCAGAGTTCTTTTTGCATTGGCAACCATTCCCCCTCCCCGCTCACTCCAATTTCATCTGATCTTATCACCCCCACCCTGAGCCTGCAGCACAAAGTCCAAGCTCCACAGCCTGGAGTGACAAAGCCCTGTCTCCCACCTTATCAGCCCACCCTGGAAGCACGCCATGCGCACCCAAAGAGCAGAGCTATGGCCTCAGGAACCCTCTTGGCCTCCTCCCTCAGCTTACTGGAACCGCTTGCTCCCTCCGCTGACCCGCCAGGGCACCCTGCACAAGGCCAGCACCCACGATATTCTTTCACTCCACACGCATGGAAGCCCGCGTGCGGCAACAGGGATGCCAGATGCACATGAAGCAGACCTAATCCCCACCCCTGTGGAGCTAACCCCAAATGGAAAGACGGGCAGTAGCAACTGATAAAGAATTACAACCTTCTGCCCGGCCGATGTGGCTCAGTGGTTGAGCATCGACCTATGAACCAGATCACGGGAGGTTCGATTACTACTCAGGGCACATGCCCAGGTTGCTGGCTCCATCCCCCGTGTAGGGTGTGCAGGAGGCAGCCGATCAATGATTGTCTCTCATTATTGATGTTTTTATCTCGCTCTCTCCCTCTCCCTTCCTCTCTGAAATCCATAAAAATATATTTTTTTAAAAGAAAAGAATTACAACCTTCCCAAAGGGGGGAAGGAAAGCGTGGCATTGTGAGGGCAGGTCTAGGATAGGGATAGGTCCTTAGTCGGCCAATCAGGGGCCATCCCTGAGGAAGGGGCACCTGAGCTAAGAGCCGGGGTGGGAACGAATCCCGAGGGAACGGCTGTGCAAAGGTACGGAGGTGGGCAAGAGCACGGAGCTTGAGTGGCTGCGGTGGCAGGGCCAGCACGGCACGGCACGGAAGGGCAGGTGGGACAAGACGAGACTGGGGAGGAAGGTGGGGGCCAGACTAGGCAGCCCCACAGGCCACATTAGAGATTCCAGGCTTTATCATCACCTCAGTGAGAGGGGTGGGACAGGTTTAAGCCAGGTCGAGCAGTGCCAGGTCTGCCTGTCTCCTAACTCCCCGCTCTGGGGCTCTGAGGGCACATCCTGGTGCCCCCACCACCCCACCCCCCGGCCTCCCTCCAGGCTGGGAGCTCAGCCGACAGTGTGCCACTGCAGAGGAAGCTGTCCTGGTGTTCAGACATGGGATCCAGGGGCCATTCGGGGGACACTTCATATCCTTCCAGCTAATCAAGATGGGAAGAAGAGGTGACGGTTTAGGCTCAAACCTTCCCTTCTGAGCTCATACAGGAAATTGTCACAAAGGTCCACCGAGACCACTGCACATGCCCCTTGGAAGACAATCACCGACACCTTCTGGACAACCGTGAGCTGGAGCAGGAGGACACTCGCCACACCTCACAGGTAGTCCAGCACGCCCGTGAGAAGAAAGTTCTCTTTGCTCCCCTACGGCCTGGGGCAAGGACCCTCCACTGCTCCAGGCCCACTGGCCACGTGGTGAATCCCCCGAGACCTCTGGCCAGTCTGTTCACTGAGAACTGCATCCCAGGCAGAGCGCTGGCGGCACCAGGCTGCTGGCTCCACATGAACTTGGCACAGAAAAACAACTGAATCATCCCCATGGTTCTTCAAGCCAAGCCCTCGAGGCCAACTTTTTTTTAAAGCTTACGGGTAGTTTCTATGGCAACTGGCTTTAGTGATCTGCAATAAGCCCCAGGCCCACACTCCGACCTGTCCAGCGAGGGCAGCCAGGAAAAGAGCACAGCCTCTCGCTCGGAGAGGCCCTCTCCACGCCGGGCCCTGCAGGCTGAACGGGGGCATCCCATAGGCAGAATGCTTTAGGGCTGCCAGGACATCTCAGAAACTCGTCCATCTCCCCTGCACCCCAACCACCTCCCCAGGGACCTGAACGGCACCTCTGAAAAGGGCCCTTTGAGATGAGCCCGCCTGAAGCAAACCATCTTACTGTTTTCTTTCAGCAAAACATGCAAAGACCAGCTTTGCAAACCCAAGCCCTGGGCTCTGCTTCCCGCCTCTGAAACGGACTTCCCTCTGCCTCCGTGGACCCGGCGCCCCTCCTCCCACCTAAACCCAGGCCTCTTTGCTAATATCTCAAAAGCATTAAAACAGGAATCTGAAAACATGTGATCAAGGTCAAGTGTCAGTCTACGTGGTCTGGCACTGGACTTGACTCTCGTATGGCCTGAAGTGGGACAGGTCACCACTGTCAGCACCGTGCCTGGTGGCAGGAAGGCCTGCGAGCCGCTGAGCCCGCCTCTTCCCTGGCCCTCTCCCGGCGCCTCTGGGTCCTTCTCTATGCCAGCCCCCGCCTGGTTCCCCTCTTCCTGGGGCCTCTGGAAAGTGCAGCCTGTCACCCTTTTCCCCAAAGGATTGTTCTCTTCACAAAGGAGGCAACGTCCTGTCCTTATCAGATATCCGGCTCATGCAGAACAGACTGCAGTGAAAATTTATCCCAGAAATCCCGAGGCTGGGAGGTTATCCTGCGGTCACCTCAGTCATCTGAGGCTGCTGGGTGTGTGTGCCCTGGGTGGGACAGCCTCCAGGGACCCGGCAAGACCTCCCTGAGAAACGCACCCGGTGGCTGAAGCCCTTAAACTGCACGTCCCCACATCCCCCTGACATGCTCTCTCTATAACCTTCTTTTCTATTAAGACCAGAACACAGGGTCCCTGCTCTCCTTTACTTCCAGTGGTCACCTGCCCCGGGCTGTGGGATGTGAGGCCCCCAGGTGTGGTTGTTCTCTAGCTGCCAGGGCATGGGCAGGCTGGGGGTTGTAAAGTCCATTGTCTTGGAGGAAGCAGGAACACAGCTACAATAGAAGCACTCAGCAAACATTAGGCTCTCTAAGGTAATGAACATTACTCATCGCAGCAACCCGCCCACCTTGAGAAGTAGGACCGATCAGCATTCCCATTTTACAGAAGAGGAAAGTAAGGCTCAGGGAGGTCATGTGATCAAAGCATCACCTGCACTCGCTGGGGCCCGAGCACTGTGTGAAGCACTTTATGTGCACCGTGTCACCTACTCCTCCCACACTGTGGGAGGTTTCCTGGTACTAACACCATCTATAGATATAAAAGCCTAATATGCAAATTGTCCCCTTGGGAGTTCGACCAGGAGACTGATTGCTCGCTATGATGTGTACTGACCACCAGGGGGCAGTGCGGAACAAAGGAAGGCCCCAGCCGGCAGCTGGCAGCCGGGGAAGGGAGGCCCCGGCCGGCAGCTGGAAGGTCCCAATCGGTCCTGACCGCTGGCCCGGGCTAGGGACCCTACCTGTGCAAAACTTTTGTGCACTGGGCCTCTAGTTTTTACAGTAAGAAACCAGGCTCAGCCAGGTCACAGGGGAACCTGAACATGCCCTTCCCTGTGACCTCCAGCCCTCGGGAAACATTTCAGGCCACTGGCAAGGCAAAGGCCCCGGAGGGCACCACATGGGGACGGCACCCCCCCGCCCTAGGGAACGGGCCACCAGCTGGGCCACAAACAGGCCACAGCTGCATCTGGCTTGCACACAGGAAGCAGGAATCTGTGGCAGAGTCAGCTGGGAGGGCCGAGAGCCATGGGAAGGAGGGAGGGAGGGAGGCAGAGGTCACAGACCCCGAACACGGGAGGAAGAAAATGCTGTCAGCAGAGGGCTACTGTGTGGCAATGAGAGTCCCCTTTGTCCTGATAAAGACAGACAGGAGGTCAGCCTCCAATGATCACACTGAAAAGTGCGAGCCCCAGCGTCCCCTCCCACTGGGGAGGCCCTGCTTCAGCTGCCTTTTCACTGATAACACGACCTTGTCTTTCATGACCCCCAAGTCGCTTTCCGGAGGAATGAATCACGTTCTTGTCCACAACAGAGAAAATATAGGACAAGTCCGTGGGGGCGAAGGCAGCACCTCCCGAGGTGGTGGGCAGGTCACCATGGGGTCAGGACCCAGGCTGCTGGAGAAATGGGGCAGCGAGATGGGAACGGCCAGGAGGGTGTGGTCTGTGCTGAGACAAGCACACAGTGTCTAGGTAATGAGCACAGAGGGGGTCGCCACCAAGGCAGTTCCAATCCTAAGACCTCAAGGACCCCTTTCTTCAAGCGTGGCAAGAGGTTCCACCTCCTGTGCCAACTCAGAACTGCTGGCTGTGGCTGTGGCTGTGTGTGTGTGTGTGTGTGTGTGTGTGTGTGTGTGTGTGCAGCCGCACCTGGGCTCAGCAGGACTCTGATCAGTAAATCATGCCTACACAGGCAGAGGGCCGAGGGGGTGCCAACCATACCCTGGTTCAATCCCATTTCACACCCAACCACATGGAGGCCCTGGCAAGGAAGTGCCTGACCACAAGCCATGTCTTGGCAAGGGCAGAACCACTCTGGGAACACACACACAGCCAGGCCGCTTTAGAAACGCACGAGCCATTCGCAGCTCCCCTCCTCTCGTCCCCGCTCACCTGGAACCTGTGCACCAGCTCCAGGGACTGGCTGTCGTTCTGGTCGGCTTCCAGGATGACATCGGTCAGCTTGTGGATGATGACGTCCAGGGGGCCCTGCTCCTCGATCGGCCGGCTGAGGTTCAGCTGTGAGGGGGAGACACAGAGAAGAACTTTAGCACCTGAGCCCACTGCCCTGCTCTGTCCCCACCCTCTGCATGTCCCTGCAGCACAAAGCGAGGGGCGGGAGGGCTGGCACTCGTGGGAAACAGACAGGACAAAGGGGATCCTAGAGCTCCACCGGGGCGGGCCCCGTGTTTGTACTTCTGTCGCCGAGCCCCACGCTACCCGGGGTGCAGAAGACACACAAGCAATCAAGGTGACCAAGAACCTAAAGGTCGAGTGAACCATCACTGTGAAATCGCTTTATAGAGAGAGAATTTACTGCACACGCCCCCTCTGCCCGACAGCCTGGATTTTTTCAGAAAGACCTCAGCGAGGTGAAGTCACACAGCCAGACGTGTACTGAGGTCCAAGAGGACACTCCACAAAACGACACAAACTCTTAGCAAAGCAGTGATCTCCATAAATCTGAGAGCTGCTGCTCGAGAGGCCAGCTGCTTACACGCCACACTGGAACCGGGCTGATCGTGACAGTGAGGGAGCGCAGGGCTGCCTGTGATCCGTGGGACACGGCTCGCCTGCTCCACTGGCGACGCCCTGCTGCCACTGACATGTGTTTATTGTTTCAAGAGCACAGGGCCCCCAGGGACCAGAGCCGCTGGCTGACAGACAGTCGGCACCACCTGACCCCAAGGCAGGAGCACCTGCCAACAGCCAGGGCAGCCTGACCCGCCAGATGTCTGCCGCCCTGCACGCGGACACCACCACCTGCAAGGCCAGGCCTTTGGAGGCAGCAGGCGCCAGCACGGCACCTGGCTGACCCCCCGGATGGCCTCGGTAGAAGCCAGATGAGGCACCAACCCCACCCCTGCCCTCAGCCCCACCCTCCCAAGTGGGACTCCCTCCGGGATTCAAGGCTGACTGTTTCAAAGTCGTTAGTCAAGAAGTCACAAGGACAGCTACCAATGATGGCTCTCGGAGGCACCGTGTTAACAACTCAGCGTGCATTCATTTCATTCCCAGCCACATGATGAGAAGCGATTTCACAGATGGGTGGAGAACAGACTTCTGGAACCTGTCTGGGACCTCAGGAGAAAGCGGGGAGCTGGGACGAAAACAGATCTGAGCCTCCGCTTGTCATTCAGTGCCCCCACCCCTATGCCCTGGGAAGCTGTCCTCTGGAGCCACAACCACCTGGCTGCCTTGTCCACCAAGTCTGGGCAATTGGAAGCACCAATGGGAGATGGGAAGGAGAGAGCGAGGGGGGGGGGGGGGGAGGGGAGAAAGAGAAAGAGAAAGAGAAAGAGAGAGAGGGGGGGGGAGGGAGAGGGAGAGAGAGAGAGAGATGTGTCTGGGTGTTTGTTAACCGTCCTCATGCCCCCACCATATTTCTGGCAGCAGCCAGTCCCCGTGGGCAGGGCAGCCCCTCCCACAGACCACTGCTATTTCTAGGGCTCCTGTGCCACCCTCCCTCCCTTTGTCCCCTCAGGCCTGGGGTAGTGACAGCTCCCCCTCCCAGGGTGCCTCCTGTGACCCTTCCCAGATTTAAACTGTTTCAGTTAAACCTTCAGATTGTGCCAGCTCATTCCTGCTGATACCCTTGATTCCTCTTTTTTACTGCCTGCCAGGAAAGATATTAAGGGATTTCCCCTATTAAAAAAAGAAAATAATGAAGACTCCCCTTCCCATGGTGACTAGCCTGTGTACAAAACAAAACAGAAAGCAGACCAAGGAGAGGCCGACCCCCGCTTCCGGGCTCCCGGGCGGGAAAGAGGTGCTGGTCCTCACAGCAAGCCCAGGGCTGGGGATGAAGTTCCCGCCTTCACACACCAGGACACCAAGAGCTGGGGAGGAGAAATGACCGCGAAGGCCACACAGTTGGGAAGTGGCCCAGCTGAGACCTGGACAGAAGCCAAGCAGCAACACCCACGGGTTCAGGCCCAGCCAAGCTGCCAGGCCTCCTGGGCCTGTGCAAAAGCCCAGCTCAGCATCCCCTGGGCCTCAGTTTCTCCTTCAACCAAAACGGGAAACCGCTGGGGCCTTCCTGGTTCTGCCTGCAGACTCTGTATTACAGTCTTTCCCAGAAAGAAAGCAGAAAGTGAAAGAAGACAGAGAAGTCAGTGGAAGTGGCAACGTGGGAAAAAAACAGCAAATTCTCAGAAGGTGCCACGGCCACAGACCCACTGTGCTGCATCCAGTGGCTCTGCCGAGACAGGCACCACAAGTAAGAGGCCAGTATTTTCAGACCAAGACAGCTACACCCGGAAGAGAACCAGGTCCCATGAGGGATGCTGGGCAGTGCACCCCGGGGTCAGTCAGAAACTCCATCCCCTTGAGAACTTTCGGGGTCTCCTGTGCAGCACGAGGGACGGAAATCAGCCCGAGGGGCCGGGGGTCCCAGGTGGCAGAGGAGATGCCCTGTCTCATCCTTGCCCGGCATCAGCCAGGGCCTGTAGACCTGACAACCATGGGCTGTTTGGAAAATAAGCTCTCCGCGTTCCCGGCTGCTCCGCTGAAGGTAAACAGTCGAGTGCTGGACGCCGGCCACCTTCCTTTGTGTATTTTCCAAGCATTTTTATGCCAGTATAACCCTTTCAGGATAACGCGACTTGGGACACACATCAGGCCTGTCTGGTCCCTGCTCGGCCATCCCTCCCTGCAGGGTCTTTGCTGAGGCCTAAGCCAGCGCCTCGAACGGGCTGTCCAGCTCGGCTTTCCTCGGTGGCCAGAGCGGCTCCAGCGGGGCTTCAGCCGCCCCCACGGGCTGGGGAGGAGGAGACAGGCGGCTCCCTCAGGAGGGGCCCTCAGAGGACAGGAAGTACCAGACGAGGGGACCCTCAGAGGAAGGGGGATGCCACAGAGGAGGGGGCCCTCAGAAGGGGACGCACCTCTGTTTCCCAGAGGGGGTGGGGGTAGGGGCTCAGGCAGAGTGAACTCATTTCCATTGTGTCATTTGGTCTTTCTGGCCTCGCTCTGTCCCCAGAAAACACGTTCCAGGGGACTGTTCTTTTCCACAGAAGGGGCTCGATCGGTCTCCCTCTGTGAGTAACAAGGCTTCTCAGTAAAGGGCCCCACTGAGGCCGGTCTGCGGGCACCGCGCTTCCAAGTCACGCCATCCTGGGAGGCCAATGCTGATGCCGCCTGCGCAGCGCTCAAACCGGAGGAACAAGGGCCCACTGTTCCCTCGGCGGCGAGGCGGGCTGGCAGCGGGGAGGGCTGGGAGGAGAAACAAAGGCCTGCAAACCCCAGTGGCTGGAAAGTCACCTCCGACTTCCAACAGGCAACCCAGTCATGCCAGGGGCAGCCGGGGCAGCGAGGCTCTGCCTCCCCACCTTCCCACCGCCTGGTCGGGAGGAGGACGGCCACCGCAGGTAGGCTGCAGCAGGCCGCTTATCTGATCGGTGCCTCGGTTTCCCCGTCCATAAAATAAGGATGTGACTATGTTCCCTCTACACCTCTCAGGGCTGCTTAGATAGATTAGAACATCGGTTCATGGGTGCGGCACAGGGTGGTGTTCAGCCCATGCAGGATGCTCAGAACAACACTTCTGCTTGCTCGCTCACTTCTTCCACAAGCACTTCCTGGGCACCTGCTGTGTGCCAGGCCCCTGCCCTCTCCTGTGGGGCAGAGAGCCCTGGTTCTCTCGGGAGGCAGATTCAAGCGAGGGATACAGCCACATGCAGCTCCGTATCCCACAGGGAGACACGCCCCTCTGCCTGGAATGTCCGCCTGCCCCCAGAGCCCCTTGTCCTCACAGTGAGCTCTTACTTGTGTTCCAAGTCCCAGCTCAAAAGTTCATCTTCTTCAAACAACTCACCCCTCCCCAAGCAAGAAGATCGATGGCTCAATGTGTGCTAAATGCAAACCACGCTTTAAAGAAAAACCGAACCTTGGAGACCAACCAGAAGGGACGTTCCATGAAGCAGGGTGACCCTTCCCTGCTCTGGGAGTTAGAAGCAGACTCCTAGAGGAGCAGGTGTCTAGGCCAAGCCATGGAGGAGGGAGAGGGTGGGGAAGGAAGGTGAGACCGGGGTAGAAGGCAGCGACAGGATATAGAACTCGCCTGCACTGAACACTCCTTACTTTGTCAATTCCAAACGCCTCGGTGCCCCAGGTACCACCTCTGACAAAAAGGGCGTGTCCTACAGCACCAACCTCTGGCGGGCACCTTGGGAGGGGGGCCCACGACCCCCTCTCATGCCTCCTCTGCAGGCAGGAAGCAGAGGATCCCATGGAAGCTGCCAAGGCCTAGAGGGCCAGGCGCCTCCCATGAGCAGGACTCTGCTGTGGTATAAACTAATATCAGTATGTTAAGCCAAAACTTGGGGCGGTATATGCACTAGCCGTTAGCCTAGCCCAGTGGTCGGCAAACTCATTAGTCAACAGAGCCAAATATCAACAGTACAACGATTGTCATTTCTTTCGAGAGCCAAATTTTTTAAACTTAAACTTGGTATTTTGTGGAAGAGCCACACTCAAGGGGCCAAAGAGCTGCATGTGGCTCGCGAGCCGCGGTTTGCCGACCACTGGCCTAGCCTATCTAATACAGTCCCCAAAGGGAGAATGTGGGGGGCTGCAGGGGGTTAGGAAGAAATCAAAGACAGGGGGTTCTCAGCTGTATTCCCAGCTCTCCCTTCTCCCCCAAACTTCCCCACGTGCTTCCCTGACATGATCAATAACCAGCTAAACATGAAAGAAACATTAGACTCCTCAAAAGTACTTGTTGCTACAATAAAATGTATCGCCGGTGTTAATGATGATTAACATTTTAAAACTCTCTCTGCGTCTGGGCCACACAGAACTCTAATAAGCACCTGGATGCAGACAAGGACACCGAGTCACAGAGGTTAGGAACTCGCCCCGGTCAGAGGGAGTCACAGCTGCACAGGACCAGGTCTCTCTCCAGCCACAGCCAGATAATTAACCTCTAAACCAAAAGGTGTCCTGGGCGCCGGGGCTCTCTTTCCATCCCTTCTCCCACAATTCACACCCGCAGAGTGGTGTGTGTTCAGCTGTGACTTAAGTGGAACTCGGCCAGATCAAAAGTGTTGTCTCAACCAAGGTCCAGACAAAACGGCCCGGATGAAAGGCGAGGGTGTAGGTCTGATTGACTCCTTCGCACTCTCTAAGGATCTGAGGATGGGGACAGGACTGCCACCTCCCATGTTTACAGGCCCCATCAAGCAGAAGCTGGTGCCTCATGGACAGACTTCAAAAGGGAGCGTGGCCTGGGTGGATGCAGCCCTGGTCGTGTGTTTCATGGCGGCTGGCTGCGAGCGACAGCTCGGGGAGAGGGGGCTGAGGCTTTCCCCTGGCGAGAGCCACTCGCATGCCCAAAGGACTTCACGGTGGGCCCCAGAGGGCTCAGGAGCTGAAGGGTCACAGGAGGCTGCCGCCCCGCAGCCTGTGACCCAGGCTGGGGAGGGAAAGCTGTGGCCTTTGCTCCCTCACCCAATTCCCCAATTTCTCCGTAGCTGGTGTCTAATTACTGGGGCAAGGAGAGTCAACAGCCATCTGTTTAAGGCAGGAGAGTGGATGACCTTTCTCCCCTAGAAGATGAGGGGGCCCAGTCGACGAAATGGCCTCATGATGAGGTACCTGGCAGCTCCAAAGTTCTGGCAATTTGCAAGCTGACTTTACTTCGTAGAGCCAGGAAAAGTTACACCCGCTCAGCAAGCACGGCTCCCGGAGAACAGGATTCAAATTCTCAGGAGCTAAGAAAACCCTGGGCTGCATCCGATGCTAGGGAGCCAGGTTCAAGAGTAGATTAAAAGGAGAGCCCAGCTGGCGTGGATCAACGGTTGAGTGTCAACCTATGAACCCGGAGGATTCTGGGCACAGTAGTCACTATCGGATCCGGTTGGGGCTTGATCCCCAATAAGGGGCGTGCAAGAGGCAGCCGGTCAATGATTCTCTCTCATCATTGATATTTCTCTCTCTCCCTCCCCCTTCCTCTCTGAAATCAATAAAAAAGTATTTTTGAAAACGGATAGGGCCACACCCTTTGACCCAGCAGGCCCACTCCTGGGATGCTGGCCTGAGAAAAAAAATCAGCGGGCTACCACCACTCCCGGCCCAGGGAGATTCACTGAGGCCAATCAACGAGGAGAGACACAGAATGCGTGTCCCCAAAACAGGGGACTGGCTAAGCCATGACGGACACCCCCACACCAGGGGACATTAAAGGGTTACTGGGATGACATGGAAGAAGTCCAGCAGAGACAAGTGTGGTGTGTGTATCACAACCATGTGGAACCACGTTTGCTGTGGGTGACGCTGGAAAGGAAACACAGACCTGAGACTGGGAGGATTCTGGGCACAGGAGTCACTATGGGCAAGTAGTGCCTTTCAGGACACAGGGCAGGACTGCTCCTCCTGATTACCTTGTAACCGGATGTCATCACATGACCACTTCTGGCCAATGAGCTGTGAGGAACAGTGAAACAGGTCACTTCCGTGGCAGAGCATCTACCTCCCCATGCCAGGGCCTCCAGAGCCCTCTAGCACGGGACTGGCAACATTCCTGATGGAGGCCACTCAGTGAGGCCCCAGCTGACCCCTCTGGGCATGTGGCATGAGACATAACAGCACACAGTTCTCATCTACTATGACTTGGGGGTTGTTTGTTAACCTCACGGGGAAGGTTTTCCTTCTTCCATGTGTTTAAACAATGGAAGTGAAGGGGGATGGGGGAGAAAGTACATGGAAGCAGATGGGTAAGTCTGGGCTTTTGTTAGGATTGTTTTTCAGTTATACTTTAGTACTTGGGTGAAATACGACAACAGGGGGATTTATCCTGTAAGGAGAAGATTATGTGTCCAATCCCTTAAGATCAGAAGGCGGAAACCTTAAACAGAGAGCCACACCATCAACGTGGCTGCTCCCCAGCACCCCAGGGAAGCCCACCCCTAACTCTGCCAGATGAGTCCCTGGACCCTGTGTGGTTCAGCCACGTGGGCTACTTCCAATCAGTTCCTGTTCACGGTGGTGCCTGCAGCCCGGGCCCCGAGTGCTGGGAACCAACCCTCCTGCTATGTGCCAGGCACCGGTCTGGTCCTGTCCTCAGGGGGAAACAAAACCACACACTCGGAAAAAATGAAAAGAGGAACGTGGAAGCGACCGGCAGATCTAGACCCACGTGGAGGCGAGTCCAAGGCCACAGAACGCAGGCTGGTTGTCCCGTGCGCATTGCTAACGTCCTGTCCCCAGGCCCGAGGAAGCCCACCGCGTCCTGTCTCAGCAGTCCCCTCTCCCCGGGCCAATTCTCCTCTTCCCGAGCCACCCCAGCACAGCATCCCCTCCCCGGGCAGAAAGGTGCAAAGGGCAGAGCAGTCTCCAGCCCCCGGGAGGGCACTTCCCTCACCTCCCTAAGCCTGTTTCCTCACCTGCAGCATGAGGGCAATGACACATCCTTCCTACAGTCATCACCAGCACGCAGAGGGGACAGGCACCAGGTCCCACGTGAACGGAGCCACGCACGCTGCACAGATGTCAGCAGTTTGGATTTTCTTCCCATGGAGGCTGATTTTCCAGCGTCACTGTAAGCCTCACCGCCCTGTGGGGCTCCGTGCCGGTGTGATCCTAACAGTCACCTCCACCAGGACAGCCAAGATGAGGAGGAAGTCCCCAGGCGCCGTGCTGGGCACATTACATGCCTTACTTCACCTAATCCTCATAATGTCCCTGGGAGGCAGCGGCAACGAGGGTTCCAGGAGGCAAAACAATGGGGGGCCATGACCAGTATGGCTCAGTTGGTTGGGGCATCGACCCATGCACCAAAAGGTCTCAGGTTCCATTCCAAGTCAGGGCACATACCCAGGTGGCAGGTTGGATCCCAGGTAGGGGTATGTGGGAGGCAACTGAAAGATGTTTCTCTCACATCAATGTGTCTCTCTCTCTCTCTCTCTCTCCCTCCCTCTCTCTCTCTCTCTCCCCCTAAAATCAATGGAAACATACCCTCCCGTGAGGCGTAAAAACAAATAAATAATAGGGAGGTGTAGGAGGTGGTGGTATAGACAGTAAGCTGGAGAGGCCACCAGACTCCATCAGAATGTGACAGGAACAGAAATAAAGCTTCACTGTGATAAGCCTGTGAGGTATGGGGTCGTTGGTTACAGTGGCTTAGCTTAGCCTGTGCTGAGGAACACACCCAGCCAGGAAACTCTCTGCCCAATGCCAGGCCTCCAGTACTGGGAACAGATGGAGGAAGACAGAGTTGTGGACAGAGCCTGGGCCTTAAGTCAGTGGCCTCCAATCCCTGAGCCTCTGTTTCCTCTTCTGTAAAATGGAGCCACGCACACCTGCCTCCAGCATCTGACGAGATGTTGGTAAAGCCTCAGCTCCCGCCAGGCCCGCAGCAGGCCCTCCCGCAGTCATTCAAGGAGCAGGGCGTCCACTCTCGCTTCCTGGAGCCTTCTCTGCTCTTGGACCCTCCAAGTCCTCATCTGTCACAGTTCTTGCTGGACCCTCCACCTCCGAAGCTACTAGTAATGGCTGCTCGGGTTCAGACGGGACTTTTCTGAGCACCCGGGTCCCCAGCACGATGCTTACTCCCCTGGTGAGTTGCAGAAGAGTTCTCCTTGGCCTGGGCACCCTCGCCGAGGTCGGTGATGCTGCCCCTGTTCCTCCCTGTGACCCATGCAAGGCCTGGCACAGTGCCCAGCTGTGCCAGGAACCAGCAAACATGCACTGAATTCATTCCCCAGAGCTGGAGACGCATACATACATCCACCCATTCACTCACACAGTATTCATTGAGCATTTACACAATGACCCCCCCCCCCAAGTAAATGTTACCCTCCATTAAGAAAATGAAGACAGTTTAGGTCAGGGGTCCTCAAACTTTTTAAACAGGGGGCCAGTTCACTGTCCCTCAGACCACTGGAGGGCCGGACTATAGTTTAAAAAAAAACCTATGAACAAATTCCTATGCACACTGCACATACCTTATTTTGAAGTAAAAAAACAAAACGGCAAAAACACCCGCATGTGGCCCGCGGGCCGTAGTTTGAGGACGCCTGGGTTAGGTAACTCGGCCAAAGTCACTGCCAGTAAGAGGCAGGCCCAAGGGATTTCTGACCAAACTCTTACTGCTCCTTCCCCCACAGCCACCACCTCACTGTCTTCCCAAACTGCCCTCACCCACCCCCCAGGCCTAGACTGGACCCCCAAGGATCCCAGGCCTAATACAACTATGTTGGGCTCGGAGTGGGAGGACTCCACAGGACCCACTGGAGAAGCTCCCAGCCAAAGACTCCTGCCAAAGTTCCAGTCTGTGCAAATGTCAGCAGACCAGGGAACTAACACAACGCCTCCCTAAGGAAGCAGCGTCTGAGCTGAGGCCTGGAGGACCCCGACCAACCAGGCCAACCAGGCCCGGGAAGGAGAAATGCCAGCGAGGGCCCGAGCAGTGGCTGCATTTAGTGGGTCTCGTTTAGCGCGAGGGGGACACGGGGACGGGCAGGTTGTGCAGAGCCTCCAAGGGCCCATCCGAAGCTGGGGTGTCCCCAGCCCCTGGAGGGCTCGGCGGGGAGGTATGCCTCCCTTCCCTTTGAAGAGACCACTCTGGAAGGTAACACATGTGCGGCGTCAACACCCGGCCTCATCCATGCTGGAAGCACTTAGCACCCAGCAGTTGTCATGTTTATGGCCCACAGAACAGGGGGCTTAGGTAAGAACTTCAATGGACAGCGCTTTGAAGAGTAGGGGGCCATGGGTCAGGGGCCTGGCACTGATGCCTGTGATGCGAGGCCATCATTTTTCTTGTCTGTAACCTGGAGGTCTAATTTTCAACGAGGACTACAGACCCCTCTGAGGCCCCCGGGTCTGGCGCCGAGAGCTCCTGGTATGAGAACAGAGCCCACCCCCCGCTGGGATGCCCATGTCATGTCCCAAACCAGCTTCCTTCTCCCCTGCTCCACCCCAGCTCCTGGCCTAGGATGTTTTTTTCTGCTGACAACGGAAAACACATCTCAATGTTTCCTTTATCTCCATGTTGCTCCCAGAAAGGCAACTGGCAGCCCAGGGCACAAGTGCTGAGAATTCTCCATGCCAAAAATACACGCTCTCTGTGCAGCCTCTCTAACAATAAGGGAAACTTGTGAGTCAAATGTCTACTAAGCCTGCAGAGATTAATGTTTAAGCCCCAAAGAATACTCTTTCTATATTCATTTCTTTCCAGTCCAAAGACAGCAGTCCTTCGGGCAGTTTCCAAACTGGCATTTGATACAAAGTTAATGAAGGAATTCTTTACAACATCAAACACATTCCAGGAAAAAGAAGTACTCAGAATCCCTTGAAAGGCACTGGATTGTGTCAGGTGAAATAGGCGTTTTCAGGGCAGGGCTTCTCAGGTGCTCCAAGGTGCTCACGTACACGCTGGACAATGACAACAGCATTAGAAATGGGCGTTGAAACCCTTCCCACCTCGACTGGGAGAAATCTAGAGAAGAATGCCAGGTCACAGAAATCTGGAGACTTGGCAGAATCAGCACAGGTGCCCCTAGAAGATGCGTGACCCACTTTTGCTTGCAATTGGAAGTCCCCAGGCATCACGTGCACGCCACCGGGAAGGGGCAGCCTGATGCCCGTGGATATCGTCGGGTTAGCGGCATCCTGGAGTAGCGCGTGGTGACCTTGGGGAGCTGCTGAGACTTGTGATGGGGAGACCATATTCTGTGGACTGTAATGCACCCCATGCCTCCAAGCAGCTGCCTTTAAGCTCAGCATTGAAGCCAGGCAGCGAGTGACAATGGCAAGATAGCTCATGTACCCTGTGAAGCCAGCCCCTCTCTTGGGGGGTAAAGAGGGCCCTGGGCCTCCTGCTAAACTGGGTCCGTTTCCTGACACCAGGGCAGCAGCTGCTCAGAAGCCGCTGAGAAGCCTCGACACAGAGACGCCCAGGAGACTCAGAGCGAAAGCAGATCCCTGAAAGCACCGCCTGGCGCGAGGGGCGCTGCATCCGAAAGCGGGCGGTGGAGTGAAACCAGGCACGGGTTTTTCCCAGGGTCTACAAATTACATGAGCAAATTCAAATTTGTCGTCTCAGATTCTTCTGAGGCCTGTGACTAAGCTTAACTCGTGTATTACTGCAACACTATAGGTGAGGAGGACCAGGATCAAGGACGGCTTCCTGAGTTGGGGGATGTCAAGTTTAAACTCACTGCCTGAGCACACTCGCACCTCAGAGGAACTCAAAGAAGCAGTCATGTCCTGACTGGTGTGGCTCAGTTGGTTGGACTGTCGTCCTGAGCATCGAGGGGTTACCAGATCGATTCCCAGGTTGTGGGCTCGATCCCCAGTGGGGGGCATGCAGGAGGCAGGCGATCGATGTTGTCTCGCATAACGTTTCTCTCTCTCTCTCTCTCTCTCCCTTTCCCTCTCCCTTCCTCTCCCTAAAAATAAATTTCACAAAATCTTTAAGCAGCAGCCATTATGTCAGCTGGCAGGGCGACCTTGCCTAGACAGTTACCTTCTGTCATCTGAGCAGGAACCTTGATAATGTCCCATGGCAGTGGCCAACCTTACTCTGCCGCATCCAACATTCCCAGCACCTCCTTCGGGCCAGGCTCGGTGCTGGGCCAGACATAAGAACCAGGGCTGGACACAGAGAGAAACCAACCAGTAAGCGACCACTGGGGGCAGGGCAGGGCCCACATGTAAAGAGGCTGAGTCAGACAAGAGCGGGGAGCCTGCCAGGACAGGAGAGTGGCGGAGGCAACGCTGGAAGAGGGTCACAGCAGCCCCAGGGCCCTCAGGAGCCAGGGAGGGATTGTGATGGGAGAGAATGGCCCGGTGTGTGTAGTAGGATGGGACCAGGGCACAGGAGGGGGTAAACAGAAAGGTCTAGAACTAGGGCAGTAATGGCGGAGGTGAGGGAAGCAGCAGATATACAGCGAGAGTGGCAGGGGCCAAGGATGGGTGGGCTACACACACAGGACAGAATCCCATCAGGGGTGTAGGTGGGGTGCTCCAAAGCCGGGAATGGGGAGAAGAGTGCCTGAAGGCAGGTTAATGTTCTCCCTAACCCGAGCCAACACCTTCCTCCCAGGGGCCCCTCAGCATCCTGCCCCAGCTCAGTCCCACAGGCTGGCTGATTTAGGAGGTAGTTTCCCCTCATATAGGCGCTTGCAACAACCAGAGGTTCCTATGGCAACCACCCCTCCCTCTCTGCAGGAGGGCAAGACTGGAAAGCCCACACCCACCAAAGGCAAACCACTGGGTTTATTGGAATGCAGAGAGGGCCTCCTTGGTTCTGACCCAGAAAACGCCTTCCCTCTGGGGACCCTACAGATCTCCTCCGAAGGTGACTCCAGTTCCTCTGCCCAGTTCTGCCTCTACTCATTTGTGTTTTTCTAGAACCTCCCACAAGGAGTTGAAATGGGAGATGGGCTCTGACCAGCTTGGGCTGGGATGGCCTGTCTGCTGTGCTTCCCCAGTCAGGAGGCAGGGGGTGTCCTCGTCACC
Source organism: Cnephaeus nilssonii (assembly GCF_951640355.1). Classification (NCBI taxonomy): domain Eukaryota; kingdom Metazoa; phylum Chordata; class Mammalia; order Chiroptera; family Vespertilionidae; genus Cnephaeus; species Cnephaeus nilssonii. Next base: position 101,773,782 of record NC_137075.1, on the reverse strand, counting down.
TGGGTACCCGAGACCTTGACCCTGTGTGAGGTGGGGACTCGGCGAATGTCTGTGGCTGGGTCCAGTCAGAAACTGAGATGAGAACTGCAAAGGTGAACTCGGTGAGGGCAGAGAGGAACTGGCATGGTTTGGGCATGTAGGGTCAGTGCCGGCTCCCGGGGCCCACGCCCGCACACCTTCCCCTTGGGCCCAGGCCTGAGGGGTTCCCTCCACCTCGATGTCCCGCCCTCCCACGGTCCCCCTCACCTCTCTAGTCTGGCAGCACCATGGGAGGGCGGGACATCGAGGTGGAGGGAACCCCTCAGGCCTGGGCCCAAGGGGAAGGTGTGCCATCAAGCAGCATTGATGGCTCGCACTGTGGGCACCCACCGCCTACAAGCCAGCCCCTGGCAAGCGCACACCTCTCCTGGGTCCTCCCTCTCCACAGGGCTTTGCTGTCTCCCAGGACAGTAGTGCCCTGTCCTGCTCACCATCCCCTTTCAAACAAACACCTCGACTCTGCTGCTGATGGTCTCCGGGATCCTGGTCACCCCACTTCACAGGCATTCATTCAAGGCACAGAAGCCCAGCCTCGTGTGTACCTAATCGCTCCCCTCTCCCCACCTCCCCGAGGGCCAAGGGGAGGACCTCTGCGGGCAGACACTGTCACGTGGAGAACAGAATGGGCCAGAAGGGCGCCGTGGGAAACGAAGGTGCGGTTGCTCAGGCCGGGTCAGGAAGTCGACTCGAGGCAGTGGCTGGGGAGCTGGGCTGTGAAGACGGTGGTGTGCTGTCTGCAAACATTTACCAGGACGTCCCCAATGAACCTCGCAGACCACACTCTACGGAGATTCTGCCTCTTGAGGTGGGAGGTCAGCAGATGGCCTAAGAGGCAGGGTTACCTTGGAAACAGGTTTGAAGAGCAGGACTACTGGAAGGGGGGGAACTCAGGGCAGCAAAAACCCGCATGGCTGGTCCCCCATTGACGAGTGGGAAGCAGTGGCCTACAGGGCATGCTGTGCCATCCAGGACGGCAATCACACTGCTGCCCGTGACTGGTGCCTGGCAGCACCTCCCTACATTCCAGCACCGGGGGAGAGCAGAGCCAGGATTCAACCCACCCGGGTCGGCCTGCGGCCTGGAAGCCAGGACTCGGCGTGTGGCTTGGCCAGGGTTCCACAGAGGTCCGAGGTCCGAGGCCAAGGTTTGGACCGTGGGCCTGGACAGTCCACACAAGCCTTGGCAGGAGGGGTATGTGTGTTGCCAGGCGCCCCCCTCCCCAGCCTGACTTGAGCACTCTGATGAGAAATGCGTGCTTTTCTTATTCCTAAGGAGCATCCTTAGCGAGGATGGGAACAGGTGGGAGGGTGTTCATCAAGGCCACTCTTCCCCAAGGCACATGGGCTTGGCAAAAAGTGTCCATTATGTGGTCAGCGAACCCTGCCCCCTCCCCAGGGAACCTGGCAGCCTGGAGGGCCAGGGAGAGAGGACAGCCAGATGAACGCTGTCCCTGTCCTGCTGGGTGCTCTCCTTGTAGCATCAAGCGCGCCTCAGGAGGCCCATGGGGTGCAAGGAGCTGAAATGGCCAAAGGACACGCGGTCAGGCCATGCTGGTCAGCCTCTGTCAGCATGAGAAACACTGCAAATGTCTTGTTGAGGTTTAAGATAAAACCAAAGACACTGAGAGAACGAGCAGAACTGTGACTTATGCCCCTCGATATACACAGTTGATTTCACGTTCGGCTGACATCGCCAACAATGAATGAGTGTGGCTCCTCTGAGTGTGGATCCCATGGGCCACGGGATCCTCCAGGGTCTCGTTCTGCTTGCTGGTAGCACCTCCCCACTGCTCCCCACAAGTCTCGGCAGCAATCTGAACCCCACCCGCCGGGAGGGGAGGAGTAGGACTCACTGGTTTCAGCCCCCAGGCCGGGAGGGGGGGGTCTCCCAATCTAGCTGCGATAATGACTTTCCGAGGCACAGACCCAGTGCCCGCCCGGGAACACTGAGCCTATTCTCTCAGCTCCGGGAGCACGACCAAAACCACGCGCTGCCTCCTCTCCCATCATCTCAATACCCAGGCGGGGGGCGGGGGGCGGGGGGTGGGGGGCGACGTGGGAAATGCTACGAAAAATCGCGCAGAAGCAGAGCGAGGAGGGGTGGGGAGAGACTGGCAGCTGCCACAGGAAAGGTGTCCATGAAGGAAGAATAAAGACCCACCTGGAGGGGGTGCAGCCCCCAGACCACGTGCCCTGTGGCCGCTGGAGAGCTGGGTGGACCACAGAACAGCCTCCCTGCAGCGAGGACCCTGCTGTCCCCCCAGCCCCACCCCCACCCACTCGACAGTGCTCCTTTCTTCTCAGACACTGACCCACTGTCAGGGCTGTTTTGAGACAAGGCCGGCCTGAGGGCTGTTCCCTGCTCCCTGGGTGAACTCCTGTTCAGGGGCATGGCCCAGCGGGGGCAACCTCAATCCCTGGGGAGCCACACAGGAACCCCCTGACCTGAGCAAGCCTCCCTGACGTTCCCCTGACCCCAGGACAAAGCCACTTCTGGGCCCCTCCCATGGTCACCAGGAAGGAGAGCACGTCCTCACGGAGGAGGTCAGACCCCACCTGCCTGCTCTGCCAAGGGAGGGGAGGGGGTTCTGCCTGGCCATGGGTCAAATTCACACTAACTTCTAACAATTTTCAAAGTTTAGTAAGGATTGTTAGATAGTTCCAGAAACATGAAGGACGGGTCTCACTGTTGGAACAAAGTGGCTACCACAGGTGAAGGCCAGCCAGGCTTCCATCTACCTCCAGATCTGCCCCCAGCTCAGAGCAGCCTGAAGTGGACAGCCAGCTGCAGGCTCCACTCCACCAAGGGGAGCCGGGCCTGGACTCAAGAACATCTGACTGAAGACTGCGAGGCTGGGACAAAAACCCGGCTTCCAGAGGGTGCCGTCTGAGAGCCTAAGGCACAGCAAAACTCCACCTGACGCCCCGTGAACCCCGAATGGGACACGGGCTGCCTCTCCTCACCAGGAGCTCAGGTCTAGTGTCCCACAGTGGAGACAGTGACAACCAGGCAGGCTGGAAAGATACCAGATGTGGTTATAAAGTAATGAGGCTTTAAAAAATCCTGATCACATTAACACCTGCTCATTCACTGGAAGAGATGCTTAAATTCCAAGTTACTTGTGTGCAGCAGACAATTCTTCCTTGATCGCAGAGAGCCAATAATACGTTGCTGGACAAAACCTCCAATGTTGATGTATTTTTCCCAAAACTGGAATCATACTAAACAGGTTTGGATCCTACTTTTTCATTAAATATGCTATAATGAACATTTTCCTATAGACTGTAGATTCTTCTAAGCCACTGTCATTGAAAGATCAATAAAGCATAACTCATTTAACCAACTCCCTACCATTTAACATTTGATTGTTTCTAATTGTACAATAACATATAAAAGGGATTAAATTGCATCCCATAGACTCTTTTTTAAAAGGGAAAGAAGCCCGCTGGTGTGGCTCAGCTGGCTGAGCGCCATCCCATGCACCAGGATGCCGCTGGTTTGATTCCTGGTCAGGGCACAGGCCTGGGTTGCAGGCTCGATCCCCAGTAGGGGGAGTGGAGGAAGCAGAGGATCAATGTTTCTCTCTCACATCGATGTTTCTTTCTTTCTCTCCCTCTGCCTTCCTCTCTCTGAAATAAAAAAAATATTAGAAAATTAAAAAATTAAAAAAAAGGAAAGAAGAGGGGGGATAAATGGTGACAGAAGGAGACTCGACTTTGGGTGGTAAAAACACAATACAATATACAGATGATATATTACAGAATTGTACATTTGAAACCTACGTAACATTACTAACCAATGTCAGCTCAATAAATTCAATAAAAATTAAAAATAAGAGGGAAAGAAGAGTAGGATCTGTTTAAACCTGAAAAGTGATTTTTCCGAAGACAAAGAGGAAAGTTTCAAACAACTACCTAAAAACGCATTTAGTGGAAAACCTAATTTCCTAGTGCTGCCAGAAAATAAGATGTTCCAATAACTATTTACAAAAACCTGTGACCGAGTTCTTGCTCAGTTCCTCTCTGAAACCCGCTGACATGTAGCCAACTCGCTAAAGCATTGGCTTGAGGCTGCAGTCTCACCTGTTTTGAGGGTATTGACAAACCCTCTTACCACAGACAGGCTGGGACCAGGACCAGGGCTGAGCTGGGCCCTTTTCCAACTTGAAGAAAAGTTCTGAAACTCGGCCTGTGCTCTGTCTGCATATCTGGGGGACCTGGGGTTTGTGGGTGACCCAGGTACTGGCGTCAGGATGCTGGGTTGGGGCTCAGGAACAGAGGGACATGCTAATGGCCAGAGAAAGGGAGAGAAGCCACAGCAAAGAAAAGAAGATTGAAGTTTCAAACCTATCCCTATATTGACTTGAAGTCCAAATCCTTCTTTGCCCAGCTACTGCCAGGATAAGAAAACCAGGCTGCCCACCAAGGCTCACACCTTGAGGATGAAGTCCTAGAAATTTCTTCGCATTGCCACAAAATACTGACCCAGGTTGGCCACAGGTGGGCTCATGGCCACGGATGTAGAGCTGGGGCTCAGAGAGGGAAAAGGACTTGCCAGCAGTCACACAGCTGAGGGAGGCCAGGATTCCAATGCACCCGTGTGTGTGGAGAAGAGAGTAAGGGTTCCCTGGGGGAGGCAGGTGAAAAGGCGAGCCAGGCGGATTTCTGAAAGCAGGAGGAAAAGGAGGAAAGCTAAAGATACGTGGGGATAGAAATTGCAAAAGCCCGCCTGCTCTCTGGGGTCATTGCAATAGCACAGGCATGGGTCAACCCACTAACCATTATTTCCTTCAGGGCTATTACCAACAGGAAATTCCATGCGACCCCATCATGTGGCGAAATGCCAGGCTGGGTCCACACTAGCAAGGCAGCCTCACCCCGCCCAGCCTACCCGCCTGCAGGAACAAAGTTCGCCTGTCAGGAGTGTGCACCGGGCCTCGGCCAGCCTGGGCCTGGCTGGGAGGAAGCAAATTCTTATCTAAGGCCTGATTAAAGCCAGACTTGATTACCAAGGCTGGAGGTGTTGTAACCAGGTACCTGTTACTGGAGCACATCGGGGTCCTAGAGGTCATGCTCAAACCACAATCTCTTGCTGACCTGTCAGCAGCAGGCCTGGCGTCCTGCCCAGGGCCCCACAGGGAGCTGCCCCAGCCCTGCCCACACCACGCGCCCCCGGCCACCTGACAGCCCACCCACACCTTTCTGCAACTCTGGTTTTGACTTTGTCCTTGGGATCTTCACAGCCTCAAAGTCCGCTTTTCAAGCACCATCCCCCCCTTTCCCCTTCCCCAGAACTCTCAACTCTTCTTGTCATTCTGGAATCCGGCCTGTGAATGACCAGCCTCTGGCCTCTCTCTTCTGCCTGCCTGTCACCCAGGGAGGCCAGAGACTGCAGTGGCTGCAGAGGAATTCCGGGGGGGTGGGGAGGGGGGACAAATAGAGAAGCACAGAAGAAATGCCCACAGAGGAAATGTAAGCATGGAGGAGGCTGGTGTGTGGCGGCAGGAATGGCGGGAACTGTGGGCAACTGGTTTAAATATGGCCGCTAACTCAAAGGAAAGAGTGTAAAATCCTGTGTGGGCCAAGCCCGGCACTTGGAGGCCAGACACTGTCCAAGTACAACATCTGGCCCACGACCCTCTGCACAGAGTGGGCAGCTGAGGGCCAGCCACAAGGAAGTGGGGAACATGATGGAAGTCTCACTGGTAACTACCAAGTCCAGGACAAAACTCAGCCCCACACTTAGGCCAGTGCTAATTAACCCCTTTCCGGCACCCGCTGAGCCGAGGCCCTGCTGAATGCTGCTGCATGAGGCGATGGCAGATGAAAACTCAGACGAGGATGATCATCCCCAGGGCCCTCCAGATAAAGGACTGAGAGCTGTCCACACAAGAGCCTGGGGTTCACAGGCAATAACTGACCAATGCTGACCACCCCAACTCTGGGGAGTCTCAGATCCTGGAGGAGTGGTCACAGCACTGTGAGCCGGAGAGAGGGGTGTGGTCTCCACGTACAGGCCCAGTTGGAGGGGCCACCTCAAGCACCCAGGTTGGTTAGGAGGAAGCAGCAAGAAAATCCAATGACACTATGACCAACCAGGGACCACGCATGCTCCAGGGCCAGGACTAGTCTGGCTCTGGAGCCGGGGACGGGGATGGGGGACGGGGAGGGGGGTGCATTTAAGACCCCCAACCCTGTAAGATGTACCCTAAAGAACCAGAACCCTGACTTCGGCCCTTTCAGCCTGAAATGAAAACCTGCATCTCAAGTTCTACAAGTACAGCTTTTCAAGATCAAATCAAACCCTCAAGCCTCACTTCTCAGAAATAGGCCGAGAGGCCCGTGACCTCTGGGAAAACCGGCAGCCTCCCGTGCAACTCCAGCCTGCGCTGCCTGTGCACCGCCTGGCCAGCCGGGACGCTGCAGGGGCAGGTCAGCGCAGCCTTTTAATTCAGCTCCTCTGGTGACCCCAAAGAGCCCTGCTGCAGACCCCGGGCCTAAAGTGCACTTGCCTCCCCCAGAACTAAGGCTCCTCAGTGGGGGAAAGTTCAGAGGGAAGGAGGTGGTGTGCCTACTTAAAAGATATTACAGCACTCAGAAGCCAATTAGAGCCCAGCCAGCGTGGCTCAGTGGTTGAGCGTCACCTATGAACCAAGAGGTCACAGTTTCTCAGTCAGGGCACATGCCCAAGTTGCGGGTTCCATCCTCAGTGGGGGGCATGCAGGAGGCAGCCGATCAAAGATTCTCTCTCATCATTGATGTTTCTCTCTTCATCTCTGAAATCAATAAAAAAATATTTCTTTTTTAAAAAAGAAGCCAATTAGAAACTTTGGTTTACATGTAAATCAAAGAAGTGATGAACAGGAACCAGTAATGAAAATTAAACTGTATTTTTATTACTTGAAACTCTCTAACATAGACTTTTTACTGCTTCAGAGCTAATTTCCAAGTCCAGTCTCTAGCCTGGGCGAAACCCAGTCCACCCTGAACCAGAACTGCCAGAGTATCTTTCCTAAAAATGCTCTCCTCACCCACTAACAACCTTCAATGGCTCCCATTACTCCTAACCAAGGACACCCACTGTCTCCAGCTTGCTTTCCGCACTCACTGGCCACTGCCTCGCAGTGCAGCTGCTACTCTGGTTGAGCTGGTCCACTCCTGGTCCTGGAAACTGGCCCCAGGCCCTCCACGTGCACACACAGAGCCCTACCCTCTCTCCCTCCCCCGCCCCCCAAGAGGCTCTTTTCTTCTGCAAATGCCCTGCGTGTGGTTTGAAGCACAGCCACACTCTATCTCAACTCTCAGAGCATCTTGACCTCACCTCCCAGGCCCACGTAAGCTCAGCTTAGGACATCTTTGTGGGCTGTGCTCAGGGTCTCACACACACACACACTTGCTTACAGGAAGTCATGTACAGGGAAGCCACCCCATCAGGCAGGTCACGGGCTAGTTCCACTTTCTATTTTGTAGAGGAGGAAACTGAGTCTCAGAGAACTAGTGCTAACCCAGGGCCCCGCGATCTGTCCTGGGTCTCTGGCTAAAACCTCCTGTCCCACGTGTCCCCATGTGCTCTAGATAGAAGAAAACCCTGAACCATGTCCCTGCCTCAACAGAGATAAGGCCAGCACACAGGAAATGGTGAGCCGCTGGGCCAATTCGTGCTCAGAGGCGCTCAGGCTCTGGGCTTCAGGACCCACAGGGAAAGGCCAGGGAGGGAGGGACGGCACAATGGATTGGAGTGGGGTGGGGAGGGGAACAGTGCAAACAAAACAATCTCCAAATGAGTGGTCACCTGGAAAGCAAGGGGCAGAATCAGAGAACTGGTCTTTTTCCATTTCTCTAAGGACTGAGAAGGCCAACGAGCTTCCTGCCCCCATGACAATATTACTCCTCCCACAGCAGCTGAGAAACAATCCAAGGAGCAAACCGTAAACAGATCACTCATTATCCTCAGAGCTCGGTTACTAAATAACCGGCCCAGGCTGCGTCCCCACATCAGTTGCTCTTGTCAATGGAACCACCTGAAGGATAAATGGGCAAGGGCGGTATGTACCGCCTGGCGTCAAGTCCATTGTCAGCCTCGGCCCAGGGTGAGCAGCGAGCAGGTAAATCACAAAGGCCTACGTGCTGTGACTTGCCTTTCTTTCTCCATCCACCTCCCATCTGAACCAACTGCGCTTCCCCAGCACCAAAGAATGAGTGCGGAAGTGGGGGCTGAGCTGCGAAGAATCATAAACCGAAAAGTCGGGCCTTGCAGTGAGTGAGGCTGCTGGTAACCATCATTACCAGTTTTTGCCAGCTTTGCATCCAAGGCCTGTACGTTTAAGACACATAATTCCAGAGGGGTGAGTCCCTACTCACTTTCTGGGTGGGCATGTGACTCAGGCCTGGCCAATGAGAACATCCCATCATCCAGACCTAAGTGACTGGTGTAGGAATAGGTGTTACGGGTTGAACTGTGACCCCCTGTAAGACAGGCTAAAGTCCTAACCCCCTACCTGCGAATGTGGCCTGATTTGCAATCAAGCTGAGATGTAAGGTCATTAGGGTAGGACCGGTGCTCTTATAAGAGAGGAGAACGCCATACAAAGACAGACACAGCGGAAGAGGGTGGCCATGTGAACATGAAGGCCGAGACCGGAGGGATGCTGCCACAGTCCAGGGACACCTGGGGCCACCCGAAGCCAGAAGGATCAGAGGGAGCATGGCCCTGCCTTGATTTCCAAGTTCTAGCCACCAGAACCGGGAATAAGCTTCTGTTGTTTTGCTTTGTTGTGGTGGCCTAGAAAACTAAAGTAACAGGGATGTAACCCAGGCCAGACCAATCAGAACCACCAGACACCAGCCCTGGGACTGCTGCTGGACAGACCTCGGGGCAAACAGAGTCTCACTTGCTTCCTGTGAGGTTGCTGAGCTGGTGGGATGGTGGTGTGGGCAACCATTCCCACGTGACTTGGCAAAGCCGGCCCCAACACAACCTAGGCAAGGAGCCTGAAAAGTGAGGAAAGTCTCTGAAGACACACAGCTGAGTGCGTGGTGGCCTGACACTGTCACACCTACCTCTGGACTTTTCCAGACTTACCTGCTCACAAGTTCTATTTCTTCATGTTTCCTACGTCCTTTTTCTCATGTTGAAAATCTTGCTTACAACCTGAGCAGCCTTTAGGTTTTATCATACACAAGGTACAATTTGTTATTTTAACGTAACATACGTCCAAATGAACATGATCCCCAACAGCCATTCCCTTGGGCATGTAAACTTTCAATACCAACCATAACAACACTCAACACACTGGCACAGCCTCTCGGGCACATGCCTTCAGCCTTCAAAGTTTTGATTCAATGATGGCCAGTCCGGGTCCCAAAGGTGAACTTGATCTTTAATAAAAACAGTTCAACCAGGCTCACAACAACAGCAAAGATGTGTTTGATTGTAAGAAATTCTGACTGAAAATGTTTAAATCACAAAGACAGAAAGGGTGGAGAGGTGGGCCCCTAGGGTGTTTCAACAGCTTAGAGTCAGCAAGAACCCAGGCTCTTTCCAAGTTTTTATTCTCCTATGCCCATCACTTCACAGTCAAAATATAGCTGCCACAGGTCCAGGTACCATGCCCCCGAGCATACCTGGAGGCAGGAAAGAGGACCCAGGCAAACAGCTGCTCTTGGTAACAGAGGGAACTCTGCTTCCTGACATGTTACTGATCAGAACTGCTCAACCTGGGCACTGTGGCCACAGGGAGCCTTGGGGCAAGTCTCTGGCAAAGGGAACCGTGTTTTCATGACGGGCCTGGGTCAATCACCAATGCCACACTGAGCCACATGGGTCTGCCCGGAAGATGGAGTGAAGGTACACTGAGAAGGCGACTTTCCCAGATATGGAGCCCATGTGCCCCTTAAAAGTCCTAAAAACATTCTGCGGCTTATAAGCTGACCTTTAGGGTAAAGTCAACAAATATGGACGAATCACTTGTCAAGGGCCTCTTGTGTGCCAGGTCCTTTGCTAGGTTCTGAGACGAGGGCCCTCATGACCTCAGAGGTAAGGAAGGGTAAGGGAGAACGGTCACTTAGACAGCTGAGAATCCGGGGAGCCAGGAGCCCGGCACAGCTGGGCAGCACCGAGGAGGGAGGGTTTCCTCGGAGAGGAGGGGCAAAGGGGGAGTGAGAATGCTTCCCCCAGGAAGTCACACCTGACCCGTGTCTGAGGATGAAAGCAGGAGTGCCAGGGTGGGTCACAAAGGGTGTGTGCAGAGGCACGGAGATGGGGCAGCTGGGAGTTGCTAGTGTCTGACTTGGGGAGGGGCAGGGCAAGGTAGCCAGGGTGGCAGGACAAAACTGGGATGAGCGTGGCAAACCATCTGAAGAGCTGAGACAGTCGCCTAAAGGCATGGAAAGCAGGGAAGGTTACAGCAGGGGAGTGACTCAGGTAATGCTGCTTGCTGAAAGACCACTCCACCAGGAGGGCGTGGGGCACGAGGCAGGGATGCCAGCCAGAGGATCGGCAATACTAGGTGAGGGAGGACAGGGGACCTATGACAAAAAGGTGCAGGTGGGAACTGTCAGGGCAACTTCCAAAGGGAGAGTCAATAGGACCCGGAAACCGATGAGATGTGGGGGTTGGAGGGACAGAGGCATCCGAGCCGGTTGGTTGGCTGGAGATGGGGCAGCATCTTCATTCTGATGCAAGAAATCATGGGCAGAGCGGTTTGAAAGGGAGGCTGGTGAGTCAAGGCACAGAACATGGTGCTTCCCAAACACTGTAGGCCTGCTTGGGGTGGGAGGGGGCAGACAACCCTCCTGCTGGGAAGGGCACCCCCTGCTCTGTTCCACCAGCTGCAAAAGACGGACGAGTGAGGAACAGCCTTGCTGGGCAAGCCAAGGGCAGGGGCTGGAGAGACCTTCTCGCTCACCGCCTTAAACAGAAGCGATGCTCGGAGGGCCTGCATGAGTTCACACAAGGAGGGATGGGTTACCCGGCCGGCGAAAGGAAGCCCAGTAGTTACGCTCATTCTCACATCGGGGCTGACAGTCTGTAAAATCAGAACTGAGTTTCCATTTGTAAAGTCTTGTCTTCCAAGAGCCTCAAATAGGCAGGATGCGGCCCCTCTTATCTCAACCACCTCGTGCAGAGCGGGGAGGAGGCAGGTACTTCCACGCCCGCTGTCCTGGGCAGGGCTGCCCTTCGCTTTTGAGCTCCATGCATTCCACGTGGTTCTCCGAGAGCCCCAAGGAGCAACTTCAGCCCTCTCCACCGCGCAAGAGAAAGAAACAAAGTCTGACAGCTGAGGTCAGGGGGTGCAAGCGGGGGTCCCTGCAGTTGGCCTTTGAAAGCACATCACCTACACTTCAAGGTCCTACCTGGCTCCTGGCCCCTCCTCACATAAGTAACATTCCCCGTTTCATTCACCCACTTAGAAAGGTGCCAAATAAAGTCCTGGAGGCAGGAGGTTCAGCAAGCCTAATTCCTGAAAGATGGGGTCAGATGGGGACAGTTAGAGACCCAGGGAGCCACAGGGACCTGCTGCAGAGCCCGCCATGATGGGCAGTGTCCAGTAGGTGGCACACCCTCCAGGACTTGGGAGGAAGTGAGTGATGCTGACCCAACAGCGGAAATGAGGCCTGCAGAGGTACCTGTGCAGATTAACATGCTCATAGGCTCCAACGATAGTGCCCAGAAAGTGCGGAAAGAGATTCAAAGTCAACGGAAGCCAGATAGTGTCTCCCCACCGAGGACTGGGTCTGTTCTGCTCTCGGCAGCCCAGCACACAGCCCAATGCCCGATGGACAGGCAATGAATCAGCCAAGCCAAGGACAGCGGGGCTCACTCGCCAGGGCCGCCCTGCTCCCCAGAGCTCACCAGCACTCTGCACACACCGTACCTCAATGACCCAGGCTCCAGGGCCCGGGCTCTGCCCCCACACCAGAGGTTTTCAAACATTCTCTGACCTCTGATGTCTTGCTTGAAATGAAATCTAACAAGAAGATCCCCAAAATAAATAAAAAAACAGATACAAGTTTGTTGCTATAGTTGAGGGGAGTCTGCTGTGTGTGGGGGTCAGCAACCCCCCAACAAGAAAAAGACACCACCCCCAATACCGCCTGGGTTCCTCACGGAGCCCAATCTGGACACCTGTGCTGGCCCCTCTGGCCAGCGCCCAGCCAATGAGCTTGGAAAAGCACCCTGTGCCTCAGCATGGGGACCGGGGAGCACAGATGGCAATGTCTTTCAATCTGAAAATGGAATAGAATGTCAGAAACTACCACCCATTTCAAGAGCAAGTCTGTTATGAGAAATCCCAGCACATTCCACTCCTGAGCGCACCGGCCAGAGCTTGCTCGGGAGGAGCCACAATCTCTGCCTGGGGGTTGCCATGGGGGTGGACGATTGAGAGAACAGAATGCACCCTGGGTTCAAATCCCAGCCCCGCCAATTAGGAGCTCTGTGCCCCTAAAGTTTCCACATCTAAAAGGCAGAATAATTCATCATCCCGACAGCTCATAGCACTGTCTTGGGGTTTATCTGAGGGATCTCTTTAAGTGCTTTTTAAACCGCTCCCAAAATTAGCTGTATTTACACAGATTTTATTACTGCCTTTCTAGAAGGCCAAACACAGGAGACTTAGCTTCCACTGAAGGTCTCTTATTACAGATGCCGGCATCGAGGGCAGCCTGCTTCTCCCACCAGGATCCCGTGAGGAGCAAGGAGGACATCCCTGAGGTGCTGGCTTCCCACCAGGTTGGCCTCTCCATGGAGCCTGGACCACCCATGACAAGGAGAGCCTCACCCCAGAGGGTACTCCCTGTCCCCACAGGCACTGCTGCTTGAGCACCAACGTTCTAGAGAGAACCCGAGGGTACGTGTTACCGGAAACAGCACACCCTCTGCCTCCCGCGGCTTTCTTTCCCTTTTGTTTATTTTATAAGCCTTTTATTGGAGTGTAACATATAACAAGAGAAAAAGCATGCATCCTAAGTGAGCAACTTGATGATTATTCACAAACTGACACCCAAGAGCAAGACTGAGAATAGAAGGCTGCAGGACCCCAGCAGGCTCCGTCACATCCCCACCTAGTCCCCTCCCCAGAGGTCACCAGCGCCTGCCTTAGGTCCCCAGAGCAGTTCTGCCTGTTCAGGAACTTCACGTTAATGGGAGGGACGCTGAGGGCTCTTCTGGGTCTGGTTCGTTCTAGTGCTGTACAGGGTTCCATCATGTGACGACAACACAACGTACGTGTCCGTCCAGCGCTGATGGACATCTGGGCTGTCTCCACTTTGAAGCTATTGTGAATACAGATGCTCTGACATCCTATGCCTGCCTTTCGGTGGACATGAGCACTCCTTTCTCTTGGGTATATACCCAGTGGGAGAACTGGGGTTAAAAGGCAGCATGTGCTCAATTTCAACCATGAGATGTTCCAAAATCCCAGCCCATCAATCACCCTGCTGTATTTTTCTCCCTGTCCCCCTCTGCCATCTACTTCACTTCATATATTTACCTGTTTGCTATCTCTCGCCCTTATAGACGTGGACGCTCTGAGGGTAGAATTCCCAGAGCAGACACTCAATGAACACCTGCAGGCCAAGTGAGCTTCTGCATTCTCACCTGCACACAGAAGCTCAGGCCACCTCTCAGCTGTCCCCTCCGGTCCCTTCCTCCACAGGTGCCTTCCCAAAGCCGGAGGTCACGCCCTCATCCAGTCCCTAGCCCAGCTGCCAATCAGGCCTCAACTTGAGACTAAGAGTTCCTGGCGATTCCTGCCATGCCTACCAAACAATGTCCCTTCCACGGGATGGAGAGTCCAGGCTCTTGGGGAAAGTCCAACCTATAATCTTGGCCCTATGAAGACTGGCTGGCTGGAGTGGCATTCCAGAGTGCCAAGGCCCCAAGAGAAGGCAGGACAGTCAGAGACCCAGTGAGCTCACAATCAGTGGAGAGAGCTAGTGCAGTGGGTCAAGCAGCCCCATGGGGCTGAGGCAGGTGAGGCCTTTGGGCCACCAGGGAACTCTGATGAAGTGGAACTGACCCGTCAGGGAAATCAGAGGGCTTCAAGGAGGTGTCTCGGGAGCTGCCTCTTCTGAGATGACTATATTTCCCCACAGAGAGAAGGCTGGGCAGTGCAAGCTGAGTCTGGCATGTGCAAGACAGGGGGACAGGCTGAATTAGGCAGGGTTGTGGGGTGATGCCCACTGCTGGCAAGGCAGAGGGGAGTGAGGGAGACTGAGTGATAAAGATCCCAGGGCAGAGTGGTAGCGGGAACAAAGAATCACCGCAAGGGCCTCTCGTGTGCACCTGAGGGTGCCGGAGCTCATGGGTGTTCCACGTCATCCGAGGGCGTGTGGCGGACACAGGCGAGAAGCCACCTGCCTTCTTTTTGAACTGGAGACTCCGACCCAGCAGGTCTGGGGGAGTGTGTGCATTTCCCACAGGTGCCCCCAGGTGCAGTCGCTGCTTGTTCCCAGACCACACTAGGAGCAGCAAGGGATTGTGGGAGCATTAAAGAGCAGAATTGCTCAGTGGTTAGAGCGCCAGCCTGCGCACTGAAGGGTCGCAGGTTCGATTCACAGTCAAGGACATGTATCTGGGTTTCAGGTTCAATCCCTGGTGCTGGTCGGGACACATGCAGAGGCAACGAATCAATGTTTCTCTCTCCCTCTCCCTCCCACCCTCCCTTCCACTCTCTAAAAATCAATGGACAAAGTATCCTCAGGTGAGGATTAACAAAAAACAAAAAAAGAGCAGAATGGAGGAAAGAGGGACCAACCGGATGTAGTAAAGCTGGAATGGAATCCAGTCTTCAACAGCTCACCAAGGCCAGACTTCAGTGCAGCAGACTCAGCTCTACTTCACACCACCAGCCTGTTCCAGAACCTTCCATAGCACCTCGGAGTAGGGCCTCTCCTCCAGAGCTTTAGACCCCTGCATCACCGTGGCAACAGCCCACAAACACGGGAGCCCGGGCCTCAGTGCCATAAACAACCCTGACAGATTCAATAAATAACAAATGTACTACAGCAATTTGTGGGGAATTTATGAGAAATTAAAATTTCAACTTGGACAATAAACAAACCCATTTCAGAATTTGCCCCACTTAAAGTTAAATAAACCGCATGCAAGCATTTTTTCAGCATGATGCTGCAAGGCTACGAAATGGGCTGCCGGGAATGCTTCCTGAGCCTCGGAGCTGGGTGCTGCTGGGGAGAGCACGCCCGCACGTCTGCTCACCTCACAGGGCGCTTCACACTTTGTAAGGCACCTGCACCTGTGTTCTCCCACCTGGTCCCATAAATGCTGCCTGGGAGACAGTGGGGCAAGTATGATGAACACTGTTATGACAATGAGCCTTGTTAGACTGAAGCACAGGGACTTGCCCAAGGTCACACAGCTGGTCAAGGTCAGAGACAGGATGCAAACCCAAGTCGATCCGATTCCAAAAACACTGGGCACCACTATGCACACACAAGCAGCCACGTGTACATTTGCTATACACACAAAAATTACACCCAAGTGAAGTATGATGTGGGGAGCTGCCTGACTTCTCTAGAAATCTGCCCTACTTAAAAAGCATCAAAAGGGGCTTCCTTCAAACAGACCAACACATTCTCATGCACACACACACTCACTCACCACCCAAGGGGACAGGAGGACTCAGATCCCCAGCTCATCGGCGACTTCACCAGGCTGTTTCCAAGATGAAAGGCGAAGAAGTAAGGAGACAACGATGAGAGAACACTGGGAGGTTTCCCACCTCTGCTTTCTGGAGAGTCAGATTCGCAGGAGGGGAGAGTAAGAGGGAACCCTAGAGGTCCCATCAGGGCCACCAGCCTATTATTTCAGAGAAGGACCGGAGCCGGGCCCAGATACGGGGGAGGGGGACCCCTGCTGCCCAGACCTGGGGCCTCCAGCGCCAGCAGCCTTGACTTAATGCCCTCTCCTCCCACGAGTGTCCCACAACTTGGGAACACCGGCAGGTGCCCGCCCGGCCATTCTCTCCAGACTTGCAGGTTCTATGACCCAAGTTTCCACTTGAGCAATACTTGGTCTCCTGAGTGACCACAAACAGGTGGCAGAGATTCACCCGCTGGGCACATGGCGTCGGCAGTAGCCCTCCCCTGCTTCCAGGTGGACAGCCCCCTCACCCCTGCTCTTCTGAAGCGGCCCTAGGGCTGTCTGTCTAAGACATGGTACCACGTGGTCGGAGGCTTGGTCATCTCGGTGGCCCCAGAGGACAGTAGAGGGCCCGCTTCCCGGGGCCTGGGTGAAAGTCCAGCCCGTTGGGCCCCAGTCCTGCGAGTCTATCAGCTCCCTCCAAGAGTCAATCACAACCAGAAAATGGGCCCGTGGGATGACGGCCGCAGGGCCATCTGGAAGGGCTGGGCCGGGAAGTCAGGGCTGGGGTGCCATGCTGGAGTCTGGGTACAGACAGAGAACCCTGGGTCCCCCTCCCGACTGCTCAAGGATGGCACCTTGGGGGGCACAAGACACAATGCTGCTCTGCCGAGGTCACAAAGCAGAGCGGAGAGGGGTGCTGGTGGCTCCCTGCTGACCCCACCCATCCTCCACCCTGCTCTGTGTCGGCAGGCCGACCCTCTAAGGACTGAAGCACTCAGGATCCCAGGCTTCCCGCTCCATTTGGCCTAAAGGGGCACCAGGATGAGATCTGAGGGCAGCAGGAGAGAGGGCTGGGGTATGAGTTCCCCTCCCCCTGCTTCAACAACACGCCTGGGGCCGGGGTTTAGAATAACCCCGCAGGCCCCTGCCCCACTGGCCCGAGGAGCAGTAACAGCTCCCACAGCGAGGCTCTGGGTGCCGCTCCAGCCCCATCCGGGCCCTTCACGCTGCCCACACGTCGGCGATCAGTCCCCACATCCAAGTCTCTACCTCCCTGGTCTTCCTGACCTTAGAGGTAGGTGCCATGACAACCTTTTTCCAGGTGAGGAGGCTGCAGTCCACAGGGCAAGTACCTCGCTGGTAAGCGGGCCACCAACACTCTCACGTGGACAAGGCTGTCTGGTTGTTTGGGCACTGCGTGATGCTTGCCGCCTCTGAGGGAGATGGAGTAGGGTGGCGGTTCCCCAGCCCCCAGGTTTCTCATGCAGTCTGAATTTCCCCCGGCTCACAGACGCAGAGGAGCAAAGCACCACAGAGGGGCCTCCTGAAGGACCCTGCGCAGACAGCCCAGCCCAGCCCAGGAAGCAGCCTGCAGCCTGGCAGTGCTGGGAAGAAGTGGGACTCGGGGAGCACCTGGGACCAACCATTCCATACTCCTGGTCCCCGACCCTGTGCCAGGAACACAGGCAGGGCAAAACGCCCACGGGCCCATTGGCAGCCAGGCCCCAATGCCCAGCCGCAAGGAGCAGAGAGGGGTCTGGGGCCTGAATCAGAAAGAAAGGAGGGAAGAGGGGACACAAGAAGGAGAAACAGATGCCACTTATGTGCCTGGATGCATTCAAAGTCCAGAAGGTAAAACTTCAAAGCCATGGTCCCTTCCCTCAATTCCCTATAATGCTTGGGGGGGGGGGGGGGGGGGGGGAAGCTCCCCAAGAAGCACATATTACTTTTATAAACTGCAAAAACAACATGCATGCTTTATTATTTACGTGGCTCAAAGAGATCACCACTGGCTGGCCCCAGTGACAGCAGAGCCACAGTCACTATTTATAACAGTGACAAACAGACCGCTGCCAGCACCCTCCAAGAGAACCTGCCAACTTCAGCTGCAGAGGGAACACTATGCAGCCATTAAGAAAACAAGGCTAAGTAGAACGTTTAACAAGAGGGGAAATGCCACCGATAGGCTAAGTGTGTTTGTGGGGAGATTACAAAAGAATAATAATTTTGTTTAAAATCTATAAATACATGTTCTATTTCTTCACACAGAGAAGAACTCAAAGGACATGGTGCAGGGTGCCTCTGGGCTGCGGGTAAACACAGTGGCTCCCCCCAGCTACCTCGGAGCCTCTCCTGGACCTTCTGCAAAGACATTTCCAAACCCCTCAGGAGGGTCAGAGATGAGCTCTCGCCAGCAGCCTGGCCCCTTAGCAGCTCCATCCTGTTTGTGGCAGCGCACAAACGGGTCCATAAAGGCCCAGCTGGAGGGTCTCTGGGGGGTGCTGGGAACAGACTGGCTCACAGTCGAGGCCGAGGCCTGGCTGGCCGTGTCACACCTCAGGGATTTTTATCTTCTCCCAGTCAGGGGTCATTGTCCCCATCAGACAAATGAGGGCACAGAGACCTCAGACAGCAAAGCCAGGAGGCAGAGGCCAGAGCTGGCCTGGGGACGCCCACCTTTCTAAAGAAGTGAGAGCCTGAAACAGTCACCCGGGATATTCAGTCAGCACACACCCTCATCATGCCTTGGGCTGAAGGGAAGGCCAGGCCTCCCTTAGTAAAGTTCAATAGCTGTGCCACACACACACACACACACACACACACCGGGTAAGCCCCTGCTTTCTATGTCAGGCTCCCCTGCCCCCAGCCTAGGCCATTAGCTCAGTCCCAAAGGCATCCTTTCCCCTCCAGGCTTCTGATGATCCTGTCAAAACACTGCATATAACATACCCACTTGGCAGGGCCTGCAGCGAGAATATTGCCCAGGCAGGAAGAAGGGCGTGAGCCAAGGACTGCTCCATGCCAGGAAACCCACCCTCCTGCCCAGGGACCCAGCGGCCCCACCCATCAAGGATGGGAGAGGCTCAGAGGCCAAATTTCTGCCAAATTAGACACGTGATCTCAGGAGCAAGAGAACCAGTGAGCTGCTGAGAGGGCATTACCCCACCTCCTAATCTGCCCCCAGGGAGGCCTTCTCCTGCTCTCACCTCATCTCACTCATCAACCCCATCCCTTTCTGGAAGATGAGCCCCAAAGAGGTTTTGCCACTTGCCCAGGGTTGCACAGCTACACAGGGGCCAGCTCACCAGACCCAGTCCAGGGAGGCAGCCTCCTGAGCAGAGAAGGCCCTGGCTTTGCCACTGTGCACCCAGGAATCCAACCCCAGCTCTGCAGCTCGCTCCCTGGGTGGCACAGGGCAAAGACACCCGCTTGTCTGAACCTCAGTGCTCTCACCTGACAAGTGGGGGTGCAGGCTAGGCACAAACAGGAGTTACCTGGCTGGTTCACAGCCCAGCCCAGACACCAAAGCCTTGGGAACAGTCACGTGGCATTTCAGAGCCTGACACAATCTTACTAGGTGATGACTGCACACACAGTCGTCTTGAGAACCCAGGAGCCTTAAATGTTCCCCCAGGACACCTGACCAGAGTCCCCATTCCCATCAGACCGCTGAGCGCCTCCCAAGTGGCTTCTGTGGAAGTGATGACAGCCCTGCCCCACCGCCAAGTTCTCGGACACAGTGCGAGCCGGGATCTCCTTATAGGGTGTGCTCTGAGGCCATTACAGAAAGTTCAAAAAGAAATGCTCAGACTGACGGTCGTGCTGGAAAACAGGCCTGCGTGGAAGGCGAGCCAGTGGGTCCCCGAAAGGGCTTCCCCTGCTGCCTCTTGCGCAGGACACCAGGGAACTCGGGAGGAAGATGGGGCCACGGGGGTTTCCAGGGGGGTTCTCAATGTGAGGGTGGCTGAATGGGGAGAAAGACGGAGCCAAGGGTTGCACAAGCTTCTGGAAAAGCCATGAAATCTCAACCAATGGTGAGCTAGCTCGCAGGGTGTGGGGGGAGCCAGGAGCCTTCTGTGGCCAGGGTCGAGGGTCAGCACCCCTCAGAGATGAGGCCTTCACCCGATCCTGGCTGGTCCCAGGGAGACCCAGAAAGAGGGAGGAAGGAACTCAGCCTGTGGCCTCAAAGGCACCCAGCCAGGGCACACTGGCACTGTGGGCACTGCGGCCAGCCATCCCTGCGCCCAGGAGAGGGCCTCAGGGTGCCAAGTTCAGCAGACACCCAAGCTGGGACCTCACTGCGCCACAGCAGGACAAGCAGCCCTGTCAGCCATGGTCTAGCAAACCAGACGATGAATTTGTACTGCAGACAGTTCTGGCTTCTTGACAACCCATCAAACAAGAGAGATCCTTTCCTTCTGGCTCACCGAACCACACAGTCATTCACTACACAACACCCATTTCGACTCATGTAACTGTCCAATTCTAAGTCCAGAGCCCAAGTGTGCTGGACATGCTGGCTGCAGCCCAACACTGTTCCTCATCCTCTTCTTCAGTAACAGAACCCCAAGTTCACATGAGGTGACAGTGTGTCCAGCTGGCTGGCCCCTAGATGTCAGGATGCTTGGTCCTAATGTAGACAGCAGTGTAACGTGGGACTTCTAAGGAGGCCCCCTAATGAGAGCAGACGTGGGGGTGCACGCCGCCTTCCTCCTGCCTGGAATGTAAGCATGACGGCCAGAGCCTCAGCAGCCATCTTCAGGAGGTGCCCTGAGCCTAGAAGCCGGTGTGGGGGGCGGTGCGGCACAAGCACAGAGGAAGGGTTCTATGTGACTTATAGAGCTCCCTAGGCCGCCGGAATCCAGCTTCTTTGACACAAACAGAAATGAATGGACCATTTTATTCAGGCCATTGTTAGTTCCTCAGCTACTGGCAGCGGCATGCAAATCCTGTGGCCCCACAGTACAGCCACAGGTGGGCGGACAGGGTGTTGGAGAATGGGAACTGGCCAGCAGAAGGGGGTGGCGGGTGGGGTCCAGGAGAGGCCCCTGCAAAGTGCAATGTCCTTGCATGAGACACTCATGGCTGCCATACTTCTGCTTCTATAGTTCTCCCTTTACATCCAGGTCAAGGAAGAGATTTCCTATTCGTGTCACTGACAAGGTTCTTCTACATTTTCGGAACGAAGGTTCAATCCTCTCCATGATTTTACTCCCCGTCGTAAGGACTCAGAGCTCTTCTCTGTGGGAGCCAATCTCATTTCCCCACACACACTGGCTACCAGGAAGCTCAGCGGTACCTTGGCGTCCTCCCAGCAGCAGGCCCATCAGGTAATGCTACATCCTCCTCTGTTACTCCGGCTCGGTGTACTTCTACTTTACTAGTCTTTCCCGTGAGGAAAGAGAGTAGAAGAGAAAGCATACAGAACACTAAAAGCCGGGAACATGCCTAGACTATAAAGTCAATGAAAGCAACTAATTTATCTCTTCTGAGAATAGTTAAAATGGCCAATTAGCTAATAAATTAGCACTTCCATAAGAAGGAAAACTCCAGTTCACGTATACTTTCTGACCTTTTAAAACGGTGCTACATGATAAATCAACCTGCTGCTGGAAAAAAAAATTGCCGATACCCCCACCCAGCCCCAGCCTTCACACCACCAAGAGCAGGTTAAGAACCTTCCATGATATTCAAATGTTTCTATTCTATGTCCTACGTCCAAAGGCGCCACCAGTCAGAACTGTCACATTAAATGTTCCCGTCTCAATTTCAAAAGTTTTTTAAGTACGTGTCAGAGAACTGGGTGGGGGCTGCATAGGCACCAGGAAAAAAAAGAATAAGTTGGCAGTTACTGCTGAAGAATGAGATGATGAGAACTTTTCCAATTCATGTATTTCTGTAATATTTCATTATTTCCCACTGGTCTCCAAAGATTTCTTGGTAAGATACATCTATAAGCCAGAATGTACAGGAGGTGGGCATAGCCCCCAGAAGAACGAGACGTGGCCCATGGCCCTGAGGAGCTGGGGGAGGGAGGGAAGCCCCCACAGCAGGGAACTAACCAGGAACTGGCAGCTTCCGTGCCTACGAAGCTGGAGGCCCAGACAAGGGAGGGGCTCTCTGGGACGGTGTCCAGGCTTTGAGTGGCCATGAGCTCGGTCAGACAGGTCGATGAGGGTCCAGATGGGACAGAAAGAGGGGCGTGATGGCTGCAGGACAGGCTGTGCGGTGCACCTGAGGGTGTGGCTCGGGCGGGGTTCTCCAGAGCAGGAACGGACTGTCAAGGGCCTCATGGATCCCTCCAAGGAATGGGTCTTACCCTGCACCCTCGGCTGCAGCCAAGCGGGGTCCAGAGGGGGCTTGTTTGAGAAAGGCACTCTGGCAGCAGTGGGGCCCAGTGCAGGAGACACATCCAGACACCCCATGCACAGGAACTGCCAGGAAGCACTGGCTTCAGAAAAGACACAAAATCAGCAGTGGGTGTGGAGGTCAAGGCATGGACCTCGGAGCCAGCATGCTGGGCTGAGCGCCAGCTCCGCCTCCTGCTGCTAGCAGAGGGACGAAGGTGAGTTCTCTCTGACTCAGTTTCCTCATCTGTAAAGTGGGGATAATAAAAGTCTATTAAAGAGAGCTAGTAATAGTGCTAATAATAGTACTTCCCTGGACAGTGGTGAGGATTAAATTAGTTACCACACAAACGTGCTTAGAGAAGTCTCCAAGCTCAGTGAGGCTGAGTTCACATTCCTTTGATCACCTCCCCAACACCCTTATGCTGGCCACTCCGAAGGGGTCCCAATATGAACAATTCCCCAGAACCCAATCAATTCATGTACGTCTCGGCAGACAGGATGCCAGCTGGGGCCTCGAGGACCTCCCCCCCCCCCCCCCACCCCGTCCTTCACCCACCTCCCACAGTGCAGGGGCAGACCCAGGAGGCTGTCCCATCACCTGGTGGACCCCCCCCCCCCCCAAAGGCCCGTCCAGAAGTTAAGAACAAGGACTAGCCCTCACTTGGCAGAGGCACAGACTGCAACGTTTACAGAGGAACTGACAGCACGGAGACCTGCCCGGAAACCGCCCAGGGAACAGGGTCTCCATGAAACCACACTGACCGTGTGCTGACGGGCATCACGCTCAGGGACAGGCACGAAGGGACTCAGCAAACCATGTTCTCCAATTTGGTGTGTCGTGTGACTGTTTCCGTAATAGAAAGTAAAACTTATAACAATAAATAAGCCTTCTGGAACCAAGCTGCCTCGATTTGGATCTCAGCTCCTCCACTCAGTAATTGCAGCCTTGGCAAACTACTTAACCTTTCTTTGTTTCCGTTTCCTCGTTTATAACACAGGGACAACAACATTACACACCTCACGGGGTAGTTGTACAGAATAAATGAATTAATACATGTAAATCCTATGACCTTGTTGGGCACAAACCAAATGCTCAATCAACATTAGCCATTATAATCGCAAGCCAATTGGTGGAGTGACGGCCATACCAGCACCCTTACACAGGCGTCGGCGGCTGCCAACACGGCTTGGACATCCCTGGGTTCCCAGCCCCCTGCATCTAACACAGGCCCAGGCATGGGGACACTGCATTAAGCAGCCACCGAGTCACTGGCCTGGGACACCCCCCCCCCCATGCGCACAGCAGGTGGCAATGAGAGAGGGCCTGAAGCCATGGGCCCCGCCACACCGAGACGTGATGCCTGAGACGCAGTGTCGTCACTTCTAGAAGTCAATCCAAAGAGAGAGCCTGAGATGTGCACAAACACTGAGGTGCAGAGACACAAGAGCAGCCCTGTTCCTAACAGCAAACCAGAACTTCCATAGCTTGAGGAGCCAGAGCAGAGACGCAGAGACACAGGGACGGTGGGAAGTGACCGCTGCTGGGATAGTCATGTCAGCGGTGATTAAATCTCATGAGCAGATGGCCACCCACCCCCTAAATGCAGGTCGCAAAACTATGGGCACAGAGATAGCCCAACTTGGATTCACACAAAATGTAACAATTAGCCTGTTTTTGGTAAAATCATGAAAAAAATATATCAAAGTAATTGTTTTAATGATTACCTCTGGGTTTTCATTTTCAGGCCTGTCTTTATTTCCCGAGATTTCAACATATTAGCTGAGGATAGTCCAGAGTTTTTTTTACAAACACAGACCCTCAGGGCCTGCCCTGTCCTGCGTGAAACAGCTCTGGGCTCAGTTCGCTCACCCAGCAGAGAGCACGCAGCAGGGCCCGGTCCTGCACTCCTCAGACACAGGAAGGTCCTGGCCCAGGGGGACACGCCAACAGGCAGGCTGAGCTTGGGGTTTGGGGCCTGCTGGGGGAGCAGGGAAGGTGCCAGGCAAGGTGGCATTTGAGCGGCTCTAACAGCACATAGAAACATGAGCAGGGAGAAGGGGCTGGAGAGGGAGATGCCAACTTCTTAGCCAACCGGAAGATCCAAGGAGGCTTCATGGTCTGTGACACTGAGCGGAAGGCAACGCCTGTCCCCATCCTGCTTTCCACAGCGCCAGCTGTGCGCCCAGCTGGGCCCGGCACATGGTCCAGGCCCTTCCCGTCCATTCACCATCGCACTCAGAGTCTCAGACCCTGGACCTGAGCAGGCTCCAGGAAGTGGCCCCCAACAATGACCACCCACGGTTTGCACCGGAACCTCCTGCTGCTCTACTGTGCACGGGCTTAATTGGGGGTCTGGATCCAGTGGCTCTGGGCTGGCACTCTAACCAGCACCCGGTGAGAGCAATGGCAATGCTGACATGGGCAGACCACCCTGGACTTCACCCCAGCACAACCTCAAAAGAGGCGGCTAATTTCAAAGCAGAATCTTCGCTTCTGGCTCATTCAATCTGCTCTGGCCCTTTCCATCCCATCCTATTGGCCCACATTCCTCCTTCCATCTCTTGGCTTCTCTGTGAAGTCCTTACTTGCTACACTCCAATGAGGCCGCTGAAATCAGGTGGCTGGGGTCAGAGTCGTGTGGAATGGTGTCCAATCAGAACATGCCCGGAAGCTCGGGCACCCAGCTTCCCTGGCATGAGCGCTTTTTTGTTTTAAGGACTTGCTCAAGTTGACTCAGCGAGTCAAAGGTGGGAAATAACGCCCAGAAACGAGAACCGCAGCCCTCTACGCATGCAGAGCTGCACCGACGCCAGAGACAGTGTCTGTGGGTGACAGCCAGCCTACAAAGCTCAGAATAAAAATAAAACTGACAGGACTGAAACCATCCAGTAGACATCGACAGCACTTAGCATCATCTCATGAGCATGTTCCCATGTTTGTCCTCCAAAGATCTCTTTTAATGGCTACTGTAAGCATTTGAATGAGCAGACCCTAATTTATGTAACTCCTCAGCCCCCTGTATTATTATTATATCTGTATAAAAACACTATGATGGCCATGCTTATACATCAACTTCTCTACCTCTACTTGTTAAATATATATCCTAAGTAAATGACTGAGAATGAAAATAATTTTCAATGTTTCACTCAAAAAATACGCATTTCAAATTTTAAACAATAAAATAAAATCTATCTTCAAAAAAGGTATTAAGCTAAAAAAATCACAACAGAAACCAAGCGGTAGCATGGGGACGTGGGGGGACCACATTCCTTACACTGACAATAATTTTTCTCAGTAGCACAGATTCATCCACAGCTTACCCGCTCCCCATAAGCCACACTGTTTATAACGAGGGATGAGGAAAATAAACTCATTCCTTAAGCTTCTAGTAGGTGCCTGAGGTCCTGTGTGGTGTCATCACACTTTAAAGATGAGGAAAGTGAGATCACACACAGTCAGAAACCAGACTATCTGAAACTCAAGCAAGCCCAGACCTCAGGGCTCCACAGGGAAGCTGAGTACACAGCCAAGAACAACCTATATTTCAATAACGGCCCCAGCCCTCGCTGGTGTGGCTCAGTTGGTTGAGTGTTGTTCTGTGCCCTGTAAGGTCACTGGTTCAATTCCCAGCCAGGGCAAATACCCAGGCTGCAGATTCGGGATGTATTTGGGAGGTAACCAATCTGTTTCTCTCTCCCAGGGATGTTTTAAAAAAATCAGCCCTAGCCAGTTTGGCTCAGTGGATAGAGTGTCGGCCTGCTGATGAAGGGTCCTGGGTTTTATTCTGTTCAAGGGTATGTACCTCAGTTGCAGGTTCCCTAGCCCTGGTCTGAGCATGTGCAAGAAGCAACCAATGGATGTGTCTCTCTCACATAGATGTTTCTCTCTGTCTCTTCCTCTCCCTTCCACTCTCTCTAAAAATCAACGGAAATATATCCTTGGCTGAGGATTAACAACATATATATACACATACACACACACACACACACACACACACATACTACAGGCCCGGTGCACGAAATTTGTGCATGGGGGAGGGAGGTCCCCTCAGCCCAGCCTGCACCCTCTCCAATCTGGGACCCCTCAGGGGATGTCCGACTGCTAATTTAGGCCCGATCCCGCTCACAATCCGGGACCACTGGCTCCTAACTGCTCACCTGCCTGCCTGCCTGATCGCCCCTAACTGCCCCCCCACCTGCCGACCTGGTCGCCCCACGCAGCCTGATATTCAGTCGTTTGGTCATCCCTCACTAACCGCCCTGCCGGCCTTGTAGCCCCAGGCAGCCTGCTGGTCATTACTGTTACTGTGATGGTGTCCCAGACAATTTGCATATTCCTCTATTATTAGATACTAGAGGCCCGGTGCACGAAATTCGTGCATGGGGGTGTGTGTCCCTCAGCCCAGCCTGCACCCTCTCCAATCTGGGACCCCTCGAGGGATGTCCGACTGCCCGTTTAGGCCCGATCCCTCTCACAATCCAGGACTGCTGGCTCCCAACCGCTCGCCTGCCTGCCTTCCTGATTGCCCCTAACCACTTCTGCCTGCCAGCCTGATCACCCCCTAACCACTCCCCTGCCAGCCTGATTGATGTCTAACTGCTCCCCTGCGAGCCTGTTTGCCCCTAACTGCCCTCCCCTGTAGGCCTGGTCACCCCTAACTGCCCTCCCCTGCAGGCCTGGATCCCCCCGCAACTGCCCTTCCCTGCAGGCCCGGTCACCCCCAACTTCCCTCCTCTGCCGGCCTGGTCACCCCTAACTGCCCTCCCCTGCAGACTTGATTGCCCCCAACTGCCCTCCCTTGCAGGCCTGGTCCCTCCCAACTGCCCTCCCCTGCTGGCCATCTTGTGTCCACATGGGGGCAGCCATCTTTAACCACATGGGAGTGATGGTCAATTTGCATATCACTCTTTTATTAGATAGGATATCCTAATATATAAAAAGCCAGGGGCCGTCACAACCTAGACGACCAAACAGCAGGCTGCGTGGGGCAACCAGGCCGGCAGGGAAATTAGTGAGGGACGACCAAATGACTGAACAGCAGGCTGCATGGGGCGACCAGGCCAGCAGGGGGGAAGTTGGGGGCGACTAGGCCAGCAGGGAGGGGGCAATTGGGGGCAACCAGGCTGGCAGGGGGAGGAGTTGGGGGCAACCAGGCCAGCGGGTGGGGGCAGTTGGCAGTGACCAGGTCGGCAGGGGGGCTGTTGGGGGTGACCAGGCCGGTGGGGGGGAAGTTAGGAGTGACCAGGCCGGCAGAGGGGGGCAGTAAGGGGCAACCAGGCCAGTGGGTGTGGGGTAGTTAGGGGCGACTAGGCCAGCAGTTGGGGGCAACCAGGCCGGCGGGGGGGGGGGGGCGGGGGCGGGCAGTAAGGGGAGATCAGGCTGGCAGGCAGAGGCAGTTAGGGGTGATCGGGCTGGCAGGGGGGGGCAGTTAGAGGCGATCAGGCAGGCAGGCAGGTGAGCAGTTAGGAGCCAGCAGTCCTGGATTGTGAGAGGGATATCCGACTGCTGGTTTAGGCCCAATCCTTGGGATCGGGCCTAAACCGGCAGTCAAACATCCCCCAAGGGGTCCTGGATTGGAGAGGGTACAGGCTGGGCTGAGGGGACCACCCCGCCTCCCATGCACAAATTTCGTGCACCGGGCCTCTAGTATATACCACTTCCCCATCCTATAGTCACCCTCCCTGGAGGTGCTGGGTCTGCTGGCAGGGATCAGGATGGACTTCGGGGAGCCCCTGCCCATGAGGTAGCCAAATGGTTAACATGGGCTCATTCAGTGGCAAGGATGTCAGGCCCGCAATAAACACCAATGCAACTAATATTCCCAAAGCCCCTTACACCTGGCTCCCGAGCACCTGGAGGGAGCAGGTGGAAGGAGAAATGTTTACAGGTGCCCAGCTCCACCTGGACTTCTTTCCCTGGAAATAAAATCCAGTGAGGGCACCCTGGAGAGAGTACGGGTGGCAGAGGGAAGCCAGCTGGGAATTCATCATTTGACACCTTTAACTGCATATCTGATAAAAACAATTTTTGAACCATGTGAAAATATCACCTAAATAACAAATTTATTTTTTAAAGCTTAACAGAGAATTTGGCTCTATAATCCCTCACTCTAGGAGTAGGATGAAGGCAACTACCAAAGTTACCTGCCTGCATTCAACACACCTACCAGAACCAGCTTTCTCTCCCCTCTGCTCCTCCTCCTGCACCCCAACTCTGGGAACTGACCCTTCAGCCTCCCTCACCCCTCACATCCACGCAGGTACCACACCCTGCCATCTGTCTCCTCGGCCCTCCTCTACTTCCTTAATTCTGCCAAACCCCATCACCCCCACTCAGCTGTGTCCCAGCCTCCTATCAGAAAACCCAGCTCCCCACCTCCAGTCAAGCCCTGTCCAGTCACCTCCTCTGTGCCCTCCCAACGGGACCTTGCCCATGGCCCCTAACTGGAGCCAGCACTCTACCCCATAGAAGCCCCTCAATGCCCCCTGTCCCCGGGCCCCAGGAACAGCTCACCGGACATTCTTGTGGTCCAGCCCTGCCACCCACTCTGGCCTGGTCGCTTGCCAACTCCCTCGTGGCCAAGGCCCCAGAGACTCCAAACCACTCCAGGTCAACACAGCCCTTGCCCAGCCTCTGGGTCCTTGTTCACATGGCACTCCCTGCCTGAAAGACATTCAAACACCTCCCCACCCACACCTGCACCCAGTTTACTTCCTACCAAGAGGCATCAATTTCCCTATGAGGCTTTCTCCACCCTCCACCCTCTGTCCACTCCCCCCTTTAAGTGCTGGCCCCATGTCCTTGAAGGCCCCTACCACAGCAAAGACAAGCCCTCCCAGCCCTCGGGGCATGCCCATGAGCCGGGGTAGTCATCACCGAGTCTCCAACTCCAGGTGCCCAGCATCCAGTCCATCAGCCCTGGGCCCAGGGCCGCTCTCAGTGTCTCTTTGTTCCTTTCCTGCTTGAACATCCTCCCTCCAACTCCCTTCCCTGAGTAGTTTGTGCAGAAAGGGGGCAAATGCAGAGACAAAGAACTCCAACTTCTCAAGCAAGCAGAAACTCTGGAGAGACCCTGAGGGCGGCCGCTGCCCGCCTGCGCGCTCTGGCAAGTGGGGAAACCTGCTTCCTCGCCCACCGGAGAAACAGCAGCTGCTCCAGAGGCTGGGTTTCACAGCCTGAATTCTCAAGGAATTTGGAAGGAGGACAGTGAATCCATAATCAGTGCATCTATAATCAGCGACAGAACTTCTCACACTTACGGCTTGCTCATTTGCATTTTAATCATTTGCATTTTAAAATAAAACGGCAAGCCCTCACAGGCTAAGAGGCATCTCCTCCCCCTGCGCTTAGAAAACACCGGGGCAAAGGCAGCCCCAGGAGCACGCTGGGGTAGGAGATGGGGTGGGCAGGGCAGTGAGTACCTTGTTCTTTCAGGTCTCCTTCCACCCAATGCTGGGCTGCTCTAAAAGGGGCGGTGGAGACCAGCGATGAAACCTCAAGGGCTTCCCTGGCAAGCCTTCCCCACAGGTCAGGTCAGAGTGGAAAACGCTCCTGGTGACACGCCCTGCGTGGCCGATACAGAGCCCCACCTCACTGCCCCCCTAAGGCCACAGGTGACCCAAATGGCCAAAGAGTGTCTCCTCCTTCCAACAAAGGCTCACTGGGTGGAGGGGCAGTGACGGCTGGGCCATGCTGGGCACTAGGCATCTCAGAAACTAGCTGTTTCCGGGACAGGAGGAGCAGAAGAGCCTGGAGAGTGGAATCAGCCCTGGCCCGGTCTATGAGGTGGATGAGGCTCATCACCACTAGCCAGGCTCTCCCTGCTCTCCTCCAGGAAGCCTTCCTGGCTTACCATGCTGGGTCAGGACCCTCCTTTGGGCCTATGCCAGTGATCCCCACCCACCCTGGCCTCTGGTTATCCACTGCAGACTGCAGAGCTGAAGGAATCTCACCTTGACCCATGTGAATCCTGCACCTGCAGCCTGGTACACAGCAGGCACCCAGGAAAGACTGCTGAATGTTGCTGCAAGGAGAGGCCGGCTGCCCAATCCACACCTGCCAGCTGGGAGGGACTCTCATCCCAAAGGCTGAGTGAGGCCAACTGTTAACACCTGAAATGGTAGAGTCAGGAGGGACTGTGCAGCCAGCATCCTCATTACAATAGTACAGAGGAGGAAACCGAGGCGGAGTACCTGCAGACCATCACCTTCAAGACAGGTGCCTGAAACCATCGTCATGACAGGTACCTGTGAGCATCTCCTTTAAGAGAGGTGCCTGAAACCATTGTCATGACAGGTACCTGTGAGCATCTCCTTTAAGACAGGTGCCTGAAACCATTGTCATGACAGGTACCTGTGAGCATCTCCTTTAAGACAGGTGCCTGAAACCATCATCATGACAGGTACCTGTGAGCACATCCTTTAAGACAGGTGCCTGAAACCATCGTCATGACAGGTACCTGTGAGCACCTCCTTTAAGACAGGTGCCTGAAACCATCACGGTCACCACAGGGAGTCAGCCCCTCAGGACACGGGGTGAGGGGCCTCTTGTCCCACAGCCCTTGCCCCACGCCTGCTCCCAGCCTCGGCCTCACCTGGGGCTTCTCACACTATGTGAGCAGAGAATGGCAAGTTTTCCTTATTATCAAGCATCCCTTGGCGGCCCCGTGTTTGGCAAACTGCGGCTCGTAAGCCACATGTGGCTCTTTGGCCCCTTGAGTGTGGCTCTCCCACAAAATACCACGGCCTGGGCGAGTCTATTTTGAAGAAGTGGCATTAGAAGAAGTTTAAGTTTAAAAAATTTGGCTCTCAAAAGAAATTTCAATCGTTGTACTGTTGATATTTAGCTCTGTTGACTAATGAGTTGCAGACCACTGCCTAGGCCCTAACAGACCCAGGTTAGGAAGGCAAGCGGCTGGGAGACAAGCCCACTGCACAGGCATTCTGGTGCTCAGTAGACAGAGAGGACCCGGAGTCCGAGTGGTCCAGCCTGGTCGGGCCTCTGCATGACGGCCTGAGAGCCAGGCACCATCTCTCTCTGTAGCGGTACTTGCCGAAGGGCCTGATTTTTTTTAGAAGTAAACGGGGTAATGTTGGAAAACACTGGCCTTCAAACCAAACCCCCAAAATAAATGTTTAAAACTATGTTTCTATTTGCACATTTTCAAGTTGACATCTAAAATTTCTCATCATAAGTTTAAATACTTGTAGAGGATGTAATTTCCAACATACTGTAAATATTAACATTTCAAAATAAAACTGTTACTGTTTCTCTTTTAAATGGATCCAATGGAATCTAAATATCATAGCGATTTGAGAGCAACCACCATCCATCTTAAAATTACAGAATCAGATTCTTAAACACCTGGGAAGTTGGCAATGTTCCCTTTGCCTCCTCCAACTTTCCAATCCACATCCCTCAGATGTTTCCATTCTCAGTGTGTTTTATGTTTGAAGGTCTTTTATTGAGTACTAGTGGCCTGGTGCATGAAATTCGTGCACAGAGGGGGTTTCCCTCAACCTAGCCTGCACCCTCTCCAATCGGGGACCCTTTGGGGGATGTCCGACTGACGGCTTGGCACTACCATGAAGGCGGGAGAGGCTCCCACTACCACCGCTTCACTCGCCAGCCGTAAGCCTGACTTCTGGTGCACTGACCACCAGGGGGCAGCGCCTGCGTTGAGCATCTGCCCCCTGGTGGTCAGTGCACATCATAGCAACCTGTCATTCCACCATTCAGTCGATTTGCATATTAGCTTTTTATTATATAGGACTAGAAGCCTGATGCACGAAGATTCATGCTAGAATGGGCCTTCCTTTCCCTGGCTGCCGGCACCGCCTTTCCACTCCGGACCAGCCCCAGAACTGCCTTTCCGCTCTGGCCCCACCTTCCCACGCTGCCCAGAGGCCTTGAGAGACTGGAGTTGGGGTGGAACTCCTGCGTCATCACCATGGCAACGACACAAGCGTCCCGCCCGCCCCCCGGTCACTCAGCACCTGCCTGCGTATGCAAATTAACCGCCATCTTTGTTGGGTTAATTTGCATATCACTCTTGATGGGCTGGTGGGCATAGTGGAGGTATGGTCAATTTGCATGTTTGTCTATTATTAGGTAAGATTACTACTAGTACATAATTAATACAACCAAGATATATTACAAATTTGTGTTAACAATAAGCACAAAAAATTAAAACATTGTTAGAAATACATCTCAGAAGAGATGAATGGAAATTTAACTGCTTCCTGTATCTACAGAATGGATAATACCTATTGCTAGAATAAGACTGAGTTTATTACCAATTCTATCTCCATTTTTCAATTTGTATAGCTATAAGTGCTGAGACCACTCATTCAAATAAGTAAGATGAAATGGAAAGAGTTTACCACAGCACATTCTCTGAATTCCTTCAGAATTATATGCTAAGAATTACAGTAATTTATTCTCAAAAATCATTGTTAATGTTCTATCAGCTGACAACTCAATCAAGTCCTCTTTCAGTTTCACTGCAAGCAAAGAAAGGAAGTCCCTCACTTGCCCCAGGATCACAATGACCAGCCTCATGACGCACCCTCCTCCCACTCCCCTCCCCCATCACACACCAGATTCACACCTGATAATGAGGGTGCAGTTCTGCTGTAGATAACCAGCTTCCCGCAGGGCCAGGTTCCTTACCTCCTGCTTTACCCAAATTAACTGCACGCAGACTAACAGCATTCCCAGGGGACAGGTACCATTATTATTCCATCTAACAGATGGGCCAACTGAGATGCCTGCCGAGCAGTTAGACTACAGGCCAGAGGTCACACAGCCAGAACCATGAACCCAAGTGTCTTGCTCCCCACTCGGTGCTCTGCCTTCTTGGAGATGGGAGGGCGGCTGATGCAAAGGGGTGGCCGGGAAGGACAGTTTATAAGCTCCTTCCCCAGCAGGTCAGCTGCAGGAATGAGCATGAGGGAGCTGAGGAGCTGCAAAATGGACTTCTTAAATGTGCTCCCACCGCCACCCTGGAGAGGTTACACACACATGCTTGTTCAAAGTAAATGCTGTCAATGCTCAGAACCCCAAAGAACCAAGTCAATGTGAAACCCTCACTGTTACTGCTGCCATTTAACGGCAGGAAGAGAATAACTCCCATGACAGGGGCAAACACTGTAGATCTAACCAGCGTTTTAGTCTTCATTCCTGACTACAGGCCCAACATCCTTTATTAAACAGTAGCCAATCCCCAGATAATAAGAGGCCTGTTTAGTAAATGGACAGACAGCCTATTAGCATGCGGGCTTTGGAGATGGACAGACCTGCATTCAACTCTCAGCTCTACTCACTTACCAGCTGAGTCCCTCAAGAGAAGTCACAACATCTGAGTCTCAGTTTCCTCCTCTCTAGACAGACATGAAAACTCCACCCACATCACTAGGTGGCTGCACAAAACGGGAGAATATCCATCAGGGCACCTGACACAGGAAATGCTGGCACCTCTTCAGTCACGGACACCTAAGTGGCTGGCCAGTCATCTCCAGCAGCCACAGCCTGCAGACCTGGCACACAGAAGCCTGGCTGATTTTTAAAAACCAGCTAAATGGTTTCCCTTCCCATTTTTGCAATGAGAGTTTCTCTGTGTCTTGAAATTTCAAGTTCTCCAAACACCCAGAGACTCCAGGAAGAGGTGAACGGAGAAGCGGTGAGGTGGGTTTTATTTTTAGATGCCGGTGTGGAAAGCATCCAGTTTGGCTTCATTCTGGTTGTCAGCCACCACTTCCTCCCCATGGCATCACCAAAGTGAACAGCAGATACATCCAGAAAGATTTCATAACTTTCTGCCTGGTACTTAATTCTAAAATAATGGCTCCAGGCTCCAGTTCCAGCCACAGACTAAGTGGATTAAAGGTTTTAGTCTAAATCCTCCTGGGGAAGCCACGTAAATTGAACACCCTGACCCCCGGGTTGTCCCTCACCCCCTGAGGTTCCAAGGCCTCCCCCTCGAGCGGTGGGGGTGGCATCCCACTGTGTCCCATCTGGAATCTGCGTGAACAGGAATCAGGTGTTGGGGGACATGCACATTTCTTCCAAGCAGTGTAACTGTTGGTGGGCACATAAAGTCACTTCCTCTAAAAACGGCTCCCAACAAATTTCCAAGTGGACCCTGAGGAGAGAGGCTGGAGCTAACCTCAGGGAGGCACTGGGTCCTTCGCATACTAAGCTCCAACTACGGGTCCAGGCCTGGGCAAAGGAACCAGGTGCTACAAGGTAACCACCGGAAAGGACTAAGAGACAAAAACAAGCCGAAGCATGCTGGAGCAGGAAGGAGCTGAGACACCTAGCCCAGAATGGCAAACTTACAACTGCATCCCCTCTGCCCACTGCAGGACCACCCGCCCCAAAGGCATTGTCAATCAATCCCTCCCTTCAGCCAGTTGGATTTAGAATCCTCCAGGCACCCGCAGTCAGTCAATCAGAGATGCCCTGAAGGCAAACTTCTTAGCCATTCCTGAATTCTGACTTCCCCCTTTTGGTGTACAGAGAAAGTAAGGGCCACAGAAAAGCTCAGAGCAGGCGAGCACCTCTGCCCAGACAAGAGCCTGGAGGAAAATGCTAGAGCCATGACGAGGCTTCCAGGAACTGCCTCCTCCCCCAAAACAAACCTCAGCCTCCGGTGACAAGTTCAACCCACAGGCTGCAGAAAAGGGAGGCCAGAAGGAGAACTCGCCAAGGCTGCTAGACAGTTGGCCCCACTTCACCAGCCACCCTCAGGGCAGGCTGGTACATTCATCTCTGGGCCACAGAGTTAGCTCCAGGCCCTGGGAGAGCTTCTCTCTGTCCATCCTTCCTTCTGCCTCCAGCCAATGCGCACCTAACCCAAGTCCACTCTAGGGTGAGGCAACATGGGGTCAGCCCCCCACTGATTCAGTACACCCAGGAGCCAGGGGCCCAATGGGAAGGTCAGGTTTGGTCTGACAGCAGAAAAGGGGTGCCAGGGGGAAGGCACACACTGACTTGGGGAGTGGGGGGACAGGAGTGGTCTTGGAGATGACACCACTCACAGGAAGGACTGATATAGGAGAGGGCTCACCCCCAGGACCAAACCACCCAGGCAAGAGCAGGGGGCTCGTGCTCCCTCAGCAGAGCCTGAGGACAGGCACAGACAAACTGTGGGGGCATCAGGACCACGGACATCTGGCTGGGTGGCTATGCCCCCCTCACCCTGCCTACCCTTTCCCCCAAGAGCCTCATCTCTTCCCCCAGCCAGCTCCGTCCACGGACAAAGCCACAGCAACTCCATAAACCTGACAGGCCAGCAGCCCCAACCCAAGCCCTGCCCAGGAGGGAATCACAGAGGTTGGTGGGGAGAAGTTCAAGGCCAGATGCATGTGAAGAGGCGAGAGGCAGCGCCCAGACCCCAGGAGGGAAGAAGCTGAGCGCTGAAAGGCCCCAGCCTGAAAGGTGGGGGAGGCAGGGCCTGTACTCACCTGCACCACTTCTATCCCTCGCTTCCTGTGGAGGAAAACAAAGAAAACAAAGGTTACTGGGCAGGCAGGAAGTGTCCTTCCAGAATGTTCTCTACAGCCAGCTGAAGGCAGGAGGGGAGGAGAGCCGGCGGCTGCACCTCTCAGGCCATGCTCCCCAGAATGGCCTCACCTTCAAGGGGAAGGCCTATGAACTTCCAGGCGGTCCTCAAAGCCACCTTCTGGCAGAAAGAGAGGGTGGTTCCCCAGAAGAACTTGGCCAGGGTCCTACAGAGACCCCAGTTTTCCTCACAGCCGGCATCTCCCCTTCAACCCCTGGCCAGGCCTCTGTCAGGGCAGCTCCAGCCTGCACTGCCCGAGGCCCCTCCCACCCCCATATTCACTCCCCTATTCACCCCCAACGCTGGTCACACACCTTGGCCTGGTTCCCAGGTCTGGCCCAGCCTGTCCCACTCCAGCCCATCCACTCTCCCTCATGCAGGAGCCCCCAAACCTTCAGTCCTTCCGGCTGCTTGTCCACTCCCAGCTATCTCTGGCCCCCACTGACACCCTGCCCACCCTCTGACCCTGGTTCAACCATCTCAGCCTCACCGACTTCCCCCGGAGTTGGGCCTCATCTCCGTCCTCTCTCCCACAATCCCAGGGCCTCTGATCTCCAATACCAGTGCCCTGACTCACCTGCCCCATTACAGAGCCTCCCAGGGGGTGGGGGTCTCCCCAGAGCAGCAAAGGCTCCCTGACGATTCACTCACCTTGGCCTTCCCCGCCCCACATTCTCACTGCAAGCAGGACTACAGGGCTGGGCCGCATCTCCAAGCCTTGGTCTTTACCTTCCACCTCAGCCTTAGGATTGGGCTCGCACAAAAATGCCCCCAGGAAGCCAGCCCTGACCCACCTTCCCCCCTACCCCGGCCCTCTGTCACTGGGGGCAGTGCTGGAGAAGCACAGGAGTCAGTATATACCGTAGACGGCATGCCCACTGCCATGCCCATGCGCATTTTCCTGGAAAAAAGTCGAGGGCTCCTGTAGATGCTCAGGGCTGGAACCAGCAAAGGTCAGGTATCCAGTTTCCTGGCTCACATCCCTTCCTTAGAGCAGGGACCGTGGCAGATTCAGTGACTGTGTGCCCCAGGCCTAGCCATGGTGCCCGCCTAGCATATAGATGCTCCGAAAACCTAAGTATGTAAACCATAGCTCAGTTCCTGCGCCCAGCCTGGCCGGGCCTGGCACTCAGGGGGCACAACAAATGCAACAGCCACAGCTCAGGCCCTGAGGGAACAGGCCCTGTCACCTCACATGGCACAGCTGAGGGGACACCTACCAATCTTACATTTGTTGGCTCGCTCATGCAACAAGTGGGCCCCAGAGCCTTCCGAGAGCCCGGCCAGGAGCGGAACCTCACAGGAAGCCACTACGTGAGACAGCAAGATTGAACAGAGATGGCTCACCAGGACAGACTGGACACAACAGCACAGCCAGCATCGCCAGGACCTGGGCCACACCCGGTCACCAGCTCACAACCCACACTATTTCGGAGCCCTGCCTCATTCCCAGGTTGTCCTGGCCCCATATGAGCATCAGGGACAGTAAACTGCCACCGTCACTCGGCACTCAACTGGAACTAGACAGGTTGGGCTCCGTGTACCACCCGACCCCCGACCCTTCCCTCCTCCCCACCCCCCGCTTCTGGACAGAAATCTTAAACAGTTGAGGGAGAAGTCCCCAGGAAAGCGCCAAATGACAAGAACGGGGCCGCACGACAGGAAAGACAGGGACACTGAGGAGCCAGAGGGCATGTGGACGTGACCCACACCAGGTGCAGGGCCTCCCTGGGTGCCGGCCAGGGCCTGCGTCTTTCCCTCTGAGTTAATCTTTGCGGCATCCAGATTATCCGCGTGTGCCTGTCATTCTCCCGAGGAAGCCTAGTCATTTCCACTGTGCATGTGACATCTTCCCAGACAGCGCTCCCTCCCCCAGTCCTACAAACAAACAGGTCTCTAACTTTGAAAACAGATGGAACCCGAAACATAAAAGAAACAAAGTAATGCTGAGAACGGACAGGCTGAAACCCTGAAGTGGGGTTGACCTCCCAGGAGTGAGAGCACAGTTCCTGGGTAGCTCAGGGCTCCAAGAACAGGAGAAACTGCGACTCTGGCAGAAAAGAGGGGGCTGAGTTCCCGTCAGTCCAGGCCCTACCACGTGCACCATACCCCCTGGACGGTGTGGGAGCTGAGGCACCCCCAGTGCCCACCGCACAGATGCCCCCCAGCACCAAGGGAGGGGCAGTGGTGGCCCATTACTCGGATGAGCAAGCTGAGAGAGGCCTGAGCTGGGCAAGCCTGGCCTGCATACTCCAGGACCCTGGTGTAACTGGGGACAAGGAGGGGCAGGTGAAAGATGCGCAGCCGCTCAGGAAAACACAATGAGAACCTGCTGAGCTGCCTTCCTCGTGGGGAACTCCTGCAGGACAGAGGTACCCACAACCTCCATTCCCGAGCAGCAGGCTCCTGAAACCAGCCATGACCAGAAAGTCCAGAAGCTGAATCCTAACACCAAAGGCGAAGGGGCGAGGAAGGGAGGGAGGGAGGGAGGCAGGAGCAGGGAGAGAAGGAAAGAGAAACCAGAGAGCTGGTTGTCAAGTGATTAGCTGCTCCTCACGGAAACCCCAACTCCAGGATCCCACCCACAGACATGCAAACATGCCCAGTGTTCCAGGCTGTGGCTGTCAACTGCCACGCCCGCTGTCTGTGATAGCAACGGACGGGCAGTGAGCTCTCCCCACCCCCAAAGAAGGGGCACCCACATCAGGGAATACTAGGCGGCAGTTAACAAGAATGAGGGCCCTAGCCGGTTTGGCTCAGTGGCAAGAGCGTTGGCCCGCAGACTGAAGGGGCCCGGGTTCCATTCCCAGTCAAGGGCAGGTACCTTGGTCGGGGTGCGTGAGGGAGGCAACCAATCAGGTGTCTCTCTCACATTGATGTCTCTCTCAGTCTCTCCCCCTCCCTTCCCTCTAAAAGAATGAGGAAGTGCTCCAGGCACACACGGGGCATTCACGCTCTCTAAGACACGGCTACGTGACCTGAAGCTGTAAAACCCTACGCGCAGCAGACATTATCTGGGTTAAGCACAACAACCAGTACACAGAACGAATCCGAAAGCACTACAAGAAAATGGTCGCAGGGTGGCCTCTTGTCGGAGGCCAAGTGTGGCTGGGGGCGGGGGGCGGGGGGGGAGACTTCCTTTTCACTGTGCATGCCCCTGCATCTCTGGCATTTTGTGCCATGTGCCTCTAATATAATCTCAAAAACTAGAGAAGTAACTTTCTTTGAACTATCTTTTAAATGATAGGTAACACTAGCTACCAGCATTCCCAGTGCCTGGCATGAAGCAGATGCCTGATAAGGACATGAGTCAATCGACTGACTGAAGTGAGAGAGCTCAGGATTCACCAGGAGAGCTTCCAAATGCTCAGAGCAGCGGCAGCCACACCCACTCCGGGCCAGGGGCTGCCACGCGTGGGAACATTCGATTGGATTCTGAGCCCATTTAAAGACTCGGAACCTGGAAAACAGACCGGAGTTTGTCAAGCACCTAGGTGTCCCTGGGGAGCGGCCAGGTGTGGGAACGGCTGCTCGTCCACCGGAAGCAACTCCTCGAGCTGCTGGTAGCAGGACCAAATTTGCCCAAGAAAGGGGGGAGGGGAACAGGTTTCATTCCAGGGCAGCCCTGCCCGATCTTGGGACAGGAAGAAAGGGCACAAAAGAACCATAAAGAGCTGTGAAGCTCACAGTCTGGGCACAGGTGCAGGCCACGGGCAGCCCCAGGAGAGGACAGGAAAGTGTATCTCACAGAACCTGGGCACATTTCCATCTTTGCAACCACGGTGGTGCCAGGAGGTGGTGAGAATCCCAGGACTCAGCTGACCAGACAGTTCAGGAACTGTCTATCAAAATGGAAGAGGTGGGGTACGTCCCCAAAGGAGAGCATGGAACCAGACCCAACTGTACCTTGTGCCTCAGTTTCCTCGTCTGTCAAATGAGGAGAATCCTGGAACCCAGCCCAAGGGGCTGCTCTGCCCTGCCTTCCTACTTTCGGATCTGCCCTCCTCAGTCCTGCATGGTTCCGAAGGGCAAACAACTGAGGGGCAGCCACGCCCCCCCTCCAGGGGTTGGTATGTGGCCTGGCACCTCACATAGTTGTAGGATGGGTGTGCAACCTGAGCCAGGCCATCCCTGACCCTTCCCAGGATGGGTCCTGGGGACTGCCAGCAGCAAAGGGCACAGCCACTGCTGCCTCTGTGTGCTCAGACTCTCGAGGTCACGCCAGGAGTAAAGGCCAGCATTCTCTGCCCGAGGTCAAGGCCCTGACCCAGACGGCCTAGAGCCTGTCTTCTCGGGGCTTCCAGCTGCGGGGTTTTGCTGAGACCAGTTTACACCGAGTTTCTGTCACTGGCCACTGCCCTGCTTACTACAGCAGGTCCTCAGTAAGTGACAGTGGCCACCTGGTCCTGGAGTTGACAGAAGTTACCCTGGGTGACCTGCCTGGAGGGAGAGGGGATGGCAAAGGAGCCTGACAAAGACGACCCAAGGCAGGAGGAAGAGAAAAGAGCTCCCCAGAAGCCCAAGAGGCAGGGCCATCAAGAAGGAGAAGCATCCATGCCACAAGGCCATGTCAGGCCCTAGGCACAGGCCATGGATGTGACATCAGGAAGGTTATCACTAGACACCTTGGAACTACGACCCCCATCGAGCAGCAGACCTGCAAGGCCCTGTGAAAACCAGCAGTAGGCTCAGGACATGTTGCTGAGCCACCCTGGGTCTCAGCTTTCGCATCTGTTAAATGGGTACACCTTTTGGTCCAATAGGACTTTTCCGGGCAGGTATGAGACCTGAGGGCTACAAGCAAGTGAAGCCTGTGAAATGGTGCATCAGCAGGGGAGAGAGATGCAGGCCGAGACACAGAGGTTCCCTCTGACCAACGAGGAGAGACAGTCCAGTAACAGCTGGAAGAATTCCAGAAGCTTAAAGAGGGCAGAGCAGTGACCAACGCTTGAAGCTTGAAAAAACGGGGCCCCTCATCAAGAACCGCTTTCCCGCAATGTGCAAGGTCACAGCCACGTGCAAGCCGCCCCTGAAGAGAGGGCCCACAGGATCAGCCGGCTGTGCAGGGAGACCAGGTCTCCAAGGAACAATGTCACAGGAGAGGGAATCGACCCAGAAACGCAGGCTCCCCCCACCAACGGGCAAGGAGAAAGCAGCTGCACCTGCACAGAGCTAACACCCACTTAGAGACGAAGTGTGTAATTATGCCCGTGCTAAGCCAGGCACACTCTCATCCAAGCTGTTCAGAGCACACTTTGGTAATCACCAGATTTCCGAAGCCCCAATACAAAGTCCCTTTATACCCACAAAGCCTGCAGGCAACCGCCTCCCGCTCTCCCTGCCCTGCCAAGGCCCCGGGGTTCCCTGAACAGGTGGCTGGGCCTCCTCTCACCCGTGCATGCAGAGGACATGCTGTTCCCGCTGCCTCAGAAGACACCCCAGCACCAACACGTAGCCCACCCTCCTTGGCTCCCCCACCTCGCAGCCGCCCGGGCCTCTGCACCCCAGCACCGAGCCCAGATGCGGAGGCGGCCTAGCTGAAAGCTCCGGGCAGACATCAGTGCTGGCCACCAGCACTGGCAGCTCTCCTCCTCTAGGAATTCCGCCGTGCAGCCCCACCCCCAGGTTAGGCAGAGCGGTGTGCCCTGCTTTGGCCAATATCACATCCAAGTAGAAGCATTCAACTGCCAGTACCCGGCGTCCTGGCCAGTCCTCCTGGACCTCAGCGACTGTAGGAGCACGAGGACACCGACAACTCCCAAAGCCAGTCCAAACCCATTCCTGGAAAGAAACTGGGCTGGTGGCAATGAAGCCAGGCCGGGACCCAGAGAGAGACTATTCGGCTAGCAGTGGTTCTCACCCAAGCCATTCTGCCCCCAGGGGACATTTAATAACCTGAAGACATTTCTCTGTCATAACTAGGCAAAGTTCTACTGGCATCCAGAAAGTAAAGGCCCTACAGTGCACAGGACAGCCCCTTAAAACAAAGAACTATCCGGCCTGAACTGTCCACGTTGCCGAGGTTAAGAATGTGGGATACAGAAGACCAGCACTGAGCCACCACAGGGAGGGCACCAGCCCTGGGGAGTCACACCGCTCCAGAGTAATCACTGAATAGGCTATAAACCTTTGTTGCAAACCTCCCAGGGTTGCTTGTTATTGCAGCCTAACCTGGCCTATCCTGACGGAGGAAACAAGGCTTGTGTCCCCTGTCTGTATCCCAAATTCTTACAGTACCTGGCATGTGGCGTTTGGAAGTATAGCATACAAGGTATCGGGGGTTGGGGTGAGGGTGCGGGGAAATAGTGCCCGTCCCTCCTCTCATCAAAGCCTCCCAGGACGGACCTTGTTCTATAAAAACACCCAGGCCAGACACAACTGAGTGCATTTGCACCAGCTGCTCCCTCTGCTAGAAGCTGTTCCCTCTGCTAGAATTCCTTTCCTCCCTGGCAAACGCCTGCTCACCCATCAAAAACAGCTCAAACGTCATCCTCACAGAGAGGCCGTTGTCTGGCCCTTCCCAGGGCAGCAACGATGGCTCCTTAGGCATTCAGCCCTCTGACACTTAAGACTGCTCTGTGCTTGGCTTCCGACGGTGAGCCCCTGAGGCCAGAGACGGTGCCCGCGGCAGACCCCGCCGCTGGCTGGTGCTCTCAAGTACTTGCTGAATAAGCATCCCAGCCTCCCAGTGCCAGGCTCCAGCCCAGAGCCATCCCTGCCCGTTTGCTTCCTGGGCAGCCTGGCTCACTTGCTGATAGTTTCATAATTTGGATTTTCCTCCTATTAATAGTTCCAGAAACTGAAATGCCCCAATATAAAGGCAACATATGAACAGAATTATAAAGCCAGCACAAACATTTGAATTGTTTGGACAGCTCCAGGAAAGAACCAGATAAACTGGAAGCTGCCATATGTCTCTCTCTCTCTCTCTCTCTCTCTCTCTCTCTCTCTCTCTCTCTCTTTTTTTTTTTTTTTTTTTTTTTTTTGAGGAGGAGGAGGAGGGTGGCGTGGCACCCTTCCCCTGATTGGGGTCTAAAAACCTTCCCTTACAATAGGTGCCCCACCTGGAGGAGGCAGGGGAGGGCAGGCCACAGGGCACCCAAGTGCACCTCGGCGTGAGTCTGTGTTCCTGCAGAGCCGAATCAAGCGCTTGGTTGGGAAGCGGGAAAGCAGGAAGCGGCTTCTCTTCAGGAACCCAGGATGTGGGTGGAAGGCAGAGGCAGTGACTCACCTTCCCGGGAAAGCAGAACCTCCAGGGCGGAGAGGCCTCTGCTGCTAAGGCACCTTTAAACACACCTCAACGTTCAGGATGGGGAAACTGAGGCAGGAGTGGGCTGGAGATTACCCAAGGATGTGTTCTGCTGCATCCAAAGTGTCACCTTTTCAGACTGGAAATCACCCCAAATTTTTCATCTGAAAACTAATGTTGAAATTCCCTTAATGGTGCTGGACACACCCCTACCTTTTAATATAAATATTCTCTACTTTGATGTCTTTTTAAGGTTTTTACTACCCCCTTGCAAGTGCTGTAATTTTTCTTTCTCCTAAATAGAGATGGGCCCTAAATTGCAGGGGGAGGTTATAAGAGCAAGAGAGGCTGCAGGAAGAGCCTGTTCCAGACTCCCACCACCACTACCTCCAGCTGTTAGCCTCCTGCCTCAGGGCTAATGACTCAGAGGCTCAAAATCTTCGCAGCAGTTGCTCATTCCCAAGAATGCTAAGTCATTTATCATCAGTCTAAAAAGCTAGGTAAGCTACAGAGGAAGGAAGATGACAGGCATTCCTGTGCGGACACTTCCCTCCTTGGCACCCATGGGGGAGGGAGAAGCCTGCCCAAGGCCTGAATCGTTTCTTCTGCACCTATCCTCAAGGTACCAAAGCTCTTACAGTAACTGCTCAGGCCCGGCTGGCATGGCTCAGTGATTGAGCATTGACCTATGAGCTAGGCATTAGTCAACAGAGCCAAATATCAACAGTACAACTATTGAAATTTCTTTTGAGAGCCAAATTTTTTAAACTTAAACTTCTTCTAACGCCACTTCTTCAAAATAGACTCGCCCAGGCCGTGGTATTTTGTGGAAGAGCCACACTCAAGGGGCCAAAGAGCTGCA
This sequence comes from Cnephaeus nilssonii, assembly GCF_951640355.1. Taxonomy (NCBI): domain Eukaryota; kingdom Metazoa; phylum Chordata; class Mammalia; order Chiroptera; family Vespertilionidae; genus Cnephaeus; species Cnephaeus nilssonii. The sequence continues at coordinate 101,730,111 of NC_137075.1, read as the reverse complement.
TGTGGCTCAAGAGCCGCAGTTTGCCGACCACTGAGCTAGGAGGTCACAGTTCGATTCTGGTCAGGGCATATGCCCCGGTTGTGGACTCAATCCCTAGTGGAGGATGTGCAGGAGGCAGCCGATCAATGATTCTCTCTCATCATTGATGTTTCTATCTCTCTCCTTCTCCCTTCCTCTCGGAATGAATAAAAATATATTTTTAAAAATAAAAAAGTAAGTGCTCAGGTATGTGTCCCAGCCTGTGTTTTGGGCGGCTGACACTTCTGAAGGCTGTGCTCCCCAGCAGACTGAACATCCCCACCCACCGTTCCTGCGAACACTCCCAGCGGGTGGAGGGTTCAGAGTTCCTTGAGCCCTGCCATTGTGGGGGAGGAGGAGTCTCTATCCTGTGCTGGGTCTCCAACCGCACAAGCCCTGAGTTCCCCTCTGACTGTCATCAGATGTTTGCTGGGCTTTTCTGTCCAGGCCTGGGCTGGCCCAGGAGCAGACAGACCTCTAAGCCATAAGCCATAAGCCATAAGCCCTGCATAGAGAAGCAGGTGGCCAAGGAAAGCAAGTCAGCGAACTGCTGTGTGAACCACAGGCCCCTGAATACAGCAAACATCTGGGATGGCAGGGGCACGGGAAGGTGACAGAAGACGCTCTTGGAGCTGCGCCCTGGGGTGACCAGGAAAGAGGCTACCAACACAGGTCATCAGCAAGTACCATGCGCAGCTGGGGCAAAGCCAGGGCCTCTGGGCATTTGGGGTTTCCTGGGCCCCTCTGCACAGCACCAGGGTTGCTGTCACATCAAACCAAAGGTGAAGTTACCCTCACCAACAATCTCAAGAAACTTAAACTCTGAAACACCTTATTCAAATATTTCGCCAACCCCTCAACTATTAACAGGCGAGGGAGTGGGAAGGCAGGCCCAAGGAGTCAAGCTACAACTTTATCCATTGGTCTGTGATTGAGGGTAGGGAGCCTGGTTCTGACCTTGACCAGTCACTCCCCTTTCAGGCCCCATACATATACAGTATATGAACACTGTATTCATGTCCTATTGCTACTTAACAAATCAATACAAACGTACTGGTTGAAAACAACACAAGATATTCTCTTACAGTTCTGGAGGTGAGGAATCTGAAATGCGACAGCAGGGCTGATTCCTTCTGGGGGCTGTAGGGAAAGATCACGCCTTCACCTTTCCCAGTTCTAGAGGCTGCCTGCATTTCTTGGCTTGTGGCCACATCACTTTGACCTGTTTCTATTGTCACATCTTCTGTAACTTGGACCCTCCTGTCTACTTCTAAGGACCCTTGTGGTTTACATTTGGCCCTCTCAGATAACCCAGGATAATCTCCCATCTCAAGATCCTTAACCTTAACACAACTGCAAAGTCCCTTTCCCCATGTAAGGTACCATATTCAGGTTCTGGGGACACACTGGAAGGGGGGGAGTGGCATCTTCCTGTCTACCTAAAAACCAGGGCTCTTACCACTCTGCCACCCCACGAATCTCAGACGTTCCGTGTGTCCATGTGTGACCTGTGGGCAGATGAGAATTCATCCAGAGGTTTGTTGGGGGCCTTAGCAGTCAACAAGGAAAAGGCTGGTGCTCAGCCCCCACAGTGCCTGCAGGGTTCCAAAGGTATACTGGGCTTAACCAACACAGACACTGGGGTCCCTGGGAAGAGGCACCCAGGGCAGGGAGGAAGGGGACTGGGTGGTGGAGACCTGAAGCCCCAGGCCTGGAAGACTTGGCTGTAAGTGGTGAGGGGGTGATGATTCCTGACCCTTAGGTCCACCTGGAGACCCATGAGAGAGGACCAGACCAGCTACACCTTCCCACCCCGCACCCCAAAACACACACACACACACACACACACACACACACACATACACACACATACACACACACACTCACTCACTCCAAGGTCACCTGGCTCCACTGAAGGCCATGTCGCTCAGACCCTGCCAAGTGGCTCCAAGCAGCTACAGACACTCCCCACACGCAGAGGCGTCTGGAGCCGGAGCCCAGCACCCAGGCACACTAGCATCAACAGAGCCCACTCAGCCCCCATTAACAGGCCCAGGTGCCAGGCCCTAGCCCCAGCCCCCTTTCCAGATGCACTGATCTAAGGACTCTAGAGTCAGGCAGCGACTTCTTCTGGTGCCCCTGAGACCCTCAGATTCCAGGGAGGATTCCAAAGGCCTAGGCACAACTCAAACAAATGGGAGACAACACCAGTAATTCCTGGGCCCACGCTCCCCACACAGCCTGCTCTCCCCAAGCAAGGAAGAGAGGGAATAGAGGAGGAGGTGGGCTGGAGGGCCTACGAGCTGGCACTCCGATGGTCAATGTAGCATTAATTTCCACAGCTGCATTGGAGAGGGTGGCTGTCCTATTTTTTCAAGTGAGGAAATTCAGAGAAATTAAGAAACTTGCCTAAACATTATGCTAAGTGAAATAAGCCAGACACAGAAACACATATACTGCATGGTAATGCTTAAAAAAAGAAAGAAGAAAAAAAAAAGAGTTGAACTCATAGAAACAGAGTAGAATGGTGGTTGCCAGGGGCTGGGGGTGGGAAAAATGGGGAGAGGTTGTAAAAGGGTACAAACTTTCAGCAGTAAGATGAATAAGGCCATAGGATCTAGTGATGTACATAGTGACCTAGTTGATAACACTGTGTTATTTAGTTGAAATTTGCTGAGAGAAGTGTTTTACAAAAAAAAAAAAAAATTAAAAAGGTAAATATGGGAGGTGATGGGTGTTTTAATTATCTCAATGGTGGAAGTCCTTCCATGATTTATACATATATCAAATCATCACGTGGTACACTTTAAATAGCTTACCACTTTATTTGCCAGTTATACCTCCATAAAGCGGGAATACACATCCAAAGAAGCACATCCAAAGACTCACCGCACATAAGCACAGCAGAACCACAATCTAAAGTCAGGTCTTCCTGTCAGCAAAGACCACCCTCATCACGTGACCCTATGTGACCACCCCACCTGTGAGGGTGGGGTCCAGCCAGATCTGCGGGGGTGAGGCTTTCTGGGGAGAAACTGCTCTGGACAGAGCTGCTGCCCCTCCCTGCTCATCCATTGCCCCAGTGGGGACTAAACTCCCTCCTGAGACCCTTGACCCCTGGGTGGCCTGCAGAGGCACTTCCTGAGGAGCTGTGGCGGCCTCAGAGGCGGAGTGGGCACTGCCGTGCCCTGGGTTACTTAAGGCCCAGAAGCGGGAGGAACTGGCATGCCTGTCTCTCCTCCCCACGGGTTGACAGCTCGCTCCTTCAAGGACAATGGCGCCTCGAATGCACACTCTCCGAGCAGCGGGCACCCTTTCTATAAAGCAGAGGACAGGAAGCAGGTCTCAGCTCAGCCTAGGAAGAGGCTGCCAGCTCCCACAGGAAGGAAGATGCATGAGGCCGTCGGATCCAGTCACCACTCTTGGTGGGAGGGATTCAAGCTGAGGCGGGATGCCCACATCACGGAGGGCAGACTAGGACGTGGGGCAGGTGTTAGAGCTCGGGTCTCAGAGTCCCTCCCCATCTCTGAAGCTTTCTGAACCTACCAAGGAGAGCAATGGGCTGGCCACAGGACTCAGGTCCCAGGAAAGCAGAGGAGTTACAATGTGAGGCCGGCTGGGCCTCCCAAGGAGGAAAGAATGAGCCCCAGAGCCTGCTCCCAGCAGGCGGGCGCATACCCCCACCTCCTTCCTGCCCAGCCTCATGCCCTACCAGGCTCTGCAGCTGGGAGCCATGGCAACAGGCCCCAAACAGCTCAAGAAATCCCTCGGAGAGTCCCACGCAGGGTGTCACAGCTGCCACCAACCAAAGCCAGGAACCAGTGAGACACACCAAAAAGAGGAAGCCCTGGTTCCAGCCAAAAGAGAATGCTTGAGTGTGGCAAAGGGCAGCTCCCTGCCAAGAGACGCAGCCTCTGTCCTGAAGGCCACCAGGCCACCCTCCCGCTGTCCCTGCACACTCCCCTCAGCCTGTGACCCTCTACATCTGAGACACGACTCATAACCTCACTGCTCCTCAAAGTCTTTCTTTTTTTTTTTTTCCAATTTTTTTATTAAGGTATTATATGTGTACATATCTTACCATTGCCCCCCCCCACACCCCACTCCCATATATGCCCCCACCCCCCCCAAAGTCTTTCTGAGGCCTCCCTCGTGCACCCTGTCATCAAGGCCTCTGCGACACCCGTCTGCCCACCTCCTTTCCTTGTCCAGCAATCTTCACCCCATCTGCTCCTCGCACACCTGGCTTCATGCCCTCCCCGACAGGCTGGTTCTTCCACACTTCCAAACACCTGCCCACCCTGTTGGCACCTCGTCTGGAACGCCGCACCCCTTGCCCACTGTCCACAACACTGGCAGGCTCTTCCTTGTATGACCCTGCTGGAGGGCAGCCCGAGAAGACGGCCCCTGAGGAGCCCAAGGACCAGCAAACGATGCCTCCTCCTCAACACAATTCCTCCTTACCGAAGGACAGGGCACAGCCCGCTCTGTCCCAATCCTTGTGTGCTGGGGGCAGGGGGTCTCTAAAAGTCCATGCACACTTCCCTGATGCAGGATTTAATCTGTTCCACAACTCTCCAGGAATGATCCTAGTTGCCCTAATACGGGGGTGGGTAGAGGGCGCGTTTTTGTTTGTTTTGCCAGGTTTTCTTAAACTAAATGTCTCCTAGTGCCTCGCTTTCTCATGAACCACCTTTCTATCCAAGGTATTCTATTGATTCCACTGACCTCATGCATACTTCCTGAGAACCTACTGTGTGCCCAGCACGGTTTCACTGCCGAGACAGTGAACACGATGGAAAGGGTACCTGTCCTGAGCATAGACAGGAGGGTGAACAAGCCAATAACTGAAATAAGCATGTGGGAAATGTTCTGAAAGGAACACTCAAGCGGTTGAGACAGAGAAGGGGGATGGGTGCTGAGATCTAAAGTTATGAGGGAGAAAGAATCTGGTAGACAGCAGCAACAGAATATGCAAAGGTCCTGAGGCAGGAAAGAACAGCTGAAGAACTGAGAAAAGACCATGGTGGCAGAGCCCCAGTGGGGAGTGAGAGGGGCAGGAGGCATGTCTCCAGGGCCTGAGGGCCCATTCTTGTGCTATTTAGTAACCTGGGCCAAGAAGTTCTCTCTTTGCTTAAGCTCATCTGATCTGGCTCTTCTCTTACTTGCAGCCACAAGAATCCTGGCTACTACAACGTCCAAACCAAAACATCATATTCTACCACCTTCTCCACCAACCTGCGCCTCAACCTCTTATTTTTTTAAATATGGTTATATTGATTTTTTTTTTTTTTTTTTTGAGAGAGAGAGAGAAGACGGGAGAGGGAGAGAGAGAAACATTAGTCGGCTGCCTCCTATACATCTCCTACTGGGGACAGAGCCATGCAACCCAGGCAAGTGCCCTGACCGAGAATCGAAACGTAGTGCATGGCAAAACGCTCAATCAACTCAGCTGCACCCACCAGGACTGCACCTCAATCTTGAAAGCAACCACCACCACCCAGCCAGAGGCCTAGCATCACCCTCCACTTTTCTCCCGTGTCCCTATGCCAGTCACACAGAAGGGTTTCATCTGGACCTCTAGGCAGCCAAGGGCTGGTGGCCCCTCCACCAGGGAGGTGGCCTGCTGCATGCTGAATAGAGACCAGGAAGAGAAAAGCAGATGGCCACTCGGCTGAGGGAAAATGAGACACCCCCCCCCCCTTAACACAGGCTGGCTGATTGCATATAATTATGAAGGGGGAAACGCTCTTTAAAATTAGCTTCTCAAACGCAGATATAATTTCAAGTGTACCTTGCAGTGTGATTACAGCGACTGCCCCACAAATGTTTTATCCTTCAGGTCCCTCCGGGGTTTGGGGAGAGGACAAAGGCTTCCCATTGCCCAGGGAAAGCACCGGCCCAGGAAACCCAGCTCAGAACCAGCCTGGCTCCCCTCCACAGCTGGCTCGGGATTCTGCCCAAGGGTATTTGGTGTTCAAACTCAAGTCCCAAGAACAGCCAGTTCATAACAACAAGAACAGCTTCACTGATTGCATGCCTCCCATGGCCAGGTCTGTACTCTGTGCCTCAGTTTTTCCATCTGTAACATGGGTGTGACAATGGTGTTCGACTCTCCACATTCTGGGGGACTGAATGATGCCAGGCACATGGTGAGCATCTGGTCAATATCAACCACCACACTCCTCCTCTCCTTTAACCCTCAGGACAGCACTGGCCCCGCTGCACAGACGTGGAACCTGAAGTTCAGAGAGTAACATGAGCCATTCAGCTAGAGCAGGGGTGGGGAACCTTTTTTCTGCCAAGGGCCATTTTGATATTTATAACATCATTCACTTAATATAATTCACTTAATATAAATGCTGCTATAAAAAAAGCTCCTCGATTTATTGAATTTCGAGTCCTGCCTGCGGTTTGCCTTGGCAGGGCCAGACCCAATGATTTCTCAGGCCTTATACGGCCCGGCCAGACATTCCCCACCCCTGAGCTAGAGGGGGAGGAGCAGGGATGCAAACCCAGCTCTGCCCTAGTCTAAACTCCATACTCTTGTCACTCTGGATCCCTGCTGGGCTCAGGGGATGGTGGAAAGAGGCCACTCTGAGCTTCTCAGTATGCCACTGCTGGCCGGGCCGGCAGACCGACGGCACCCTGACCTCAGCGAGCAGCCCGGCCCTCCCAGCCTTGGCACACCACCCTCCTCAGCTCTCTAGGCTCTAGCTGGGTGGCTGACCTCCATCACTTCCCTCTACCCCAATGGGTGCCTTCTAGCCCTGGGGCCTCCACCTCCCAGGGTCCCCCATTTTATATACAACAGAACCAAGGCCCAGACTGAGAGGGGCCCGAGGTCAACAGGAGATAACACCCCGTCACCAGGCACCTGTGAAGAGGCCAGCAGGAGCCATCCCAATCTGCACATGATTACTTTTTAACGCACGTTTTGTGGTGGTTTTCACAAGTCAAATGTGCGCCTGCTCTAGAGAGACCATGGAATTGCGTGCACACAGGACGCCGTCACTTGACAGCCTGGCTTTTGGTTTCACCTGCTCTGTTCGTACCAGTTGATACACTGACTGACCCCTCCTCGGAACCTCACATAACACACCTAAACAACCTGACACTCGGGTCCTAATGGCAGTCCATCCGCTAGACCAAAAGCAGTGGGTTACAAATTTGCTCCCCAGGGCTTCAGAGCTGGGGACTCTGAGGAAGCCCACACAGCTAGACAGCAGAGCAAGGCCTGAGCTCCCAGCCCCACTTTCCCCACCTGGGACAGCCTCAAGAGGCCCCAGGAAGCTACAGTGCTTCGGGGCTGACACAGGTCAGGTCAGGCCAGCCCTGCTGGCTGTCCATGGCGGTCACAGTACCCTGCTGGCTGTCCATGGCGGTCACAGTACCCAGCTGGCTGTCCATGGCGGTCACAGTACCCTGCTGGCTGTCCATGGCGGTCACAGTACCCTGCTGGCTGTCCATGGCGGTCACAGTACCCTGCTGGCTGTCCATGGCGGTCACAGTACCCTGCTGGCTGTCCATGGCGGTCACAGTACCCAGCTGGCTGTCCATGGCGGTCACAGTACCCTGCTGGCTGTCCATGGCGGTCACAGTACCCAGCTGGCTGTCCATGGCGGTCACAGTACCCTGCTGGCTGTCCATGGCGGTCACAGTACCCTGCTGGCTGTCCATGGCGGTCACAGCAAAAAGGAGGCCCAGGGGAGCCCTCTCTTCCGCTGCTTCCCCACCAGCACTGCCTCTATTTGCGCCCAAAGGCCACGCCATTGAAAAGAGCCACTGGCCTATGAGAATGCTGGAACACCAGCTAGAGGCACACGGCAGCGGGGCCAGGGCTCTGGGCAGGGCAGAGCAGCCCCTGCTCCTCAAGGCTCCTCTGTTCCCCACTGGGCCCAGCACCCTGAGCCCTCTTCCAGACGCCAGCCCTCGGGTGCGCAGGGCCTGGTGTGTGGCCTCCCGCCCCAACGTGTAGTCCGGCAGCGCACCGGCCTGCTCTGACGGGAGGGCCAGGACAGGTGTGCTGAGCACCCTGCCCACAGGCACCCTGCCAGCTCAACAACCCCAATCAAACAGCCCACAGCTGCCAAGTCCTCCAGGCTCCCAGAGGAAGACACCTTCTCAAGGCTCCCACATGGGACAGAAACAGAGAGAGAAGCGATGGTGACAGACTGTTTCACCCAAAACACTGTGTCAAACTTCGAGGTTCCGCACAGCACAGGGCGGAGAGAGCCATCAGGCTCTCCCCTGGATTGCAGGCAGCCTTCCCCCAAGGCCCCCACCCCATCCCCACCCCCACCCCCACCCCCATCCCCACCCCCATCCCCATCCCCATCCCCACCCCCACCCCCATCCCCATCCCCATCCCCATCCCCACCCCCACCCCCACCCCCACCCCCATCCCCATCCCCAGCCCCAGCCCCACCCCCACCCCCAGCCCCACCCCCATCCCCATCCCTGAGGCAGGATTACAGGAGCCCTTTCTCCACTGTCTTCAGGGAACAGCCCCAACTTCCTGCAGGGGATCCCTTTGCCCACACCGACCCTGTGGCAGGGAACGGGCACTCCCAGCCCTAGCCACTGGTTCAGGGCCAGGCGTGTGGTTCGGGCTGATCAATCAGGGACAATCAGAATGAATCCCAGGCCCTGGGGGCCTGCGCCTGAGATGGAGCCAACCTGCCGAGGTCTGACTCCCAGCTGGGCCAAATGTGTGACCCCTGGGGGCAAGTTCTTTGACCCCTCTGTGCCTCCTTCAGTTAGAAAGCAGGGGCACTAAAGCCCCACCCGACAGACTGCAGTGCACATCAGGTGAGATAACGCACAGGAACTCCTCACATGGGTCTGGCTCAGAATAAAGGTCAGTTGTGAGAGCTCACCTTGCGCCACGTGGGCCTGAAATGAAACTCAGAGGCCAGGCAGGCAGGGAGCCCAGGTCCTGAGGACATCAACTGAGCCCCTGAACCCTCCTATACCTGGAGCCTAAATCTCCACTTTCAGGAGCCCCTTTACTACTGAGCCCAGTGAGCCCTGAGTTTCTGTCGGAACCAATACAGCCTGCGACTTGTAGGAATCAGCCACACATTGCTTTTCTACTCAGATCATTAAGTTCAGCCTGGCAACTCTCCACATCTGTCAGCTGACCGAGAAAGAGAACCAGAGGACATGGCTGCCCCATGGCGGCCTCCCCGCCAGCAATGGGGACAGATTTGGAGGCACGTGGCCCCATCCACAGTCTCACTCTCAGGGGAGTTCAAGCACATTGCACCCACAGAACTACTGCCCATGTTCCAAATGGCTGCCCACACACACACCCCCACACCCTTCCCAGGGGAGCATCCCAAATGCAAGGAGTTTGCCCCTTCAGCACTCCCAGAAAGGCTGGAGGAAAGACAAGACAGACCACCTGAGCCCACGAACCAAAATCACTCACCCTGGCCAGCCAGGGGCAGGGTCTGCCAACCATGGCCCAGAACAGAACAGAACAGAACAGAACAGGACCCTGGCCTCGTATGTGATCTGAGGTTCCCTGGAGGCCCAAGGCGGAGCACTTGTGGGCTTGGGAGCTGAGGCCCAGCCCGTCAGGCAGCGCCGCTGGGTGCACAAGCCAGCAAGGCCAGCTGCTCTGAGCTGCGAATCCTTGTCAGCTAAGACCCCTTCCGACTTGTAGATCATGGACCTCTGCACCTCACCGGCAGAGGTTTATTCTGCCATCACCTGTAGCCATGGCTGTGTGACCACCGACTGGAGGAGCGAGGGACAGCCCCCTTCTTCCATCAGAGCCCCTCTGGCCCTCACAGGAAAGGAGGCTGTTTGCATGCTGAGCCCTTCCGATGCACAAGCAGGGGCCCGACTCTCACCAGGGAGGAAATCGAGGCCCAGAGAAAGGAGCCAAAACACACCCCGTCACCCGTCCAGTCAGAGGCTGAGTCAGGGTTCAAATCCCACCACTGACCAAGCCACACACTGTCCACAGAACATCCACAGCACCAGCACTGCCCTACCCAGGAGGCTTCTGGGACTCCGTTCCTCGCTTGCCCATCTTCTGCCCACATGTGAGGGATACTCAAACACAAGCTCCTGGTAAAGAGCTCCGTGGCCGATTCCAGACATGAATTACAGTTACCATTTCCTGAGCACTCAGCGAGGGCCAGCTCTGTGCTAAGGACTCAAGCTGCCACCGCTCACCCAATCTGCAACACCAGCCTGCTGCAGGCTGGTCTGAAAATTCCCATTTCAGGTACAGAAGCCAAAAGGCTCAGAGAGGTTCATCACCAAAGTCAGAGCCAGAATGCAGCCAGCAGCCCCCTTCTGAGGCTGAGGGTCAGCCCCCCAGGCTTTTTAGGGTCTTTCCAAGGAGCTTCCAAGACCTTCTAGGCCTCTAGCATCAATAAGCAAAGCTCTAAGGTTCCCAAGGTGACCTCCAGGAAGGGACAGGAGAGTGGGCCATGCAGCCTCATCGCACCAGCTCAGGGAAGGAGCAGGATGAGGTGAGAATGGAGGATCCTGGGAATCGGACAGGCCGTCTGGAACAGAGCACTTCACAATGGGGCAGCCAAACTCAGCACCCACAGGACGGGTGGCGACGCTGCTGCATGGTGGCTGGGTGCTGGGCAGAGACATGGCCGGCCTCTCTGCCTGGGTGGGTATCGACTGAGTCAGCACCTACATTTCCCGACTCCAGGCAACTAAGGCATCCAAATGAAATTGAAAAGGAAAAGGAGAAAAGTTAACAACTAAGAAACACCGAAGACGGGCCGATGGAGAACTCAGACTAAAGGAAAGCCATCCTCTTGTCCTCTGCCTTCATTTACAGGGGAAAAAACACTGTCATGGTCAAGGGTTCAGCTTGAACAGACTGCTGTTCAAATCCTGCCCCCAGGGGAACCGGCCTTGAACCCGGGGAAGGTCACTTACACTCTCTGAGCCTCAGTTTCCACGTACGGACTGAGAGCCTTCCCAGCACCACGTCAGGCCGGTAGGTGAACTCGAGGAACAGGTATTTCCAGGGCTCAGCTGTGCTTGTACCACTAAAACAATGCCTCCCAGGAACGACTTTCTCATCTCAAGCAAAGGCTGGAATGTATTTTTGGAGGAGGATCCCTGCCCCCTCCACGCCAGGGCAGCCACATCAGCCCTGCAAGGGAACAAAGCTCAGACCTCACCAGCAGGGAAGCCTCCGTGAGGCCCAGAGGCTCAGGCCTGGACCTTCCTCCCATCCCATAGCAGCAAAGAACCGAGTGCCCAAGACTCCTTAAGCACAGGCCCTGGCATGGCTGCGCCGGGTCAAGGTGAGGGCCGGTCAAGGTGAGGGCCGGTCAAGGTGAGGGCCGGGGGCTTGGGGGCCAATTTCGCAGGAAACAACTCCTTCCCAACAGGATCCTGAAGCTCCTGCCCAGACATGCCCACAGGGAGGTGGAAACATCTGAAGGAATAGCCAGAATTCCTTTCTTTTCAAGAATCCCATAATGAATGTTAGGACTTTAAGAATAAAATTGTGTCCTGGCGGGGTAGCTCAGTTGGCTAGAACATCGTTGCAGGTTCCGGGCACATACAAGAATCAACCAATGGCCCTGACCAGTTTGGCCCAGTGGATAGAGCATCAGCCTGTGGACTGAAGGGTCCCAGTTTCTATTCCAGTCAAGGGCACATGCCCGGGTTGCAGGCTCCATCTCCAGTAGGGGGCGTGCAGGAGGCAGCCAATCAATGATTCTCTCTCATCATTGATGTTTCTCTCCCTCTCCCTTCCTCTCTGAAATCAATAAAAGCATATTTTTTTAAAAAGAATCAACCAATTAATGCATAAACAGGTGAAACAACAAATTGATGTGTCTCTCTCTCTCCCCCTTCCTCTCTGTCTAAAATCAATAAATTGTATTTAAATAAAAAAAAAAGATGGGGTAGATGGTGTGGTAGAAGGGGTCAATGGGGGGAAAAGGGACATATGTGACACTTTGAACAATAAAGTTTTTTTTAAGGATCTTAGAATCTTAAAGCAAAGAAGCTTTAGTGTCAAATCCAAGCTGTCCTGCCTACTCGCCCTACAACATGGGACTAACTCTGCATCTTTTTTCTGGGCCTTTGATTTCCCACCTGTAACACAGACTGGGATGTGAAACCAACAGTCCCACAGCAATGACATTCTTCATGGAGATGCCCACGAGCACAGGGTCCTGGGGGCAGGAGCTGCCCTTCCAGAACCAGCTTCCAGAGACGCACAAACACCCGCATGCGTGCCAACGTGCCCCCCTGCTCTCCTCTCCAAACGCCCCCAAGCCCCCCTGGGAGAACAGAAGAACATCCACACTGCCTGCACCCTCGTGCACTGCAGGGTGGAGCCTTCATGGCCTCAGGCTGTCTCTGGGGCTAGAGGGGACCCTGCAGTGCTCACTGGGTCCCCACAACCCAAGCGTGAATGGCATGCAGCAGACACTAAATAATACATGTCGTGAGACTGCACCAAGGAACACGAGGGGGCTTCTTACAGGAGATGGCTCCAGACATTGCGGGGGGTCATGGGGAAGGGGGAAGAGGGGGCGGCCCAGGAACCTGCACTAGGACCGGTGCCCCAGGGTGGGGACCGGATGTTTCCTCGCCTCCACACCCCAGCCCTCCACTGCAGGACAGAAACAGGGTGAGGCAGAAATGAAAGTGAAACTCCCACAGGGGCGTCCTCCCTGGACCCACCTACCTCCGCCCCGTCCTCCCAGGAGCAGTGAGCTGGGATGCCGGGCATGTCCTGGTCACCCCTGCTGGAGGACCCCCGCGCCAGGAAAGGACAGGAGGAGGAGGCAGGGAGGCCACCAGTCTGTGTGGAGTGGGGTTCCCCTCTAAAACATGTCAAAGTCCCAGGCCCCAGCTTGGTAGGTAGGACCTGGGAGATGGCCCCCTGGGGGAAGAGGGAAATCCTACCATTGACTAAGCACCTGCCATACGCACTTGCCCCAGAGGTGAGTGTACTTCACTCGCTTTACAGATGGAGGAGCAGTCATCACAGACAGCTAGGCAAGTCCTGTGCTCCAAGTTCACTGCCATGCCACCACCCACCACCCCCTGGGCCCAAAACTGCATGCAGAGGAGGCTCAGAAAAAAATGCCTGATTTTCTTCTGAAACTGGGTATCAAGACAATAGTACCCAGATGTTAAGTTCAGGAGGCAACCTGGCAGGGTGGAACCGGCATGGTTTCAGGCATCTACCAGCCCCGAGGGTGAGTCCCAGCTCTGCTACCCACACTGTGTGACCAGCAAGTCATCTCTCCCCTCCCTGAGGCTCGTGTTCTCATCCAGCTTGGAGGGTAGATGCAATAGGGCCTGGCCTTCACTACGCCCTCAAGTCTGGTGAACCACTGATCTAGGCGTGAGCAGAGGGGGATCTCAGCACAGCCCTTCTGAATGGAGGGCCGCCTGGACGTGCCCAAGCCCTGCTTCATGGCTCAGGCTCCAAAACCCAAGCACGCAGGTGCTGCTGGGAGCCGCTGGGTTTGCAGAGCAAGCTGCAGAGATCACCCTCTCCCAGCAGCGGCCTGACAATCAGCGCCGCACCAGGCCAGTCCCCAGGAATGAATCCTGTGCAAACCCCAGCTCCTGTCCAGCCTCCGGATCCACCTTCATATGCATCCCAGGGCAAACCAGCAGCCAGAGGCAATTCCTGTTTTAAAGGGGAAAGAGGATTGCCCAAAAGGTAGTGAGCACAGCGGAGCTGGGCAGGCCACCTGGGACTGCTGCCCTGCCTCACTCCTGTGACGGCCTCCTGTGACGTGTTCCTGTGACGGCCTCCTGTGACGTGTTCCTGTGACGGGCTCCTGTGACGTGTTCCTGTGACGGGCTCCTGTGACGTGTTCCTGTGACGGGCTCCTGTGACGGGCTCCTGTGACATGTTCTTGTGACATGTTCCTGTGATGGGCTCCTGTGACGTGTTCCTGTGACGGGTCCTGCCCTGCCTCGCTCTGTGACGGCGCTCAGGAGGCAGCAGCTGGCGAGTGCTCTAGGAACTGGAGGAACCTCATCCCACACAAAGGGCTCCCACAGACAAGACTGGGACCAACCAGCCTGGGACCGGTTACATCCCAATGCCCTTCTGTGTGTCCGGATTCTCCCTCCAGGGCGATGGGCCGCCCTAGAAGAATCTACCTGGTTGGGCTCCAGGAACACCAGCGCTGCGGGGTAACGAGTCCACGTTAGCTGTTTAACGTGGTGTTGAGCATGCCTGCCAGCTTTGGGTGAGGCCTAGTAATGACAGTTTCGGTTCCCCAGAGGAATCCTGAGGGCATGTATTAAAAGGAGACTCCCGGCCCAGCCCAGCTGGTGCGGCTCAGTGGTTGAGTGTCGACCTGTGAACCAGGAGGTCATGGAACCCAGTCATGGCACATGCCCAGGTTGCAGGCTCGATCTCCAGTAGCGGGCATGCAGGAGGCAGCCGATCAATGATTCTCTCTTATCATTGATGCTTCTATCTCTCTCTCTCTCTCCCTGCCTCTCTCTGAAATCAATAAAAACATATTTTTTTTAAAAAAAGAGAGACTCCCAGACCCCTGCCCTGGAGAGTTTTACGGAGGAAGAGGAGACACAAGGATGTGTGGTTTTCACTGGTGCCCAGGTGCTTCCTTTGTTGAACAAGATGGGCAAAAATTGGCCAAGAAAAAGGTGAATGACTATTAGAGAACAAGCATCTGTGTTTTCTGATGGTCTTAGGCGACCCTGCTAGCGGTTCTCAACCTGTGGTTCCCTCTCTCTTCCACTCTCCCACAGGTTGAGAACCGCTGCTGTAGAGCCTAAGACCACCGGAAAACACAGATATTTACATTACAATTCATAACAGTAGCAAAATTACAGTTATGAAGTAGCAACAAAAATCATTTTATGGTTGGGGGTCACCACAACACGAGGAGCTGTATTAAAGGGCCGCGGCATTAGAAAGGTTGAGAACCACTGCTCTGGAGGATGGACTCTCAGACCCTCTCATTAAATGTCACCCTGCAGAGAGGCTGCAGCCACCCCTGCCTCAGCGCTCTCCTGTTTGCAGGCTTCCTTGCAGCATTTTAAATGCATTTGTACGGGTCTACCTTCATCTCCTTACCATACATCCAGGTGCACAAGGCGGAAACCAGCACCAGCACAGAGCTGTCAGGGTGGACGGTCAGGGTTTGCTGAGTGAATAAAAGACTAGAGGAATGAAGCCACTGAGCTACTTCCTGGCCTGGGACACACCGCCTCACCCCCATCCATCTCCCCGCACCCCCATCCCTTCCATCTCCTCACCCCTGGGGTTTCCTTCCTGGCACAGAGCACTCCAGAGTCACAGGTGGCTTTTGGCTGAGCCACCGGGACATGGAAAAGGCTTCCAAACCTCACCAGTCAGTTCCTGCATTCACTAACAGGAAGCCTCCTGAGCTGCTACTATGTGCACTGGTAGAGGCACTGGGGTTTCAGCAGCAAATAAAACTGCCAAAGTCTCTACCTTCATGGAACCAACTTTCCAAAGAAGAGACAGACAGGGACGCACCATGAGCAAGTCCAATAGAGAGAAAGAACCAGCCAGAGCTGAAGATTCTGAGTGAGGGGGGAAAGGCGTCTCCCAGAAGCCATCTTTGGGAGGGACGTTGTCTGTGTGTCCAGATTCTCGCTCCAGGGGCGGTGGGGCACCCTAGAACCGTGGTCAGCAAACTGCGGCTCACGAGCCACATGAAGCTCTTTGGCCCCTTGGGTGTGGCTCTTCCACAAAATACCACGGCCTGGGCGAGTCTATTTTGAAGACGTGGCGTTAGAAGTTTAAGTTTAAAAAATTTGGCTCTCAAAAGAAATGTCAATCGTTGTACTGTTGATATTTGGCTCTGCTGACTAATGAGTTTGCCGACCACTGGGCTAGAAGAATCTACCTGGTTGGGCTCCAGGAACACCAAGAGCAGTTAACAGGGTGGGACAGTTTCTGGCCACCCAGGGTGGGCACCCAGCACCCAGGGACAGGAGTCTAGAGGTCCCTCATGGGAGTGTTTCTCAAATCTCCACAGCCGATGACATATCTACCCCCTGAGCTCTAAAAGCAGGGGTGGAGGCACCCCCAGGAGGTGTCATAATCCTCGGCCTGGCACCATGATGGGCCTACAGAACCCACCCCTGAGGCCCAGCGAGGGAGGCACAGACCACAGGGCAGCTGCTTTCTGAGGGTGGCACGGTGCAGGCAAGACAAAGCACCAGGTGGGATTCAAACAGCCCAACGGGAATGGCCTGGCCGCTCCAACAGGCACCGTGTTCACAGTCCAGGGGAACCAGGAGGGGGGTGGGGGGGAGGGGGGCTATCTGAAAGGGGGCTTCAGCAGGCAGCGGGAGGGGGCACTAGTCTTGGAGCTGCCACACCCACTGTGTGACCTTGGACAAGCCACCCTGTTGAGCCTGGATTTCCCGATCAGGAATCCAACCATCACCCATCCAGGCAGGCTTTCCGAAGACCAGCGGAAGGGGAAAGATTGGGGAGGGGGAACTCGTGCACAAAGGGGAAAGGTGTTTAAGACCATGCCTTTGCCAGGGAAGGAGTAGGTACACAGCTCCAGAATGATTTGCTTTCTAAAATGAATCTTACTTTTTCAAAGGAGGTACTAGAACACTCTTTAAAAAAAAAAGCTAGTGTACCAGCTGAATTCAAAATACGAGTAGGAACAAAAGCCCTATTTACATCCAACTGTTCAGGCGTTACTCTCATGAGGCACTTCACTGAGCATTTACTGAATGCCCCAAACCTGCTAAATCATGGGAGAAATAACCAGTGGGTGCAGGATGGCCCAATGGTTAGGAATGGGCCCCAGCCTGTGTGCAGGTGAGCCCAGCTCTGCCCAGTGCCTGCCTAATGCATTCAGCCCCACAATGTGAACTCAATCTCACCATCATAAGAGAAATGCAAATCAAACGTATCCTTCCTCGCCTGGCTGGTGTGGCTCAGTTGGTTGGACATTGTCCCAGGGACCAAAAGGTTGCTGGTTCGATTCCCAGTCAGGGCACATGCCCAAGTTGCAGGCTCAATCCCCAGTGGGGAGCATGAAAAAGGCAAGGCAGCCAACTGATGTTTCTCTCTCATCAATGTTTCTCTCTCTCTTGCCCTCTCCCTTTCTCTCTCTCAAAAAATAAAAATAAAATAAAAACAACATTGTCCAGTCCTCCCTCAGTGATTAGAGCGTTGGCCCCTACACTGAAGGGTCATGGGTTCGATTCCCAGTCAAGAGCGCGCGCTCGCGCTCTCTCTCTCTCTCTCTCTCCCTATCCCTTCCTCTCTGAAATCAATAAATATATATATATATATATATATATATATTTAAAAAAACACTTAAAGAAAAAGAAAAGAAATATGGTCCATCATTTTAAGAGCTGAACCACACAGCCATTAAAGAAATAAAACAAATAACACAGAACTGTCTCCAAATGAGGCAGCAATGTGCAGTTTCGAACGGTATGTATGCAGAGACCGTCATACGTGTGTGCCCCTTTGTACAAAAAACCTATGGACAGAGACTGCGACCGAGACTGCCAAGAGCCGGTCCCTGGGTGACCGGAATCGAGAACAAGAAGGAAACCGACTTTTCATTGTGTACTTTGAGTCCTTTGATTTTCTTTTAACATGTACGTGTATTAATATTCAAAATGACAAAGAAAGCAGTAACTGTTAGCCAATAATAATAACATGAGTGCTCATAGAGACTCCTGGCATTTTCAGGAACCCCAACACAAACTCTTCTTGAATCGTCAAAATGAAAGTAGTATCTTGCCTTAACATCTAATTTTCTCTAGTTCCCCATCTATTAAACAGGTGAGGACAGCACCCCTGCCTCCAGGGGGCTGGAAGGTTCAGAGGGGTCTCGTCTGAAAGGAGAAGACACGGGGTAGCCCCTCCTTAACCGTGCCCGCTGGGCCCACACACCCATACCGCCCACAGCCAGCAGGATGATCAGTTAGCATCCATATGGACCTCAGGGTCGCTCACACACTGCCCAAACCAAGAACACTAAGTCTACAAATGCCAACGACCCTGGAATAGAGGCGTCCACGGGCAGGGGCCCATTCACCCGCTCCCCCAGGTCACCAACAACAGAAAAAGGATAGCAGCAAGCACCGTTTACGGAGGTCCAGGCATTCCACATGCCCGCACTGACTCCTTTAATGCACACGACATCCCCAGACTAAGTACTGTTACCATCCTCACTTTACAGAAGAGGAAACTGAGGCACCAAGGGGTTAAGTCACATGCCCAGGGGGCCTGGGGCCCAGGCAGTCTCATCAACAGACGACAGTGTCTACCCGGCCGCGTCTCCCCCCGTGAGCCCAGTTTACTCCGGGCGCTTGCGGCACGTGCTCATCTGCAAGGCTGGGATATGACAGTCCCCATGCATTGCTGCAAAGGAAACCTAAGTCCTCCTCCCGCCTCACCTCCCCCCACAATGATGCCAACGCCCGACCGTAAGACAAACAGACCAGCATCATTTAATCCTGGAAAAGATCCGCCTTCCTCCCCGCTAAGCATCTCCGGAAGCATTCCAGCTAAGAACGGTAAGCCATCCCCGCAGAAGGGACCCAGCGACAACCCCTTGTGAAGGAATGTAGGCCCTGAGGGGAAGGGGCACTGGCACCTCAAGCTCCCTGGGGTGCCTCCCAGGCCGGGTTACTGTTCACCCCACACTCAGGGCTCTGGGAGGGCAGGGGCTCCATCCCACTGCCCCCCACCCACTGCCTCCGTGAGCTCGAGCCACAATAGAGTGCTGGCCACATTCCTTCTGGGGAAGTGTGCGAAGGGTCCCCGTGGGAAAGCCGGCATCCATAACACAGTCTGAAGTGCACCAGAAACATACTATTTCCTGCGAGCTCGTCAGCCCAGCTGGCCTCCAAGTTTCTCAAGGACAGGACCTCACAGACGTCTGCTTCTGGAGCCTCAGGGAGCCCCAGGCTAACCTGGGCAGAGAAGAACACGCCAGGAAGCCACGTTCCCGGGTGCAGAGGCCTCACGACTGGGCTCAGGGAAGCCCAACTGGTTGTACAAGTCCCTGACACTCACTCCCCGGGCCTCGGTGTCCTCACCCCTCCATCCCCAGGCTGCTGGGACTCCCACGAAGTGAGATAAGGACGCTGGAAGGACCACATTAAAGTCGGCGAATATTACAGCATGGACGGACCAAGGTTCACCCACATTTTATACCGCAATGCTCCATAAAGTCATGTGCCTTTTCACCACCCCCTGCCACACAGCTCCCGCCACGGGACAAGAAGAGTGGGAAGGCAAGAAGGCGCTAGAGGAGACAGAAAACACGAAGCTAGCATTTCCAAATGGGGCCCTGTGGAGATCTACAACAAAAATCACCCAGCAATTCCAACCAACAGCTCTACCGCTTTGCTGTCCTCTGAAGTCCCTCTGGGCATGCTGGAAAGGCCACAAAGTGGGGGTGAGGAAGCAGCAAGCTGCTCCTGTGTGAGGGGGAGGGGGTAGAAGAGAACAAGCCAGGTCCCCAGGGGGAGGGGAAGAACCAGCCGAGTCACAGGAACACACAGCTTCACTAAAAACAAGCTGAGTCAAAGGCCCATCTGCTGACTTGTCAGAGGGCCCGCCTATCAAGGGGCACCGAGGGTGGGCCCTTCTGTTTCCCTAAGGTGTCCCAGCAGGACCAGGCTCCAAACACCTACTGCTGCCATCCATGTGCAGTGCCCCCTCGGAGAGCAGGCATCACACCTGCCAAGGGCACAACTCAGCCTTGCAGGGAAGTGTCCCCGGGACAGGATGGCAGTCACTGGACGCCTGTGAAAATAACAAGGACAGCAACTCCTCCTTACTGTCAGAGGTGCTCAAAGAGAAAGGGTTGGCTTTCTGTGTGGGCCTCAAGGTCACCAGATTGGATCCACTCTAGCAGTTAAAGACAAGGAAGAAAGCTATGGAGCCGGCCGCCCTCTCATGCCTGTTTCCCCATCTGTAAAACAAAGGGCTGGATGAGACGCTCTCCAACACCCCTTTCTGCTCAGAGATTTTTTCAAGGCCTGACGTTCACCTAAACAACCCATCCCGGTCTGTTCGGGTCAGCCTCTCTGGCGCTGACACTGCCCCAAACATTCAGAGCAGAGCCCCCAGTCATTGTCAAAGATCTCTGGACTTCTTCATTGGGAAATTCACAGACAATTCACCATCCATCAAAACAGGAGCGCTGTACCCCCAGATCGTGAATGTCAAAAACGTGGCACCGTCCATCCACATCACCGGTGGGACCACTAAACTCTCAGCAGCACCCCCACCAAACACAACAGCAGCCAAGAACGCCGCCACCCTCTCCAGGGTGGGAGCACTTTGCACCCAGTTTAGAAACATGGCCACCAGGGGGCGCTGCTCTGAAAATAATAAAGGCGAGAACAGGGGGGAAAACTATTTTTGATGTTTTCTTTTCCTTCTTAAGCTTCAGTGACAAAATATCAAAAGGGTCGCTAATGAAAACACAAAGCAGCCTGAGATTCTAAAATTACCTAGACCAGTGATGGGCAACCTTTTGAGCTTGGTGTGTCAAACTTTGCCAAAAAACTGAGCATAACTCGGGTAATGTGTCACTTTGAGGAAAAACATTATTTCGCAAATGTTTCATCCTCAGGAGCAGCAAATGTTTCATCCTCGGCATGCGGCCACCTCAGCGGCCGCGTGTCATCAGAAATGGCTACGCGTGTCAGTGCTGATACGCGTGTCATAGGTTCGCCATCACTGGCCTAGACACTTTCTTTCTTCTCCCCAAAGACATTATTTTGGTCAAAAGGCAACTCATTTTTAAGGGCAACAACGCTTTCAGAGAAATTAACACTCCACAATGGATTTCCCCGAGAAGGGTTGACATCATAGCTTGCCCTGAACCTCCTGTTTAAAGGTAGTGGGTCCACTGGAAGGAAAAGCCAATCCGCAAGTCTAGAAGGAGGACCTAGCCGTGGGTCTCGGCTAGAACCGCTTTATGAGAGCCTCCTAATTACCGAGCAAAAGACACCAACCAGGTGACAAGCCTCCTGATTTAGCTGCAGACCCGGGGGGGGGGGGGGGGGGGACACAAAGACAGCCAAACCTCAGGCAGACGGGTGCAAGGTCTTAACTGGGATTTCCCAAGTTTCAGATGACTGCAGGGGGAGCTCCGGCACCTCACAGCAGAACTACACTTCAAAGCCACATCAACAGGGCTTCTCCACACACATTTCCTCCGTGTCCAGAGCACATTTCCCACCAGTACAATGTTCAAGCGCCCTTTCTGAATGTCCCAAAAGTCCTCAGACCCATTTTCAAAACTCTGACTTCGAGTTCCTCCTGATTCCCTTATGTATTCAGCATGTCCTACTGACCCTGGAAAGCTTGCTCTCTCCTGGGGAAGCGGGCCTGAACGAAGGAAGCCAACTCCATCCCCAGACCAAGGATGCAGACCCGGGAGCTGCTTGTCCTATGTAAAGGGCGCCCCTCTGGCTGCGGGGAGAAGAGCGCCTGCAGGGCGCCTGCATGGGGCAAAGCAGCACCAGGCCCTTGGGACAGGCAGGAGGGGCACAGAGGGGCTTCGAGCCCCGCTAGCTCTGACTGGCCACTCGCTCCTCCTATCAGGAGATAAGAAATCATACTTGTTCAATTCTTCATGATGTCTGAGGACCCGGCAGGGATGAAAATGCAAGTAGGGCCCATTTTCAAGAATCAGATCTATCAACTGGAGCCACTGCATAACAAAAGGTTTCCACCTAGAGTTTGCAAAAGGCTGGTGGAGGCGAATCATCTTAGGCTTTCTGGGAGAACGGGATTCCCCTCGCAGCTTCTCCAAGGCAAAGCTACCAATGGGCGGCAAGGAGAGGCACACCTGACCCAACACTGGATGTTTCTGTAAGAGAATGCCATCATATTAAAACACTTAAGTCTCCACCATTGAGCACCAGCATGGGGGGCGGGGGGAAGGAGAAGTAGAGAAGGGCCATCCTATACCACATGCATTTACCCAGCACCTCAGCACCAGCCACTCCCTAGTTCTGGGACCCCTGGCCTGGTACTATGGTACCCCACCTCTCTGCGGATGGATCCCCCTTCTCAGACACGTGGCCCAGAATCACCACCCGGCCAATTCTCCAGGCTAGTGCGAGGCTCTGTTAATGAGACAGCAAATCACCACATATACAAGCCGAGTGCTGCTGCTCGCTTCACATCGGCTTATCCCAGTGACGTGCGTGCAATGTCAGCTTCAAGAGCTGCACTCGCGGGGCACATAGTAGGTGGTCCGCAAACATCCGAACACCGGTGCCCTTCTCCACGAAGAGAAGGGAACGGAACGACAGAAGAAAAACACTCCAGTCCAAAGTAACCTGCAGCCACAGGCAGAGCTTGGATCCCCCGATTTCCCAGGTCCCTCCACCGCGTTGAGCAGCGCTCCCACCGAGCCCTGGGCGGCTGGAGGCGTCCCCGCCCGGGTCACGGTGCACCTGAGAGCCCGGGTCTGTGCCACACCGCTCACACTTGGCCACCGCTCCCCTCGACCACCACCGGCGGCCGCCACAGCCACCGGGCTCCTCGGACTCAGCGTCCCCGTGCACTGCTCCCTGCGTTTTGCTCTCACCTCCCAAAGAGCCGCCGGGGCTGAGCCGGGCTCCGGCCAGGGATCCCCGGGCGCCGGAACCCCGTTCCCTGCTTACCTGCACAGCTCGGCGAAGGCCTGGAAATTGAGCTTCTTGATTTTCTTCTCGCTCAGCCAGTAGCCAACTCTCTTCCCTTTCAGAAAGGTCTGCATCTTCCTCCTCGGGCGGGGAGCTCGGGTCCGGAGGAAATCACCCACAGGCCGAGTCTGGCGGCCAGCGCGCGCCGCGAGCGTGCGGGCACCTCCTCCCGGCGGCGGGGACGCGGAACGCGGCTCCGGGCGCGCAGTCCTGCCGGGAGGGGCGGGCCGGGGCGGGCCGGGGCGGGGCGGGCGCCCGGGCGGGGGAGCGGCGCTCAGCGCGGAATGCCACTGGCTGCCGCCGCGCCGGGCCCGCCCCCGCCGCCTCCCGCGGGGCTCGCCGGCGCGCAAGTTCGCGAGCGCCGCAGCGGGGCCGGCCGGGAGGAGCGAGGGGAGGCCCTGCTCGCCGGCGCCGCCCAGCCCGCCGCCCTCCGGCCACCTAGGGCCGAGCAACCCACCCTCCGGCGACGGCCACGGAGAGCCGGCCCGCGCTCGGGCTCCTCGCCGCCCCGAGGCCCTCCTCCCTCCCGCCTCTCCAGCGGGCCCACCTCAGAGCCCGGGCGGCGCGGACTGCCGTTCCGAGCCGGGCGCGTGCCCTGCCCCGCACGCTGGGACCCGGCGGGGCGCACGCCGCCGCCCGCAGCCTCCCGCGGCCTCGCCCCGCCCCGCCCTCAGTCCTCACCCGCCGCCGCCACTCCCTGCTCGTCCTGGTCCTCGTCTTCGCGAGCACTCGCCGAGCCCGGCCCCGCCGCCGCCGCCGCGCTGACCCGGCCGGCCGGCCCGCTGGACCCGCGGGCGGAGGAAGCGCGGCCGCGCCGGCCGCCAGGGGGCAGCGCCGCCCGCCACCTCTTAAAGGCGCCGCGCCTTTCCCGCCTGGGGACGTGGTGCCAGTTTGGGTCCCGGCTCTGGCTGTGGAGCTGGGAGACGGAGAACGCGGGACTGGATTTGGGGTGGCCCTTGCCCAGCGGTTTTACTTTTTAAAGCGGCGATGTGGGCATTCTCTGCTTGTCCTTGGGGAGTGGTCGAGGCGCCGAGTTTCATTCATCAAAAGCATTTCTGTACCCCCGGCAGCGTTCAGCCCCTCCCCCAGCGTAATTCATGGGAACCGCAGCGGGCTGTGGGAGATGCAGGCATTCAGTGAGATCATCTCTTCCCCCGAGCATAGACAGATCCAGGCCCAGGATGGTGACCCTGCGGCGGGCACATGAACACCCACGGGCCTTCTTAGGCTTAGGATGTTGACTCACACTCTGGGTGTCCCCTTCAACGGAGGGGGAAGGGACGGGACTAGAAGCATCAAGGCTAAAGGGCGGAACACTCAGTAGACCCTTTCCTTTTGGGGTGCAAGTCAGCGGCAGCCTCAGCGCCCTTGGTTCACAACCCCAGCTACCCTGCCCAAGCCCTAGAGACCTGCTTCTCATAATTACAACCTTTCCCCTGGTTTCCCAAGTTAAAACTAGGTGAGGCTTTCCACTCGGGGCCTGAAGGAGAAATCGGACCTGTCCTCTGCCTCCATCTCTCAGATGGACTGCACACTTGCTGTGTGACCTTGCAGGCCACTTAGCCTCTCTGAGCATCAGGTCCTCCATCTTACCTCCCAATAAGCCCTGCCTCACGAGGACACTTCCAGCTGCCACAGAAAACACAAAATAGAAAAGGAAAAAAAAAAAGGATAATAATTATAAAACAAATTAAAAAAGGAAAGAAAGCTGCAACAGAGCTTTAGCTATGAGGTCTAAACTGTATGGTGTTATGGGGGTGTGGAGGGGACAGGGAAAGCAGGGTAGAGATGTCTCATTGTAATAGTGCCCCTGGCAGGTGGAAGTGCTCAATAGAAGTGACTGAGTGAATGAATGTCAGGTAAGCCCCCCTAGGTGGTCCCTGACCTCTC
Organism: Cnephaeus nilssonii; assembly: GCF_951640355.1. NCBI lineage: Eukaryota > Metazoa > Chordata > Mammalia > Chiroptera > Vespertilionidae > Cnephaeus > Cnephaeus nilssonii. The sequence continues at coordinate 101,705,532 of NC_137075.1, read as the reverse complement.
AGACCCAAAAGATGCAAACGTGGCCCTGGACAGTTTTTCCCAGTGGTTAGAGCATCAGCCTGTGAACTGAAGTGTGGCAGGTTCCATTCCGGTCTAGGGCACGTGCCTTAGATGCAGGTTCGGCTGGCCGGTGGGGATGCATGCGGAAGGCAACCAATTGATGTGTGTCTCTCACATTGATGTTTCTCTCTGTGTGCCTCTCCCCCTCCCTTCCATTCTCAAAAAAAAAAAAAAAATCAATGGAAAAATAAAATAAAAAATTTAAACCTCAATGGGAAAAAAATCCTCTGTTGAGGATTAACAAACAAACAAACAAAGATGCAAACGTGGGAAATTCCAGAACAGGAACCTAAAGAAGAGATGTCCACATTCCCTCTGGGAGGCAGGTGAACCATTAAGGGGATTAAGTGGTCAAGTCCATGGCCGAGAGCCACCTGGGAGAGAATTCCAGAGCTGGGAGAGGAACTGTGGTGGAAGGAGGACCCTGGGGAGGAAGGACTTTGCCAAGGGGCAGGAGTGGGCCACCCGGAAAGACCTCCTAACCCTAGTCCTTCTCCTGAGAGAGAAGGAGGCTTTGGCAGGTGAGACAATGTAATGATTGAGAATCCAGACCTCAGATTCAGCTGATGGACTTGAATTCTAGCTGTGTGACTTTGAACAAGTGCCTTAACCTCTCTGGACCTTACTTGCCTCATCTGAGACCCACAAGATGGTGTCTATTAGTAGGAGAAAACTGAAGTAAATTGTCCCCGTTCTATGCCAGTTTGGCACAAGTAGTTAAATGTGCTAGTTCAAGATGTCGCCAGATGGGTATGACCCGTTATCTGAGTGACTGGGGGAGAGGTAATAAAATGCCTGAACCTTGGTTTTGTAATCTATTAAATGGAAGTGACTCTCAAGCCTAGTTCATAAGATTGTTCAGAAGTTTAAATGAGTGTAAATTCATAAAGGACTTTGAACTTGTAAAGGAATATAAATTTGTGAAGGAACTAAATTCATAAAGGGCTATACCAGACATGCCTTATGAGTGGTAGTCACTCCTGTGCTGTTACTATTACATCATCCATACAATGGACCCACCTTTAAAATAATATCTATTCATTCACTCACTAAATATTTATGAAGCGCCTACTATGTGCCAGGCACTGGGATACAGCAATGATGAAAGCTGCAAAATCTCTGTCCTCCTGGAACTTATATTCTCATGGAGCCGTGGATGAAAAAGGGGGTTTTATGGAAAGTAATCTCAAGGTTGATCTGATCATAAATTCCTACCTGGGCAGGTCATGGTAGGTAGTCATATCCCAGATGTGTAACTGTAGTGAAAGGTTAATCCCTGTCTTAAGGAAGCCCTGTCCATTGTTTCTGTGCACCTCCTTTGAAACTACTCTTTTCGGGCCCCTCCTTCTAAAGCCTGACCCCCTCGGAGGGAGCACAGCATCTTAACTACGCTATGACCCGACCCCTGCCTTGCTTCCTCCCACCTTCATGCAATCTTCCTTCCCTCTCCCCTTCATTCCAAATGCGTACAAGAAGCTGCAAACTCGTTTCTTGAAAGCATTTTGCTCATTCTGTGGAGACCTTGCTTCCAGATGTGTCCTCTGTTTAACTAGTCCTTCACCAAGCTGAAAATGAATTTGAATTTTTTTCAAATTCATCTTTTTAAAATAGCATTTCCCAACATCACACTTTAAAACATTAAAAACAGCCCTAGCCGGTTTGGTTGAGTAGATAGAGCGTCGGCCTGCAGACTGAAGGGTCCCAGGTTCAATTCCGGTCAAGGGCACATGCCTGAGTTGCAGGCTCGATCCCCAATAGGGGGTGTGCAGGAGGCAGCCAATCCATGATTCTCTCTCATCATTGACGTTTCTATCTCTCTCTCCCTCTTCCTTCCTCTAGAAATCAATAAAAATATATTAAAAATAAAAAAACGTTAAAAACAGCTCCATACTGTCATCTAAACGTCCATATTTACATACCCAAATTGCCTCTAAAACTTTACAAGTGGTTTGTCCAAACCAGGGTCCAAACCGAGACCTTGCACTGCCCCTGGCTGTGCCTCCTGGGCCCGTCTGACCCGTTTCCCCCATGCGAGGGACTGGGCGATTGTCCTACAGAAGGGCTAGCCTCCTGGGTTGGTCTGGTTGCTTCCTCATGGTGCCATTAAGCTGGTTCCTCTTTCCCTACATTTCCTGGAAACTAGAAGTTAGATCTAAAGTCTTGATTAGGTTCAACTTCAAAGTGTTTGGCTGAAGGATGTTATAGATAGTGTTATGTGTCCCGGAGCATACATCAGGTCTGGTTGTGCTAAGATTTGTACATACGTACCCACCCACATGACCACAGCCTGAATCCAGACAGAGGATGTTCCTAGCTTCCTAGCTCCCCAGCTGGCTCCCCCACCCACATAGTAGCCCACAGACAGAGGAAACCTCTATTCTGACTTTGATCACACAGGCCAGTTTAGCCTGTTTCTATACTTCTTAGAGCTGGGATTTTATAAGAGAACTCTTTGGCCCTAGCTGGTTTGGCTCAGTGGATAGAGCGTCGGCCTGCAGACTCAAGGGTCCCAGGTTCGATTCTGGTCAAGGGCATGTACCTGGGTTGCGGGCACATCCCCAGTAGGGGGTGTGCAGGAGGCAGCTGATCGGTGTTTCTCTCTTATCAATGTTTCTAACTCTCTCCATCTCCCTTCCTCTCTGTAAAAAAATCAATAAAATATATTTTAAAAAAATAAAAACTAAAAAGTTTTCCCTTATTAAAAAAAAGAAGAAGAGAACTCTTTGACTCGGTATTATCAGTGAGATTGTGTTAGGGGCAGAAATAGAATAGTAGAGACTAGCTATAGTTATAAGAAATATTAATCATGCTTTGTTAACCCACGATTGCTTTGTTCTGATTAAAGAAAGCATATTCTGGTCTGGCCGGGAATTGTATGCCCCAGGACCTGGGAGTTAACCTTGGAATTCCATCCATTCTCCTTATCCAAGAACTGCCTGTCATCACGGAAAGGCTGGAGTCTACCCTTTGCAAACCACCCTCCCCTACCCCCGCTTCTGCATTGCCTGTAATCTGTAACCATTTTACCCATTTTTATTCCTTTTGCCTCCTTCCCCACATAACCTTTGTCCTTCTAGCCAATATAAGCAGCTGGTTTATGGGGGGGCTGCAGAGCAGATTTTCTTGGTTGACCTGCTCTCCCATGCTGCCGGCAGTATTGGAATAAATGCTCTCTTACGATTCAACCCCTTCTCTGCTTAATTGGCTCACGTAGGGACAGATAGCCCAGGCCCATTGGTTGTCTGGTTTCAAGATGCAAACATACTGTTTGTTGTGTGTATCAAGGCTTTTCCCCATTATTGTCTTAGTTCATTAGGTGAATATGCTTAACCTCCTTTGGTTTTAACACCAATTGATAATCTCGCCTGAATTCATTATTTCCTTGGAGGTTGCGAAACCGATCAGACTATCTATCTAAAGTGGCTGTCATCCCTAGAAGAAGTGGGATAGAAGAGATGTTTTTTTTTAAGATTATTTTTAATTGATTTTTTAGAGAGAGAGGAAGGGAGAGGGAGAGAGAGAGAAACATCAATGTGAGAGCAACATGGGTTGGCTGCCTCCTGCAAGCCCCTACCGGGGATGGAACCTGCCACCCAGGTATGTGCCCTGACCGGGAATCGAACCAGCAACCTTTTGGTGCACAGAACAATGCCCAACCGACTGAGCCACACAGGCCAGGGCTAGATTTAGTGGGAGGGAGATGATTCAATTCAAGAAATGTTCATTAGCGTATACACAGGGACTAAGCCCCTGAACCTGGTTTTCAACGAACTCCCTAACTCATGGCTATGAGGGTTTCTGCAGCCATCCTGCAAAGAAGGGTGTGTGCTCCCCGTTTTACCAGCTGAGGACACCAGTGGGTGAAATGCCCAGCTGGAGGTCACGTGCTGATGGCCAAGTGTGGCCTGGCCCCTCAGGCTGGCCTTGCCCCCATTCCGTTTCTGTGGGAAGAGACAAAGAAGGGTTGAGGACAGGAACGCTCTTCTTGAGACCTCCAGAGGAAAGAAGGAAGGAAATGCTCAGAAGAGGCAGTGCAATCGAATTTCGAAATGCAGCTAGCTGCAGCAACGTGCCCTTTGTACAGGCCAGTAAACCAAGGCAGAGGGCAGAAGTCAGCAGTGGCCAGTTCTGCTGTGGCCTGAGCAAGACCAAGCTCCCAGGACGACAAGACCAGAGCCTCTGTGGGCAGTGCTAGCGCTCTGCTCACACCATTGCCTTCATTCCCAAGGCAGAAGCAGTGAAAAAGCACGGCCCAGGCCTGTGCGTGGGGATTTGTCTCCATGTCAGCCCCCTTCTATATCTGTCCTCCTTCCGAAGCCTGGGAAACGCCCCCCCCATTCCAGACATTTAGCGGCATTCCTCTAGTCCTCTGTGGCACTTCGAAAACATAGCTATTGACTAACTATATTAAGGAATGCCATCCACAGCCCACCCCTGGCAGCCCAGGAGCCCCAGGGACCTTCACCCTCTGGGGTCATGGGGAAAGAGGCCCCTGGTGGCCTCTCAGGTCCTGAGTTGATTTTCTTGGCACAGTCTGACCCTCTGGGCTGTGCCAGACAAGAAGTGCAGAGGGACTCGCTTTATGAGAACGCTAAATTTAAAAAGAAAAGAAAAAGCCAGCTCCCAGCACATGTGCCTCCGCACCCTTGCGTCTAAAAGATTCCCAGCGCACACACTGTGTGCTTCTGCAGCTTAAATGAGCACGCGTGTCACTTGGAAGTGTAGGCTCTGATGCAGGGGGGCCTGGGCCCTGCATTTCTAGCAGGCAGTGCCCACGCCGCTGGTGCATGGGCCGCTCTGAGCCCAGAGATACTCAGAACTCCAATAACACTCTAGATCCGTGGGTCCCTGGCTGAACATTAGAATCACTGAAGAGCTTTTTTTTTTTTTTTGCCTTTTTTTGCCTTTTTTTCTTTAATCCTCACCCAGGGATAATTTTCCATTGATTTTTAGAGAGAGTGGAAGCGGGAAAGACAGAGAGAAATATTGATCTGAGAGAAACACATCTATTGGTTGCCTCCTGCACGAGCCCTGACCAGGACCCGGGCTGGGGAGGAGCCTGCAATCAAGATACATGCCGTTGACCAGAATCGAACCCAGGACCCTTCAGTCTGCAGGCCGATGCGCTATCCACTAAGCCAAACCGGCTATGGCTCACTGAAGAGCTTTTGAAAACAAATACCTCTGTTGGTGCCCCAACTCATACCAACGGAGGAGGATTCTTAGGAGGAAGGAGGAAATATTGGACTAAAAAAATAAACAAGAGTGGCCCTTTGCACGCACCAGTGATGATAATGCGCAATGAAAGGGAGTACAATTTTTAAATTCCTCTGCCTCTAAGGTCAACATAAATAAATGCAAGAAACACAACGGTCTTCCCCGCCCTGGCGTGTGTGGCTCAGCTGGTTGAGAGCTGTCCCGTGCACAGAAAGGTCTCTGGTTCGCTTCCCGGTCGAGGCATATGCCCAGGTTGGAAGTTCGGGTCCTGGTAGGGGGCGGCTAGGAGGCAGCCAATCAATGATTCTCATCCTTTCTAATGGATATTTCTATCTTCCTCTCCCTCTCCCTTCCTCTCTGTCTAAAATCAATAAAAACATATATTTTTTTAAAAGATGTTGTGACTCTAAGACCCTGGAGGGCCGGCTCTGTGTGTTTCTCAATTCCATATTCCAATTGCTCAGAATTTTTTTTTAATTGATGGGAGAGAGAGACATCAATTTGTTTTTCCACTTATTTATGCATTCATTGAAAGTGCCCTGGTTGCTTTTTATATGTGCCCTGACTGAGGATCAAACCCACAACTTCGTTGTATCCGGACAATGCTCTAACCAACTGAGCTACCTAGACAGGGCCAAGAGGCACTTATTAAATATTATTTTTATACCCCGGGAGAAAGTGAAGTTTCTGGGTGATTTTTTCAATTTGTTTTGTGTTTTAAAGATAAAATGAATAACACACCCATTAAAGGATCTTTAGAAAAAAAGAAAAAAATTACCTAACCATCACAGTATGTATTTCCTCCCAGTGTCTGTTCTATAAATAGGTAACAAGTTTTTATTTTAATGTTATATCCTGCTTTCCCCCGTCTCATCATCATACCTCAAGTATGCTCTCTGTTGTAAAAGTCTTAATAATCATTAGTTTCAACGACAGCCTGCTATCTCGCCTGGTGATGGGCCATCAGCTCACGTAACTGGTCCCCTGAGACCGGACAGAGTTGTTCTCCAGTGCTCCATCCTATTGTGAGGACTCAGCAATTCGCTTCCAGCACGGCCATCTGAGTATTAGCAACTGTTCCCGATACGGCTACATACGTCTGACTAGAGAGATAGCAGCTATTCCAGGTAGTGCTGACTGATGTCTTTAACCCTGAAGCTTACTTAGGATTTTGTTCTTGCCAATGACTCCTCAGAGAGGAATCATGGGGGGAGCGGTGGCCAACGCCTTCAGTAACAGAATCTCAGAGCTATTTCCCAAGGGCTGAAGCTGACTTCAGCCTCTCCAGCTTTTCAAATGGTGAGACCCACTCAGCAGCAGCCATTTCCGTTTCGCTTGTTTTTAGGACAAATGGGGCTGAGTTTTCATGGGTAAATGACATAGGAAGAAGCCCTGCATCACCCACCAGCGCTGTCCTTCCTTGACAGCTGCTCACGGCCTTTAAAGACCCGGGTGAGCCCCCTGCTGTTTGCCGTATTACATGCAGCCCCAAAAGTTGCCCGATGGAGCAAATAGAAATAAGTACAGGAAGCCAGTTCGATTGGAATCTCTGATAAACAATGACTAATTTTTTTTTAAGTATAAGTATATCCCAAATGAGCTGTGGAGTATACTTAAACTTTTTATTTTTAAATCTTTTCTTAAAGTATCAGTATTTTGTTTTTATTGATTTTAGAGAAAGAGGAAGCAAGGAGAGAGAGAGAGAGAGAGAGAGAGAGAGAAACATTGATGTGAGAACGTGAGAGTGAGATGTGAGAACCATCAATCGGTTGCCTCCCTCACGACCAGAGATGGAACCTGAAACCTGGGTATGTGCCCTGACTGGGAATCGAACCCATAACCTTTCAGTGTACTGGATGATGCTCCAATCAACTGAGCCACACCAGCCAGGGCTATACTTAATTTTTTTTTTTTTTTACTTTTTAAAAATATATTTTATTGATTTTTTACAGAGAGGAAGGGAGAGGGATAGAGAGTTAGAAACATCGATGAGAGAGAAACATCCATCAGCTGCCTCTTGCACACTCCCTACTGGGGATGTGCCCGCAACCAAGGTACATGCCCTTGACCAGAATCGAACCTGGGACCTTTCAATCCACAGACGGACGCTCTATCCACTGAGCCAAACCGGCTTCGGCACTATACTTAAACTTTTAAAGAAGTATTCGTTGTTTATGAGAGAGAGTGCCTGAATCCACCATTTGAAGCCACGTCAGTGCGACTGTGACCTTTATCTGCCACCTGGGGTCAGTCCGTCCTCTTCTCCAGGGAGTGGGACTACCGTGTTGATTGGATGCCAAGGTATAGTTTCTATTAGGAAAGCTGGGTATGTCCTGGAGGAGCTAGGGCTGTTTGTTTTGTTGGGTAAAGATTTTGCCTGATTACATTAGTGGGTAAAGGTTTGTTTTCTTTTGGGAGAGCCAGAAATATCCAGGCCGCCCTGGCCCCAGAATGGTTGGTGGGATAGGTCAGAGCAGCTTCCTCCACATCACCCCTGAGGAAAGCCCTTCAAGGATTCTCAGTGGGAAAAGAAAAGCGCATCTTAGCCTTAAGAAGGGGACAGTGGGGGGCCACGGGGTGCAGGTGGGTCAAGCTGAAAGTGCCGTCGGGGACCGTCCGGCATCTTGGTGTGGAAGGACAGACTCAAGACCTGCTGGGAGCTCCCTGGACAAGGTTCCTGACTGGTGTCTGCTCATCAAAGGCAGCTTGGCTGGCACCCACAGCCTGACCTCCAGAAAGTTCTTCTGTCTTTTGTGCTCAATCTCCCATTCCCTTGGGGTAGAATCAGACCTTTTGAACGCCTTCTTCTTTTTTTAATATATTTTTATTTATTTCAGAGAGGAAGGGAGAGGGAGAGGGAGATAGAAACATCAACGATGAGAGAGAATCATTGATCGGCTGCCTCCTACTGGGGATCAAGCCCACAACCCGGCATGTGCCCTTGGCCAGAATCAAACCCAGGACCCTTCAGTCAACAGACTGACACTCTATCCACTGAGCCAAAGAGGCTGGGGCGAATTCTCTTCTCTTGAAGTAGACAGCAGTATGTCTGTAGGTGGCAATATGTCTATTTATGTGGCCTCTGCTCAGATTAGCTTTTTTGACTGGTTCTGATCCTTCATTTCACAGATAAGGAGGCTGAGGCTCAGTGGCCGCTCAATGTCACAGCAGACAATACTGTGGACCAGGTCTCTGGCTCCAGGGGGTGTCAGGAGGGGTGCACAGGCTAGTGGACAGTGAGTGTCTGGTATTCAAAGCCCAGGCCCTGTACTTGGTGTGAGCATGACATTGAGAATATTTCTTAGCCTCTCTACTGAGCCTCAGTTTCCTCATCTGTAAAATGGGGATTATGATATCACGTCACTCACTCAAGAGATTTCCCAGAGGATCAAAAGAGATGATCCTTGTCCCAGTGCTGGGCATGCCTCATGAATGTCACTAACCATTGTTATTGTAGGAGTTGCTTAAAATGTGATTTGAGCAAAAAGCAAAACAAAACAAACAAACAAAAACCGGATGGTGGTGGTCACCCTGGTCAAAAATCTCAATGTTGTACAAAGTTGGGAGTTGGATGTGAGTCAACTTTGACTTCCAAATCTTGCATCCTCTTCGGGATGATTCTGAACACACTGTAATGTTGGGTCCAGGGATGTAAATGAGGGCAATCCTGGCCACCACTCATTCATCCCCTCCTTCCCTGAGGGCCCACATGTCCTAGGGGTTGAGGATGCGTCAGGGAACCTACGAGCTCTGCCCCCCTGCACCTCACACAAGTCTGAACACAAGCAATACACAACAAAAATGTATTGTTGGGAGTGCGGGGTGCTGAGAAGAAAAATAAACCGAGGGCTCTGTTACATTTTCGCCCTGGATGTTAGCGCCACCTATAGGACACGTTTGAAATGTTCGGGGCCCTTTTCTAGTTGCATTGATTTGGGGCACACCAAACGTGTAGCAGACAGGTGTCACGGACATGGGACATCCTGCAACACACAAGACAGACGGAGGGATGACGGTCTGAAGACGGACACCCTTCCTGCAGTCTGGACTGTGCCAGCAGACATCCATGTGGGTGAAAAACCTGCTTATAAGTTTATGGGCCTGGAACCTAACTTGGTTTTATAATCAAACACAAGGTATTTTGTACACAGATCTATCTCTTATCTCTCACTGCATTCTCAGGAATTCAAGAGCTATGTACACAGAAAGAAAGTTATATTCTGTTTGCTTTGGGACTGCACCAAGAGTTGTTTACTGTTTTAGGGAATGACACCTTTGAGAAATTTGAGTCAATACAGCCTATCTTTGTTACTGCCACATTTATAGTAACTCTAGGTACAAATGCAGACAGCTGCCAGAACATTTATATGTTAAAATATGTACTAAATTACTAAGCATTAATTTTCTTTACTTTTCTTTCTTTTTTTATTGATTTCAGAGAAGAAGGAGAGGGAGAGAGAGATAGAAACGTCAATGATGGGAGAGAATCACCGATCGGCTGCCTCCTACACACCCCCATTTGGGGATCAAGCCGGCAACCCTGGCATGTGCCCTGACCAGGAATTGAAACTGTGACCTCCTGGTTCATAGGTCGATACTCAACCACTGAGCCATGCCGGCTGGGCTATTTCTCTTTTAAATTTCCTAAGTACCTGTTATCTGATTCGTCCTCTGCCAGAGGACAATGGATTCCATGGAGTTTTGGAGCAGGGAGGTGGAATAGGAGCTTGCTCCATTCCACACATCGACCCAGCATTGCAGTGCTTCTGAGATAGTGCACCCCACTTCCTGGGGGAAGTAAAGAATGAATGAATGAATGAATGAATGAATGACATGCAATACACCCTGTTGGTTTTTAAAAGTGTGAGCCTAGGTAGGTTGTATTGTCTGTGAATATATGTCATGCTTGTAAAATTTTATAAAAGGGGGCACTTGGGCCCTAGCCTGTTCGGCTCAGTGGGTAGAATGTCAGTCTACAGACTGAAGGGTCTGGCATTCTATTCTGGCCAAAGGCCACCTCCCTCGGTTGCAGGCTCCCTCCCTGGCCCTGGTCAGGGTTCGTGTGGGGAGGCAACCAATCGATGTGTCTCCCTCACATTGGTGTTTCTCTCTCTCTGTCTCTCCCCTCCCCTTCCACTCTCTCTGGAAAAATAAATGGGAAAATATCCTCAGGTGAGAATTAACAACAAAAGAAGGGGCGGGGGCATTTGGGCAAACATGCTAATGATCAGAGGTCCTACAGGAGGGAGGAAGGGGCCAGGGACATGTGTAGGGAAGAGGGACAGGGAGCGTAAAGACATCGAGTGGAGAGGGAGACCAGGGAAAGGAGCCCACGGGCCTGGTCAGCCTGGCAAAGGCCACAGCGGACTCTGGCCCCGCCCCTGGGTCTGAGCTGAGGATTAGGGCTGAGCCAGCAGGACAAGCATGTCCTGTCTCCAGGTCCAGGACCGAGCAGGGAGGAGCGGAATCTGACCTCCTCCCCCTTTTAAAGCTCCCTGGGGCTTCCTGAAGGAGAGCAGCGAGGCGACCCTGCAGTGGTCCAGCCCTGACCGTGGCTTAGGCAAGAGCTGTCAGATCCGTGATGTATTTTGAAGGTGAAACCCACAGGACTTGCTGGTGTAAGTCTGATTAAAACAGCAACACACAAAGCAGTCAAGGACTTGACCCTCCGAGAAAGGGTGACAGAGGGCGACAACTGGCGCACCCACATGGGATATTCAGGTTTCTAGTTAGACTAAACCTGAGAAAGGTTTTCAACTGGAAAACATAACGAATCTCTACAAACATAAAAGATGAAGCCTAATTTAAAAAAAATGTGTTAGTGCATTTTTAAGTTGGGAGGCGTGGGTGTTGTTTTATTAAACTTTGTAAACGGCATGTGTATGCTACCTATTTTCTCTTTACGTGTGAAATACCACATCCTAGTGCTTAGTGGAAAAGCCTGGCGCTGACATCTTTTGTGAGGCCGGGACGGTTTCCTGGACAAGCCAGAATGAGCCGGAGCCTGGGCAGTGCGCACTGACAGGCCGAGCAGGACCGTGCCGCCGGCCGGCCAGGGCTGAAGCTCTGGCCTCGGTGCTTTCATGCGACCTTGGGCCGGGTCGGTGACTTCTCCAAGCCTCCGTACCCTCGCCTGTAAAAGGGGGACGATACTGCCTCGCTAACGGCTGTGAGGACTAAAAAGGGGACACCTGCTGGGCCTCCAGCCCGGCGCCCAGCACAGTGGCTGGCAGTTCGGTTGCACCTGAGGATGGTGCTGGGACGATGCTGGCCGCGGAGAGCCCTGCTCCGCGGTGTCTGCGTGCGTCCCCGTCTTGGTTGGCACCTCCTCCCTTTAGCCGTGCCAGTGCCACGCTCAGTGACGCACCCTTGTGCTTAGACAGCAGGCGGTGTCCGCGGCTACACCCTGATCTCACGATTAGAACTTGGGCGTCAGAACACACCTCAGTCACCCCGGTGCTCAGGAATAAGCACATACCACGTGCTCCCCGGAGAAGCTCCCAGTGAAGCAAAAGACTCAGAAATAGTCTATGGCCACACCACCCGGGCCGCGCCCCCCATCTTGTCTGATCCCCGGAGCTAAGCAGGGTCAGGCCTGGTTAGTACTTGGATGGGAGACTGTGGGCATACTGGGGGCTGTAGGCTCAAATAAGTAAAGACTCAAACATAAACAAATTCCAAAGTGCTGAAAGGGCTGAGGTAGAGTATGTTTGGGGTAAAGCAGAGGGCACACAGGATGTGGGAGGCAGGAAAGGCTTCAGAGAAACGAAAGTATTTGGTCCATGAATCTCCTGCAACGAGATGCGAATGTCGGTATGTCTGGGTGTGCTTCCCCTAGGGAGAAAGCCCATGACCTTCATCAGATTCTCCGGTGATTGACAGCTTGAGGGGTAGAGGCTCTAGGCTGGAGGTCGAGGCGGCTCAGGAGGTCAGGGTGTGAGGATGGGATGGGGAGGGAGGGAAGGAGAGGAGCTGGCAGGAAAGAGCCTAAAGATGCAAGGAGGGCAAGGGCCACTGCTCAGAGGGCCAGCCTGCCATGCCAAGGAGCCTGGGCTTCACTCCAGGGGCAATAGGCCGTCATTGCCTCATCGGGTGTCTGTGTTACCCTTGGCGTATGTCAGGTAAGCCTCAGAGCTCTGGGTTGTCTCATGGTGTCTCCTAGGCACTGTGCCCACAAACACCAGAGGAGGTTTCCCACCGCAGCGGTACTGGGTTGTGAAGCATGAGTAGGTAGGTGTTTGCCCAGATGTTTCAGTCTTGTAAGTGCTTAATAACCAGCTCTTAGTGCAGATCCCTGGTTTGTAGCATTGGCCAATTTCTGTGGTGTCAATACTGCCACCGTGGCTTATTTCAAGCTACCAATGTGATGTCATTGAAGAAATATGTGTGCACAATTGGCTTTCATGAACCAGTGTGAGCCAACTCCCTCACACCATTGCTTAAACCCCATTTATTATATATACAAAAGGTCCTTCACGGGGACCTAGCTGGACACACAGCTGGATCTCAGATCATGCTGTTGCAGCCTATAATTCCCAGTGAGGGCATATGCCCAGGTTGCAGGTTCCATCCCTGTCTGGGTGTATGTGGGAGGCAACCAGTCAATGTTCTCTCTCACATCCATGATTCTCTCTCACATTGATGTTTCTCTCTCTCCCTCTCCCTTACTTTATCTCTAAAATATATAAAATATATTTTATATAATATTATTTTAAAAAGAAGAAGAAAAAAAGCAGTTAGACTGAAGCTTGGCCTCTCTTAGTCCCAATCTCAGATTCCCTGGAGAAGGCGTCCATGGGCTCAGTTTGGGTCAGGAGCCCAGTCCTGGTCCAATCAGCTGGGACAAGGGAATAGGATGTCGTTATACCAAGATGGCAACCAAACTCTCTGATGTTATAACCACAGGGTGGTGGGGAAGGAGAAGTAACCAAAGAAAAAAAGGAAGCAAGATCTGGGCAACCAACTCCTCGGGTATCTTCACCAGCTGAAAAGCATGGAAATTAATCATAACATTTCATTTGTTCTCCTCCAGTCTTTTGAACTATCCACTGATTCACTGAATTAGCCACTAATTCATTCTTGTATTTATTCATTCAATCATGCATTCAATATTAATTTGACATGTATTGAATATATAGTCTAATAGGTACAATATAGGGCTAAAAAGGAAGGGAAAGAGGAATAAGATTTAGTCACTACCCTCAAAGAGTTTGTAATCTGAGATTGAAACAGAACATCCATAACAAAACATGGAAAAAGCTTCACAAGAAGTGTGTACAAAGTACCGATCCCCTGAGGGAGTGTGTTTGGGGAACTAAAATCAGGCCAGCATCCTGCAGCATTTAGAGCAAGACAGATCAGTAAGCATTTATGGAGCACCAAGTATATACTGGCCCCCTATTGTTTGAGTTGCCTCTTCCCTTCACCCTTTTCTCTGGGAACTGTGCCTCTTCCTTCCAGCCCCTGCCTTGTAGTTACCATAGGAACAACCTGCATCCCACAGTTGAACCACACCCCTCTGGCCACAGTTGATTGGACTAGAGGTAAACACCTCACTGAGGCTAGACCAATCAAAGTCTCTATCCCTGGAGACTGAGCAGATTGGGAGGAATCTACACTAATAAAAGAGTAAGATGCAAATTGACCATACCTTCACAACGCCCACCAGCCAATCAGGAGTGAGTATACAAATTAACCCAACAAATATGGTGGGATAATTTGCATATGCAGGCACCGAGTGGCCTGGGGTGGGGCTGGACGCTTGCATCATCACCATGGCAACGATGCAGCCGGTCCGCACCGCCCCAGCCGCTCTGGACCTCTGGGCAGCGTGGAAAGACGGAAAGGTGGTTCTGGCCCAGAGCAAAAAGGCGGCTCTGGCCCGAGTGAAGGCAGTGCCAGCAGCCAGGGGAAGGAAGGCCCATTCTTGCACGAATCTTTGTGCATTGGGCCTCTAGTAGGATGATGAAGCTTTCAGTGCCCAGGTTTTCAGCCCAGGGGACCAGGAAGCAGTGGAAGACACTCTGTAGGAAGAAGGTGTTGATGAGACAGATGCAAGAGATGAGGAGCCGCCAGAGAGCCTGATTCCTGTTCCTCCAAAAGGTGGCTGCACCCCTACCCTGGGGAGCCTTGAAACAAAGCCCCCTTTTTGCTTAAAGTGCACGCAGTGGGGTTCTATCTTTTGCCCTAGCCAATACCTTGCTAAGTGCTAGGGTTTTATAGATGCATGAAATATCACAGCCTCTCTTCTCTGAAGAAAGTCATAAACCAGCTGGAGAGATGGACATATACACTAAACATTAACTGCAGGGCGTGAGTGCTCCAATAAAAGTTAGTTCAAGGCAGGGAGGTCGTGCAGAGAGAGATTAAGATAACATGTAAAAGCATTTCGAAAAGAAACACATGGTATGTACGTCCCCTAAATCATACGTAGAAGACTGCATTGCGTTTCTACTTTCAATTTAATGAAGACCACAGCCACCCTACTTTCAGAATGACGCTGTTTTACAAGGCAGGCGCGGCCTGTTACCCGCCAATGTGTCCCTTATCCAGGGTCTCGTGCTTTGTAGGTCGCCATCTGTGTTTGGAGAGTGGGTGGCTAAATCACATCACAATTTCCAAAGAACTGGGAAGCATTTGTCTTTTCTGCCCTTTCTGCGTGTCACAATTTACTGCCCTTCCTGCCCTGCCTACACCTACCTCTCCTTGACTCCATGACATTAAGAAGCTGTTGACTCAACTACAATCAAGTCTCACAAGTGAATCACCAATTGAGAATTTTGCTACGTTAACCACAGATGGTGACATTACGTCTGGAGAGAAGGTGTGACTGCCTCTACCTGAACCATCTTCCAAGTCATCCTGTCCACACGTTGAAGCCGTGTATGAAAGATCAACGATACCTCGTTGAGAAATACCTTCCCTCCGCCCTCCTCACAGACAGACATCTGCTTCTTCCTGCTGGATTTCTGATGGCACAGGCCTCGCTTAGACGCACCCTGGTCCACGGGAACAGAAGCAGGCTTCGGTGTCAAGCTGACCTGGGTTCAAATCCCAGCTCCACAGACGGCCAGCTGTGGGGTCTGGGGCAAATTGCTTAACCTCTCTGAACCTCAGTTTCCTCATCTGTTGAAGGAAGTAAAGACGCGGACCAAGGGTCAGCTGTGGGGGCGGGTGGGTAAATAACAGAACCAGGTAGAGCTGTGAGGATTAAAACTCCATAACCCAAGGATAATTTCCCCAGTTTCGAACACCTCTAAAGCTGGGAGCCTGCTCCTCAGAGCACCAACCTCTGTAGTGCTCTCTGGACCTGTCGCTCTCTGCACCATCTCTGTCATTTTGCAGGAGGCTCCCACGTCAATTAATATCACTGCGCCCTAGCCGTTTGCCTCCGTGGATAGAGCCTCGGCCTGCAGACCTCAGAATTCTGCGTTCGGTTCCAGTCACGGGCATGTACCTCGGTTGCAGGCTCAAACCCCTGCCCGGCTTGGGGTGAGTGCCGGAGGCAACCAATTGATGTTTCTCTCTCTCTGTGTCCCCCCTCCTCCTTTCCACTCTCTCTGAAAATAAATGGAAAATATCCTCAGGGGAGGATTAACAACAACAAATTAATATCACCCCATTCACAGTGACTGGCCTTCTTCATCTAGGGCTTTATCTCAGCTAACCTTCCGGCAAGAGTGACGAAGCCACATGGACGTGTTTTTCAGCCCCAGCGCTTCCAAGACCGCTTGAACTCAGAAGCCCGTCAGGACATCCATGCAGGATGGGTATTTTTTTAAACCGAGAAAGTGGCGCCACCCTGTGGCAACGCCATGAACAGTGTACAATCCCCTGCCCACCAGTTTTGGCATCGAGGGATTCTTGACGGATTTTTTTTTTTTTTAACAGGGTGGGGTTCTTTAATTCAATTATGGGGCATAACATGAGGTCTTATTCATGTCTTCACATTATTTCAAATTCCCACAATTCAAATTGACACCAAATGTAATTGCACTATGCTCGCTTATTTTAAATCTTTGAACTCCAGATTCAGGAATTTCTATTAGTTTCTCCAATCAGAAAATTTTTAGGAGGGCTACTAAATTTTGAGATTAAAATAATGTGTGTGTGTGTGTGTGTGTGTGTGTGTGTGTGTGTGTAAAGTGAACTTTTCTTTCTGTGGGAATTGAGTCTATGTTACAAATAGCTGGGGGTGCGGGGGAGGGGGGAGGGGCTGTGCGGGTCACCCCTATTTTATGAACAGGACTCCGAAGCCGTAGAAATTTAACAGTTTGCCCAACCTCCTATTGTTCATATCAGAAATAAGCCAGAATCTCTCCTAGTTACAAAAACAAATCCTCTGACAACACTGATGTTTAAATTTCCTAATGTTCCAGTTGTCGTTTCTTAATATCCGTGTCCCACTGCTCCTTCCATCCCTCAGTGAGGCAGGAAAGTGCAGGCTTCAAAGCAGACAGACCTGGGTTCCTTCCCAGCTGCCCCAGGAGTGCCGCTCGGACAAATACTAAGCCAATTGGACCCTTAGGTTCCTCTGCCTGCACCAGTAAAACTGAGGTCACCACACATACCAGTGCATGAAACAGCTGGTGAAATCGATGGTGCCCAGGCCAGTTCCCCGGCTGTGATATTGCTCTGTAGTTATAGAAGATGTCACCATTAAGGCAAGCTGGTTAAGAGTGCCTGGGACTCTCTGTATTAAGTTTGCAACTTCCTGTGAGACTATTATTTTTTTGTGAGGCTGATTATTAAAATTTTTTAGTTTATTGATCGGGGTGGGGGGGAGAGAGAAACATCAATTTGTTGTTCCACTTAGTTATGCATTCATTGGTTGATTCTTGTATGTGCTCTAACAAGGGGATCGAACCTACAACCTTGGTGAATTGGGAGGACACTCTAACCAGCTGAGCTACCCAGCCAGGGTGAGACTGATTTTTTAAATGAAAATATTTTTATTTTATTTTATTTTTAAGGGGAAGGGAAAGGGAAAAGCAGGGGCTTGCTTCCAGAAGGGAGAGTGCCAATGAAAAGATTTTTTTAAATGAGGTAATGAATTAATAAAGACAGAATCTCCAAAATCTCTCTCTCTCTCTCTCTCTCTTTTTTTTTAAAGATCTACTCTCCTAATTAGATGAGGTGTTTATTCATGGAACACACCCATAACGATAACTAGGTCATTAAAATGTGTTTGCATTTACTGTAAGTTCATTATCTCCCTTCTTAACAGTTGATTAGCATATGCCCTGGCCGGTGTTCAATGGTTAGAGCATTGTCTGGTATGCCAAGCCTGTGGGTTCGATCTCTGGCCAGGGCACATACAAGAATCAACCAGTGAATGCACAAATAAGTAGAACAACAAATCAATGAGAATCTCTCTCTCTCTCTCTCAAATGAATTTTTTAAAAAGTTAATGGCATAAATGTTATCATTATTAATTTTAAAATTTTTAATTTTTTTAAATTTATTAAATTTACTAGGGTGACATTAGTTAGTAAAATTATATAGGTTTCAAGTGTACAATTTATGATACTTCATCTGCACTAGTATATCACATTATGTGTTCACCTCGTCCCCTCTCACCATATAATTGACCCCCTTTACTCTCTTTTACCTCCCCGCAAAATATACGTTCACCTGGCCTTTTTTAAAAAATTTATTTTTATTGATTTCAGAGAAGAAGGGAGAGAAAGATAGAAACATCAATGATGAGAGATAATCATTGGTTGGCTGCCTCCTGAACGCCCCCGACTGGGGATTGAGCCTGTAACCCGGGCGTGTGCCCCTGATCAGAATCGAACCTGGGACCTCTCAGTCCGCAGGCTGACGCTCTATCCAGCTAGGGCGTTCACCTGGTCTTGACTGAATGATGGGGGAAATGCTTATGTCCTAATGTTGCTTGAATAAGGAATATAACTACTGAATTGCCCTCATGGTGTGCTTACGGCTGTATTCCAGGGAAGGAAATTTATCTCTCAAAGAAGAAGTAGGGAGAGATATTTCCAAAAGTTAATGGTGAAAGTACATGATTGTCTAAGCACTATCCTGTACATCAGAAACTAATACAGGATAATATTGAATGTAAACGGTAACTGAAAAATTAAAAAAATAAGAGGTATTTAACAGTCAAAGATCTACAGAGATTATGAATTTTGCATAATTACTGTGAAAACCATATGCTCTGCCATTTGCTGTGACAGGGAATCAACTAATTCTTTAAAAAAAAACTTGATGGTGATTGTCTCTGAGTGGTGGGGATTTCTTTGGTTCCTACCCATTCTACTGTGTTTTCTGAATGTTCTGCGATGAATCTGACGCTTTAGTCAGGGGAGACAGCACTTCACCAAAAAACAGACTTTGGTACTGAGCCAGAAAACCCGACGCGCGGCTGCCACTCGCTCTGTTGGCCGTAGAGCGTGGCGGCACTCTTTACTACCTAACAACATGAATTCCAAAGTCAGTGAGACGTGCTGATGTTCACACTCCAGAAAGTGTGCGAGGGTGCAAAGGAAGTTCCCTGACTACGTCCTTCCTGCTTTCCAGAGGTAAGTATTGTTCATTGTTATTTTTCCAGACTGTACTCATTTTTAACCTTCTTGAGAAGTTTGCAGCTCAAGTTGCAAGGAAGCACAGAGGAAAGGCAAGCTTATGTCCCTAATTTCCAGAAGGAGCCCCACTCTGGCCAGGATTAACCTGGCTTCCTGGAAGAGGCCACCTCTTCCTCCAATGTATGAGGTGTCTACACTTGTCCCTGGAAACGCACCCCTCCCTCCTTCCATCTATTGGAGTCTTCCCACGCTGTTTCCGCAGGTCAGCAGTGGACACCTCCAGGCCGAGTGCCTGTGGCCACTGAGCAACCTCCTTTTCTTTCTAATCCTCTCCCCCGTGGTGATTTTCAGGTTGGGTGTGTGGGCACATTCCTGGGGGTCTATGAGTTCCATCAGAAGTCGTCAGTGTTCTGTTTTCATTCTTGGACCATCTGGATGATCACCCCGGAACCAAATGCCGTTTCACAATTTTCCATTAGGAGCCTGCTTTTCCATTAGGATTAAGGTCATGCTCATGGCAGATGGATCCGTGTGCAGTGTCATCAAAGACAAATGCTTCACCAGAGGTCAAGTAGAGCGCCATGGCAACAGAACTGTGTGGTCCTCAGGGACGAGGGTTCCACAGCTCCCACTCCCTCCCATCCAACTCGCAACAACACGGATCAGCCGGAAGTGTGGTATAAACAAACAATAAAGAAGTTTCATTAACTTCCAATAATAAAGATTTTTTTTTTATAAAAGAAGAAGTTTCATGAAATACTCTTTAAATGTCTTCTGTATTATATTTTGGGGATGCATGATTAAATTATTTGGCTCATTAAAAAGTGGATAGGTACTTCAAAAGGAGTTTATTATTTTAAAAAATCTACAAGGATAATGTCAGTGACTCAAATAATGGTCCATTATTAAAAAAAAAAAAGTTGAACCCTAACTGGTTTGGCTCAGTGGATAGAGCGTCAGCCTGCAGACTGAAGGGTCCCAGGTTCGATTCCAGTCAAGGGCATGTACCTTGCTTGCAGGCACATACCCAATAGGGCGTGTGCAGAAGGCAGCTGATCGATGTTTCTCTCTCATCGATGTTTCTAACTCTCTATCCCTCTCCCTTCCTCTCTGTAAAAAATTAATAAAAAATATATTTTTAAAAAGTTGAAAATACACCTTTCCCACATCAAACCACACACCAGTGACTCGGTTTCAGTGAAACATCATCCATCACGTTGATTGAAGATGGTTACTTTGAAGTACGTGACTTTCTGCTTGTAGTTTTAAGTCTATTTTAGTTTAAAAGCTGAGGGAGCTCATGAGCCTTATAAATATGGAAATTTGACAGCTTTATTTTTCTCCCTTTTTCCCTGCCTTGGAAGGATTCAACCCAATCCAGGGAGGGCGCACACACACCTGTGAAATATTCCCCAATACTTCCCTTCCCTTTCCCCTGGCAGGTGGAGAATGAGTCCTTCCAGCCCTTGGAGCCAGGAAAACCAGTTGTTCAATGGGTAATGATGTAGTGTCCAATTTTGTTGGTCCATCAGGGCCCGCCAGGACAAAAAAAGAGAGCTGAGGGCTTTTGTGCGGAGGCATTGGGGGGAGGCGGGGGAGATGAGGGGGAGGAACTGCTTGTGAGGCACTGAGAGCCCCGGCTGTGCTAGAACCTTGCCAGCTTCCACCCAGAGACTCTACATACAGACTGTTTAAGGCCAGAGAGCAGTTAAAATGCTGCATTTCACCCAGGACTCTTAGTTGCAAGCAACAGAAGCCGAGTCTGGCCGGTGGGAGCTGAAAAGGAAGTTACCAAAGGCTCTTGGGCATCTCACAGAACTAGCTTGAGAACCGACATCAGAACTTGGGTCAGAACCACAGGCAGAATCACACGCCATTCCGGACCAGAAACGACACCGCTGTAGCATGGGATGTTGCTGCCCCGGTGTGACAGGTTCTGTTATTTTCCAGGAAGGGTTTCTTCTTGGAAATCTTCCACCCCATGCCTCCTGTGTGGATGCTGATTCCCATAAATCAACTGAAAAAGATAGTTTGAGATAACCAGGGAAGTCTGAATATGAACTGGTATTAGATGATCTCAAGTCATTATTGACAATTTTACCAGGTGTGATATTGGCATTATAAGAACAGGGTTTTTGTTTTTTTTTTAACCTTAATTTAAAAAATACTTTATTGCTGAAAACTGCTAACATGACTGAAGCCTCAGTGAGTCATAACCTTTTGGCTGGCAGAGGGCTGAACAGGGCTATTTTTTGCTGTTGTTAATCCTCACCTGAGGATATCTTTTCCTTTTATATTTTGGAGAGGGTGGAAAGTGGAGGGGGAGAGAGAGAGAGAGAGAGAGAGAGAGAGAGAGAGAGAGAGAGAGGAAGAGAGAGAGAGAGAGAGAGAGAGAGAGAGAGAGAGAGAGAGAGAGAAGAAGAGGAAGAGGAAGAAGAAAAGGAAGAGGAAGAGGAAGAGGAAGATAGAGAAACATTGATGTAAGACAGGCATATCTATTGGGCGCCTCCTGAGTGCTCTGACCGGGGCCAGGAATCCAAACTGCAAACCAGGTACTTGCCCGCCCTTGACCAGGAATTAAACCAGCGACCCTTCAGCTGAAGCTCTAATCACTGACCACACCGTTGAGGGCGACAGGGGTGTTTTTTAAGAGGTAGGTACAGAAGTATGTACAGACAAATGCCATATGTGTGGGATATGCTTTAAAAATATTACAATGGTAGACTCTTATTTTGACCATTGCTTTTAGGTAAGCAGTACAATGTCTATGGCCTGCCTGCTTGCCCTTCGTATGGGACTATTTTGAAAACATGCATATGATATTGTAGTAAATGGAAGAAGCAATAAAGTTATTTGTGGAAATATTTAACACAGTGGAGAGATACTTGGTTAAACACGGTCTGTTAAACATACATGTTTATCTCTATTTCCACCTGAAACTCATCCAAAATGACAGTCAAGAACTAAAACAAGTGTACGCCTACCAGACGAGAAGGGGGTTGCATCAACCATTGAAAATAGAGGTGTTTTAGTCTGTTCGGGCAGCACAGCAATATCCCACAGACTGGGTGGCTGATAAACAACAGAAACTTGCTCCCCAAGTCCTGCTGCTGGAAGCCCAAGATCAGGGTGTCAGTGTGATTGGGTGAGGAACCTCTTCTAGGCAAAGACTTCCCATATCCTTACCCGGCGGGAGGGGCTAGGGATCTCGCTGGGGTCCCTTTTACGAGAGCACTACCCCCACTCATGAAGGCTCTACCCTTAGGATCTGATTAAATCCCCAAGGCACCACCTCCTAATGCCACCAGCTTTTTGGGTTAGGACATCGGCATATATACATTTTTTGGTGGGGGAAGACGAACGTTGAAACCCTGGCAAGCTGTCCACACAGTTTTGGTGTATGGAGAAGCTCTGAAGGAATGGCACTGACCCCAGGGGAGCGGAGGAAGCTACACTGTAAGCCCCCGAAGACAGGGGAAATGGAAAGCAAATCTGCACCCCTCGCAGAGCTTCTGAAAGGCATGCACGGCACTAGAGTCAGGGCAGGCATAGCCAGGACCTGGGACTGAAAAGGAAAGGAGAGGTAGAGAGAGAGAAACATCAACCAGCTGTCTCAGGCACATCCCCTACCAGGTGTTGAGTTTGAAACCCGGGCATGGGCCCTCACCGGGAATCGAGCTGGCAACCTTTGGTGCATGGGAGGACGCCCAACCAACTGAGCCACACTGGCCAGGGCATAAAGCTATAACAATTTAAAATTCAACAGGAAGGCTGGGAGAGGGAGCTTAGGACATGGGGTTCATGCTTCAGCAGCTTTGATGGGTCCCAGGCCCACCTGGGGACTCACTGATTTCTTTAGCTTAGGTCAGTGGTCGGCAAACTCATTAGTCAACAGAGCCAAATACCAACAGTACAACGATTGAAATTTCTTTTGAGAGCCAAATTTTTTAAACTTAAACTTTTTCTAATGCCACTTCTTCAAAATAGACTCGCCAGGCCATGGTATTTTGTGGAAGAGCCACACTCAAGGGGCCAAAGAGCCACATGTGGCTTGCGAGCCGCAGTTTGCCGACCATGGGCTTAGGTCATCAATCCATCCCAAACTATGGCTAAGCTGTGGGTGAGAGAACCCCCAAGTAAGAACTGGGGTATTGCTGGAAGAAGGCAGAATGGGTGCTGGAGAGAAAAACAAGTGTCTAATCAGACATCCTGGGGAGTGTGCACATTTCTGCAGTAGCTCTGGTCTCCACTAAAGTCAAATAGGATCAGTCACTTAGAGAAGAAAGTCTGTCTTTTGAGCGTCGCAGGCTGGGCCATTGTCCTCATGTAAGATGAATCCCCTCCCGCTGGCCCGGATGGGGACATGGACTCTGAAGCTGCTTAGCACCTGTCCTGTTTAATGAATTACAAATTACTAATAAAAAATAGGAGACTAGGGTGTGCCTCTTTAAATTTCTCTCTTATTGTTTGTTTTATTTTATTTAAGAATCTGTAAATATTATACCAGTAGGAAGTATTCATTGGAGAAGAGCAGAAACTTCGTTTAAAAAAAAGGATAAAATTGCTCACAGTTCTACCACCAAAGATAACTACTGTTAACATCTCATGCATGCTTTTCCAGACTTTTTTCTTTACAAATATAATTATGGGCGTTTGTCAACAGAAAAATTAGATTATTCTACAAATACTGTGGTACTCTGCTTTTTTCACTCAATAGTAGGTTGTAAACCTACTTATATGCCAAAAGATATCCTTCTATTAGGTTGAACCATATGAAATTACCAAAATGCATCTAGTTTTAACCTACAAAAATGGCAATTTCACCCAACACAGTTTTGTTGTAATGGCTACCAAGTTTATAGCCCTTTGGGCATGGCATAATTTACTCAACCTATCACTTATTATTGGGAGTTGATAAAGTTCCCTTTTTTTTTTCTCCCACACAATGATAAATAGTATTGCAAGGAAGTCTTTTAGCCAACTTTTTGTGAACATCCTTATTAGAATACATTTCTATGAATGGTATTCATTAGATAAAAGAAAGGCACACTTTATTATTTTTTCCCTTATTTATTTTTAAAAATAATTCTCCATTGTTGCAAGTATTACATATGTCCTCCTTTTCCCCCCAGTGGCCCCCTCCAGCCCACCCCCACCCCCCACCTCAGGGCCTCACTGCTTATTGTCCGTGATGCTTACAAGGTCCTTGATGGATAACCTCCCACCCATCCAGCCTCCCGCCTCCTTCCCTCCAAGACTCCGCACACTATTCCATGCTTCCGTGCCTCTGGATCCACTCTGTTCATCAGATTATTTGGTTACTTAGATGAAGAAAGGCACGCTTTAAACGCTTTGGTTGCATACTGAAGGCATCGTTTCTCAGAAGCAAGAAGCTGGATGGTACAGGGTAAGTCTTCTCCCCACACCCAGGATGGGCGTGCTAGGGGCCTGTGGGTTATTGCTTCTTAAAGGGCAATCAAATGGGAGGGAGGTGAGATGAGAAGGGAATCGGAAACTGGGCAGCAGCTGGGCATTTACTGCTTGGAGTAGAGGGAGACTGAGGAGGTGACTATGCCTGTGCTCGAAAAAGCTGGACGTCTGCTGGTGGTAAAACCTGTGAGGGCCTATGGCAGCCTGTAGAGTGGACGAAGCAACCGTGTGTTTGTCACTCTGATACATGAACGAGTTAGTGACCAAGAATGTAATGGACGATCTTTTCCCTTTTAACTTGAATAGAGAAATTTTATTACTCAAATATCAAGTGGAAGTAACAAAACTATAGACTTGTTCTCTTTATATGTAAAAAAATAAATAAATAGCTGGTCTGGGTAGCCTCTCAGCCCCCAAAGAGTCTTACCTCCTGGGGTCACACCCTGGTGTAATCTCCTTCCTTTGACTTGCTCCTAATGAATAAAATATGACAGAAGTCATGGGGTGTCATTTAAAAAAAATACATATATATATTTAATTGATTTCAGAGAAGAAGGGAGGAGAGGTAAAAACATCAATGATGAGAATCATTGATCAGCTGCCTCCTGAACGTCCCCTACTGGAGATCAAGTCCGTAACCTGGGCATGTGCCCTGACTGGGAATTAAACCATGACCTTCTGGTTCCTAGGTCTATGCCAGTGGTCGGCAAACTCATGAGTCAACAGAGCCAAATATCAACAGTACAACAATTGAAATTGCTTTTGAGAGCCAAAATTTTTAAACTTAAACTCTTCTAACGCCACTTCTTCAAAATAGACTCACCCAGGCTGTGGTATTTTGTGGAAGAGCCACACCCAAGGGGCCAAAGAGCCGCATGTGGCTTGCGAGCCGCAGTTTGCTGACCACGGGTCTATGCTCAACCACTGAGCCACTCTGGCCTGGTGAGATGCCACTTTTGAGATAAGATTATAAAGAGGCTGTGGCTTCCGCCTTGGGTGTTCTCTCACTTTCTCTTGGATTGCTTGCTTCGGTGGAAGTCAGCTCCCGGTCATGAGGCAGCCCTGTGGGAGAGGCCCCGTGTTGGAAGCCGCCCATTGTCCTCACTAGCAGAGAGGTGTGGACAAGGAACCCGGAAGGCTGGTCAACCTTGAAGCTCTGAAAGGTCAGAGCCAACCACCAACTGTCTAGTTGAGACAATGGTAGCTAAAGCAGCCTCCACCTTTTAGTCTTATGCAAATCCTTGCTGATTGGCTGTTATTGGAATTGCCTGCCTAAGGGCTATGGGTGTATCCCATATTCTTAATAAAAGGGATAGCAAGGCCAGAGCAGGGTGAAGTCCTTCCCCTTAAGCTGGGCTCCCGCCTGGCCCCCAATATTTCCAAATTAATATTTTCTAGTCTCTTTCATTTGCGTGCGGCCTCCTCCAGAGCCCGAACCCTGAACCTGAACCCTGAACCACGCGGGTCGTGGGAGGGGGGGCACTCGCAACTGGCAGCCCAATGTGCGGCACTCGCAGCCCCGTGGGTGAGCTTTGGGAGAAGGTCTCCAAAA
Source organism: Cnephaeus nilssonii (assembly GCF_951640355.1). Taxonomy (NCBI): domain Eukaryota; kingdom Metazoa; phylum Chordata; class Mammalia; order Chiroptera; family Vespertilionidae; genus Cnephaeus; species Cnephaeus nilssonii. The sequence goes on along the minus strand of NC_137075.1, from coordinate 101,679,729 downwards.
GATGGCCACAGCCCTGGGTGACACCTCGGTTGCGGTCTATCAGAGAGCCAGGACCTCCCAGTGAAGTCGCTCCCAGATTCCTGATCCACAGAAACTGAGGGGTAACGACTGTTTTCAGTCACCAAGTTTTGGGGTAACTTGCTGTGCAGCAACAAAGAACAAACACAATAGATGTTTATTGACTACTTAGTAGGTAGCAGGTACAGTTCTCCACACTTCACATTATTCACTCACTTGGTCTTCGCAATGACCCTACAAGGAGAGCCATTATCACCCCCATTTTCTGCTGAAGAAACTGAAGCCCAGGAAGGGTTAGTAACTTGCGGGAAGACACAGAGTTAGAACGGTGAGGCTGGAATCTGAATTGAGGCATTCTGGCAGCAGAGCCACATATAATAAAGATTAAAAACAGCAGCTCATATTTCACTGGCTAGAATTGTGTAATTTGCCCATGCCTCCAACAAGTGACTTGGCAAAGGGTACAGAATCATCTTAAACTAATTAAGATTTACCGCCCCCACTTCCGGCAGGGGCTGGGGAAGGCTGGTTTTCCCCTGAAATTCACAGTTCTGTAAAGTGGGTGAGCAAATCTGGCTTTAGATACGAAGGAGGAAGAGGGTTATGGCTGCTGGGTGGGGGCCGACAGTGTGGTCTGGCACAGTGGTTAAGGCACTGGCTTTGGAACCAGACAGCTCTCTTTGTCACTTCTAGCTGTGTGACTCTGGGCGGGCCACTTTACCTATCCAAAGGTCTGCTTCCTTACTTGAAATCAGGAATAGTAATATATGCACAAGGGCCTGCAGTTAAAGTGAAATGAGGTAATATAGGTAAAGCATTTAGCAACATGCCTGGCACACAGGAAGAGTTTAACAAATGATAGCCATGCTGATTATTATATACTAGAGGCTCAGTGCACGAAATTCGTGCACAGGGGAGGGTGTCCCTCAGCCCAGCCTGCACCCTCTCCAATCTAGGACCCCTTGCTCCTACCGCCCACCTGCTTGCTCCTTACCACCCGCCTGCTCGTTCCTAATTGCCCACCTGCTCACCCCTTACTGCTTGGCTTGCTGCTCAGTGCTGCCGTGGAGGCGGGAGAGACTCCCGCCACCGCTGCTGCGCTCGCCATCCGTGAGCCCGGCTTCTGGCTGAGCGGTGCTCCTGCTGTAGGAGTGCACTGACCACCAGGGGGAAGCTCCTGCATTGAGCATCTGCCCCCTGGTGGTCAGTGCATGTCATAGTGACTGGTCGTTCTGATCATTCCACTGTAACGGTCACTGGGCTTTTATATATATAGATAAGGAACATCAGAGCTACTACTAATTAGTTAAGAAATATTACCTTTCAAATGTAGAAGGCCATGTTGGGCTTATATGGGGATATATATATATATATATATATATATATATATATATATGCCTTGATATCAAGGGGAACAGAATCTACTTAGGGAGTTAGAAAGCATATTCATTAAAAGATACCCTGATGCCCTAGCTGGTTTGGCTCGGTGGATAGAGTGTCAGCCTGTGGACTGAAGGGTCCCGGGTTCAATTCCAGTCAAGGGCACATGCCTGGGTTGCAAGCTTGATCCCCAGTAGGGGGCTTCCAGGAGGCAGCCGATCAATGATTCTCTCATCATTGATGTTTCTATCTCTCTCTCCCTCTCCCTTCCTCTCTGAAATCAATTAAAAAATAAATAAAAGATACCCTGATAATATTTGGGAACACATGTTAAGTGACAAATAGTAGACATATTAAGAACTTAAGAGTCAGTTTTTATATTAAGGATCCTATATAATAAAAGTCTAATATGCTAAGTGTCCAACCTTTCGACCAGTTGCTATGACGTGCACTGATCACAGGGGGCAGACACTCTGACCAGTAGGTTAGTTTGCTGCAGGGTCTGACCGATCGGGACTGGGAGAGACGGGCTGGACACGCCCCGGAGCCCTCCCACAGTCCCTTCCCAGCCCTGATTGTGCACTGGTGTGGTCCCTTAGCCTGGCCTGCACCCTCTTGCAATCTGGGACCCCTCAGGGAATGTCAGAGAGCCAGTTTCAGCCTAATCCCTGCAGGTCAGGCCAAGGCACCCCACCAGTGCACGAATCTGTGTACTGGGCCTCTAGTATTCAAATCTATAATAATAAAAGTGTAATATGCTAATTAGACTGGACAGCTGAATGACCTTCTGGACGTCATTCTGGACTGTTCCGGACAAAGCCGCGGTGGTGGGGACCAAGGCAGAGGCAGTTGGGGCAATGAGGCAGGCAGGCAAGTGGTTAGGGGCAATCAGGCAGACAGGTGAGCGGTTAGGAGCCAGTGGTCCCAGATTGTGAGAGGGATGTCCTACTGCCAGTTAGGCCCGAGCCCTGTGGAACATCCCCCGGGGGATCCCAGATTGCGAGAGGGTGCAGGCCAGGCTGAGGAATGATGCCCTCCTCCTGTGCACAAATTTCGTGCACCAGGCCTCTAGTAAAGACAGAAGATCTTTTGAGTCACACCGTTTTAAAGCTAAAAGTGACCATAGATTTTAGATTTTGTAGCTAAGTAAACTGAAGTCCAAGAATAGGAAGTGCTGTTACTTTAGGTCATAGAGCAAGCCAGAGACAGGCTCAGATTTGGGTTCAAGTTTGATCGGTCACTACTTGAGCTGTGTGTACTTGAGCATGCTACTCACCTTCTCTGAGCCTCACTTGGCTCATCTGTGATATTCTATTATTTTAGACCACAGCCTTCTAACTCCCAACTTACCTCTCACTGAATTAAATTATTTCTAATATATATTTTTTATTGATTTCAGAGAGGAAGGGAGAGGGAGAGATAGAAACATCAAAGATGAGAGAGAACTATTGATCGGCTGCCTCCTGCATAACCCCTACTGGGGATCGAGCCCACAAGCAGGCATATACCCTGACGGAGAATCAAACCATGACCTCCTGGTTCATAGGTGGACGCTCCACTACTGAGCCAGACTGGCAAGGGTGAATTAAATTATTTAATAAACTGGTCCAGTTCATATGGTAATCCATGTATACATAAAAAAAATGAACACCTCTAAAAGCAGAGTTACACTTGCTGGTAGCAGAGGCAGGAGTGGGAAACCCATAACAGCTAAAGGGTACTTTTTTACTTTTATTTTTTTAATTGTTTCAAGTATTACATATGTCTCCTTTTTTCCCCCGACTGACCCCCACCCCCCTCCGCCACTCTGGCCCTCCTAAAGATTACTTTTGACCTAAATGTCATTCTCTTTGGAATAACAGACTTTCAGAAGGTGAGCTTGGAAACCATCTAGTTTACAGTGTTATGAAATCATTAGCAATGCTCTCACTTGGCCCAACCAGCGTGGCTCAGTGGTTGAGCATTGACCTCTGAATCAGGAGGTCAGGATTTGATTCTCGGTCAGGGCACATGCCCAGGTTGCGTGCTTAATCCCGAGTGGGGTGTGCAGGAGGCAGCCGATCAATGGTTCTTTCTCTCTCATCATTGATGTTTCTATCTCTCTCTCCCACTCCCTTCTCTGAAATCAATAAAAATATTTTTTTTTTAAAAAAAAGGATGTTCTCACTTGTATAGACACATCAGCAGTCCATTTACCAAGGCCAGGTTTCTCTGACAAGCTGATTAGAAGATTCTAGAAGTGTCAGGGACCTAGAGAGGAAGTCACTGTCCTACATTGAGCAAGTACTTCAGTATTTTTCCACATAAAGACGAGAAATTTTCCAGTCTTTGAAGAGGGGCAGGTATGATGCCACTTATGTAAGAAATAATCCTTTTCCCTGCTTTGTCTGGTGGATGCCTAACCCTGAGTGCTTACTGCCGCCTAGTGGTGTTTAGGTGAATAAGCATTTTTGTTTTTGTTTGTGTGTGTGCTTTTAATGAATAACCCATTTTTAGGAAATAGGAGGCCCTCTAGTTTTTCACTCTCTAGTCACTTATTTCACTGGCTGGCATCCCACATCATTTATTATTTGCTTGCATATGTATGTATGTAAGTATCTATGTATGTGTTTCAATGAATATTTTATATTAGAATAGTTTTAGACTTACAGAAGTCATTCATTCATTCATTCATATCAGTGTGGAGTTGTAGACATTTGTTTTATAATTTAGGTTAAAATACAATTTTGAGTTATAATTCAATTTTGTTGCTCAAGCAGTTAGCTCCACCAGTGGGAGCTCTTTCAGGCTGGTTCCTGTGTCCTTTAAAATGCCAACTTCCTTCTTGAGCACCTCCTTTACATATTTGTTTGTTTAAAAAACACACTTAGGAAACAAAAAAAAAACTACCTCAGCCTTATAATCCCATCATCCCAACACAACTAGTTATAATATTTTAGGGTTTTGTCATTCATGTTGAAGCATAGCTTTTTTAAAAAAATACATACATATACATATACATATATATATATATATATATATATATATATATATCTTACCTTATAATAGAGAAACATGCAAATTGACCGCACCTCCGCTATGCCCACGATTGGCCGGCAGGAGGCTGGGAGCGGGACTCCGGGTGGCTTATCCACCGTTGAGAAGATCAAGATGGCGGTGCCCAGTGGCCGGGACCATGCCGCCACTCCCGGGGATGCCTGGGGCGATTGGCACCCCGGGGGGCGTGGCCAGGCCCATTGGCACCCCGGGGGGGGCGTGGCCGGACCCATGCCGTTGCTTCTGGGGGTGCCTGGGGCGATTGGCACCCCGGGGGGCGTGGCCGGGCCCATGCCGCCGCTCCCGGGGGTGCCTGGGGCGATCGGCACCCCGGGGGGGCGTGGCCGGGCCCATGCCGCCGCTCCCCGGGGTGCCTGGGGCGATCGGCACCCTGGGGGGCATGGCCGGGCCCATCGGCACCCCGGGGTGCGTGGCCGGACCCATGCCACCGCTCCCGGGGGTGCCTGAAGCGATCGGCACCCCGGGGGGGCGTGGCCGGGCCCATGCCACCGCTCCCGGGGGTGCCTGGGGCGATCGGCCACCTAGGGGGGCTGTCAGGGCCCCTCCCGCCCCTCTCTGGGGTTCCGGGGGTCGATCGGCCACCTTGGGGGGCGTGGCCCGGCCCCTCCCGCCGCTCCTGGGGGTCCCAGGGGCTGAGGCTTTCTGGGCCTTGGGCACCTGCACCGATCGCAGGAAACCACTGGGGGTTGGCTCCTGTGATCGGTAGCAGGGACGCTGGGTGCGGCGAGCCCAAGGCCAGGAAAGCCTGGGGCGGAGGCTTTCCCGGCCTTGGGCACCAGTGGGCAGCCTGCACGGATGGCAGGAAACCACTGGGGGTCAGCTCCTGCGATCCTTAGCAAGGATGTTGGGTGCCGCCGAGCCCAATGCCACCGCCTGGGGCCAAGCCCCGACCCTGAAAAAGGCAGAAGGCGGTGGCCACAGCCAAGGCCTGGGTCCCTGGTGCCGGCAGAAAACTGGTGCAGGCAGCCAGGTGAATGAAGGTCTATTGCACGAATCTTCGTGCAAACGGGCTACTAGTATATATATATATATATATATATATATATATATATATATATATATTCCAGAGAGAGAGAGGGAGAGATAGAAACATCAATGATGAGAATCATTGATCGTCTGTCTCCTGCATGCCCCCCCACTGGGGACTGAGGCAACAAACCTGAATTGAACCGTGACCTCCTGGTTCACAGGTCAACACTCAACCTCTGAGCCACGCCAGCTGGGCAAAACATAGCTTTTAAAGAACATAGGTTTGTTGTTGTTTTTTTACTTTACATGACTTCATAAACACAACTGCCTTTTTTGGTGTTTGACAATGATGTAGTGTTTACCAAATGCACGTCAGAGCACCTTCAGAAAAGCTCTCAGGCCCTGGCGGGTGTGACTCAGTTGGTTGGGCGTTGTCCTGTGCACTGAAAGGTTGCGGGTTCCATTCCCCATCAGAGCACATGCCCAAGTTGTCAATCGATGTTCCACCCTCACATGTGCTACTCTCACATGGATGTTATCTTTCTCTCCTTTCTTCTCTCTCTAAAAATCAAAGAAAGTATTTTTTTTAAATATTAAAAAAAAAAAAAAGCTCTTGGGAGTCAGATTATGTGCCTTTGCCCTTAGTTCTGAGGCTTTCTGAGCCTCAAGCCTTTCACTTGCAAAACAAGGGCAATGTGCTCTGACGGTATGCTCAGTGATCAGAGCATCGGTCCATGCACTAAAGGGTCTCAGGTTTGATTCCTGGTCAAGGGTATGTACCTAGGTTACAGGCAAGCAATCAATGTGTTTCTCTCTCACACTGATGTTTCTCTTTCTCCCCCTACCCTTTCCATTCTCTCTAAAATCAATGGAAAAATATCCTTGGGTGAGGACTAACCAAAAAATTAAATAAAATGGGCAATGATGGTGTTTCTTACAGGCTTCTATGAATATTTTACCAGGCAGCATAGAATAGATTAAGAGCAAGAACTCTGGAAATAGACGACCTGAATGTAAATCTTGTCCCTGTACTTATTAGCTGGGAAACCATTCAAACCAATGCACTGATGCATCAATGTACTCACCTGCTATGTGCACTAATTTGTGTACTGTCCTGTTTCATTCCATGTGCTTCAGGAGCTCTCTCCAGCAATCTCACTTAGGGACTACGTGGTTTTCAGATTCACACTTTTGAAATTTCTTTTGGAAACTCGATATAAACCAAACAGATAAGAGAGGTCATTTTGTCAGCATTCCTTTATTTTATAAGTTCATACTTATAATTTTATAACACCTATTAAAATGATATTCACAACTAGGTATATGATGACGTACATCAGGAACCTGAGGTGAGAGATGGAAGCTGCAAAGTTAACTTCAGCATTTAGTTCTGTCTCTTGTTTTGATTGCACAGAATCAACAAAATTCTGGTTCACATAGAAAATATCTTAACCACTGCTCACAATCATGATAAATGGAGGGCAACAGACACCCACAAGCTGATACATAATCACATTTGACATGCGACACGTGCACCTGCTACCACACAAGCTGACATCTCCATAAGATCAGGTCAGCAGAGGTACCTGACCCCTGCCTTCCTCTCAGAGCAGAGTACACATGCAGTGATAGAACTTTGTACAGTTTTGTGTGATAAAAAATTCGCCGGAATGAATTTAAATATATAAATACCAGTGCAGAACTAGTCTTCCTAGTCAATGATACATTTAGGAGACCTTAAATAGGCACACAACTGACAATGGATTTGTACTGAGAACTGTGCGAAAATGAGTTACTGGGCATCACAAGGTAGGGCTTGGTTAATGTCTACCACTGTGGTATATGGACTATTCTACCTCCATGCCCTGCTCACTGTCACTGTCCTTTCCTGGTTTCCTAAGATTCAGGTGAAATGTCCCTCTAGTAACTCTGCCTGGAGAAGGGCCTCCTCCTTCTCTGCCTCAGTTGCCTCTTCATCCTTTATCAGCTCCAGTAGCTCTAATAAGCCAGGGGCTGAGCCATCCTCTGGCACAGCAAGCCGCCTGCGCAGTGTTTTGTCCCCTGCTCCAGCAATGATTTGGTCGAGGCGGGCCTGATTCACAACTTCTCTCTCAACTGCTCCTCTCTCTACCAGTTTCTGTAATAAAGGCTCCAACCTTAGTATGTAAGCAGACAATTTTTCTTCATCCTTCTGGTAAGTCCTCAGATATCTGACCTGCAACTCCCTAGGATTATCAATAACCCCAAAAACCTGCTCAAGAGCCTTCAGGCATTCAGGGACCGTAATTAAAGGATTGTTTATCTTGAGGACACGAATAACATCATATGCTGGGCTTCTAAGGCTCTCTAGCAATCGCCTTCTTTTCTCGGCATCTGACACCTGCCAGGTCTTCATCATTTGAGTGGTATGAAACAGCCAGGATTCAAAGTTTTCTTCTTCAGGCTCTGGAGAATCACTGCCCGAGAATACTCTCAGCTTTTTGTAGTTCACGTATTGCAGGGCAGGCTGAAGAGCCTCATCTAACGCCTGTGCCAACATGGGGGCCCGCACTTCTGGGATCATGTTCTGGTCTAGGTCAAAAGGGTCGTTTCCATACCCAAAAGCTCTGGTCAACTCAACCAATGTCATGCCCTCTCCTTCTAAGAATGCAGTTAATCTGCTTAAAAATTCATTATCTGGGTCAGGGGGCTTAAAGATCACTCTCCAGCTACCCCCTTTGCCAGGTATCTCCTTCGGGACCAGAGCAAAACTAGTCTCCTCAGTAAGCCCTACTAAGGCTACATTCCTGTTCTCGTCCCTCCGGAACATCCTCCCGAGCAGTCGGTGCTCGCCCAAGGGAGCTAGGCCAGCGCGCAGAGCCTCCTCGATTTCGGCCACATTACAGGTCTGGGGGATGCCGGCAATCAACAGCGCCTTCCGAGGGTTCATATCCATCCCCCTACACCAGTCTTCCAAGAGCCTCAGCGTCATGGTGCCCCAAGCACTATATTTCAGTGCCCAATTTGTTGGGGATAGTGATGCCACCGCAATTCACAGTACTCCTCCGAAGTAGCCCCGTTTAGGTCCCGTCAACGTCCCGAGTTCCAGGTCCTGTGAGGACAAAGCAGTCAGGTCAGCTGAAGGTGTCAAGGACCCAGGGCCCGGAAATCCCCGCGTACCCTAACCGGCGGGCGACGCCAGGCGGCCCCACTGCGGCAAGCAGCCATCTTACCCCTCCTCGGGCGCCCCGCCGTCATCTAGTGGTCCATGCCTGCGTCCCCCCGCGGCGGCCGAGGCGCTAGGGCCGGCTCCCGACGCTTCCCAGGAGGCCAGCCCTGAGGAGCGGGAGGACGGCCTCTCCTCCGCTCAGACGGGCACAGCAGAGGCGTTGTGCAGAGGCGCGACGCGGGCGGGGGCGATGGCGGACCTCCTGGACTCTGCGGTTCTCTCCGCGGCGAGGAGCGATGAGGCGAGGCCGAGACGGCCGCCCACCCGAACAGACGCACTTCCCCGCAGTGGTCGCAGCCTCAGCCCGGGTCCCAACAGGAGCTGTTTGGGGCGTGCCCGAGGAGGCGGCGCCGCGGGGGTGACGCACCCTGACGTCGCGAAGGGCGGGCCTTTCGAGGCGGGGCGAGCGCGCTTCCGGGACAAGCCGGAAGCCCCGACTGTGGCAGCATCCGGGACGGCAGGCGGGCGGGCCAACCCAGACAGGAAGGTGAGATCCGGCGCCTGCCCAGCTCTGCAGGCTCGGCCGCTGGCCGCTGCCCGGCACTGGGCTCCCGGCGCTGCAAGGCGGAGAGGCCCGGGCCGGACGCCGCCCGCGCAGCCCTGGTCGCGGCCACGGGCGCAGCAGCGTGTCGGGGGGCGGGGCCGGCTAGGGAGTCTCTGGCGGGGCCGGTGACAGCGCTGGGGGCTCCGGGGCCGGCCGCCGCGTGACCCGCGCAGTAACGCCGAGCTTAATCACAACCAGCTTGTGCTCCAGGCGGGTCGTGTTCACCGTCCCCCAGCCGGTGACGCCGGGGGTTTCTCTTATGGTGGCTTTCTCTGACATGCCAAAGCTACCCGAGTATTCAGAACTGAGTGACTCTTCAACGCTTGCCGTGGGAACAGCAAGATTCTCGGGACCCTTGTAAGTGTTGAAGAGTTACTGTCTTGACCAGGGGACCCCCCCCCCCCCCCCCCCCGCGGCATTGGCTTGACTTGTAGAACCAAGTGTTCGCTCTGAAGCAATACTATTAAGTCAGAAAGTATTTGCAGTGGAAAAGTGAAATGTTCCTTAGGAAACCACTTCGATTCCAGTTTTTTAATGGAAGGTGTACTGGACCTATTTAAGCCATATGCAGTGAGTTATTCTGTGGGATTCACATAAAACCAGACTCACTAAACACTGAAACGCTTTTGTACTTCCTCAGAACCATTACATCAAACCACCTGTAAGTTGTTTACATGTCTTCATAAATGCAATTTGAATTTATTTTAAACCGTAACTGTAGTAATGGGGTATTTTAGAAGTCGTTGGAAATAAAGCAAGTACACATTTGGAATAGTTGCCCTGACAGCATTACTAGACCCTAACTGTATTTTCTATTAATTTGTTTTTAATTTGAAGGCACAGAGCATGGAGAATGATGAATTTTCGCCAGCGGATGGGATGGATTGGAGTGGGATTGTATCTGTTGGCAAGTGCAGCAGCATTTTACTATGTTTTTGAAATCAATGAGACTTACAACAGACTGGCCTTGGAACACATTCAACAGCACCCAGAGGAGCCCCGTGAAGGAACCACATGGACACACTCCTTGAAGGCTCGGTTCCTCTCCCTGCCATTTTGGTTTTGGACAGTTATTTTTCTGATACCTTACTTACAGATGTTTTTGTTCCTATATTCTTGTACAAGAGCTGACCCCAAAACGGTGGGCTACTGTATTATCCCTATATGCTTGGCAGTTATTTGCAATCGCCACCAGGCATTTGTCAAGGCTTCTAATCAGATCAGCAGACTGCAACTGATTGACACATAGACTCAGTCACCATTTTCCCCTTATGATTACAAAACTGCCAGTGCTGTGTGGAACCTGATCACAAGACTGCAGTTTTTTCACAGATCTCAGGAAGTTGTGGTGGGGCAGAGGCTTTTTAAAAAATGTGACTAGGGGGCTATCTTTATCTGACTAATGAGTTTTTAGGTGAAGCCTGAGATACAGTACTACAAAATAATGTTGATGACTTCAGATTTTGGAAGTAAAATCATGTCTGTTATTTGCATTCTTTAGAAACTTGAATAACTTCCTAAACTCATATTCTTATTCTACTGTGCAACATAGTGATGGTTCAAGATATTTTTCCTTTGGGGGAAAAAATGAACATGAACATTTCCATTGTGTTTAATATGTAAAAAGGTCCAAACATGGTCATAAAATTTAAATTTTATACAATTACTTGGCTTGCTTTAAAATTCTTCCAACGAAAACACCAATTCATCCTTTTCTGAGTAAGCCAGCTATTTATCAGTTTGTGAGAAATTGGTATAAAATTATTGAGATGATTGGTGTCCTGATACACAGAATTTGTTCCTCCTTTTGGTTAATGCTATTGGCATTCTTAATGCTACTGATTTAAAAAAAAAAAGGACTTGGGAAGAGACTAAATGTTTGAAAGCTGAGAAATCTAACTTATACATAGGAGATGGAAACAAGGTGTTCAATGAAAACATTTGTCCCAGTGCCTGTCAGATGTGTGGTAGCTCTAAAAGATGCTATCAAGTCATCCTGATACTCCTTCCTAGCCTAAGGGCTGGTCTTTAGGCGATAGGTTAGTTGCATGAAGATGTGATCCTTGTACTTCCTCCTGTGCATTTGTACTTACTACCTCATGTCTGGTACCAATACAAATATCTAAAAAATGGAAATATTAGATTTTAGGATTTTTTTTCTGGGTGAGATAAAGATATATTTTTATACAGTTATGTCATTAATACCAGGGAAATGTTTCACACTGATAGGTTTTAATAACGTTTTGGGTGCTTACTGTGTTGGGCCCTGTTCTAAGAACTTTGCATAAGTGAACTCACTTAATGCAACAGCCCTATGAGCTAACAATTAGCTAGATTTTACAGATAAGGATGCTGAGGTGGAGCAGTTAAGTAACTTGCCAGAGGTCACACAGCTGGTCGGTGGCACAGCCAGAGTTGTAACCAGGCATCTGATGCCTGTTCCTAACCACAGCTACAGCGCTACTCACAAGTGACAGCTGTTTCAGCACTGCGCACTGTCTGCCTCGCCACGCTCAAGAATGGAAATGGCGTCATTGAGGAAGGTTTTTCTCAGTGTGTATGGGCTACTGGAAATCTAAAAGTTTCTAGCAATCTCAGCCTTTAAGTCTGATTTGACTAGAATGGAATGCTGCGCTTTCCACAGCAATCTTTTACTTGAAAGATACAGCAGGTACTTTTGCAACTCAAAAGCAGCAAGATCAGATTCTCTCTAATTAGCCCCATGTCTTTCTTCTACTGCCTCCATAGGTCTAGTTCCTGAAATGATTTATCTTCTGCTACAGTACATAGAATCTTCAAAGTAAGTGGCAGTTTGAAGTATCTGCATCTCTGTGAAGGACAGATAACCCAATCACTTGTATCTTTTGAGTGCTTACTAATTACAGACGGTCCCTGACTTACCATGGTTTGACAGGATTTTTCCACTTTATGATGATATTAAAGCAATATGCATTCAGTAGGAACTGTATTTGAATTCTGCTCTTTTCCCAGGCTAGTGATAATGCAGTAAGAGTCTCAGGATGCTGGGCAGCAGCAGGATGATCTTGCCCAACTGTAGGCTGATATAAGTGTGCTGAGCATGTTTAAGGCAGGCTAGGCTAAGCTCAGAGGTCCAGTGGGTTAGGTGTGTAAATGCATTTTCGACTTATATTTTTAACTCATGATGGGTTTGAGAGTAACCATCATAAGTTAAGGAGCAGTGTAGTATGCATGCTGCAGGCACTGCGTTGAGTGATTTGCAGTCATTCTTCATGACAGCCCTATGAGGCTGGTATGTACTGGTACTAGTGCCATTTACAGAAGAGTAAAATGAGGAAACCTGAAGCACATAGGAATTAATAACTTGCCCATGACCACACGGCAAGTAAGTGGAAGAGCCAGGACATTGAACTGGGGATGTCTGGCTTCAGATCTCCAGCTTTGTCATTCCAATCTATTGCTTCTCAATAATTTGAGGAAAATCACTGAGCAGTTTGTTTTATTTGATTCGTCTTGAAGCAGTGATAGTTGGGAAATGATTTAAGAAAATTATTTGTTACTTTTTGTTTGACAAATGTTTGGTATAATGCAAGGTTTGTGGATTGGTCACTTGTCTTGTAAAGTGACTTCATTTTTATTGAAGTGCATTTTATCTCTTCAAATTCTGAGATTTGGTAAGTAAATGCTCATCTCTGTCTTTTAAGATAATATTTCCTTGGTAGTAGAAATGTTAAAATAATTACAGTAGGAGTAATGCAGTATTTCTAAATGTTTCAGATTGCAAAGTTCATCTGTTTTTGATTATTTAGGAATTAATTATCCTAGTTGGATTATTACCATTTTGTCTATGGCTATTTAAGAGTTCAAAGCACTCTTTAGAGGGAAAGGTGAAATTTATCTCCTAGCTCTATTAGACTGAGGAGGAGGTTAAAATTGATGGATTGGAGACCTATTATTATAGCAGGTCATCGTTTATTTTATATTCTCATCACAATACGAAAAAGCAGTGACTACAGGATTAGGTAGTGAGATAAATGGCAAATAAGGGAAGTGCGTCAGAGATTTTAGGAAAGAGACAAGCATCTTAGGATCCCTAACCAGTCAGTATTTGCTTCCAGGTATGAGAAAAATAGAGTGGTAACAAAGCTTTTCTTTGGGGAAGTGGAGTCGTTAGATAAAGTACGCCCAAGAGAATAACTGTACCCATAATACAATCAAACTGGTATATTTCATTTACCATGGGTATTGTTAAAATCTTTATTGAGATTATCTAGTGTGGATTTTTTGGATGGGTTTAACATTTTCAATCTCAAAAATACTGGCAGAAAAGCTTGCCACAATACCACGTGACTCATGTTTGCATCAAACATTTGCCGTCATTATAAATTCTACAACATATTTTTTAAGTGCCATGTAATTCTAGACCATGATTGGGAATCATTGTGCATCAGTGTATTTGTTTTGGTCTAAGGCAGTGAGTGGGGTCTTGAACTGTGGCTGTATATTAGAATCACCCAAAGAAATAAAAATAGCAAAGCTCATATGAACAAAGTCAGGATCCCTTCTCAACCAATTATGTCCATTTCTGTGGGCATAGCCTGTTTTGAGAGGCAGGTCTTCCAAGTGCTTCTGTCAGGGTTTTCTGCACCATAAAGACTCCATTGTTAGTCACGAGATCTGTTTGTTTTTGAAACAGCCTCAAAAAATATTTTGCGGTAACTTCACCCTAGCTGTTTGAATTGCAAATCTTTAAAAGAGGTGTTTATATTTTCTCTCCCCCTCCCCCACAAGGTTTAAATAGACTTTGTTATTACAAGGGGGAGGCCTACTGACCAGAGGCTTATAACCGATATATGTAGTTCCGGCGTGTCACCATGGAGAAATCAGAGGTTATGATTGCAGAGGAAGTCACTGACTGAAGGCCAGGATCCAGGGGAGTCAGCAGCAGACGATCAGGACAGGCTGGGGTGGTCAGGTGGCAAGGTGAGGGAGAGGACAGCTTCACTCCTGCTTCTTGAAGTTCTCCAGGTGTGACAAGACCCAGCCCCACAGCCGGAGAAAACAGGAAGCAGAAGGTGAGCCCAAGGGTGACATCCATGGTCCTGAACTGCTTGGAATGGATCTGGGCAGGAAGCACCAGGAGTCCGGGCTGGGCCTGTCAGGCCCCTCAGCCGTGGACCTCCGCGAGCAGACTGCAGACAGCTGCCAGCTGGAGCCCAAGTTTGGGAATGAAGTGTCTGCCTATTCTGATTCCAACTCCTCTCCTGCAGTTAATCCTAAAGACCGTTTGTCAGGTTTTTGCCCCCACTCTACCAAAACTGTTTTCTTGTCGAGTGGTCACTGGTAACTTACATAGAACTGAATCTATTGGTCAAGTCTCGGGCCTCAAATTACTTACTAGCAGCTGTTGACACATTCCCTCTCTTTGAGACTTTCTTCAGTTGGCTTCTCATCACCACTGCCCAGTAGAACTTTAGCGAGGATGGAATGTTCTTTATCTGTGCTGTCCCCATCAGTGGCCACTAGCCACATGAAATGAGCCCTTGAGATGTGGCCAATGTGACTGGGGAACTGGGTTTAAAGTTTCAATTAGAATTTAAATAGCCACAAGTGGCTAGTAGCCACTATGTATTAGCCCAGGTCTAGATATTCTGGTTTTTCTCTTCCTTACCAGCTCCTCCCATCTCCTTTGCTGTTGGGGATCTGCCTGATTTCTAAAGGCTGGCATGCCCCGGTCCCTTTTCTCTTTCTACTCCCGTGATCATCTCATCCAGGCTCATGGCTTTAAATGCCCATTTATATTACTACCTTGTCTCTCTCTCCCGAGCCGCAGATTTGAATATCCAACTGCCTACTTGGTATTTACTATATGTCCTAAACAGCTGCTGATCTCTCCACCCACCAAAATCTGCTCCTTAAGTCCCCTACAAGATGGCTGCCAAACACTTGAGACGAGGGATCCTTTTAAACTCTTCCCCCTCTCAAAAGTTCCTCCTGTGGTTTCCCTTCTCAGAATAAAAGCTAAAGTCCTTGCCATGGCATCCAGTCATAAATAAGCGGCCCTTGACCTTTACTTCAGTTCCTAATACTCTCTCAGCCCCTGACTCCACTCCAGCCACCCTGGTTTTCTTGATTCTAGAACACACCAGAAAAACCTGTTTCAGGGCCTCTGCACTCTGTACTGTCTGCCTGGGTGCTTGGCCCTGGCCTGCTCCATCACCTTCTTCAGACCTCTGCTCAAGTGCCAGCTTAGTGAGGCTGCCTCTCACCACCCAATTGAAAATCCAGCATGCCCCTTCCCTGTTTTTCTCGGAAGCACTTAACCGTATGATATCACATGACATTTGTTTTGTCAGGATCTAAACTCCATGAGCGGAACAATTTTGCCTGTTCACTGCTGTATGCCCTCTGCCCCAGTGCCTAGAGCAGTAGGTGCTCAGTAATTATTTATTGCATGAATGATGCTGTCACTGAATACCTCTTTCACTAGGCTGCAGAACAGTCTAGTTCACTCTCCAGGGAGAATAAAGGTTAAAGTTAACATTTATTACTAAGTGCAGAGCATAATCTGTCTCACATGCTAGATAAGTTTGGTTATTAAACTTCTATTTTTGTTGTTGACACTATTGCAGATAATTATTAAACTTTCAGGTTTCAGCATGGACTGGTATGTTCTTTTAAGGCCAAAATTTAAAATGAGTCTCCCAATTTATTTTTGCCAACAATTCTTGTGTTGGTTGTCTTGGGATTTTTCTTTTTTTTTTTAAACATCGGTTTGTTGTCCCATTTATTTATGCATTCATTGGTTGATTCCTATATGTGCCCTGACTGGGGATTGAACCTTCAATCTTGGTGTATCAGGAAGATGCTCTAACCAACTGAGCTACCTGGCCAGGGCAGGGTTTTCCTTCTTGATGCAGAGAAAAACATATACCACATTCACAAACAAGTGTATATTTTAAGTGGTGGTTAGAACCTTGAGAAAACCACCTAACATGCACCAAGTGTCATGAAGACCCCTTAGAGCTACAACACACATTATAGTGTTCTGGTGTTCAGGGCAATACCATGGCCCCATAAAGCACTTACTTAAACTAGTAATGTTTTTCTAAAGTGGCCTCTATCTTCAACAGAATTTTTGGCACCAGAGTAAATTCCCAATGGCCCCAATGTGAACTGCTGCTTTTTAAAAGATTTAAATAGAAGCTTACTGTCTAGCATTCACTGTTTCCTGGGCCATGTCTTTAAATAGAGCAATTCTGATCCCAAAGGTCACCTGAGAATGGAAAAGTCGCAGCTACACTGAAATTTGCTTAATAGTTTAAGAATAATGCACTGGCTAGAGGCAGTTTCTTCAAGGCAAGGCACTTTGGTTTTAGAAACACCTCTGACCTTTTTTTTTTTATGGTATCCTACCTCATATTTAGTCGAGTTTTCCTAACCTTTTTATTTTTCTATTTTGGTTTTGTTTTGTTTTCCAAACTAATTTAGAAATCACTTTATATTCCCTAATCTGACAAATAGTAGTCAGATGGGAATTGTGGATTAAAAAAAAAAAGTTTTTGTTGATTTTTAGAGAGAAAGGAAGGGAGAAGTATTGATGAGAGAGAAACATCACTGATCAGCCGCCTCCTGCATGCCCCTCTCTTGGGACCGGGCATGTGCCCTGACTGGGTATCGAATCGGTGACCTCTGGGTTCCTGGGTCGATGCTCAACTGCTGAGCCACAATGGCAGGGTGGAATTTTTTATTTTTTAAGTCTGGATTGGTTCATTTTTTGCCCTTACTAAATTTAAAGAATGACTTTTGGAAAGTAAAAATCATTAGAAAGTTTCACAATAACTCTTTTTTAAAATTTATATGTTGCTTTATTCCGTAAGGACACCCTGCCACATTAGATGATAACAGCTAATGACAAAATGTAGAAACGAGGCGTCTGCTTCTCTAACCACTGCTAGGAGTGTGTTAATATGTATTGTCATTACATGTCCACTTTGACATCCTCTCATTCTATTAGTTATGTAATGTAACAATGTAACAGCGAGAATACAATAAGTAGGTGGTCCTGCATCTCAGGTAAGCACTGCATGGAAATCCGGTTCTGCCTCTGAGGATGGTGGCCCTCCTCCCTGAGGAACCCAGCTAGCTAAGCTCGTGAGAAACAACCCTAAGAATCACAGAGAAGGGATGCTGGCAAGCCTCTAACACAGCACAAACAGCAGACAGCTATTGTCACATGGGATTCAACTTGCCATTGTTTGGAAATGTCACATCCGTGTCAATGACAGTCCTGGCACCTGCTCAGAACCCCCCTAGAGTTTCATGGTTACTTCTGTACGATGATTTTAAAACTTTAGGAACATTAGAAGGACTCAAGTATTTTCATGTAAGTCTCCAAACCCATAAACTATGCTGCTGTTAATTAAAACAAAAATATTAATTAAAAGAAAAAGGACAGCTGGGTTAGTTTTGTTAGCTTCCAGAATTCACTGTGACACTGTTCCTTTGAAACAGGCCGTTCTCTCCGATTTGCCTGCACCCTCCGCATCACCCGCACGTCCCATGCTTGGAAGTAGGAATGTCCAGAAAACACGGCACACAGGGAACTCAAACCTTAGTACGGGAAAAAGGTCAGCTTAGAATCACAGCTAAGTTCAAATGTTAATTTTCTGGAAATTTGTATTAGTCGATTGAAAGCACAAAGAACAGAAAGAAGGTTTTGATGAGGAAGTTAAACCATGCATTTCGCTAAGTCCTCATTCTACTTACATAACAGGGTGGACAGGGAGTTGGAGTAGCCGGTGCAATTGCGTGTCCTGTGATGACACGATGGGTCCCCACAGAGCCAGGAAGGGCACCTGAGTGGGGGCCTTATCGCCTAGGTTTCTCGCTTACATCGCTAAGCAGCTAAATGGCTGGTGCTTTTCTGCTCTATGATAAATATGCAGAAAAGTAAACTAAGTGTTCTTTTTTTTAATTGTAGCCATCGCAAAATTAACTGCCGTGGGGTTGCTTTTTGCTAAATCCTAATGTGAGTGCCCTTATTTGAGCAATACTGTAAAATAGGAGGAAAGACAGAAGGAACAACTTGGAAGAGGTGACAGACCACTCTTTCCCTGTGGGTGGTGCAGGGCAGAGGGCAAGAACACAAAAAGACAAGACAATTCCATTTTACAGGACAGGAGCCCCTGTCACTTTACAGCTTTTTGGCACAGTCGGGGCAATACACTTGCTCCTGATGGAAAACAAAGCGCTTGCTGGCCAGATTCATGGAGCACTTTTTACAGTGGAAGCAGTAGTCATGCCAGGATTGTCCTTCATAGGTCACTACACTGGAGCCCTTACCAAACCCAGTGATGGGGTTTTTGCATCCAGAACACTTCTTAGCCACGTAGTTCTTGTAGCAATCCACGCAGTAGTACTGGTCCTCCACAGCCGTGAAACGCTGCCCGGCCAGCTTCTTCGAGCAGGTGACACACACAAAGCAGTCGGCATGCCAGGGCTGATCCTGGTACGTGATTCCTCCAGAGGTGATGGCCTTGTTGCACTTCATGCAGTGCTTGGCAAATCTGACCTCATAGCAAGCCATGCAGTAGAATTCCTCCCCTTTCGGGAAGAAGCTTCCCGTCCCGATGACTTGCTTGCAGTCGCTGCAGATGAAGCAGTCTTGGTGCCATACGGTCCCCTTGTACTCTACGTTCTGATCTCCTGGCACAATGGGCTGTGAGCAGCCCTTGCATATGTGGGCGTTCTCGAGCAGGCTGCACTGTTTGCACAGGATCTTGTTCTCTTTGGCCACAAAGCTCTCGGTGGCTAAGGGGTGCTGGCACTGGGCACAGCGGAAGCAGGTGTCGTGCCAGAAGCCTTCCTTATAGTGGACCTCCTTGGAGTCTGCGCCGATGGTCTGGCGGCATTCCGAGCAGGTGTTGGCGCAGTGCTTGTCATAGCAGCTCAGGCAGCAGTGGTGGCCATCCTTCTCTATGTACTTCTTCCCGTGCAGGGAGCTCTTGCAGTAGTGGCAGCTAAACTTCTCAGACATGGAGTCCGACTTGTATCTGGAGGGGTCTCACCCTGAATGTGTGGAGGAGATGGATCTGGTGAGGGCTGGGTATAGCGGTCAGTAACTTCCAACACGCTGCCCTGGGGATGCTCAGGAGCGCAGCTGTCCCGGAGGTGGCCGTGGCAGCCGTGGTGGTGGTGGCAGACTCCACAATATTTTTTCTGTATTTGTGTATAAAAATACGTAACATGATTTTTTTTATGCAAAAAGAACAAAATGAGTATATGATGAAAAATCCCCCTCTCACTCCCGACCCCTACTCTCTCTAGAAGCAGGTTGACTATCCTTTCAGAGAAATTATAAGCATATCTAAGCCAATAGTCTACAATAGTAGCATTCTACACAGTTCTATATTTTGCTAGTTTACATTTAACATCATATCCTAGAGATTGATCCTTAACAACACAGAGCTATACCTTGGTTATTTTAGTGCCCCCACAAATGCTCTAGTATGTGAATGTTCTATATTTAACCAGGGCCTTCCGATGGACATTTATTTGGGTTGTGCACTCTTTCTTGTTACTAAGAATAATGCTGCAGGGAATAGTTTTGTAAACAGATCTGTCCACTTGTTGCTATTATATGTAAGGTAAAATTTCTGTAAGTAAAATTGCTGAGTCAAAGAGCATGTACATTTAACATTTTAACAGAATTGTCAACTTGACTTTCAAAGAGCTTATATCATTTTATACTCACCATCAATACACTAACTAGTATTACAGACCTCACATTCTTCCCAGCTCAATCTTGCATCAAAACTTGTGATCTTTCAGTTTGAAAGTAAAAAAAATGGTATTCTATTGTGGTTTTAATTTTCACTTAATTGGGAGTGGAACATTTTCATTTAAAAGCCATGTGTATTTCTTGTGATCCTGCTGTTCCTTTACTTTGCCCATTTCTATTGTCTTTCTGACAGGTACAGGTGAGATCCATAAAAGGAAATAATTCTTAGTCATTTGTGCTGAAAATATGAAATACTTTTACCTTCTTTTATTTACAGGATGTTCAGAAACTTTATTATGTAATCATATTTACTAATCTTTTCTATTATGGTTTCTAGATTTTTAAAAACTTGCTTAGGAAAACTTCACTCTGAAATTATAGGAACTATTATCCCATTTTCTTTTACTATCATTTTTTATTCTGTTGATTTTAGAGAGGGGGGAAGAGAGAGAGGGAAGCATGGATTTGTTGTTCCACTTATTTATGTATTCATTGGTAGATTCTTGTATGTGCCCCTGACTGGGGGTGGAACCAGCAACCTTGGCATATCGGACGACGCTCTAATCAACTGAGCTACCCAGTCAGGGTTCTTTTAGTACTTTTATGGTTTTGTTCTTTACTCTAAAATTCTTGAATCTACCTGAAATTTATGATGTTCTAAGTAATGAGAAAAGAACCCAACTTCATCACAAAAACTATGAGAAATCAATTCATTTCTCATTTGTTAAAACTGAGTACTGTTTTACAAATATAGGGATGGACAAAAGTAGGTTTATAGTTATAATACAAAGAAATAATACAACAATTAATGAATAATAATAATAATAATACAAGAATAAACTCTGCATTTTATATACTCAAAACTGTAAATCTACTTTTGCTCACCCCTGTATTTTTCAATTCGATAAGAATTTTACACTCTATTTACGATATACTTAGATATCCAAGAAATAATTACCACAAAATGATTGTAGTATTATTTAATTAACATGTTAATTTTATTTGAAACTATCACTGCCTGCATTTATGGTAATAGTTTTGAGTTTTGCAGTACTCAACCACAATCCGTTCAAACAGGAATTTCTTATAAACATTTTATCACCACATGGTGGCTGACATTCAGTCAAAAAGCATAGATTTTCAGGATGTCAAAGGTATGACTCTTCTAGCCACATAATAAATGATATTCTATATTTGTACAGACTGAACAATTTCACTGAGAGTTTGGTGTATCTTTAATAGGCTAAATAGGAACTAGATAAAAATACTACATAATAAACTTTGAGGGCCACAGATGTCTCCAATTGATTTTCTCACTTGGAAAAAAACATAAACTTTATTTCCTTTAAAAGTCCAGGCCTTTTTATTAAAAGTTTAAAAAAATCCTGAGTAGCTGAAGAAATAATGCTGATATAGTACCTTTCATATGATGACGCTAGGTGCCACAGAAGCTAGGCATTTCTTCTATACTGGTCCTTCAACCTGACATTTTTGTTACACATATGGCTCACTTATGAAGAAGACAGCATTAGAATTAAAATAAGTATTAAAGGAAAAGATTAATCAAATCTATACCCAGACCATAAAACACTGAATCACAAGCACGGGTATCTTGAAATTTCTTATTTATAAACATATTTTTAAAAATAAACATATTTATTAAACAAAGAAGGAAACAAAATGAGCCCAGCCGGCAGGCTCAGTGGTTGAGTGTCGAACTATGTACGAGGTCACAGTTCAATTCAGGGCACATGCCCGGGTTGTGGGCTTGATCCCCAGTTGGGGGCACCCAGGAAGCAGTTGATTGATGATTCTCTCTCTTCATAGATGTTTCTATCTCTCTCCCTCTCCCTTCCTCTCTTTGAAATCAATAAAAACATTTTTTTTTAAAAAAGGGGGATAATAAAAAATAGTCCTTTGTTAAGCAAAATCAGTATGGTTACAGGATGAGAGGAAATATCGAAGTCAACACAGAATGTTTACTTAAAGATTATATTTGTGCCGAAACCAGTTTGGCTCAGTGGATAGAGCGTCGGCTTGTGGACTGAAAGGTCCTGGGTTCGATTCCGGTCAAGGGCATGTACCTTAGTTGCGGGCACATCCCCAGTGGGGGCTGTGCAGGAGGCAGCTGATCGATGTATCTCTCTCATCGATGTTTCTAACTCTCTCTCTCTCTCCCTTCCTCTCTGTAAAAAGTCAATAAATAAAAAAAAGATTATATTTGTGTTCACAGCATAAAAGAACACCCCATTTGGCTCTCTTAAGTTACAAATTAAATATACTGGGTGGGGCCTAACTGGTTTGGCTCAGTGGATAGAGCGTCAGCCTGCGGACTGAAGAGTCCCAGATTTGATTCCGGTCAAGGGCATGTACCTTGGTTGCGGGCACATCCCCAGTAGGGGGTGTGCAGGGGGCAGCTGATCGATGTTTCTCTCTCATTGATGTTCCTAACTCTCTATCCCTCTCCCTTCCTCTCTAAATTAATAAAATATATATATTTTAAAATATACTGGGTGTAACAAAAATAGGTTTACAGTTGTTTGCATGGAAAATACAATCCTATCTAATAAAAGAGTAATATGCAAATTGACCATCACTCCAACACACAAGATGGCTGCCCCCATGTGGACACAAGATGGCCGGCCGGGGAGGGCAGTTGTGGGCGATCAGGTCAGCAGGGGAGGGCAGTTAGGAGGGACCAGGCCTGCAAGGGAGGGCAGTTGGAGGTGATCAGGCCTGCAGGGGAGGGCAGTTAGGGGTGACCAGGCTGGCAGAGGAGGGCAGTTGGGGGGGACCAGGTCGGCAGGGGAGGGCAGTTGGGGGGGACCAGGCCTTCAGGGGAAGGCAGTTGGGGTTGACTAGGCCAGCAGGGCAGGGCAGTTGGGAGTGACCAGGACTGCAGGGGAGAGAAGTTGGGGGGGGACCAGGCCTGCAGGAGAGGGCAGTTGGGGGTGACCGGGCCTGTAGGGGAAAGAAGTTGGGGGGGACCAGGCCTGCAGGGGAGGGCAGTTGGTGATGACCACGCTGGCAAGGGAGGGTAGTTAGGGGTGACCAGGGGAGGACAGTTAGGGGTGACCAGGCTGGCAGGGGAGGGCAGTTAGGGGCAATTGGGCTGGCAGGGGAGCAGTTAGGCATTGATCAGGCTGGCAGGAGAGTGGTTAGGGGGTGATCAGGCTGGCAGGCAGAAGCAATTAGGGGCAATCAGGCAGGCAGGCAGGCGAGTGGTTGGGAGCCAGCAGTCCTGGATTGTGAGAGGGATGTCCGACTGCCCAGTCGGATATCCCTTGAGGGGTCCCAGATTGGAAAGGGTGCAGGCTGGGCTGAGGGACACACACCCCCTCCGTGCATGAATTTCGTGCACCGGGCCTCTAGTAATTAATAATAATCCTATATAATAAAAGGCTAGTATGCAAATTGACCGAATGTTGGAATGACGGATCGCTATGATGTGCACTGACTATCAGGGGGAAGACACTGAACGCAGGAGCTGCCCCCTGGTGGTCAGTGCACTCCCACAGGGGGCGTGCCGCTCAGCCAGAAGCCGGGATCACGGCTGGTGATCACAGCAGGGGTGGCGGGAGCCTCTCCTGCCTCTGCAGCAGCACTAAGGACCCCTCAGGGGATGTCCGCCTGGCAGGGAGCAGGCCCAAGCCAGCAGGTGGACATTCCCCGAGGGGTCCCGGACTGTGAGAGGGCGCAGGGCTGGGTTGAGGGATCCCTTCCTCCCCCCATGCACAAATGTCGTGCACCAGGTCTCTAGTATAAGAATAAATTGTTTCAGGTCTCTAGCATAAGAATAAACTGTTTTGTGCACTCACAACTGTAAACCTACTTTTGCCACACCCTGTATAGTCACTGAATGGTATCATCTCTGGATGTCTGTATATTGGGTCTGAGTGTGGATTCAAGGTTTCCTTGGGTTGTTCTCAAGGGGTCTTCTTTATCTTCATTCAGTACTTCTATTCCTGTTTTCCTTCTAGTTAAGCAGACTGCTATTTTTTTTTTTAATTAAGTTTGTTGGGGTGACATTGGTTAATAAAATTATAGAGGTTTCAAGTGTACAATTCTATGATACATATTGCCATTCTTTTTGTTTTTTAATCCTCACCCGAGGATATATTTTTTATTGGTGTTTTTAAAGAGAGAGGGAGAGAGAAAGATTGGTTGCCTCCTGTATGCACCTCAACCAGAAAGTGAAACTGCAACCAAGGTATGTGCCCTGACTGTGTATGGGATGCAACTCCAACCAATTGAACCACCTGGCCAGGACCAGATTGCCATTCTTATATTCAATCCCCAATCTTATCACTTGCTCACATCAGTTCTTTGAAATATTTTTGTCCACAAACCATGACATGTACTTTTTAAAAAATATATGATTTTAGAGAGAGGGGAAGGGAGAGAGCTAGAAACATCAATGAGAGAAACATTGATTGGCTGGGGATTAAGCCCATAACCTAGGCATGTGCCCTGATTGGGAATTGAACCAGTGACCTCTTGGTTCATGGGTCGATGCTCAACCACTGAGCCACACCAGCTGGGTGATATGTACTTTTTATAACAGAAGGAGAAGTTAAAAGATACAGATATCACACAAATTAATTCAATAATTATTTTTAAAAATAGAAAACAAATGAAAAAGCTCTGGCCAGTGTGGCTCAGTTGATTGGGTGTTATCCTGTGCATGGAAAGGTTGTCAGTTCGATTCCCAGTCAAGGCACATGCCCGGGTTTCAGACTCCATCCCTGGTAAGGGGGCATGCAGGAGGCAACATATCGATGTTTCACTCTCACATCAACATTTCTCTAAAAATCCATTTTAAAAATCTTTTTTAAAAAAGTAGGAAACAATACGAATTTAATTGCCAACTTCAAGGATTTTACACATTATGAAGTGTTCTCTATTATTTCCATGATCTGAAATTCTTCACTCAAGAAAACAGATTCATTTGTAAACATTTATTTTATTTTGTCTGTCTTTGCTGGAAACAGAAGTTCTTTTCTTTGACAACTGTCCCAGGGGAACAAAACAAATACTTTTCTCAACTAAAGCAGATGTTGATATGGTTGTAGTCTTTTTTTTTCTTTTTTAACACTTCACAAATGTGTGTCATCCTTGTGCAGGGGCCATGCTAATCTTCTCTGTATTGTTCCAATTTTAGTATGTGGGCTGCAGAGCAAGCAGGCAGCAGTCTTTTACATTTCATACAAGCTATTGTTAAGATGATGTCTTTGGCCGTTTTGCAGATGGTCCATCTGAGTTAGTTCTGTAATCAATGTTATTTTCATCTTCTGCATCATCTTCATTATCACCTTTTAAAATAAATACTTGTATGACAATGTGTTCAGTGGTTGAAAGAAATTATAATTAAAATGGTTGATAATGAGACCATTTCACTTTAGGATTAATAAAACCATGTATATTCCAGATTTGAAGTATGTATCATTAAAAAGATTCCAGTCCAGCCGGCGTGGTTTGGTGGTTGGGCGTTGACCTATGAACCAGAGGTTCGCGGTTCGGTTCCTGGTAGAGGCATATGCCCTGGTTGCGGGCTCGGTCCTCAGGTTGGGGTGTGCAGGAGGTGGCCGATCGGTGATTCTCTCTCATCATTGATGTTTCTGTCTCTCTCTCCCTCCCCCTTCCTCTCTGAAACCAATGGAAATATATTATTTTAAAATTAAAAAAGAAAGATTTCAGTAATTTTGGTGTTTAAAACCGTTCCTATCACTTTTTTGAAGATATAATTCATATAACCATAAAATTTACTCTTATAAAGAATACAGCTTGATTTTCAGTATATTCATAAAATTGCACAACATGACTATCTAATTCTACAACACTTTCATCATCCCCAAAATAAATCCCACATCTATTAGCAGTCACTTTCTATTGTCCTCAATCCGTGGCAACCACTTTCTATCTCTATAGGTTTGTCTGTTCTGGACATTTTATATAAATGGAATCATACAATATGTGGCCTTTTGTAACTAGCTTCTTTCACTTAGCATAATGTTTTCAAGGTTCATTCATGTTGTAGCATATATCTGTACTTCATTCTTTTTTATTGCTGAACAATATTTCACTATATATCACAGTCTGTTTATCCACTCATCAGTTAATGAGCATTTGTGTTGTTTCCACTTTTTAGCTATTATGAATGATGCTGCTATGAACATTACTGTGTAAGTTTTTGTGTGAACATGCTTCCAATTCTCTTGTGAGAACTAGGAGTGGAATTGCTGGGTCAATAAATGGTTAACTTTGTGTGTGTTGTTTTTTTTAATATGTTTGTATTGATTTTAGAGAGAGGAAGGGCGAGGGATGGAGAGGTAGAAACATCGATTGGCTGTCTCCTGCATTGCCCCTTCTGGGGATTGAGCCCAAAACCCGGGCATTTGCCTTGACTTGGAATCGAACCAGCAACCTCTTGGTTCAAGGTGGACACTTAACCAGTGAGCATCACTGGCTGAGCATTATGTATAACTTTTTGAGAAACTCTTTTCTAAAGAAGATACCCCATTTTACATTTTCTTCTTTAAAAAAAAATGTTTTAAAATTGATTTTAAAGAGAAGAAGAGTGAGGGGGAGAGAGAAACATCAACTGGTTGCCTCTCATATGCACCCTGACCAGGGATCAAACTCAAAACCTGGGTATGTGCCCTGACTGGGACTCAAACTGATGACTCCAACACTCAACCAACTGAGCCACACCAACTAGGGCCATTTTACATTTTCACCAGTAATTATAAGGGCTCCAATTTCTTCATATGCTAGCCAACATTTGTTATTGTTCTTTTTTATTATAGCCATCCTAGTGGGCATGCAGCGGTATCTCATTGTGGTTTTGATTTGCATTTTCCTCCTGGCCAATGATGTTGAACATCTTTCCATGTGCTTATTGGCCCCACATATCTGTTTTGGAGAACTGTCTATTCAATTCCTTTGTATTTGGTAACTGGGTTATTTTTAGCATTAAGTTCTATCACTTTGCTTTAGTAATTTTTTATTTTATACATTGTTATTTGAGGTATAATTCATATAACATAACATTCACCGTTTAATCTCTATTACCTTTTTGTTGTTGTTAATCCTCACCTGAGGATATTTTTTCCCCTCTGATTTTCAGAGAGGGTAGAAGGGAGGGGAGGAGGGAGAGAGAAACACTGATGTGAGACACAATGATTGGTTTCCTCCCCCATGTGCTTGGACCGAGGGACAGGGATTGAATTTGCAACCCAGGTACATGCCCTTGACCAGGAATTGAACCTAAGACCTTTAGGTGCATGGGCAGACCCTCTAACCACTGAGCACCACCGACCAATGTGTTCTCTCTATTATTTTTAACAAAGGTAATTCAAACCTAAGCTTTATTGGGATTTCATTAAACAAATAGTACAAAAACATGCCCACCTATAGAAAATATTACTGACCCACCATTTTTTTTTTCAGACTATAAGAGAAAGTTTACTTAGAAAGTCACAGAGGCAGAAGTGAGCTGTAGAAGAAATGGGCTCAGGAAACAAGTTAACAGAGGCAAAAGAGGGCCCTTGGAGCTTAGGGGAGAGAGAGAGAGATGCAGACAGAGAAAGAGGCAAGGAAACCGTGCCTGGGGGGAAGGAGGTGGAGAAAGGCCTATAGTTCCACAGAGAAAGCCCGGCTGGCTCCTAGGTCCTAAAGGCTTTTGAGGGTGGGAATTTTAGGGGCGCTCCCAGGGGAGGATCTCAATAGACTATTCAGCAGCTTTCCAGTGTTGTGGTTTCTACTGATTGGTCGGTCATTAGTCAATGCAGCTTGACCCACCATTAATAGAACAGGTGGCAGTTATTTTTCCAATAAGTAATGACAGATTTTAAAAAATGGCTCTAGTTATACTCCTGTCCATATGCCAATGATGACATTTTTCAAGAGATTAGAGAGGTACCTTCTGGAGCCAAGAAACGGGACTTCACTCTCAATATATGTGACGTGGAAGCAATCTGTTCTCTGAACTCAGTGTCATGTTCCAAACTGGCTCCTTCACATTATCTGGAACTATCAAGATGCAATCAAAATGGAAAAGAAAGAAAAGTACAGTTTCAGCTACTCTACAGCAGAGTTAAGCCCTGACTCCCATATTTAATTCATAGGTTCTTCCGTTCAGGGCAGTCAAAATGAATACCTATTTTTGCATTCAAGACAATATTTAAAAAATATTAATGCAGTTAAATTTCACCTATTTTCAAACTGCACCTACAAAACTGGGATATGGGAGAGCAGTGCCTGGAGTCTTAAGACTCGTCAAACCAAAATCCGTCCCAATCTTCGGAACCTGTTCCTATTCTTTGATAGATGCCAGTCTTCCACACGTTTGTAATGTCACAGTCGTGCCCTCTCTGAAGCCTTCCTGGGTTCTCTCGGTTTGCAGTAGTTCCCAATGGTCCTGGGGTCATACTTCCACTCTTTAATGTTTGCCTGTTTCACCCCTCATCACTCTGAGGTCCATCCACAAGGAGAGTTAACGGAATCACATTCACTTTGGTTTTTCTTTCCTTCTTTTTTGTATTTTTACTTTTTTATTTTAGTGAGCGAGAGGAAGGGGGAGAATGAGAGAGAGACAGAAGAGAAATATCCATGTTGTTCCACTTATTTATACATTCATTGGTTGATTCCTATATGAGCCCTGATCCAGATGGAACCCGCCACCATATCAGCCCACGCTCTAACCAACTGAGCTACCTGGCCAGACCCCACCTCCTTTCTCCAGGGCTCAGCCCAGTGCCTGGTACAAAGCGGGCGCTCAGCAGGCTCTTTTGTTTGTTGTTCTGTTTTCTAAATATATATTTTTATTGATTTCAGAGAGAAAGGGAAAGAGAGAGAGAGAGAGAGAGAGAGAGAGAAACATCAATGAGGAGAATCATTGATCTGTTGCCTCCGGGATGCTCCCCTGCCCTTCCCCCCGCCCCGGGGATTAAGCCCGTAACGCAGGCATGGTGTCCTGACCAGGAATCCAACCGTGACCTCTTGGTTCATAGGTCGAGGCTTAACCATTGAGCCGGCTGTGTGTTTTTGTGTAGTGTGACAGGAATGAAATAGTGGTGAAAACGCTTGGGTAGAAGCAGATCAATCAGCCCAAATTCCGCCCAGATAGGGCGGAAAGTGTAAAAAAATATTTAGGCGGAATTCTTCTTCCCTCGAAGCTTTTTTCAAGTCTGCAACTCTACGGGCTCCCCGAACAGATTTCCCCCGGGTTCCCACACCTTCCCCGCCCTCCACTGTCTCCGAGCTCACCGTCCACGGCCTTGCCTGGAGCCGCCGCCGGTGTGTCCTGCGCTTCCCGCTGCACCTGGGGGTCCAAGAGCTCGGCCACCAGCTCCCTCATCCGGGCCACGCCCGACAATAGGCCCTGGAGAGGGTCAGCGTCGTCGGGCGCCTCACAGGACACCCGCAGCTGGTGCCGCTGCCCGTCCAGGCCAACGTACTCGCCCAAAATCTCCATGGCAACCACTGAACGGCCAGAACGCGCCGCCTGGAACTACCACCCGGAAGCGGAAACCTGTCCGCAGCCGGCGCAGGCGGGAGAAGGGAGAGGAGTGACTTCCGTTTGTCGGAAGTCGCTCCTCCCCCTTCCTTCGCTTCCTTCTTTGAGGATTGGTTCCTGGAGCTCAGGGTCCGCCTCCTCCGGCCACGCCTCCCGTGGCCGCTTTTCCCGCCTCCGCCGGCGCCGAGCTGCGGGCGGGTGACAGTTGAGGATGGCCGGAGCTGAGGGTCCCGCCGGGCGGCAGTCGGAGCTGGAGCCCGTGGTGTCGCTGGTGGACGTCCTGGAGGAGGACGAGGAGTTGGAGAACGAGGCGTGCGCCGTCCTGGGTGGCAGCGACTCCGAGAAGTGCTCCTACTCGCAGGTGAGCGCGCGGCGGGGGGCCTCGCCTCCTCGGGCTCCGGCGGAACCCTCTTCCCCGCGGACTCGTCCTTCTACCGCCGGCCGCGGCCGTCTTCTCCGTGGCGGACGGGGGCCGCCGTTCGTCGTGGACTTCCCCATCCCAGGCCCAGCTGCCCCTTTGCCCTCAGCCTCCTGGGCCCCCTTCCGCAGTCCGTGCCCAGCAGGGCCCCCTCCTCCCTCGCTCCTCCTCCGGCCGTTCGGGATTCTCCAAGCTTTGGCCCTGGACCGCTACGGCACTCGTTTCTTCCTCCCCTGCCTCTTCTCACAGAAACCATCCCCGTGACCTCTTAAGTCCAGACCTCCTCGTCCCTCCTTTTCCCATCCTAAGAGTGTTTATTGGGAACCTAACGGGAGGATCAAAGCAGAGTTGAGCGCTGGGTTTGAACCCCCCCCCCCCCCCCCCCCCCGTAGGCGCTCGGCTCCTGGACAGCTAGTTCCTCTGCCGTTTAGTGTAGCGGCCAGTGTTTTTGGCGAGACGACACCAGTGCCGAGTAGCCCTGCAGTCGGCCCCCATGGGGATAGGAACCGGAACAGCAGATGGTAACGGGGAGGCGGGGAGCGAAGGGATCTGCTTGAGGAGGACATTTGGCGTTTGGAAGACGTTGTGAGCAAGCGTTTGAGGGGGTGTGATGTGGTGTTGGGTGTGACTCATCCTGTATATTTCTAGGCACAAAAACGGACTGAGGTGGGTAGAAGGAAACTCTAGGGCCGGGAACTGGTGGGATGAAGAAGGTTCTCTTCCAGGCCTGGGGAATGGAGCGCCGGGATGAGGAGGGGCTTGCTTGGGGCCTTTATGGGGTGTGGACTGAGATCACAATAGGACTTGTTGCCGCTGACCAGTTGAGTGCCCCCTGCAGAGTGGTTAGGTTTTCAGACACACCTGGTGTCCAGATAGTCCCCGACTTGGCTGGTGTTTTAAAACCTTTGGCTCCCACTAGAACAATTGTTCCTCTGCCTTTGTTGTTGTTGTTGTTAAGTCTGTTTGTAAGCTATTTTTGAAATGTAGTTAGCTTTATAAAACAGACTTACTTGAAATTTTCTTTTTACTTTAGTGAAATATATAAACAATCGCACAAATCCTGTGTAGGGCTTGAAAAACACACATGCAGGTACCACCTACCACCCAGATCAAGAAACAGAACGTTACTGGCATTCCGAAGCTCCCCTGTGTCTTCCTCCTTCCTACAGGGAATTCTTCAAAATTTGTAAAAAGTTTTGCCTGTTTTTTCTCTAACGTTTCATTTTGAAACATTTTTAATCTACCAATAAATTGAAATAATACTTGTTATCTCTTAATATACCTTCACTTTTTAGCATTTTACATTCATCTTTCTCCTCTTTATAATATACTTTTTTTGTTTTGTGATGAACCATTTGAAAATAACTTGCAGATATCACCACACTACACCTCTAAATGTTTCAGCATGCATCTCCTAAAAAAAAGGGGATTTTTTTTTTTAATGCATTGATTTTGTCTTTGGTGGAATCAAGCATTTTCCAAAATTAAAGTATGATATTGCTTACATCAACCTACACACATTCTCCTACATTTTCATGTGTTACATTGGTTAAGCAGACCAGCTAATGGTAAGCAGACCAGCTTATTCACAGCTGATTGAAAATATTAAACTTCCTATCACTTTAAGAAAAAATTATATGAAAACAAGCACTAGTATAGTATATATAATGATGCGAAACATGCAACAGTGTTTTGGCACTCTCTTGTGTAAGCTTTTTTATTAATCTTGGTGGTTGTTTTTTTTTTTAATATATTTTATTGATTTTCTACAGAGAGGAAGAGAGAGGGATAGAGAGTTAGAAACATCGATGAGAGAGAAACATCGATCAGCTGCCTCCTGCACACCCCCTACTGGGGATGTGCCCGCAACCAAGGTACATGCCCTTGACCGGAATCGAACCTGGGACCCTTCAGTCCGCAGGCCGACGCTCTATCCACTGCGCCAAACCGGTTTCGGCCTTAGTGGTTTTTACAGGAAGATTTTGACCACAGATAATCTGATTTCAATTATTTCTCAGATCACAGTATGGGTATTAGGTAGCCATGCCATATTTCATTAATTCTCATTTTTCATTTCGGGGCTGTCTTTTAGGGCTCCGTAAAGAGACAAGCACTATATGCCTGTGGTACCTGCACCCCCAAGGGAGAAGAACCAGCAGGAATTTGCCTAGCTTGCAGTTATGAATGTCATGGAAGTCATAAACTATTTGAGCTATATACAAAAAGGTAAAGACAGAGATTGATGCTTAATGCTTTTTAAATGTTTAGATTCTTTCCCAGCTATACTTTTTTCCCCATAATCTTGCTTTTCCATTCAATGTAGCTGTGTACTGGTAAATTTATTATAGTTGTTTTATGTAATATAATTTGAGACAATAGTTTTTTCAGACGGCCTTTTAAATATAATTATGGTACAAACTCAAACTACTCATTCTTCACTGCCATTAATTCACTTGTGTCTCTGGATGTGATATAAATATTTGTTTCTGCACATTAATTTCCAGAATTATTAAATCTTTTATTGTTATGTAGTTGGAGAAATTCTGAATTGGATAGATGAGCAGCAACCAAGGCCACTTTTTAGATCCTAGAAATGAGTTGAAAGGGAAGAGGCTATGATATGTACTTTAAAAGGTCATTAGATTTAAAAGAAAAATTAAAATTGGCTCTTCCTTTGTTTCAGAAATTTTCATTGTGATTGTGGAAACAGCAAGTTTAAAAATTTGGAATGCAAATTATTTCCTGTAAGTAAGCACTGTAACTATAAATGCATTGAAAATAGCTGAGATGGATATTTGACAGAGTGGATAAAAACCAGATATTTTCTCAAAAGGAAGTTCTTATGCTTATTCTCTGCAAATGGGCAAATGAATATTAGACTCCATTTTTTATCCTGTTCGAAAACTAAGTAACCTGTTTAGAACCTACAGTATAGATTATAATTAATATGAAAGGTTTTTGGGAAATGTTCTTTGCAGCGATTCAGGTTAAATTATGTCGGTTGTGCTCATGTTATGCTCTAAGGCTTTTACATAATATATAATAATCCTATATAATATAAGCGTAGTGTGCAAATTGTCCCCTCTACTGGGAAGTCATCCAGGAGTTCAACCAGGGGGTGGGGCCAGCCGGGGGAAGGGAGGGGGCACCATCTGGCGGCAGGCAGCCAGAGGAAGGGAGGGAGTACCCAGCCGGCAGTTGCTAGGGACCCTACCAGTGCACGAATTTCATGCACTGGGCCTCTAGTATATATATTATTGATTTAAGAGAGAGGAAGCGACAGAGATAAAGAGAGAAACATTGATGAGAGACATCGATCCACTGCCTCCTGCATGCTCCCTACTGGGGATTGAACTGGCAATGCGGGCATGCACCCTAACCGGGAATTGAACTATGATCACCTGGTTCATGAGCCGACACTCAACCATTGAGCCACACCAGCGAGACTGCTATAAAGCTTTTAAAGCAAGGGGTATGACTAAAAACTAGATAAATAAAACTTGATAATAATGAATGCATGCAGGAATTTTTCACTGCTTTTTGGTTAATAAAAACTATCTTATTCAATAACTTTTGGTGAAATAACAAATGAAAGAAACTAAGGGCCCCTAGCTAGTTTGTTCAGTGGATGGAGCGTCAGTTGCAGACTGAAGGGTCCTGGATTCTATTCCAGTCAAAGGCATGTACCTTGGTTGCAGGGTAGATCCCGGCCCCAGTCAGGACCTGTGTGAGAGGCAACCAATTGATGTATCTCTCTCACATTGATATTTCTCTCTCTCTCTCTGTCTCTCTTCCACCCTTCCACTCTCTAAAAATCAATGGAAAAATATCCTCAGGTGAGAATTAACAACAAAAAAAGGGATTTTATATTATTCAACCATAATTGCTAAAACTGTTATGATTTTCTCTCCTTAGAAGGCTATTTTTGGACAATTTTCTTGTCTGCTTTTTTTTTTTTACAAATTTAAATTCTTTATTGTTTAAAGTATTATGTATGTCTCATTCCCCCCCTCCCCCCCTCTTGTCTTTTTATTTTTACATCCTGGTAATCTG
The DNA here is from genome assembly GCF_951640355.1 of Cnephaeus nilssonii. NCBI lineage: Eukaryota > Metazoa > Chordata > Mammalia > Chiroptera > Vespertilionidae > Cnephaeus > Cnephaeus nilssonii. The sequence continues at coordinate 101,645,803 of NC_137075.1, read as the reverse complement.
GCGGCTTTGGCTATTACAGGTGCTGTTAAGAGTAGTTTGAAATTCTAGGCCAGTGGTCGGCAAACCGCGGCTCGCTAGTCACATGCGGCTCTTTGGCCCCTTGAGTGTGGCTCTTCCACAAAATGCCACGTGCGGGCGCGCACGTACAGTGTGATTGAAACTTCGTGGCCCATGCGCAGAAGTCTGTTTTTGGCCTAGGCGAGTCTATTTTGAAGAAGTGACGTTAGAACACTCAAGGGGCCAAAGAGCCACATGTGGCTCGCGAGCCGTGGTTTGCTGACCACTGTTCTAGGCCAATGTCAGTTTGCATAGGTTGATTTTTTTTTAAAGATTTTTTTATTGGTTTTTAGAGAGAGAGGAAGGGAGAGGGAGAGAAACATAATGTGAAAGTGGAACATCCATCAGCTGCCTCCTGCATGCCCCCTACTAGAGATGGAGCCAGGAACCCAGCCATGGGCCTGACCTGGAATCGAACAAGCAACCCCAGGTGCACAGGACTGTGCTCATTCAACTGCACCACACTGGCCAGAGCCAAAGGTTGATATTAATACTCATGATTAACTTTCATTACTATTCTATTAAATAGGTATATTCAGTTTCCACCAATTGCAACAAATATGGTACAAAAAATGATTTTTTCCCTGTATCCTGGAAAAAGTATCCCTTTAATAGGAGTGACTCTTTTCTTAGTATATTCAATGCAGAAATTTGTTGAATGCAGAAATGTGATGATGCATGAAATTATAGTTACAATTAGAACATATTATATTGAAATTAATATCTTTCAGGACAAAGCAAAGATAAATTCTGGCAATAAGTATAATGACAACTTTTTTGGATTGTATTGCATTTGTAAGAGACCTTATCCTGATCCTGAAGATGAGGTAAGAGAATTTGGGGTTGACACCTGGGACTATGTTATCTCTAGCCTTCACTCCTCAGCCTCTTGTCATATGGGCCTCTGTAGTTGTGCAAGTGGAATTTGGGGATTGTGAAAGGATTCTAAATTTATCTCTTTTGATAAATCTGGGCTGGGTCTCTAACTCGTACAGATCTCAACTATTCTCATTCTTACATCATGAGAATGAAATATTGAATAGGACTTTCTTAGGGCCCGGACCTTTAATCCTTCCTGTCCCTCTTTGCCTGCCTTCCTGCTCCAAGTTCTGAATACTTTCCAAAAAATAGCCTTTAATTTCTTATCTCCCTGAAAGGAAAGAAATAGCATGTACAAATGATCCTCTTAAAGTTTTCAATTAGAAATATACACAAAATTTAAAAAGAGTTCTTCTTCCTCACTCCTGTACCTTCCTTCTCCTAGACAGCAACGACTGTTAACACTATTGGTGTATATATATCTTTGACAAGCCATAAGTTAGTTACCTAAATACTCTATAGCAGAATGGCATTTTCTACTTTTTCATTACTATAAAGAAAGCTGCAGTGAACACCCTTATACAGTAATATAACTGAGTAAACTCCTGCAGGATTTATGTAGAATGGAGACCTAGAGGTAGAATTGATGGGTCAAAGGATATTTGTATTTAAAATTGTGATCAACCACCAGTAATATGTGATACTGTTTTTTCCCCAACACTCTTATCATCCCTACATATTACCAGTCTTTTAAAATAGATGAACTGTATCTTTAAAAAATTTTTCTTTTCTTGATCATAAATGAGGTTACATCTTTTCATGAGTTTATTGGAAATTTGTAATAACTTTAAAAAAATATTTTTATTGATTTTAGAGAGGAAGGGAGGAGTGAGAGATAGAAACATCAATGATAAGAAAGAATCATTGATTGGCTACCTCCTACACACCCCACACTGGGGATAGAGCCCACAACTCAGGCATATGCCCTGACCCAGAATCAAATGCAACCTCCTGGTTCATAGATCTACACTCAACCATTGAGCCACGCTGGCCGGGTGTCAAATTCTGTATTGGTCAATTCATATTACTTCCCTGGGCCTGGGTTTATGTTTATGTGTAAAATGAGAACACATTACTTATTTGTAAAGGTTTGTGAGAATCACAAATGATGGGAAAGAGCTTTGACAGTTGCTTGCAAAGTGCTTATTACACTGTAACCCTTATGTACCACCAGTTCATGTAGAATGAACTTCTCTTTGGCCCCTTGATCTGATGTCTTCCCCTGTCTCCTTGGATATCCCTGTAGAGAGTGGTCTCACAGATTTGGAAGAGAATATCTAATTCTACTCTGTGTCAGATTTACCTCCATGTCTCCGAATTCAGTGTCATCATTAAAGTACAAATTGCCTTTCCATGTTAGATTCCAGATGAGATGATCCAGTGTGTAGTCTGTGAAGACTGGTTCCATGGAAGGGTAAGGAAAGCTTTTCCCTTTTAAAGCCATTATCTTCACCAAAGGAGAAAAGGTGTTTTCTTTTTGAATTGTGTTATATTTTACATTATAGTTACTTTTCAAAAAATATCCTATAAAGATATTACCAGTGTACTATTGCAATATTTGTTTATAAAATTATGGGTATTTTGGACAACTTGGAGATCACAAGAAAAATACTCAGTTTTCTGTATTCACAGCATCTTGGTGCCATTCCCCCTGAGAGTGGGGATTTCCAAGAGATGGTATGCCAGGCCTGTATGAAGCGCTGCTCTTTCTTGTGGGCTTATGCTGCACAGTTGGCAGGTAGGTATCTCTGGAATTGTACAAACTTGTGCTTGTGAAATTTGTATGTTCAGTCCAGAATTTTTACAACTATTAACTGGACTCTGAGGTATAGGAAGGTGCTTATGATTGGTTAAGAGACTACCAAGAGCAAATGTGTACTTTATTGGCATGATGCAGAGTATAGATGAGACCAGAATTAGAAAATGAAGGGGGCGGTTTGTTTGGTTTTTTAAATTGATTTCAGAGAGGAATGGAGAGGGAGAGATAGAAACATCAGTGATGAGAGAGAATCATCAATCTGCTGCCTCCTGCATGCCCCCTACTGGGGATGGGGCCTGAAACCTGGGCATGAGCTCTGACCTGGTTCATGGGTCGATGCTCAACCACTGGGCCACACCAGCTGGGCAAGGAGGTGGTTTTTAATGGAACTTTGAAAGATAAATAGAACATGAATAAGTTGTTTTTAAATGTAAGACCTGCTGTTGGTTGTGTAGGGAGTGGTGGGAAATGTTAGCTATTGTTTTTGTTATACACTAAGAAACTGACCCAAAACAAATAATCAGCAATGAATAGTTTTGAGACATTAAATAATTTTATTTTATTGGTCATGCCGTATGCATTACTTTTTTTTTTAAGTGGCAGTTACTCATAGAATCTGCTCTGTCTTGTAATTTTTTGCCTTTCTCACCTTTAAGGAACACTTTACCTATAAACTTACAAACAGCAGCCATATTTAAGATCTCATCCTACACTTTTGATTTGCCTCAAAGTTCTTAAGGCTCCTTCTTTCTGTTCATATCCTTCTCTATCTCTTAACTTTCCACTGGACCTATATATATTTCTCATTCATTAGATTTTCTTAATTGATCTCCTCTCCACCATTTCATTTTCTTCCCTGTCAGCAGATGGCTTCATCTTCTACTAAATTGAAATGCCATCATGTACCATGAGCTCCTTCACAGTATTTCTGCCTCTGTACCCATCCTTTTTATTTCTTCTTTATGAAAAAAAGCTGATTGTCTTTTCAAAACTACCCTGTTAGGGGGGAAAAAGGGGACATTAGTAATACTTTCAACAATAAAGATAGATAGATACATAGATAGATAGATAGATAGATAGATAGATAGATAGATAGATACTGACTATAAAAAACAACACTACCCTAGTACTTGTGTCTGCAGTTAAGTCTCTTCCTACTGCCTCTTGCTTCTTGAGGTATCCCATCTCTCTTTAGCATCTGTGGTATTTTTCTTTCTCCTTTACATATAAAGTGCTTAAGTAGTGATTATATTTTTAAATGAACTGTTCAATTATTTGAACTCTTTGGATTGGCAGGCATAACTTAAAAAAATATTGATGTTTCCTTTCTCATTATTCCAGAGATTAAGATTGACTCCTTTTCCAAATTCTGAAATATTTTTTAATCAGGTAAAGTGATTTCATTGTCTAATAGGTCTGTGGACCTGTGTATTTGTGCCTTTTTTTTTTTTTTTTCATTGAAACTACAGTAACCAAAGTATCTGCTGAGGAGGATGGATTGGCTCTGAATGTTGATGGAATAGGTGATGAGGAAGTTACCAAACCTGAAAATGGAGATCATCATGATAGTCCCCTCAAAGAGGATGTTCCAGAACATGCAAAGGATGCTGTCAAGGCAGTTAAAACAGAGCAGACTAATGAACCATGTGCCAGCTCTAGTTCTGAATCTGATCTCCAGGTAACAGCTGAAGTAGGAGCCATAAAAGAAATAAAACTTAAGCAAAATTAATTCTGTAAGCTCTATAGTTTGGGATCTCAATTGTATATTTTGCCTAAAGAAATCCTTTTACAAATCTAAAGTATGAAAACATGATAATTTAAAAACATACTTCAAAACTTAATTTTATTTTAGACAGTGTTTAAGAATCAACATCTCAACACAGAATCACAGTCTGGCTGCAAATTTCAGGATCTTAAAGCTAAGCATTTTATAAAGAAAGACACTGCCACCTTCTGGCCCCTGAACTGGCGTAGCAAGTTATGTACCTGCAAAGACTGTATGGTAAGTACCTGATCAAGTTTAGTGTTAGTTGTTTTGTGGACTGATGCCTAAAATAAGAACATCATATTTTCATATATTTATGAAAATCATGTGAGGAGTGTAAAGAAGCTTAAAATTTAAAAAAAATATTTTTGTTTCCATCACCATTTATCCACCCTATGCTATACTCTTCCACCAAAAATTTTTATATTAAGCAAATTTATTAGTGTTTACAGTCTAAATGCTTGTGGAAGAAATGCAGAATTATGAATTACTTTTTATTTACTTCATTTTAGTGGAAAAATAGCAATTCTTAGCTTTCTTATATAATAAAATTGCTTGAAACACAAATTGTTGAGAGTTACAGTAAGTCAGTGGTTTTTTAAATAAAGATCTCTTAGATCATACAATACCTACTAGGAAGTTGAGAGATTTCTAAAAGAGATTTGGGCAAAAAAAGAATAAATCACTCAAGCAACTCTGTAGGGAAAGGCTCAGGTTTTTCTGGCAATTAATTTAAAAATAAATTTTCAGAGATTGACTGGTAAATGGCATGCTGTTCTAATGGGGAAACTGGTTTTATTTTTTAAAGAAAATGTATGGCGATTTAGATGTCCTGTTCCTGACAGATGAATATGACACAGTTCTGGCTTATGAAAACAAGGGCAAGGTTGACCAGGCGGCTGGCAGGACAGATCCTTTAATGGACACCCTTAACAGCATGAACAGAGTCCAGCAAGTGGAACTCATTTGTGGTAAATTCTGCTTGAGTGTGAAAATTCATGAAGTCCATAAAGTTTCCCTCACAATTGAAAAAAAAATATATATGTAAGGAGAACAACTAATACCTTTTGTTTTAAAGTTTAAGTTTGGAATTGTATAGTAGACCTCAACTATACTTGCTTAAGGGTAATGTTGCTGGGTATTTAGTTGCTATTATGGGTTACATGCTAGAATAATTCATGATGAAGAAACTACAGCATGTGTCTTGATTAAGGGTGGATGTGTGAGTAAAGAGTATTAGAGAATCAATTTCTTTTTTCATCCAATGAAAAATAATTTTCATTGAGCATTACATGTCATCTTTTTGACAGTTCTTGAGGTTGCTTCAGTGGTTCACAAGAATCCACTAGAGGAGAAAATAGCCCCAGACTCTTAATTGCAGGCTTTGACATGTTCCCCACGGCGTACCCAACTTATGTCAGTGATTTCTGTCCCAGCCATTTTCTCCGGGGATGCCACCACCTGTGTGCCCCTTTTATGACATTGATTGTTTCTATCTTTTATTTGTAACTATTTGATTCCTTTTCCCATTATTAGACTAAAAGCTTTTTGAGGATGGAGGATGCAGCTAAATGATTTTTGTAGCCTTCAAGGTGCTTCATACATAATACAAACTGTTGATTGAGTGAACAAATTTTAAAACTTAGTATTTGACAAATCTTTTTTTTTAAAGGCAATCACTAGTCAATTTCTTTTTTTAAAAAAGTAGATTTTTATTGATTTCAGAGAGGAAGGGAGAGGGAGAGAGAGATAGAAACATCAATGATGAGAGAGAATCATTGATCAGCTGCCTCTTGTATGCCCCCTACTGGGGATCGAGCCCGCAATTCAGGCATGTCCCCTTGACCAGAATCAAACCAGGGACCCTTCAGTCCACAGGCCAACATTCTATCCACTGAGCCAAACCAGCTAGGGCAATATTTGATAAATCTGAGGTGATTTCAAATATTAGAATTCCAGAGAGATAGAAAACCCTTTTAAAATTCTTCGCTTATCTTTTTGGGAGTGAGGCTCTCTCTGGTTTTTGAGCTTTTTTTGTTTTAATGAAAATATCATTTTTGATATCAAAATGAAGGAATTTGAGGAACACATTTCTATGCAGGTTTCATTTAAAGAAAAATCAAAACTTGTTAACTAAAAAATTTAAACTATTAACTAAAATTTAAATTCTAGATACTCAAGTCGGTGGTAAAGAAATATTTTGTTTCTAAAAGCCAATGGCCTATTTTGTTGTTTTGATTTAGAATATAATGACTTGAAGACTGAACTTAAAGACTATCTGAAGAGATTTGCTGATGAAGGCACGGTATGTTGAGTTAAAGAATTTTAATCATAACCCTGTGTGTTTTGAATAAACTGTTTATTTTCTGTGATAAAAAAAACATGCATCTTAAACTGGATACTTGAGAGTCTAATTCAGACAGAGCTAACGGAAATCAGTAAGCGGTGGTGAGACATCCATAGTCCAGCCACATTGGGCCTTCTTCCCAACTGTAGGCCAGAAGGAACTGGGGACGAGCAGCCACACAGGGTCTGGAGAGAGTGGTTGTAGCTTTGGAGAAGCCACTGGAGCTCTGAGCTACAGTCATCTCTGAGTGTTAGCCATGTAGATATTGAATCTGTTAGGGGTTCTAATTCCTCGCTGGTTGACCCGCATTTTTACTCATAGTGCGTGTGAAACTGGCATATCAACTATTGGTGTGTGTAGAGTATTGACAAATGTTAAGTTCTTTCATGTAGAGGATTAATAAGAATCTTTTTTTTTTTTCCAAACATACATTCTTTTTTTGATTGATTTTAGAGAGAGGAAGGGGGAAAGAGAGAGAGAGAAAAACACATTGATTGATTGCCTCCTATATAGGCTCCGACTGGGGATCAAACCCACAACCTGGGTATGTGTCCTGACTGGGAATTCAACCCGCCACCTTTTGGTATACAAGACAATGTTCCAACCAACTGGGCACTGGACCAGAGCATAAATACCTTACCCCAAGGAAGTTCTTCCAGTTAGCATTGCCATTTGCATATGTTAGCAGCTCTTACCCCTGGAGAGCGAGAAAGGGAGATTTTCATCTTACACACCTGAATTTTCCTCTGTACCTCTCTCTTGCTCACACGCATTCGCTACTTTCTCCCTCCCTCATGCCCCACCTTCGTTTCTTCAGAACAATAAGCATGTGTTACCTTTGTAATTAAAAAGTAATTAACAGACCTGTCTCTTAAGGGATGGCCCTTAGCTTTAGATCAGGTCACTGGCAAGACTCACTCTTGGGTGAACTGGGACTTCATCCAGGCTGTTCCAGTTTACTGGTGTCTTTTAATATTCTATTTTGCTTCTGTCATAAACACCTTTGTATCATGCTCCAATCCTTTTTCCAATAAAATGGAAGATAAATTTCTCATTTTTACTAAGAGTAGTGCTTCTGTAGTTTTTACCAATTATTTATTTATGTACAAGCATCTTTAGTTTTGGACTCTGGAAGAGGTAAACGTTTTCAGGTTCCTTTTTCTTCACGAAAGAAGAAAACACAAATCTCAACACAAAACATGTTGTTTTGTGGGTGCTTATTCAGAATGGAGTGACAGTCCCAGAAGCCCGTGGTGGAATGAGTGGGAGCAGTGGTTGAGGAGACCTTTCCGGTTCTCAGTCTTTGTCTGGCTCTGCCACTCTTCATGCCAGTTATTGAGAACTTACTATGTGCTCGCAGTGTTCCACAGGCACTGTATCTCATCCTCTCTTCCAATGACCCTTTCACATTGGTGCTGCTTTTATCTCACTTTGTATGAGGAAACCCAGCAAGGTGGTGGGACCTATGCTTGGTGCCTAATGCCATTCTGCCAGCTGTGTGATCTGAACAGGCCAGTCTCTGAGCATGGATGAACTCTATAAAATAGAGGTAGTGTAATAAACTACCCATTAAAATAATCCATATCAGCAATATTGTTTGACTTCTTTGTGAACATTACAACCAGTTATTATTGTTCTGTAATGTAGTTCCCTTTCCTAATCTTTGCTTTTCATCAACAGGTTGTAAAGAGAGAGGACATCCAGCAGTTCTTTGAAGAGTTTCAGTCAAAAAAGAGAAGAAGAGTGGATGGGATGCAGTATTATTGCAGCTAGAGTGGAGTATGGCACCTTCTCAGCCAGGCGGTGGAAATGCCACTTACTGATCCAGGAATAAAAGAGGCATATTTCACATTTGCTCCTCTTCCATCCTCTCTTTGGAGAGGCCTCCTCCTCTGACCTTGAGCTTCCTTCACTCTCCTTAACTGCAGTAGCCACAGTGTTTATGCTGATTTCACAACCAGCATTCTTTCTGACTCAGCTAAAAGCAACTCATTCCACAGACTTCAGCCCCCATCACACACCCCCAGTCTATCCAGGGTTATTTGCTTGTAAGTTTTAAGTAGTTTGATTTGGTTTTGAGAAAGTAAACTAGTTTCTTTTCTAATTTTTTGGTCTTTAACTCCCAAATGTGTCTACTCTGCCACAGAGCTGTTGTCTTCCAGGACCTGCTTTGGGGGCCTCTTCCTGCAGCTAGAACCTCTCTAGGTCCCCTCACCCCTATGATCGTGGTGCCTTGGGTCCAAGCTTCCTCAAGCCTGGTCTGCTTCTCCTCCCACATCCCTCCTTTCTGAGGTTTGGTCACGGCTTACAAGGGATCTCACAACTTGTTTCCTCTGGGCTCAACCTCTGGAGTGGCCAGGATTGATGGTTTTGTGGCCTGTTATAGGCAGGGAGATTAGCTGATGGCAGGATTGAGGAAGCCAACCTTTGATAGGAATTTTACTAATAAATTTAAAGTGAAATGTCATTCACAATTCTGCTGGCACTAGCATGTTAGAGTTTCAGAACTGTGGTGCTCACAGGGCTTCCTGGAGAACACATGCCATACAGTAGTCCCTCTCCTGCTGCCTAGAAACCAGATCGGGCGCTACCCTGCAAAATCTCGGTGGTTTACAAAGTCCTCTGGATTTCTTTATATTATCAGGGATATTCATAAGCATATATTAAAAACAAACCTATTTTGATATTGTTCTGTTATGAAAATGTTATTAGAACCCTAATAAATTATTTCCCCCCTTAAATTGTGCTGAAGGAAAAGATACTGGCTTAGCTTACTTGTGAGCAGGGCAGCGAGAGCCCTGTTGTGGAAGAGGCAGACTCCTAGGCTGCAAGAATGATGAGCTTTATGTACATAAGCATTAATGCCCACAACTGGTTCCCTAATGACGAAGATCTTTTGAAGAACCTCAAGGAATATTGCATAAAACCCCATATTTGAAGGGAGGTCCTTTCAGTTTGTTTGAAATCTCTTTAAAGCCCTTCAGTCTACGGGGAAACACCCTTTGATAAACGGAGTTGCTCCCTCTGGAGCAGGGCTGGGGAACGTCGGCCTGGGCCGTATAAGGCTCATGGAAATCATTGGGTTTGGCCCTGCCAAGGCATTAGGGGTAAGCTAATTAAATGTTTGACCAAATATAGCAGGCTAGTTTTTAAGTTGATAATTTTGTATGGCCCGTGAATAACGTTACAAATATCCAAATGGCCCCTGCTCTGGAGGAACAAGGTCTGTCCTGACAATAGACGACAAACTGAGTTACGTGACTACAAGCATTTGAGGCTTTGGGGCCACAAGTGTTTATTAATATCCCTTGGTGTGTGCAGCAGCCATGTAGACAAGTGCCCACGGATCCCTGGGTGAGGTGAGTGAGAACTACAGAAAGTCAAGGCCTCAAAGAAATGATCCATCCCATGTTTCTCTGCATCACACCCAATTACAGATCCCCGTGAAGAGTGATGTGTGGAGCTGGAGGTCTTACGGCCACAGGAGATGCTTGTGTGCCCAGGGCTGGCCTTGTAGGAAAAGGTAAAAGGCTAGGTTGGAAAGCTCAGGGCGTCTTTGAGTTTGTTTACAACCCCCAGCTTGGGAGCTCTTCCAGGTCAGGATATCTGCGCCCCCTCTGCAAGGCTGCACAAGTAGTGGACCATTGTGGCCTGCAAGTTTATATCTTCTCAAATGTGTAACTACCAGAATGTTCCTTCTTATGACAGGTCAGGACCAGGTCTGAGGTGACGCGTTACATTGCAACACAATACAAATCACCCAGTGCTGAAGGGCTTGTTTTCTGAAAGGTACTGTTCCTTCTTTTACACTAACCAGAACACCTCCTTTTATACCTGTTGTTCATAGCTAGTTTTCTTGACTGCATTGGACCGTCTCTTCTTGTGGAGACTGATTTTGGCCAACATGTGGCAGTTAATGCATGTTTTATGCAAAAGAAGACTATGATATTGTTGCTTTGAAGGAATTCAGCATTGTATGTCCATTTTTGTAGAATTATTACTGGACTTATAACTACATACTAAACTCCAATCAGGTTTCTGTAAGATTAAATAAAACCCATTCAAAATAGTGGCTTTTCAGATTGTTTTTAGTTACTTAAATGTGCACAGCCTCTCAGTGCCTGTTATAAGGAAATGAGTATACTCCCAACAGCTATTCCTCCCCTGGGGTCCTGCTCAGTAGGGGACTGGTTCATTTCTCCTCCTGTTTCATAAGGTGTGGCCTGGCCTGAGGTCCCTGGCTTTACAACACCTGGGAGGGAGCTGCCATAGGGACCTAAATCAACAGTAGAACAAAGAAAGGGGCTTGGGTTGTGAGTGTGTGAGTGACCCGTTTGTGCAGGTGCTGCTGTGCAGGAGAGGGGGCTAGGAGCCCACAGTCAGGAAAAGATGAGGCCCACCTAATGGTAGCCATTATTTCAACAGTAAATGTAAAAACAAACCAAAAAGCCAATCCAGAGGCCCACCTTTGGCCTTCCCCCAGTTCTTGCTTCCTTGGAAATTCAGACCAGTGGTCATCATCCTGTGAATTATGCTCAGGTGAGTGAAGGGCTCCTTGCAGCCCTAGAGCTGCTTACATACCTGAACCTGGAGTCACCAACTAGATGTGGAATCTCCGCTTCTTTCAGCCTGTTTCCACATCTGTAAAATGGGGGTTGGCAATTATATTAGGGTCATTGTGGGTGGACAAAAGGAGATCATGTGCACAGTAGCTTCCGGCTTGTGGCTGTGCTCAGCAAACCTTTGATGCATGAATGAGCACTCCCACTTACGTATTTCACAAACAGTGTAGCACCTATCATGTGGCAGGCATTGGGCCAGGATCCATAGTGGGGAGAACATAAACGACAGAACAACCAAGTCTTCCAGCATCTTAACCACTCCAGGGTTTTCTAAATCTTCCAAGAAACATGAATTCTCCTCAGTCTCCCAAAGCAAGGCTGGGCACGGAGACCAACATGAAACTCGTGCCCTTTCTCCTATCTGATGCCTTCTGCTTTCTCCCCACACCCAATCGCCATGTCCTACAGATATTACGCCCTAATCATATTCATATTTGAAATCATCCTCTTGGTTCTCTGAGCTATTCGGGCTCTCCCCTGGAGAGCTGCCAAACCTCTGCCTGATTTTCTGATCCACTCCTACTCCTCAACCGAGCGACACAGACCATGCAAATTCTATTACCTTTTGTCCCTGTTCAAAACCCCGTAGCAGCTTCCTGTTGCTGTTAGGAGCAACATCTTCTGAGGGCTGGCAAGGTGGGCCCAGACCCCATGAAGCTCCTTCCCTAGTGCTCGGCCAGCCTGCTTCAGGCTCCACCTCTTCCTGGAAACCTCCCCAGAATCCCTCCTCGTCCTGTTGTCCGGACTTCCTTTACCTGCATTTTGAAGTCTTCCCAATCCAAGAACCGGCCTTGCTGCTATAATTGTCTTTTCTTCCTTGAGGTCCTAAAATTGCAATGGGCGGGACCGTGGCTGTCTTGGTCATCACTGTCACCTCAGGACCTAGCTGTGCCTGGCAGGTACAAGTTGCTTATTTGATGTTTGCTAAACAAAGGAATACATACCTCCATCCTAAACATTATGTTCCCCCTGCCTGGGCCACCATACTCTCTGGGCTGGCTCGGCCAACTTATTAGCTGCGTGACCTTGGACAAGTTACTTACTGGGTATCTGTGCTTCCGTTTTCTCATTTGTAAAATGGCACCAAAAATAGTATGTAATTCAGGAAGGAATAAAGAAAACAGTACCTAATTCACTGATTGAAGAAGAAAAAAGTACACAGCACTGAAACCAACATATTTCTCCTCATTCATTCCTGGGCCACATCAAGCCAGCCTTCCCCTCAGCCATGATAACCAGATAATCAGAATACGTATACTGTTCTGATTGTTTCCAGGACAAAGTCATTTCCAAGTTTCTGAGAATATGTATCCTGTCTGTTTTGTCAGGGGCTCAATTCCTGACGCTGGGAAAAGTAGATTCAAACATTCCCTCATGCACCAAGAAGAAAGAAGGCCTAGGGTGGTGAGGGAAGCCAGCCTAAACTCTTCCAGGGGAAATCCAAGTAAAGACACGAATGTTGCCTTACTCGGTTTTCTTTTTAAGGTTTTTAAGATGCCCACTCACAAAAACCTCAGATTTTTGTTTGATACTCCACAGTTAAACCTAAGATGGTTATAGAATTACCATAGTGAAGCATGAAGGGCAAAATAAGATGGAGCTTACTTAGTGGAATGATTAAATAATAGCTACTTAACCCTTTGCACTCGCTTGCTTTTTTCTCTATTCCTTTATTCTAATGCTAACCGTGTCGAGTCACACTTGACATCCGAGTGCAAAAGGTTAATAGCAATTAAAAAATGGAAATTAGCCCCGACCGGTTTGGCTCAGTGGATAGAGTGTCGGCCTGCGGACTGAAGGGTCCCAGGTTCGATTCCGGTCAAGGGCATGTACCTTGGTTGCAGGCACATCCCCAGTAGGGAGTGTGCAGGAGGCAGCTGATTGATGTTTCTCTCTCATCAATGTTTCTAACTCTCTATCCCTCTCCCTTCCTCTCTGTAAAAAAATCAATAAAATATATTTTAAAAATAAATAAAAAATGGAAATTAGAGAATTTTCTATTTTGCATGTTATTTTTTCCAGAAACCGAAACTCTAGATGACTCCATTTCCTTTTTAAAAAAAAATATATTTTACTGATTTTTTACAGAGAGGAAGTGAGAGGGATAGAGTTTTAGAAACATCGATGAGAGAGAAACATCAGCTGCTTCCTGCACACCCCTCCCCCCCCTTACTGGGGATGTGCCCACAACCAAGGTACATGCCCTTGACTGGAATCGAACCTGGGACCCTTGAGTCCGCAGGCCGACGCTCTATCCACTGAGCCAAACCAGTTAGGGCTCCATTTCCTTTTTAAATTGAAAAGTATTAGTAAGCCTGAGTGTGAAAGAGAAAAAAAGCTCAGATTCTGAGCCAGATCTCCGACACCTGGAGGCCTGTGAATCTTGGGATCTGCTTGGTCTCTGCTTGGTCTCTGCCATAGCACTTGGCACATTCCAGGTGCTGGGTCCACGTGGTGGAATGTTGAGCTTCCTCTGGAGACTCCCATGCAAGGAACTTTTTGCTCAAATTTGTAAAATACAGTCTCTCAGAAGTGCCCCAATGAAAAAGTAGAAAATTGCCCAAACCGGTTTGGCTCAGTGGATAGAGCATCGGCCTGCGGACTGAAAGGTCCCAGGTTCGATTCCGGTCAAGGGCATGTACCTTGGTTGCGGGCACATCCCCAGTAGGGGGGGTGCAGGAGGCAGCTGATCGATGTTTCTCTTTCATCGATGTTTCTAACTCTCTATCCCTCTCTCTTCCTCTCTGTAAAAAATCAATAAAATATATTTAAAAAATAAAGAAAAAGTAGAAAATATAATGACCTTGATTCAAATGAAAATATATTTCCAAGAAAACAATAAAAAAAGCCTGTGAATAATGGAAATCCTAGAAACAGAGGGAAGTTTGTGAAGAAAGCCTCCCAATTTTACTCTAGAGGATACAATCGCTTCTGGAATTGAGGACTACAGGCCACATTGCTAAAACAGACTGCATCCAACTCAGCAGGTTCTATACAAGCCATTTATTTGAAATGCCAACTATATGTAGGATAAAGTCAGTGTTACATGCTTATCAGTAACAGTAGAAAAATAGAACCAGTGAAAACCTTTGTACAACGGTAATGATATGCAGAGAGATGTATCGTTTTACAATGCTTCACACAGACAAATTCAAGTTTGGAGGTACCTAAATAAAAATACTATATATTTCCTTAAAAAACACTATGTACAATTGAAGCGTAAACAAGTTTTACAAAGTACTGGTTATGCAGGTTGTAGAAAACACTTGCATAGGACATGAAATCAGTTTAAGAAAAATTTCTGAGCCTTTAGCATTGAAGGCACTTGACTTTATACCAGTAACAGCACAACCACAAGAAATGCAGTGTTGTAGGAGTACTTCTGAAAGTATAGATGCGGGACATAAACAGCAAGAAGTTCAAGAACCTTTACCTTTCAGCCACCCCATCGAAGAGCAGGATCCAGACCACCTGCCTACCGAACAGTCAGGTGCAAGTACATGACAAAGCTTCCAGAGCTCATCTCTTAGAGCCCACGTAAACACACAAACACAAGAGGTTATTTTCAAGACACACACTTGCAAGTAATCTTTCTGTAGAAACAGCCACAGCAATGTAATATTTAGAATATGGAAGATTGACATATGGTCAGAGTTTTCTGGAGGAAAAAATATCAAAGACCTGCCAATACAAGAATTACATAACAGCTATTGCAATTTATCGGACAAAAGGACAGCTGAACATTCAGAAAACGTTGCTCATACAACAGTGCTGATGGAAAATAGTAATATAAAATACCTTTTAGTAGTGTGTGATGGTAACTCTTTCAGTAAGGTTATCTGTAATGAGGTTTGAAAGTAAATTACTTAGTAGACGAAGTAAACCATTGCAGAATCGGGAATAGCACCCATCACTGCTGCTTTAATAGTAACTTTCAACAGAAAGTTAGAAGTCGATCAAATAATTTTTTAAATGTCAAATAAACATTTCCCTTTGAGTTCAGTCCTAAGATATAAACATGAATGCCTTATAATTGCAAAACAAATATCTTACAAGTGTTTCATGAAACACATTTTCCCCAATAGGCAGATTAAACATTATGAAAATCCCTATTTTGCTGAGTAGTTACTGAGAAATGTCATACCTTCTTCTCTAGAGATGGACACCTGCAGGCCCTGCGGCCCCAAGGCTGTCCCCCTCACACTCCGCACCATCACCTCAATACAATGGCCAAGTATTGCCCACAGCCAGAACTTGAACAACCAATCAAAAGAAAGCCCAATAAAGGACAGCAATTATAATAAAAATTTTTATATAAGCCATTTAATTTAATTCATTCTTTTTAAATTAAAAAAACTGAGAAATAGGTGAAGTTTCAGAGAGTTATACAAAAGGATTCAACAAAAGGATGTTAAAAATCCTTAAAAATCTAACTGGTTATCAACATGTCAGGAGAGCTTAGGTCTAGGGACATATGCCTAAAAAAAGCTGAGGGGGGCATGTGAGAAAGGGTATGGTATATGGAAAATTCAAACAACCATTTTTCAGGAATAATTTCACCTTTCATGCTTTTTTCCTTTAGGCGTCACAGGTGACTTTGAACTTAAATTATTCATCAAAATCACAAAACTAAAAAAAAAAGACCAACAGCTTCTTGAAGAAATGCCAATGTTCTCTTTGTGATCCAGGAACAAAATGGTAGTTCTGTAACCTCAACAAGGCGGGCACCCCAAGTGGTGATTGTCTGACGGCCTGATTGTCGGGCCTCGAGATAAGATCTGGTACTCTGTGATTTGGTTCTCACAAAATTTCTACACGGAGTAAAATGCCAGGTCCTGTGGCCAAATTTTACATTATACATGTTTTTTTCCCTTTTTCCGAGAGCAATCCTACTCAGACTTCACATTTATCTTAGTACAGCATTCAAATACTTTAATGCTTAGTAAGCATTAAAAAAGATTGAATAGATGGGTTCAGAAGCCAGAGGCACAGAGCTATTCAACCTGCCTACCCTATTAACCACACTTCACAAGATACACTGACAGTCTGCTAACACCTACCGGAGCACACACAACCACGTCTGTTTACCTTCAAGTCACACCGGTCCACAATCCCTTAGGTTAAAGTTTCTCTTTGTACACGTAGTTTAGCCAGTAAGCTACTAAATTATTAAAAGCAAACTTCATAAATTAAACGAAACTATGAACAGTGGCCACTTATTTTTATAATTACACTTTGGGGATATGAAAGAATATTTAATAAATTTTCAGAAGGATAAATGTTTGACATCAATAGCTCTTGTCCAATTATTTTTTTAAATTAAAAAACACAGATCAAGTTTTTTTCCACCAAAATTAACTCTACTCACTCTTAATTGTAGTACCCCACAGTATAGTCTGAATTCAGAACAGGTATTTAAAAGTACATCAAAATAATTCATGTCAACACAAGTATATAAACACACATTAAGGAATATAATGGAATTAATTTTAGCTTCTGAGAGAGCGACAGACTGAGATTGGTTTCAAGACACCCTAATATTAGAGTCAAACCTAAAAATGGAAGTCAGTCCTGTTTTCCTACCTTTAAAAAAGGGAGCCTCAAAGGCAATGCACAGCCGACCTCACAAGTAGGTTAGTGTTAACTCTGGAGCTCAGTACGCAACCTCACAACCCGGGGGACACACCACAGCAGCGGAGGAGTCGGGCAGCAGAACGAGAGGCAGCAGTGTGTACACGACATACTGATGTTTCCCATCTTTGAGACGACTTACTTGTCAGGATTTTTTTTAAATGCCAGATTATTCCTGAGTGTACATCCACAGGGTAAAGTAGGAAAAGAATGTAAGAGAATCTACAGTTTTGGGAGGAATCAGTTGTTGACACCCAATAGAAACCTATTGACTTAAAAGTGCATGTAATTCATTTATGTGAGCTTGTAAAGGCTCCCTAGCCCTGCATAGTTTTAGAGTGTCAGTGATTCATAGTTTATATATTTATATATATACACACACACATACACAGAAAAGAGACTCCCAAACACACATTCCCATGTGGGAATGTGCAGAAAGTCTCTTCTCTTCTAAGTGCTACGGCTGTGTGTATGTGTCTGTAAAAATACAAAGTGAAGGCTCGAATAATGTTGAAGTGATTTAAAAACTCAAACACTAGTATATTTACATTGGAGAGTAAAAAAAAGTCCTTAGTTCACTCATTGCCCTTCCAAGGGAGAAGATCTTAAAAGATCCCATGTGCTCAGTGGTTCAGTAAAATCCCAAACCAGCATCCCTAGTGGAGTTCAAGTAGGACATGTAGTGTTTTCACTGAAAAAAAAAAAAAAAAAAAAGTTTTTTCTCTTTTGGTAATGAAGCGTTATGCATTATACAACTTTTTATAGGATACCAAAATTCAGATACACTTTAAAAACATTTAAAAGAAAACATATGCTTACAAACACCAAATGACATCGTAAGACTGAAGCCCTTTTGTTTTTGTTTTCCCACAGAGAGCAAGACAACTGAAGGCAGCAAGCAGTCCCTTCCCCATCAGCGGGAGAGGCGAGGACGCTAGAACCAGAAATCCCGTGGTGCAGGCTGTAGGTTACTTCGCCATCTCCACGGCGTCAGGGTGCTAAGAACTCCAATCTCTCTAGAGTCCATGCTACCAGAATCTGCAGCAGCTCTGACGGTGTCCGCACTGTGAACGCAGCAAGAGCTTTGCAGGCCAGGTACAAAAGGCTTTTCTCCTTCCTCTTCTCTAGTGAACTAGAAAATCCAGGGTCCTGATGGGACTCTCACTGAAGGAACGAAGACCAGCTCCCCAGACTTATTAAAAAAGAATGACAATAGATTTAAAGAGATTGAGCAGGAAGATTTCTGAACCAAAACAATTATTGAAAAGAGGAGCATTTTGATGTGCTGTTCTTTGGAATTTCTATAATTAAAAATAAACACAGAACTATTCATAAGAAAATACATCTTAGTGTGCAATCCAATGCACATGGAAATTGGTAGATGAATGGCAAAATGCAAAAAGTATGAAAATACAGTCCTTTAAATGCGGCAATAAAGTTTAACATACTGATATAAAATCAATACAGATAAAATAAATGGACAAGTGCAAAAAATTCATCTGTAAAGAGAAAAAAAAGTGCCAGCTTGTTTGCTGTTAAAAATGCTTCCCCACACAATTGTTCAAACACAAAATAGAAAGATGCAGCATTCAAAATAACCCTCTTAGCATGCCATGTCTAATAAACATGTATGTACAAAAACCGGAATAAAATAACTGAGTTATCAGCTGGCATCAATAAGCGGGTCTCGAAGTTGCTGGGTTGCGTAATAAAATGGGATGTTTCACATCTCAGGCACAGACGACGTGGAGGTTGCTCTCAGAGGGCAGACTTTTTGTAGAGGAAGTCCGGTTTGCTTGGCGACCTCCTTCCTCTGCTTACTGAATCCTCCCTTTCCAAATCCATACTTCGCTGAGCTCCGTGGCCCAGGGACTCGCTGTCAGCCAGTCTTCTACTGGATCTCTCTTCTGGAGCTTCAGAGCTACATGCAGGATGTGAAGGTCTGTTAGGAGTCAGCCCAAAAGTCAAGTCAGTTTCTACTGCTGTCCGCCCCCTGCCATGCGCTGGACCACTGCCAGCATTTTCTGTAGTTGCCAGAGGAAAGTCTGACCGCTGGGGAGGTTGCTCAATGACATCGAGGTGTATTGGCTCATTCTTTTGTTTGTGTAGATTCCCATCAGGGGACAGCGGATAATCTCTCCTAGCTTCTTCCTGCTTTTTAGGAGAGGTCTGGCCAGGTAGGTAGGCTGACTTTAAGCCACTCGGTGATGCCTTATTGTGGCTATACAAATCAGGACCGAAGTATCCACCTTGCGAAGGGGAAGGGGTGCGTCTGCCAGGAGCGGGAGTAGAAGGTCTGCAAGCAGTGTTTGAGAAGTCATAGAAATCCGGGTATTCCTGCTGATTTTCTCGAGCATCTGTCTTTTGCTCTAGTGTGTGTTTCTTTCGAGACGTGTGTATATGCCTCTGCGGGACACATGCCAGATGCTGGGGAGGCCCTGGTCCTACTTCAGAAACTGACTGGCTTGATTCTGTGTCTACAGCAAGCTCTGGAAGCCTCCTGTCCTTGAGTGACAACGTGGACACACCCATGGCAATATCTGGCATTAGGTCATTGAGCACAGGCTGTGTACACTGCAAGCAGAAACAAAGAGGGGGAGGATGAAAGTATTGCCCAGGACTCCTTTGTAAAAACGATGTCTACTGACTTTGTTTCCTCAGTATAAAATTCATGCTTGTTTTTAAGAATGATAAAAATACTGACAATGAAAGGCAAAAAATAGTAATAATTACCCTAACCTTCCCTGAGATAACCACTTAGCATTTTGAGGTATTTCACCTTTTTTTCTTTGCATATGTGTTATCACAAAATTTAGTATACCGTATTTTCTGGCGTATAAGATGACTGGGCGTATAGAAGATTTTCCTGGGTTAAAAAGTCGTCTTATACGTCGGAAAATATGGTATATATATATAATTCTGCCACCAAATTTTCTTTGAGATTACTATTTAAATTACTGTGTAATAGTCCATTGTGCTGATGACTTATCAAATCATTCTCCCACTGTTGGACATTAAAGTGGTTTCTAATTTTTCATTATTATAATTAAAACTATAATGAACATACAAATAAATTACCTTTAAGGGTAGTTTTTTTAAAAATTGAATTTATTATTAGGGTGACATTGGTTAATAAAATTATGTAAGTTTCAGGTATACAATCCTACAATACATCATCTGTGTATTGTATCATGTGTTCACCACCCCAAGTTAAGCGTCCTTCTATCACCATTTATCCCCCTTTACCCTCTTCTACCTCCCCCCACCCCACCCTCAAGGGAATTTGGTTTATCAAACATGACCAACTTTTCTCCTTTGGGGGTGGGGCTGGGGGATAAGGAGCACAGCAGGGGAAGTGGGTAGAAGGGTGTAAGGTGAGGAAAGATCACAACAGGACCCAAGGTGTACACTTGTTCCTAGATTCCCAAAAGCCCCATTTTAATGAAGACTTCCTGAACAAATACACGTGTCTTTTCTCTCTCTCTCTATTGAATGCTAGTGACAGTGTGAGACTGAGCAGGACGAGTTAAAAAGCATCATTTTTTTTTTTTTCAAATTCAACCTCTAATGCAATGTAAAACCAAGCAAAGACTTCTTGCTGGATTTACCAGCTACTAATGCTGGCGACTGTGGTTCCCAAATGAGGGCTCTGATGGCAGCTTGGAAGGCAAAGACAGGCAAAGGACTGCTTTCCTTAATGGGAAGTCTGCTACACTTTTCCTGATGGGATGCTCCCTGCCCCATCAAGGCATTTGGTAGAATAGCTGATTCTACAGAATAGAAGTTAGGGACAGACTCTAGACATGTGCTGGAATGGAGCACTATGAAAACTGGTAAAACATAGCCATTTATGGTGCCCAGCAACCCCACCCCTTCCCAAAGGAAAATAAAGATAAGCCTGGCACTCGACTACACCCATCATATATGCCTACCAGTCTCTCCTCTCTGTCCTTTCTCACCCACACTCGCTCTTTTCCATAACACTCGAGTCTATGCTTTCAGCTTGTCAGTAACACCTCTGGGCATTGCTGAGTTCCAGTAGGACACTTAAGGGGGACTTGCTTCTAATATTCCACAAACTTTTATTTTAGGTAAGTTCCTGGGGTGTTCACTTACCACTTGTTTCTCAGATGCTATTGCTGTGGAGGTGGCGGCGGCGGCGGCAGCTACTGTCTGTCTCCCCAGTCCTGTGGTGTTGGTACAATCAGGTGCTGGGGCTTTAACACCTGGCAGATAGACTGGAGGGGGGCCGGCTTTAGGAGCCGTTCTGGAGTGAAACAGTGAATGATTACAGGGATAAGAAAATGAACGTGAAGGATGCTGACTGGGAGGCCTTTGCTTCCAGCCTGCTTTGAGTTGGTTATGGATGGGGGTAGCTGGGGGGTGGTACGGAGGTGGTGGAGGGGGCAAGGGTGGATGGAAGGCCACAAAAGAGTCTAGGTCTGTAAACATGGTTTCTGCAGTGGGGGTGCTGTTAACACGACATCTCCCAGACTGTCTCAGTGTCAAGAGCGGACTTTCATCCCCAAAACGTTCATCAGGAAAGAACTTGTGAGGATTCTAAGAAAGATTAAAGAGAAAAAAGAGATTAGCAGATTTCATAGAAGAAAATTCACAGGCTGAGAGACTTAAGTGAGGACCTAAGAAAACCACATTCAGCAAGGGTAAGAGGCATAACATATTTTTCTAGGCCACAGGCTTCCAGGAAGAAATTACCTTAATAGTACAAAAGGAGAGAGTGTAGCCTCTGTAGCCTAGCATACACACAGCCATCAAAAAGAACTGCTTCACTGATTATTCCAGTAAGTAGGCCAGGAATCTCATGAAAAATTATCTATCTAACAAAAGCCTAAGCGATCAGAATGACTGGTCGCTATGATGCGCACTGACCACCAGGGGGCAGACACTCAACACAGGACCGGCCCCCTGGTGGTCAGTGCGCTCCTACAGGGGGAGCGCCGTTCAGCCAGAAGCTGGGCTCCCGGCTGGTGAGTGCAGTGGTGGTGGCAGGAGCCTCTCCTGCCTCAGCAGCAGCAGCGGTAAGGAGCAGCGAACAGCAGGTGGTAAGGAGCAAGGACTCCCGAACTGCGAGAGAGATGTCCGACTGCTGGCTTAGGCCCACTCCCCGCAGGCTGGGCTGAGGAACCCCCCCTTCCCCCATTGCACAAATTTTGTGCACCAGGCCTCTAGTATGATAATAATAAAAATAAAAAAACAGGAAATAAACCCTAATTCAAATATGTCTTTACTAAAAAAATAAAATGACCAATAAACACCAAGGTGAGGATCCTGCTAGAACTTTCTGACAATGCATGTGCACTATCAGTCTGAAATGAAAACTACAAAATACTACTCCTTATCATAGAGGGATAACCTGGATTACTATTTTGATAAACATTATAAGGGAATACTTAAATTATAAAACTTTTATATTATTTAAGATATGATTTAGAATGGCAAAGGAAAGAGAAATGAATATAAAATAAGACTCTCTTTGTGGGGGATGGAAACCATAACAAATAATGAAAATCAAGAATCTATAAATGGCCTGCTATGTTGCCTAACAACACCATACCAGGTTCCCTTCTGAAGACTCAGGCTAAAGGGGTTTGGAGTCTAGGGCAAGAAAAGAATTCACTCAATCAGATGAAATTAAATTTTATTTTAGGTTCTGGTTTAGTGGCCCTAAGCAGGCTACAGTAGTCCCCCCTTGTCAGAGGTTTCACTTTGCAGTTTCAGTTATCCTTAGGAAACCAAGGTTCAAAAAGATTACGTGGACAATTCCAGAAGTAAACGACATGCAAGTTTTAAATTGTGAGCCATCCTGAGTGGAATGGTGAAATCTTGCATGATCCCCCCTGCTCTGCCTGGGATGTGAATCATCCCTTTGTCCCGTGTCTCCATGCTGTACCTACAGTACAATAAGATATTTTGAGAGAAAACACATTCACATAACTTACCTATATATATAAAAGCCTAAGCAACCAAACGGCTAAATGACTGAATGACCGGTCGCTATGACGCACACCGAAGACCTGAGGGCAGATGCTTAATGCAGGAGCTGCCCCCTGGTGGTCAGTGTGTTCCCACAGCAGGAGCACCACTCAGGGTGCCAGACGCAGGGCTCAAGGCTGGCAAGCACTGCTGTGGCGGCGCGAGCCTCTCCCAGTTGGGACTGACTGGGCCCAAGCCCACAGCAGGTGCAGCAGGGCCAGGATGAGCAAGAGCAGGAGGCAGGAGTGGCAGGTGGCATTGGACTGCCGGTTTCGGCATGATCCTAGCAGGGCACACTGAAGGACCCCACCAGTGCGTGAATCTATGCACCGGGCTTCTAGTATTACAATATTGTATATTGTTATAAGTGTTCTATTTTATTAGTTATTGTTTTAAACTCTTACTGTGCCTAACTTTATCATAGCAATGTATATGTATAGGAAAAAGCATAGTATATACAGGGTTTGCTTGGTACTATCTGCAGTTTCAGGCATCCACTAGAGGGTCTTGGAATGTATCCCCTGTGGGTAAGGATGCAGGGGGAGAGGGGAGTTTTCCTGCTAGTTAAAAAACAACTCATTTCTTGATTCCAGTGCTTTATGGGTTTGAACCATCATAAAAACATTTCTTATAATAAGGGGGAGGAGAGGGAAAAGGGGCGTCTGGAAGACCTCTAAGTATGAGAGTGGTCAAAACCTGACTCTAGTGACCAAACTGGGAAGGGAGAGCAGTGAAGGGCCAGAATCTTCTACTTGGTCTTTCATTTCTGTTGGACATTCACACCACAAACTTTTGGCAGTCACCCTTTCTATGTTTATTGCATAGAAGAGACAAGTTGCTTTATAATAATGCACCTCTTATCTTCACAACAATCCACATGACACACAAGGAAACTGATGCTCAGAGTGGTTAAGTAACTGCTCCAATTAACTGGAAGGTGAGCAGCAGAGCCATGATATGACCCAGTTCTCATTCCAGAGCCTGTGCCCCGTGCACCCTCCACACTGCCTCTCAAGGTTAGCCAACACACCGGGGGAAAGGCTCGGATCAGGAAAAGACCCGTCTGTGAGAGCGCCGGCCATGTCTACAATACCGCCTGAATAATCAATGACCTAGGCTCCTTATTTGAAACAGCGTAATGAGTTCCCCACCTGCAAGAGCTCTGCAGCAGCATCGGCAAGACCAAACTCTCTCAGTACTCGGATCTGGATTTCATAGCTGACCGTGGCGCCCTCCCCACAGTTCAGCGCGTAGGCTCTCTGCACCTGCTCGGTGTGTCGGAGCTCCTGCAGACGTCTGACCATGTCTTTCAAAATGAGGAGACGGGGAACTGGAAGAAGGAAAACCGTTTGTAGGCAAATACCTGAGCTACACAAAAGACCACCCCTTGGCACAAGATAAAAAAGCATGTGTTTTGTATCAGAATCTTAAACATTTTGGGTAATATTTTAATTTTCTGGCAACTTAGTACTGTACATATTTTTAATTTTTTAAAATGTATTTATTGATTTTACAGAGGGAGTGAGGAAGAGAGAAACATCGGTTTGTTGTTCCACTTATTTATGCATTCAGTGGTTGATACCTGTATGTGCCCTGACTGGGAAATGAGCCCACAACTTTGGCGTATGGGGACAACACTCTAGCCAACTGAGTTACCAGACAGGACTACTTCTAATTATTTCTTAAGGTTTTACAATTTCACTGTGCCCAAAAGCTCTTGATAATACCAAACAGCATCTGAGCTATATTAGTTCACAGCCTAATACAATTTTACTTAAAATTCTCTTCTGAATATCAGGATATTTCCTAAGTTGTTTTTTGTTAATCCTCACCTGAGGATCTCCCCCTCAACTAAGTTTTAGAGAATGGAAGGGAGGGAGCCGGAGAGGAGAGGGAGAGGGAAAGAGGAAGAGAAACATCGATGTGAGAGAGAGAGACATCAATTGGCTGCTTCCTGCACGCGTCCTGACGGGAGCTGGGGATTAAACCAGCAACCCAGGTGTATACCCTTGACCGGTAATCAAACCCAAGACCCTTCGGGGGGTGGGGGGGTGGGCAATGCTCCAACCACTGAGAACACAGGCCAGGGCTATTTCCTGTTTTAAAAATGTATTCACTTTTGTTCATATAACTCTTGAGTCCTGACTATGCACTAGGGATTGGACTCAAGTATTAGGGTGCACAGAACAAAGACGTGTTCCCTGTCCTCAAAGAACTCTGGTTTTAGTGAAGTAAACCAAGTAACCCGGTAGAGTACAGGGCCACAAATGGTCACGGAGAGAAATATGCAAAGGACATTGAAGGGATTTGGAGGAAGGGACCCTCCACCTGGACTGGAGGCAGGCAGGAAAGGCTGCCTAGACAAGGTAAACCCTGAGTGTAGTCATGAAGAATGAGAGAAAGCCAGGCAGGTGAAGAATAGGGAGTGAAGGCTCTCTGAGCACAAGGACCAGGCATGTGTAAAACATGCAAATGAGACACGGTGCGGCACAAGGAGTTGGCACGGCTAGAACTTAGGATTCCAAAGTACAGGCAAGAAGAGCATTAAGAAGGAAGGCTAGAAAGATGGGTGGGGCAGGTCGTGAATGACCCTGCATGTCACAATAAGGGATCTGAATTGTATCTTGTGTAGGAGAATGACAGGATCAGATCTGTAATGAGGTAAGTGCACTCTGACAGTAGTGTCAAGCAGGAGTTGGCCAACTAGGGCCTGTAGGCTACATCAGGCTTGTTGGCTGTTTTTGTAAATGAGGTTTTACTGGCACACAGCCACACACATCTGTTTAGGTATTATGGCTGCTTTTGGCCTACAACAGCAGAGTTGAACAGAGTTGAGTAGCTGTGACAGAAACTGCATAACCCACAAGCCTATAATATTTACCATCTGGCACTTCAGAGAAAAACTTTGCCGAGCCCTGGTGTAAAGTCCAGAAGGGGGGTGAGTGAGGTTAGAGGCAGGAACACGGGTTAGGAACCTGGAATAAGGCTGCAGCAGAGGGCTGGGGAAGCGGAAACGAGGTCCATAGACATTATTAGCCAAACTAATTATTATCTGAGTGCCTGCTTTGTGCCAGGCAAACCACTAAGCATATTACTCGTGGTACTTGCTTATGTCTTCACAATAACCCTAGAAAGGAGATACCCCCATTTTACAGATAAGGAAATTAATGCGTAGGGAAGTAGATATCGTATCCAAAGTGATATAAATGAAGTGGCAGAGCCAGGATAAGAGCCAATAAGCTAGAAAGCCTTTCATTAGAGTATGGTGAGCAAGTTAGAATCAGGATAACACCAGAATAGGGTTAAACAACAGAAAATAGTTAAACAAAAGACAAGTCTTATTTTTCTGAGCATATTTAATTGTGAATACGTTTGGGCTTTTGAGATTCAGTTCTAAGATTAAATTATGTTGTTATTCAAGTATTAACTCGAGTTGATAAAAACAGGGCTAATTATGAAAGTTTCAAAATCTGCACAAATCAGGTACAGAAATATTTCTCTTCATACTGTAATCCAATGTATACTTTAAATAAACATGTAGTGGACAAACCTGAAAAGGTAACCACAAATCAGATTTTAGTCCCAGAACAAAATGTATGTGTTCAATTAAAAGTTGTCATTATGGCCCTAGCTGGTTTGGCTCAGTGGATAGAGCAGCCTGTGGACTGAAGGGGCCTGGGTTCAATTTCCGTCAAGTGCACGTGCCCAGGTTGTAGGCTCAATCCCCAATAAGGGGAGCAGGAGGCACCCAATCAATGATTCTCTCTCATCATTGATGTGTTTGTTTTTTCTCTCTCTCTCCCTCTCTGAAATCAATAAAAATATATATATTTTAAAAATGTTGTTATTATGGCTAGGCTGGTTTGGCTCAGTGGTTGAATATCAACCCAGGAATCAAGAGGTCACAGTTCGATTCCTGGTCAGGACACAAGCCTGGTTTCAGGTTTGATCTCCAGTAAGGGGTGTGCAGGAAGCAGCTGATTAATGATGTTTCTCTCTCATCGATGTTTCTATGTCTCTATCCCTCTCCCTTTCTCTAAAACAAACAAACAAACAAATCAATAAAACCATAAAAAAAAAGTTGTGTTATGTCTTTTATTTATCCTTAATTGAAACTGACATTTGCAAGCAGAAAATGAATGGTGCCATTTCCAATAATGCTATAGTTTGCTGGTTTTTAATAAATCTTGCAATAGGAATTGGTAAGAGTTATAAATTTCTTACCCCATCTGCGCTGTTGATTTCCTTATATTAGAAAATGACATTAGGGCCCTTTGGTTAAAGTAAACATTAACTGATGTTCAGACGTTTTTGGACATTGACAGTTATACCTCTACCTATGGCCACTTTCCTGAGAGTTGTATGACATAAGCCTACACTACAATAAAATTCACAGAAGACCAGATCTTGGGAAACTGGATCTTCAGTAAACCAATGGTGATCACATTTGTGGGAGACATATGCAGACTCAAAGATATAAGTTTATAATGCTATCCCCAATGGGGCTTATAATGTGAGAAATACCTAAATTCCTGTAAATCAGTGGGTCTCAGGAGGAGGTGGTTTTGCCCCACAGTGTGCATTTGGCAATATCTAGAAACAGAAAAATGTTTCCTAAAGTTTACAAAGGGATGTGTGTACATGTGTGCTACTGGCATCTAGTGAGTCCAGGGTAGGGATGCTGCCGAACACCCCACAATGCACAGTACAGCCCCCATAACAAAGAATTATCTAGCCCTAATTGTCAAGAGGATCAAGGTTGAGAAACCCTGGGTGAAACTGAAAAATGTATATACTTATCACTATAAAATAAAATTCAAAACAAAAAACTTAGCTTATAAGTATGTATTCTTTCTTTTTTTAAACCCTCACCCAAGGATATTTTTTCCATTGATTTTTTAGAGAGGGGGAAGGGGGAGGAGAGGAAGAGAGAGAGAAACACTGACATGAGAGGACACATTGACTGGTTGGCTGCCTCCTACAGGTGCCCGGACAGGAACTGGAGATGAACCTGCAACCGAGGTACATTCCCTTGGCTGGGAATTGAACCTGCAACCTTTGGGTCTGAGGGCTGCTGATCTAACCACTGAGACAAACCAGCCAGGGCAGTATTTATACTTTGAAGAGAATAATGCATATTGGGTATTGGATCAGGAGAGAATTACCATATGTAAAAGGATTACAAAAAGATTAGATTATCCTATATAATAAAAGCATAGTATGCAAATTGTCCCCTCAACCTGGAGTTTGACCAGGGGGCGGGGCCAGCTGGGGGAAGGGAGGGAGTACTGGCCGGCAGCCAGCAGCCGCTAGGGGCCCTACCAGTGCACAAATTTTGTGCACTAGACCTCTAGTTTAAGTATAAATGCCTAAAACAGGTTACGGCCTTACCTGGAATCTCATTGGCTACCACCGAAGGAGGGCTTGATTGGTTACTGCTGATCTGCTGGTGGCTGATCATGTGACAGCACTGTGGTACAGCATTATTGACCATGTAAAGTGTGTCTGGCACATTGGACATTCTAACCATTCGTAAACGCACAAGATCTGTTTGTTCCACCATCATCTCATCTAGCACTGACTGAAAGAACAATTCAGTATTAACAGAATTAGTAAACCCTTCATCTCTGTTAAATCACATTTGGAGATATATTATTACTTTCATCATATAAAAAGGGAATTACTTTATTGCTTCTAGTGTATGAAGTTCACAATTAGTGGTGAAAGGAGAAAGTACCCCTACCTCTTTAATTTTTAAAGGATCTTTTGGAGTATCTCTGAAAAAAAAAAACCACTTCTGAAAAGTTTCAATTGAAGTATTTGAAATTTATAGGAAGGATATAAAATTAATCAGAAGTAAATTACACATAAAGTTACTATAAAGAAAACATGTATACATGGGCTAAACATCAGATAAAAAAAGAAGCCCTGGCTCATTGGCTCAATTGGCTAGGCGTTGTCCCGTGCACCAAAAAGGTTGCCGATTCCCGGTGAGGGCACATGCCTGGGTTTTGGGTTTGATCCCCCGTAGGGGGCGTGCAGGAGGCAGCTGATCAATGTTCTGCTCTCACATCAATGTTTCTTTCTCCCTTTCCCTTCCTTTCTCTCTACAAATCAATTTTAAAAAAGTGCTCAAAAGACAAAATATTAAAGACTGATATTAAATTGAATAGGTCTAGCCCTAGCTGGTTTGGCTCTGTGGAAAGAGCATCAGCCTGCAGACTGAAGGGTCCCAGGTTCAATTCTGTTCAAGGGCACATGCCCGGGTTGCGGGCTCGATCCCCAGTAGGGGATGTGCAGGAGGCAGCTGATCAATGATTCTCTCTCTTCATTGATGTTTCTATTTCTCTCTCCCTCTTCCTTCCTCTCTGAAATCAATAAAAATACATTTAAAAAATAAATTGGTCTATAAATAAACCCAGTTGTTAAAAATCAGTTTTAGATTAATCTATTTCACTAAACCACAGAACGATCAAAATGATATAATATATAAACATTTTCTACTTTTATTGGGACAATTATCTACTTATGTATGGGTACAGCCATCTGAGAAACAGGGAAGTTCCAGGAGGACTAGTGATGAGCTAACTTTTTGAGACAAAGCAGAATAGAGGGTAGGTCTAGTTTATTACAGACCATTTATCCCCAGACTCAACCTTTTGTAAAGGCCTCAGTTGCTTCAGTGAGTCTGAGTATTGAATTTATTTTAAAAAGACCAGGCACAACCATTCTGCTTTTTCTCTCTGTTTAGAATTATTTGAA
This sequence comes from Cnephaeus nilssonii, assembly GCF_951640355.1. Classification (NCBI taxonomy): domain Eukaryota; kingdom Metazoa; phylum Chordata; class Mammalia; order Chiroptera; family Vespertilionidae; genus Cnephaeus; species Cnephaeus nilssonii. Next base: position 101,615,987 of record NC_137075.1, on the reverse strand, counting down.
ATGTCAATCAGTCAATAAGAGGTAGATTATTAACCTAAGCAACAAAATAAACTCACAAATATCTTCATATATCTTAAACTAGGAACTCAGATAATAAAAACAAGATAAATAATTCTATATCCAAACACACATTGTTTTGCCTCTTACTTTATTTCATAAAGCTTAATGGTGATTTCTGACTTTCAAAGACTGGCTGTTCCTCAAAAGGCCACTCCAAAATTCTTCTGGCTGAATACATCTAATAAAAATTATAGTATTTCATTTTTACATTACCATATTTTCTAGAAGAATTGTTATAATAGTCATAATGCCAACTATTTGCTTAATAGACCTGAAATGTTTTCTTAGTATGTGCACTTATTATAAAACTAAACACAAATTCCAGCAGTCAGCTGGAATGTGTTACGGAAATGTGTTACAAGAAATGATGACAATTCTTTACTTTATGAAGGAAGACACAACGTGTGCAATCTTCTTTCAGGACATTTTCCCATGCTGAAGATCACAAAATACTGACAACCATATCAATAAAATAAAACTTTCTTTTCAAGTTAACATTTTCCAAGAAAGCTAAAATGACAAAAATGTAAAATGCAATTTAACATGACCTAAATTATAAAAATATGCTCGATAATTAAACATTTCAGAAAAGTATTCTACTGAGCAGTCAAACTAGAATTTATGTTTACTTTCTGATTACTGGACATTTAAGCCATTTCCAAATATTTATATAATGCCACGATAAATATCTTTGTGCTTACAGTTTATAATACAGTGATCTAATGTCTGAAAATCTTTTTCATTACCTTTGCTTCCTCCACATAGGGGGAGAAGAGTCGAGGACGAACATAGATTCCAGCATTTTTTTGCCGTAACCAGGCATTTGACTTTCCACCTTCTGATGTAGGAAGCATATCTGATGGAGGAGTACTAATCAAGCCTCTTTTCATCTTGAAAAAAATTATTTTTTATAAAGATATTTGTGTAGCACTACAATACTAACATAGAAATAATTATACCTACAAATCAAAATGTTCAAACTACCATTTGTATAAAAATTTAGGAATGTATGTAAAATTTAAAAATACTTCAAATGTTTAATAATATTTAAAGGACTTGGAAATAAAAGGCAGTATAATTTCCCATTTTTTCTCTAAATAGAGAAATGATGTTTTTAAAACAAGAGCTATAATTAAAAATGTAACGAACTGAACTTTCAGAATTCTTAATAAAACCAATTATTATTTTTTTTCTTACTCATCTAGGAACTGATTCCATCCCCAACTCAGTTCCCACCCCACCAAGACAAATCAAGAACTAGAGGGCCTAGTATCTACAGTACAAGGTTATAGGCAGTTGTACATGGTACTTAGGGGTAGTGACTCCAGGGGAAGGCAGACTTGGCTCAAACCTTAACCCCCCCTCCCTTTAACAACCTTGTGACTATGACATGCCCTTTTACCTGGGCCTCACTTTAAGGGCTCCTAGACGGCCCTGGAGATGGGACACCACACAGCTAACTGTGGTAGCCCTGTTTCCTCATCTATGCTAGGAGAATATAAAAGAAGTACCCACAGCACATAAAGTGGCTGTGAGGATAAAATGGGTTTGGTACAGTGCTTAGAACTTCTGGTTAACAGCTATTATTACCAAACTTTTACTGGGGACTTATGTGATAGCCATGGAATTAAAAGTATCAATAAATTTTTTCTAAGTCTACTAAACCAAAGTTCTACAATATTTTTCTAAGTTAAATTCAGGGTTCAACTTGCTTTGAGTCTCAGATTTAAAAAAAAAAAACGAACACTGTTTCTCCAATCTTATTCTTGTTAAACATAATAAACATCTAATTGCTGCATTAGTTAAAATTATTTTTAACTAATAAAATTAGCAGTAGGTGGTATTTAGAGAAAAAACTCCTAACTCTAATTTATTACAACTATAATATTGTTGCTATATTTCCTTCCTTTTTTTCAAATGAATTTTAACATAACTGCATTCTACAATACATAAAATACACATTTTATATCCTTCTTTCTAAAATTATATTCCATTATCAGCATTTTCCATGATGCGCTATTAGTAATTATAACCACTGTTCAGGACAGCAAAATATTCTGTTGAGTAGTTGTATTATAATTTACTTATTTTCCCTGTTCTTGGATATTTAAACTAATTCCAAGTATTTAATGACAATGTAATCAATGTACCAGCTCTACTTCTCCTATGGGATAGTAATATTATTTAAAAAATCACTGACCTAATAGGTGAAAAAATGATAACTTACTGTTTTATTTTGCTTTCTTTGGGGTATGTGATTACTAATGAGACTGCACATTTTTCTAATCAGAGATTCCATAAATATTTGTTTTCTTCTAGTTTTCCATGTTTCAATTTAACATTTAATTCTTCAATCTAACAGGAATTAATTTTCTGTGCAAATGAAATGAGGGTTTAAGTTTAAACAAATTTCCTCCCTTCCCCATTCATCAGTTCATCTAGCACCACACTGATGTGTGATAGCTCATTTATTATGTTTAATTCTTTCATTAATTAGGATCTTTTTCTAGGCTATTTTGTCTTGCCTGTTATGCTAGCATCATAGATTATATATTAGCCTTTTAAAATGTGCTTTACATTCTGAAAGAGTTATCCATCTTTAATTATGTTCTTTTTAGGGAACTTGAAAAAACTATTGTGTTTACAGCATTACATTACATTTATAAAACAATGTATGAGGAACTAATATTTATAATATTTCTCTTCCCATCCATTAATCTGAATTCTATTAGTTTAAAAATTCACTTAAAAAATAAAATTAACAAAATCAGCTCCATTAATTTTTAACTGAAATACCATTATAAGATTCATTCAGCCTTTTTACACTGAACCATTCATTCTCCTTTCCTCCTGTTTTCTGATTTATTCCTGTTCTTGAAAAGTCTCCCCAAAGGTAATTTCTACCCTTTCCTTTTTAAATAAAAATATACTTGATCTGATAAATGCTGAATTAAACCCTAAGAAACTATCCTTTTGCAAAAGTAACAATGATATTCAACTCTCATTCACCAAACATTTATTTGTGCCATGTGCCAGGTTTGGGGGAGTGGGGGATATAATATAGTACAAAACAGACATCTGTCTCTGACTTCAATGAATTCAGTTTCACAATACTCTATTGGTAGAATTATTTACAATGATAAACAAAGATAAGCCTATACATTTTAATGCATTTTCTTTTCATGAATGGGATAAATAAAGACAGACACTTACTGCATCACTTAGAACTTCACTGTTTATAGGTAAGATGTGTTCAACGCGAACAAAAGGTAAGAGAGAAGAAAGGATCTCTCGAAGCTCTTCAATGTCCAGGTCTCGTCTTTTCACACCTCTTTTGTTCACACTATGAGCAGTGCCACTCAGTAAGTTTGGCTCTATGAGACAGAAAATGAAGTCTCCAACCAAATCCAAATTTTCAGAAAAAGGCTTTCTTCTCTAGTATATTTTCAGTACCATTATTTATACTTAAGTACACCTGCTTTAAAAAGGGTTATAACTTTATGTTTTTTTAAATGTTTTTATTGATTTTTAGAGAGGAAGGGAGAAGGATAGAGAGATAGAAACATTGATGATAGAGAAACATCACTGATCTGAGAGAGGAACATCATCGACTGGCCTCCACTGGGGATTGAGCCCAAAACCTAGGCATGTGCCCTGTCCAGGAATCAAACCAGTGACCTCTTGGTTCCTGGGTTGACGCTTAACTGCTAAGCAAATTATATTTATGTTTTATGAAGTTTAGTTAATAAAAATGTTCTGACAGAGAAAAAGCATGGTGTCAACAGTACAATAACATTCTTTTATGATTTTCCTGCACTACAGAATAGAGGATTTTTTTCTGTACACTAACTCAAAGGAAAAGATGATAATCTATTAAAATCTAGTTTGACTGAGGGCTTTTTCTTAAGCTTTCCCACTTTTGTGACCAGATTTTAGTACAATAAGGACACTGTAGAGCAAGTGCTATTTCTGGTCACTGTAGATTAATGGTACACTCATTAGGCTACCATTTATTTAAAAGCAATTTAACAAGATATTAATCTCCTGGCAGCAAAATAAGGTACATTCTAAGATTCTTTGCTAGTCTCTCAAATTTCCATAAAATGGGAATGTTCCTGCATATAAATGAACCCTTTAATCTCTGACATGTATATTTCCATTGTCCAGATCCAAGAATAAAGGTTTTCTTTATTGGGTATTAGTGAAAGGGGAAGATTTACATGCTTACAATACTGAGGTGGGAAAAATTTACATAAATGTTGGGAATCTTTAATCATGTCTTTCATCTAGGTGGTGTATTTTTTAAAAAAGGATATCTTTATTATTCACGAATATAAATGCCAGATATTTTGCAAAGTCTGTAGGCAAACTGGTATTTCCCTTAAATCTGTGGGCGGCAAACTGCGGCTCGCGAGCCACATGCGGCTCTTTGGCCCCTTGAGTGTGGCTCTTCCACAAAATACCACGGCCTGGGCGAGTCTATTTTGAAGAAGTGGCGTTAGAAGTTTAAAAAATTTGGCTCTCACAAGAAATTTCAATCATTGTACTGCTGATATTTGGCTCTGTTGACTAATGAGTTTGCTGACCACTGCCTTAAATCATGTGATAGGTATGTAAAGAGATTGTTTTTGAGAAGTTAAGCTTTTACTGCAGTTGTGTGCAATAAAATTGCTGCAAGTGTGTGAAAAAGGTTTTTGTCCTCGCCTTGCTATGACCTGGCTTCATACTTATACAAGGCATTGCTTTAAAAAACACAACTTTTTTCTTTAGTAGTGTTTTCAAATGCAATCTTACATTAAACTCCCAAATATGTAACAGGTAAGGTCAGAACCCTAATCTATGAAGGTGACTGAAATAAAGGTGTAATCTGGTTTGCTTAGCTTCCTTCTTATCCCTGTAAAAGAGCCTGACATTCTAACCCAATCAGAAAACTACTATTTTTTTTTCAACCCTTGCTCAAGGATATGTTTTTAATTGATTTGAGAGAGAGAGAGGGAGAGAGAAACATTGATCAGTAAGTGCCTCAATTGAACCCGCAACCTTCCAGTGTATGGGACGACACTCCAACCAACCTGACCAGGGCTGAAAGCTACTACTTTAAGGGAATTTTATCAAGATGGTCATTATCTGGCCCAAATAAATATGGCATTACCAATCTTATGTCAATGAAAACAAACAAAAACCTATGGCTATAATGATTATGTAACATGACATACACCCAATTCTTGTTACTTGGCCAACTATCTATGATAATAAAAGCGTAATATGCTAATTAGACCGGACATCCTTCCGGATGACCTTCCAGATGAAGCCGGGGCTGCGAGAGAAGCCCTGGTCCCCGGTGCCTGCCGGTGGCTGGAGGGAAGCCAGGTTCCTGGGTGCCAGAGGAAAGCCGGTGTCGGCAGCCAGGGGAAGGAAGGCCTACTCTTGTACAAGTTTCAAGCATCGGGCCTCGAGTCCTATATAATAAAACCCTAATATACAAATCGACCGAACAGCAGAATGACCGGTTGCTATGACACGCATTGACCACCGGGGGGCAGATGCTCAATGCAGAAGATGGGCTCATAGCTGGAGAGCACTGTAGGTGGGCAGTAAGGAGCAAGGGGTCCCAGACTGCGAGCACCCCAGACTGGGAGAGAGCACAGGCTGGGCTGAGGTACTCTCCAAGTGCACAAATTTCATGCATCGGGCCTCTAGTCAGTCTCTCTCTCTCTCTCTCTCTCTCTCTCTCTCTCTCTCTCTCTCATATATATATATATATACACACACACACACACACACACACACACACATACACATAAATATATATATCCTATATAATAAAAGCCTAGGTGGCATCACGCGACGTCGCCACAAGATGGCTGACCTCGCTTCATCACAAGATGGCCACCACAAGATGGCTGGCAGGGGAGGGCAGTTGTGGGCGATCAGGCCGGCAGGGGAGGGTAGTTGTGGACAAAAGGCCAGCAAGGGATGGCAGTTGGGGGCGATTGGGCCAGCTGGGGGAAACCAGGCCTGCAGGGGAGGACAGTTGGGGGGGGGGACCAGGCCTGCAGGGGAGGGCAGTTGGGGGCAAGATCAAGCCAGCAGGGGAGATAGCTGGGGCCAATCAGGCCAGCAGGGGAGGACAATTGGGGACAATCAGGCCGGCAGGGGAGCAGTTAGGCGTCAATCAGGCCGGCAGGGGTGTGGTTAGGGGGTGATCAGGCTGGCAGGCAGAAGTGGTTAGAGGCAATTAGGCAGGCAGGCAGGCAGGCGAGCAGTTGAGAGCCAGCAGTCCTGGATTGTGAGAGGGATGTCCCCCATGGGGTCCCAGATTGGAGAGGGTGCAGGCCGGGTTGAGGGACACCCCACCCCTGTGCACGAATTTCGTGAACCGGGCCTCTAGTATATATTTCCTCCTATATAATAAAAGGGTAATATGCTAACAGACCAAATGGCAGAACAATCAAAGCGTAATCCTATCTAATAACAGAGTAACATGTAAATTACCATCACTCCGCTACGCCCATGATTGGGTGGCGGGAGGCTGGGGGGCGGGACTCGGGGTGGCCTATCCGGCCATTGAGAGGCACGGATCCGCTGCCACTGAGGGAGGCTACCCTGCTGTTGAGAGGTGCAGGGGGCGGGACTCCCGCCCCCTGCGCCTCTCAACAGCCAGATCTGCGGCTGCTGAGGGGGCCTGCCGCGGACACCCAGCTGCGCCTCTCAACGGCAGGGTAGCCAGGTGTCCGCGGCAGCCCCCCTCAGTGGCCGTTGAGAGGCGCAGGGTAGCCCCCCTCAGCGGCCGCGGACCATCAAAAGCGTGGGAGCTGGGTGCCAGTCTGCTCCGGCACCAGGCCTTTCAGAAGCCTCCAGCTCGGCAGAGGCTTCTGAAAGGCCTGGTGCACCAGCAGCCAGGCACCCAGCTCCACCGCGAAAAGCGAAAGCGTGTAGGGGACCCTACACGTGCATGATTCAATCATGCACTGGGCCTCTAGTATGCTAATGATATCCTAAGGCTGTTCAACTGCTCGCTATGACATGCACTGACCACCAGGGGGCAGACAGTCGACTGGTCGACCAGTCCCTATGACGTGCACTGACCATCAGGGGGCCATGCTCTGACCAGTAGGTTAGCTTGCTGCTGGGGTCTGGTCGATCGGGACTGAGCGAGATGGGCCAGACATGCCCTGGAGCTCTCCCACGGTCCCTCCCTGCACCGGTGGGGTCCCTCAGCCTGGCCTGCGCCCTCTCACAATCCGAGATCCCTCGGGGGATGTTGGAGAGTCGGTTTCAGCCCGATACCGCAGCCCACTCCCCTTGGGAGGGCGCCAGATGCAGGGCTCATGGCTGGCGAGCGCTGCTATGGCAGCGTGAGCCTCTTCTGATTGGGACTGATTGGGCACGCCCATGGCAGGCACAGTGGGGCCGGAATGAGTGGGAGCAGCATGTAGGAGCTGCAGGCGACATTAGACTGTGGGTTTCAGCCTGATCCCTGCATGCCACCCAAAGGGACCTTATCTATGCACAAATTTGTGCACCGGGCCTCTAGGCTATATATAAAAGCCTAAGAGACCGGAATGACCAGTTGTTAGGGCGCACAATGACCACCAGGGGGCAGGCACTCAATGCAGGAACTGCCCCCTGGTGGTCAGTGCGCTCTCACAGTCAACCTCCCTCAGCCGGCCAACCTCCCACAGTCCCTCCCCCAGGCCATCAGGCCCCAATCACCTGATGAGGGCCGAACCCTAGGCTGGGACAGGGAACCGGGAGTAGGTGGCAGCGGGTGCAGCCCCTTTCCAAGGGGGGCCGAGGGCCAGCTCCCTCCTCAGGGCCAGCGGCCAACCACCCACACCCTGTCCCTCCCCCAACAGGCAAGTCCCTATTGGCCCGCCGCCCGCCTGCTGTGGTGGCATCACGGAAGCGAGGGAAGGGGTGGGGGGGGGGGGTAAAGCAGGGAACCGTGCAGTGACAATGTGGGCATTAGGCGTCCGTTCCTTCCGTGTCCAGCCCGGCAACTGTCACCTCCTCTCTCAATCCCGCTGGGGCCTTTTAGCACCGGGTTGGGGCGGGAAACTGGGAATGGGTGGCAGTGGACGCAGCCCCTTTCCCAGGGGGACCAAGGGCTGGCTCCCTCCTTGGTGCCTGAGGCCAATCTCCCGTGCCCTGTCCCTCCCTGCAGCCAGCAGACCCCAATTGACCCGCTGCCCGCCCACCGCAGTGGCGGCACAGCGGCGAGGGAAGGAGGAGGGTAGGAGCCGGGGAACTGCGTGGTGGCAGCATTGGCATCCGTCCCTTCCACACCCGGCCGGAGACTGTCACCTCCTCTCCCGACCCTGCCAGGGCCAGCGGGCCCCGATCGGCCCGGCCCTGATGGCCAGCCAGGCCTAGGGACCCCACCCATGCACGAATTTCATGCAACGGGCCTCTAGTGTTCTATAAAGCCGCTGTGAACACTGAATCACTGCTCCTAAGGGAAACACAGGGGTAGGTTCCAGTGAGCCTCTGGTCACATTTTTGCCAACTGATCAAGATATAAGTTTGTCTTATGTGTGTTTCTGTTTAAAGAAACCTTAGTAATATATATGTTGATTCATTAACACTGAACTCATGGCCAACAGATAACTCATACCTGAACAAAGCTTATCTAACACACATTATCTCTGTGAGGAACATCACAGCCTTCGTGTGCTTAGGAACATTAGACAGCACTAAGCATTACACTTGGAGGCCATTTTAAACAGTGAGATTACCCCCAAACCTTGTAAGAATGAGAAAAACATGGCACTAAACACACTGTGAAAGGACATGTTTACAATATGAGAGCAGAAACAAGAAGGCAAAGCATCACCTTGTTTCACATTAAAGTGAGAACATATGCACCAGGAGACTCAAATTTTTTTGTCACTCTGCACATGTCTGCAAATGTCCATGAAAGTGTTAAGAGTACTGATTTGGGAATGCAAATACATTTTAGCAAGTAGGTGAATTTGCAAATACACAATCTGCAGATAAGGGGGACAGACTGTATACTGGCATTACAAAAATGTCCCAAATTAATAGTAGTGGTTATTTTATTAAAAATTTCAAATCTTTGAATTTCTAAAGGCTTTTGCTGGCCACAGAGAAATAAATGAAATCATATGGGAAGACTGCTTTTGTTCCCTAGTACTTGAGTAGTAGTGTATTAAAGAGATATATAAAAAGGTTTAAAGGCAGGCTAGCTTGATATTTTTATATATTAAAAAACGTGGCAAACCAACTCTATAAACTTATTACTAAAAATTACTGACTTGAACACTTTAAAGTGTTGAACTTTGTGGTATGTAAGTTATCCTACCAAATAAAGATGGAATATGTTAATTGACTGTCACACCCTCACAAAGATGGTGGCACCCACAGCCAATAAGGAGGGAATATGCTAATTGACTGTCACGCCCTCAAAGATGGTGGCACACAGCCTTTCAGGATCGCCGGGGCAGTGGGCGCACAGCACGGCACAGCCAGGCCTGCCCCCCAGGCGGGTCCAGCCACTCCACGCACCTGCCTCCAGAGTCCCCCAGTCCCCTCAGCCCCCCAGCTGCCCAGGGTCAGCCCGAGGCGCAGGCAAGCCTCGAATGTCAGCTGCCCAGCCGCCCAGGGCTGGCCCGAGGTGCAGGCAAGCCTCAGATGGCGGCTGCCCAGCCGCCCAGGGCCACCCAAGGCTCAAGTAACCAGGGCGGGCCGAGGCTTGCACTGCCAGCAGAAGAGGTGTGATGGGGGCGTTGCCTTGCCCTGATCGCCAGTCACCTCCCACCCCTGAGGGCTCCCGGACTGTGAGAGGGCGCAGGCCCAGCTGAGGGACCCCCCCCCCACCCCGAGTGCATGAATTTTGTGCACTGGGCCTCTAGTATCTAAATAAAGCTGTTGGAAAATGACAGGGAAGGAAAGATTGTATTTAATTTTTCTAATTAAAGTTTTTTTGTTACATAGGAATACAATATCCTATGAAGAGAGGAGTACATGGGGGGTAGACTAATCCTAGATATAAATAAAAGAATCAGCTTCCAAAGTTGAAAGCTCACCTCCTTCATATGATGCTTCCATCTTTTCTAAAGTAGTCCCAATTGGAGGCCACTCAAAATTATTTCTCCCTTACCTTCCACAAATTTAAAATTAAACAGCAAATATGCTTTTTTTGGGTAGTCATATATATTTTTTTATTGAGGTAAAATTCACATAATATAAAACTCACCATTTTAGAAGAAGACTGGTTTTTTAATAAATTTACTTTGTGCATCCATCTTCACTCTCTAATTCCAGAACATTTTCATCAACAATATGCATTATAATACTTTAATTATTTCATTTCTACTACTACTGTAAATCAGTCAACATTTAATATTAAGCACATAGAAAGATAACATTAAAAGTATTCTGCCCTGGCCAGGTAGCTCAGCTGGTTAGAGCATTGCCCAGATATGCTAAAGTTGTGGGTTCAATCCCCAAAGCATATACAAGAATTAACCAATGAATGCATGGATGAGTAGAACAACAAACTGTTGTTTCTCTCTCTTCCTCTCTAAAAATCAATTATAAAAAAAGTATCCTTTTAAAGCTGTAAAATATAAGTTTGTGGTATATTTATTTCTAACAAAGTATACCCTCCTCTCCACTAAAGGATTTTGCCAAATGTAAAAATTTTTCTTTTCACTAGGCAACAGTGATTATTGTCAAGACTGACATGTAGCATCCTGTCAGTAAGCTTTTGGGAAAAACAGTGCAAGCTTACCTCTGTCTGCTATTCTTTTCATCAGCTGGTGCTCACCCCATTTAATCAGATATTTAAGGATATCTTGCTCACTTGCCTATAATAAAAAAATGGTTTATACTTATTTTGGTGAAATTAAATGGTTAATTTCATTAATGACTTCTCCTATGTCATAAAGTAAATACAACATGCAACTTGCCTACCACAATTCACTCTTTACACTAGCTGTCTGAAATGTTCCAGTTAAACTTTTTGTCCGTCAACAGCAAATACAAAGATTGCATTTATTACATGGGTTTTGCCCAGTAATCTCACTCTTGGCTCCAACTAAATTTTTTATTCTTATTTCCATCTTTGTTTTTTTCTTTATCTTGTTTTCTTCACCTATTTTAAATTTATTTTATCTTACTACATGGTCTTTATACAGCTGCCTTAAATTCTTTTTTGGGACAAGATAGAGATAAAGAAATAAAAATTAAAGAATTAAGGATACAGTGTGGCTACTATCTCCTGCAGGAACAATCCCCACAAGATATTCTACTGATTTTAAGACCCTTTAAGCACAATTTGTGAAATGCCAAGGTGCCCCTCATTTCTTCATATTTTATCTAAAATCTTAAAGCAAATCTAGGCTGCTCTCCAAGGTTTTTCTAAGAAGAAACACAAAGCTTCTAAAGATAATAATCTGAGAACTGACAAATCCTAACTTCCATGATGCATGCAGTCTGGACAAGTAAAACAAGGTTAATAAACACAGATCTTAGTAAATCAAATCCAACATGACAACATTTGTGCTGCAATCAGAGCACAGATACTAAATGACTTATTTAACTTTTCACTGCACTTCTGAGATGAAAGCATTTTATAATTTCTCTAGTAAAACTATAAAAAGTAAATGGCTTAATGGGTTTTTGTCTTCATAACTTTTAAAACTGCTGTACAATTTTCTGCATCATATTCATACAACCAATGCAAAAGAAAATTAAGCTTGAACATACCTAAAAATACTTTTGCAATATTTAAAATCTGTTAGTTTTAGTTACCAAATTATAGATAGATATGTAAGTCAAGAACACAAAATTTGCTAAAAACTGTTTTGGATTAAAAATAAGTAGTTGAAAACATTATTATACTTTGGTAGTACACATATACAGTTTTTATGAGTATTTGAGTAGATAAAAAATTACTACTACTACTTTGTGCTGTTTCAACTACTGTCTACAGCTTAAGTATCTCACACTCTACCAAAAATAAGAAACTGTATATGTATAGTGAATTCACTACTCGTGGAAGCCAAGAAAATCACTGTTGGGATGTGCTTCTGACCCTGCCTACTGCCTCAGCCCCTTTGGTGTGGTTAGTCAGGACCCAGAACGGCTCACAATGTTGTCAGAGTGCATGAAGGGCCAGAGTGCCACAGGCTTTGTTGTACAAATGTGAAGAGGGCATTCCTGGGTAGGTTGATCTCCCTAGATGGGAGAACAACAGGGTACAGATGGGTTCTTGGTGCACATATGAATGACAATGAATCTGAGAGGTGTATAAATGGTTACCTGTAGGTAGTCAGACTGGATAGCAGTAAGTAGATGGTCTTTGCTGAGCTCATAAAAAACATCCGAAGTCATGACCTGGGAAAATTCCTCACAGAGGAAATGTAAAGCTTGTCGGTGCACCCATTTAGAGCCATATGGATGAGAGCTCCACTTGAGGATGGCAATTAAGGTATCTAATGAGATGCTCTCAGCAATGATATCCTCACAGCCTAAAAAAGAAGGCAAATACTTCTTGAGATTAATCATAAATATTACTCAATGAACATTAGTGTGTTTGACACTATACCTAAAAGTAGCCATAGTAAAAAAGAACAAGGAGATAAATAAAATCTCATGGAAATCACCAAGACTTGGTGGGATGGGGTAATAATAAGTAACAATAGACTATGACTTCTATAGGAAATCTGCTGTTCCAGAGACAGATCCATAGAAAAAGGCAGGGAATCCTCACAATTGTTTAAGAAAATAAATATCTATGTGAAAATCCCCACAATTTGAATAAGGCACTAAAGTGGAGGATATTGAACCAAAGGGAAAGAAAATTAGGTAAAAATGATAGAGTTGTAGGAATTTGCCAGAGGAAGAATATGGATGACAACTGACTGACAAGAACCTGCACTTGCAAAGAAGGTGGGCTATCTTCTATCTATGAACTATGAGGACATATGCTCTTTGTATCACCCTAATAAAAAAACTTGCCCTTTGACAGTTTAATACCTCATAATACAGATAAAATTTTGCAGTTTGATGCTCATCTGGGATTAATTCTGTTGAGTTAAAAATAAATAAGTAGTTTAAGTGAAAAGAAGAAAAGGATAAGGATCCTCGAGTAAGTGACTTAAGAGCTAGAAAGAAAGGGGGAGGAAATCCGAGGCTAGTCAGCTATTTTCCTTAGAAAAGATCATTTCAAAATATAAATAAAATCTGAGCGACAAAGATTGTAGAAGAGAAAATGGCTAAAGTTGGTCAGAAATTCTTCATAACTAAGTTTACTAAAAAATAAAAAAGGACCCTGATAATGTGGGGGGCTGGGGGTGTGAGTGCTGTAAAAGATATATATAGCCAAAAGAAAGTACATCAATGAACTCCAAAGACTTCCAAAGCTCAAAATTACTGTGAGACTATGAAAGGTGAAGAGAAAGGTAATGAATCCAATTTTCAGGTGACAAATCATTAGTAGCCAATATAAACTCTGCAAAAAGTAATGCTTCATTATTTCCTTTTCTTATATGGTGCCAGATAAGGAGAATATCATAGAGAAATGTGTAACCTATCTTCTGCAGAACATTTAACAAAATACTTCCTGCTATTTCTAGATTGCTAGCTCCACAAAACAGGGACTGCTTTCTTCACTCTATCTCTAGCACCTTCTTTTCTTGCACATGGTACATACTAAATAAAAATCTGTTGAATGTACAAATGAGATCTTTGCAGATATAATGAAGAGATGTAGATGGATGACAGAACAATGATTAACAGAACCATTTGTCAGTAGCACTGATTAACTTGGGGGATGCACTGGCAAGTCTCAGTTTTTGTGATGTTTATCAAGAACTTGAACGAAGACATGGAAAGTATGCTTCAAAATCTCGATGCCCTAAAACTTGGAAACATAGTTAACAACCCACTAGATTATAATTGGATAAAATGATGGGTCAAAATGAAGATGAAATATAACTAGGAAAAATAGTAAGTTCTATAATTAGATCAAAGAAAATCAATTGCACAGTAGATGACAGGGGAGAGTTAGCTTAATTACCACCTACGTAAAAATAATATCTGGGTATTAAGTGAATGAATGTAAAACATAACATGGCTGCTATAAAGCTGAAGCAATATCAGACTTTTAAGATATAAGCATAGCCCTGGCTGCTGTGGTTCAGTTGGTTGGGCGTCGTCCCCTGCACCAGGAGGTTGTGGGTTTGATTCCTGGTCAAGAGCACATGTCCTGGTTGCGGACTTGATCCCTGGTAAGAGGCGTGCAGGAGATAGCCAATTGATACTGTGCTCTCACACTGATGTTTTTCTCTCTTTCTCCCTCTCTAAAAATCAATAAACTATTCTTTAAAAAAAACAAAACAAAAAACCATGCATAGAGTACTAATCAAAGGAATAACTTTGCACTGCTCCCCTGCGGGGTGTATATTCTGCCCTGGGCCCTGTGTTTTAAGATAGGGCACTAACAAAACTCCAGAATCCTCAGAGGAGAAAGTTTAAGACTTGTCATAGGAGAAAAGGCCCAAGCAAACAGTATTATTTCGCTTATGTCTCTAAGGAGAGACTAAGCTATCTTTAACCCTTTGTACGCCATAAGTGTCTAAAGACGCTAAATTCAAAATATCGTGGCGTGTGGGGATGGTTTCTGTTTTGGACGGGTGGCAGTTAAGTGGATGGATCTTTGTGAGGCAAAGGAGAAAGGACTGACTTCTCTGTTGTTCCTAGGGCAGGTCCTGGGAATCAAATAGATGTTAAAAGATGGATCTTGACTCAATATTAAGAAATATTTCTAATTTCAAGTTTCTAACAATTAGAATTGCTCTCCTTTCCTCCCCTCATAAAAAGGATCCTTATTGAAAAATGTAGGAGCAAAGGCTGACTAATCACATTAGAAACAGAAGACAAAAAACCCCTATAGTAGATATGGAACTAAGGTCAGATGACATTTAGGCTGCTTTCGCCACAAAGATAAAGTCATTTTTAGAAAAATGTAACAGTAAACATAAGAATAATTAAATCTAAAGATTAAAATTTAATTTAAACATTAAAATGAAATCCTTAAAAACAACACCGAGATCACCACAATAAAATATGCATGTAAACACCACCCAAAGACATGAATATGTGCTGATGAGAACTGATAAATATGGGAAAGTTCTAAATAGTTCTTGCGGTTTTATGGTGAGCCTGAAAACCATGCTGAGGACAGGCCTCTCCCAGTAGCCAGTGGAGGACTTCTGTCAAGTCTGTTGTTTTAAGGTAGGCATTGGACTAGAATTGAGTATGATAAGTCAATCTGATAGATGTGTTTTGGAATGAAGCAGAGGAAATTAGAAACACATACACTCACACACACACACTATTTAAAATAACTATTTAAAAGGATGTATCACAACCCTACTAAGCCAGGATACTGGCAGAGTTAAATAAAGAAAACTAATGATAACATATTAAACTGGTGGTTTACAAAGAAGTAAGACACAGTAAGAAAAAAAATGGGTTTTGAAACCATACAGATTGGACTGGAAATCCCACCTTGACCACTTAGAACCAAAGTCGCTTAACCTCGCTGAGCCTGAAATGTTCTCATTTGTATTAAACTCCTAACTTAGGGTTATTATGAGGTTGAAATGAGACTGCACCCTTGACACCCTTCATTTATTAACATTCTAGAGTACCTATTTGCTAAGTTCTGTGAATGCACAGCTCCTTTAACCGCACACTTTCCTGGGTGATGTCATCTGCCTCCATGCTCTTAATTAACTCTCACTGAATCCTTATGACTTTCAAGTCTACAGTCCCAGCCCAGAGCTCTCTAATTCCCAGACTCACTCCTTAACCTTTTGCACTCGGATGTCGAGTGTGACTCGACATGGTTAGCATCGGTAGCAGCTCGTATGTCGAGCCACACTCGACACGTAGTTTCACCGCGGTGGGAAGGGGTATTTTTGTCTATTTTTCTAGTATCTTTTCTTGTTTTCCTTAGCATGAAAGGACAAGTAAAATGTAAATGCCGTCTCAACTGATGCCACCACCTAAGCTTATCTTTTGCTTAGGCAGCAATCTTGAGTAGGAGGGTCCAAGGCATGAGTCGTTGCACCATGCCTTTTTGAGCTTGCATCATCTTCCCTTGGTAAAGAACCTTCCTTATCTCCTATGTTTGTTTAGGTTTCTACTAGCATATCACAGATGTTGTCATGACACAGGGTTTAGTTGGATGATTGGTTTGCCCCCTAGCAGTCGCACGTAATGAGTGAATTTCCCCTCCTCAGGATGGATAAGTTTTCCAAAGGCATAGAAAGCAGCGATGATGAATATTACTTCTAAAACGAAGAAAAAAGTGAAAAATGTAATAGTGACAAAAGTGAGTTCTCCGAGGATGCGAGTGGAGATGATGAACAAATCACTGGTCCTAGTGGAACTACAGAAAGGAAAAAGTCCCTTGCTTTGCCCAAAGATCTGGCTGAAAGTACTGACAGTGACAGTGACATTGAATTCATAAAGGCAAAACAAAGACGCACAATTGTTTATTCGAGTGAGAGTGATGGAGATATAGGTGATATCATTGAGAATTCGGGTATAATACCCAGTGAAAGTTACGTTTCTAGGGGAAAACAGGAAAAAGAAAAGTGGACATCTACCTCTGTGAATGACAAAGAGCCTAGCAGAATCCCTTTCTCCACTGGTCAGTTACAGGTTGGACCTCAAGTTCCTTCTGAATGTGCCACACCAATAGACATTTTTCAGTTGTTTTTTACTGAGATGTTGATAAAAAATATAACAGATGAGACAAATGAGTATGCTAGGCATAAAATTAGCCAGAAAGAACTATCCCAGCGATCCACTTGGAATAATTGGAAAGATGTGATGATAGAGGAAATGAAGGCTTTTCTTGGTGTAATACTAAATATGGGTGTATTGAATCACCCCAACTTGCAGAGTTGTTGGTCCATGGATTTTGAGTCTCATATACCATTTTTTCTATCTGTTTTCAAAAGAGAAAGGTTCTTGCAAATATTTTGGATGTTACACTTGGAAAACAACCAAAAGTCAAGTAAAGATTTGAGAACAAGAATCGAGAAGGTAAACTGCTTCTTGTCATACCTTGAAATGAAATTTAGGGAGAGATTCTGTCCTGGAAGAGAGATTGCTGTTGATGAGGCTGTTGTTGGTTTCAGGGGAAAGATACACTTCATCACATAAAATCCTAAAAAGCCAACAAAATGGGGTATTCGTTTATATGTCCTCTCAGATTCAAAATGTGGTTACGTACATTCATTTGTCCCTTATTATGGAGGAATAACATCTGAAACGTTGGTGAGACCTGATCTCCCTTTTACTAGCAGAATAGTTTTAGAGCTTCATGAAAGATTGAAGAACTCAGTACCTGGTTCTCAAGGTTATCATTTCTTCACTGACAGGTATTACACTAGTGTCACTCTTGCAAAGGAATTGTTCAAGGAAAAAACACACTTGACAGGGACAATAATGCCCAATAGGAAAGATAATCCACCTGTTATCAAACATCCAAAGCTAATGAAAGGAGAGATAGTGGCTTTCAGGGATGAAAATGTAATGCTTCTTAGGTGGAAAGACAAGAAGATAGTCACAATGCTCAGTACATGGGACACTTCAGAGACTGAGTCTGTGGAAAGGAGAGTGGGTGGTGGTGGGAAGGAAATAGTTCTCAAACCCAAGGTCGTGACCAACTATACAAAGTTTATGGGGGGTGTTGATATAGCTGATCACTACACAGGCACATACTGTTTTATGAGGAAGACTCTAAAATGGTGGCGTAAATTGTTTTTCTGGGGGCTTGAGGTCAGTGTTGTAAATTCCTATATATTGTACAAAGAATGCCAAAAAAGAAAAAATGAAAAACCAATAACGCATGTGAAATTTATTAGGAAACTATTATATGATCTTGTTGGAGAATTCAGAGATGGTACACTAACTTCCAGGGGTAGATTATTATCCACTAACTTAGAGCAACGTTTAGATGGAAAGCTCCATATAATCACACCTCACCCTAACAAAAAACACAAAGATTGTGTTGTTTGTTCTAACAGAAAAATCAAAGGAGGAAGAAGAGAGACGATTTATATTTGTGAAACATGTGAATGTAAACCAGGTCTTCATGTGGATGAATGTTTCAAAAAATATCACACCATGAAAAATTATAGATTAAAATTACTCTTTGAATGTATCAATAATTTGAAATATTAAAAAATCCAAATAAATAAGTTTGTATGAAAAGAAACTCCAGTTTTTTATTCTACTGCCGCACTTTGTAAAATCTGGGGTATTTAAAAAATTAAATCCTGAGTAGAATAAAGGAATCGAGAAAAAAGCAAGCGAGTGCAAAGGTTAAACTTCCCACTGAAGAGATCCACATGAAAATTCTGCAGACATCTCAAATTCAAAAATCATTAATTTTATTTGAGGAATCTAGTACCCCGTTTTTAATCCCTATTTCTTTAAAAAGAAGGATATCTAGCCCTGGCTGGGTAGCTCCATTTGTCCAGATATGCTAAGATTACAGATTTGATCCCTGGTCAGGGCACATACAAGCAGCAACCAATGAAAGCGTAAATAAGTAAAACAACATATGGGTATTTTTCTCAAATCAATAAAATCAATCAATCAATACAAAGAAGGATATCTCATCTCCCCAGTCACCAAAGCCAGAAACCCGAGTACTATTATTGAGTTCTTCTCCTGAAGCCCATATACAAGCTACCATCAATTACTGACCACCCTATTCTTATTTTAAATCCACCCCCTCCAATGAAATTGAATCACTATATCACTCATAAAAATTAACTCAAAATGGATTAAGAACTTAAATGCAAGACCTGAAACTATAAAATTCTTAGAAGAAAACTTCAGAAAAAAGCTTCTTGATATTGGTTTTAGAAATGACTTTTGGATGTGGCACTAAAAGCAAAAAATTAACCAGTGGGATATCAAACTAAAAATGCCTCTGTACAGAAAAAGAAACAATCAGCAAAATGAAAGGCAACTTACAGAATGGGAGAAATATTTGCACACCATGTATCTAATAAGGTGTTAATATCCAAAATATGTAAGAAATTGATACATCTCAATAGCAAACAATCTGATTAAAACATAGGGGATTTGAAAAGACGTTTTTCTAAAGACATACAAATGGCCAACTAGTACATAAAAAGGTGCTCATATCACTAATCATCAGGTAAATGTAAATCAAAGCTACAATGAGAAATAATCTCACCTGTTAGGCTATTATCAAAGAGATAGTATTAGCGAGGATGTGGAGAAAAGGGAACCCTGGTGCACTGTTAGGAAATGTAAGTTGATGCAGCCACTACAAAAAAACAGTATGGAGGCTACTCAGATTAAAAATAGAACTACCATATGATGTAGCAATCCCTCTTCCAGGTACATATAGCCAAAGATGATGAAATCACTATCTCAAAGAGATACCTGTGTTCCCATATTCATCACAGCATTACTCACAGTAGCCAAAACATGGAAACAACTCAAGTGTCCATCAACAGATGAATGGATAAAGAAAATGTGTTACAGAGGTTAAGGCAAAAGAAGATTTACAGTTGTGAGTATGCAAAACAAAGAGCTTATTTTTGTATTATTATTTATTAACTAGAGGCCCGATGCACGAAGATTCATGCTAGAATAGGCCTTCCTTCCCCTGGCTGCCGGCACCTCCTTTGCTCCGGCCGGGAGCCGCCTTTCTGCCTTTGCTCAGGCCTGGAGCCACCTTTCCACCTTCCCACGCTGCCCAGAGGCCCAGAGCAGCTGGGGCAGCGCAAAATGCCTGCATATGCAAATTAACCCACCATCTTTGTTGGATTAATTTGCATACTCATTCCTGATTGGCTGGTGGGTGTCGCAAAGGTATGGTCAATTGCATCTCTCTCTCTCTTTTTCTTTTTTTAAATATATTTTATTGATTTTTTACAGAGAGGAAAGAGAAAGGGATAGAGAGTTAGAAACATCGATGAGAGAGAAACATCGATCAGCTGCCTCCTGCACACCTCCTACTGGGGATGTGCCCACAACCAACTTACATGCCCTTGACCAGAATCGAACCTGGGACCCTTCAGTCCGCAGGCTGATGCTCTATCCACTGAGCCAAACCGGTTTCAGCAATCTTTCTTTTTTAATAGTGTAGATTATTGTATTATTTTTCATGTGAACAACCATAAACCTACTTTTGTCCCACCCTGTATATATAAAATGGAGTATTGTTCAGCCATAAAAAAGAAAACTCTGCCATTTGTGACATGGATAGACCCTAACTGCATTATTTAAAGTGAAATAACTCAGATAGAGAAAGACAAATACTGCATGATCTCATTTACATGTGATATCTAAAAACATCAAACCCATAGAAACAGAGCAGAATGATGGGTCACTAGAGCTGAGGAGTAGGGGAAATGGCAAACATTGTTCAAAGGGTACAAACGTTCAGTTACAAGTTGAATAAAGTCCAGGGATCTAACGAATAGCATGGTGACTATAGTTAACAATACTGTACTGTATATCTGAGATTCAGCTTTAATGTTCTCACCATAACAACAAAATGTTAATTATGTGAGTTAAAGGATGTGTTAACTAACCTTATTATGTTAAACACTAGAGACCCAGCGCACCCGCCCCGCCCACCCGCCTGCCACCCCGCCTTGACACCCTAACCTCTCCATCCAGAGCTCGAGCACACCTGGCCCCGCCCCCAACCCCTCCAGCCTTCTCTGGCCGCTTCAAGCCCCGCCCTCAGTCCCACAAGTTGCCTCGGGCTGGTCCCGCCTTCTCTGGGCACCTCCCTGCTTCCACCCTGTCTCTGGACGTGGCGGCTCCGTCCTGTCATGGCGCCAGAGGAGAGCGTGGAAGCCTCCTGCCTGTTGTGGCGTTTCGAGCGCCACTGCCTGGCGGTGTGTGCACCGCGCTCCTTCCCCTGGCAGGTGGGCAGCGGGCACGTGAGTGCAAGCAGTGGGTGGCAAAGGACTGGTGAGGGGGGTGCTACAGGCTCTCACCCTCGCCCTCCCTGCCACGGGATGGTCCCGCCTCCTCCAGGCGCATCCCCGCTTCTGCCCCATCTCCGGAGCAACAAGGTGGATCTGCCCCGGCGTGCACGCAGCCTCCTGCTGAACAGTTGTTACAGTGTGAGGGCGTCACAACCATTAGCATATTAGCTCTTTATTATATATAGGATTTTATAATCCATACATGTATCAAATCATTACATTGTACACTGTAAACTTATATATTACTAGAGGCCCAGTGCACAAAATTTGTACACTGGAGGAGGGCTCCCTCAGCCTGGCCTCTCACAGTCTGGAACCCCTTGGGGGATGTCTGCCTGCTGGCTTAGGCCCAATCAGGCCTAAGGTAGCAGTCAGACATCCCTCTCGCAGTCCAGGGCTCTCGCAGTCCAGGACCCCTCACTCCTTACCGCCCACCTGCAGTGGAGGCGGGAGAGGTTCCCGCCACCACCGCTGCACTCACCAGCTGTGAGCCTGGCTTCTGGCTGAGCAGTGTTCCCCCTGTGGGAGTGCACTGACCACCAAGAGGCAGCTCCTGCATTGAGCGTCTGCCCCCTGGTGGTCAGTGCATGTCATAGCGACCGGTTGTTCTGCCGTTCAGTCGATTTGCATATTAGGGTTTTATTATATAAGATTATTAAACTTATATATTAATTTTATCTCAATAAAGCTGGAAAAAAGAAATCTATATTAAATCTATTCTCATTACAAAAAAAAAGTAAGCTGAGTTTTCCTGGGTTTTATTTTTCATACCCTTTTGGCTAATGTTCACAATTTGGTTAAGTCTGTTGGGTAAAGAGGTATCATATAGAGGTAGAGTCAAAGTGTAACATAGTTATCTACATGGAAGTGTATCTTTTAAGTTTCTGCCGCTTTTAATAATCTTAAAAGATTTCCTTGCAATAGCTAAATGCCAGAAGGCACTACTAATATTACAGATCTATTCCAAATATCTTTCAATATATTTTAAAAGTTATGATCTCACACATTCTCCGGATGGATGAATATAAAAGAAACTGATAACACTGGTTACCTCTGTGAAGAGGATCTGAGTGGTTTGGGGACAAAAAGTTGGGAGGATTGGAGACTCTTCGCTGAATACTTTTTTGTACCTCTTTACTGTCTGTTCAGAAAGTCAAATAATAAAAAAACAAAAACAAAAAAAACATCAGACTATGGAAGTTGCTGTGTTTCTTCTCTCAGGGCTCAATATAAAATCAATCACTGACCACAAAATCTAGCAAATATTGGAAAGAAAATGAGAAGTTTCTCTACTTTGAGAACATTATTACTCCCTTCTGATGGGAAAGTAGTAATCAGCAGGATTCATGCTGCTTGTGTGTGAAAATGTACACTGATTGCTTGTACCCTTATTCTTACAGCTCTTGCCAAAATGAGTGAAAGGAAAAAGCAGACAAAGATGGGAAAGAAGCTGGAAACTCCTAGAGAATAACTTTTAGTAAATAAAGGAGGAGGCCAACGTACACAGACAACCATTGATGAAGATTGAAGTTTTCTCTTAAGCCATGAAAGGAAACAAACAAACAAACAAAAAGACTAAGTTTAAGAACCCTTAAGATTCTTAATTGAATACAGATTTATATTTCTTTAATGTTTACTGTATAAATTAATGTTCCCTAACACAGCATTTTTAATATTTATGCTTACGTGTTCTGGGAGGTAAATGAGAACAGCATAATGAAAAGGAAAAGCATTCATGGGGATGTCAGTTCTCTGGCACAGGCATCATAAATAAGCATCCACTATAGTATAACTCAGGGGATCTAACTGTGATCTACAGGATGCCTGAACTCCCTGAAAGTGAACACAAATTCTTATGCGCAGGCACCTCGCTGGAAGACAGATGCAAAATACACCTCTCGAGTCAGACTGACTAGAGGCCCAAGCCCAATTCCCTTTAGCTGTATGATGTGTAAAACTCTGCCTGTTTCCTCATCTGAAGAGTGTTTTCTAATCCTCAAAATTTACTTCATCAGATTATTTTGGGAGTCAAAAATATATATACACATAAATTAGTGCACTGTTTTAATTTATGGTAGAGAGTAAATAAACAGCAGCTAATTCTATAATTGTTTCCTTAATGAGGTACCCACTGTACTGGTGTGTTCCAACTCAAAAGTAAGCACTGGAATTTGCAGGGGATGAAAGATAGTAGGAAGGAGCAGGCTCAAGAGAGCAGAGCAAATCAAAGATCATAAAGGAAAGAGTCAGTGACAACCTAAATGTATTGTGCACTTTCCTCTCACAGATCATTTATTAAACTGTTAAATAAAAACAATCCTAGTACTCAGCATGTGAAAAACTCAGAGGTTCAAAGTTCCTTATCTAAAAACAAAAAATACCCACTTACCCCTCTGCCTGTCTACTACCCTTACACCATTTTCCCACTAGTGAGAAAACGTAAGTTAGCATCTTTAATTCTATTGTAATAAAAGAAAAATGCAAAGCTTTTGTGGGTAGACATGTTACGGTTTCAGAAAACTTTTTAATATTTACTGGTTATCTCTTAAATATGATCATGTGCTCCCTTCAAAATAATGCATCTCATAGATGATTTATTCTCAGAGATCATATTCTCCCTCTTGCTAAATAGGGGGAGTCAGAAAACAGATTCAAATCTTGGCCCTAACACTTTCTAGATGTAATCCCAGGTGACACTATTTTCAAGCTTCAGTTTATCGGTAAAATAGAGAAAATACCTACCACTGTGAATAATGTGAGTGAAGTGCTTAACTTAGTGCCTGGCAAAACACAGGTGCTCAAAAAACTCTACTGAGTAATAAAGTAAGAAAAATTTTAAAAGAATTAGTAATTTTAGATATGTAATTTATAGATTTTATCTAGTTAAAAGAGTTATGTATTTAAAAAACTCCACTAGGTCCTGGCAGGGTAGCTCACTTGACTAGAGCATCTCCATATGCCAAGGTTGTGGTTTAGACCCAGTCAGGTCACATGTAAGAAACCACCAATGAATGTATAAATAAGTGGAAATATAAACTTAAAACCAAGCCACTTCAAAATGGTTCTAACTCTATTTACGGTTGAAGAAGAATATGGTTAGAAATAGACATTTCAGTGTACAAATTACATTTTTCATTTTTGGCACTATTTTCAGATGCGTGGATATTTCACCTTCAAATTATATGTAAAGCATTTATCAGAAGTTTTATAGACATGTCAGTGCTAATATGAAGTATATAAAAATGTTTTAGTGGAAAGTACCAAAACAGAGCTCAAAATCTTTTAGTCTATCAAAGTCAACCACTTCGTGAAGATATAGTTAGCAAGGTTAGTCCATGTTAATTTATAATAGAAATGGATTCCTTTTCAACAAAATGTATGAAAAACAATAGTTGGAGGTAAGGAACTTTCTGAACAGCTTATATTCACTGTTTTAGCGGTTCTGGAAATACACTCCCAACTGTAAGATTTACTATTTTGGAAGTATTTATAAAAAGACTAGAGGCCCGGTGAAGCCTGGTGCATGACATTCGTGCATGGGGGTGGGGGGAGACCCTCAGCCCGGCCTGCGCCCTCTCGCAGTCTGGGACCCCTCAGAGGATGTCCGCCCGAGGGGTCCTTAGCACTGCAGTGGAGGCGGGAGAACTCCTGCCACCGCCATTTTATCCAAAGCAATATACGGATTTAATGCAACCTCAATGTCATTTTTTAAAGAAATATAACGAGAAATCATGAGATTTGTATGGAACCACAAAAGACCCAGAATAGACAAAGCAATACTGAAAAAAAAGAAGAAGGCTGGAGGTATCACGCTACCTGACTTCAAAATATACTACAGAGCTACAATAATCAAAACAGCATGGTACTGGCAGAGACACAGATCCACAGATCAGTGGAACAGAACAGAGAGCCCAGATATAAAACCACACATATATGGACAGATAATTTTCGACAAGGAGCCAGAAATGCACATTGGAGTAAAGATAGTCTCTTCAGCCCTAACCGGTTTGGCTCAATGGATAGAGTGTCAGCCTGTGGACTGAAGGGTCCCGGGTCCGATTCCGGTCAAGGGCCTGTACCTTGGTTGCGGGCACATCCCCGGTGGGAGGTGTGCAGGAGGCAGCTGATCGATGTTTCTCTCTCATCTCAATGATGTTTCTAACTATCCCTCTCTCTTCCTCTCTGTAAAAAAAATCAATAAAATATATTTATTTTTTAAAAAAGATAGTCTCTTCAATAAGAGACGGAAAACTGGAAAACTGGAAAGCCACATGGAAATGAATGAAACTGGCCTGCAGTTTGTCCCCATGTACAAAAATTAATTTAAAATGGATCAAAGACTTAGACATAAGACCCAAAACTGTAAGTCACATAGAAAAAAATATAGGTGCCAAACTTATGGACCTGGGTGGTAGAGAACATTTATGGACTTGACCCCAAAGGCAAGGGAGGTAAAGGCAAAAATAAATGAATGGGATTACATCAAACTGAAGAGTTTCTGCACAGCAAAAGAAACGGACAACAAAACAGCAGCCAACCAGATGGGAGATGATATTTGCAAACAGTAGCTCCAACAAAGGTTTTACTTCCAAAATATATAAAGAGCTCATAAAACTCAACACCAAACAAACAATCCAATCAAAAAGTGGGCAGAGGACCTGAAAATACACCTCTCCCAAGAAGACATACAAACAGCCAATAGATATATGAAAAGATGTTCAACCTCACTGGCAATCAGGGAAATGCAAATTAAAACTACAATGAGATACCACCTTACAACAGCTAGAGTGGCCATTATCAAAGAGACAAGCAACAAGTGTTAGAGAGGTTGTGGAAAAAAGGGAATCCTCATTCACTGCTGGTGGGAATGTAGACTGGTACAACCACTACGGAAAGCAGTCTGGCAATTCCTCCTACAATTAAAAATAGAGCTACCGCCTTAACCAGTTTGGCTCAGTGAATAGAGCATCGGCCTGCGTACTGAAGGGTCCCAGGTTCGATTCTGGTCAAGGGCATGTACCTTGGTTGCGGGCACATCCCCAGTAGGGAGTGTGCAGGAGGCAGCTGAATCAATGTTTTTCTCTCATCTATGTTTCTAACTCTCTATCCCTCTCCCTTCCTCTCTGCAAAAAATCAATAAAATATATTTAAACAAATAAAAAATAATAAAAATAAAAATAGAGCTACCATACGACCCAACAATCCTACTTCTGGGTATATACCCAAAAAACTCGAAATCATTTATATGCAAAGATACATGCACCCCTATGTTCACTGCAGCATTATTCATGGCCAAGAGCTGGAAACAGCCAAAGTACCCTATGATAGAGGACTGGATAAACATGTGGTATATATATACACAAGGAGTACTACACAGCCATAAGAAACAATGAAATAGCGTTATTTACAATAACATGGATGGACATTGAGAACATGATGTGAAGTGAAATAAGTCAAACAGAGAAAGCTAAGAACTATATGGTTTAACTCATATGTGGAATATAAAACTGAAACTTATGTATACAAACAGCAGTGTGGTGATTACCAGAGGGAGGGGGTGAGGGAAGAAAGGCGTCCTGAGGTGACAGGAGAAGATTTGACTTTGGATGGTAGGCACATGGTCCTACATACAGATTTTGTAAATTAGTAATCCACACATGTAACCTTTGTGTTCATGTAGACTAATGTCACCCCAATAAAATTTAAAATGAAAAAAAAAGGAAACAAATGAACAATACTAGAAATAGGAAAATAAAAAGGCTGATATAACAAAAATAAATAAATAAATAGCTTTTAAGATCTTAAAAGAACGGTGTGTCTTATTTTAGGCCCACTGACATCAAAAGTTTTGATCAGTCCATACAACTAACTATTCGGTTTTATTGTGAAAGTCATATACTAGTATAAACGGTGGTACATGTAAAGTGTAGCAAAAAACAGACACCTCAATAATTCAAGATGAAGTGTGATACCCTAAGTTTATAAGCCTTTCTCTATTTCAGAGTGTGTTGCACTGGGCAGCACCACTGGAGATGTTATATGCTATCTTCATGGTGACAAGACTTCAATATTCTTTCTATCTATCTATCTATCTATCTATCTATCTATCTATCTATCTAATTATCTATCTATCTATCTATCTATCTATCTATCTATCTATCTATCTATCTATCTAAATCCTTATCCCAGGATGTTTTTACTAATCTTAGAGAAGGGGAAGGATAGAGAGGGGAAGAAAGAGAGGGAGAGGGAGGGATGGAAGGAGGGAGAGAAACATGGGATGACGCTCTAACCAACTGAGCCACACTGGCCAGGGCTCAATGTACTCTTTAAATAAGTAGTACTGCCCTATCCAATTTGGCTCAGTGGACAGAGCGTCAGTCTGCAGACTGAAGAGGACCGGGTTCTATTCCAGTCAGGGGCACGTGCCCAGGTTGTGGGCTTGATCCCCAGTAGGGGGTGTACAAGAGGCAGCTGATCAATGATTCTCTTTCATCATTGATGTTTCTATCTCTCTCTCCCTCTCCATTATTCTCTGAAATAAATAAAAATATCTATATATATATAAAACTAATATGCTAAGTGTCTGACCATCCAACTGGTCGCTATCACACGCACTGACCACCAGGGGGGAGACGCTCAACACAGGAGCTGCCGTAACATGCACTGGCCATTTACAGAGAAACGGCACTGCGGACCTGGAGCCCACAAAGCAACGCTTGGCTTCCTCCAAGTGGGACACAGGCATTACAACCACCCTGGAGTAACACCCCACCAAGTAGCAGCTGACACTGCCGAGACCCCATGGCGCAAAATGCGGCCCACAGCCCAGCCCAATCCACCAGGAAACAGTCGGTAATGATGTCATGTAGCAACGCCCAGCTTCCTCTCCCTAGCGACAACTAGCCTTCTTGCAGTTTCTTCAGCCCAGGAATATGACTTGCTTTTAGCCAGGTGCAAACATTTCACACTTTAACCAAATGTCTGTGAAGTGGTTTCCCTCGCCTCATCTCATTTGATCCTCAGAGAAGTCCTAGAGTAGGTAGATTTCTATTTTCATTAGCCAGAAAATGGAGATTTAGAAAGCTTAGAAAACTTGACCAGACTAAAAAGGAAGAAAGAAATGTTGGACTTTGAAAATGACTTCAGGTTTTTTCACTGTGCAGAACATAGTCAAACACTGCTGCAGTTAAATATTTTACCCTTTGTTCTCCCTGCATGATCTACAATAATAATCTACTTTGTATTGATATTTACTGTGTTGCTGACAATTACCTGAAAGAGAATTTGGGGTGCTTCACTGGGCTGGAGAAAGTTTAGCTAAATCAGAAAGCAGGTCTAATTAAGCAAGTTTATCTTCTACTAGAGGCCCGATGCACGAAATTCGTGCAAGAGTAGGCCTTCCTTCCCCCAGCTGCCGGCACCGGCTTTCTTCTGGCACCCGGGACCCGGGCTTCCCTCACAGCCCCGGCTTCATCCGGAAGGACATCCAGTCTAATTAGCATATTACATTTTATTATTATAGATATATATAAAGCTCTCACTGGCGCCACTCACACGCACGTGTTTCCATCTGTTATTATCGATCATGAATTTGGTTGACACTTCTATTTTAGAGAAAGGGCAAATAGCGGTATTAAAATATTTCTTCTGGCGCCCCTCTCCTCCTGTTCATCAGAGAGCCTCTCCTCCTGCACAGTGCCAGCAGCCACAACCCTGAGACACAATGGTGAAGGTTGGAGTGAAAGGATTTGGCCTCATTGGGTGCCTGGTCACCAGAGCTTCTTTTAACTCTGGCAAAGTGAATATTGTCGCCATCAATGACCCCTTCATTGACCTCAACTATATGGTCCACATGTTCCAGTATGATTCTACTTGTGGCAAGTTCATAGGCACGGTCAAGGCTGAGAACGGAAAGCTTGTCATCAATGGAAAGTCCATCTCCATCTTCCAGGAGCGAGATCCTGCCAACATCAAATGGGGTGATGCTGGTGCTGAGTATGTTATGGAGTCCACCGGTGTCTTCACTACCATGGAGAAGGCTGGGGCTCACTTGAAGGGCGGAGCCAAGAGGGTCATCATCTCTGCACCTTCTGTGGATGCCCCCATGTTTGTGATGGGTGTGAACCATGACAAGTATGACAACTCCCTCAAGATTGTCAGCAATGCCTCCTGCACCACCAACTGTTGGCCCCCCTGGCCAAGGTCATCCATGACAACTCTGGCATTATGGAGGGACTCATGACCACAGTCCATGCCATCACCGCCAGAAGACCATGGATGGACCCTCTGGGAAGCTGTGGCATGATGGCCAAGGGGCTACCCAGAACATCATCCCTGCTTCTACTGGTGCTGCCAAGGCTGTGGGCAAGGTCATCCCTGAGCTGAATGGGAAGCTCTCTGGCATGGCCTTCCGTGTCCCCACCCCAATGTGTCGGCTGTGTATCTCACCTGCCGCCTGGAGAAAGCTGCCAAATATCTAATCTAATAATAGACAAATATGCAAATTGACCACACCTTCGCTACGCCCAAGCCACGCCCACCAGCCAATCAGGATGAGTATGCAAATTACCCCAACAAAGATGGCGGCTAATTTGCATATCAAGACAGCGTCAAAGAACCCAAGAGCTGCAGAAGGGAGTAAAGCTTCGGAGAAGCAAGCAAGCCGGGGGGAGGAGAAGGGAGAAGCGATGGCAGGGCCGGGGGTGAAGGGAAAAGCAGGCGGGCTGGCCGAGAAGGCGGGGCGGGCGACAAGGGAGGAGCGGAGGCGGGGCCGGGGCGAAGGCAAAAGCAGGTGGGCTGGCCGAGAAGGCGGGGCGGGCGACAAGGGAGGAGCGGAGGCGGGGTAGAGTGCAGCAGGAAATCCTATTGCAGGATTTTTCCTGCAACGGGAACGCTAGTGATGATATAAAGAAGGTAGTGAAGCAGGCATCAGAGGGCCCCCTCAAGGGCATCCTGGGCTATACCGAGGACAGGTTGTCTCCTGCGACTTAACAGTGACACCCACTCCTCCACCTTTGATGCTGGGGCTGGCATTGCCCTCAATGACCACTTTGTCAAGCTTGTTTCCTGGTATGACAATGAATTTGGCTACAGCAACAGGGTGGTGGACCTTATGGTCCACATGGCCTCCAAGGAGTAAGAGTCCCCTGCAGCCCCAGCAAGAGGAAGAGAGGCCTTCAGCTGCTGGGGAGTCCTTGCCCCAGATCGATCCCCCGACACACTGAGAATCTCCTGACCACTGTTTCCATCCCAGATGCCCTGAAGAAGGGGAGGGGCATAGTCATGTACCATCAATAAAGTTCACAGTACCCAGCCAAAAATATATATATATTTCTTCTAATTAATTTCCTTTCAATGTGCATGAATTCGTGCACTGGACCTCTAGTATTAAAATAAATTAAATAAATAAATAGTACTATGTTGTTCAGTTTTGTATTCATATCCATACTGACCTAAGTACTGTACAGTGTTTCATCTTTTATCTGATATAATGTCTGTCATGTTCAAATTAAATCCAATTTCTCAGACCTTGACTATAATAAACACACAATTTAGGCTAGGGAAAAAACAAAGCAAAACAAAAGAGAACAGAACAATTCTTCCTCTATTTCATCATTTCCCTACTAAGTGTCTAACACTTAGTAGGCATCCTTAGAATTTCTGTATCACAGAGAAAAGTTTTTGCTTATTGTTGAGAGAAGGTTTCTAATTATGTAATCAATTTCATATCAGTGGGCCATTAAAGAGTTGATGAGATGATTATTTTTTAAATATATCTTTTTTATTTCAGAGAGGAAGGGAGAGGGAAAAAGAGATAGAAACATCAATGATGAGAGAGTATCATTGATTGGCTGCCTCCTGCACGCCCCCTACTGGGGATCGAGCCCAAAACCCAGGAATGTGCCCTTGACCAGAATCGAACCCAGGACCCTTCAGTCCACAGGCTGATGCTCTTATCCACTGCGCCAAACCAGCTAGGGTGAGATGATTTTATTTTAAATTTAATTTAAAATCAAGTTTAATGGTAGAGTTACACACCATTTAGGCCACATCTAAACTTACTTTTATAAATAATACTTCATATTTATCTCTTAGATTTAGGTTCAGTGTTTTCATTTTATTGCAACTTCTAGGGTTAAACATGATTACATTCCCCCTTTTTTTTAAAAAGAAAAATTACTTGGATTTCAAAGGTATTAAAGAGCAAATATTAGGTGCTTAGGGTGATTCAAACACAACCAAAATTTTGATCTGGTCTTTAGGGAGAATATAATACATTAGTTGAGAGGAAATGAGACAGGTATATAGGTAATTCCAAAAAAGTTAGAAAAGGTAAAAACCTAAAATAAAGTGTTTCAAAAGTTTGCAGGAAGTAGAAAATACTTTAATTTGGAATGCCTAAGACAACACCAGGGAAGTAGTATGTGAGTTTGGTTTTAAAGGTTAGGGAAGAATTTGGGCATATAGTGATCAAAGATAAAGATACTCCAACACAAAAGAAAAGTGTGAGCAGAGGGTCAGAGGTGGAGTGTTTGTAGTCTATATGAAAAATAATTTCAGTTCTAAAGTAAAACATGCAATTACATATTATACTTTACAACTCTAGTCATAATTTTAAGTAAAAAAAAATTAAGTGCTAAATTTCATTACTCGAGATGTATAACTTGAGAGTCATTTGAACTACCATTTCTGAACCTCAGATTATTTCTTCTATGTTCCATGTTTAACTAACTGAAACTTACATATATTACTCTGATCTGTTGCTAATCGTCTCTAATTTAGCTCCATTATTCTCTAAGGAGTATATATATAGTCAGAATAATTTGCTGAAGAGGAAACAATTACAGACAGAAGTAAAATGAATTGCCAGCTCAACAAACTCAGACAGAAGGAAGTGTGTCAACATGGGGACAATGGAGAGGATGGGAAGATGGAATGGATTAGTGAGTGAGGACAGTTAGTCTTTGCTATTTGTTTCAAGGCACACACTTGGAATCTGACCAAGTTGCTAGGGAAAAAATTAGGTCATTGCTTTGTTTTTCTCTGTTAGATTTTTAATTCAATAGAATGTAATCACATGCATCATGACTAAAAATATGGGCAAGGCATTAGAGCCCATTTTGGAAATAAAGTTATAAATTTCTTATTCTAAAGATTGAAAAATACTTTTGATCAAGATGAAAAAATAAAATCTGCAGTTGAAAGTACACTACTCTACTGTAAAATGCCCTGCACTGGAACATAGTAGTGCCAATTCTGGGCTACTTTATTTTGAGGTCAACAGTATGTATGACAAGAAAACAAATTCTTACAGCAGGCTCATGGGTTGTTCAAGTTCATGAGAAAACCTGTAATTCTTCTAAAGAATGGATTTTTACTTAAAAAATTATAAATCCATAGTATAATCTCACATTTTCAGAGCTACTTACTTAATGTATGCTAAGGTCATTGTGAAAAGTCAGTGATCAAACACATGATCCTTCATTTGAGGCTCTTCCAATCTAGTCATCTATTTTGGAATTTTATACATTAGTCCTTTTAATATAGGTACTGTTGCCAACCAGGCTTCTAAGTTGCAACCACAGAAAACAACTCTAGTTGGCTTAAACAGAAAAGGAATTTATTTGAAAGGATACTGTTAGCCCAGAGTTGCTGGGAAAGCTGGAGACCAGGCTCAGAAAACAAACGAGAGAAAAGGAAGGCTGAGGAGTGAGGATTACATCCACAGAAACAGCCCAGCAAGTATCTGTGCTGCCATGGCCCCCTGGCCACTGCAGCTCCTACTCTGTGCTTAGACAGTAAATGCCATCATTGGTGCCACTGACTTCTCTTTTTCCACTAGATGCTGCTGCCAGACCACTTCAAGAAAAAATTATCTATCGTCCTTACTTTCAGCTCCAGATTCAAAAAGTCTAGGTTATGTGCTTAATCCAGAGAAGGCTGAGAAAGCAACTATGTGATCTTTTAGATTTTTATATTGGGAGTTGAGCTCTGCCTTCTATCAAGACCTATATACAGTGAGAAGTTAAAACAAGGAAGAAGTCCTTAGGCTGGGTGGCCAAAAAAGTCATATAACCAATTCAGGAACACTGGCCTATTTAGGAAAGAATGGCCTACTCAGTAAACAGCGCTCTGTTCTCTGGCTAGGTGCTCTGAAGCAAAGTCTGCGTGGTGACCTACTCAGGCTGCTGCCCTGTTTTTAAACCTCCTAGCTGGACTTGCATTTCCCTTCTGGAAGTGCTTAGCCGCACCCCAAGTGGTTTAGCACAAGTCAGGCTTCTGGATGAGATTCCTGAGTTGATGCTTCAATCACTAGTCTGCTGTTTTGTTCCTACAACTAGGCCACAGTGGCCTCCCACCCTCATCCCCGGAAACTGGTTCTCATACTGTTCCCCTCTCTCACTTTGCCTCAATTCCTGGGCTCGGAGTCAGAAGAGCTGGTATGAGTCACAACTTCATTACTTACAAACTAGGGAAAAGGCTAGTTATTAATCTCTGAGCCCTATCATACTCATTGGTTGTCAGGAAGAACAAATGAGAGAAAGCAAAAGCCCTTTGTAAACTAAAATTATAAGCATGATCTCATAAGTTAACATTCCTGATAGGTATGATAAATTCCCTAGTTCTTTAGGACTCTGGCATACTGTGACATATTTATGCATTACATTTCTGTTATATATTTTAAAACTTTATTTGCTATTTTTTCATATCACTTCACATTTTTATGTTTTAAACCATTTCTTAGTGATTTCTTCCTCAGTACTTCAACTGTGCTTTTATTTTTCTCTTTCATGGGTGCCATGTTTTTTGGAAGCTTGTTTAGACCAAGTTAATGGCCTTTTTAGGCTTCCTCCACGTGAATAGGAGTTCACTTTTTGAATAATAAAAATGTCACTGGGGGGGGGGGGGCAATCCGGATTTTAGAGATGCTTAGGTGGGGCGTGGCCAAAGAAAGGTTGGGAACCACTGCACTAAACCTACTGCACAGCATAGCTAGTAACTAAGATTTCCCTTTCTTTTTTCCTGTGTTGGACCCCATTTTTTGGATCCATACCTCCTTGTTCTTGGTTTATTTCATCGCTTAGTGGAACATATCCTTATTTCCAATAGCATCTATTTTTTATAGCATTCTATTTATGTCTCGAGTCAATAAAATGTTCTTTTATATAAAGGTATTTTTATTCTGTTGAAGACTTTTCCTGTTTCTTTCACTGCTGTTTCTTAGTTCTAGTACTTTGTTCTTTTTGTTCTAATCTATCTCAACAGGGAAGGTTTTCTCAAAAGTCCAGTGAGGCTTAGATGGGTTTTTGTATTTAAGAATAAGGCAGTAAACAATTGTTTGGAAGCTCTGTTGCACAAGCAGGCTTGCTGACTACAGTAGTCCCCCCTTATCCACCAGGTGTGCCTCCAATAGATGTCTGAAACCACAGACAGTACCAAACACTATGTATACTATGTTTTTTCTGCACATATATCCCTGTGATAAAGTTTAACTTACAAATTAGGCACAGTAAGAGATTAACAACAATAACATAATAATATAAAACAATTATAACAATACACTGTAATAAAGGTTATGTGAACGTGGTCTCTCTCAAAATAGTTATTATACTATACTCCCCTTTTAGTGATGTAAAATGATACAATGCCTATGTGATGAGATGAAGTGAGGTGAATAACGTAGGCATTGTGATGTAGCACTGGGCTCCTATAAGGGTTACTTGAATATAAGCAATGTGTACTGAGACAGTCAATTTGATAACCCAGGTGGCTACTGACTAATGGGTGAATAGCATATACAGTATGGAGATACTGGAAAAAGGAATGACTCATGTCCTGGAAAGGAGAGAGCAGGATGGCACAAGATTTCATTATACTACTCAGAATGGCACCGAAACAGCAGATAAGGGAGGATTACTGTATTCGTCTTTGTAAAACAACAGAAGGCTAACTGGCTTTTTCACTGTATAATTCCTGAACATAACTATCGTGGCGCTCCAAAACACCACTACCTGTTGGCTGTTATATTTCTAGAGCTCTAATATAACGTCTTATATCCACCTGGATTGAATTATACAGGGGAAGGCAAGGGGGTGATTTCACCATTTAGTTTGTAGGCATTCACATAATTCCAGATTTCAGCCTTGTACCTTACCACCCCCCCCCCTTCCCCCGCTTTGTAGCTATTTCCAGATTTGGAATCTTTCTAGTTCGATTTCTTTAGGAAACAAATTTCAGGTCTCTTATGTTTAGTTGGGGGTTTGGAGGTGGAGAATTGAAGGGGCAGGTCAGAATTTGCCCACCTGGGCAAGTGATATTGGTTAAGAACAAACAAATGAACCACTAAAACAAAATGAAAGTACTGATATCTATATACATAAAAGCATAAGCGACAGTTCAACCATTTGCTATGACGCGCAATGACCACCAGGGGGCAGATGCTCAATGCACAGGCATGGAAACATGGAACAGACTGATGAATCTCAGAAGGAAGGGGAGAGGGGGAAGAGATTAATCAAATATCTTACATGCATATTAGAGGCCTGGTGCATGGATTCGTGTACCAGTGGGGTCCCTTGGCCTGGCTTGCAGGGATAGGGCAGAAACTAGCAGTTCAATATCCCCTGAAGGGTCCCAGATTGCGAGAGGGCGCAGGCCAGGCTGAGGGACCCCACAGGTGCACGAATCCATGCACCGGGCCTCTAGTATAAACATCCTATATACTAAAAGGCTAATATGCAAATTGACCAAATGGCAGAACGACCGGTCGTTATGATGTGCACTGACCACCAGGGGGCAGACGCTCCCGCCTCCGCGGCAGCACTAAGGATGTCCGACTGATGGCTTAGGCCCGCAGGGAGTAGGCCTAAGCCAGCGGTCGGACATCCCTCAAGGGCTCCCGGGCTGCGAGAGGGCGCAGGCTGGGCTGAGGGATCCCCCTCCCCCAAATACACGAATTTTGTGCACCGGGCCTCTAAAACATATATATATATATGTTTATATATATATATATATATGAACTTAATAAAAGGTGGTACAAATTAGGGGGGGGGGAATAGATTGTTTAATAGAGGGGTGCTCAGAAACCACATCATTATAGAGTAAAACAAAACCCCATCCCTTTCTAACACCATACATAAAGGTGACTTAAGGCTATAGAGTTATAGACCTCTCTTCTTTGTTAAGCCAGTAATTAGTTCTTTATCTGCTTTCCAGCTTCCCAAAATTTCAATACCCCTTTTTCCACTATTGTATTCTTCTCAGGTATCTTCGTCCTTAAGGGTTTATACTTCTTTTATTCGTGTACTATAATATTAGGGCTTTGGAGGAAAAAGAAATAAATGTATATACCATCTGTTATGTAGGAAATCAAATGAAGTTAAACCTAGTCTGAAAATGCCAGCCCCATTATCTGTTAAATAACCTCCCTAATAGTGACTGTCTACTTGTCTGAATAAAATGCGTTTTTGGTGTAGGCCAGAAATCCTCCTTTTTATCCACTTGCCAAACCACTCTGCTGTTTGCCTATAATGCTTTTTTATGATGCTCTTGAAACTATTAAATCACCTCTCTATCTTGAAGGGCATATCTAGATTTCAGGTCCCAGCCTCCCTTGACAGAATTTGTCTTCCTTTTAAAACTGGGCTTTAACCTTTTGCACGCGAATGTCGAGTGTGACTCGACACGGTTAGCATTAGAATAAAGGAATCGAGAAAAAAGCAAGCGAGTGCAA
The DNA here is from genome assembly GCF_951640355.1 of Cnephaeus nilssonii. Taxonomy (NCBI): domain Eukaryota; kingdom Metazoa; phylum Chordata; class Mammalia; order Chiroptera; family Vespertilionidae; genus Cnephaeus; species Cnephaeus nilssonii. Next base: position 101,579,159 of record NC_137075.1, on the reverse strand, counting down.
AGGGTTAACTTTCATTAATTCATTCAAACCACTTACTAAGTGCCTACTATGTGCCAAGTATTGGGAATGCAAAGATGAGAATATGGTGATACCCTCAAAGTGCCCAACAGGCTAGTCTTATAGCCTTTCTTAACTGGGAGACTGTCTGAATCACAAAAAAATGATTTTGGTAACTATTTTCTTAATTATCCCCAAAAGGGTACATAAGTAGTATCATGCTGGATGCATGGAAGAGAAGCCAATTAATTACACATAATAGATGCCTCAGAGTATTATACAAGTTAAAACATGGTACTGAAGTATTGAAATCCAGTTTGTCTAGTTCAAGCACCTGAGCTTTTAAGTTTTATGGTATAAAATCCCTTTTCAAGTGACCAAATATTCTCCTTCCCATGGGAATGAGGTAAAAATTATGTTGAAAGTATGGTCTGTTATAAACCTTAACATGAATAGTACCATGGGTATGGAGAATAGATAAGGATACACTGAGCGTAAAAAACAAAAGGCTAAGTAACCAAAACTCTGTATTTTGAATAATGAAAGTAAACAGGGAGCCATATACAGCCAAATTTAAGGGATTTTAAGTAACCAAGATTAAGGAAATAAAAGGAATGTTTTATATCATAAATATACAAAAATAATAGTTTCTAGCTAAATATTTAAGAAATTAATCTCATGCCCTGGCCGGTATAGCTAAATGGTTGGAATGTCATCCCTTGGACCAAAGGGTCTCGGGTTTGATCCCCAATCAAGGGCACATACCTGTGTTGCAGGTTTGATCCCTGGCCCTGGTGGGGTACGTGCAGGAGACAACCAATTGATATGACTTTCTCACATCGATGTTTCTCTCTCTCTCACCCCCCTCCCTTCCACTCTCTCTAAAAATCAATGGAAAAAATATCCTCAGGTGAGGAATAAAAACAAAAATTATCTCAATATAAAAGATCTCTAGATCAAATATTACCAAAGATGTAAGAGTTGGCTCATAATTTTACCTTTCATTTAAAAATTAAAATAACAAATATCTGTATTAAGGAATGCTTTCCTATTTTTTAAAACAGTAAAGTATATACAATAAGTTCTTATTTTTTAAACATGTCAAATATAAAACCAATTCGAGAAGGGAGAGATTATTATACCTTTTTGGTAATGTTGCAACCTTCAAAATTTTCTGACAAATTTGTTTTTATAGAATAAAAGGTCAAGCTGCTAGGTTATTTATTTACTAGAGGCCCAGTGCATAAATTCGTGCATGGGTGGGGTCCCTCGGCCTGGCCAGCAATCAGGACCGATCGAGGCCAGCCAGGGGGAAGGACCATGGGAGGTTGGCTGGAGGCAGGAGGTTGCCTGTGGGAGCACACTGACCACTAGGGGGGCAGCTCCTGCATTGAGCATCTGCCCCCTGGTGGTCAGTGCCCGTCATAGCGACCGGTTGACTGGTTATAACATCGCTTAGGCTTTTATATATACAGATTTATTTTAATCCTCGCCCAAGAAGTGAAGATATTTTTCTATTGATTTTTAGAAAGAGTGCAAAGGAGGGAGGAAGGGAAGGAGAGGGAGCAAGGAGGGGTGAGGGAGGTAGAGAGAGAAACAGAGAGAGAGAAAGGAGAGAAACTCTGATATGAGAGAGACACATTGAATGGCAGCCTCCCATACTCACCCCCCACCTGGGGGCGGTGATCGAACCTGCAACCCAGGAACATGCCCTTGACTGGAAATCGAACCTGTGACCCTCCAGTGTGCAAACTGACACTCTAATCACTGAACCATGCCAGCCAGGGCTAGGTTATTTTTGATAATGTATTTTCCTATAGTCTGACATTTAAACAGTCTACTATATCTAAACAGTCTACTAATATTAGTATAATGATTAATAGAAAAATATTTTAATGACATTTTGACTGTGTAAACAAAATTAGTACTGGTACTAAAAAGATAATGGTAAAATAAAAATTTAAGAAATTCTTTTATGTAAGAAATCTCAACTTTTTCACTTGTATTTATCAATGTTTCCTTCTATATAATTCCTCTCATTTTATTCCTGACATTGTTATCTTTTTTTCTCCTGACATTGTTACTTAACAGGGGCTTTCATTTTATTTTTTATTTTTCAAAGTCCTATTAATTTGTTGGTTTAGCCATACAATACACATTATTTTCAAGTTAGGAAAATGGGCTTAGCTTTCCTTTCTAAATTTGTCTTTTACTCAAACCGTTAACATTCTCTTCTAATTGGCAACTTCTAATGCTCTTTTAGCAAATACTCATTAGCTAAACTTCTCGAGTAATTTCATGTCTTGTAACTTTTCTTTTAATATATGGCCACAGAAAACTAAGAATGCACTCTGTTAAGACAGCAATTACCCTTTGCTCTACTGTGGAGGGTGGTCCCTTTTCAGTTTTGAAATGTTATTCTAATATAACTTCCATGTTAATTTGGCTATAACAACAACAACAAGCGCTGCCCTAACTTAAAAATTTTAGTTTGAATTAAATGAAGGTACATGAGTCTAACACTAACCGCGCCTGACACCCCTTACACGCCTCAGGTTATTGCTTGATGTGCAAGCTGAGCTCGAAAAAATACAGAATATCTTAAAATTTAAATCAGATTCAAGTAAATTTGTTTCCAAATGTGACTATTTTCATTGTTACTATGAACTTTCGTTCTTATTCTAAACACATCAACATCAATAAAGCATTGAGTGAATCTAAGTTATCCAGGAAGTCCAAGATCAAGTATAATCTTGAAATCTGGGAAATAGGGCTAGTTCAAAGCTTGAGTGCAGACAGGGTGTAGGTGGGTAGTAACTGGGTAATTACATATTCCCTTACCTATAGTCTAACATTAGGAAAGAAAGAGCCTTCAGTCTCATCTATTGCTCTTAATCACTAGTGTTTAATGCTTGGTTTTAATGCTAAATGAAGTGCCATATTAATACTAACCGTAAATTCTGTCTCAGATGTCGTAACTACACTTTCAAAATAAACTGACCCTTTCACATCCCAAACACTGAAATCATGGAATGTAATGCTTGTGTTTTCATGGAGTGTACTGGTTGTGTTTTCAATCTGGAAGACAAACGTGTAATTTTAAAAAGAAACATTGAATATTAGAATTTCATACCTTGTGCAAGCATGTTAAATTCCAAGAACAGTGCTATGTGGTAAAGTTCCATGGCTTCTTCTGCCCTGGTCATGTTTGGTTTCCCTGCGACGAGAGCCTGAACTTCACTGAGACTCCCCACAGAGGGGCTACAGTGCAAAACGGAGAGGTCCACCACATCGGTATACATACAGTGTAATATAACTTTTGCATATTTTTTTGGTATAATGGACTCATCTAATATAATTCTTGTGGGAGTCCTCAAAGTTCGGTCTGTGATTTCTTCACCAGTCCGTATCCTCCTTTGTAATAAATTTCGAAAAAATGGGGACCGTGCCGAAATAACAGCTTTGTGAGCTTTGTGCTCTTCATCTAAACAGTTCTGATTTCCACCAAAAGCTTCAACCAGTTCAGAGTCTGAAGAAAAACTAAGGACGACATCGTAATAACACATGTAATCAAAAAGTCCACGCATATCTACATCAAGGGAATTTGGTGTTCCAAATTCTTCACTAAGCTGAACGAGGATATCGACATTTTGAAACCTTGAGTCTTCCATTCCAAACTCTCCAGTATAAAGGTAGTGTAACAAAGCAGAAAACATAGGCATATCTATACCAGCTGTATTGATGTCCATTATGATCTCTGCCCCATACTCAGGTGAGGAAGAAAGCAGTGTTTTAAAAAATGGACACCTTGCTGCCAAAATGGCACGATGAACAGGAAAACAAGTTTCTTGAAATATTAAGTCTACATCAGTACAATACTTATACTCATAAAGATCGGCCATATCCTTCTGCAATGTCCGGGCTTCTGGTCTAGCCACACTGGCTTGTAGAGAAAGTTCCTTTAAGGCTGAAGTTCCCTCGTATTCCTCCACTAATGCGTTGACATCTCTAACATCCCAACCAGAGAGGAGTTCTCGCATCTGCTTGGCATGATCAGCAGACCTATTCGATTTTCGACGCTTAATAAACTTCTTTTTGAGGGTGGCAAGGCCAGAGGTTCTCTTTTTTTTGTCTTGTGGTTTCTCATGGCCATGGTCAAGGCTATATAATTTTGATTCACAACCATAGCCTTGCTGAGAATAGGATGATGTCCCTAAGAAGGAAATTAAACAAATGAAAACGTGTTTCTTTCTTAAACATTCATTTTCAACATTCACTTTAACACATATTTCATGCTAAAAATTTTTAGACATTCCTAAACCATGAAAAAAACACACCGATTTTGTTTTTATAAAGATAAAAAGTTCAAATAACTTGTTTTCATATTAAATAAGGAATAGAACAAAAGAGCATATATACATTTGTTGGGGGGAAATCCTGGATGCTGAAAAATTATCTATAACTTTTTCACAGCTCAATTATGTTTTCATCGAAAAAGACCACCAAAAACACAATTCTATTTATATTCACAAAATAAAATGAATTAGAAAAATGAAACAGTTACCTATAAAAGTCTGTTGGGCTTGAGAATTTCCCCCTACCCTCGGGGAACATGAATGAGGATAGTTAGATGCATTAGCACCCATTTTCTTCAGTCACTCAGGCATTCCATCTGCTGGCTCTTCAGAGTATAATCCCAGAGGCCTTTATGAACTTTCAACCCTGGATCCAGCAGTCTCTTTTCATCCATTTCTTGATATGAAACAAAAATAATTTTATTCATATTTTCAAATGTATCTCAAATTGAATAGTAAAAAAAAGCAAGCAATTGAAAACTGCTTTTATTTACAAATAATGACATGCTGTCAACTTCACATGTAAAAATTTCAGAAGATGTAAACAGTTAACCTTGAATTATGAATCAGTGTTAGCTGCAATTTAAGCCATAAAATCTACCAATTATATACTTTCTATGATAGTAAAAAGCAACATATCAGACTAATGTAAATATATAGTTATAGAAAGAGCAATTCAAATCACAGGGGGAAAAGACAGGTAAAAGTATTCAGACCAGAAAAAAAAAATTTTTTAAATCTTTATAAACAGTCACAAGTTATTATAATCTAACACCCAATCAATTTACAAATACTTAGAAGGGTGATATCAGTTCTCACTCTCACCTTATCACATTACTTACACACACACACACACACACACACACACACACACACACACGCTAGAGAATTAGTTTTATCTGAGAATTTTGTAAGTATTGTAGCAACACAAAACACTTTCAAATTGGTCCATTTGAGATTTAAATCTCATCACAAAGGCCTTCAAAAAAGCACTCAATTTTATGACTTAGAGAATCTAAAGCAACCATATAAAGGTTGTAAGACATCATAAGTCCCACTGGAGATACAAAGCAGCCAGCAAGCATTAGGAAGTCACAAGCTGAGACAAGAATGCTTTGGCTATTTGCCACCATATTGAGCACCACAGGGACAGCTGGGGTCTCATCATGGAGGGGTGGCTTGAAATGAAAGTGTCTCTGGGACTCAGGGACAGAATCTCTTCTTGGTAGCTCCCAGTCAATGGGAATCTCCTTCAGCTGAAGTGATCTGGGTGACATTCACATCTCCTAATGGAGCTCTAATACCAAAATAAACAAAGGCCTTGCCCTAGCCCAGTGGTCGGCAAACTGCGGCTCGCGAGCCACATGCGGCTCTTTGGCCCCTTGAGTTTTTAGCAAAGGCCAGCTTAGGAGTACCCTAATTAAGTTAATAACAATGTACCTACCTATATAGTTTAAGTTAAAAAATTTGGCTCTCAAAAGAAAATTCAATCATTGTACTGTTGATATTTGGCTCTGTTGACTAATGAGTTTGCCGACCACTGCCCTAGCCGATTTGGCTCAGTGGATAGAGTGTCAGCCTGCGGACTGAAAGGTCCCAGGTTTGAGTCCGGTCAAGGGCACATGCCCCAGGTTGCGGGCTTGATCCCCAGTAGGGGGCATGCAAGAGGCAGCCGATCAATGATTCTCTCTCATTGTTGATATTTCTATCTTTCCCTCTCCTTTCCTCTCTGAAATCAATAAAAATATAAAAAACAAACAAAAACCCCACAAAGGCCTTGGAAAAACTGGTGAGAGGGATTTTTCTGGATCAGATATAACCATTAAGATACCCTCTGTCCCTAGTTTCAAATCCTGGTAACACTGACTGTGCAGTTCTAGTACTAAAGCTGTATTTCTCAAAATTCTCAGGAACAAATTCATTTTATTTTTTAGGCAACCAAAACCCTATGCCAAATGGAGCACAGTATTATGTTATTTATTTCTTAATCTAATCTGCTGCCTTTACATGCTGGAAATAAGAGTTAGTCACAGTCTAATCTCCCCAGGGATGTTTTCATTCCAGGCAAGCTTTGTCTGTCTTCCACATGAGGCAGTATAAGAAATGCAATATTTGGGTGATATGACAGAAAAGGAAAGGGGAAAAGGGCCTATGGGAATAGGAAAGGCCCACAGGATGCAATGGCCCTAGAAAGCTAGTAAATCCTTTTCTAGATTCATCATTCTGGGAGCACTCCCTCCGTTAACAGCTGACATGGTCAATCTCAATCAGGATGATCTAATTCAGCGGTCGCCAACCAGTGGTCCGCGAGGTCCGAAAGGTTGGTGACCGCTGATATAACTGGCTTAAAATAAGTGATTGTAGCTGACCTAACTGAAGGGGGGTAGGGAAGGTATCATAAATGCAACAGAGAGAATTAACAATCCTATGAGAATTTTCTAAAAAGCAAAAAGCAACCTCTCCCCTCAAAAAGAAACCCTAGACCAGCATTTCCAAAGAGTCTCTCCCTTGATACAGAGACAGTAAAGCATCAAACAGACTGTCAAATTACAGGGGGAAGGTTAGGGAGATAAGAGATCAATCAAAGGACTTGTATGCATGCATATAAGCATAACCAATGGATGCAAAACTCTGGGGGGTGAGGGCATATATGGGAGTGGGGTGGGGGGGGGCAATGGTAAGATATGTACACATATAATACCTTAATTAAAAAATTGAAAAAAAACAGAGTCTCTCCCAAATTTGAAAAATGCAGGATTAATTAGAGCTTAATAGGTTTCTTTACTTCAGGACAGTTTAGCATCATCTTTCAAGTGCTAAGGTCACTATAAATCTCCAAAAGAAAGTATTCAGCATCACTGCCCCAAATTTCTGATTTTAACTTGTATCATGAGCCTGGCCAGTGTTGCTCAGTAGTTGAGCATCAACCCATGAGCCAGGAGGTCCCCAATTTGGTTCTGATCAGGGCACATGCCCAGACTGTGGGCTCAATCTCCAGTAGGGGGCATGCAGGAGGCAGCCGATCGATGTCTCTCATAGATGTTTTATCTCTCTACCCTTCTCCCTTCTCTCTCTCTAAAGTCAATATAAACATCTATACTAATAATAGAGGAATATGCAAATTGTCACAGTTAAGACGGAACAGCAGGGGCGACAAGGGCAGCAAGAGGGTTAGTGAGGGATGACCAAACGACTAAACAGCAGGCTATGTGGGGCAACCAGTCTGACAGGGGGGTTAGTGATGGATGACCAAATGACTGAACAGCAGGCTGCAGGGGGTGACTAGGCCGGCAGGGGTTTAGTGAGGGACAACCAAACGACTGAACAGCAGGCTGCGTGGGGAGACCAGGCTGGCAGGGGAGTGAGGGATGACCAAACGACTGAACAGCAGGCTGCGTGGGGGAACCAGGCCAGCAGGGGGGCTGTTTGGGGCGACCATGCTGGTGGGGTGGGGGGTGGCAGGTGGGGTGACCAAGCTGGGGGGGGCAGTTGGGGACAACCAGGCCAGAAGGGGGGGGGCAGTTAGGGGCTATCAGGCCAGTAGGCAGAGGTGGTTAGGTGTGATCAGGCTGGCGGGGGGGGGGGGGGGGCGGGGGGGGACAGTTAGGGGCAATCAGGCAGGCAGGCAGGTGAGCAGTTAAGAGCCAGCAGTCCCGGATTGTGAGAGGGATGTCTGACTGCCAGTTTAGACCTGATCCCCGGGATCGGGCCTAAACCGGCAGTTGGATATCCCCCGAGGGGTCCCGGATTAGAGAGGGTGCAGGCTGGGCTGAGCAGACCCCCTTCCGCCCCCCCGCATGAATTTCATGCACCAGGCCTCTAGTATTTAAAATAAATTGTATCATAAAAATTTTCAAAAATACACAAAAGAGAATAGTATACTGAGCCCTCAAACCTCCAGATTCCAGAATTATCAAAATTGTTTCAGCTTATATATAAATGTTTGAATTTGATATATAAAGCTTATAGCTAGCACTTAAATGTCTATTAGCTTCTCATAGAAATAAAAATTTAGATACATGTATACTGTGATCACAATCATTATTATAACACCCATCAGTTATTGAGTACTCTGAGCCAGTCATTCTTAAGCAATTTGTTTACATGAATTAACTCCTTTAATTTTCTCAATAATGTGAGGTATAGCTGTATTATCATCCCCACTTTACTTCTTTGAAGAAAGTCTTTTTTTAAATTCATTGATTTAAGAGAGACAGAAACAGACATTGATTTATTGCTCCACTTACTTATGCATTCATTGGTCGATTCTTTTATGTGCCCTGACCAGGGATCAAATCCTCAACTTTGGCATATTGGAACAATGCACTAACCAACTAAGCTACCCAGTTAGGGCTTATCCCCACTTTACACAAGGAGAGACTAGGAAGTTAGGAAAGTGAAGCATGAAAGGCTTAGTTACTTAACCAAGGTCACAGAGCTGGTAAATCGCAAAACCAGGCTTGGCTTTCAGGCTCTGATGAACTAATATTATCTTTGCCATTTTTTCCCTCCTAAATGTTTTAAGAAAAAATTTCCAGAGCAGGCAAACATAGTTCCATTCCAAAAATGAGAAATGAGTACACACCTGACAGTGTGACTTTTGTTACTTACAAAGGATCTTTCATGGTAAGCAAAAATGACTTAACTGAAAGGATAGCTCATGAAATCAAAGCAAAAGTGCCTTTCTGAATATTTACAGCTAGACTATATGTTCCTTGATGGCAGGATGACACTTTTTTATACATTACAGTCCACCTCTCCACCCACTCAATCATCCATCCAATTCTGAGCATTTACCATCTGCTAGACACTTACACAGGCCTTGGGATACAGCAGTGATTATATCCTGAATAGCATCTCTTATGAAATTAAGAAAAAGACTACTGTTCTGGCTTCCTAGTTTAGAGCCAGACCTTCAAGAATAGGAGTGCATTAAATAAAAAAGAAAGGTCATTTAAGGTATTAGAAACAGTATGAATAGGAATAACTCCTGTCCTAGTCAGAACCCCACTCCCAGTTCTCATAACCCTATAACTTTATTACCTATTAATATTGCAGCATAATTACTTATATTTCCCAAGGGTAGGTACTCAGCCTATTTACCTTAGAATCCTCACCATCACCACAGAACACAAAGTAGATACACAATTATTTGAGTAAATAAATGTTAGCTATTATCATGAATGTCGATAAATAATGTGTCTAAGGCCTGAAGAGTTTTTATGTTGAATGTATGAGGAGGAGTTGGGTCAAAAAGCCTCAAATCTTATCCTAAGGTGTTGGGCCTTTATTCAGAACACAATGGAGTGAACACACAATACAATACATAGATGATGTATTATAGAATTGTACACTTGAAACCTATATAATTTTATTAATGTCATCCCAATAAATTCAATAAAAAAAGAACACATGGAGGAACTACTGGAGCAAAACATAGAACAGTAGAGAAGCATCATTATATTTGTGTTTTAGAAAGATTACTAAATGTCCTCAAGGCAGAAGATATTTGATGCAAGACCTTTTCGAAGATTCTTACTATGGTCCAGAAAAGTGTTAATAAGCATCTGACTTTCCATATCTTTAAAATGAGAATAATATCAACTACTTTGCAAAGTTGTTTTAAGAGTTAAATCCGATATAATAAAGAACTAATATGCTAATTAGACCAAACAGCAGAACAACCTTCCAGACAAAGCCGGGACTGCAAGGGCCGGCCAAGGCAGCTGGGGCTATGAGGGCCGGCCAGGGCTGTGAGGGGCTGTGAGGGCCAGCAGAGATTGCGAGGGCCGAGCCCCTTGCATGAATTTTGTGCATCGTGCTTCTAGTCCTATCTAATAAGGAGGGGATATGCTAATTGACCCTCACACCATCGCAAAGATGATGGCGCCCACAGCCAATAAGGAGGGAATATGCTAATTGACTGCCCTGCCCTCAAAGATGGCAGTGCCCACAGCCAATAAAGAGGGAATATGCTAATTGACTGCCACACCCTCAAAGATGGCGGCGCCCACAGCTACAGGATGGTGGCACCCAGTCCCCTCGGCCCTGCCGGGGCGGCAGGCATGAGGCAAGGCCGGGCCCGCCCCACGCACCTGCCTCCGGAGTCCCCCAGTCTCCTCAGTCCCCCAGCTACCCAGGGCCAGCCCAAGGCGCAGGCAAGCCTTGAATGGCGGCTGCCCAGGGATGCCTGAGGCTCAGGTAACCAGGGCTGGTCGTGGCTTGTGCTGCCGGCAGTGGCAGCAGCAGAGGTGTGATGGATTGTCGCCTCCTGCACCTGAGGAACCCCCCTCTAGTGCATGAATTTTCATGCACCGGGCCTCTAGTAAGGTAATAAAAATAAACTGGACACTGGAAAGCAAAAGTAGCTCATCACAAGAGAAGAGTTTTCATGAGGGACCTGGTATTGTGTCAGGTCTTACCTGGCCTGGATGAAATACATATTAGAGATGTTCAGGTATTCTGAAAAATTCAGTTTCTAGACACTTAAAGCTGAGGACCAATTACTGGAAAGTGATAGGAAAAAGAACCTATGCAGTTACACTAGAGAGACCTGAATGGACCTCTTACTCTGACACTTTTACCTAGAGCTCATACTCAAAATGCTTTGTCCAAACTTAAAACCTCAGAAGAAGATCCTCCTGAAGTAACAGGTGGAAAAAATGGAAACAGAGGGCTGAAAAGGTCCTGAAGTCTGACTCTCAGCCCCAGGCCATGCTTATCCCCCTTGCCTGAGCCTTTGGCAGTGCTAACTAAAACCTGATGAGGAAGGATGCCTGGGCCAGAGAATTGACAAACACAGCAGCCAAAATAGGAGCTGCTTGGCCCTACCATACCTAACACCAAAATGTTTGTTGTTTTCTCCTAGCATCTAGATCCCCCCGACCCCAACTGAGGCAGCTCTAAAAGGGCCAATGTTTTTTTTTTCCAACAGCTAGGAAAAAGGGCCTACAAGCAGAAGGTAGAAATGACTATGAGGCTCTCCAAGAAAGATTGTAGAAACTGCCTAATCGGCTATCTTAAAGGTAATGGTGCCATTTGGTTTATGATAGAAAGACTACCTTTAAGCCAGGCACACAATATTTGAATGAATAAATGCAATCGTTGTTCTAATTGTGACAACTGTTTCTACTGTTGGCTTAGTGGTGTATAGAAAAGTAACTCTGGATGTTTTAGAGAAGGCAATAAGAAATCTGAGTCTAGATTAGCATTTACAGAGGATTTGCAGAGACAAACAGAGCTGAAAGAATTTTCAAAGAAACTGTATTTAAAAGAAAAAACATGAAATTTCTCATAAACTTCATTCAAAACCAAAAAATTTACATTTTATGACACAAACCTGTTTAGCAAATGTTAAAAAAAAATATGTAAGGGCATATTTCTTGTTGAGTTTTTGAGGGTTCTATAGGCAGAGTTGGAGAGATAAGAAAACATGCTGAGTAAACCTGATATTAAGGCTGAGACTATGGCTGCACTTGGAGAAGAGAAAAATAAAAGAACAAAACAGAACCATGAATACAAACACTCAACGGTATCCTTATCTAAGGCAGTCTTCATAAAGACAACCACTTATTTATGCAATGTAAGTCCACATCTCTTGACACCATTTTGCATGTGTTGAGGATATCTAAAATAAAAAATTAAGATAATCCATATGAAGTCTTTATCATAGAATACCTAGTAAATGTTCAACAAATTAGTGAGGGGATGATGGAGAGGGAGAAGGGTATGATATGTCTACCTTGCATGACTGGGTGGATAGCAATGCTGTGAACCAACAAGAAAAATGGGATGCAATCTGTGGGTTAGCTGGGAATCCTATATAATAAAAGAGTAATATGCAAATTGACCGTACCTCTGCTATACTCACAAACCACACCCACCAGCCAATCAGGAGCAAGTATGCAAATTAACCCAACCAAGACGGCTGTGGCCATGGAGCGAGCAGGAGGCTTGGGTTTCCCCGGCAATGGAGGAAGCCAAGCTTTCCGCACACCCTGGCCTGCCTTGGCCTCCGTTTAAGGCTACAAAGTTTCAATTTTAGAAGGTAAATAAATCCCAACAAAAATGGTTGCGGCATGGAGCGAGCAGGAGGCTTGGCTCCGCTCAAGGCTACAAAGATTCAATTATAGAAGATAAATAAATCCCAGATACCAAGGCCTCTGCTTCGGTCGCCAGGGGGTGTGGCCAGCCTGCAAACCACCACAGGCCTCTCGCCCAGGCTGCCCCACACCGCAAGGGAATCCCCACCCTGATCTGGGACACCCTTCAGGGCAAACCAGCCGGCCCCCACCAGTGCACCAGGCCTCTATCCTATCTAATAAAAGAATAATATGCAAATCGACCATCACTCCAACACACAAGATGGCTGCTCCCATGTGGTCAAAGATGACTGCCCCCATGTGGACACAAGATGGCGCCACAAGATGGCCAGCAGGGGAGGGCAATTAGGGGTGACCAGACCTGCAGGGGAGGGCTGTTAGGGGCAAACAGGCCTGCAGGGGAGGGCTGTTAGGGGCAAACAGGCTGGCAAGGGAGCAGTTAGGCATCAATCAGGCTGGCAAGGGAGTGGTTAGGGGGTGATCAGGCTGGCAGGCAGAAGTGGTTAGGGGCAATCAGGAAGGCAGGCAGGCGAGCAGTTGGGAGCCAGCAGTCCTGGATTGTGAGAGGGATGTCCGACTGCCCGTTTAGGCCCGATCCAGGTAGGATTGGGCCAAAACGGGCAGTCGGACATCCCTCGAGGGGTCCCAGATTGGAGAGGGTGCAGGCTGGGCTGAGGGACACAACTCCCTCCCCTGTGCACGAATTTCGTGCACCGGGCCTCTAGTAATAAAGATAATGTGTTTGATGTCTCAGAAAGACATAGCAAGGAAGAAATAATGCAAATACAGCATACATAAAGGATGAAGTATAAAAACAAGTTTCCTAATACTAATATTTTCATTTCCAGAGAGATATGTATTATAACACAGCATTTTCTCAATATAATTCATCTACTTCTGATTGAGGATATTATTTACAAACTAGTGTCCCAGTGCATGGATTCATGCACATTGAAAGGAAATTAAATAGAAAATATATTTTAATATCGCTATTCACCCTTTCTCTATAATAGAAGTGTCAACCAAATGCACAATCGACAATGACAGATGGAAACACACGCGTGCAATTGGCGCCAGCAAGAGCTTTATATGTATCATGCATGTGCAAGTCAACTTAGCCTTTTATATATATAGAATAAACTTGCTTAATTAGACCTGCTTTCTGATTTAGCTAAACTTTTTCCAGCCCAGTGAAGCACCCCAACTTCTCTTTCAGGTAATTGTCAGCAACACAGTAAATATCAACACAAAACAGATTATTACTATAGATCATGCAGGGAGAACAAAGAGTAAAATATTTAACTGCAGCAGTGTTTCACTAGATTCTGCGCAGTGAGAAAACCTGAAGTCATTTTCAAGGTCCACCATTCCTTACTTCTTTTCAGCCGGGTCAAGTTTCTAAATTTTCTAAATCTCCGTTTTTCGGCTAATGAAAAGAAAATAGAATTCCACTGAGTCTCCTATCTACCTACTCTAGGACTTCTGTGAGAATCAAATGAGATGAGGCACGGAAAAACACATCACATCCATTTGGTTAAAGTGTAAAATGTTCGCACCTGGCTATCAAGCAAGTCGTATTCCTGGTCTGAAGAAACTCCAAAGAGGCTAGTTGCTAGGGAGAGGAAGCTGGGCACTGCTACGTGATGTCATTACCCAGCACCCACAGCGACTGTTTCCAGGTTGGGCTGGGCTGTGGGCCACATTTTGCACCATGGGGTCTGGCAGCATTGGCTGAGATTTAGTGGGGTGTCACTCCGGGGTGGTGGTGGTGCCTGTGTCCCACTTGGGGGAAGCCGCGTGTTGGTTTGTTGGCACCAGGTTCGTGGTGCCGTTTATTTTTAAATGGCCAGTACGCGTCATGGCATCTCCTGCATTGAGCGTCTGCCCCCTGGTGGTCAGTGCGTGCCATAGCTACTGGTTGGACGGACACTTAGCCTTTTATATAGATAGAAGACTAGAGGCCCGGTTCACAAATTTGTGCACGGATGGGGTCCCTCGGGGTGGCCTGTGGGGACTGGGCTGAAACCCACAGTCCAATGCCTCCTGCAGCTCCCACCTGCAGCTCCCGCTCATCCCAGCCCCACTGGGCCTGCTGTGGGCTCACACCCAATCAGTCTTGATTGGGAGAGGCTCATGCTGCCATAGCAGTGCTCGCCAGCTGTGAGCCCTGCGTCTGGCACCCTCCCAAGGGGAGTGGCCTGTGGGATCAGGACGAAACCGGCTCTCCAACATCCCCAAGGGATCCCAGATTGTGAGAGGGCACAGGCCAGGCCAAGGGACCTCACTGGTGCACAATCGGGGCTGGGTAGGGACTGCAGGAGGGCTCCAGGGCATATTGGGCCCATCGCACTCAGTCCCAATTGGCTGGACCCCAGCAGCAAGCTAACCTACTGGTCAAAGCGTCTGCCCCGATGGTCAGTGCACATCACAGCGAACAGTTAAGTGGCCTTAGCATATCATTAGCATATTACGCTTTGATTGGTTGAACAGTCAACCAGTCACCAGACGACTGGACATTTAGCATATTAGGCTTTTATTATATAGGATGTCCTATCAATATTTGCAAAATATAAATGGAGAGTCTAAGAAGTGACTGTTTATTCCTTGAGGCACAAAGCCATTTTGGCATAATTCTGCATTACTGCACAGTGCCTGGCAGAACAAAGGTGCTATCCCAGTTCTTTTCCAATCTTTAACATGTCTGAATCCATGTGTTCACTCAATAGTATTTGTATTGTCATGTAATTCAATAAGATATCTTAGATATTAAAGTATTTTATTAACTAGGAATTTTAGAGATTCTTCTTGAAACCAAGATTCTCTTCATCAGTTGTCTTATATCTATCTTCTCTGAACAGAAGATAAATATCCTTTGGGTTCACTGTGCCAAGAAAAATAACATCTCACAGGAAGAGGATATGTTCTATGTGGTAATCGTTACTGGAATATCGTCTTGTCAGCAGTAATACCTTGCCAGCATCTCTCATCCCACAAATGAATAGATGTACAATATTATCTAAAATCATTAACAGAATACACAAATAAAATTCCCTAACGTTTATCCAACTTTAGTTTTTCTGTTACCTTTCTTTCTAATGAGATAAACATCCTTATATGGGTATTGGGTGCTAGTTGAGATAGACAGGTCTTCATTTCACTCCTGCGTTGTCTCCTTAAAAAGCATTTCCAGCTCCTACTTTGGGGCTTGCTATTCCTACTTTTCACAAAGTCTTCACATTGTTCACTCTCTCATTTTATTTAGGTATTTCTTTGCTCAAATGTCATACCCTCAGAAAGGCTTTTCCTAATCATCCTTTATTTTAAAAAACACCATCTTATCCTATTCTATCCCATTCAGAATCCTCTATTCCCTTTCTTCAGCTAATTTTTATTTACAGCACTTAAAATTATATTACTATTTGCTTGCTAATTGTCTCACACTACAATGTAAGCTCTATGAGAGCCAGAATTTCATTTATCCAACAATTAAATTCTCAGAACATAGAACAGTGCCTGGCATACAGGAGGCATTGAGTTGAAAACTGCTGAGTGAAATTCGTTTTTTAAAAATAAACATTTTAGAGGAAACCAAGATGGCAGCATAAAGTATACACCTATATGTGCTGCCTCTCACAAC
Source organism: Cnephaeus nilssonii (assembly GCF_951640355.1). Taxonomy (NCBI): domain Eukaryota; kingdom Metazoa; phylum Chordata; class Mammalia; order Chiroptera; family Vespertilionidae; genus Cnephaeus; species Cnephaeus nilssonii. The sequence goes on along the minus strand of NC_137075.1, from coordinate 101,563,068 downwards.
CACACCAAAACTACAACTAAAAGACAAAACGTCTATCACCCAGAACCACGGGAAAGCTGGCTGAGTAGAAGTTCTACAACTAGAAGGAAAGAGAAAAGAGCACTGAGACCGGATAGGACGTGCACAAGCACGGAAAAGCAGAGATACGGAGGCACACAAATTGGGCTGGCGGCTGGCTGCGCTGTTTTTTTTGCAATCCGAAGAGAGACACAAGCTCCCGACTGCTCTGAACTCCAGTTTCCAGCGAGACTCTGGGGACCCAGACTCCTACGGGGAAAAGCTGGACTGTCTGCCATCGGGTTGGAAAGTGAGGGTGGCTTTCTTGCAGAGGTGCACGCAGGAATCATTTACTGCACTGGGGCGTGGGAAGCGGGGACGCGGAAATGCAGAGACGCAGAGAAAATCTGCAGATCTCGCTACAGCTCCTGCTGGGTGGCCTCAGACAGTAGCTGACCTGCACCTCCTTGGAGATCCAGGAGCCAGTGTACCTAGGGGTCAGTGTGAGACGACACCAGATTTCAACTCCTCACATCCATAAGTGACACACTCAAGAGGCAGACTCAGTGAGCACCAAAGCCCCACTGAAACAAGTCCTGTCCCATAATGGTGTCTCCAGCACAGCAGGTCTGCCATTATAGACACAGCGGATCCTCACAGCCAATTGGCCTGGAGGTCAATTCCTCTCAGTGTACCAACAGCAATCAAGGCTTAACTACAACAAGACTGTACACTCAGCCCACAAAGGGGTGCACCAAGAGTGTCCACCTCAGGTGATTGGGGAGGCTGAACCACTGGGCCCTATAGGTCATCTACCACACAAAGCCACTCCATCACACTGGGAAGCAGCCAAAATGCAGAGACAAAGAAACATGTCACGAATGAAAGAAATGGAGAAAAGCAAACTACTGGACATAGAATTCAAAACCAGTTATAAGGTTACTCAAGAATCTTCTAGAAACCTCCGAGGAACTTAGTGAGACCTTTAAGGATCTTAATGAGAATGCCCAAAAAAAAGGAAAAGGACCAGTCAGAAATTAACCCTTTGCACTCACTTGCTTTTTTCTCGATTCCTTTATTCTAATGCTAACCGTGTCGAGTCACACTCGACATCCGAGTGCAAAAGGTTAAGCATACACTGTCTGAAATAAAGAATATACAGAAATTCAACAGTAGACCAAAGGACCCCAAGAATCAAACCAAAGATTTGAAATATGAGGAAACAAAAAACACCCAACCAGAAAAACAAAAAGAAAAAAGAATCCAAAAATATGAAGATAGTGTAAGGAGCCTCTGGGACAACTTTAAGCATACCAACATCCGAATTATGGGGTTGCCAGAAGAAGAGAGAGAGCAAAATATTGAAAACCTATTAGAAGAAATAATGACAGAAAACTTTCCCTACCTGGTGAAAGAAATAGACTTACAAGTCCAGGAAGCACAGAGAACCCCAAACAAGAGGAATCCAAAGAGGACCACACCAAGACACATCATAATTAAAATGCCAAGGGCAGCCGAAACCAGTTTGGCTCAGTGGATAGAGCATCGGCCTGCGGACTCAAGGGTCCCAGGTTCAATTCCGGTCAAGGGCATGTACCTTGGTTGCAGGCACATCCCCAGTAGGGGGTGTGCAGGAGGCAGCTGATCGATGTCTCTCTCTCATCGATGTTTCTAACTCTCTATCTCTCTCCCTTCCTCTCTGTAAAAAAATCAATAAAAAATCAATCAATAAATCAATAAATAAATAAAATGCCAAGGGCAAAAGACAAAGAGAGACTCTTGAAAGCAGCAAGAGAAAAACAGTTAGTTACCTACAAGGGAGTACCCATAAGACTGTCAGCTGATTTCTCAACAGAAACTATACAGGCCAGAAGGGAGTGACAAGAAATATACAAAGTGATGAATATCAAGAACCTACAACTAAGTTACTCTACTCAGCAAAGCTATCATTTAGAATTGAAGGTCAGATAAAGAGCTTCACAGACAAGAAAAAGCTAAAGGAGTTCATCACCACCAAACCAGGATTATATGAAATGCTGAAGGGTATTATTTAAGAAGATGAAGAAGAAAAAGCTAAAGATAAAAATTATGAACAACAAAGTGACAACAAATACATACCTATCAACAAGTGAATCTAAAAATCAAGTGAATAAAAAATCTGATGAACAGAATAAACTGGGGAATATAATAGAATCAGGGGCATAGAAAGGGAGTGGACTGACAATTTCTGGGGGGAAGGGGGTGTGAGGGATGCGGGAAGAGATAGGACAAAAATCTTACACCTATGGATGAAGACAGTGGCGGGGGGTAAGGGCATGGGGTGGAGGGGGGAATCAGGTGGAGGGGAGCTATGGGGGGGGGGAAGATCTGTAATAATCTGAACAATAAAGATTTATTAAAAAAATAAAAAAATAAACATTTTAAGGAACGACTTGTTTGTAATCATTCTTTAAACTTTTCAGTCTAAAAACTGTTTGCCAGGATCCATAGTCCTTGTATATACTCTATACCTCTTAGAAGAGTGTGATTTAAAAATTGCACTAATACTTGGGGTGGGGGAAACATTTCCTAAGGGAAAAAAAAAAGAAAGAAAGAAAAGATTCATGGATCATAGCCTCATATATGATTCTGAGATGTTTTAAAATACATAAGCAATAGCCCTGGCCGGTGTGGCTCAGCTGGTTGGAGCACTGTCCCATAAACCGAAAGGTTGTGGATTCGATTCCTGGTCAGGGCACATAGTCAGGTTGTAGTTTCGATATTCAATCAGGTGAGTACGGGAAGCAGCCAATCGATGTTTCTCTCTCCCAATGATGTTTCATTCTCTCCCTTCTTCTCTCTCTAAAATCAACAACAGAAATGCCCAGCCGGTGTAGTTCAGTGGTTGAGTTTCGACCTATGAACCAGGAGGTCATGGTTCGATTCCCAGTCAGGGCACATGCCTGGGTTGCAGGCTCGATCCCCAGTGTGAGGCATGCAGGAGGCAGCCAGTCAATGATTTTCTCTCATCCTTGATGTTTCTATCTCTTTCTCCCTCTCCCTTTCTCTCTAAAATCAATAAAAACATATTTTAAAAAATAATAGAAATAAAAATACATAAACAATAAATTATTAAAAAAACACACACTAATTCCTCAAAAAATTAAACATGTGATTATCACACAATACAGCAATTCCACTTCTGGCTATATATCCCCCAAAAATAAAAACAAGGACTTGAACAGATGTTTGTACACACATGTTTATAGCAACATTACTCACAACAGCCAAAAAGTGGAACAAACTAAGTGTCCATCAACAGATAAATGGATGAACAAAATGGAATATTCTTCGGCCTTTAAAAGGAAGGAAATTCTGACACATGCTACAACATGTATAAATCTTGAGGGCATTATGTTAAGTGAAAAAAGCAAGTCACAGAAAGACAAATATTGCATGATTTTATGTATGTGAGATACCTATAGTAGTCAGAATCAGAGAAAGAAAGTAAATAACAGTTGCTGGGGGCTGGGACTCAAGTTAGTATGTAATGGGCACAGAGCTTCAGTTGTGGAAGATAAAAAAGTTTTGGGGATAGATGGTTGTGACTGTTGCACAACAATATGAATGTACTTAAAGCCATAGAACTATACACTTAAAACTGGTTAAAGTGGTAAATTTTACGTTATATATTTTAACCATAATTTTAAAGTCCCACTAATATAGGTTTAAAAACAATGGTGTTTTCCCTTTTTTACATTCGTTTTAATGATTATAGGGCAAGTATCTTATAAGAGGGATATATAGTTTACAAGTGCTTTTTCACACATTCAGTCATTTTATTCTCACATTAAGTCTTCAATGTAGACAGGACAGGCTTCATTTTCTTATTTTTGAATAAGGCAGTAAAGGTAGAATGTTAAGTGACTTATCCAAAGTAAAATATATATGGTAAAATGGCAAAACTTCACAACTACAGTAAATCCCAGGCATTCTGATCCCTAATTTAGTGTTTTCTTCCCTAAACAAGAAAGCATCTCAAAAGTATCCAGTCTAATACCAACCTTTCTGAAGAGAACAGCCATGTCTTCGTTCAGCTACTCTATGCCTCCCGCACTGCTGCTTTTGTTACTCAAGTCTTAAACTGCTAATGTTTCCACTCTATCACCCCCATCTAAAGTTAAGAAACAGATCTTAAATTAATCTCCAATGCTCTGCATTGTTGGTGAGCAATAAAAAGTTTCTGGATTGTGGATTATATTCAACCTCCTAGCATTCAAACAGCAAAGACAATTATGACTATGCTTCTCTATTTTCACTCCTTCCTATTACTTGTGTTTTCCTCTTCTGCAGGAGATACTTTTGTAATTTCTGTAATAAAGAAAAAATATATACAAAAGTAGAGAGAACAGTAAAACAAACCTCCACCCACCACCAAATTTCAACAATTACCAATTTGTGGTAGTATTTTAACCCTATATCCCAATCCACTCTCTACCAATCCCTCTGGATTATTTTGAAGCCAAGTCCCAGATATATTTCCTTATTCATCTCTAAAAGAAAGGATGTAAAAGAACAACTACAATACCATTATCACATCTAAAACAATGAAGGATAATTTCTTAATTAAGAACTTTCCAGGCAGTGTTTCATTTTCTTTCTTAGTTTTTTTTTGAATCAGAGCCCAAATAGGGTTCATACATTGTGAATGGATGACTATGTCCCTTAAATCTTCTCTTTTTTTCTTGTTAATCCTCACCCAATGATATTTTCTCTATTGATTATTTCAGAGAGTGGAAGGGAGGAAGGGGGAGGAGAGAGGAGGAGAGAGGAGGAGGAGGAGGAGGAGGAGGAGGAGGAGGAGGAGGAGGAGGAGGAGGAGGAGGAGGAGGAGGAGGAGGAGAGACAGACAGACAGACATTGGTGTGGGAGAGACAGTGATTGGTTGCCTCCCATACACACCCTAACTGGGGCCAGGGATTGAACCTGCAACTCAGGTAAGTAACATTGCCTGTAAATCGAATCTGTGATCCTGTGTGCAAAACGATGCCCTAACCACGGAGGCACACCGGCCAGGGCTCTTAAATCTTCTTTAACAGGTTCCTCCCTGCATCCCTTCTTTTTCCTCTAGTAATTTTCTTTGTTAAAGAAACCAGGTTATCTGGTAGTTTCTCATAGTCTGGATTTTGTCAAATACATCACCATGATGTAGTTTAATATGTTCCTCTGACCCCTGTATTTCCTGTAATTGATAATTAGACCTAGTGACTTTATTAGATTCAGGATCATTGTTGTATTTTTAAGGTTTACTTTTCCAAGACTGTTTCACAGGTGGTGGTGTGTACTTTCAATAGGTACAAAATGTCCACTTCTCAATCTGTGATATTAACAATTTTCAATGATCACCAACTACAGTCATTATTAATTCATTAGGATTGCAACATGAAAATACTGTTATTCCTTCTTTAAGCATTCGTTGGAATACTTATCTGTGAGAAAACTCAACTATTCAATTGTTTGATGTACAGTTTGAACAGAAAAGGCAGAATAAAATTTTACCTTTATTTACCAATTTTTAAAACAATTAACTTCCCATCATCCTCTAAATATAATCAGCAAGTTTTAAAATATATATATATATATTTTATTCATTTCAGAGGAAGGGAAAGAGAGAGAAACTCAATGACAACAGAGAATCATTGATCGACTGCCTACTGCGGAAGCCTGGGGGTCAACCATCTGTTTCATAGGTCAATGCTCAACCACTGAGCCACACTGGCCAGGCAATTAGTGAGCTTTTCAAAAACAATTTTAGCCCTAGCTGGTCTGGCTCAGTGGATAGATCATCGGCCTGAGGACTGAAGGGTCCCAGGTTCGATTCTGGTCAAGGGCACATGCCTGGGTTGTGGGCTTCATCCCCAGTAGGGGGCATGCAGGAGGCAGTCAATCAATGATCCTCTCTCATCACTGATATTTCTGTCTCTCTCTCTTCCTCTCCCTTCCTCTCTGAAATCAATAAAAATAAAAACAATTTTATGCATTCGTGGATTTAACCATATTTGATGGGTTTCAATCCTTTGACCTGGGAATTTTAACTCTTGTCAGACTTTATTGTTGAAGCATGTGCCAGAACTCTGACTTAGTAATTAAGGTTTAAATGAGATTTCTTTTTCATAAGCTATTTCTAACATTTGCTACAAACTCATCTTGTTCTGCCACAAAGCTTTTTTGCTTACCAGAAAATTCTCATGTCTAGTTTCAAGCAAGCAAAAAATATTTTGGGAAAGTCTGAAGACAATAATAACTAGGTCTTATGAAGCAAATTATGGAATTTTCCTCTAAAAAACAATTCACAAGTAAATCCCAGATAAAACAGGCTTAATATCATTTCAAAATATAGAGGGAAAAGACATAAAAGTACTTGAAGTTAGTACTGGCATTCAAGTCTCCTTCTAAAGAAAGAAAAAAGGGCCCTAACTGGTTTGGCTCAGTGGATAGAGCGTCGGCCTGCGGACTGAAGGGTCCCAGGTTCGATTCCAGTCAAGGGCATGTACCTTGGTTGTGGGTACATCCCCAATAGGAGGTGTGCAGGAGGCAGCTGATCGATGTTTCTCTCTCATCGATGTTTCTAACTCCCTATCCCTCTCCCTTCCTCTCTGTAAAAAATCATTAAAAATATATTTGAAAGAAAAAAGGGAGGGAGGGAGGGAGGGAGGGAGGGAGGGAGGGAGGGAGGGAGGGAGGGAGGGAATTGCAGTAACAACACAATTCATGTATTGCTCTTTCCAGGATTTCTCTTTAGTAGCTAAGGTTTTTTTCATAACATTTAAGGGACTGTCAAACTTTTTTATCTAAGTGAACACTTTCAGAAAATAATTAAGGGCAAGATAAAACCATTTTGCATGTTTGATTTAACTGCTTTTTCCATTTCCTTTTAGTTTAAAGATAATACCATATCTCAGGTTTATTTTTAAAAATATTTACAAAGCACTTTTTAATGTTATTATTTCATCCTAACAACTCACTTACTGAGTATCTATCTATAATGTACCTACTAGACATTGTGCTACATACTGTAGGCTGTGGTTTCAAAGTACACTGTGTGTGTGTGTGTGTGTGTGTGTGTGTGTGTGTGTGTGTGTAGAGGCCCAGTGCACGAAATTCGTGCACTGGTAGGGTGCCTAGCGGCTGCCGGCTACATACTTCCTTCCTCCCCCCCCCGCCCCCCCATCTGCCATTGCTGAGGCCTCCTTCCCTTCCCCTGGCCGGCCCCGCCCCCTGGTCGAACTTCCGTATGAACTCCCAGTTGAGGGGACAATTTGCATACTATGCTTTTATTATATAGGATATGTGTATACACACACACACACACACACACACACACACACACACATTATTGATTTCAGAGAGGAAGGGGGAGGGACATTGATCAGTTGCCTCCTACACGCTCCACACTGGGGATCGAGCCCGCAATCCAGGAATGTGCCCTGACCAGGAATCAAACCAGGACTTCCTGGTTCATAGGTCGACACTCAACCACTGAGCCATGCTGGCCAGCAAAGTATACAGTTTTGTGGAGAAGTCAGACATACAAGCAAGTGATTACAGTACAGTGCAGTGAGGGCTGGAAGGGAGGTCCAAAGTACTAAGAGAGCAAGAGTATAACTACTGGTAAAGGTAATATTTTAACTGGGTCTAGAAGAATAGAGAGGATTGTATCAATCAGATTGTTTTTATGGCAAATAACTCCAAAGAATTGGCTTAAACAATAAAAAATGTATGTGTCATGAGGAGAAATCCTGGGTTAGGGAAAGCCGCATATAACATATAACAATATATGTCTAAAATAATGTTATCTGGAGCCAAGTACATGCTACCTCGCTGCTCTACCATCCTCAGGGCATGCTTTATCATTCCAGTGGCAATTTGGGTCACATGTTCTCTTGTTCATATACAAAAAGGGAAAAATCCTCTCCCCAAGAAATAGAATGTCTCTTTCCCTTCAATCTTACTGGTACAAATAACAGTTTACAGGGAAATGCCTTGAGTTGACTGGCTTGGAGTAATAAAAATCTAGCCCTGGAGTGGGAGATGAATCATCATCTCAGTCTCCTAGATGACAAAGAATAAGAACTCCAAGCATTGGGATAAACACATGAAAAACAGAAGCACAGAAAACAAGCAGCAGCTTGGTATGGCTGGAGTGATGGGAAATCTAAGATTGAACACAGTCTCAAACTCTTGTGAATCTGGTCTTTATCCCATAAACAATGGAAAGTTAACACAGGTTTAGGTAGGGAAGTAACATGCTCCAATAGGATTTTTAAGAAACATAAGATTGGTAGCATATAGAGAATAGCCAGAGAAAAAGTGGAAGAGTAGGAGAATAACTGGCAGAGACTTGGTTGGTAGGCTATTCAATAAATAGTCCAAACTAGTAAGAATTGGTAACAGGGAGGTAAAGGATGGAATAAATACTGACAAGGTGGCAAAGCAGCTATGTAAGATATTGCTTATAAATAACATATATACATACATCATAACACACACACACACACACACACACACACACACACACACATATATATATATATATATATATATATATATATATATATATATATATATATTTGTTTTACAGATGAGGAAAATTAAACCTCAGACAGGTTAAGTGGCTTGTTTAAAATCACATAAACAATAGTCAGAATCTGAATGGGGGTTTGAATTCCAGTACAGTGTTCTATCACAACTACTGGTATATCTAAACACTCCAACAATGCTCAAAAAAGGGGACTTTTAAAATTTTATTTTAGAGAGAGGGAGGGAGAGAGAAACATTAATCAGCCAGCCCTGGCCAAGAATTGAACAGGCTACCTTTCAGTGCAGGGACGACACTCAACTAAGTGAGCCACAATGGCCAGGGCCTGAATTCCATGACTTAAAGAATGTGATGTGTATTGGATTGTGATGATTCCTGTTTATTCCAACCTTAACATAATATTCCCTACATAGGTTTAATGTCAATTATAAAACTTAGTACATTATATGTTTTTGTGGGGTTTTTTAAATATATTTTTATTGATTTCAGATAGGAAAGGAGAGATAGAAACATCAATGATGAAAGAGAATCATTGATTGGCTGCCTCCTGCACGCCCCCTACCGGGGATTGAGCCCACAACCCGAGCATGTGCCCTTAACCGGAATCAAACCTGGGACTCTTCAGTCCATAGGCTGACGCTCCATCCACTGAGCCAAACCAGCTAGGGCCACTATATGTTTTTGAAGTCTCTGTATAATTAAAGATAGTAAGGATATGAAAGACTCAATTTGTAATGCCAAATTTATACAGTCAACATTTTAGTAATTAAAAAAAATTAAAAACTACTGCAGCCTTGGCCGGTGTGGCTCAAATGGTTGAAGAGTCTTCCCATGCATTGGAAGGTTGCTGGTTTGATTTCCAGTCAGGTCACCTGTTTGGATTTCGGGTTCCATCCCTGGCCAGGGCACACGTGAGAAGCAGCCGATCAATGATTCTCATCATTGATGTTTCTATCTCTCTCCCCCTCTCCCTTCCTCTCTGAAATCAATAAAAACATATATATTCTTATATGGGCAAATAATTTAAATTGATATTTCTTCAAAGAAGATATGCAAATCAAAATCACAATGAGATGTCATTCACACCCATTAGTATGACTATCAAAATAAAAAAGCAAGTTGTTGAGGATGTGGAGAAATTGGAACCCTTATACAATGATAGTGGGAAGGTAAAACTTTCTGGGTATACATCAAAAGGAAATGAAAGCACACTCAATATATATACACCCATGCTCACAGCTATGTAAGATACTGCTTATAAATAACATATAGCCGAAACTGGTTTGGCTCAGTGGATGGAGCGTCGGCCTGCGGACTCAGGGGTCCCAGGTTCGATTCCGGTCGGGGGCATGTACCTTGGTTGCGGGCACATCCCCAGTAGGGGGTGTGCAAGAGGCAGCTGATCGATGTTTCTCTCTCATTGATGTTTCTAGCTTTCTATCCCTCTCTCTTCCTCTCTGTAAAAAATCAATAAAATATATAAAAATAAAAAAAACAAAAAAAAACACATATATACATACATCATAACACACACACATAACATTATTCACAACAGCCAAAAAATGGGAGCAAGCCAACTATCCATTGACAGATAAATGCATGAATAAAATGTAGTATATTATATAGATACTAGAGGCCCGTTGCATGATATTCGTGCAAGAATAGGCCTTCCTTCCCCTGGCTTCACTCCCAGCCGCCTGGGAGCGGGCAAGTCCTCGCTTCTGTCCAGAGCACCACTCCTGTAGCTCCCTCCGCCACCCTCTCTCCCCCTCATAGCAGGCATCCAGCCCCTCCCGGCCACTCCATGCCTGCATATGCAAATTAACCTGCCATCTTTGTTTGGTTAATTTGCATACTAACTCTGATTGGCTGTGGGCATAACGGAGGTAGGTCAATTTACATGTTTGTCTATTATTAGGTAAGACAATGGAATATTATTCAGCTTAACCATTTGTACGCCATAAGCGTCTATAGACGCAAGCAGCAGACCTTTTATAATTAAATTCAAAATATTGTGGCAGTTACCTGGTTAAAAATGAAGGAAATTCTGACAAATGCTACAAGATAGATGAATGTTGAAGATATAACACTAAGTGAAATGAGCCAGTCACATAAGGATAAATATTGTAAGATTCCACTTATATGAGATCTCCAGAGTAGTCAAATTCAGAGACAGAAAGTAGAATGGTTGTTGCCAGAGGCTGCAGATAAAGGGAAATGGAGAGTTAGTGTTTCATAGGTAGAAAATTTCACTTGGGGAAGGTGAAGAGAGTTTTGGAGGTGGATAGCGGTGATGGTTGCACAATAATCTACTTTTTAAAAAGAATAGTTTATTGATTTTTAAAATATATATATTTTTTATTGACTTCAGAGAGGAAGGGGGGGAGAGAGAGAAATATCAATGATGAAAGAGAATCACTGATCCGCTGCCTCCTGCACACCCCACTGGGGATTGAGCCACAATCTGGGCATGTGCCCTGACCAGGAATCGAACCGTGACCTCCTGGTTCATAGGTCAATGCTCAAGCACTGACCCACACCGGCAGTGCAAGAATAATTTATTGACTTTTAGAGAGAGAGGAAGGGATAGGGAGAGAAAGAGAGAAACATCAATGATGTGAGAGAATCACTGATCAGCTGCCTTCTGCATGCCCCCTACAAGGATTGAACCAGCAACCTAGGCATGTGCCCTTGACTGGAAATCGAAGAGGCAACCTCCTGGTTCATGGGATGACACCCAACCAACTGAACCACACTGGTCAGGGCAGTTGCACAACAATCTTAATGCCACAGAACTAGAGACTTTAAAGAGGTTAAAATGGAATTTTATGTTATACTAGAGGCCCGATGCACAAAGATTCATGCAAGAATGGGCCTTTCTTCCCCTGGCTGCCGGCACCGCCTTCGCTCCGGCCAGAGCCACCTTTTTGCTCCGGCCCGGAGACGCCTTTCCCCCTTCCCATGCTGCCCAGAGGCCCAGAGTGGCTGGGGCAGTGCAGAACACCTGCATCGTCACCATGGCGACAACGCAAGCATCCCGCCCTGCCCCTGCCGCTTGGCACCTGTGTATGCAAATTAACCCGCCATCTTTGTTAGGTTAATATGCATTCTCACTCCTGGTTGGTTGGTGGGTGTCGCAAAGGTATGGTCAATTTGCATCTTACTCTTTTATTAGTGTAGATCAGGCGTCCTCAAACTACGGCCCGCGGGCCACATGCGGGTGTTTTTGCTGTTACGTTTTTTTACTTCAAAATAAGATATGTGCAGTGTGCATAGGAATTTGTTCATAGTTTTTTTTAAACTATAGTCCAGCCCTCCAACGGTCTGAGGGACAGTGAACTGGCCCCTGTTTAAAAAGTTTGAGGACCTCTGATGTAGATACTAGAGGCCCGGTGCACGAAATTCGTGCATGGGGGGATGTCCCTCAGCCTGGCCTGCAACCTCTCCAATCTGGGACCCCCTTGGGGGATGTCCAACTGCCGGTTTAGGCCCGATTCCTGTGGGATTGGGCCTAAACCAGCAGTCGGACTTCCCTCTCACAATCCGGGACTGCTGGTTCCTAACTGCTCGCCTGCCTGCCCCTAACTGCTTCTGCCACCCAGCCTGATCGCCCCCTAACCGCTGCCCTGCCAGCCTGATTGACACCTAACTGCTCCCCTGCTGGCCTGATCGCCCCCAAATGCCCTCCCCTGCCGGCCCAATCATCCTCAACTGCCCTCCCCTGCAGGCCCGATTGCCCCCAACTGCCCTCCCCTGCCGGCCCAATTGCCCCCAACTGCCCTCCCCTGCTGGCCCAGTCACCCCCAACTGCTCTCCCCTGCAGGCCTGGTCCCCCCAAACTGTCCTCCCCTGCCAGCCTGGTCGCTCCTAACTGCCTTCCCCTGCCGGCCATCTTGTGACAACGTGAGGGTGGCCATCTTGTGACAACGTGAGGGTGGCCATCTTGTGACAATGTGAGGGTGGCCATCTTGTGATGACGTCATGCAAGGTGTCGCATGAGGGCGTGATGCCACCTAGGCTTTTATTATATAGGATATTCACCACAATAAAAACAAAAACAATACCAGCTATGTACCCTTCCTATTGACTATCCTAGTCTAAGATCTTATCTCTTCATATGCAGGTAACTACAATAGTGACTGGTTCAGTCCAGTCGCTTCTCACTCTAGCTCAATTTGTAAATAACTGATGGGTATATCCTTCTGGTAAACACATTAATTTCTGGCCTCCAAACTTTCAAAAGCTTCCCATATATTGCAAAAGAGGATAAAAACCTAAATCTCTTCAATCCAGTACTCGAACTCTTATACAAAGAGAAATCTTCCAATTGTCTCATGTTTTCCTTTTAGTCCCTCAAAGAAATTTAGTAAGCTCATCCTAGCTTCCCTCCATTCCCCTCCCCCAAAGCTAATCTCCACATTATACCAGTACTCTTGCTTTTATCTCATGAAGTAACTGCTCCAATCTCTCTGTAAATCTAAACCCTCATAGGCTAGCTCAAGTCCCAAGTGTTCCAGGAAGTTCTTTAGACTCCTGACACCTCATTCATCTCCCCCTGACCTGAACACCTACAGCATTCTTTGTATTGGTAGAACTTACTAGATTGTCTTCTAGACTCACAGAGGTACATCTTATCTTTCCTGAGGGTAAAGTCTATATATTACACTTTTTTCTTTCTTCCTGTAGTATATAACGCAAAGCACAAAGTAGATAACCTGTTTAATTGAACACAAGGTATAATTTTGGATGTGTGCATTTCATTGACTAGGCTATGAAATCAGAATGATTCGACGTTACTTTATTTCTGAAGGTTAACCTCTGGCACAACAAAGAAATTTCTGTGACTTAAGATACATGGAAACTGGGTGATATGGATGGGGTCAATGGGGGAAAAGGAGGACAATGCTTTCAACAATAAAAATTTTTTTTTAATTAAAAAAAACCCAACTAGGTGGTATAACGCAGCAAACATAAAACAGGTGTTTTAAATCCTAAAGTTAGAATCTGATATAAAAAAACCTGTTTAAATGCTGATGTTGGGGCACAGAACAATACAGTAGTTAGGTTGTGGGACAGAATAGTCACCTTTGGGTTTTACTGAATGCATGCAAAAATGAGCCATGAATGCTGTAACTGGGCACAATGTAGCCACAGGCTATGAAATCTCTAAATGAAATGTCAGTCCATTTTTATTAAATTCAGGTTAGAAAAAAAATCATCAGTTACTTATGGTAACGGATGGTAGCTGTCAGAATCAGAGCAAAGTTCTTTCCTTTCCGTTTTCAACTTTACCGCACAAAAAGACCTAGAGATGGATACTGGTGGTGACAGACGAACAAGAAGATCAGGAGTGTAGTGAAAAGAGTTGTCTAAATAGAGCCTAGATCCTAGTTTTGGTCCAACTCTGACCGGCTGTAGGGCCCACAGTAAGTCACGCACTTATCTCCCTGTGCCTAGTTTCCCGGCTCTAAAACAAGTCACACCAGATCTCTAATGGTTTTTCTGACTCCAAAATCCCACAAGTTTAACCACAGCTGCCATTAAGTGTATGATTCTTACAATTTCAAGTCTTTCTTCCACATTTCCGGAAGAAAGTAATTTATTTCAGCAATCTAAAAGAAATAGATATACTCAAAGACAAAAAATTCTGTTAGTTGAAAACACTAAGTAATTCTGGAAAAAAAAAAAAAGCCTATGTCCTCATTACAGTGATGTTTTAGCAGAAGGAACAGTGCTCTGGTAAAGATAAGCAAGACTGCGTCTGTAAATTAGGCCTAAAGCAGAGTACTTATTATCTGCGCTGGTATGGGAAGACCTGCTATTGTAGTTCAAAGCAGAAGCAACACTCAAAGCTTCTAAAAAAAAAATAATAAAATAAGGAAAATAAAAAAGAAAAGCTTCTCAAAAAACAAAACAACAAAAACAAATAAAACAACGGTGACAAAGTTCTCATCCTCGGGGTAAGGACAATAAACCGTTGTGCAAATGAGAACACACTGAAAAGGGCACGCTTTTAGGCATTCAAGTACTCCAAGCACAGACTCCTGGCTCAAACAATGTCTCCCTTCCAACCTGTCAAAGCGCAATTCCGGCTGGATCCCCAAACAGAAACTTACCCGTACCACCTAACTTCTCCCCTCGGGAGCGGCCTGCTCGCTCTTCAATTCCGGCTGGCCGCCCTCCCGTCCACCCCGGGACAGCCACAGCCCCGCAGCCCGGTAAACACGCGCCCGAGTCTGGGGAGCGGTTTCCCGGAGTCCTGGGAGCGGCGGGTCCCGCCCCTCCGCGCCCGGAGCCCGGAGCCCGACGGGCCGCCGCGGCCACCGAGTGCCGCGCTCCCCGCTCCGAGCGCCACACCTCGCGCCTCTGCCCCCGGGACGGCGGCGCCCGGCCGAGCCCGCCCCTCAGGGTGCACCGGGACCGGCCAGTCCGCCGCCGACGTCGCCTCACCCCCGGGACGGACGACTGCCCCTTCCCGGGCGGCAGTCCAGCGCCTCCTGCGGCGGCCCGGCCCACAGCACGGCCCCCTCACCACCAGGCTCAGCCCCTTCCTCGCCGGGACGCCTAGCGCCGCGCCGGGCACAGCCTCGGCTCCCAGCCTCAGAGACACCGAGGGACACTCACCCTGGAGGCTCCTCCCGCCGCTGCTGGTGCTGCCGCCGCTGGGACCGCGGCCGTCGCCCCCGCCGCCGCCGCCACCAGCACCGCCGTCCGCACCGGCGCCAGCACCCCCAGCCATCCTCCTCCTCCTGCCGCCGCCGCCGCTGCCGCCTCTCCGCTCCTGTCAGGGGCTCAGGCTCCAGGGTTCCCTCGCCGCCATTTTGACTCCTAGAGCGAGCAGGAGGGGCTCGGCCCGGCGCGGCCCTGGGGCGCCTGCGCGTCGCTGCGGAGCCCGTCCGCGCCCCCGCCGTCGACGCGCCCGGGGTCACGTGGGCCGGTGGCGGCGCGCGCACCGGGCCGGGCTGGGCCGGGCAGGCGCGATCGCGGAGCCCGGCAGCCGTGGAAGTCGGCTGCGTGCGCTTTCTCCCCGCTCCACTCCGGGGACTGGGATGCGGGGCCCTCTGACTTTGAAGTCCGTGGTAGTGTCCTGCATATTCCAGGGAGTGGTGACAGGTCATTAAATGTACCGGAATGGAATCCTAATAACTACGGTACTGGACCACCGGTTCTATCAATTCATGTTTCCATTCGGCGGCCAGCATCCTGAGTGATCGCACACAATGCACCAGCCTCAAAGAGGAGGCTTTGCTTCCGCGAAGTCCTTTCCGACATTCTTAGTGCTTGGCAGTTTATCTTAAGCCCTGTCTGCGTGCTACTTTTACAGGCACCACCTTGCTAGTTGTGTAGCAGGTTAAAAAAAAAAAAAAAAAACATTTAAGACGCTGAAAAGTTTTTCTCAACAAGGCATGCTCATAAACGAGGGACCAGAATTGATTAAAGCGTCGCCACGTGGAAGAGTCAAATTGCTCTAACTTAGATATCCCTTGTTTGAAAGTTTGCAAGAATTTCAGTGATGCAATAGCAAAAACACATCATATTTATGGAGCATCATACAGTTTTCAAAACACCGTTAAATACAAGACTTCGTTTGAACAACAAAACTACCCTTTGAGGTAGTCGGGACAGGTATTATTATCGTCATTTTACAGCTGAGGGGACTTTGAAATACCAAGTCCTTTGCCCAGGGGCACACAAGCAGCATTAACAAGTAGGCAAGCCAAGACGAGAACCCAGACATTTCTGACCCCAGTCACCAGGTCATAACCCCTCCCAGTTCTCTGATAGGCCTTAGGAAAACAAGACCTATTTGTCCTCTGGGAATTAATTTAAAACCCTTTTTAAAGTATTTGCATTTTCAACTTGACTCACCCTTTGAGAAACAAGATTTTTAAGTCATACTGAGTATTTTTGTTGTTCTCAGATCACCTCTAAACTTAAGAGGATAAGAGCAATTTCAAATTTTGTGTTGTGTTTTTAACCATCTCTGATATATTTAAAATGCTTCATATCCAGCCCTAACCTGCTTGGCTCAGTGGGTAGAGCGCCGGCCTGCAGACTCAAGGGTCCCAGGTTCTATTCCAGTCAAGGGCATGTACCTTGGTTGCGGGCACATACCCAGTAGGGAGTGTGCACAAGGCAGCTGATCGATGTTTCTAACTCTCTTATCCGTCTCCCTTCCTCTTTGTAAAAAAAAAAACAACCAATAAAATATGTTAAAAATAATAAATAAATAAAATAAAATGCTTCATATCCAGTTGGAGGATTTAAGTTTTTGACACCTTTCAATGGAAGTACTTTATCTCTTTGAATAGGATCATTGCTTTTGTCTGTACTTTTTTCAAATTTGTTATATCTTTCTTTTGCTCATTCTTCACCTTTTACTTTCTAGGGATACCTCTTCCCAATTTGTATTCATTTCTTCCCCCCTTCACTCCATGCATTTCCCCCTACCCTAATCCTTGAAAGTTTGGAGATTATAAACAGAGACTGTAGTATTTCCTTGTCTGAAAAAGAATCCCCTCTGGCTGTGTACTATTCAACTGAGTACAGAGATGTGGACCATAGACAGGAAGTGCATAAAGTGAGAAAACACAAGGGAAATTGGCCCATCTACTTGAAGCAAAGAATTGGCTCTACATGCCCACCTCCTATTGCCCTGTATTGTTATACTTCCCCTTAATGTATAATTAAATCTTATCTAAATTAAAGCAACCTACCGTTATTTTCCATTATTTTGCATTAATTGAAAGAACTATTATTTGAAAACTAAAAAGTCCATTGTCCATACCTCCTCTTGACAACTTATTCAAAGTTAAATAAGACCAGTCTCCACTAGTTACACTTTCTCATTTATTTCTAACATTCATTGCTTGACTTTGGTTCTGCTTCCTAGAAACAAATTTAAAAACAAAATTAAAACAATACTGACAATGACAGCATTCATAATAAGTCTAGGATTATACCATTTTTCTAAAAGCCTTTGATGCAGAAATCTACCAAAGGCTTTTTGAAAAGCTGAATAAGATCTCTTGGTTTGCCCTGGCTGGTTTGGCTCAGTGGACAGAGCATTGGCCTGGCAACTGAAGGGTCCCGGGTTTGATTCTGGTCAGAGGCACATGCCCAGGTTGTGGGCTTGATCCCCCTCAGGGGGCATGCAGGAGGCAGTCGATCAGTGATTCTCTCTAATCATTGATGTTTCTCTCTCTCTCCCCTGCCTCTCTGAAATCAATAAAAATATATTTTTTAAAAAAAGATCTCTTGGTTCCACAATATATTTTTGTCTACTTTATGGCTATGACTTGCCTTCACAGAAACCATGCATAAGTGTTCTGTGACTTTTCCCACCAGTTAATTCACCTTGTTTTTAGTGCACCTTTGAGATATTGGATTAACTCCGTTTACAAGTCTATTAAATTTAGATTTGTCAGTTCACTTCAGTCCAACACACATTTTTAAAAAAATCCTCACTCAAGGATATTTTTCCATTGATTTTCAGAGAGAGGAAAAGACAGAGAGAATATCAATGTAAGAGAAACGCATCAATTGGTCGCCTCCTGCATATGCCCTGACCAGGGCCCAGGCCAGGGAGGAGCCTGCAACTGAGGTAGTGCCCTTGACCAGAATTGAACCCAGAACCCTTTGGTCCACAGGCCAACACTCTACCCACAGAGCCAAACCCGCTAGTCCCAACACACACATTTTTTTTTTTAAAGCATCCAATAAAATGTGTGTAACACAGTGCTAGATGCTCAGGGTAAAAAATAAATGATTCTTTGCCATTGAGAAACTACATATGAAGATAGACTGAAAATAATTTTAAATAGTAATACTTTTAAAAGGCTAGTGCACAGTTGGCCCTTGAACAACGCAGGGGTCAGAGGCACTGACTCCTCACACAGTCTGAAATTCTTTGCATAAGTTTTCACTCTCCCAAAACTTAACTACCCTTGGTATCCATGAAGGGTTGGCTCTGGGACCCTAGCAAGTACCTAAATCTGAAGATGCTCAAGTCCCATAGATAAAGATCTGTGGCCTTCCAATTATGGATCAAAAACAGTGCAGGCATTTATTGAAAAAAATCTGCATATAAGTGGACCCTTGCAGTTCAAACCTGTATTATTCAAGGGTCAGCTATATCCAGTAATGGTGAAGAGTATCGGTTCTAAAGAATCTTTTCAAGAAATTTCAGAAAAGAGCAATCCATCCCTGGTTTTTCAGTTTTTATGACCCATTATAACTCACCCCATTTTTTATTTAAAAAATCTTAAGCTAATTAGAAGTGAGCAAAAACAGTTTCTGTCACTTGTGATCAAGAGTCCTGAATTGTGTTGTGTTCCTCTCCCTGCTCCCTCCATCAGCGAATGGCACCCCATCCACCTGGTCACTTAAACTGAAAACCTGCGTTATTTTCTACATTAAATGTGTATTCCATTTTCTGTTTCTCCAATCTGTCCCTTCCCTTTTATTTTTTTTTTTAACCAAACATAACCATCCACCAAAGCCCCTCCCCACGCTTATATTTATGGAAATACAATATGGAAGCTGGGTTTTTTAAATCATGAAAAAAAGGGGAAATTTTATTTTCTTGTGTGCTTTGCATATAATGATACTATTTCCAAGCATTTTAAAAAATATATATTTTATTGCTTTTTTACAGAGAGGAAGGGGGAAGGATAGAGAGCTAGAAACATCCATGAGAGAGAAACATCGATCAGCTGCCTCCTGCACACCCCCTACTGGGGGTGTGCAGCAATCAAGGTACATGCCCTTGACCAGAATCAAACCTGGGACCTTTCAGTCCACAGGCCAAAGTTCTCTCCACTGAGCCAAACCGGTTAGGGCTCCAAGCATTTTGGGGGAAAAAGATTCTATCTCTGTCTGTCCCACCATGGAACAAGTCCAATCTGGTCTCAGCAGGGCCAGAATTAAGGCCACTGCCCATAGTTTCACTCCATATTAAAGTCCAATCCAGTCCAGCACCTGCTAGCTTAGCTAGTGTTCCCAGCTATAGTCCCATTTTGTATGGGGTCTGCATGAGCATGGACCATGTGGCGGCTTAGGGCGACATGGCTATGGAGAGAAAACAGGTGAGCGCAGAGCAAGTGTGGGTGACGGAGCAAGAGAGAGCAAGAGGACCATGGTGAATAAGAGGGCATTCTTTGGGTATTTCAACCAGGAACTTTCCAAGATTTTGCATGCTTCTGATGGGGTCCACCCCCTAGCCAATATCCATTGTTTGCCAGGCTAGACTGACAAGCAAGCTCCTCCCTGTGCCACCCAGATTTCTACTGCACCCATGCCTATCTCCTCCTTTGTTTGATTTCTTCCCCCCAGTGATCTGCTGGTAATGAATCCATGGTTTCCAGGGGAACGTGAAGCTATAGCTTATGATGTCTGCCTTACCTTCGCTTTCTTTCTTTATATTAACAACTAGCTAATTACAATGATAACATTTCCACCTTCCTTCTTCCTCATAACCCCACACTTTTCCCAATTAAGTGGTTTGGGTGGGATTGATCCTATATTTTATACCTGGTTTCCTGATTTAAGATTTTCAGCAAATGCTACGTCCCTGGCTTTAAAGATAGGTTCAGGGGAGGAAATGTAACCCCATCAAGAGCCCGGATGCGGTGAAATGTTTGCTAGGACTTCCGGAAAAGAACATCTGTCCTTGTACAGAATTTGCTGGAAGAGTCTCCTGTTCTGTTGAATATGACTGAAAAGGGATGTAGCCTCAGGAGCTCTTGGCAACCATCTTCCTACCTGAGGGGAGCCTCCTTCAGGATACAGCTAACTTGTACCCTAAAAAAAAAAACGGTGTCCCTGGTGACATGATTAGAGATGTTATAGCAGAGCAAGGAGGATGGGCCAGGTACAAAAACTCACCAGGGCAGAAAGCCCAGGATGCCTAGCAAGGGACAAAACTGGGAAAACAGCCGAAACCGGTTTGGCTCAGTGGATAGAGCGTCGGCCTGCGGACTCAAGGGTCCCAGATTCGATTCCAGTCAAGGGCATGTACCTTGGTTGCGGGCACATCCCTAGTAGGGCATCCCCAGTAGGGGGTGGGCAAGAGGCAGCTGATTGATGTTTCTCTCTCATCGATGTTTCTAACTATCCCTCTCTCTTTCTCTCTGTAAAAAATCAATAAAATATATTATAAAAAAAACAAAAACTGGGTAAACAAGAACCTTGCCCCCAGGGTAACCTATCCTCCCCTAGCATATCACTCACTGGTCATGAGGTTTAAACACTCTGACCTTTTCTCCCTAAAAATAACATCTAGGCCTCAGTTGTATTTTAGCTCCAGGCCCAGAAAAGCAGCAAAACCAGACAAGTGACCCTGTGGCTGCCTCAAAACCAGCTGTATTGACTAATGAGCCCCTGCCCTGGCACCAACCAATCAGAGGAGACCAGGACCCTGGAAGAGAACACCTGGAAAGCTGATAAATCTTCTATTGAGACCCTCCCCCAAGATTTCCACCTGTAAGAGAGAGATTAATACTCTCAACACAATGGACCTAGCACGAGCTCTCCCCCCAATGGAGCTCGCCCAAGCCATTCCCTTCCCTCCTTCTTTCCTCTAAGCCTTAGAGTTTAAGGGACCCCATGAGAATTGCAATCAGGGGAGCATTGGGCAGTGGCAGCTCATCCTGGGCTAACCCCCAGGACCTGTTTCCAAAGCCCCCTTTTTCTGACTTCTCAATGAGCCAAAACAGCCTAGCCTGGGCTCTACTGTTGCTTCTTTTATGCTCTTCTTTGTTTCACTATCCTGAGTGTGTTTTTGCTGTGGCCAATAAATTCTTTCTTGCTTTGCTGAGGTCTGTCTCTTGATTGAAATCTTTCCTTTAAGAAGACAAGAACCAAGGTCTCATCATCTCGCCAGTAACAGAGATGCTGTCATGCACAAAAATGTTAACTTCCACAGTTGAAAGTCTTTTTAAAAATATATATATTTTATTAATTTTTTACAGAGAGAAAGGGAGAGGGATAGAGAGTTAGAAACATCGATGAGAGAGAAACATTGATCAGCTGCCTCCTGCACACTCCCTATTGGGTATGTGCCCGCAACCAAGGCACATGCCCTTGACCAGAGTCAAACCTGGGACTCTTGAGTCCACAGGCCGACTCTCTATCCACTGAGCCAAACCAGTTAGGGCAAAAGTCTTTTTATAAGCAAAATTCTATTGAACCAAAAATGCTAGCCAAAAAGACTGGTCTTGGGGCATTGAGTTAAACCAGCAATATGGATAGATAGAAAAGACAGCATATCTGCCATCCAGGAGTTTGCAAGCATTTTTATACATCAAATGGGGAGATGGGGAAGGAAAGAGGTAGTCTTGAATGAATTTACATGAGCTATAGGCAAAGGGGAGGGGAAGGTGAAGCAGGGCCAGTTCTGGGATAGTAGTCTGCCTCAAGAAATGTCCACTCTTGTGGACTGTTTGGGGCAGCAGTCTGGAAACCCCACATAAGTGGAAGCTGCTGAATGTTGCTGGTGCCTGGCTAAAATAATCCTCGGGCTCTGGCCAGTATTGTTCAGTGGTTAAAGCCTAAGTCTGCACACTGAAAGGCTGTGGGTTCGATTCCCAGTCAAGACCAGGTACCTGGGTTTCAGGTTTGCTCCCCACCCCTGGTTGGGGAGCATGAAGGAGGCAACCAGTCGATGTATCTCTCTCACACTGATGTTTCTCTTTCTCTCTTCCCTCCACCCCTCCCTTCTACTCTTTCTGAAAAGCAATGGGAAAAATATCCTCAGGTGAGGATTAACCAATCATCATCATCATCATCATCATCATCATCATCATCATCATCACCATCTGTGGAAATAGCCACCTGTAATCCAAAATTCCACAGGTAAACAGGAATGTTAGAAGTCTTTTGTTAGTTGGTCAGCATCTATGAACAGACTAACAGATCTCTTTCTTTCACTCTCTGGCCACTGTAATTTAATGTAGAACAGTTTAGAGTTTTTAAAAAGTCAATGCGTAATTAAGCTGTCCTGAAATTAGTCCTACCTTTGGCCTTACCAATTATGTGAGCCAATCAATTTCATTTATCTTTGTTTTCCTTAACATTTATCCAAGTAATCTTAACTGATACATATACTATCTCATTTCTATATTCCCATTCAAAGAGTGAAAGGTTAACATCGGTGGTGCATGGGCAAGCTAACTAGCCACCTAAGAGGATGAATAATGAAAAATTGAATTTATTTAAGGAATAGGGGATGGGAGATGGCTATCCAAAAGGATATCCAAAGGTAAGGGCTACACCAAGCATATCAAACTCACAGCCTGTGGGCCACATACGGCCCACAACGAATATTTTTGCAGCCCAGCCAATATAACGGTATGTAAGAAAAATAATTTTTTTAGAAATGTTTTAATAAAAATTTCATAACTTAATTTTTACAATATCCTGTTACACATAACTGGAGGCCCAGTGCACAATCTGTGCACCAGTGGGGTCCCTCAGCCTGGCCTGCGGGATTGGGGTCAGACCAGCTCTCCAACATCCCCTGAGGGGTCCTGGATTGTGAGAGGGTGCAGGCCAGGCTGAGGGACCCTACTGGTGCATGCTCGGGGCTAGGAAGGGACACAGGAGGTTGGCCAGCCAGGGAGGGACCACAGGAGGGTTCCAGGGTGTGTCCAGCCCATCTTGCTCAGTCCCAATCAGCCAGACCCCAGTTGGAGCGTCTGCCTCCTGGTGGTCAGTGCACGTCATAGCTAGTGGTTGAGCGGCCAAGCGGCCTTAGCATATCATTAGCATATTATGCTTTGATTCATTGAATGGCCAACCAGTCGACTGGACACTTAGCATATTAGGTCTTTATTATATAGGATTATTAATAATGAACTACAATGTTCACTAATGACTAATTACTATAATCTTGTTGCACAGGCACACCATTTCTTTCCACTAATACTAGCAGTGAATATTTTAGCAGCCAATTGCCATGTCATTAGTCTTGGACTGACTTGTTTGGCGTGCGCAACAGGAAATATTTCGCTTTCAGAGAACAAGAAAAATAGGTTTATTTGTGTTATGCTTATTAATTTGTGCAGTTATTCAGTGTCTGGTAAGTTAATGTTCAAAAAATATATTAATTTTTATTAAAATGTTCCATTATTTTATGTTAACGATGACTCATTTATTTCAGCCCTTTGTATTCAGCATGTCTCTATCAAAATAAACCTATGTTTCTATGAAAATTGAAGCTTTTGTTTTTCTGCGGCCCACACACACTTAAACCTTGTTTATCTGGCCCGTGTTAGCCTTTGATTTTGTCAAGCTTGGGCTACACAGCACTGAGCCAAAGGGTATTGGGTCCATGATGGCAGCAAAAATATACTTAGGACAACGAAAGGGTATAGAAGAAGCAACAAGAAAGCCTAGGCTGGGCTGCTTTGGCTCACTGAGAAGTCAGAGAAAAGGGGGTCTTGGAGACAGGGTCTGGGGTTTGCCCAGGAGGAGCTGCCACTACCTATTGCTCTCCTGGTTGCAAGTCTCATGGGGTCTCTTAGAGGTTGGGGGATACACGCCTGAGGGGGAATGGCACAGGCATGCTTCTTGAAGTGAGAGCGCGAACTGGGTCCTTTGTCCTGAGTGTGTTTCTTTCTTTCTTACAGGTGGAAATCTTAGGGGAGGTTTCAGGGAAGGGTCTTAATAGAATATTTGTAACTGGACAACGAAGGGGTCCGGGCTGCTTGTCACTAATTGAGTCAATTAAGGAGAGACAGGATTGAATTGTATATGAGTGTCGATTCCACTAATACCAGCAGTATGGGAGAGCAGCAGGTCATCCACAAAAATCTGCTCTGCACCCCACCATAGTAAGCCTGCTGCTTATATTGGGTAGAAGGACAAAGATTATGTGGGGAACGTAGGAATTAAAGGCGCGGGAAAGCAGGCACAGGATACTTATCACAGGTTGAAAGTCATGTGGGCTGGGGGTTGGGGGGAGGGCGTGTCACAGAGGGTGGTCGCAGATTACAGGCAATAGGGGCTTGGGATTGTAAAGAGCAGGTGCCTCCGGGACTAGATTGTTTCAGCCACGATGTTGTAAATCTTTCCATAATGATAGGCGGTTCTCAGGAAAGGGGGATGGGCTGCATTCCGATGTTAGCTCCCATGTCCCAGGTGTACAACCTTCCAGCCAGGTTAGAATGTGCTTCCTTTAATCAGAACAAAACCATCATGGTTAACAGAGCATAATTAATATTCCTTATCATTGTAGCTGGTACCCAATATTCTATTTCTGCCACTAACATGTTCATCAGTTTTCCAGCTGTATTCTTTCAGGGTTGTGGTCTCTACTGATTGGTCCGTGTCAGGGCAGGGGGTCATTAGTCAATGCAGTTGGTCCTGAGGCAGCGAAGGTGCCACTCATCTGGCTTTGCTGCTGTTCTGGGCCTGGAACTGAAATACAACTGAGGCCTAGATGTTATATTTAGGGAGGAAAAGGTCTGGGGGGGGGGTATAAACCGCCTTACCAGTGATATGAAAGATCTGGGGTCCAAACCATATGACCAATGATATGCTAGGGAGGATAGGTTACCCTGGGGGCAAGGTTCTTGTTTTCCCAGTTTTGCCCCTTGCCAGAGCTTTTAGCCCTGGTTAGCTTCTGTATCTGGCCCATCGTCCTTGCTCTGGGGGGGTCTAACGAAGAGAAATAATGTTACAGAGAGCCGGAATAAATCAAGCAATGCTCGGAGAGTTTGGAGTCACACTTTATTCACAGGTGGGCTCAGAGTACATGAATTCAAATTCTAAGCAAAGCTATAAGCAGAACTTCCCTTTTTATTAAAGAGCCAGCCCTGTGTGTGCTTAGTGGTTATCTCGTTGGTGGCCTTGAAAACAACACAGTTCTATCCAATTAAAAAATACACCTGGCACGGCATTGAGAGTATGGGCGTATCTAGTCCCTGGGCTACAAGGTCAGACAGCTAAGTTTATCTTCCTCATTATTCAATCAGGCTAAAGTAGGCTAGAAAGCAAAGCTATTATTTTTTTAGAATAAGAGGCCGTCTAAAAAATAGCAGAGAATTCCAAACAGTAGTTTTACAAAATAGGGATTAGCCTTCTCAATATTATTATACTTACTTTATTAGTCTGAGCCTCTGTAGCTAGTAAATGATAATGCTGAGGCCTGACCTTTGACCTTTTGGCTCCAAATGTCAATCTCTTTTTACTCCAGCATAACAGAATTTAGTGATGTAAGAAAACTAAAACTGTTCTCAGTTTTAATAGTGAAGAGACTAAAATTCTGCCACCTTGAAATTGCTTTTGGGGATATTGATTTAAAGTTGTTCATTAAGAAACAAGAGACTCAGAAAGAACCTTTGACCCTCCCTCCACTTTTCTACCCAAGAGATTCAGACAGAGAAACCTGCTTCAGGAAGAAGATCTTAGGGTGCTGCCTTAGCCTATTTTGAATTAAGTATGGTAAACAAGAGGGTTTTAGGTGTCTGTTAGCTACATAACCCCTGTTGTCCCATTGTTTCTGAGTCACCCAGCAAGAATTTTCCTGCCATGTGTGTTTCCCTCTTCCTCAACTACTGGTAAATTGCCCATTCTCAATTCTTGAAATCTAATACCCCTTTTACCCACCTTTCTCCTTTGTCCAAACTGTGGTGTATACCCAATATTACCTCACTGTCTTGAGAATTTTCATGGGCTTATCATGTCTTTGTGAATTCCCCTGTGCATGTATTAAACTTTGATTTTTCCCCTGTTAATCTCTCTCCTTTAGTTTGGTTATTGGCCCAGCCAGAAAAATGTAGAAAGTGGGAGGGAAAGTATTAATATATATTTTTTAGCTCCCAAAATAGTATTTTTGTTTCAAATGATGTAATTTTAAAAAATATATTTTATTAATTTTTTACAGAGAGGAAGGGAGAGGGATAGAGAGTTAGAAACATCGATGAGAGAGAAACTGATCAGCTGCCTCCTGCACACTCCCTACTGGGTATGTGCCTGCAACCAAGGTATATGCCCTTGATCAGAATCGAACTTGGGACCCTTGAGTCCGCAGGCCAATGCTCTATCCACTGAACCAAACCGGTTAGGGCTATGATGTAATTTTTTTAAAAAATTTCTTTATTGATTAAGGTGTCACATATTTGTCCTCATCCCCCCATTCCCATCCCACACCCCTCCCCACGGATGCCCCAACCCCCTGTTGAACTTAACCATTGGTTAGGCTCATATGCATGCACACAAGTCCTTTGGTTGATCTCTCCCCCCTCCCCCCACCCTCCCCTATCCTCCCTCTGAGGCCCGATAGTCCGATCGATGCCTCCTTGTTTCTGGTTCTGTTCTTGTTCATCAGTCTATGTTGTTCATCATTTCCCCTAGATGAGCGAGATCATGTGTCACTAGAGATATACTTATATGAACTGAATGTGAGATGAGCAATAATAGTTATGCTGACAGGCAAATGAATCAGTCCACCAGTTCCTTATGTGTACATGTCGGCACTGACCCCTCAGCTCTGGATGGTGGACAAATGGTGGTAATGCAGGTTTGATTCCCTCTGGTTGGGTCTCGGCCGGACCCAGGGGCACGGCTTCATCCGGACCCAGGGGCACGTGGCCTCACCCGGACCCAGGGGGTGCGTGGCCTTACCTGGACCCAGGTGCGCGCGGCTTCCCCCGGACCCGGGACCCAGCCTCACCCGGATCCAGGGGCACACGGCCTCACCCGGACCCGGGATCCAGCCTCACCCGGATCCAGGGGCACATGGCCTCACCTGGACCCGGGATCCAGCTTCACCCGGACCCAGGGGCGCATGGCCTCACCCAGACCCAGGGGCGCGTGGCCTCTCCCAGACCCAGGGGCGCGTGGCCTCACCCGGATCCAGGGGCACATGGCCTCACCCGGACCCGGGATCTAGCTTCACCCAGACCCAGGGGCGCGTGGCCTCACCCGGACCCAGGGGCGCGTGGCCTCTCGCAGACCCAGGGGCGCGTGGCCTCACCCAGACCTAGGTGTGTGCGGCCTCACCCGGACCCGGGACCCAGCCTCACCCGGATCCAGGGGCATACGGCCTCACCCGGACCCGGGATCCAGCTTCACCCGGACCCAGGGGCGTGTGGCCTTACCCGGACGATGATGTAATTTTTGATAAAAGAAAATTTTGCACAATAATGAACTTGGAACACCAAGATTATGTTTTGAACTGCCTAAAGACAGTTCTTTTTCAGGATTCTTTGTAATCATGGACAGCAGCTTTTGCTGGACCTTATATTACCATTGTGCTTTCAATTCAAAAGTGTTACTGATGTTACCAGTTGCATAACTCGGAATGTTTTTCCCACCTTGGCAGCCCTTCTGCTCTTGCTGCTTGCTTATCTGAGTTTCTATCTCAGAGGTCCTGCAATTGTAAAGACAGCCACAAATAGACCCAGAGAGAGGCCCTGCTTTCCTCAAAGACCTTCGGCCCTTGAATAGCAATTAGATGTGTGTTTCTTGAGAGGAGAAAATTCAGGATGTTTGAGCCTGGGGTAGTGTAGTCAATACATTATATAATCCTCTAGGACTCTAATGCCAGTTTATTTAGAACATGAACATTTATAAAAACCACATGAAAAAAACTAAGTAGGCGAGTGTGCCTTTCGTTTCCATTGTACACACAGAGATTAAAAAAAAACTTGATCTCTAGGCTGTAGCTCTAATTATGGCCTTTTACATAACTGCAGCAGGAAGGTCCTGGATTGTAGGTCAGTGAGAATATATTGAACGCAGGGCCCACTAAGCCCTTTATTGAATATTGAAGAGGTTTGAGTTAATAGTGCTAGTCTTTTGTGGCTGGAGGAAGGTTGGACTGTAATTTGAGAAGCTAAAAGTGCTACCTCTTGGGATAGGAGTGGGTGGCTAGGAGTTTAATTGTGTTGTGGCTGGATTTGGAGTTAGATTTACTGACACTGTCAAAAATAATTTAAGGGTTTTGTCACAGAGAACTACCTAAAATGCTCAATTCTCACATCAGCTGCACTCCAGTCAAAACTTTTTTGAATTTTGATTAGTCTAGCTGGCTTGTCTCTTGCTGAGCTCTTTCTTAGCTTACTTTAGCATTTCTTACTTTTTTTTTTTTTAAGTTTAAAAAGCAAGGGAGGGTCCTGGCCAGTTTGGCTCGGTTGGTTGAGCATCCTCTCGTGCACTGAGAGGTCACCTGTTCGATTTCAGGTCAGGGCACATGCCAGGTTGCGGTTGGATTCTCAGTAGAGGGCATGCAGGAAGCAATCTATATTTCTCTCTTATTAAAAAAAATATTTTTATTGATTTAAGAGAGGAAAGGAGAGGGAGAGAGAGATAGAAACATCAATGATGAGAGAGAATCACGGATCAGTTGCCTCAAGTCTGCAACCCGAGCATGTGCCCTTGACCGGAATCAAACTTGGGACCTTTCAGTTCACAGGCTGACCGCTCAATCCACTGAGCCAAACTGGCTAGGGCATCTGTTTCTCTCCCAATAGTGTTTCTCTCTTACTCCCTCTCCTCTTGTCTCTCCAAAATATCAATAAAAAAACATTTTTAAAAATGTTGGGGAGGTCCTAGCCAGGTAGCTAGTTGGTTAGAGTGTTGTCCCATATGCCAAGGTTTTGGGTTGAGCTCCCCCATCAGGGCACATACAAGAGGCAACCTCTCTCTTTCTAAAAAAGAGAAACAAATCTTAAAAAAAAAGTTTAAAGTAATATTTTTGGAGATTTGATGTGACAATGGATCTATAAAATATGAACAGGTGACTCTTTAAAAAAAACCCCAAATTATTAATAAGTTTTAGAAATAGAATTCTAAATGAAGAACTCAACAGAAGGGCTAGAGGAAAAAGTCAAGGGAATCTTCCAGAATATAGAAAAAGGGGACAAAAAGAGAACATTGAAACACATAGATGGCCCACCAAGAAGGGCCAATATCCATCTAATAGTAGTTACTTTAAAAAAAAAAAAAAATCCTCCTTAGGACAATTTGTGTTAATAAAAAGCAAGGGGTCCTGAGACAAGGGAGAACTTAGTTCCTTGAACTAAGTCTTCTCTGGCTCCCCATAATGCCTTCCAAAATTAAAAGAATAAAAAAATAAAAAAAAATCCTCACCTGAGGATCTTTTTTTCCATTGCTTTTTAGAGAAAGTGGAAGGAAGGGAGGCAGGGGGTGGAGGTGGGGGTTGGGGGAGAGAGAGAGAAACATCAAAGTGAATTGGATTGGTTGCCTCCCACTCTAGTCCCGACTGGGGTGGGGATTGAACCTGCAAGAGCCATCTCTCTAATCACTGAGCCAAAACTGCCAGGGCAGGTTGAGTCTTTTATGTGCCATGACTGTGGATAGAACCCACAATCTTGGTTCTATCAGGATGTTGCTCTAATCAACCTAGCTACGTGGCCAGGGCTAGTAGTAGTTTCAGATTGGGAATAGAGGAACTTGAGAGAAGGAAATAAATAATAGAAATCTCCCAGAGCTAAAGAAACATCCAAGTCTTCAAGTTGAGAGATCTCTCCCACTGCTAATTCATATGAATGAAGACAAACCCATATCTAGCCATATCTTGAAGAAACTTCACAAGTCCAAAGACAAACAGAAATTCCAAAAAGATAACATAAAAAAAAAATAGAGGCTACATCAAAGGATGAGAATTATATTGGCATCACACTTATCAGTTACACTAGATATTGAATATAAGGGGATACTATTTGTCAAATTCCTGAGGGATAGTGATTACAAGCCTAGAGCTCTATAGTCAGCAAAATTAGCATTTAAGTGGGGAGCAAAAGAAATATTTTTTTGACTTGCAAGGACTGAGGACATTTATCAACTACAGACCATTCCTGAAAGAATTGCTTAAGGATGTTACTACATCAAAATGAAATAGGAACCTAAGAAAGAGGAAGATGCCAGGTTGCAGAAATAGGGCAATCAAAGGAAATTCTAGAATGCTAGTTGTACAATAAGCCTAACAAGGAAATAGTGTGAAGAAATTGGTTCATCTTTTGTGACTTAGAGAGTGGATAAAGGTTTTATTACAGTACTAGAGGCCCAGTGCACGAAATTCGTGCACTTGTGGAGGGGGGGTCCCTCAGCCCGGCCTGCACCCTCTTGTAGTCTGGGAGCCCTCAGGGGATGTCTGACTGCTGGTTTAGCACTGTTGCAGAGGCAGGAGAAGCTCCTGCCACTGCTGCTGTGCTCGCCAGCCATGAGCCCAGCTCAGGGCTTCTGACTGAGCAGCGCTCCCCCTGTGGGAGCACACTGACCACCAGGGGCAGCTCCTGCATTGAGCATCTGCTCCCTGGTGGTCAGTGCAAGTCATAGCGACCGATCATTCTGCCATTCGGTCGATTTGCATATTAGCCTTTTATTATATAGGATTAGAGGCTGGATGCACAAAATTTGTGCAAGAGTAGGGGCCTTCTTTCCCCTAGCTGCCGGCACAGGCTTCCCTCTGACACCCGGGACCTGGGCTTCCCTCGCAGCCCTGGCTTCATCCAGAAGGTCGTCCGGAAAAACATCCAGTCTAATTAGCATATTGTGCTTTTATTATTATAGATTACAATAAAAAAATCACAATATATTCCATTTTTTTTCTCCAAGAGTTATGAGTTTGTGATATCACCTTCTAAACTGGGTCCAAACACTGTATTTGATCCTCCCATGAATATTTTTTATATCATTAACAGATAGTGGTTCTTGGTTTTCTTTTTACAAAACAATTTTTTTAATTTATTGATTTTTAGAGAGAGAAAGAGGAACAGAAAGGGGGGGAGAGAGAGAGAGAGAGAGAGAGAGAGAGAGAGAGAGAGAGTTGTTGTCCCACTTATCTATGCATTCAGTGGTTGTTCCTTGTATGTGCCCTGGCTGGGGAGCCCAGCCGCAACCTGGGTGTATCCCCACAACGCTCCAATCAACTGAGCTACCTGGCCAGGACTGTTTTTGGTTTTCAATGTTGGGAATTAATTTATAGTCAATGTATGGAGGATTTAATTAACATTAGAGAATGGAGTATAAAGGTAATAAACTCTGCCAAAGAGAAGTGATAGCAAGTTGAGAAGTATAGGTGCAAAGGAAAGATAAAGAGAAGTGTAGAGGTGCTGAGTCCTGCGCCTTCCCAAGCAGAAAATAAAGAGATGACCTGTGTGGGGTTGGGGGGCTGGGCAGTTTGGGAGGGGTAGGAAGCCTAACCGAGGGGCACAGGTTTGAGGGATGTGGGAATGAGATGAGTAGGGAGGTGTTTGAGAGCTGGGGGGGGCGGGGGGGGGAAAATGTGTGCGAGTACTGGGCTGAGCAGGGACGAGACCAAGCAGGGCAGAGCGGAAGGGGCGGGGCATAGCAAGGCAGAGCGGAAGGGGCGGGGACGGGCGGGGCCTGTGGCCTGAGGCGCTTGCGCAAACCCCATTCCCGCCCAGCTCTAGAGCTTGCGCGGTCCAGCCTCGGCTCGCCTCCCGCGTGCTGTCCAGCCGACCTTGCTTCGCTTCGCCCGGGTTCACCTCACCTGACGCCGTCATGCCCCGCCTGATTATTCTCTGCCTGCATCGCCGCAGCCGCCTGAGCCCGCCTGGTCCCCGGCTGGTCCACTTGGGGCCTGGTCGCAACCAGCAACGGTTGTCCGAATTGGTGAGTTGGAACCCAGCCCCCAGGGCCGCGCCGACTGGACACAGCGGGCGAGAGCACGTGGCCTCGACGGGTGGAGAGGACCCGGGCCACGGCTCCTGTGGGCGGCTTCCCGGCTTCCACGGCTGGGCCTCTGTTGGAGGGTGCTGGGGGTGGGGCAGGGCCACGGTGAGCACCCCCTTAGTTGGGCCTGAGGGGCACCCAACGAGGACCCTGGGAGCGAGCGCGGCCTGAGAGAGATTTGGGCCTCGACCTGGTGGGCGCCAAGATGGAGGGCAGAGCCTTTGTTGCACTGCAGAGTATCTACCACCTTCGTCTACCACCTTCGAACGCCCTCTTCAGTACCCACACCTATTGCTTCCCTCAGATGGTGAAAAGTCCTGCTCGGCATCTAGGTTCCAGAGTTCAAAGGTTGGAAGTGAGAAACCGTTAGAGGAAAAGTGAATATTTTTCAGAAATTTTTAAGTTAGGTCATTAAGGAATGCAAATCTTGCTTTTTTTTTAGTTTTCCGCAGGCCCGGGTTCCTAGGGCAACGGCCAGATCCCTCAAAACGAAAGCGGTTTTTGTTAGGCAGCGAGCGACGGTCGAGGGAGCCATACTCATTCACGGCGCTTTTCCTTTTCCCTTCCAGGACGTGGCTGTTGGACTCGTGGTGGTTTTTATGACTTTCTTAACACCGTGTGGGTATATGCTGAGCAATCTGAACCAGTTCAGAAGACAGTAGGTGGAAGAAGATGAAGAGCAGCTGTTAACGTCCAGCAAGACTTCAGAAAAAGCTGCTTCTTTAAATGAGTAAAAGTGCCAAGTTGGATTGATGGGTATTGTGGGTATTCAGTTTCATGACCTTATGTTTACGGTAAATATTTTGCACTTTTTTAGTACCGTGCATTATATAAAGCTGAGCTGTTTAGTCATTTTAAAATGTTAAATAAAATTGAAGCACTTATTCATGCTTGGCATTATGTGGTTACAGATAATTTTTTACACATCGTGAAAGCTGATGATAATTTACTGGTGAAAAATCCAGTAATGAGAATTGCTATGACAGGTCAGGCTTATTGAACATAGTGCCATTGAATGTTATATTATGGGAGTGAATGCATATATTTGGTGACATCAGCATTAAAAAGATTAGATACGTAGTTGTATGGTAATATACGTTTAGCTAAATGATTCTTCCTACTATTTGTACATTCCATTATTATTGCCACTTAGAGTAATGAGATCCAGACTTCCCTATACACTGTGAGAAATATAACTTAAATTTGCCTCTTTAAATTCCTACATTTCAGGATTTAATAAGTACCTGCATACTTTATTGTACCTCTCCTGAATTATTATTATTCTAAGTCGCTTTTCAGGTTGAAGAATCGTACATCTTTGTTTGAATTGTAGCTCACTCTCCCAATTATGGTGTGACTGTGGCCAGCATAGTTCAACTCTGAACCTTGGTTTCCTTATCTCTATAATGGGAACTTAAAATTGCCATCTTGAGGGGATGTTCTGGGGGAGTAAAACATTGAACAAAGGTAAAACACCTCCCAGCTTAGGGCCTGAAACAGACTAATCAATACATGTATATATGCTTACTAGTATTCATACAGCAGGTAGTACATTTCCTGTGATGGGCCAGATATTGTGGAGGTCAGTAAACCAAAAATAGATCTCTGCTTCTGTAGGGCTTGGTGGACTTGCATTTTAATTACTTTAATATTCCTAAATTTCCACTTCAAAATTTCTATTGGTGTATTAGTTAGAGTTCTCCAGAGAACTGAACCAACATGGTGCACTGTGTGTGTGTGTGCGTGCGCGCGCGCGCGCGCGCGCGTGTGCGCATACATTATAGAGAAAGGAAGAGTGAGACTAATTGATTTTAAGGAATTGGCTCATAATTGTGGATGCTGGCAAGTCCAAAATCTGCAGGGTAGGCCAACAGGCTGGAGAGTCAGGAAAGAATTGCATTTTGAGTCAGAAGTCAGTCTGCTGGCAGAATTTAACTTTTTCAGAAGTCAATTATTTTCCTTAAGGCCTTCAACTGATTGAATGTGGCACACCTGAATTACAGAGGGTAATCTTCAATACTCAAAGTTGATTGATTTAAATGTTAATCCTATCCAAAATATACCTTCACAGAAACATGTAGAATATCATTTGGCCAAAGATCTGACTACTATCACAGTTGGGTAAAATAATTTTTCGGAAGGAAACGATGAAAAGGGCCTGTGATACTCCTAAAATTTAGAACTGTGAGTACAGTGGCTAATTTAAATCATATTAGTTTTTCAAGATCCACCTTCTCTGTTCACTGGTGGCAAACCCACGCTTATGCCCTTTAAAGAGCTCTGGCCGGTCAGGGCACAGACTTTTGAACACCGTGTTCCTGTTGTTGATTTTGAACTTTTTTTCTTCTCTGATTTTAATGACTTTGTGCTTAAATTTCTGATGCTTGCCTTTATGCTCCAACTAATGACAAATACTGGTCTACCTTTGTCCTGGCTGGGGAAGAGTATTGAACTGTAGAAGACAGTTCCTTAGAACTTTATTTTTTAAAGGAAGTAACATTTTTAAAATATGTTTTTATTGATTTTTAGAGAAAGAGGAAGGGAGAGGGAGAGAGAAACATCAATAAGAGAGAAACATCATTAATTGCCTGCCTCCTGCATGCCTCCCACCAGGGATTGAGCCCACAACCCAGGCCTGTGCCCTGACTGGGAATCGAACCGGTGACCTCTTGTTTCCCGGGTTGACTCTCAACTGCCTGAGCCACACCAGCTGGACTATTCCTTAGAACTTTAGCACCCAATTTTTGGAATCATTTATTTGGTACTCTTATTTATTGAGTACTGCTATGTGTGAGGATATGGTAGCTCATTTTGGTGAATTAACAATGTTGCCCTGTCTTACTTAATTTTACAATGCATAAAGGTGTCATATTCAAAGTACAGTTGATTCTTGTTACTTGGGGTAGTTATGTTCTTTAAAGTCACTGTAAACACTGAACAAATTCTGAACCATTGCTCCTAGGGGAAATACAAGGTTAGGTTCCTCTGACCCCTTTGTCACATTTTTGTCAAGTTAGCAATACATATCTTGTTTTATGTGTGTTTTTGTTTAAAGATACCTTATTTAATATGTATTATTGATTCATTAGAGGCCCGATGCACGAAGATTCGTGCAAGAATGGGCCTTCCTTCCCCTGGCTGCTGGCACCCCTTTCGCTCCTGCCGGAGCTGGCTTTTCGCTCTGGCTCGGAGCTGCCTTTCCGCCTTCCCACGCTGCCCAGAGGCCCAGAGTGGCTGGGGTGGTGCGGAATGTCTGCGTTGTCGCCATGGCGACGACACAAGTGTCCCGGTCACTCGGTGCCTGCATATGCAAATTAACTCGCCATCTTTGTTGGGTTAATTTGCATACTGATTGGCTGGTGGGTGTCGTGAAGGTACGGTCAATTTGCATCTTACTCTTTTATTAGTGTAGATGTTTCATAAACATTGTACTCATGGCCAACAGCACTGTAAATTGTGCCCGAACAAAGCTTATCTAATATTTCATATTTTCCATATAAGACACATTATAGTCTTGTGCTTAGGAACTCTAGACAGCACTTCAGCATTATGCAGCAACAAAAAGTACAAAATCATGTGTGACACTAAGTAGACCATGGAAAAGGCACATATTTACTAGTACAATATGATAGCTGAAACAGGAAGGCAGAGCATCACCTTTCAACCTCACCATTGGGTGATTCACATTTTACCCCACTCTATGCATGTCTTTGAATGATTTGAAAACATTGTATTGATTTTGGAATTGCAAATCAATTTTAGTGAGTAGGAGATTTTGCAAATACGGGATCTACGAATAATGAGGATCAAGTGTTATTCTTGGAAAAGGTCTTGCTCCCATTTGTGAAAAATTTTGGGAATTCTTAGTGTGAAATTTTAAGAATTTTCAGGATATTCTTTTGGGAATAATGGAGAAACCTTTATCCCTTGAGGTTGAATTTTTGTGGAATACTTTTAAAAAGTGAATTTTACCTTGGGGAATAAATGAAGTAGTGAACCTCTTGGTACTGGCTAATTCAGTTCTCTGGTGAGGGCTTTCTTCATGGGCTGAAAGTCGCCTCCTTCTCACTCAGTCCTCACATGGGAGGTGGGCAGAAAGGCTCAAAAGAAAGAGAGCTCTGTTCTCTCTTCCTGTTCATATAAGAACACTACTGGTGAGAGCCCCACCCTCATCTAATCATAATTACCACCCTAAGGCCCCATCTTCCAATACCATCACATTGGAGTTAGGGCTTTGACATAGGACTTTTGAGGGATACGAGTCAGTCCATAGCAAAGCCTGATTAGGTTATGTGGAGGAGGCATAGTGGAGAAAAAGAACACTGAGATTTCTGGTCAACAGTGAGAATAATGGCTTCCTTATGAGAAAAAAAAATCAGGAAGAAGTGTTGGTAGGGGTAGGAAAATAATGCAAGGTTTCTGAAAATTGAGTTTAAAGTATTAATGGGACATCCAGATATAAACATCTATCAAACAGTTAAAACTATGAATTGAATCTTTTTAAAAAAATTTAAATTCTTTATTGTTGAAAGTATTATATGTCTCCTTTTTCCCCCCATTGTCCTCTCCCTGGCTGCTCCCACCTTCCAGCACATGCCCTTACCCCCTACTATCTGTGTCCATTGGTTATGTTTATATGCATGCATACAAGTCCTTTGGTTGATCTCTTACCCCCCCTCCCCTGCCTGCCTTCTGAGGTTTGATGGTCTGTTCGATATTTCTATGTCTCTGGATCTATTTTTGTTCGTCAGTTTTCTTTGTTCGTTATAATCCACAAATGCGTGAGATCATGTGATACTTATCCTTCTCTGACTGGCTTACTTTGCTTAGCATAATGCTCTCCAGGTCCATCCATGCTGTTGCGAATGATAAGAGTTCTTTCTTTTTTACAGCTGTGTAGTATTCCATTAAAAAACTATTCCACTCCCTAACCGGTTTGGCTCAGTGGATAGAGCGTCGGCCTGCGGACTCAAGGGTTCCAGGTTCGATTCCGGTCAGGGGCATGTACCTTGGTTGCGGGCACATCCCCAGTAGGAGGTGTGCAGGAGGCAGCTGATCGATGTTTCTAACTCTCTATTCCTCTCCCTTCCTCTCTGAAATCAATAAAAATGTATTAAAAAATATTGTCTTCAGTGCTAGCAGACAGGGAAACATAGATTATTTAATAGAAGACAATTAGAGTCCTAGCTGTTTTGGCTTAGTGGCTAGAGTATCAGCCTGTGGACTGAAGGGTCCTGGGTTCGATTTTGGTCAAGGGCATATGGCTGGGTTGCAGGCTTGATCCCCAGTGTGGGGCATGCAGGAGGTAGCCAATCAATGATTCTCATCATTGATGTTTCTCTCTCCCTCTCCCTTTCTCTCTGAAATCAATAAAAATATATAAAATAAACAACAACAAAAAAAGAGAGTGACAGCAAACTTCTCTTCATCAATCAAGGATTCCAGGAAACAAGGAAATATCTTCAAATGTTGAAGGGAAAATGATTTTGAACTAGAATCTTCTGTTGAGCTAAATAGTGCCTGAGAGTGTGGGGCAAAGAAACATTTTAGCATATGATAGTAAAAGAAATAATGAAGGACGTACTTCAGTAAGAAAGGAAAGTGAAACCAGAGGGAAAATATGGTACACAAGAAATAATTATGAGCCGAAACCGGTTTGGCTCAGTGGATAGAGCATCAGCCTGTGGACTGAAAGGTCCCAGGTTCGATTCCGGTCGAAGGCACGTACCTTGGTTGCGGGCACATCCCCAGTAGGGGGTGTGCAGGAGTCAGCTGATGGATGTTTCTCTCTCATCGGTGTTTCTAACTATCTCTCTCCCTTCCTCTCTGTAAGAAATCAATTAAAAAAAATAATTATGAGCACAGAAATGGCCAAAATATGTTGGTAAATTTACTTAACTATTGATCAAATGAGTAAACTTTATTTATTTATTTTTTAAAAAATATATTTTATTGATTTTTTACAGAGAGGAAGAGAGAGGGATAGAGAGTTAGAAACATCGATCAGCCGCCTCCTGCACACCCCCCACTGGGGATGTGCCCGCAACCAAGGTACATGCCCCTGACCGGAATCGAACCCGGGACCCTTGAGTCCGCAGGCCGACGCTCTATCCACTGAGCCAAACCGGTTTCAGCGTAAACTTTATTTTTAAAAGGTGAACTGAAACTCAAGATAACAATAACAAAATAGGAAATCATGTTTAATTATAAGGAGCAAAGAAATACTGAATAATTTGAGATTATTAGAAAAATTGATAGTTAAGTTTATTTTAAAATCTAAAAGTAATCAGCCGAAACCGGTTTGGCTCAGTGGATGGAGCGCCGGTCTGCGGACTGAAGGGTCCCAGGTTCGATTCCGGTCAAGGGCATGTACATTGGTTGTGGGCACATCCCCAGTGGGGGGTGTGCAGGAGGCGGCTGGTCGATGTTTCTCTCTCATCGATGTTTCTAGCTCTCTATCCCTCTCCCTTCCTCTCTGTAAAAAATCAATAAAATATATTTAAAAATAAATAAATAAAAGTAATCAGTACAGGCAGTCCTCGGGTTATGTCGGACTCGATGTTCGTCGTTTCGTGGTTATGTCGCCATCTCCCATCTATCTATATAATAGAGGAATACGCAAATTAGCCGGGATGCCGTAATGTCACAACCGAACAGCAGCGGCCTGAGGCTGCATGGCACCTGGCTGGGGTGAGGGACCTCAGGCCACGCCCCCTGCCCCATGGGTCTTGATGGCTACCTCAGGCTGTGCCCCTCGCCCGGAGGGGTTTGATGGGGACCTCAGGCCATGTCCCCCACCCTGGCGCTGGGCCGGGAGACCTCAGGTTGTGCCCCATGCCCCGGCACTGGGCTGGGAGACCCCATGCCACATCCCCTGCCCCAGCGCTGGGCTAGGACCTCAGACCGCACCCCCTGCCCGGCAGGGCTTGATGGGGGACCTCAGGTTGCGCCCCCTGCCTGGTGTGGTTTGATGGGGGACCTCAGGCCGTGCCTCTCGCCTGGCAAGGCTTGACGGGGGACCTCAGGCCACAGCCCCCACCCGGCGTGGCTTGACGGGGGAACTGAGACTGCGCCCCCCACCTGGAGTTGGGCTGGAAACCTGAGGCTGTGCCCCTCCCTCCACCCAGAGGGGCTTGACGGGGATGGGGCTGGCCAGGTCTGAGTCTCCTGGGTTTTCGAAGCGCGTGCGTGTGGTGGGCGGGGGACCTTACTCTAGGTCCCGTGGCATGCCCCAGACTCTGACAGGAGGGAGATTTTCATATACATTTTACTAATTTTATTTCATCTCTGACACTTCTATTATAGAGAAAGGGCAAATAGCAATATTAAAAATTTCGTCTATTTCCCTTTTAATGTGCACAAATTTCATGCACTGGGCCACTAGTTTATTTATAAAAAAAAAAGTTCCGTCATTTTGACGTAGGTACATATGTGCTTTATGTTTTTCATTATTTAATTACCACAAGTAAAGGTTAGGAATTGTTATCTTTCTTTTAAATTTTATTTTACTGTTTCACTTCATTACTGCTGTGTATGTGCTCCATGTGAGTGACGTAGGTGCTTATGTAGGTGGGTTCCGACTTAAAATGGTGAAAATCGCGTTATGTCGCACCGTGGGAATGGATCTCCAATGTAGCCCGAGGACCTACTGTAAAAAACTAGAAACAATGTATAGCTTTCAAATTAGTAGCGGGGAAAAATGGTTACAGATATTTTATTAACGTAAAATGGGAGACAAGGAGAAAACAGCCTCATGAGTATATAAAAAGTTGATTTATGACAAAGTTGCCATGGGTTTAAAAATTGTGGGGGAAGAATTTAATAAATGGCTTAGTATGATCTGTGTCCATACAGTATAAAGTAGACCCTACCTCATGCTATACACAAAAATAAATTTAATTTGTAATAAAACTTAAAGGTGAAACAAACTCTTAGAATGAAACATAAGATAATCTTTACAACCTTGGGAATAGAAAAGAATTTCTTGAAGTACAAAACACAAAAATTATAAAAACATGGAAAAAGTTGGCTACATTTACATTTTGAAACTTCTCTTTAATAAAGACTATAAACAAAGAGAAAAAAACACAAGATAGCCTGGGAGAAGATATCAGATTTTATCTGATATCATTTGCCTTCAGCCTGAAGAATTTCATTTAGCATTTCTTATAGTGCAAATCTGTTGGTGACAAATTCTCTTAGTTTTCTTCTATCTGAAATGTTTTTGTCTTCATTCTGAAGGACATTTTTGCTGGATATAGATACTGTGCTGACAGCTTTCTTTTTTCTTTCAGCACTTTAAAGATGTTTACTTTGTTACTGGGTTATCTAAGACAATACTTTTGAAAAAAAATTTAAATTATTGTTTGCTTTATCAAAGCCTCAAGCCTCCCAGAAATTGCTGCTTAAATCAAGTTTTCTTTTAATCACAAAAATATTTGTCATCTCAGAAATTTACATTATATTCATATTTTCTTTCATAATGATTCCAACTTATTTTATCCAAAGTTAACTCTTCAGCATTATTGTTTTCTTTAATTTGTTAAAAATGTATTTTAA
Source organism: Cnephaeus nilssonii (assembly GCF_951640355.1). NCBI lineage: Eukaryota > Metazoa > Chordata > Mammalia > Chiroptera > Vespertilionidae > Cnephaeus > Cnephaeus nilssonii. Next base: position 101,522,270 of record NC_137075.1, on the reverse strand, counting down.
ATTGATTTTTTAGAGAGAGACAAAGGGAGAGGGAGAGAGAGGCGTATCAGTTGGCTAACTCCTGCATGCACCACAACCCGGGATCTAGCCTGCAGCCTGGGCATGTGCCCTGACCGGGAATTGAACCGGTAATCTGTCAGTGAGTGCACAGGATGACAACCAACTGAGCCACCCCGGCCAGGGCTTCAGCATCATTTTAAAAAATATATTTTTTTATTGATTTCAGAGAGGAAGGGAGAGGGAGGAGAGATAGAAACATCAATGATGAGAGAATCATTGATCAGCTGCCTCCTGCATGCCTCCCACTGGGGATGAAGTCTGCAACCTGGGCATGTGCTCTGGGAATTGAACCATGACCTACTGGTTCGTAGGTGGACACTCAACCACTCTGCTGGGTTTCAGCATCATTTTTTACATCACCATTTATCTTTGAAGGATGAAGCTTCTGTGTGGGATGTGTTTTTGGAAATGAGTAATGGGATTAGCCAGATCAATCTGTCAAGCAGTGAGGTAACATTGTCCAGTCCTTGAATACATTTTTGAGTCAAATTACATTTTGTGAACATTTTGCCAATACCACGAAGCTTAGCCACTGTGTATATTGTAGTGGGCAAAGTTGCCTGTACACTTTTTTTGTGCTATGCAGAAACATTTAAAAAAAAAATGTATTTTATTGATTTTTAGAGAGGAAGGGAGAGGGAGAAGGAGAGGGAGAGAGATAGAAACATCAATGATGAGAATCATTGATTGGCTGCCTCCTGCATGCCCCCTACTGGGGATGGAGCTCAAAACCCAGGCATATGCCCTTGGCCAGAATTGAACCTGGGACCCTTCAGTCCGAAGGCTGATGCTCTATCCATTGAGCCAAACCAGCTAGGGCCAGAAACATTTTTTGATACTTATTCACATATTTTTAAATTGGAAAATATTTATTTTCAATATTTTGTACGTATTATATACAATTTAACATTCCCTTAAAATAAATATTACTTTTTGTTGAGATGAAAAAACATTGATATAGTCACCAGTTGTCAGCATTAAAAATAATTGGTTAACTTACAATTCTGACCCTATGGCTTTTGCTAAATCAACTTGCTGTGATCATTGTTCCTCAACTTTCACAAACAATTTAAATTATTTGAATGAGAATGGTTGGCAATTGTACAGTATTTTAATTTAAAAAAGACTTGCACATCCATTATACCATTTAATCTGTCCAATAACTACAGTTAATGGGGCAGCATTTATTGTGGCCATTTTACAGATGAAGAACCTGAGGCTTAGGGAGATTAAAAGATTGGTTCTAGAATGAATATGTGGTAGAACTGAGTCTTTATCTAGTTTTAGCTTCAAGTCCAGGCTCAGATTGTCTGCCAACTCTAGATGATTCTTTAAGTATATTATTAATATGCAAGATGCCCTTTTCCATCCTCTTCTTTTTCTATTGGCTTTGGTTTCCCAACAAAGGGGCTTCCTAACGAGTGTTTCTCCATTCTGTGTGGTTGTGAGGGAGCACATGTGGGCTCCTCCAGTCTCCAAGCTTGTATTTTCCTTTTCTGTGGCCCTTCCAGCTTCGCCATCTATGGAAATCTCCTTTCTTAGCCCCAACTTCTGGAGTCTTCCCACAGCCCCCTGGCAGTGGGACCTCCCATCCTAATCATCAGCAGGAGAGCCCATCAGAGAGGGGTGGCAGAGGGCACGAGCATAGCACGCCGGGAAGCCATGCTGAGGGTTACTTCTGCATTTCCTTCCTTGCGGTCCTCAGGAGCATCCTCGTCGCCCTCCGGCTCGGTTCTCCCCAGCCCGCCCCGGATCCGCCTCCCCCCTCTTCCTCCCGGAGGTTGAGACGAAGCGTGGGACGCACCTGTGTCTCTTTCAGGTCACCCGGTGGAGGCACCGGGGGCTGCTCCCGCAGCAGGATTTACAGGCCCGGAGAACGCCAATGGGAGATCCAAATGGTCGGGGACTCCGGCACTTTAAGAAGCTTTTCTCTGGGAAACACCCGTCCCCTCCGTGCGCCTTATGAATGGAAATACTCCTCCCCCGGTCGAGCCCATTTTCCCATTTCACCAGGAGCCGCAGCTTGCACTCTCCTTTCGGTCTCCCCGCCCACAACAACGCGGGCAGCTCCAGGAGGGGACGGACAGGAAGCCTTTGGCCGCCTATTAAATCCCACCCATTTCTCCGGGGGCGATTTCCTAACCTTCCGGGACCGAATTCTGCAATTTGATGTGCGTTTTGTCCGAATGGTAGCGACACGGGCCTAAGGGAGGGGGAAAGCGAGGGGGTGGGGGGTGGGGGGTATGCGTTCTTTTCCTCGCAACATCGCTGGCGGAGCGAGGGAGCTCACACGACACAGATTTTTGGGCAAAGCCTTTCCATCTGGACAGCACCATGTCCACCAAAGCGGAGCAGTGTAAGTAGCAGCCGGCCTGGCGTTCTGGCCCGGCCTCCAGCTGGGAACTATTGCAGTTGCGGCGTTTGCGGCTGCCGGGAGACCTTGGCATCGTGCTGGTGCGGGGGTGGGGGCTGAGGTTGGGGCGGGTGCGGGGTGGGGGCTGGAAGAGATGGTGGGGGAGGGTGGAAGTTAATGGCAACGCGGCGCTGTCCCCGGTGCTGAAACATAATGCAGCCTTCGTCGGGCTTGTGGAGGGGTTTCACGAGACTGAAAGACCCTGCGAAATGAAATTAAAATGGGGTCATTCTCGGAAAAAAAAGGAGGTCTCATATCTTTCAGATAAACATTTCGGTGTTTCTTGTTGGAGTGGGGGAAGGGGGCAGCGGCAAATCAGGGGCGGGGAACTGTCAGTGCAACCAAAGCCGGCCTAGCCTTCTGAGCATGCCCAGTTCTCGGTGCTGGAGCCATAGGGGAGTTTGTCTGCAGTTTCCACTTCGGGTTGGAGAGGCAAGAAGGGACGAAAAAGGGGAGGGGGCTGGGGGGAGCCAGGAGCCTGGCAGAATTCAGGATCCAGTGTGAGGATCATCAGCTCTGGAAAACCAACATATGCTAAAACTAAGCAGAGTTATAGGTTAAAGCGGGAGTAGGTGCTTGCAAGAAAGTGAAAGGGTCTCTGGGGAAATGATCTAACCCTTTGTAGGGCAACTCACACAAACTATAACACATAACTGGAGGATTTCAGTTGTTCCAGTAATGACTGGTTGTGTGTTTGGTTGGAAACAACCTGCTAACTCCTTGTGGAAAGAGGAAGTTTCTAATATGCTCCCTATAGTTTTTTATTGCAGTGTGCATTAGTAGGCCTTCAGAGATGCACTTGGTAGGCTGATTAATGTGAAACCTTTTCCTGAGTGCACTTGAGGGATTCAGGAACTTAAACTTCTGATTGTTTTTTGTTAAGCAGTGCGTTTGAATAAAAAAATATACCTAACCTTATTCATCTAATTCATCTACTTCTTTCAAAGTAGTACACAGTTATGTTGATAATGTTGTCACTACTTTAAAGTCTTTGTAATTCTTCTTTGGAATGACTATTAAAGCCATTCTGGGAGAATTTGTGTTTACCCAAAGCAGTAGTCTCATTATTTGGGGGCAGTAGCATGTATATGATAAAATGCAATCTGTCACTTATTCACCAGCTAGGTTAAGTGAACTGAAATTCCAAGATTGATGGTTCAGTAGAGATTGACAATACACCCTTACCATCTAGTATTTATACCTTTTTGCAATGTTTTATTTCTTTATCTGTAAACCTGGGGTAACAATGCTGATGGGGTTTTTGTGATTATAAATGAGAGAATACACATACATGAAAGGTTGAGTAGTGAGCCTAGCACATAGCAAGTACTCAATAAACAATGGTTATATTACTGACAGTTATTTCCCACTTAATAATCCATCTCTTCTAAATAGGAAGTTCTTTTTGATTTTCTTTTTGCCTGTCTCTAGAAATTAAATCTAAACCTCAAAGATAAAATTTGCTTCTATGGAGGCTTTAAAAAAAATTGGATGCATTATGTTTTGAGTAATGACAACATACTTGGAATCAATGTGGATCTTCCCACTTGAGGCTATCACACTCTTGAAGGTTTTATTACAGTACATTTGTTAAAAAAAACACACCACCTGTCATTTGATTTTATAGTTACATATTACATAAGTAATTTCAGGTCAAAGCCAGTGAGTATTACTTTCCTCTTCCTATGTTTTCCTTGTTATATTTTGAGATGCACTGAATGCTTTTTCATGTCTTTTTCCTGGACAGTTAATGCCAAGATAAATAAAACCTACATGTGGACCCAGTTATGTAGTACCAGTAGTGTGTAGTTAAGTAGCTATTTTAGAATTGTTTGTAAAACAGATTTTTTTCATCTGCAGATGATGGAAAGGACACCATGTGGATTTGAGTTTTGCATGCCCTTTTGATTAACTGTGAGACACTGGGCAATTAATTTAATAGGTTTGTGCCTCTTTAAGAGTTTTCATCTATGACGTGAGAAATAGTAGCAGCAGCTACTTTTGTTTAAACCTAAGGGTTTGGAGGGCAAATGAGGTAAATGAGAGTAGGCTGTAAAAAGGATAAGGATGCTTTGGGTGTTTTTAAGTATCTTTATTTAGAGTGAGGGAAGATAACAATTTCTTTTTCTTTTACATGCATGAACATGAATGGGTTGACACTCTAGTGCACATTATAAACTTGAAAATAGAGCAAACACATAAAAGACTGCATAGTTGATGTTCATGAAGGGTGGACACTTTTTAATAAAGAAAAGTTGCAGGTCTGTGGTATTTTAGCCTTGGACTCAAGTAGGAGTATGGCTAAGGGGAAAGAGAAAGAGAAGGAAATGCCATGAGACTTTTCCTTTCTACTGGATGTGAAGAACGCTATTGGATTTTTCTCTTCTACTGGATGGGAGAGAATGAGAGAATTCGTTTCTCCTCTGCATTCAGGAGTGTGCACAGTGCCACTTGCCTAAGGACCAGAAGGGGAGAATTGGATTTAATATAATGTCAGAATATTATTTCTGTTACTCTTCTTCTTGAGGCCTCTTGACATAGTAAAGGTTTCACTGGTACAGGAAGTAGACATAGTTTGGTTGAACCAGCAAGAGGAAGTAATTGCATTTCAACCCAAATTACGTGATTTACCTTTGAAATGTAGTGTATCATGGATATGTGAAAAAGATTGTGTTTTTATGTAGCGGCATTTCCTTTTATGAAATAAGTGAAGCAGTAATAATGATGAAAGAGAGGCTAATTTTAGCAAACGTACAGTTTGGAGCCTGTTTTTATGCATACGATCTGTTTCCAGTGCTATATGTAGAACCATCATAACAGAAGGTAAAAGCTTCCTAGCAATTTCTCAGGCAATTGCACAAGAGTTAAATTTTTTTCCCTCCGAGTGCTTCTTTTTCTAACAAAATTCACCGTAGTGAAAATGTTTGTGTAGCTGATATAAAATCTGGAATGATAAAAGTAAGAATTTATAGTTCTTTTATTTGGAATTCTAAAGAGGAGCCCAAGTCTCCTGCACCCCCAGCTTTTTCCATCTTCTAAGAGTTAAAATTGACCAGTCTGGAGTACTTTGGATGTATGCTTCCAAAAGCAGCTGGCTTTTGATAGCAGCAGAATTGAGAGCTGGGGTTCCAGAATCAGTCTGCTGCCTGAGTATGAATCCTGGCTCTGCTTCTTACTATTTGTGTGACCTTGAACAAGTTAAGTCAACCTCTGTAAGCCTCGAATGCATTAATATATAAAATGGGGATAGTCATTATTGTTGTGAAGTTTAAATGAGAGGAACTAAGAAAAGTGCTTAGCACAGAATCCTGGCACATAATAAGGAATTATAAATGTTAGCTATTATAATTATCATTATCATCATCATTAAGTATCAAATCTTGTGCTTGCTGCTATATTATAAATTTGGAGCTAGCGCCCCAGAAAAATATTATTTAAATGGGACATAGACTATTGGACTTTTTTTTTTTTTAATAAATTTCTCTTTTCCTTGTCTCCAGGTCTCCTCTACAGCAATCAGCCTAACCCATTTTTGGTGTGAGGGGATCTCTGTATGGCTTGACTTGGTCTATTTTATTTTATTATTTTTAAAAATATATTTTATTGATTTTTCACAGAGAGGAAGGGAGAAGGATAGAGAGCCAGAAACATAGGATGAGAGAGAAACATCGGTCAGGTGCCTCCTACACCCCCCCCACTGGGGATGTGCCCGCAACCAAGGCACATGCCCTTGACCGGAATCGAACCTGGGACCCTTCAGTCCGCAGGCCAACTCTCTATCAACTGAGCCAAACTGGTCAGGGCAGACTTGGTCTATTTTAAACAAAACATTTCTAAGGCATGAACTGTCTATTCATCACCTTTTGTATTTTGATAACAGTGTAGCAGCTGGTAAACATAAATCAGTTATATAAATATCCATCAAAATGTTTGTTAAGCTTGGTTATTAAACTACTGATAATTTGAGCATAAACTCAGAATAGCCAATGATAGAAATGTGAATGTATGCTATTTTTAATGTATTTTTTCTACTCAACATCCTTCTCTCAGTAACTAAAAATCTTTTTAATTACATCAAAATCAAACATTTTAAAGAGTACAGCTAATTAGTAATATGATTTGAAGTTGAACTTGGCTCTCTCCTATACATGTTTAAGGACCGTGCTTGGGGAAATCAATCGAAATATTTAAAAAAATTTTATGTACATTATATGGTAGTATTACTAAAATAGAAAAGTACTTATCCTTTGAATAGCACTGCAGCCTGTACTTGTTTAGAAATCTTTGCACAACGTTGCTAAATTCTTATACATGAAACTCTGGTTTTATTAATATTTTATTAAAAAATTAGAGTATGGGTTATTAACCATATTTGTGCTAGCAAAAAGAGTGCATGAGTTTTACTCTTGTCTTACATGATTTCTCTGCATCATTTGACACTACTTGCTGCATTTCTTATTTAAACTCTCTTTTCTTTCTCTTTTGACTGTTCCTATTCAGATTTTTTTTTAGGGCTACTTTCTTTTTACGCTTTATAAACAGGATCCTGTCATTAATCCTTTCTCACTCTCTTTTTAAAACCCCACAGACTTTTGCTCTTGTTCACTCTCTTAACAGTTATCATCTCTTTGTGGATGACATCCAAATATAATTTTCTAGTATAAACATGCCTCTTGAACTATAAGCCTCTTTCTCTATCGAGGCATCCTATAGACATCTCAAACCCAAACTCATTGTCTTCTGTTCCAAATTTTTATTTCTTTTTATATATTACTCATTTCAATGAATGGCACCACTACCTACCCATTAATCCTAGTCAATTTGGGCATCTTCTTAAACTTCTACTCTCTGTTATTAGTATTCAACAAATCACCAACCCCTGTTGATTCTAGCACATCCAACCAAATCGCTGCCTTAACTCCTTGATCAACTTACATTGGACTGTGTTTTGTGTGTGTGTGTGTGTGTGTGTGTGTGTGTGTGTGTGTGTATGTGTGTTTAAAGTTCCTCCAATGTATCATGTTATGTTTTGTTGTTTTTTTTTTTTTTGCCTGAAATGGCTTTCTTTCCCTCGATGGCCCTCTTCTTTGCCTTTTTATTGTTCAATATTTAGCTTGGAAGCTTTACTTGATTGCCAGTCTTACCCTGTATGCCCCACTCGTGTGCGCACACTGTATTGCATGATTAGCTTTCTTGTTAGGTGCCCACATTTACTTTGTGTGTAGACTGTATTATGTTCATCTCTGTGCCTCTAGTGTGCAAATACCATTGTCTAGTGAACAGTGTTTACACAAAAACTGTTCCTTGAATAAGTAAAAATGATCGAGAGTGACTTAAAAGTCTTTTATAAAGAAGGATTGCAGCCCTGGCTGGAGTGGTTCAGTGGATAGAGTGTCAGCCTGAGCACTGAAAGGTCTCGGGTTCAATTCTTGGTAAAGGAGATGTACCTGGATTGCAATTCATCCCTGGCCTGAGCAGGAGGCAACCAATCGATGTGTCTCTCATATCAGTTTCTCTCTCTCTCTCTCTCTCTCCTCACTCTCTAAAAATCAATGGAGAAAAAATAACCTTTGGTGAGGATTAAAAAAAAAAGGATTGCATAATCAAGTTTTCAGATATCATTAATTTGAAGATTACACATTGTCATCAATGTGAAGTTCTGCTTTTCAAATGGATTTACAGTTAAATAAAAATACACTTGTCAAAAGTACTTAAACATATTTGCTGGATTGAATTTTATAGTATTTATATAACAAATTATACCTTTCCTGAACATTCATTGTGTTTTTGGTTCTTTCTCATCAGTTAAATTTTTCTATTTATGTTCAACATAATAATTATGATTCCTAATTAGTAGACAATCTTAGTACCAGCCAACTGTTTTTCTTAAGATAAAATGATCATACATCTGAAGTCTGTAACTCTTCATGCTATAGTTTGATATGGATCCTTTTATAATATACTAGAGGCCTGATGCATGAAATTCATGCAAGAGTAGGCCTTTCTTACCCGGCTGCTGGCACCGGCTTCCCTCCAGCCCCTAGCAGGCACCCAGGACCCAGGCTTCCCTCCAGCCCCGGCTTGGTCCAAAGGATGTCCAGAATGATGTCTGGTCTAATTAGCATATTACCCTTTTATTATTAGAGATACTAGAAGCCCAATGCATGAAATTTGGCCCTCGCAGCTGTGGTGGCTTGCCTTGGCCCTCCCAGCCCCACCTTCGTCCGGAAGGCCATCTGGAAGGATGTCCAGAAGGTCGTTCGGCTGTCTGGTCTAATTAGCATATTATGCTTTTATTATTATAGATGTTCAAGTTTTATGTATTGGTTACTCAACCAATAAATGGGATTTAAGTTGGGATTTTCATTTTGCAGTGTTGTTATATTGGAAATTCACATGCATTTATTTCTTATATTCTGCAAAGATATGGGTAGCTCTGCATAATGGGTCTGTCTTTCATTTTTATTTTTATACAGGACGGCTATTGATTTTTGTACTAAGTTTATAACTATTAAATTATTTTCTTTTTGTAGTTGGTTTTCCATTTATCCTTTGAGTTTTCAAGATGTATAATTATATAATTTGAATATAGAAAATAGTTTTATCCTTTCTTTTCTGTCTAGTTCTTATATCTCTAGTTGCTTTATTTCTAATTGGATTGTCAAGTATCTCCAACACAATGTTCTTTTTTTAAAAATTTTTATTGATTTTTTTACAGAGAGGAAGGGAGAATGGAAAGAGAGTTAGAAACATCGATGAGAGAGAAGCATCGATCAGCTGCCTCCTGCACATTCCCTACTGGGAATGTGCCTGCAACCAAGGTACATGCCCTTGACTGGACTCGAACCTGGGACTCTTCAGTCCCCAGGCCGACGCTCTATCCAGTGAGCCAAACCAGCTAGGGCCTCCAACACAATGTTAAATATAACATAGAGAGTGAATATTATTGTTTTAAATTTTAGTTGGAAAGTTTCTACTATTTCACTTTTAAGTAAGATATTCTTTTGGGCTGAGATATGTACTTAGGAAGTAATCATCAATTCCTATATTATTGACCTAAAGAAAAACCTGAATGGTGTTGAACTTTGTCAAGTTCATATCTTGTATCCATGGAGACCATGTAATTTTCTTAACTTTATTAATATGCTGGATTATATTTTATCATATCTTATTTAATAACTAGAGGCCTGGTGCACGAAAATTGTGCTGGGGGGGCATGTCCCTCAGCCCAGCCTGTACCCTCTCCAATCTGGGACCCCTTGAGGGATGTCCGACCACCTGTTTAGGCCCAATCCAACTGGGATCGGGCCTAAACGGGCGGTCGGACACTCCCCTCACAATCCAGGCCTGCTGGCTCCCAACTGCCCTCCTCTGCCGGCCTGGTCACCCCCAAGTGCCCTCCTCTGCTGGCCTGGTCACCCCTAACTTCCCACAACTGCCCTCCCCTGCAGGCCATCTTGTGGTGGCCATCTTATGGCGGCCATCTTGTGTCCACATGGGGGCAGCCATCTTTGACCACATGGGGGCAGCCATCTTGTGTCTTGGTGTGATGGTCAATTTGCATATTACTCTTATTAGATAGGATTTTTGCATTGATATTCACATGTTAGATGGGTTCATAGGTGTTTTTTCTTTTTTACAGGGGTGATATGGGAAGTAATTCTAGTCAGGATCTATGAACAATGCTATATTTACTACATAAGATGAGTCTGGAAGTTTTCCTACTTTTTCTATGCTCTGGAATGATTTTTGTTGTTAATCCTCATCAGAAGATATTTTTTCCATTGGTTTTTAGAGAGAGTGGAAGGGAGGGGGGAAAAGGGTACAGAGAGAGAGAGAGAGAGAGAGAGAGAGAGAGAGAGAGAGAGAGAGAGAGAGGAAGAAAGAGGAGGAGGAGCAGGAGGAGGACGAGGGGGAGGAGGAAGTGTGAAACACTGATGTGAGGGAGACACATCCACTGGTTGCCTCCTGCATACACCCTGATAGGGCTGGAATCCAACTTGCAACCCAGGTACATGCCCTTGACCGGGAATTTAACTTGTGACCCTTCCATGTGCAGGCCAATGCTCCAACCGGCCTGGGCTATGCTCTGGAATGATTAAAGTAACATTGAGGTTATCTGATCTTTAAAAGTTCATTATAGTCCCCCTGTAAAACCCTCTAGCCTGGTGCTTTTTAGTAGTGGAACTCTAACTTCTTTCTCTATTTTCTCTATGACCCTTGTTCTATTTGGACTTTGTGTTTCTACTGGGGTCAATTTTGGTATGTTTTATTTCTCCAAAAATGTATTCAGTTCATCTAAGTTTTCAAATTTGTTTGCATAGAATTATGCAAAAGTGTCTTCTAGAAATTTAACAATTTCTATTATTTTGATGTAACTCCTTGTCATATCTAATGTGGTGTATTTAGTATAATTTGTGTCTTCACCCTTCCTTTAAAAACTTATTTATTTATTTTTAGAGAGGGAAAGAGAGAGGAAGGGAGAAAGAAAGAAAAGCATTGATTTGGTGTTTTCACTTATTTATGCATTTCTGTGTGTGCCCTAACTGGGGATCAAACCCACAACCTTGGGGTTTTGGGTTCTAACCAACAGAGCTACCCAGCCAGGGCCCCTCCTTTGTTCCTGATTGAGTTAGTTAGCGGTTTGTGTGTTGTTGATTTCTTTTGTAAGGAAATAGTTTTTGGATTTATGTATTAATTCTATTGTTTTTTCTGAATTAATTTATGCTTATATTATTCTCCTTTTTCTTGGTTCTTTTTGGAGGTTATTTGTTAGCTTTTTGAGTTGGGTATCAATTTATCTGTTTTAATAATTTGATATAGGCATTTAATGCAATATATTTTCCTTTGATACTTCTTTTCGTTGTAGCCCGTGGACGCCTCGTAATGTGAGGCTTTTATTATTATTTTCAAGAGATTCTGCAATTTCATTTAGTATTTTGCCTTGGAGTCAAGAGTTATTTAAAAGTGTGCTAATAAAATCCACATGGAAAGAAGTTTTAAAATTTTGTTATTGATTTCTGTTTTTATTGCATTATAGTCTAAGAATAATATTTGCATTATTTCTATTCTTTGGAACTTAATGAATTTTGTGTGTGTGTGGCCTAACATTTGGACATTTTTTGTGAATGTTCCATGTGCACTTGAAAATAAGTTTAATCTCCATTTTTGGAATCCAGAGCTTGATATACTCTATAAGATCTACCATTATGTTGCCTAGGTCTTCTACACTTGATTAATTTTTAGTTGGCTTGATTTTGGATTGTGAGGTATGTTAAAGTTTTCCTATTAGTGTGTTTGTCTATTTCTCCTTGCATTTTCTGTAGGTTGCTGCTTAATGAAAATTATTATTATTATTGGGTTCATAAATATAGTAACTGCAATGTCTTCATTGTAAATTGTAGCTTTAAGAATTATAAAGTGTTCTTCTTTATATATTTTAATGCTTTTTGCTTTCAGTTCCACCTTGTCAGATATCAAGATTATGACCCCTGTTTTCTTTTTGTGTTTGCCTGATGTATCTTTCTCCATCCTTTTATTTTTAACTCTTTTGAATCTCTTTGTTTTAGGTGTGTCTTGTATTCTGCATAGTGTTGGATTTTGCTTTATTAGCCAATCTGAAAATCCTTTTCTTTCAATAGGTGAGTTAAGCCCATTTACATCTATTGATATGATTAAAATGTTTGGCCTCAGTTCTATCGTATTGTTTTATTTTTATGTCTTTTGTATCTACACTTTTTTCATTATGCAGTGGGTTTTATCTGCTTTCTTGTTCCATTGTTTAACTTTATACTATACTTTTTATACCATTAGTCCATTTTTTTGGACTTAAATTGGTTTCTTACATTGAACAATATTGAAATTAGCTTGTAACTTTCCCCTTGCTCCTTCTGTCTCAGTATCTGATTTAAAATAATGTCTTTTTATTTCCAATTAATATTAATTAGGTAATCATATCATATGCACTCCTTATTTCCCCATCCCAATTTTTGATTACTATACTATGCTTTATTCTCTCCTGTATAACTATGGTTTAGCTTTGTTCTACAGGGATATTTATATTTAATGCTCACAACTAATTCTTGTATTAGTATCTTTTGGTTTCGTTGGTTGTCTGAATGTTCTTTCCTAATAGGAAGGACACACAGGATCACTGTACCCTGAGTTTTGGAAAGTTTATAATAGTTTACAGCTTTGTATTTGGAGGTCAGTTGGGATAGATGTAAATTGCTTAACACATATTTTCCTTCCTTGAGTGTCTTAAATTTGTTACACCATTTTTCTAGGGGGAATTAAGAATTGTTGAAAAGGCTGGTGAAGGTCTTGTTTTCTTTTCCTTATTTTGCCTGTTTGCCCAAATGATTTTTTATAAAAGTAGTTTTAACTGTATTATGACTCACTGTTGGCCATGTTAAAATGATTGTGGTTTATCCTTTCAATATGTAATTTTGAGATTTTTTTTTTTAAATTTTAGAAGAGTGTTCTGGAATTGTAGTTTTAATATTTATTTTTTCTATTGGTTGACATTCTTTGCAATCCCTATCATATGTATGATGGGTTTTTTCTATTTTTTTTTTGTTTTTTTCTCTTTTTGATAATCTTCTATATGGATCAGTTTTTATTGACTATTTTTAAAATCATTTCTTTTCCAGTTTGTTAGAGTCCACTATACAATATACTTTTATTAGTCTTATATATGAGCGAGCTTATTCATGGTGATTTTGCATGTAAGTAGGGATATAATTATTTAGCCCTTAATTTGAAATGTCGAATATAAATTTAAAATTAAAACTTTTCAGTTGAATATTTTCTTATTTCTCATAAATCCAAAGTTTTTATTATGCGTTAAGTACAAACATCTGACTATGCCATTATGCCCTCTAGTGTAGACATGCCCAAGAACCTATGTATTGGAATACATGTTATTTTGTTCTCTTTTTGTTTATTATGGAAATGATAATAATATTCACTCATTTTGAAACCATAGTTGAATGAATTTTGTTAAGTATATACAGGGGTAGGCAAAAGTAGGTCTACAGTTATACTACACATCAATAAACAATAATAAATAAATACAAGAATAAACTGTTTCATGTATTTACAATTGTAAACATACTTTTGCCACTCCCTGTACCGGTGTGCCATCCTAATCAGTATAAGAACAGTCCTTTAACCCTAAAAAGATTCCTGTGTCCCCTTGCTCTTTTGCTCTTGAACCCCCTTTTTACCCCCAGTTCTGGAATTTCATATAAATGGAATCATTCAGTGCATAGTCATTTCAGTGTGATTTATTTTATTTAGCATAAAGTTTTTGAGATTCATTCATATTGTTGAGTGTATTAATATTTTGTTTCTTCTTAGTGCTCTTTAATATTTAATGGTATGTATATATTATTTCGATTGTTTCCTGTTTTGGGCCATATGAATAATGCTGCTAAAAGTATTTGCATACATGTTTTTATTCCTGTAAGGGGAATACCTAGAATTGCTTGACAATATGGTAAATGAATATTTAATGTTATGAGATATTACCATATTGTTTTTCAAAATGGCTGTAACATTTTTTATTCTCATCAATAATGTAGGAGAGAGTTCCAGTTGCCCCAAATCCTCATCACACTTGGTATTGACAGACTTTTTAACGTTAGTCATTCTCGTGAGTGTATGATGGTATTTCATTGTAGTTTTAATTAGCATTTCTCTGAGGACTAGTGATGTTGAGTACCATTTCATGTGCTTACTGGCCATTTGTATATCTTCTTTTGGGAAATATCTATTGCAATCTTTTGTTCATTTTACTTAGATTTTTGGTTTTCTTTTTATTGAGTTGTAAGATTACTTTATATATTCTGGATACAAGCTCTTTGTTTTTAAAAATTTTGCTTCCATTCTGTGGCTTACCTTTGTGTTTTCTTAGCTATGACCTTTGAGAAGTGGAACTTTTAAGTCATGAAGTCCATTTAAAAAGTTTCTTTCTTTTTTTAAAAAAATATATTTTATTGATTTTTTACAGAGAGGAAGGGAGAGGGATAGAGAGCTAGAAACATCAATGAGAGAGAATCATCGACTAGCTGCCTCCTGCACACCCCCTACCAGGGATGTGCCCGCAGCCAATGTACATGCCCTTGACCGGAATCGAACCTGGGACCTTTCAGTCCAGAGACCGACGCTCTATCCACTGAGCCAAACCGGTTTCGGCAAAAAAAAAAAAGTTTCTTATTTTAAAAAAATATGTTTTTATTGATTTTAGAGAGAGGAAGGGAGAGGGAGAGATAGAAACATCAATGAGGGAAACACCAATCAGCTGCCTCCTGCATGCCCCCTACTGGGGATCAAGCCCATAACCCAGGCATATGCTCCGGATGGGGAATTAAACCAGCGACCTCTTGCTACCTGGGATCATGCTTAATTCACTGAGCCACACCAGCCAGGCTATGAAGTCCATTTTATCAACTTTTTTCTTTTATCATTTGTGCTTTTGGTGTTTTGTTTAAGAAATCTTTGCCTTACTTAATAATATGAAGATTTTCTCCAGATATTTCTTCCGGAAATATAATAGTTTAATCTTTAACATTTAGGTCTTTGAACATCTTTGAGCCAATCTTTATGTATGGTATGAGTTAAATTTTGAGGTTCATTATTTTCACATGCAATATCCAGTTGTTCCAACATCGTTTGTTGTAAAATCTATCTTATCTCCATTAAATTATCTTGGTAACTTTGTTAAAAATCAACCAACCATATATGTTTGAGTCTATTTCTAGACTCTATTATGTTTATTAATTTCTATGTCTATCCAATGCCAGTGACATACTACTGTTCCTATTACTGTAAGTTTATACCTTGAAAGTAAGCCTTGAAATCAGGTAGTATAAATCCTCCAACTTTTTCAAAATTGTTTTTTAGCTGTTTTAGGTCCTTTGCTTTCTATGTAAACTTAAAATCAATGTCTCTTTCTTTTATTCTTTCTCTCTTTCTTTTTTTTTTAAAGACACTTATTTGGGTTTTAGCCTATAGGTCAATTAAAAAGGATTATTATTTTAACAACATTGAGTTTTCCAACCCTTGGAATGATACATATATATCTGTACATCTATCTATCTATCTATCTATCTATCTATCTATCTATCTATCAACTATCTATCTATCTATCTATCTATCTACACACACACACTTATTTAGGTCTTGTTTAACTCCCATTATAAATCTTGTCACATTGTTCATTAAATTTATTCCTAAGTATTTTTATAAATGGAGCTCTTTACTAAATTTCATTTTCTAATTATATGGTGTTAGTATAGAGAAATATAATTGATTTTTGGGTGTTGATCTAATATTCTGCACCCCTGCAATGTTCACTTACTTAGTCTAGTAGCTTTTTGGGGAGATTACTTATGATTTTCAATACACACCATCATATCACCTGTGAATAAAGTTTTATATCTACCTTTCCAGTCTTTTTATTTCTATTTATTGCCTATTGTATTGGCTAGGACCTACAGAACAATGTAAATGAAGGTAGTGTGAGTACACATCCTTGACTTGGGTAGAAAGCTTTGAGCCTTTCACAATATTAAATCAACCTTGCATTCCTGAAATAAACCACTTTTGGTCATAATATATATTCTTTTAAAATATTGTTGTACTCCATTTTTGCTTATGTTTTGTTAAGGATTTTTGTATCTATGTTCATGATCAATATAGGTCTATAGTTTTCTTGTGATATCTTTGTTTGGTTTTGGAATTAGAGTAAAATTGGTCTTATAAAATGAGTTTGGAAGTGTTCCTCTTTTTATATTTTCAGTGTTCCTCTTTTTATATTTTCTGAAAGAGTTTGTATAGAATGGATATTCAATTTTCCTTAAATTTTTGATAAAATTTATACTACTAAAGCCATTGGGATCTGAAGGCTATTGTGTGTGTGTGTGTGTGTGTGTGTGTGTGTGTGTGTGTGTTCAGGGCAGGGGAAGGTTTTAAATTTTAAATTCAATTTAGTTGATACAAGCTGTTCAAGTTATTTTTGTTGTTTTAATTTCTTCTTGGTCAACTTTGTTATCTGCGTCTTTAAAGGAATTTGCTTATTTTGTACATTTGACAAATTTGTCTAGTTGTCCATTTATTGACGTAAAGTTGTTTGTAATAATCCCTTATTATTCTTTCTGTATATGTAGAAACTGTTACTGTGTTTTTATTTCTGATATGGGCAATTTATGTTTCTCTTTTTTCTTGGCATGTCTGTTTAGAGATTTATCATTTTTTTTGATCTTCTCAAAGGATCAGCATTTGGTTTTGATTATTTTTAAAAATTATTTTTCTGTTTTCTATTTTATGATTTCTGCACTTATCTGTAGTATTTCCTTCTTTTGGTTTGGTTTGGATTTAATTATAGTTTCTTAGAGTGAAAGCTTATTTTATTGATTTGAGACCTTTCTGCGTTTCTAATATAGGTATTTAAAGCCATAAATGTCCTTGTAAGCCCTACTTTAGCTGCATTTCACAAATTTGGATAGGTTGTATTTTCATTATTGCTTAGCTCACAATTTTTGTAATTTATTCTGTAATTTTTTCTTTGACCCAAAGTCTCTTTAGAAATGTGTTTTTTAATTTCCAAATATTTGGGATTTTCATCATTCTTATTTATTGTTTTTCATTTCTAAAAATAACTATTTTTGTCAGAAAACAAAAGATTTCAAATTTTTTTGCATGAATTGAGACTTGTTTTATGGCCCAAAACATGGTTTTTACTGGTAAACATCCATGTGCTCTTGAAAAAGAATATATATTCTGCATGATTGTTATGTTTTCCAGTTAAGGCATCTATTTTTTTCATTATGGGGTATCTTCTTTGTCCTGTTAATATGTATTGTTTTGAAATCTACTTATCTGATATTAATAATGCTACTCCAGCTTACTGTTTGAGTGGCATATACAGGGTAGGACAAAAGTAAGTTTATAGTTGTGAGTACACAAAACACAGAGTTTATTCTTGTATTATTATTTATTACTAGAGGCCTGGTGCATGAATTCGTGCACAGGTGGGGTCCAGCTGGCCGAGGGGTGGGGCTGTGGGCGGCTGGCCAGCTGGCCCCGCCCCCTGGTCGAACTCTGGGTCAAAATCCCGTCTAGGAGACAATTTGCATATTAGCCTTTTATTATATAGGATTTTCCCTATGAACAACTGTAAACCTACTTTTGTCCCACCCAGTATTTTGCGTTTATTTCCTTTAAACCTTTAAAAATTTCTTATTGGCTTCTTAGGCATTATTTTTTGCATTTTTAAGTAAAGGTTGTCCTAGCAATTATAATGTACATTCTTAATTTTTCATAGTTAATATATAATTATGTACTACTCTTATTTAAAATTTAGAAATCTTGCAGTCTTATAGGCAGGTATCCCTCTTCCTTTTGTAGTTGTTACATGTAATACATGTTATATAACCCACTAGACAATGCTATGATTTTAATTTTAAAGTTATATGGTTAATAAAGAAGTTAAGATGAAAAACAAAATACATTATTGTCTTAGCCAGTTTGGCTCAGTGGATAGAAGGGTCTGAAGGGTCCTGCGGACTGAAGGGTCCCAGGTTGGGTTTGATTCCTGTCAAGGGCACATACCTTGGTTGCAGGCTCAGGAAGCAACCAATTGTTGTTTCTCCCCCTCCCTTCCACTCTCTCAAAAATTAATGGAAAAATATCCTTGGGTGAGGATTAACAAAAACACAAAACAAAACAAACAAAATGAACAAACAAACAAAATATATATAGTTTTTGGTATTTACAAAGAGAGTTGTCATTTCTGCTTCTCTTCATTCTTTTCTGAGGAGCTATGTTTCCATCTGGTATCATTTCTCTTCAGCCCCCAAACTTTTTAAGATCTTTTTTTATAGTGCAGCTCTGCTTATAACCAAATTTCTTCATCTGAAAATGCCTTTATTTTGCTTTTATTCTTGAAGGATATTTTTTCTAAATATATAATTCTGCTTTAACAGCTTTTTTCTCTTTTCAGTACTTTAAAGATATTATTCTATCTGGCCTTAATGGTTTCAGAGGGGAATTCAGCCATCAAATTGTCCTTCGTCCATAATATGTATGTAATATATATGTATTTTTATCTTGATGCTTTCAAGATATATGTTTATCTTTGGCTTCTTTTGGCATAGGTTTCTAGATGTTTATTCTGTCTTGTGTTTGCTTTGCTTAGTTTGTGTGTGAAAATTTCTGTTTTAAAAAAGTCAAATTTGGGATATTATTGGCTATTATTTCTTCACATATTTTTTTCTGCTCTATTCTTTTTGTCCTATCCTTTCAGTATTCTATTTACACATCCTTAATTTTACTGTTTGATGTTATGTAACAGGTCTCTGAGGCTCTGTTCATTTTCTTCCCCAATCTTTTTTTTTTTTGTGTGTGTGTGTTCTTCAACCTTGAATACCCCTATTGATCTATTTCAAGTTCATGTACTCTTTCCTCTGTCATGTCCAATTTACTAAGTCCATCCAGTGATTTTTTTTTAATTCAGAAATTTATATTTTTTCAGTTCTAGAATTTTCATCCTGTTCTTTTTTTTTTTTAAATCATTTTTATTTTTTCCGTTGGGACTTCTTATTTCTCTGATGAGAGAAATATTTTGTTTTACTTCACTGAAAGCATATTTTGTTTTAATTCACTGAGGATTGTTATACTACTTGTATATACCTTTCTGTTAGTTCCATCATTTGTTTACTTCACGATGGAACTAGACTGATTTTTTTTTAATACATTTTATTGATTTTTTACAGAGAGGAAGGGAGAGGGATAGAGCGTTAGAAACATCGATGAGAGAGAGACATCGATCAGCTGCCTCCTGCACACCCCCTACTGGGGATGTGCCCGCAACCAAGGTACATGCCCTTGACCGGAATCGAACCTGGGACCCTTGAGTCCGCAGGCCGATGCTCTATCCACTGAGCCAAACCAGTTTCAGCAGACTGATTTTCTTTTCTTCTGAGAATGTGTTTCATTTTCTTGGTTCTTTGTATCTTGGATAATTTTGGATTGTATCCTGGACATTATAAATGTTAAGTTGTAGAGACTTTGGAGTCTATTGTTTCCCTCTGATGAGTAGTGTTTCCTTTATTCTAGGTCATCTTCTTGTCTGGGCTTGCAGTGTAAACTCTGTTGCTTATGCAGCAACTTCTTATTCTGTTCAGATCTTTTGCCATTAGCTGGGTTGTCTTGAGTCTGTTTTGTATCTGTGTGGTTCTAGGGATCCGTCAGGGAGGTGGGGACTCAGAGTCTGCAGGTCCCCTTTCCCTTGTGGGATTCCTCTACTTGGTTAACATTCATGTTTGCCAGCTTTCCTTTCCTGGTCCCCCAAGTCAGAAAGGTTGTGGCTCTTTCTTTGTCCTCACCGCTGTGCATGCTGCTGGGACTGCACTTAGCCCCAGGCTCAACGCCACGAGCCTGCTCCCCTGCTCAGCAGCTGGAACCCCCTTTCAGAGTCTGTCTGCTTCTGTCCTTTCCCCTCCGGCTGCTGCTTTTCCATCATGTCCAAGCTTTGTAGGTATTTTCTGTGACAGGAGGAGGGGTTGTTGGAAGAGATTTAGTTTATCATAACCAGAAGCCTCTTTATTTCTTTTTAATTTTTAAGAATTCCTCCTTTCCATGTTTTATTTTACTCAAGCATTATCCATGTTTTTATTCCTGTTTCTACTGGTTGTCTTCATTTTAAAAATATTTCTTTTATTTCTAATTATCTCCAGAGTTCTTTCACCTTCCTTTTCAGATTCTCTCTTCTCTAGTCACCTAATTCAGTGTGCTTAATAATAGTTTCAATCATTTTCTTAATTTCTTTTAGCTTTTTTTGAAATCTGAAGCTATAGTTTTCATCTGTTTAGTGCACATGTTTCTGCTTCTTATTTCTTTCTCTTAAGATAAATCTGTATGGGATTTTCTGTTGCTCATTTTTTAAAGCAAAATAAGTTCTCTGTAATTTTAGGAGAGAGAGTTAGGTGAGGATAACTTTAGGGCTCCTCTGTTATTTCCTTGTTTTACAAAGTGATAAAAATATGCTCTTGTTCTTTCTAAGGCCTGATTTCATTCGTTGTCTTTTATTTGGACTTTCTCCTCTGCATCTAATACCCTTTCACTGTTCAATGGGGATTCTACTAACAGCAGTTACTTCTGAGCATGGGGTTTTATCTTGCTTTGTTAGTGTTTAGAGTTGAGCCCCTGCTCCCTCATTAAAGATCTTAGCATCTGAAGAACCTCTGCCCTGCTCTGACATCTGTTTCAGGTTGGGTCACCAATGTTCCCTGTGAGTACCTGTGGACGATTTGAGAATTCTCCTGTCCAGAGGACCATCAGGCCCAAAGGCCTTCCTTTTGTGTCCTGCGTGGATGCTGATAGTACATAGATGGGTAGCTGTCAGAAGTTTGTCCCCTCCTCTGATAATTGGTACACAGGGCTACTTTGTCACCTAATTTTGTTGTAGGTATTTTCTTTGGGTTGTCATCCTCATTGTTCTGTCTGTTTTTAGTCGAGGGGCTTGGGTTGATTTAAAAACTATGCTGCTGCCCGGCTGGCGTGGCTCAGTGGTTGAGTGTCATCCTGTGAACCAGGAGGTCATGGTTCAATTCCCAGTCAGGGCACGTGCCCAGGTTGCAGGCTCGATCCCCAGTGTGGGGCCTGCAGGAGGCAGCCCATCAATGATTTTCTCTCAACATTGATGTTTCTATCTCTTCCTCCTTCTCCGTTCCTTTCTGGAATCAATAAAAATATATTAAAAAACAATACTCTTTGCTGCTGCCTTTGCCCTCTTCCCAGATCCCTCCTATTTTAGCATATTTAACTAGACTCTTTAAAAAACCCTGTCTCTGGCCCTAGCCAGTTTGGCTCAGTGGATAGAGCGTCAGCCTGTGGACTGAGGGGTCCCAGGTTCGATTCTGGTCAAGGTCATGTGCCTTGGTTGCGGGCACTTCCCCAGTAGGGAGTGTGCAGAAGGCAGCTGATCGATGTTTCTAACTCTCTATCCCTCTCCCTTCCTCTCTGTAAAAAAATCAATAAAATATATTAAAAAAAAACACACAAAAAAACCCCATCTCTGGTAGTTAAGATTAATTTCTTGAATAAATGGTTGCAGCCTTTAGAATCAGGCTTGTGACTATTCACCCACTCTCTGTGTCTGTGTCAAGATGAAGTTATGGCATTAGTCCTTTCCTTTAGTCCTTTCCTTTTTTCTGTTGCCACTAAGAGGCGATGACCAAAATTTATAAGTATGGGAATCTTGAAATCAATGGCGATATTGTATTTTCCTTACACCACTGAGTTTGGGCTTGCTCTTCAGTTCTTTTTTAAATTTATTGATTTCAGAAGAGGAAGGGAGAGGGAGAGATAAAAACATCAGTGATTAGAGAGAATCATTGATCTGCTGCCTTCTGCACGCCACCTACTGGGGACCGAGCTTGCAACCTGACCAGGAATCGAACCATGACCTACTGGGTTATAGGTCGATGCTTAATCACTGAGCAACACTGGCCGAGTGCTTTTCAGTTTTTTGAAATTAAATACTACATTGTTTATATTCACTACATGTTTATATACATGCTGAGGGGATAAAACTATAAAGAAAAGCAAAAGAATGCTTAAACAGAAAACATATTTACTTTTATGATGAGTGAGGGGGATGAAAGTAGAGCTAGATACAGATAAGATACAGTATTAGTAAATATCTTTTTATCTGGTGGTGGGTACCTGAGTGTGCATTTAGTATTATTTTTGAAACTATATACATAATGTATTCTCTCTTTCATATCATGGAGATGAGCTAAATGGAGTCTTTGAGACACAGTTTGAATTCAATATCCTTGAGAGCCCCTTCTGGGGACATCATTGAGCAAGGCCAGGAGTGAGTCTAAGAAAGGCAAGGTTCACCATAGTTGGGGCTTTTGGAGGATGTAGAAATGTGAACCAAGTACTGTACCTCTGGCAAAAATATGGTTGGAGAGTGGGTTACTCTGTATTTTCTGCTTAAGCTCGACATGACCTACCCCTAGTTCTTAGAAGTAGGTCAAAGAAGAATTCTTTGGGGGTAAAATTATCCTTAGGTGTTGCAGAAGACTGTGAAAGAGAGAAGGAACTTCATTGGCTTACGGACAAATAAGAATGGGGCACACTCATCCAGGCATTCTGTTTCAGGTTAAAAACCCAGCATATTGGGTGTGGGCCCTTTGGTGACGACAGCTTTCAACGGTCTCTCTTGAATCACGGTGCTGTGATCTTGACTGATTGCCTCCTATGCCTGATGCACAACTGGGTCTTTCCTAGGAAAAAGGATGCATGGGAAATACATTTTTTGAAACCATGAATGTCTAAGCATGTCTTTATTTTTTATTTACAGCTTGCCTGAATAAGGTTTTCTACTTTGAGAATAATTTTCCCCCTGGGGTTTAAAGGCATTGCTTCATTGCTGTCTTTCTCCAGGGTTGCTTTGAGAAGTCCAAAGCCATTTGTCATGGGTTTCTGACATTTTACAATGATGTGCCTTGTTATGTGTCAATTTTTATTCCTTATGGTAGACTTTTTAAATCTACTACATTCTAAAATTTTCTTAACACTTTTGTTAATGATTTTAACTCTTTTGGTTCTGCTATTACCTTTTTCTGGAACTCCTTTTATTTTGATATTGGATCTCCTGGGTTGATTCATTTCTCTCCTATTTTGTCTTTTGTTTGTTTTTGCTATATGTTGGGGGGTGGGGAATTTCCTTAACTGTATCTTCTAACCCTTCTATTGATTATTTATTTCTAGGATCATATATATATTTAAAAATACATTTCTATTGATTTCAGAGAGGAAGGGAGAGGGAGAAAGAGATAGAAATATCAATGATGAGAGAGAATCATAGATTGGCTGCCTCCTGCACACCCCCCATTGGGGATCTAGCCCACAACCCAGGCATGTGCCCTGACTGGGAATCGAACCATGACCTCCTGGTTCATAGGTTGATGCTCAACTGCTGAGCCATGCTAGTTAGGCTCTAGGATCCTATTTTTAATTTTCAAGGATTCCTTTGTTTGTTTGTTTTATGCATTTATTTTTACAATTTTTTGAATTTAATAGGAAATATTATATTGTAAACAAGTCAATTGATTTATTAGCTTAAAACAAAATAGCAGCACAATCATGTATAATAGCTAAAGACAAAATGCTGGTACCAAACGCAGCACTTTAGAGGCAGAGCTAGGCTCTGAAAGATCTTCCCCAGAAATAAAGGCAGCAGTAGCTTGAAACAGGCACAAAGACAGGGAGGAGGAGGCTTAGAAGAGTACAAGGAAGGTAGAGAATAGACTCACCTTGTGAAGGATAAAGAGACAAAGGAGTTCTATTTCCTGATGTTCTGGAAACATCAGAGCACGCCACATAAACCTGAGACGGGTAGAAGGGCAGGGTATTTTAGGTGGGGAAAGGCAGCTTTAGAAGCGTTTGTATATTGTCTTAGCACTCAACTCATGTGTTGTGACAACTCATAATTGAACTGCTTGCCTTAGCGCCCATCACCTTGCCTGAACACCACATTGAAATTATGCCGTGTCTGTTGCCCCAGTGGGCCTTCTACTTATTAATGAGTATGTAAAAAGAGGGAGTCACAGTGAGGCCTTGGAACAAAAACACAGGATTCTGGTGGAAAAAGGGCTTCTGCCTTCCTCCCAGTGCTGGAGGGTCCCTGAGGGAGAGGAGTTTGATGTTTCTGGGCCCCTTGAGGTTCTGAGTTTATCAGCAAAGCCTTCTCTTTAACCCTATGCTCCCAAGCCCTCCCCCTAGGAGTCCTCAGAGTTCATGGAAAGGCCAACTGAGGGAGAGGGAGAGGGAGAGGGAGAGGGAGAGGGGGAGGGGGAGGGGGAGGGGGAGGGGGAGGGAGAGGGAGAGGGAGAGGAGGGAGAGGGGCTCCATGCTCCATAGCCGAGAACAGTAAGTATCGGTAATCATACAGGATTAAAGAAATAGAACTACACCCCCTTTTTTATTTTTATTAAATAACTACAATTATATCCTTCTAAAAAGACAATTTCCAGAAAGACCTGCCTGTCCCAATGAGGTACTTGACACTAGGATTAGCACAGGCTAGTCAGTGTGGTTTCTTAGAAGACTGCCGTTTCTGTTTCTTTTTCGTTAATACCGTACAAGGGGTCCACCAACTTATGAACAAGAAGTAAACCTTTGAAATACTTGACAATCTTCCCTTTAAGCTCCAGGGTGGCATCCTCATCGTACACAAACATGGTGCGGAGATGCTGCGGGAAGGCAGTCATGGTGCACCTATGGTTCACTCCCTCCTCTATGGCTTTGTACAGAGCAAATGCCCTGTGAGCACCTGTGATGCGGATCGTCACCTCTGTAGCATCAATGCGAGTGCCCATGCCCACCATCAGGGCTATGGTGGGCACATGGTGAGATCTTCATAGAAGAATCTAGCATTGTCCAGGATGATGTCCATGGCTAGCATCTTCAAACAGGCCCTGGACACCAGACTGGAACCCGGCTCATTGAAAACAATGTGTCTATCAGGGCCAATGCCTCCAACAAACAGCTCATTCCCTCCTGTATCCTTGATCTTCTCTTCAAAGGCATCACTCTCAGCCTGCAGGTCAGCTGCATTCCCATCCAGAATGGGGGTGTTTTCTGGGTGGGTGTCAGTGTGCTTGAAGAAGTGGTCCCACATAAAGGAGTGGCAACTCTCTGGGTGGTCTTGAGGAAGACCCACATCCTCATCCATGTTGAAGGTCTTCACTTATTTGAAGGACTAGAGGCCCGATGCATGAAGATTTGTGCAAGAATGGGCCTTCCTTCCCCTGGCTGCCGGCACCGCCTTCGTTCCAGTCTGGAGCCGCCTTTCTGCCTTCCCACGCTGCCCAGAGGCCCGGAACAGCTGGGGTGGTGCGGAATGCCTGTGTCATTGCCATGGCAGTGACGCAGGCGTCCTGCCCAACCCCTGGCTGCTCAGTGCCTGTGTATGCAAATTAACCCAGCATCTTTGTTGGGTTAATTTGCATACTCACTCCTGATTGGCTGGTGGGTGTCATGAAGGTACGGTCAATTGGCATCTTTCTCTTTTATTAGTGTAGATAGGTCTCCATTCTTATAGTATTCAATTAGCTTCTTGTAGAGGCCAAGTGGGGTGCTCCCAGTGGGGAGCTCCAGGGTGAAGTACTTGTCTGAACTAGATGATGAGGTTCCTGATGTATTTGGGGCCCAGTCACTGGCCTGAGAATAATGGTCCAGGATGGTGAGCTTCATCTTGTCACAGATGCCTCCCGTAGTGGCTGCAGCAGCTCACTTGTTGTCTTCTTCTTTTTCTTCTTTTTCTTTTACTAATGACAACTTTAATGTGAACATGTGTTTGACTCTCAAGAAACTGTCATAAATTAAAGGGAAGAGGACGTTGCCATTAAAAGGAGTACATGATGCTGAGGGATGGATGGCATGCAGTTTCTGGATCCAGCTGATACTCAAATATATCAAAGCAATTCATAACATCAGTCACTTGAACAATTGGAACTTATTCAAATACGGATGCACTTCTCCCTTGGGATAGGGACAGAGTGCAATGCAAGTGGCGACATTCTCTGGCTGCTCCTTTTGCAGTGTCTCAGCCAGCTCCTTTGACGGGGGTGGGGGGGTTCTCATCTGGGGCCTTAAGGACCACCCTGTGCATGCGCCCCTGCTCCCGGAGCTAAGCAACAGTGTGCGGGTGGTCGAGGTGAATGTGCAAGGTCGCAGTGGCTGCGTAACAAGCCTGCGTTACCGGTGTGCCCACTGGCCAGGAGAACGGAGCTTGCGATAGATCCTTTGGGGCAGTGGTCGGCAAACTCATTAGTCCACAGAGCCAAATATCAGCAGTACAATGATTGACATTTTTTTTTGAGAGCCAAATTTTTTAAACTTAAACTTCTAACGCCACTTCTTCAAAATAGACTCGCCCAGGCCGCGGTATTTTGTGGAAGAGCCACACTCAAGGGGCCAAAGAGCCGCATGTGGCTCGTGAGCCGCAGTTTGCCGACCATGGCTTTGGGGACACCAAGTAATGTATCAGGATCTGTGGTTCCGCGCCAGGTGCCACCATCTTCCTGCCCAGCAGTAAGGCCTGGCCTAATCTGCGGAGCACGCTGGGATCAGGGAGTTTTGTTTCTTTTTAAATAGGACTTCAACATTCATTCTCATCTTTCTGATATTAATAACAGATTTTTTAAAGTCTTTTTTTTTTTTCCTTCTACATAGATTACTTTTCTCCAAGCTGATTTCCTGTTCCTTCTGGTCTGCTATGTTAGAGGCTTTCGTTAGATGGCTGCCGGTTCTTTGCTATCTTGATGGTTAAGGGTTGGGACTAAGGAGCTGACCTGAGCACATCGGTGGGGGCATCTATTGGGAAACCCCTGATGTCACTGTCTTCAGGTCTTTCCTCTTTGACTGGTCAGGTTCACAGAAGGTAGGAGAGAGAAAGAGGATTCCAATCTCCAGCCTGAAGGGGAAGGGTCTGTCTGCTAGGGGTAGGGTGGGGTGGGCAGAGGTTGGCTCAGCTCTGTGTTCAGTCTCCAGACGTCACATACCCACTAAATCCCATTGGTTTAGGTAGGTTAACTGGTCTTCAACTGTTTTTGATTTCTTTCATTCCAGAGACTCTCTGGTGTATACTCTCTTTAGACAATAGACTTCAGATCCACTGAGTTGGGAGAGGAGCTCTTTTAGGGATATGAAATAGTGGAGGGCATTTAGGGATCATTTTGCTTCTTTTTAAAAAATATATATTTTATTGATTTTTTACAGAGAGGAAGGGAGAGGGAGAGAGAGTTAGAAACATCGATGAGAGAGAAACATCAATCAGCTGCCTCCTGCACACCCCCCACTGGGGATGTACCCTCAACCAAGGTACATGCCCTTGACCTGAATCGAACCTGGGACCCTTGAGTCCGCAGGCCAGCGCTCTATCCACTGAGCCAAACCGGTTAGGGCCCATTTTGCTTCTTAAACAGTGCTCGGCCAATCCCTCCTTCTATTTTTTTTTAAAATATATTTTTATTGATCTTAGAGAGGAAGGGAGAGGAATAAAGACATAGAAACATCAGTGATGAGAGAGAATCATTGACCGGCTGCCTCCTGCATGCACCCTACTGGGGGATCGAGCCCACAGCCTAGGCATGTGCCCTTGGCCAGAATCGAACCTGGGACCCTTCAGTTCGCAGGCCAACGCTCTTATCCACTGAGCCAAACCAGCTAGGGTGCTCCTTCTATTTTTATTATTATTTTTAAAATATTTTTATTGATTTCAGAGAAGAAGGGAGAGTGAGAGTGAGATAGAAACATTAATGATGAGGAGAGAATCATTGATTGGCTGTTTCCTGCACACCCCTCCCCTCCCAACTGGGGATTGAGTCCACAACCCAGGTATGAGCCCTTAACCAGAATCGAACTTGGGACCCTCCCGTCCACAGGCCGACGCTCTATCCACTGAGCCAAACCAGTTTGGGGCTCTCCTATTTTTAACACTCCCATTCCTGCTCCACACCTCTAATTCAGAGCTATCTGGTGCTGCCAATTAATTCCATGCCTTTTGAGAATTCTGAGATGTACATTGTTCGTTCTCAGCTTTCCTTGCTGCTGGCCTGGGATTCAACTCTCTCTGGTCTGCCAAGTCAATTGCTACTTGTCTATTGGCTTTCAGGTTTCAAAATTATGTTGCCGTGTGTCTTCTTGCCTATTGTTCCTTTCTTCTCTTTAAACAATCCTTTCACTGTAGTTTGGTGGTGTATGATTTAAGTGACTTTAAAAAATATTTTTATTGATTTCAGAGAGGAAGGGAGAGTGAGATAGAAACATCAATGAAGAGAGAGAGAGAGAGAGTCATTGATCAGCTGCCTCCTGCATGCCCCCCACTGGAGATTGAACCCACAACCTTGGCATGTATCCTGACTGGGAATTGAACCGTGACTTCCTGGTTCATAGGTCGATGCTCAACCACTGTGCCACACCGGCCTGGTTCGGATGTGTATGATTTAGATGACTGTGCTCACTTTGTGGTCTTAATCCAGGAACGTTCTCCCATTTTTTCATGTCTAGTATCTTCTCATTATGCCTTAACTTAAATATTTTCTGAGAGGCCTTCTCAAACCACTATATGTAAAGAAGAGATTCCCTAGCTCCTTCTTTATTCTCTATTTCAGCCCCATGAATGGCTCTTTATAGACCTTTAAAACATTTTTTTGTCTATTTTGTTCATCTTTGGCACTTTATCATAAACATCATGAGATCAGGGGCTATAGCTGTCTCATGCACTGCTATACCCCAGTACTGGGCACATAGTTGACCCTCAATAAATATTTGCTGAATGAGTAAAAGAACAATTTATATGTATTCTGCATGAATTTTTGAAATTGTTAACAGTTTCCTTAGATTTTTCATTTAAAGGAAAAGAAGGGCAGGGGAATAAAACAGCACCTACCATATAGGATTGTTGTGAGGCTTACAAGGGTTACTAGGGTAAAGTGCTTAGAATAATTCCTGCTACATAGTCAATACTAAAGAACGTTATAGTTTTAGGAGTCTTAAAAAGAGTCTCTAAAGAGTTATAATTTTATATTTAATTGTTGTTTAGTTTGATCAAGTTAGAGAAATATATGATGGACTAAATTATTCTTGGGAATTGTACAGTATGTTCTGAGTCACAGCACGTCTGAACTTTAACTGCAGGTTGATCATGAATCTCAACTTGGACTTTAGCACTGTCGTGAAAGAGAATGTAATGTACTTCAGCAGAAAAGTAAGGTCCCAAATATTTCCCAGAGTTTGTCCACGTAGCCAGACATTTAAATTTCAGGATAGAGCTGTTTATAATTCATCTTATTTAGGAATATCTCCATCTTCTTAGGGAGTATAATTTATTTTTGGTGCAATCATTTTCTTGGACAGATGGTTGATAATTCAAATATGTCATGTGTATTGCATTTAAATATGGAAACTTAAAGAATGATTCAGAGTCTTCAGCTTCTGTATGTCTCTGAAATTATTTAATTTCCACCAAATAGCTCAATACTTCCTAAAAAATCTATGATTATAGAGAGCTCAGTACAGTTTAGCAATGAGAGATGAAAAAATTCCTATCCCCCACCCACCCTGTCCTTGGCATTTAAAATACTTTCTTCTTGTCACATCAGGAAGAAAGTACAAACTTGTGAGTCACTCTTTGGATGGGATGGTAGGTACAAGGAATTTGGCCTCTTAGACTCTTCAATTTCAGAATCTTGATCTGAGGAAGCTGCCCAGTATACTTTAAAAACAAGCTTATATAACCTAACCTGATTGAATGAAAATAAAATAGAGCTCCCTATTCCATTTCAAATTATTACTAATATCCAACAAACTCAACTTGAAGAAAATTCACCACTTTATCATTTTCTCCATCATGCCATGAATGGATCTGACTTTCAGTTTCTAGCACAAGCTCCCCTGACCAATAATGCAATAGAAATCAAAACAGCAGTCTTCCCTTCTGGCAAACAAATTGTTTCCCCCCTTTTCTTTATTGTAAGTGCTTCATGTCTGGCAAATGGAATGTTTCCATGTTAAGACTTGCCAGTTGGCAAGTAGTCAGGTATCACTAATTCACGCATGAAAGCATTGAATGATATTAGGTATCTATGTGTGTTTTTTGTTTTTATTTAATTTTATTTGTATTGATTTTTAGAGAGAGGAAGGGAGAGAGAAACAGACAGAGAAACATTGATGTGAGAGAGAAGCATTGATTATTTGCCTCCTGCACATGCCCTGACTGGGAATCAAACCCACCACCTTTTGGTGCACGGGACGACACTCCAACCAACTGAGCCATACTGGCCAGGGCTCTATGTGTTTTTTAATGTGCTAAAAAATGTATGGTGGTTTACAACTAGTTTAATTGTTTTTCTTTGTAGGTTACATGTCAGAAAATGGCTCTATTATTTACTTCCTGTGTGACTTTGGGCAAGTTACTTTACCTCTTTAAGCCTTGTTTTTTTCATTGGTAATATGGGATTAACAACAATAATACAACTATTATTTTTATGTTTATTGGCACAGGATAAACACTCAGAATTGTGAATTATTACTATGATTTTGGCCCACAGGATGAGGTTTATATCTTTTTGTTGTTGATTTATCATATCTCTAAGTGTCTAGACCATTTAGTGAGTGTTCAATCAATAGCTGATAAATGAATAATATCACTGTTATCTTTCCCTTCACCTTTGTTGCTTAACTTTTGCTTAATGTGTAAAATTCCCTAAA
Source organism: Cnephaeus nilssonii (assembly GCF_951640355.1). Taxonomy (NCBI): domain Eukaryota; kingdom Metazoa; phylum Chordata; class Mammalia; order Chiroptera; family Vespertilionidae; genus Cnephaeus; species Cnephaeus nilssonii. Next base: position 101,491,504 of record NC_137075.1, on the reverse strand, counting down.
CTCCTGACATATTACTTTTTGCAAGTTAACTGCTCAAAAATGTAATTGAATAATATATGTGGAAGTGCTTTGAAAAATGTAAAGGCTTTCCAAATGTAATTGATGATGATGATGATGATGATGATGATGATGATGATGATGGAGTCACTTGCCAAAGAACGGGAGTGTTCTTTCCTGACCTCTCCTGTCTGCTGAAAGTGACAGGTAAAGTTGCCACTTGGAACTAAAATCTTCTAAAATATATAATACAAATGTAAGTATATGAGTAATTGAAAGGGTTAGCAATGAAATTTATGATATCTGACATTCTTTTGCTTTTGAGGGGAGATTTGTCTGTTTTGGCTCCTTAAATATGTGTATCCTTTTCCATCACCCTTCATTTGTATCTTTTATGTGGTTTTGCTTTTCGTTAAAGAGGATGACTATCCTCAAAGGAGGAGGATTAGTCTTTGAGTAAGGATTTGCTAAGAACTCTGGTTCCTCACTAGAACTCCCAAACAATGTGTTGTGGCATTGTTCTCCCTTCATCTTCATTTCTGAATATCTTTATTACTAGCTATGTTTACTTTTTTTTTCCTTCAAAAAAGACAACTCTCTGAATCTAGAACTGGATTTCAGTACCAAATGCACTAGTAGATTGTGTGTGTTGTGTGTGTGTGTGTGTGTGTGTGTGTGTGTAAGGGTTATGCTTGATTTTGTTGATGAAAGGTCTTCGTTGTGTTTTTCTTACTCCACAGGTTATTCTATTTTAAGGGACAGCTATTGGACTGGAAAAGGGGAAAGAAAAGGATCTGACATATAACTGCTAATTATAGTAGCAATTTATTATATACTATGTGCCAGTCATTGTGCTAAGTAGTTTATACATGTAATATTTTAAAATCCCCATTTTATAGATTAGGAAATTGAGGCTCAGAGAAGTTCATTATCCAAGTTCTCATAGTTAGTAAGTAGAAGAGCTTGAATTCAAATGACACCTGGCTCATTTGCTATATACTTTGAACTCTTGGTTTCTCCATTTTTCCATCTTTAAAATGGAATATTTCTTTTTGTGTGTGAAAAGCTCCAGTTTTTGGGGATGGGGTGAGGAGGAGGATTGAGGAGACTCTTGTAGTGACAAACAGAAAATTACAGATGTATAATGAAATGAATGGTGAAAGGTTTGGAGAAGCTGGAACATGGGGGCAGAAATGAAAATAAAGACACTACAGGCCCACATTGTCTATGTTCTTGTGGGAGTGCAAGTTATAGTTGTGATACCAGAGGGGAATGAGGAAGGGGTGCATATAGAATTTGTAAAATGCCTTTTGCAAATCTTGTTTGGCTCCTGATACAAAGGGATTTATTTGTTACTGTTATTGGGTGTGATAGTACTATTGTGATTATGCTATAAATGTCATTATTAGTCAGAAATTATACTAAAATATTAATAAGTGGAGTGATCTGATTAATAGCATCTGTTTTAAATACTCAAGCAAAAATAATATTGTGGACGGGAATAGATGGCACTAGCAAAGTTGAGTGTTGGGTAAGTGGGCTTCATTTTACTTTTTTCTCTCCTTGTGTGTGTTTAAAATTTGTTTGTAATCCTCACCTGACGATATGTCTTTATTGATTTTAGAGAGAGAGAGGAAGGGAGATTGCGAGAGAGTGAGAAAAAACATTGATATAAGAGGGAAACATTGATCGGCCCTGACCAGGGATCCAGCCTGCAACCTGGGTATATTCCCTGACCAGGAATTGAACCAGCAACCTTTCTGTGTGTGGGATGACGTTCCAACCAACCGAGCCACATCAGCTAGGGCTGTGTTTAAAATTTTCATAGTAAAAAGTAAACAAATGAAAAAACCCCAAACCAAACTCCTTTCTCTGTAAAAGCTTCATGTGGAAATAAAAGACAAATAGAGAAGAAACAGTTAAATTAATGAGGACTTCTACTAGTAAATGCAGTGGGCTAAAAGGATACAAATAACTTGACTATTAGCTTAGTGGGTATCAGACAGGACTCCCAACTTCTCCTCTCTTTCTATAAAATTAACCCTCAACCAAACTTCCCTCAACTTGAGCTCTTTAACATTAATAGGGATTTAAGTTGTGTCCTCAAATGGTGTAGTTAGCCTGGGCACCTTCTGCCCTCAGGGGTTCTTTTCTGTGCTTCTTATCCAACTGAGGATGGGAGCCTAACTCATTCTGATTAGAACAGGGACAATTTTAGCTATGCTGTAACCAGTATAGTTTCTACTTCTCCTAAAGTTATGTTTCCCAAAATGTCCTTCCTAGGGATGTGCCTCTCTGAAGAGTATTTCACTTTCCTTCATCACCTAGAGGTACGTAGCGGATTCAGAGACTGAGCACTTTTTATATCCTTCTGCTCTGACCAGTCTCTGAGCTGGTCAGGCGCGACTGGAGCACATATTCTCTGACCAGGAGGCCATGCCTGGTTTCTCATGCGGTTGGTCACTCAGAGTGGGGTTCTCTGTCTGCCCCTCTGACTCTTGGAATAGGTCCTTGCTTTCTTTCCACCCTTGCAGACACAGACCATCCTTGGACCTTCAGTTGGTTTTCTGCCAGACCAGCTCCACACCCCAAAATGGCCAGTAGTGGAACTGGAGACTTAGGAAGAAAGGGATACAGAAGTTCTTGTGATACAAATTGTTTTTCCTATAAGTATTAATAAGATGAGGTACAGGAACTTCAGTGTCATATCCAAGATCCAAAATTAGTCCATGAACACAGAAAATAAGGTAGCAAAGGCCTGGGGTGGGGGTGGACTGGAGGGGTCAATGGAGGAAAAAAGGAGATGTATGTAATTCTTTGAACAATAAAGATTAAAACAAAAACAAAAAACAAAATTAGTCCATGACAGGAATATAAATTCTAAACTGCTTTGTTGTACTAAAAATCATATATGTGGATTAATTCATTCATTTATTCAACAAGCATTTATTTACAACAAGGCACTCATTAAATGCTGGATATCCTATATAATAAAAGCCTAATATGCTAAGTGTCTGGTCATCCAGTCGTCTGTTCAACCAATCGAAACATAATATGCTAATGATATGCTAAGGCCACTCAACTGCTCATTATGATGTGCACTGACCACCAGGGGGCAGACGCTCTGACTGGTAGGTTAGCTTGCTGCTGGGATCCAGCTGATCTGGACTGAGAGAGATGGGCCGGACACACCCTGAAGCCCTCCCTTGGTCCCTCCCTGGCTGGCCAACCTCCTGTGTACCTCCTGGGCCCCGATTGTGCACTGGTGGGGTCCCTTGGCCTGGTTTGTGCCCTCTTTCAATTTGGGGCCCCTTGGGGGATGTGGGAGAGCCGGTTTCGGCCCGATCCCGCAGGCCAGGCTGAGAGACCCCACTGATGCACGAAATTTGTGCACCAGGCCTCTAGTACAAAAATAAAAGAGACAGATTCTGATCTCAAGGATCTGATAGCCCAGTTGAAGAGATAGTGATTGAGTTAATAATTATATCAGATTGTGGTAAGTGCTATATTCAAGAGAAGCTCCGTGGGCTACGAAAGTGCTGAGGAGATGCATTTAATGCAGCTTGTGGTAGGGAAGGTTAGTTATCTATAGCAGAACTGGTTACAGCTGAGCTTTAGGAATTCTTAGGAAGTGGCTAGGCAGAGAAGGACAGATTGCATTCCTGTAGAGGGAATATAGGCAAAAGCATGGGAGGGTATGAGCATCGTAAGTTGGGGTTTCTACAAGCCAGTATGGTTGAAGTGTGGTACATATGGAAAAGACAGAAGATGAAGCTTGACAAGGATCCGCTCATGCTGGACTCTATATGCTAAGTTGATTACTTGGATTTCAACTAGCAGGAAATGAGGAAGATTTGCATTTTAGAAAAATCACTTTGGATATCATGTAAAAACAAGGGTCAGAAGGGAATCAGTCTGGATATCACAGCAATAACCTAGGAAAGAGATTCTGCAGGCTTGAATTAAGGTGTAGATGGAGAAGATAGTAGATTTTAGAGATGATTTCTAGATAGAACCAGTTGGACCAAGAAATAGAATCTATTGGACAGAAGAAACACTTTGACAGACACAAATATAGTGAATTAAGACAGATATGCAGGGCAATTAAGAAGGATGTCTAATTCCGTATTGATACTCTAATCAAGAGAAGAAATGAAAAAGGTACCATGCATAATTTTTACTTTGACTATTGTGATGAATATTTATAGCAATCTAAATTTATAAATTACTCTTTATTTATGGCTATCATTTCTCAGTGAAAGGTTAGATTGAAGAGAAAATGAATAGTTTAAAAAGGAGCAATGACAGCAAATCCATAAGCCATGAACTTTATGTAGTGAAAGAAGCTGCCAATAAAAAATAAGGTAGAGTTAGGATATATGCATCAAATCTATATTAGTAACCAATGTTTGCAAAGAAGGTGGGGGAAGTATTATTTTAATTTCTCATTTGGCAAAATGAGAACAAAACAAATAAACAAGAACCCCTGAAGCTCAGAGATATTAAATGATTTGCTTGAGGTCACACATGGCTGTAGGTGGGAACTCACACTGCATCCCAGAGTTCTCCGCAGGACATTGTGATAATTCCGGGACATTTATCCAGCATGTTTAGGGCCCAAGATGTGAAAAGTAAAGTGACTGGCCTATTTGAAGAAAAGAAAATGAGTAAATACTGAAAACGATAATGAAGAAACTGTACAAACCTTTGGAATATACACTGAGTGGCCAGATTATTATGATCTCTGAATGCATAATAATCTGGCCACTCAGTGTATATCCTATATAATAAAAGGCTAATATGCAAATTGTCCCCTTGACCAGGAGTTTGACCCACAGGCAGGCCGGCCAACCGCCCATGTCCCCTCCCCCTGGCCAGGCTGGCCGGACTCCACCCATGCACAAATTCATGCACCGGGCCTCTAACACACACACACACACACACACACACACACACACACACACACTGAGTGGCCAGATTATTATGCGTTCAGAGATCATAATAATCTGGCCACTCAGTGTATATCAAGCAAAATGGTTATTTGGAGTTCTATTGGAATGAGAGATGGAAGGAAAATAAGTCATGAAAAAGTGTTCTGCATTATTTTTATTTCTAACAAATTTTATCCTGATATTTGTATAAATAATATTAGAATTTTCAAGAATTTATTTTGAGAACATTGGTAGGATATAGGATAGCTGACATTTAAATTTTCAATTCATTTCAACCACTGTGTGAAGGTTGACCATCTGTTACGTACCGAGCATTGTGACATGTTCTAAGGGAGTTACAAATATTATGTAAGATAGTTCTGTCCTCAAAGATGTTAACGTGTTGTTAGGGATACTAGATTTGCAAACATGAAACTAATTTAGAACCATAACTAACAGAACCGTGATACATTTATATAATGAAGTAACAAAAGTTTTGAGGCAGATAATGTGTAGTCAGAAAGCTAGTGATGATGTCTGGAGTCAATTAGAAGGCTTCATGAATGGTGTGTGATTCTTAAGATGGGCCTTAAAGGATTAAATGAAATTGATTTTTCAAGGAAAAAAGTATGGGACTAGGGAGGTAAACGAGTTTCATTTTGTATTTTTTCTAAAGAAATAAATAGCCCAGCCAGCATTGCTCAGTGGTTGAGTGTTGACCTATGAACCAGGAGGTCATGGTTCGATTCCCAGTCAGGGCATATGCCCAGGTTGCGGGCTGGATCCCCAGTGTGGGGTGTGCAGGAGGCAGCCGATCAATGATTCTCTCATCGTTGATGTTTCTATCTCTCCCTTCCTCTCCCTTTCTGTCTGAATTCAATAAAAATATATTAAAAAACACACCAGATTTAGTGTAATTGTTCATCTGTTCACTACAGTTTTACTTAATGAAATATTGAAAACAACTTCTAAATGTCAAATAATAGAATAAGGGGAGTGTTAATATTTCATGCTATATCATACAATTAAATGTTATTAAGCTAATAAAAATGATGAAAGGACAATGTAGCTTGGGGGAGAATCCTGTCCTATAGCCAAACTATAAGTTCTGCCACTTACTAGCGTTGTGTCTTTAGGCAAGTCACTTACTCTTTTTGAGTTTTGGTTTACTTAACTTTAAATGGAAGTGACAATAGGTACTTTGAAAAATTATTGTGAGGATTAAAAATAATGTATACTGAGAACCTGATAAATAGTGGGCATTCAATAAACATTATTATTCATATATATTACTAGTATGTAAAGAGATATGTAGGGAAATGTCTCAATTTTTATCAAAAGCTTTAAGATGAATATTTCCTATTTGCTTGGCAATTCCACAATAAAAAGTTTATTCTAAGGAGATAATTAAAGATGTGTGCATATATTTAAAAGGATCTTTGCAACATTGAATAGAATAGTGAAAAATAAGCCCAAATTTCACAAGTAGGTGATTGGTGAAATAAATTATGATGATTTCACTTACATAAAGGATATTATAAAACCATTATAATGAGGTTGTATTTCTGATGTGGAAAGTGAGGAAAGCAGATTCTAAAACTATACACAGTAAAATATCATTTTGTAAATACACACACACACACACACACACATGCAAAGACAATTTTCTAGAAGGATAATACAGCAAAATGTTAACTGTGGTTGTCTCTGAAGAGTGGGCCTTTTGGTGATTTTATTTTCTTCATTGTGCTTACCTGAATGTTTTACTTTTATGGTAATGAGCATAAATAATTAAATATTAAAAATTAGGAATGTGTTGCTATTACAATATTTAGTGACATAGGAAAATGCTTAAGATTGAAAGAAATATTTAAAACTTATGTATTATATGATACCAACTTTGTTAAAGTATTTTTATATATGTCTAAATTGAATGACTGAATTTTGCTTTTGTGGCTTTTTCTCTCAACATGTAGCTATGCTTTGGTGACATAGGGGACACAGGCTGAGTAGTGAAGTAGCAGCGTGTTAGACTCCTGTACGCCTGGATACAAATCATCCCTTTCTCAGATTCCCCCCTTGTGTGTTTTCTTCATTTTTATCACAGCTTTAACAGTTGGCTTTCTTGGCTATTTTCATGAAGAAACAAAGTTTAACCAACTGCCAAAATCCATTCTTTTCCTCCCTCCTTTTCTTTCATCCTTACTAGGATCCAGCATAGTCAGCACCCACTAGTCCCTGGGCAGATGTAATCTTCTCTAATAAAATGGTAATATGCAAATTAACCATCACTCCGCTACATAAGCCACGCCCACCAGCCAAGCCACGCCTACCAGCCAATCAGGGCGAGTATGCAAATTAACCCAAACCAAGATGGCTACAGCCACAGAGAGCAAGGTTTCCCAGGTAACAGAGCAAGCCAAGCTTTCCATAGCCATTGCAGGCCTAAGCCTCCACTCAAGCTACAAAGTTTCAATTATAGAAGGTAAACAAATTCAAACAAATGGCGGCAGAATGGAGCTTGAGAGAGCAGGCCAGGGTTGCCGGCGGCAACAGGGGAAGCAAAGCTTTAAAGCACACCCTGGCTGGGCCTACCCGCTTAAGGCAACAAAGTTTCAACTGTAGAAGGTGAATTAACTGCCACAGAGATGGCTGCCGCCCCGGAAGGAACAGCAGGCTTGGCTCTGCTCCAGGCTACAAAGTTTCAATTGTATAAGGAAAATAAATCCCAGATACCAGGGCCTCCGCTTAGGTTGCCAGGGGGCGTGGCCCGCCTGCAAACCAGCACAGGCCCCTCGCTCAGGCCACCCCACGCCCCAAGAGAACCCCACCCTGATCCGGTACACCCTTCAGGGCAAACCAGCTGGCCCCCACCCGTGCACCAGGCCTCTATCTTATCTAATAAAAGAGTACTATGCAGATTGATTATCACTGCAACACACAATATAGCTGCCCCCATGTGGTCAAAGATCCTGCCCCCATGTGGACACAAGATGGCCACTACAAGATGGCCAGCAGGGGAGGGCAGTTGGGAGGCACCCGGCCTGCAAGGGAGGGCAGTTGAGAGGGACCAGGCTTGCAAGGGAGGGCAATTGGAGGTGATCAACCCTGCAGGAGAGGGCAGTTAGGGGTGACCAGGCTGGCAGAGGAGGGAAGTTGGGGGCAAACAGGCTGGCAGGGGAGCAGTTAAGCATCAACCAGGCTGGCAGCGGAGTGGTTAGGGGGTGATCAGGCTGGCAGGCAGAAGCGGTTAGGGGCAATCAGGAAGGCAGGCAGGCAAGCAGTTGGGAGCCAGCAGACCTGGATTGTGAGAGGGATGTCCGACTGCCCGTTTAGGCCCGATCCCACCAGGATCGGGCCTAAACGGGCAGTCGGACATCCCTCCAGGAGTCCCAGATTGGAGAGGGTACAGGCTGGGTTGAGGGACAACCCCCCGCCGTGCACGAATTTCGTGCACTGGGCTTCTAGTAGTGAATAAGAGACATAGTTCTTGGAGCCTACTGTCCATTTGGGAGAGAGAGTCAGCAATCACCCAAAGAAGTATATAATTAAAAATTATGCTAACTACTGTGAAAAATATTAGAATAGGATATTATAATACAGAAAAATTTGGATGGAGATTAGGGAATCAATTTAGACAGGGAAGTCAGCAAAGTCCTCTGTTGGGGAAGTGACAGTTTAAGTTAGCCTTGAAGTATGAATAGGAGTTAGCCAGACAAATGTGAAGGGAAAAGCATTGTATGAAGAGGGATAACTAAATAGAAAGGTTTTCAGGTAAACAATTTTGTGTATTCAAAACTGGGGCAAGAGCCAGCGTTTCTGACTCTGGTTTTATGACATGAGGTTGGAAGGTAGGCAGGAACCTGGTATAATATATTAAGGACTTTGGATTTTATTGAGGGCAATGGGTAGCCACTGAAGGATTTGCATGAAATTGTATTTCAAAAAGATTTGTTTGGCCCGACTGGCGTTGCTCAGTGGTTGAGCATTCACCTTATGAACCAGGAAGTCCCAGGTTCAATCCCTGGTCAGGGGACATGCCCGGGTTGTGGGCTCTATCCCCAGTGGGGGCATGTAGGAGGCAGCCGATCAATGATTCTCTCTTATCATTGGTGTTTCTATCTCCCTCTCCCTGTCCCTTCCTCTCTGAAATTAATTTAAAAAAAAATCTGTTTGGCTGCTCTTAGGAGCAAGAACTGGAGAGAGGCAAGAGAGAACCAGGAAGATGAGTTTGGGGCCCAGTAATGATAGTGAAGATGAGGAATAGAGGACAGTTTGTAGGTATCTTTTGTTGGTAGTATTGACAGGACTTGGCGACAGATTGGATTAAGGGAGTGAGGGAGAAGGAACAGGTGTATCAAGGATGTTTTTCAGAATACTTTGTCCAAGTGACTTGCTGGATTATATAGATGGTGGAGTAGGTTCTTTTTTTTTTGGGGGGGGGGAGGGACGGGGGGTGAGGGAAGAGATAGAAGTTCAGTGTAGGACATGTTTATTTTATGATATCTTACAAGATCTCCAGTGCATAAACTGAATAGATGAGGTCTGTTACTCAGAAGAGCTACACATCTGGGATGGAGATACAGATTTAAGAGTATTTGGCACACATAGCGTGAAAGCCTTGTGGATGGAGGGGATTGACTGGAGACAAATGCAGAGTCTAGGGCTGAACCGTGAGGAATTCCAGCGTTTAAACATCAAGTAATGGGGGAGATGGCAAAGCACATTGGGAGGGACACACGAGGGAGGTGGGAGGAAGATGAGGAGAATGTGGTATCAGGGATGCCAACGGGAGAAAGTTTCAAAGAGGGAGGGATTGATTGTATGGAATGGGTCGAAGGTCTAGTAAAATGATGACTGGAAAGTGCCTATTGGATTTGGCAACATGGCGGCTCTAGAGGATGGTGAAAAAAAAGCAGATTCAGTGCAGTGGTGGTGGTGGAAGCCAGGCTGAAGTGAGTGGATGAAAGAACTGGAAGTGACGGAGAGATAAGAAAGTATAAGCTCGGCTCTGAATGGAGAGACCGATAGCTAAAGGGAAACATCAAGTTAAACAAGAGGCTCTTTGTTTGGCGTTCACAAACATTATTTGAATGCTTATTGTAAATGTGTACGAGAGACAACTGTTGGAGGGAGGGCACTAGCTGGGATGGGTGTTTGATGGGAAAAGGAAAGAAGGCAATGTAGGTAGGCTTTTGATATCGTAAGTACTATGCTAGGTGATTGGCACAGTAAGTGATTTATTATTCACAACAGCCCTGTGAAGTTGATATGATTATCCTCGTTTATAGATGAGGAAACGGGGGTTAAGTAGAGATAGAGCCAAAGTCTTAATCCAGAACTATTTCATTTCAGAACTCTCACTTATAGTCTCTTAGGATTTCTTCTATGATGGAGTATTAGTCAGTTTGCTAGAGCTGGCATGGACTAGGTGACATAAATAACAGAAATTAATTTTCTCGCTGTCCTGGAGGCCAGAAGTCCAAGATCAAGGTGTTGGCAGGTTTGGCTTCTCTTGAGGCCTGTCTCCTTGGCTTGCAGATGGCCGTCTTCTCACACGGCCTTTTCTCTGTTCACACGCATCCCTGGCATCTCTCCTGTGTCCAAATCTCCTCTTCTTACAAGGATACTAGTCAGACAAGATTAGAAGCTGCTCTAAGGGCCTCATTTTAACTTAATCACCTTTATAAAGGCCTTACCTATCTCCAATACAGGCATGTTTTGAGATTAGAACTTAATATATAAGTTTTGGGGTGGAGTGGAATTCAGTTTATAACAGATGCCTTCTGTTTTCTTAAAGTATAAGGAAAAGAGTGGTTGTGGGAGAAGTTTTGAAGAGCGTGGAGAGGGATGAAACAGTGATTGCCTGAAGGTCAGTTGAGGCCAGAGATAAGTTGTTTATATCCATCCAGCCCAATTATCTGGGTTTCTGCAGCAATATTCAGGTATAGGTTAGAGTAAAAATATGAACTGTGTGCTGTGATGAGGCTGCTGGGTGCTCACATGGGCTTGGTGACCAGCCAGATGACCCTCTTTTCTGTGCAAAGTTGAAATGTAAATGAGTTTTAGTCACATCGTCATCACAATTACAGATTACTATATGTCAGGGACCTTTCTGGCTGTCCTCAAATAGTTGCAAACATGAAAGTTAAATAAATCTATGATTTTGTTGCATTCACCAGTGCAAAAATTAGCTTGAACATTTTCCCAGCTGGTTCTATATATTGTCTTTCATGATTCCTCACCAGTATCTTCGTTTCTTTCTCTTTCCCCTTTCTTTCTATCTTCACTCATCAATTATTTATTGAGCACATACTAGATGTCTGGCACTAGGAAGAAAAAGAGTCAACAATCTAGTGTAGGAAACAGATATGTATATGTGCAAAAAAGCCCTCAGGTTATAAGAGTTATTATTAAAGTAATAATTTATTTGTTCATTTATCCCACAAATACATCGAGTGCCTACTAAGTGCCAGGCAGTGTGTTAGGCATGGGATAAGATATGGATAAGATATAGTTTCTGCCTTCAAGAAATTTACAACCTGGTATAGAAAAATAAACAGGTAAGTAAACAAAAACAATACAGTGTGTTGTTTGTAAAATATTAAAAGATCTCAGAGAAGGGAGTGACTCTCGTTTCTGCTTTCCCTTGCATGTTTGGGCATCCACTGAAAGGAGACATTGCTGAATTTTAACAAAAAATAACTACAAAAAAGAACATTCAACTATAAAAAGGAACATTCATTTTTTAAAAAGACATTTCCAAAGGCTTGCTGTTGTTGTACATGGACACTTTTGTAGCTCTTGAATTACGAGCAAGCATCAAGTTGGGGGATCTATGGCTTTTCTCCTCATTTGAGTTTATTGTCCACCACCTGCACTGTCAGGTGGTGGAATGATTAACATTTTTCTGAAATACTCAAGAGAAACCTGCTAAATATTAACCCTTTGCACTCGCTTGCTTTTTTCTTGATTCCTTTATTTTAATGCTAACCGTGTCGAGTCACACTCGACATCCGAGTGCAAAAGGTTAAAGGCTGAGAAAAGTCACAGTAACAGAATATTACTGTGATGCTGGGTGAGCAGAAAACATATGCTGGCCTAGTACATATCTCAAATATTTGGGGCTTGAAACTATGAATTAACAGGGGGGTTCCCTGTAATGTGATTTAATAAAAGATGATGAACAGTAGATAAAAAATGCTGAGAAGAAAATGGATTTTTGTAGATTATGTATTGAAACATTTTATTTTAAAAAAAATACTTTTTTATTGATTTCAGAGAGGAAAGGGAGAGATAGAAATATAAACGATGAGAGAGAATCATTGATCGACTGCCTCCTGCATGCTCCCTACTGAGGGATCGAGCCTGCAATGTAGGCATATGCCCTAACACAGAACCCAACCATGACCTCCTGGTTCATAGGTTGACTGGGCTGTAATTGAAATATTTTAAAGTATCACTTATTTTTCCTTATCTTAGGAAAAAAGTTATTTTTACAACCAGATAATTCGGGATTCATTGAGACAATGGATATAACCTTGTTGCTTTCTTCAGAGATGATGTGCTATATACACACACAATGTCTCATCCCCCATCTAGGCTTATTTATATTGGAAAATACTAACCATATTATGGAAATGTGTAGGTAGTTGGAGAGAGAAAAGAGAAATTTGATAAATGGTATATGTGAGATTTAGAATCAGGGAACACTAATAGCTGAAAATTGCTTTGATGTCATGCAGTGCACACCCACTATCTGCCTTTTGACTACATTTCACAATGGTGTTCTAGAGTATGCCATAGTGGGAAGGGCACCGGGTGGGGGTCAGGGTTTCTAAGTTCTAGTCTAGCTCTGCCACTGATGACCTAATGTGCCTCATTTCCCATCTTTGAGATGAAATGGTTCTGGAAAAGGTCTGTAAGGCTCTTCCAGTTCTGATATTTCATCATTCTGTGATTCTACGTCCCATGCCTATCAAAAGCATTTTGACGTTCTTTAAAGAAGTTACTTAAGCCAGAATTTCAGTTAGAACGCTTCCAGGAGCCTGTTTCCGTGGGCTGTTGGGAACAGCATGGCCTTGCTTCTCTGGGACTTGATTTGTCTTCTGTTAACTGCTGACAGTGAGCCATTCCACCTAAAAGGCTCCCTTGGTAGCCTTAAAGATTGAAAGGACAAATGGACAGTGTTGAGAGCTCTGTGGAGGAAGCGACCTGAAAGACATTGACCATCATGACCCCTTGGGATTTGCAAAGAGGAATGACTAAAACTGGGCCATTCACTGCAGCCAGGTCAAAGGTCAGGTCAGGAATGTGGACAATGCTGGTGACTCCAGGTAGGTCTAGGAGGGTCAATAAGCCCTGTTAGTCCCTCCTGAATGTTGAGGAGATCTGGGCAGCCAAGTTCAGAAAGCTTAGGAAGTCTCCTAATTTCTAAAACGTCTTGGAAGAGAAATGTGACATTAATTTTTTTATTACCACCCAAACATTCTATTCTTACTTAATACTAAGTTAATCTATTCTGAATATTTTTTCAGTTCAAACATTTGCTAGGCACACTTTTATGAACACTTCCCGAGTTAAAGGTCTGGTTTCAACTGATGCCATTGTGCAATGGACACCCTCTATTTTAGGATTTTTAGAGTATTGCTGAAAGACCTTTGAGTTTTCTCCTTTAGTTTCAGTTAAGTAATATTAAATATAATTCTCTGGTGGCAGAGATATGTCTATTATTACTTTGCTAAAAATAAGCTAACTTGGGAGTGATTATAAAATAATTTGGAGTATTGCCTTTCTTAGTGATAAAAAATGGTAATGGCTAATTTGTGAAAAAGTTATTAAACCAGATAACTAAAAATAATTTTGTGTTCTGATAACAATTTAAAGAAATTAAAGGTCTTTTTGTAATTGTTTCTGCCATGGAATTCCATCAAAAATTTACATATCTTTTTAAAAATACTGATTAAATTCCTGTATCTGATCATTAAAACTAATAGCTGTATAGCTAATACACAGTACAAGATGATTCCTCTTCTTTTTCTTTTTTTTTGTTTTTTTGTTTTTGTTTTGTTTTGTTTCTATCTAGTTGCTTCCAAGATCCGGTACTTACAGGAATATCATAACCGGGTTCTCCACAACATTTACCCTGTACCTTCAGGAACAGATATTGCAAACACCCTGAAATACTTTTCTCAGACCTTGTTAAGGTAAGCTTTAAAATATCCTCTACTTTGAAAGAATTACTAGGTAGGACTGAACTGACGGGGATTTAAATTTTGATGGAACTGAATGTTTCGAAGGGCCTTGTTTTCTAGTGCTCTGCCAGAAGAGTCTGGACTCCAGGTCCCTGGGTGTCTATAGCAGATCCGATCACAGGCCTGAGTGAAAGAAAAACAGGGTTGCACGGCTTCTGCCTGCTTCCCTCAGTAGAACGTCTTATCAAGAGATTTATAGAGTGATAAAGTTCTATGTCTGACAGTAAATATAGAGTAGGCTTAAAAGGAGAAACTGTATTTGCTAACATTAAGAACAGGAAGCAATTATGGTCTTAAAGAAAATCAGAATTATGTAGCATTTTAGGTTCATCAGTAGTATTTCGTACTGATGTATAACATACAGTAATAACATATTACCTGGTATAATATATGGTAATAACAGTTATTTTTCACTTGTGTGACACTTCAAGTGTTCACCATGCTTTACAATGGATATGGAAACCCTTTGGAGGACCAGAAAACAACAAATACCGTCAGCTTTTACTGTGACGTAGCGACAGGAGGGCCCTATCTGCCTCACAGTCCTCGTTAGGAAAATACAGCCTTTCCAGAAAAGACGCAGTCATTTGGGAAATGACATCCAAGAAGTGAGGGGGACACTTTACTTTGCATTACATTCTAAGGCTAAGTCTCTTTGTTACCATGGTCTTGTCACTCCAGATCTGGTTTTGGAAACACATAGCTTTGACCCGCTACTGTTTCTTTAACTATATAACAGCAAAAGTTTGGTAAGACAGGTATTAGGTAGGGAAAGAATACCAATCTGGAATGACCGCAGTGGCACTGGAGTTCACTGTGGTTTGAGGCTTTGCGTGGGCAGACTGAACGCTTTGTAGAAAGAAGCTTCGTGCGGTCAAGTCAGTTACTAACTTTCTGCAGTCCTGCTATCTCTTTGTTCTTATCTTGGGAGTATCTTTTCTTCTTTAGAACCTTTAGTGTCCCTGTTCTACCTTAAGGGGATTCTGTTGATCAGATTCATAGATTTCATACTTGCATAGTAAGTTTAGGGCCTTGTTATAGGATATTTCCCTTATTTTCAAATTGCAGTGGAATGATTAGCTCAGTTTTCATAGTAATGATCAGATAAGTTTATGCACAAAGGCATTTGATTCTGTTCTCTTGAATTTTCCTTTTGTCTTTGAGGTCAGTGTTCTCAATGGGAAACACTTTCCTTTATCACAAGTTTTGGAAGTTCTCGCATTGGTAGGTACTTCTTCTCAGTAAAAAGCAAATTCTGAATTCCATTTGCAAAGAAACTGTGACATCCTAGTTGGCACTTGGAGCTTACTGCTTAGGTCTTAGTCATTGTGCCAAAAGTTAAGAAATTTAGGATACCGAAGTAATGTTTGCAAGACATGAAGGTTCCATTTTCTTGAACAATAGATCATTAAAATATGGTCATGGGTCATAGCATTTTAATGATCAAAATGATATTAAGGTATTTTGTTCAAGTGGCTGTTGGAGAAGATTCTATGCAATTGAGCCAAGTCCAATTTCAAAGGGAGAAATCAACAGCTACCACTAGTAATAATACTAACGATAGCTATCGTAATCATAGTAACATAGTATAATAATAATAGTAATTATGTGTGTCAAGCACTGTTCTAAGCACTTTTCATGTATCATCTTATTTAATTAATCCCTTATAATAATTCTATGCAATAAGTGTATTATTAAATTTTTTTTAGCTACAGTTTACTTTCAATATTATTTTGTATTGGTTTCAGGTGTATGGCATGATGGTTGGGCAATCATAGCCTTTTATGTAATTTTTACATTCAGAAGTACTTTTTGCTTTTAGAATTCAGATACTTGGAAGGAAATAAGAAGAAAGAGTTAGAGATGACTTTTCATAGAGTAACCCTCTGTCTTTCTATTTGAGAATTCTCAAGGATGCTCACATTATTATTATTGATTAAAATGTGCAACTTGAAGTTTCAGTAGCTTCATTTGAGTCAGAATTGCATTTTTAGAGTAATAGTCCTCTGGTATTCATGCATGCATATAACTCATTGATTTCAGTACAGTAGACTTTTGTACATATTTCCAAAGGCAGTAATTATCCTAGCTGTTTAACTTCAATTAATTTAATCCACAGGAGAGAAGAGATTATGTTTAGCATAACTGACTAGATCAGCAGTTGAATAGTCCACACATCTACTTAGCTGATAATTACACTCAGGACAGAGTTCATGGCAGTTCCCTAAACTCTAGGTTAGTGGAAGGTGAGTCCTGAGGGTTATTCAGCTTGCTAGCCCTTGAGCCTAGTTCAGTGTTTGGTCCTTAGAAGATCAGTATATGTTTGTTGAATTGACTTGACTTTGGTTCATATTTCACCTATGTAGGAACCCTTCTAGTGCATTGACTTCATCTAACCTGGGTTCTTGGGTAAAATTTCATCTGAATTCTGAGTTGTACTCATTTTAATTTAGTAGGAACTTAAGTGTAGGAATGGACACACAGTTTGTACACAACTTCAGGGTTTAGTTTTTTGTTTGCTTTTAGTATTAGAAGCAACTATGAAGATCATCTAATTTAATCCCCCCTCACCGATACCAGAGGTGTCTGTCTATCATCTATTAGAAGCATTTGTGACCATGTTTTAAACATCTAAGGACTTTAGGGATCTTGCCTTTTACCTGGCAGAACATTTAAAGGTTTCCAGTCTTCCTATGTCAAACATTCTCTCTCTTCTGGTGCCATTCAAGCTGGTAGCACATATTTAAAAAAAAAATCATTACGTTTGGGAAAAGTCACTTTCTGTTAACTCTTTAGAAAAAGTTTAATATGTTTTTAAAAGGGATTCTAGCCTCAGTTTGATATCATAGTTGAATTATAATTTCTGATTACTTAGGAGGAGTATATAGCCCTTTAAATTATTGATTTGAGGTCTATAGAGAAGGTTTAGAGCATAGCATGATCAAAGAAATTTTGTTTGGTGCATAAAGTCAACTCAAGTCAACATTTATAATCTTAGAGAAAGTTTATTTTATGTATTAATTTTCTGTGCTATAAATACCTTGGGGCAACTTCTCATCTTTACCAACACCCACAGAGATCTTTTCTCGATTTCTCTTGATGTTGGAAGTAAATGCTTGATAAAGAGGATCTCAGGAGGGAGAAGGAAAGGTGAAAAGTTGGATGCTGGGTCAAACTCTTCTGAGCAGGGCATTCTTAATATTCTTTTTGGTTGGATGTACAGACCTCTGGGAAAGAATTTCAAATGGGGAAGTTGGTTTTATGATTCCCAAGTTAGACAGTTTGGTTGGGGAAATAGGTGTTTTTTTTTTTTTTTTTTTTTTTTTTCTGAATAAAACTCACAAAACATCATAAAATCACAATACATTGCACATTTATTCATGAGCCCTTCTTGAGTTTTTCCACAAATGAAAACATTTCCTTACATTGAAACATGAATGGTAATTTAAAGCTGGTTTCATGGATAACTCATCCTCAGCCATTTTTTTTTTCTCAATTTCACCTACTTATTAAATCTGAGAGCAGTGAGAGAGTTTTACTGCTTTAGTGCTGACATTCTTCCCTCCCTGCATGTCTGAAGTTGCTGCTGCTATCATTTGGGAATGCCGCATATACAGGAAGGGAAAAATATCAAAATAGAACCTCCAAAGTTGATTTACTAGTATTTGTCAAATTAAATCAAACTTTGGAAAAATAGCAATGTATATTTGAAAATATAATGTACTGTATTTTCCCCACCAAGGCAAAGTTTGATGAGAGCACTGTACTTGATTGAAAGGATAGTATTAATATATGATAAAGAGAACATTTTGTTCTCAATGGCAAAGTATTTTTTTTTTATACCACTGCTGTAAGATCCACATCTTATAAATTTGGAAAGATGCTGGTAGTCGGCTAATTTAGGGCTGAAGTTTGGGAAGTAATATTTCTGACATATCCATTGTGATTCTAAAGGTATTTTCAGCGGGATAGAATCCTATACGTTTAAAATAGTTTTTTTCGGTGACTGGGCTTATTAGCAAGAATATAACATTTAAAGGTGGTATTTTTAGAAGTAATTGAATTATGTGAGGAAAGTATAAAGTCTGATGGAATATAATGATATTTATATTAGATGTAGACAGGCAGGGGTAACTGGAATGTTGATATTATCCCATTGTAAAGTAGAAGCTTACAAAGTTAAATACATCACACACAAAAAAAGGTAACTTAAATCCCTTTAAAAGTTAAAAAAAAACTTACACTAAATCTTAAGTTATTTATTGCTAAGAAGTGTTACATAACTATTCTGAAATTATTTTTATTATTATTGATTGTTTTTCCCTCGACATTGGGGAACAGAAGACAAAGGAAATTGAGGTAAATTAGGCACATGGAAAACAAGAGCATGTAGTTATTTTTCTTACATTGTAACATATTTTGCACTAAGAGTAAATAAAAATAAATGTAAATTTGGAATAGCAAGCATGCTTGACACTAACCAATTCTTCACCCCACTGTAAAATTTGTAAATGTAATATCATTAACTAAGAACTTAGTAATATTTTATTCACATAGAATAAGTGTAAAACAGGTTATTTTTATGTAATGAGGCGTTTATAAATTGTTATCTGTTTTGATTAACATATAAAAGCACGGTGTAAGTGCAGCAGATATTATCATTATAATGTATAGCTATTGTCTGTAATGATAAATAGTATAACCGCATTTTAAAAAATCTAAACATTTGGCTACGTAGTTATTTTTTCTATTTTTAAATTAACAACTTTTCTGCTTTATCACTTTTACTAAAATGTTTTTATTTAAAAATGAAGGCTAAAAGAAAGCCAATATATTTTTATAATTTATTTTTATTCCCCTTAAACTTTTTGTTAACTTTCTAAACTATCTTTCCTCTAGTTTTTAGTGAGTTTTGTTGAATAATAACGTAAGTAGCAGCAGTAATATATGAGATCTTATTGTATAATATGCAGCTACCTGGCAGATACTGCTTGCTTAGTCTTTAGAATTTTGAAGGTAACTATTTAATAAACCATTGTTTGTATTCATAGATTAAAATGTTTCCTCCCCAACATGCAAAATTAAAAACACACACATAAATAACCATTATCATTAGTTCACAAACATATGCTACAGACCATTTAATATATATTATTTTACAGCTTTTCCAATGTAGTTTAGCTAACATTTTAGAAATATGTATTATTTCTAAATTCATATGCCTGTTTAAACTTCATTATCTCAAATGATACTGACAGAATGTCATGAAACAGTATCATAATATACATATAGACATTATTTTGATGCAATAAACATGTGATTTTTAAGACTTTCTTAATAAACACACATGTTTATTCTTTGCTAAAACATGTTTCTGCAAGTGCCATACCTATATTTTGCAAGTTTTATTTACCTGATTAAGACAGTCTTGCTAAAAACTTCCTTTGTTTTGAAAGCTTTTTTAAATTAAGAATAAAAGCCCTAACTTGGTAGACAAAGCTGCTATTTTTCCTTCCAGGAAACTTCTTCACCAGATTGATAAACTGTAAAACATGGGTTTGGCACTGAAACATGCATTTTTATATTTTTGCTCCTTACTAACCAGATAACACATGAGATGCAATGCAACTTCCGCAAAGTAAACCTTGCCTTATTGGTATCTGAGCACGAAGCTGAGTGACCTGTCCTAGATTTGCAGATGCTCCTGGTGTGGCAATTGCATCTTATGTGGGATATATCTGGTGTTTTATTATTTGTTTTAGAGTGTCATTTCAATGTAATGTGCTGTTCTTTGTGTCTTTGTTGTCTCTTTTTTTTCTTTGTCCCCCCAACAGCATTTTGTCCCGCACAGGGAAGAAGGAAAGCCAAGATGCCTCCAATTTGACAGTGCCCATGACCATGTGTCTTTTTCCTGTGCCATTCCCACTCACCCCATCTCTAAGACCGCAGGTCAGTTCCATCAACCCTACTGTTACTCGCTCCCTCCTTTACAGCGTCCTGCGAGATGCTCCCTCTGAACGCAGCCTGCAAAGTCGTGATGCTCACTTGTCAGACTACCCTTCTTTGGACTATCAAGGCCTCTACGTGACTTTGGTGACTCTCCTGGATCTAGTTCCTTTACTACAGCATGGCCAACACGGTGAGCATGTACTCGAAAACTTTGAGATTATTTATGGAAGCTGGAGACTGTTGTTATTGGAATAAATTGCTTGAAAGGTCTCTGTGTGGCTAAAGCCTTTCTTACACTGAAATTTAATTGTGATGTTTTCCACCCTAACATTTCGCTGCTCTGTGGCCAGAGAGATGCTATCCAAGTGGGCCTGAATTGGGGGTGAAGGGGCCGGGAGAGGAGAAAGACTGTAACAGGAATATATCTCTTCTCCTCTTATCTGCTTATCATGGAGACTCTTGTTGAGATGATTTGGGAGCGAAGACTTAAAAAGTTGCCCCCTTGAAGATATAAGAGATGGAGCTTGAAGAGCAGGTCAAATGCACTGACTTAATTTTGTGATTATTTTTGGGAGCCAAATCACAGAATCTCTCTGGGACTCATTTTTCCTGTCTTTAAGCCCAGGATATTAGATAAGAAGACATCTCTAAAAATAAAGAAATCTCTAAGAAGTGTTTTAAATGTAACTAATAACCAGTAGTTAATTACAAAATGTTGGCTAAGTGGTAGAATGTCTATATGCTGTATATGGTGTACAGTGAACAGTATCAGTGGTGCCTTAGGACAGAAACCCGAGAATATACTTCTTAATTCTCCTTTCTTCTGTGTGTCTTTAGTCAATTTCATTATCTTGCTTGCTTAGCAAATTCTTCTAACCCATAAAAAATAGTCCAATAATATCTACTGTTCAACCATTCAGTATTATAGTTGGGTGAATCAAATGGGAAACCATACAGTAAGAAAAGGGATTTTTTTTTTTTTTGCAGAAAATGAACTTTTAAATGCCAGTTGTCTTAACTTGAAAGCACTGAGAATTTGGTTTCTAGAAGGATGATAACCAAAGTTTCACTGTATAAAAATATTGGAATTTGGGAAATGGGTGGGTGATGAGGGGTTATTTTGCTTTTTAGTTATGGCTAACTCTCCTGTGAGAATGCTTAATGGTTTATTTAGTAAGATGTGTTCCTAATTTTAAAAAATTATTAAAAAATCTACTTGCATAAAAATGATGAAATGATGATTATTGAATTTGTTTATGCTTATATTTACAATTCTGTATTATAGTGAATATAAAAACATAGAAATTTGTAAATTTGCTTATCATATAATTTTGTAGCTGTTTTAAGCTAAGTCACTTTTATTGTGGTCCTATCCCGGCTCAGAACTTAAAGGAGATGACCCTTTGAACAGGAGGCTGCCAGAGTTTACTGTGTGGTGAGCTCGTCAGTGCTTTTCCTTTGTGACTCCAGTCCTGAGGTCATCCTGGACCTGCCTGGTCCTGGGCTGGGCCACTGTGTTAGGCAGCTGTTCTTTATCTTCAGAGCCCCTTGATTAAGATCGAAGCATTCACTTTGGTGACTCACAACTCATGTAATTGCAATTAATGTGTAAATTATGACAGTTTCAGGGAGAATGATTTGTATTTTTGCTTTTACACCCACAGCTATTTTGTGTCTTTTCACTGTTATGTACATACCACACTCTTGTTCTGCATAACAAAGCTTGAAAGATAGTGGGGACCTCACTAGACCATCCCTTAGATGTTAAAAACAGTACAGCATTGTTTCTCTAAGCATGGCCTCAACAACTTCAGAATTGCTGAGGAATCTTGAAGCATGGAATTCTGGGTCCCAAGCCAGGACTTCTGAATAAGAATCACTGAATTTTTAACTAGCTCTCTGGGTGATTCTTTTGTACACCATGTTTGAGAACAAACTGCGGCTAGGGCTAGAGGCTGTGTCTGCACATGGGGCAGTGCAGTGTACCCGGAATGGCCCCATTTTTGTCTCAGTTCAGCCTACTAACTCTTAGGAAATCTTGGACAATCACTC
Organism: Cnephaeus nilssonii; assembly: GCF_951640355.1. NCBI lineage: Eukaryota > Metazoa > Chordata > Mammalia > Chiroptera > Vespertilionidae > Cnephaeus > Cnephaeus nilssonii. The sequence continues at coordinate 101,469,321 of NC_137075.1, read as the reverse complement.
CCCTTTCCCAGGCCTCAGTTTCCTCATATGAAGAATATTCCAGGTGGACTCTCAGGCCCCTTTTTGTGCTAATGTTCTATAAGTAGGCTAAAACGCAGCTGAGGTGTCTTTTTATGCACAGCCCCAGTTAATTACTAGTGAACCACCTATGGGTTTTCTGTGTCTTCATTGGGAACCCAAGGCTGGCTGACCTTGCTCCCGAGTGTATAGTGTGGCCACATCTTCTCTGTTGACAGTTGATTGCTTGCTGAGATGGCACATTAATTTTAATGAAAATCAGAAATGCATTAGGCATCAAAATAGCACTAAGAAAGTAAATCTGCAAAACAAACAAGTCTAATAGTTTTCTTTTATAATGAATATGAAAACAAAGTCTTCATTGTCAAGTCAGTGGCTGATGACATATATATATTGGGAGGTCCAGAATTCAATATACACATTCTGTGTAATGGGATTTGGTCTACATGCATTCTAAAGATAAATAGTTATTTTTTTTCAAATGTCCTCTATTTTTACTCTTTGTGCAGGTAATAATAATAGTAACAATACTAACATTAATAAAATGGCTAATACATGCGGAACGCACATTATGTGTTAGGTTAAGCACTTTACATTTATCTCATTTAAAGCTCCTAACAATCCTTTTAATGAAGTGAGGTAGGTAATGTTCCTATCCCCATTTAAAAATGTTGATAGATTATTATTAGGTGGCACGTTCTTCTGTGATAATCTATAACTAAATACTCAGGGACATGCAGCAGTAGTTTACGGCTGCCTTTCTTTGGTGCATCTGAATCTGCCTTGGTGCTGGCAGATGCAAATTACCTTATTGCCCAAGACTCCAGATGTAGGAAGATTGTAGTTTGGTTGATGGATTAGAAATAGCCTGTTTTTTATTTTGTTTTTGTTAATCCTCACCCGAGGATATTTTCCCATTGATTTTTAGAGAGAGTGGAAGGGATGGGGAGAGACACACAGAGAGAAAAACATCAATGTGAGAGAGACACATCAATTGGTTGCCTCCCACACATGCCCCAACCAGGGCAGGATGGAGCCCGCAACCAAAAGAGGTGCCCTTGACCAGGAATTGAACCCAGGACCCTTCAGTCCGCAGATCAATACTCTATCCACTGAGCAAAACTGGCTAGGGCTGCCCTAACCGGTTTGGCTCAGTGGATAGAGCGTTGGCCTGCGGACTCAAGGGTCCCAGGTTCAATTCTGGTCAAGGGCATGTACCTTGGTTGCGGGCACATCCCCAGTAGGGAGTGTGCAGGAGGCAGCTGATTGATGTTTCTCTCTCATAGATTTTTCTAACTCTCTCTCTCCCTCTCCCTTCCTCTCTGTAAAAAAAAAAATCAACAAAATATATTTAAAAAAAACCCCAAAACTGGCTAGGGCTAGCCTGGCTTTATTTCCAGTCCTGCCCTTAACTTTTCTAAAACTTCCAATGAGAAAATAGTTTAACATCCTGTGCCACGGTTATCTTGTGTAATAAAAATGAAGGTAAGAATGCTGGAAGGATTTCAGGATTCATTAGCCCATGGAAAGTGCTTCTAATTTATGAAATTGAGGAGTAATATGAATAACAAGTATTACGAAAACTTGATAAAGTATTGAGGAAAAGCTCATGTAATAGATATTTATTTGTCTTAATGTAATCATTCATTAGTCATTTATTGAGCAAATGCTGTATACTTACTATACTGAGTAGTATGTTTTAGAAATCTTAATAGGAAGGGAGCAATAGTTGCTTATAATTTAAATCAGTTCATAAAAACTTAGAATGTATAATTAGCATATTTTGTTAAATGGCAAAATATTCAGTGACTGATTACTCAATTTTCTTTTGTAGATCTTGGACAGTCGATATTTTATACAACCACATGTTTGCTGCCCTTTCTCAATGATGATATTCTGAGTACTTTGCCCTACACGATGATATCAACGTTAGCTACCTTCCCTCCATTTCTGCACAAGGATATTATTGAATATCTTAGCACATCTTTCCTACCAATGGCTATATGTAAGTTGACTTTTACCTAATACCAGATTATTTTTATATATTGTACAAATGGAAATTGCTTTTGCTGTTTGAGGCTATAAATTTGTAAGATTATAATGAAATCACTCGCTATGGACATGTGCCATGATTTAAATTCAGTCACTTCAGCATGAATATTATGATGAAAACCAAAGGTGTGGAAGATTATACCTTAGAATTGTTTTATTCACATAGTTTGATCTTATGCAATAGGAAGAGAGAACATGTCAAGGCATAGTTTCTGTTTCCTAAGTATAAATTCCTAGAGGCTCGGTGCATGAAAATTCATGCACTGGAGGGGGGGTCCTTCAGCCTGGCCTGCCCCCCTCTCACAGTCCGGGAGCCCTCAGGGGTGGGAGGCAACCTGGTGATCAGGGGAAGGCAACGCCCCATCATACCTCTGCTGCTGCCACTGCTGGCAGTGCAAGCCTTGGCCGGCCCTGGCTACCTGCACCTCATGCGGCCCTGGGCGGCTGGGGGACTGAGGGGTCTGGGAACTCCGGAGGCAGACATGTGGATTGGCTGGGCCTGCCTGGGGGTGGGCCCAGCCTTGCCACGCACCTGCCACCCTGGCGGGGCTGAGGGGACTGGGCACTGCCATCTTGTGGCTGTGGGTGCTGCCATCTTTGAGGGCATGGCAGTAAATTAGCATATTCCCTCCTTATTGGCTGTGGGCACCACCATCTTTGAGGGTGGGAAGTCAATTAGCATATTCCCTCCTTATTGGCTGTGGGTGCTGCCATCTTTGCAATGGCATGAGGGTCAATTAGCATATTCCCTCTTTATTAGATAGGATGCTATTTTTTTTTGCCACTTGAGAAAAAAAGGTGGAATGTTGCCTCAGCTGTAGAAATTGTTATCTTTTGCATTTGAAGGCAGTAAGGTATGATGGAAAGAGCAATAGATAAAGTCAGGATATGTAGATTCTAGGCTCAGTTCTATCCATAATCTGCTGTGTGATGTTTGGCAACTCACATAGTTGAAACAACATCTCCAGAATGATGACAGCATCAGCTTTCTCTCACAGGGATGTTGTGGTGATAAAGTAAATCAAAATACATGAAAACTCCTTGAAAACAGTTAAGGCTTAAGACTCATGTGCAAGTATTGTCAGAAACATGGACCTGATTTGAATTCTATTTTGCTGTTTTAGACTTAATTCTTCAGGCTTTCCAGACATGAGAGCAAAGAGAAAAAAAGTTGTGTTGTAGCTTTTATGATAAAAATCCTCCTAAAATAGTTTTTGTAGAAATGGATTATGAATTATCTATGTTTCATTGAACAATCTGAAATGATTATGTTATGGCTTGGGGACTTAAATAGATCTCAATTCAAATCATAGCTCTGCTACCAACTAGCTGTGTGACTTTAGTCAAGTTAACTAACCTTTCTGTTTCTTACCTGTAAAATGAGAATAATAATAATGGCTGCTTCATGTGGTTGTTGTGATAATTGAGATGATGATTACGCTAGAAGATTGATAAGATGCTAACACAATGCCTAGTGTTCAATAAGTGTTAGTTTACTTCTCTCCTTCCCTCAACTCTTGTTCTATAAAAATACCTTTATTGGTCACATTCAATTCCTAGTGATCATTGTTCACCATTTTAATGTTATGTACTTATGATCTCATTAAAGTTGCTGCTCTGTAAATATATGTACCTTTGAACCACATTTATGTATTTTATAATCAAGTTTAATTTTAGCTACGGAATTAGAATTTTCGTGTCTTTTAAGCAAAGAGTCTGCTTTCTGCCTAAATTATGTAGTGATTAAAAAAAATTAGCAGACTGATTATACCATTCAAGTAATAGAATATTTAACCATTTTCTTTTTTTGTTCTGTTTAACCTTACTGACAAGTACTTGTTTATGGCTACAGCCTTAGAAAGGGATGGCCATTTAGAAAAAATAGCAGGTGAGGCTGCATCTATGTAATAATTAATCCAAATTACTGTATTACTGCTTTTTAGGAATAAGTTAATTTTGGGAAAGGCATTGCATATATCAGGCGTCTGAAGTTATACTTAAGAGTGTTCAGGCATTGGGACAGCTGACAATATGTTCTTCACCCTTTATTAATTTCTACTTAATTAGAAACACAGACCCCAAAACATGCTGTGTAGTAACACTGAAATTCTAACATATTTAAGTGTGTGAACTGTCCAACTGAGGAGGACAAAATAGTAAATTTAGTTTATAACATATGTGCGAATTTTAGTGCTTATTTGTGGAGTAACTTGCTGTGCATTTACCAATATGAACGAGTTGTTTATGTGTCTGAGACTTCATTTTTATCAACTGTAGAAGAGGGGTTTGGAAAAAAATGTTCCATCTCTAAGGTTTTTTCTGGCATTAATAATCTACGTGAAATAACATCAATCTTATTTTATGTCAGATGCTAACCCAATTGCTGATCTGGTTCATTTATTTTGTTGCTCTAGTTTTAGACGTTTAGTTCCGATTTTCGTTTCTCTTCACCATTTCTGTGGTTCAGTGATAGCCAATCTTTTTCATCTTTTAATCTTTGAAAAATAAATTGTAGTACTAACCTTAAAGCCAAATTTTATTAAATGATTCAGGTGTTTCTTTTGTTCCTTCACAAGGGAGGTACAAAGACAGACCTATAGATGGAGGGGTCAGGTTCTAGATGAATTATGTTAAAATGAACTGATGTGAGAATGTGTGTCTTTTGCTTGCATCTGTGTTGTTTCTATTCTTTGGAAATTGTTCCAGTGTCTAGAAATTCTAACTGAAACAAGAGAGTAGTGTTTAACTTCTTCCAGAATATTATTTCAGGACTGAGGTGTTAGGATGAAGGATATTGCATTTTCTGAATACTTTATAAAGTCTTTAAAACAGAGATACTTTTTCCTCAAAAAATTAAAAATGGAGCTCCCATTTGACCCAGTGATCCCACTTCTAGGAAAATATCCCAAGGAACCAGAAACACCAATCAGAAAGGACATATGCACCCCTGTGTTCATAGCAGCACAATTTACCATAGCTAAGATTTGGAAACAGCCTAAGTGCCCATCAGCAGATGAGTGGATTGGAAAACTGTGGTACATCTACACAATGGAATACTATGCTGCTGTAAAAGAGAAGGAACTCTTACCATTTGCAACAGCATGGATGGACCTGGAGAGCATTATGCTAAGCGAAATTAGCCAGTTGGAGAAAGATAAATATCATATGATCTCACTCATATGTGGGATATAATGAACAACATAAACTGATGAACAGAAAGAGAGCCAGAGGAAAAAATATTTTAGAATATAAAACAAAGACACTTTTATCTCTTTGGTATGGTGTTCTCATGGTCAAATGTAAAACAGGACAGTTTTTCAGGTATTACATGATTATATCATTAAGGGCATAGAAGGTGACATTCTGAGCTCCAACATGGGTCTATGAGGTATCACAGTTCTTTCAGTTTCAGGGCCATCCATGGATATCAGTTGTATCCTTCATGTCATTTTTGTCAATAAACCAAGTACTGTGCTTCTATTTTAAATAAGTCATTTTGAGGTGCCACAGAGCAAACTGCAGTTTATTATAAAAATTTCCTTTGACATAACCTTTTCTTTTTAACGCCTTCCATAAATAAGATATACTTCTTTTTATTCCAAATTTGTGCAATAGGCTTTGTTTATAACACACACACACACACACACACACACACACACACACACACACACACATACTAGTGGCCCGATGCACAAATGAAAATTTGTGCAAGAATGGGCCTTCGTTCTCCTGGCTGCCGGCACCACCCTTTGCTCTGGCCAGAGCCGCCTTTCTGCCTTCCCACGCTGCCCAGAGGCCTGGAGCGGCTGGGGTGGTGCGGAACACCTGCGTCATTGCCATGGCGACGACACAAGCCTCCCGCCCCGTGCTGAGCACCTGTGTATGCAAATTAATTCCATCTTTGTTGGGTTAATTTGCATACTCACTCCTGATTGGCTGGTGGGCGTCACGAAGGTACGGTCCATTACCATGTTACTCTTTTATTAGGAAGATATATTAAGGAGTTACCGAGAACTGAAAAAATCATTTGCATTTCACCATGGAAACCTCTCTTTTTCCAATAAAGAATCTGTGATTTGTGGACTGAATTGAAATATGGTTGGTGGGAAGATGATACTTTGGCAGAGAAGAGAAAAAGCTGATCCCTAATGAACATTAATTGATGTAGGCTATGTTATTTCAAAGATGATAATAAAGCTGAACAGTTATGTCAGTGAAAGATGCTTCTGGTGTATCTTGGTAGCCAGGACTATGCAGTCTCGTCTAGTTTCTTTTCTAAGTTAAATTTACCCCCAAAGCTCTAGCTGGCTTGGCTCAGTGGATAGAGCATCGGCCTGGGGACTGAAGGGTCCTGGGTTCGATTCCAGTCAAGGGCACATGCCCACGTTGCAGGCTCGATCCCCAGTAGGGGGCATGCAGGAAGCAGCCAATCAATGATTCTCTCTCATAATTGATGTTTCTAGCTCTTTCTACCTCTCCCTTCCTCTCTGAAATCAATAAAATATATATTAAAAATGAATTTACCCCCAAAGTCACTTACCCTCAGGAAAAATAAAGGTTCATTCAGATCTTTGCATTGACTTCAAAGCAATTGTCTGACTTAATTGAATACCTGGTTCCTGACCATTGGCCCTGAATTATTTTTTATTCTACGAACACTCCAGAAGATGTGTTTTATGTTCCTGTGATCTCCCCAAATCTAATAAACATATTTTAAAAAGACAGTAAAAACCCAAAATAGGATATTGATGGTTTTTAAGTAATTTTTTTATATATAAACTCTTCTTTATTGGCTAGTGATTGTTTTTAGTAAGGTAGGCCTACCATATTTTAAGAGTTTATTGTTGAATTGGGGGAAATGTTTTGGAAATAAGAATCCAGAAATGCTGAATTGTTTTCTTTTGACTACAGATCTCTTAACCTCATCGAATTTTTAATTTCCTTATTTGTAAAATTGTGAATAATCATAAACTTCTCTGTCTACATCCCATGTTTGAAATAATATATAGGAATAGCCTTTGTATAGTGTAAGTTACCTAAGCATATACCAGGGGTGGGGAACATCCTTATAAGGCTCTCAGAATCATTAGCTTTGGCCCTGCCAAGGCAACCACAGGCGGGACTTGAAATTCAATAAATTTATTTATTTAAATATATTTTTATTGATTTCAGAGAAAAAGGAAGAGGGAGAGAGAGATAGAAACATCTATGATGAGAGAGAATCATTGGCTGGCTGCCTCCCGCGAGCCAAACCGGCCAGGGCGAAATTCAATAAATTTATAGGAGCTTTTTTCATAGAAATGGAATTCCCACCTCCCCCTACAGTTTGTTGTATCATAACAGTAATTGTTCTAACAGGTTTCAGGTGCACAATTCTACAACACATCATCTGTACACTGCATTGTGTGTTCCCCACCCCAAGTCAAGTCTCCATCCATCACCATTTATTTCCCCTATGGCCTCCCCCACCTCCTTCTGCCCTCCCTCCCTGGGCAAACAGCCACATACGGCTATGGCTATCATATTGGATAGCACAGCTTTAGCATTTAAGCTCCAAAAGGACAAAGACTTGCCTGCTTTGTATATAGCTGTGTCTCCAGGGCCTTAAACAATGCCTGGCACGTAGGAGGCACTGAAAAAATACTTAAAAAAAAAACCTCACCCAAGAATATGGAGAGAGAGAGAGAACATTGATTGGCTGGGATAGAACCCACAACCTAGACATGTGCCCTGACCAGGAATTGAACCCGTATCCTTTTGGTGCACTGGATGATGCTCCAACAAACTGAGCCACCTGGCCAGGGCTTAAAATACTTCTTGACTGAATAAGTGACTAGAGCATTGGCTATGAAGTCAGGTGATTTGGGCTATAGTCCTAATAATTAATTTGGTGTTCTCATGCAAATAATTTGATCTCTCTCTTATAAAATGGTTTTTCCATATACTTTTTTTTTTTTTTGCGAGAATCATATAAGAGCTGTACATGATAATATATTAGGAATTACGAAATGCAGGAACAGATTAGGGAATTGTTATTGTTCATAAAGGGGGGGCGTGGTGGTGCTGGTTATTCTGATGGTGCTGAGAGGATCTGGAAATAGGTCTAAAAACTTGATTATATTTCCTGAGCACAATATAATGCATAAAAATATTTTTATTTTGATTAATTTTCTTCTTCCTTCCATTGTTTGTGGCTGTGGCCTTTTGCACCCCCATGGGGACAAGCAACACATCTGTTTACATCATGCTTTTTAACAAGATTCAATAAATGATGTGTGCCTGTGCGTGTTTATTAAATTAGAATTGCGATGATTTTATTCAATCTGTTAGAAGGCTAAGAAATTGCAAGGCACCATCTGTTTATATAAGCATTGGAGCCAGTTTCCTAGGGCTTGAGCCAAGGGAACACTTTTGGCTTTGTGGTTGACCATACCTGAGGGAGACATGGTTTTGTAGGGCTAGGAGGGACATCCAAAGGTCACTGATTCATTTGGGCTGTTCCATAAATACACTTCACCTAAATCATCTGAGGCACCTGGGCATCTCTCCCATTTTTAAAGGCCTCCGGGCATAGTGATTCTCAGCATATTATTAAAAAGTTTGAGATGAATTTAAACAAAGGTGAAAACCATTGTCCCGAAAGGAATGGAATTATTTTTTGTTGAGATTTTCTTTTTCTTCCTTAATCAAAGGGCACAAGGGGCAAGCAATTATTCCTCCCACACCTGGACCCCTTACTAAGTGTTTTCTGTTTTATTTCTCATCTCTCTAGCAGTACTTGTCAAATGGAGGTCCAAGGTTCATTTGCATTCGAATAATTTGTTGTGTTTATATATAAGGCACTTTCCTGTTTCCAAACTGAGTTAGGCCCTCTGGATGTGGGCCCCCAAATGCTGAATTTGAACAAACATTCTGGCTCAAGTCTGAGAACAACTGCATCTTGTTCTTTAGGATTTGGTTCAAAGTCCTTCTTCTTTGATCAATCATATTTGATTAGTCAACTTTATCATCTAATAGCAATGAATTGATCTCCACATCTTTGTGTAATTATTAAACTTATTGGTATTGTGTAGCCAAACTACTTTATCTATCTGAATATCACCTACGTGGTGGGTTAGCAGCAGCCCAGCTGCACGTGATGAATAAAAAGCAATCTCAAGTAAATGGAACTTAATTATAGACCTGTTTTATTTGTTTGTTCATTTGAGCACCATCTATTGTGGTGCTCAAAATCTTTTATGTAAAAGAAGAAAAAGATTCGTAGTAAATTTCTTTGTCTTCTTTATGACAAATCTTTTATTAGTGTTTGAATGTTACTTCTATGTATGTGCTTTTATAGTAAGTTGTCTTATTGTTTTTGGCTGTAGGTGAGATATTATTTCCACATATTACACTTGATATAGAATAAAGTAAAATAAAATAAAGCAGATTTTAAAGTTATCTGCTTTTTTTTTTAGTTTTACTGAACTCTTCTTTTTTTAAAATTTTATTTTATTGTTTAAAGTATTACATATAGTAGGGCATATATCTCCTCCCCCCCCCCGCCCATTGACCTTCCCCCATCCTCCCTACCCCCTGTCGCATATCCTCTCCCCCCCCCCCCCCCCCGCTGCCCCCAGTGTCTTGTGTCCATTGGTTGTGTTTATATGCATGCATACAAGTCCTTTGGTTGATCTCTTTCCCTCCCTCCCCAACACTCCCCAGCCTTCCGCTGTAATTTGACAGTCTGTTTTATCTGCTTTTTTTGTTGTTCTTGTTCATGGACTTGTCCATGATGCGTAGGAAATTGAGAATTGACTTTCTGAAGGTGTTATACTCACTGTCCACTGTTCTAATTAAGCTTTCATTTTTAAAAATTTTAAATATTTTTATTGATTTCAGAGAAGAAGGGAGAGGGAGAGAGATAGGAACATCAATGATGAGAAAGAATCATTGATGGGCTGCCTCCTGCACACCTCACACTGGGAATCGAGCCGGTAATCCAGGCATGCGCCCTGACAGGAACTGAACTGTGACCTCCTGGTTCTTAAGTCCGACAGTTAACCTCTGAGCCATGCTGGCCAGGCTAATCATGCTTTCTTGACAATTTTCCACACAAGCTCAAATATAAGGAGAGTTTTCTCCTGCTTCTACAATGATCCCTGAGAAAAGAAATTCATTTTATATTTGAATCCTTATAAAGTTTCTACTATTGTGGATCTTGCCTCAATTATTGTGTTTAGAATAATAAAGTACTTGTTGGAGACAATATATTACCCTGAATGACTTCAATCATTGCTAGTTTTGAATGCTTATTGGGGTTACCTGATACATTCTATTAAAAAAAAAGACACAGAAAGAAATTTAATATAGTTGGATGTCATTGTAAACAAGCCACTTAAAGATGTCTTAAGTTATTACCTGGAGAACATGATTATGCAGCTATAAGATGAATTTTGAAGAAACCAACTTGCTTTGTGATTTCATGCTTGTGGCACAGGATGAAATGTTCAGCAGCAGTGTTATTCACAGAATCAAAAAGTGCTTTATTTAAAACAACTCAGATGGATCTGAAGATGGTAAGCTTTGGAAAACTAAAAAAGTGGCTCTTATGGTGATGAAGATGCTAATGGTTAAGTTACATGTGAAGGTTTGAATAAAATTTTTTAATGACATGAGAGTTGAAAAATTTTTTTAATTAATGTACTATTTTTTGAAAATACATGATTTAAATTTTGTGTAACTAAATTAATAAGGTACTCACTATAAGTAGACTATTATTTTATCTGCATCTCTAAAAGTTAATGAATTCAAGTTGGGTTCAGAAACCTTTTACCTTTACTTTCTTATTGGGATAGCTTTCAACATGCCTTTATACCTGGGAATATGGAGGTTTCTGTTTTTTCTTGCTTTTCCACCCAGATACAAACATCTTGGGAGCAGAGATCACATCTCAGTACAGCTCTGATAAGCCATTACATCACTTTCTGGCACAGTTCCTGCTCCTTGTGGATTCTCACTAAATGCTGGCTACTGTGCCAGGACAAAATTTGTAGTGTTATTTGTGCAAAATGTCCATTAATATAGTTGGGACTTTTAAAGAAAAAGTTTCTTCTCAGCTTTCATGCTCTATGCAAAAGTAGCAAGTATATGTATATATATATATATATATATATATATATATATATATATATATACACATACACAAATATATATGTGTATGTGTGTGTGTGCGCGCGCGCGTGTGTGTGTATTGTATCTAATAAAAAATATTTTAATTTCAGTGGGTTCCTCAAGGAGAGAAGGAGTTCCTGCCCATGTTAATCTCTCTGCGTCATCCATGCTAATGATTGCAATGCAGTACACATCCAACCCAGGTAAGTGGAAATTTGGGTGATTTGACTAGTTCCAAAACCAATAATTAAACAAGAGATCAAACACACAGGCTAGAAATTCATGAAAAGAACTTTGCTTGGTAGATAGACAAGTGAAGATGTGTTAGAAAACAGACTTATGAATTGAAATAAATTTCCCTTTCCCTTTCAATAAAATATATTGTTGCTATTAGTAGCAATCTTGCAAGAATGTTGAGGACACAATTTTAGAACATTGTCTATAAATTGAGTAAATATAAATATACATTAATAGTTGACTTAGAAATATAAAAATCACCTGCAATTCTAATAATTAAAGAAAATCATTTGTGAATTCACTACTTTAATGCCACACAAGTATCCTAGAACATACATCTTTTAGTACATTTCTGATTATTTCCTTAGAATACATTTATAAAAGAAGGATTAATTGGTTAAAGGACTTGAAAAAATTTCAGTAGTCTCACTAATTACATATGAAAGTATATGTAACCTGTCATTGAGTATTATAAAATTTGTATAGAGTTGGACAGGTGGAAATAATATCTTGTTGCAATTTGTATTTATTTGATTACTAGTGATGTTGGACAGGTCTCATACGATTTACTCTGTTTGATTTCTGTACATCTGTATAATTGCAGATGAACTTTGGGAAACTGACCTAAAAAGGGGATGGTGTTGGAGACACATGCTAAGATATGACAATTTTTATTTTTATTTGATGTTTATTTGGAAAGTGAACCGATTTGATAGCACAGTTTTCAACCTTCTACTTAATTACATAGTAAATTAACTACATCCTATATAATAAAATCCCAGCGACTGAAATGGCGGAATGACCAGAATGACTAGAGACCAGAATGACCATGGCCCTCGAGTGAGCAGTTAGGGGCGATCAGGCAGTCAGACTAGCAGTTAGGGGCGATCAGGGAGGTAGGCAGAGGTGGTTAGGGGTGGTCTGGCAGGCAGAGGCGGTTAGGGGTGATCAGGCAGGCAAAGTGCTTAGGGGCAATCAGGCAGGCAGGCAGAGTGGTTAGGGGCGATCAGGCAGGCAGGCGAGTGGTTAGGGGTAATCAGGCAGGCAGGCGAGCAGTTAGGGGCCATCGGTCTCGGATTGCGAGAGGGATGTCTGACTGCTGGTTTAGGCCCGATCCACTGTGAATTGGGCCTAGACTGGCAGTCAGACATCCCCTTAGGGGTCCCGGGTTTCGAGAGGGTGCAGGCCGGGCTGAGGGACCATCCCCTCCCCCATGCACGAATTTCATGCACCGGGCCTCTACTCTCTATATATAAAAGCTTAAGTGACCAAACGACCGGTTGACTGGTCGCTATGATGTGCACTGACCACCAAGGGGCAGATGCTCAATGCAGGAGCTGCTCCCTGGTGGTCAGTGCGCTCCCATAGCCAACCTCCCGTGGCCCCGATTGGCCGATCACCGGCCAGGCCAAGGGGTCCCACCCATGCACTAATTCGTGCACTGGGCCTCTAGTAGTAAATAATAATGGAGTTTTTGACTCTGGATGATGAGGAAAACATATTTTTTATTAAAAAACTCTAATTCTTTTTGTGTGGAGCATCATCCTTTAAATATGAAATCCCTTATGATTATATGAGTTTAATTAAAATATATTTATTTTGGGAGTTATATCTCATGTCTCACCCTATTTGGCTTAAAGTACCCTCAAAATGTCATTTGTATTATATATTGTGTTCTGGAAAAAATCCTTCATTTGAAATCTAATTAATTGAAGTCTCATCATGAGGCTCTGGTCCTAATTTCTAAGTTGGAAGGCAGTAAAGCAATGTGTGTAAAATCATGTGCTTTGAGGTTGGATGTATGTGGGTTCACATCTGAGCTCACCTGAAAATTGCCAGTTAGCTTAACCTTGAGCACCGTTTTTAACTACCTTAAGACTAAGTTTCCTCATAAAATTTCTTTAAAATGGGAATAATTCCTCCTGCAGTGCCTTAAAATGCCATTGCGAGAATTTAATGAATTAAAGCATATGTAAAGTGCTTACTTAGCATAGTAATGGTCACATTGTAAATGCTCAGTAAATAGCAATGGGATTGTTACAATCTGTCATCTTCTTGGAGTTGAATGTTTCACAGGGAAACCGCCTTGATCATATAGAATTACTTCTGTTATTTCTATGTCTATATCTTTATCATATAGAATTACTTCTGTTATTTCTAATTCTATATTGTCATCTATTCATGGGGGAATGTTTATAGCCAAAAGTTAATTCTATAGTAAGAATTACATTTGGAACCCCAACCCAGTCTTGCAATGTGGGAAACTGTTAAGAAGTGAAGTGATATCCACCAGGAGGCACTCTGGGACCAAGTGGTAGGTCATCATGGTATTGTTTTAATTTTCCTTGGGGGAGACAGCAAGAGGCAGCTTGGTCTTTGTAGTCTTTGTTCAACTAACAAGTTCTGTTGAGTAAATCCTCTGTACACAGTTTTGTGCATTTAGGCATTGGGAAAACCATCAGAAATATAAGATACTAGAGGCCTGGTGCATGAATTTCATGCACTGGAGAGGGGTCCCTCAGCCAGCCTGCGCCCTCTCACAGTACAGGAGCCCTCAGGGGATTTTTGACTGACATCCTTAACGCTGCATCTGGCTGAGCGGCGCTCCCCCTGTGGGAGCGCACTGACCACCAGGGGGCAGCTCCTGCATTGATTGTCTGCCCCCTGGTGTTCAGTGTGTGTCGTAGCAATCAGTCATTCCGCCATCAGGCTGAAACCGGCTCTCTGACATCCCCTGGGGGTCCCAGATTGCGAGAGGGCACAGGCCAGGCTGAGGGACCCCCACCGGTGCATGATTGGGGCCAGGGAGGGATGTGGGAGGTTGGCAAGCCAGGGAGGGACCACAGGAGGGCTCCAGTGCATGTCCGGCCCGTCTTGCTCAGTCCCGATTGTTTGGACCCCAGCAGCAAGCTAACCTACTGGTTGGAGCATCTGCCCCCACTGGTCAGTGCACATCATGGCGACTGGTCGACCAGTCGACTGCCCCCTGGTGGTCAGTGCATGTCAGAGCAAGCAGTTGAGCAGTCTTAGCATATCATTAGCATATTATGCTTTGATTGGTTGAATGGCCAACTGGATGACCGGACACTTAGCATATTAGGCTTTTATTATATAGGATGGTTCTTGCTTCATGGAGATTATATCTAGTTGGGAAGATTAGGCATATTCGCATAAATCATTAATTTGCAATATAAAGTAGTATGTGAAACATACAAAATAAATACTGTAGATAGTATTAATTCATCAGAAATCAAGAACTTTTTAGATTAAAAGGACTAGGAAAGGTTTCATGCCACTTGAACAAAGTATGGGTCTTAAAATATGAATACAATTTTAATTGATATAGTAAGTAGGGTCTAATGGGAGGGGAAATAATAAGGTTGGAAGATGGATTAGGGAAGGTATAAAACAGCTATCTAACTAGGGCAACAGAATCTTTCTTCCCTAAGTAAGCATAGGCAAATCAAAGAAGCTTGCTGCTGTGTAGCTTTTAAGCATTCATCAGGAGATGGAATTGAAAATCAAATGATAAGATTCCCATTCTAATCCATCATTCTGTGACTTGCTATCCTAACTTGGGCAAGGTAGGAAACTAAGTCTCAGTTTATTAGCTGCAACATGGTGGTTATGAGATAATACAAGTAAAGCTCTTAGCACAATACCTGGCATAATGAATGCTCAATCAATATGGCCTTTTGTTATGATCATATTCTGCTATTTTTTCCCCTATGTAGTTCTTTATTACATTGATATAAGTTTGTGTTATAAAGGTATGATTACTAGGGATTTTTCTTAATATTTCCTTTATTGATAAGAAGAATGAAATATACTTTCAAGGATTTTGGAATAAAGCTTGATAAAGTCAAGGGCTTATATGATGTTTTGAAAAGTATGAATATATGGAAATAAGTAGTTTCTAATTTAATGAGTAGAGTGAAAAGTCTTACTAGTATAGTTTATTAAATCTCAAAGGATGTTTTATCTGGTACTTATATTTAATGTTCAAATTACATTTTCTTCTTTACAGTGTATCATTGTCAATTATTGGAATGCCTCATGAAATATAAACATGAAGTCTGGAAAGTAAGTTTTGGACCATATTTAACTCATAGCCACAAACTTAATTTATATAATGTAGTAAAAATTATTTGCATGTTAAAAGTATTTGTAGGTAAAATTTATTGATGTTTTATTATATTGGTGTGGTAAACCCTATAATTCTTTCCTTACTGGTTAATTATCATTTAGAGAAGGAATGATCTTGAACAAGTAGCTTGACAGAAAAAGTAATTGAATATCTTTTATTCTTGGAATTTAGCAAATACTATATTATATGACAATTTTATTTAATTTGAAAGGTTGCTTAAGAACCCGTCTGCTTTCAAATAGATGTGAATTGTTGCAAAATATGTTATATTTTAAAAATGCACTGTTTAGCAAACTGGCTTATGTTGTTCTAAAATCTGTCTTTAATATCATTCTGAGTAGAGAATTTGTTAAGAGATAATGTACATATGAACTCTGCCTGGGGGGGTTTATTTACAGGACCAGTATGTACATAACAAAAATAATGTTTTAATATGATCTAAACTGGTTGATGAAATTCCAGGGGAATTAACCACCTCAACCCCTCTATTGAAATGTTTACTGCTTTGGTACTATTGAATGAGCTACCTATATTTTTATTTGATCATGCTAAGTCAAAATATGCTTCCTGCTTCCTTCAGGATCTTTTGTACGTGATCGCCTATGGCCCTTCACAAGTGAAACCGCCAGCTGTGCAAATGCTGTTCCATTACTGGCCCAATTTAAAACCTCCTGGGGCAATAAGCGAATACAGGGGCTTGCAGTACACAGGTAAGAGAATAGCCCTGTGATGCCCCGTCTTTATTTCTCCTATGCCACATTTGCCTCACCTACTTATATATTTTTTATCTTGCTGGATTATATTTATGTGCCTTTAGACATTGTCATAAATCCTCTCTGAAACTAGGTGGTATAAAATAAATTAATGAAAATTAATTTCATGACACCATAGTGTAAGTCTCAGTCTCATTTGCCACACGTACTCTGTGGTCTTAACTACTACTGATGTTAATCACTGCAAAGGTGTGAGCGGTAATGCTGCACATTTGCTCACCATGTAGCAAAACTCCAGGTGGCTAATTCTGTTCTGATGAGAAAATTTGGAGCATGTTCAACATTACCAGTTCATACACTAAGTACCAATTAAATGACCTTGATAGCCTAGTTGGACAGGAAGAATCAACAATTGCTGAATATTGTTGTCATTAATAACTGAGAAGTAAACATCGAATTTAAATATAAAGACATATATTTATTAAAAAAAAAACCCAAACTAACCCAGGTCCTATGTTGTGGATTATGTTTAGCTCTAATAATAAAAGTGTAATATGCTAAATAGACCGGACAGCCAAATGACCGGATGAAGCTGCGTAGCTGGGGCCGAGGCAGAAGCGGTTAAGGGTGATCAGGCAGGCAGGCGAGCAGTTAGGGGTGATCAGCCAGGCAGGCAGAGTGGTTAGGGGTGATGAGGCAGGCAGGCAGGTGAGTGGTTAGGGGTGATGAGGCAGGCAGGCAGGCCAGCGGTTAGGAGCCAGTGGTCCTGGATTGCAAGAGGAATGTCTGACTGCCGGTTTAGGCCCGATCCCAACCGGCAGTTGGATATCCCCCAAGGGGTCCCAGATTGCGAGAGGGTGCAGGTTGGGCTAAGGGACCCCACCATCCCATCCACGAATTTAGTGCACCAGGCCTCTAGTATAATATAAAATCAGAGAGCAACCTATGGCTAATAGAATTTCAGATGCCCTTGACTACCTTCTCCCTCCACTTAATTGTAGACATAGCTTTCTGAAAATGGCAGAGGTGGATGTTTTGGCAAAGTTAGCTTTTATTTGGGTTCTTGTGTACTGATGTTCTAGAACCCATTTTCTTGGCATCTCTTGTCTTTCCTAAGGCCATTGGAGGTGGTTCAGAGGGTTTAATTTAATTCTGTTCCTTATGTTCCCGATGAAAACCAATTGTTAGAGTTATTAATACCTGTTTTGATGGTCCCTGCTGGGCTTATTCTAAACTTAGAACAAATAGTATTGACTGTAGCGGTAACATTAATACAGGCAGTCCTCGGGTTACGTCAGAGATCTGTTCCTATGGCGCGACATAACGTGATTTTCGCCATAAGTCGGAACCCACCTACATAAGCACCTATGTCACTCACATGGAGGACATACACAGCAGTAATGAAGTGAAACAGTAAAAAAAATTTAAAAGAAAGATAACAATTCCTGACCTTTACTTGTGGTAAATAAATAATAAAAAACATAAAGCACATATGTACATATGTCGAAATGACAGAACTTTTTTTTTTTATAATTACTGTAAATGGGAGATGGCGACGTAACCACGAAATGACGTAAGTCGAGTCATAACCTGAGGACTGCCTGTATTAATTAAATCAATGAAGGTAGATAGTAATTTTTAAAAGAATGAAAATTGATGTTATTGGTGTTTTATATCATCTGTAGTAGAGAATATTGAAGTATTGCTAACTGGATAATTTGAATATAAAAGCAAAAGTAGTTGGAATCATTAATAAAATAAAAGGTAAAATGACTGAAATATTTGATACCAACTCTTCTCAGTAGATCTATGAAATAAGCATTTACAGGATGTATGAATGGGTAACCAATATTAAATGAAATGTATTTATTTGGTAAAGAGTAACTTTATTTAAAGAGTAACTCTAATGTGCAAGACCCTGTGTTTTCTGACACAAAACCAGATCTTATGGAACTTAATACAATCTAGACATGAAAACTCATTCATTTATTCATCAAATTCTTACGTGGTATCTACTATTAGCTGGGCATTATTCTAGGCATTGGTAATATGATGAAAAACCATACTAAAATCACTAATATCTTGGTGTGTACATTCCATTGTGGGGAAAAGACCAGGAAACTACCTTTTGTGTGGTAAGTACTAAGGTAGAGCAAATACAGTTGGCCATTGAACAACACAGGAGTTAGGGGTGCCAACCTCCTCACCCCCTTTACAGTTGAAAATCTATGCATAACTTTTGACTCCCCTAAAACTTAACTATTAGTAGCCTACTGTTGATGGGAAACCTTACATATTACAGTCGTTTAACACATATTTTATATGTATTATATACTGTATTCTTAAAATAAACTAGAGAAAAGAAAATGTTAAGAAAATCATAAGAGAGAAAAAATACATTTACAGTATTTATTGAAAAAAATCCGTGTGTAAGTGGACCCACTATTAATAGCCTACAATTTAAAGCTGGGTTGTTCAAGGGTCAACTGTACAGAGAGCTGTGGGAACACACCGGAGGGACCTCTGACCTCACCCTGATGGTGGGCAAATTTGTGGAAGGTTTAGTTGTCAAGAAAGGTTCTTTAGTGAGTGACATGTAAGCTGATACCTGAATGAGATGCACACTCTAGACATCACTAGGGGAGTGAATCATTAATATATAAAAAGTGAGATTGAGGCAGAAGGAACTGCATGGGTTCAGACTTGGAGACCAAAGATAGCGTGATAGTATTTTAGTTACTGGAAAAAGTCGCTATGCAGCCAGACAGTGAAGGGACAGGGGTAAGCGGAAAGCCTGGCAGGGCCTATGAAGGAGATTGGATTTCATCCTAATGGCCAAGGGAAACCACATCAGGTTTTAAATGGAGAAACCACATGGTAAGATTGGCCTGTTCAGAGCGTCCCAGAATCCCCCGGGGAAACTGACAGATGCTTCTGTTTCCCGGGTGACCACACCCTCTTGGAAGAGCCAGACAAACCTGTTTCCCCAGAATAGCTCAGCCTCTGCCAACTAAGATCAGAGTGACCCTTTCTTCTTCTCTTGCCTGTCTGAACAGGAGTTTCTGTGTACAGGCATTCATTCTTCAGTCCAACCTTGTAATCACACCTCCACACACTTCCATTTTTACAACAGTGTCATTATTTGCCTACTTGCCAGGCACTGTCCAAGGTCCTGGGAAAGCAGCTCTCTTGGAACTCCCATTCTAGGGGATCATGGCATTCTATGCAGAAAACAAGAGATCATGGAAAAAATTAACCATTTTGGTCTGTATATTACTATTTATCCAGCATTATCTGCTTGTCAGACATTGTTCTAGCTGCTTATTATATCATTTAATATTTTAGCATTCTCTTAATTGAACAAAAATTATGGACCAAGACCAGATTAAGTTTTACAGACATTTTCTCAATTAATTTTCACAAAAATCCTGAGAGGCAGGTTCTCTTATTTCAATGTTACAACAAAGAGTGGGGCATAATTTAACTAACATCCCTAAATTCACACACTAATAAGAAAACACTGCTTGAATTTGAATCTAGATTATCTTCATTGAACACTCACATTTTTTTGGTATAACAGTGTGATGTCACTTCTCTCAATTTAGTTCCTTAGTGAAACTTTAGCTGGAGCATTAGAAATTTCTGCAATGCCTGCTGCAGTGAAGGATGAAGTAAAGGGTATCATCAGTATTTAGAGTGCACTGCAACCCTAAATATTTTAATAATAAAAATTATATAGCCTCACAAAATTTTATGATGAAAACTAGAGGCCTGGTGCATGAAATCGTGCATGGGTGGGGTCTGGCTGGCCCACCGTGATGGGGGCAGATCGGGGCTGGGCCAGTGGGGGGTAGGGGACACAAGAGGTTGGCAGGCAGGCCCCACACCCCGATTGGGGTGGGGAGAGCTGATCAGGGGTGGAGCCAGCCAGGGGGAGGGGCCATGGGAGGTTGGGGTGGGGAGGTGCGGATCAGGGCCCCGATTGGGCTGGTTGGCTGCCGCAGTGCATGTGGCCCCCTGGTGGTCATTGTGTGTCATAGCTACTGGCCAGTCGGCCAGTCACTTAGGCTTTTATATATATAGATAGTATAATTTGAAATCAAGGGTGTGATGCCTTCTGCTTTGTCCTTTCTTGGGATTTCTTTGTCTATTTGGGGTCTTTTGTGGTTCCATGTAATTTTTAGGAGTGTTTTTTCTACTTTTGTAAAGTTGCCATTGGACTCTTGATAGGGATTGTATTGAATCTATAGATGGTTTTTGGTAGTATTGACACTTTAACTGTATTAATTTTTTCTAATCTATGAACATGGGATATCTTTTCATTTATTTTTTTGTTCTTCGATTTCTTTCATAAGTGTCCTTGCTGTAACCTTGCTGTATATAGTCTTTATTATATTGAGATATGTTTCTTCTATGCCTAGTTTATTAAGCATTTTGACCCTAAATGGCTGTTGAATTTTGTTAAAAGCTTTTCCTGTGTCTATTAAAATAATCATATGATTCCTTTCTTTCATTCTATTTAAAAAAATATATATATTTTATTAATTTTTTACAGAGAGGAAGGGAGAGGTATAGAGAGTTAGAAACATCGATGAGAGAGAAACATAGATCAGCTGCCTCCTGCACACCTCGCACTGGGGATGTGCCCACAACCAAGGTACATGCCCTTGACCGGAATCGAACCCGGGACCCTTGAGTCCACAGGCCGACGCTCTATCCACTGAGCCAAACCGGTTAGGGCTCTTTCATTCTATTAATGTGATGTATCACATTGATTGATTTATTCCTTGCATTTTAGGAATAAATCCCACTGGTCATTGTGAATGATCCATTTAATATGCTGCTGAATTTGGTCTACCAGTGTTTGATTGACTTTTTTTTTTTTTTTTGCATCTATATTCATCTCCTGAATTATTGACCTGTAGTTTTCTTTTCTAGTGGTATCCTATTCTGGTTTCAATATCAGGATAATGCTGGCCTTAAACCATGAATTTGGGAGTGTTATCTCCTCCAGTGTTTTGGAAGAGTTTGAGAAGATTGGTGTTAATTCTTTAAAAATGTTTGGTAAAATCCACCAGTGGAGTATTCTGCTCCTGGGCTTTTCTTCATTGGGAGATTTTTAATTTTGGATTTAATCTCCTTACTAGTAATTAATCTATTCAGAATTTCTATTTCTTCCTGATTCAGTCTTGGTAAGTTGTATGTTTCTAAGAATTTTTCCAGTTCTTCTAGGTTGTCTAGTTTGTTGGCGTATGGTTGTTCATAGTAATCTCTTATAAGCCTTTGTATTTCTGTGGTATCAATTGTAATGTCCCCTTTTTTATTTATAAATTTGTTGATTTGGGTCTTTTCTCTTTTTTCCTTGGTTAGTCTAGCTAAGGGTTTGTCAATTTTGTTTATCTTTTCAATAAACCATAAGTTTGGTTATTTTTCTATTATTTTTGTTCTCAATTTTATTAATTTCTGCTCTAATCTTTGTTATTTCCTTTCTTCTGCCAATTTTGGGCTCAGTTTATTTTTCTTCTAGTTTCTTAAGCATAGAGTTAAGATGTTTATTTGGGATTTTTCTTGCTTGTTAATGTAACCATTTATTGCCATGAAGATCCCACTTAGGACTGCGTTTGCTGAACCTTATAATTTCTGGTATGTTTCCATATTTGTTTGTTTCAAGAAACTTGTATTTCCTTTTTTCTTCTTTGATCCATTGGTTGTTTATGAGAGTGTTGTTTAATTTCTTCATGTTTGTGAGTTTTTCAGTTTTTCTCTTATTACTGATTTTTAGTTTCATGCTGTTGTGGTCAGAGAAGATACTTGGTATGATTTCAATCTTCTTGAATTTGCTAAGATTTGTTTTGTGGCTTAATGTTATGGGCTATCTTAGAAATGTTCCATGTGTACATGTGAAGAATATGTACTCTACTGTCGTTGGATAGAATGTTTTATATATGTCTGTTAGGCCCATTTGATCTATAGCAACAGTTTTCAACCTTTTTCATCTCATGGCACACAGAAACTAATTACTAAAATTCTGCAGCACACCATAAAATATATTTTTTGCTAGTGTGACCAAAAATAGGTGTAATTTTGATTCATTCACACTAGATGGCTATTGCTGTATTGGCTGTGTCACTTTTTTATTTTACAATCTAAGGAAAAAGAGGTCAGTGCCCCTGACTAAATGATCAGATATTACATGTTTTAAATATTTTTGCAGCACACTGGTTGAAAATCACTGATCTATAGTATTCAAATTCTGTTTCCTTATTTATTTTTTTAAAAGTTTTTATTGATTTTTAGTGAGAGAGGAAGGGAGCGGTAGAGAGAAAGGGAAACATTGATGTGAGAGCAGAGCATCCAATCAGCTGCTTCCTGCATGCTCTCTAACGGAATTGAACCAGCAGCCTTTTGGTGCACAGGAGGATGCCCAACTAACTGAGCCACACTAGCCCAACAGGGCTTTCTGTTTTCTTATTGATTTTCTGTCTGGGTGATTGATCCATTGTTTTTATTTTTCAGCAGCTTTACTATGTCTTTTTGGGGTTTCATAGGACTTCTTGATTTAATGTCTCTAGTCAGTTTTAGAAAATTGCCAGGGATTATCTCTCTTTTGTTAGTGATAACAGTACTTTATTAAGGTATATTTTATATATAGTAAGACACACAAGTATCAAGTACACGGCTGGATCCGTTTTGACAAGTGTATAATGCTCATTTAATTATTACCCAGATAAAGACAACAGAATGTTTCCATCATCCTGGAAACTAATGGCATACCCTTTTCCAATTAATGCCCTCCCTTCCACCCTGAAGCAGTCACTACTGTTTCTATATAATTCATATACAGTAATTCCCCCTTTACGCCATTTCACCTTTCAGGGTTTTAAATACCTTTAGGCAACCATGGTCGGAAAATATTAAATGGGAAAATTTCAGAAATAAACAATTTGTTGGTTTTAAATTGTGTGCCATTCTGAGTAGTGTGATGAAATCTTGTGCTGTTCTGCTCCATCCCACCCAGGATGTGAATCATCCCTTTGCTTAGCATCCACACTATGTACACTACATGCACATGTCACTTAGTAGCCATTTGAGTTATCACATCAACTGTAGTGCTATCACAATGCTTGTGTTCAAGTAACCTTTACTTTACTTCATAATGCCACATTTACATAACTTTTATTATAGTACACTAGAGGCCCAGTGCATGACATTTGTGCACTGGGTCGGGGGAGGGTCTCTCAGTTCGGCCTGTGCCCTTTAGCAGTCTGGCAGCCTTTGGGGGATGTTTGACTGATGACTTAGGCCCGCTCCCCCTGGGGACATCCTTAGCGCTGCAGTGGAGGCAGGAGAGGCTCCCGCCACTGCTGCTGCGCTCAACAGCCATCAGCCTGGCTTGTGGCTGAGTGGCGCTCCCCCTGTGGGAGCTCACTGACCTCCAGGGGGCAGCTCCTGTGTTGAGTGTCTGCCCCCTGGTGGGCAGTGTGCGTCATAGCCACTGGTTGTTCCGCCGTTCGGTTGATTTGCATATTACCCTTTTATTATATAGGATTGTTATCATTGTTCTATTGTGTTATTAGTTATTGTTAATTTTTTGCTGTGCCTAATTCATAAATTAGCCTTTATCATAAGTATGTATGTATAGAAAAAAAACATAGTATATGTAGGGTTTGGTACTATTTGAGGTTTTGGTCATCTACTGGGGGTCTTGGAATACATCCCGTGCAGATCAGGGGGACTTTGTATTAATATGATTCAGGGATTTATTGTTTTGTGTCTTACTTCATTCATTTAGCATAATGTTACTGAGATTAATCTGTATTGTTGATGGTATTAGTAGGTTTTTTTTTATTGCTAAGTAAGTATTCTATGGTATGTATATACCACAGTTTGTTTTTCAACCTTGCTATTGATGTACATTTAGCTGTTTCAAGTTTTTGGCCAATACACATGAAGCTACTGTGAACATCTTACACAAGTCTTGTAGGCATATGCATTTATTTCTCTTGGATATGTACCTAGGAGAGGAATTGCTGGGTCATATAATTTATAAAAGAATTTTAAACAGCTCTGTAAAGTGTGTATGCCATTTTACATTTCATTCAACAGTATATGAGAAGTTCAGTTGCTATACACCCTTGCTAATACTCACAGCTATCAGTATTTTGAATTTTAGCCATTCTCATGGGTGTGTATCTCATTGTGGCTTTAATTTGTATTTCTTTGATGATTAATGTTGAAATTATTCTTTTTTATTGGTCTGTATACCAATGCAAACTGTCTTAAATACTTTGGCTTTATAGTCTTAAAATCAGATAGTGCAAGTCTCTAATTTTGTTCTTCTTAGATCATCTTGGCTATTTTAGGTCTTTTGCATTTCCATATATATTTTAGTATCAGCTTTCATTCCTGCAAAAATAATCCTTCTGGAATTTTGATCTGGGTTGTATTGAACCTATAGTTCCATTTGGAAAGAATTGACATTGCAAAATATTAGTTCTCCAAACCATGAACATGATGCATTATTTAGGTCTTTAAAAATTTCCCCCTGTAGTTTTCAGTATAGAATTCTTGCATTTATTTTTAAAATTAATTCCTAGGTATTTGATACTTTTTATGATGCAAATGTCATTATTTTAAAATTTAATTTCCGATTGTTCATTGACAGTATAAAGAAATTTAATTGATTTTTGTATATTGATTTTTTTTACCCTGAAACCTTGTTAAATTTACTTGTTAGTTTTGTAGCTTATTTGTAAGTTTCTTAAAGTTTTCTGTATACAAGATTTTGCTCTCTTGAAAATAAAAATAATTAAAACATTTTCTTCTTTATTTCTAATTTATATGTTTGCCTGCCTGCCTCCTACCTTCCCTTTCTCCCTCCCTTCCTTCCTTCCCTCCTTTTCCCTTTCCTTCCTCTCTTTCTTTTTCTCATCACCCTGGCTCGTATTTCCAGTTCAGTGTTGCATAGAAGTGCTGAGAGTGAATATCTTCCCCCACACCCCCTTAGTCTGTGGGGAGGAAGCATTAAGGCTTTCATCGTCACATACAATGGTAGTTGTAGGTTTTTCACAGATGCTTTTTTTCTAAAATCAGATTGAGGAAGTCCCTGTCTCATCTTAGTTTGCTGAGAGTTTTTATCATGAGTGAATATTAATTTTGGTTAAATGCATTTTCTCCTGTTTTGTTCAAATATATTTTGAGATGATCATATGATTTCCATTCTGTTAATATGGTAAATTACATTGATTTGATTTGCATTGTTAAACCAACCTTACATTCCTGAGATACATTCTACATTTTCAGCTGTATTATATTGCCAGACTTAATTTGCTAATTTTTTGTTGTGTTCTTGATTCTATATTTATGAGGGATATTACTGTAATGCTTTCTTTTTCTTTTTTTTATTATTTAAAGTATTACAAATAGTAGTACATATGTCTCCTTCCCCCCCCCCGCAATTGACCTTCCCCCAGCTTCCCCTCTTCTCCCCCCCCCCCCCAGCACATGCCCTCACCCTCTCCCAGTGTCTTTCGTCCATTGGTTATGCTTATATGCATGCATACAAGTCCTTCAGTTGATCTCTTACCTCCCCCTGCCCCCCAGCCCTCCCCAGCCTTCCCACTGTCATTTGACAGTCTTACTGTAATGCTTTCATCTGGTTTTGTTTACAGAGTAATCCTGATCTCATAAAATGAGTTTGGAAGTGTTTCCTCCTCTTCTATTTTTGGAAAGAGGTTATGTGTGATTTGTATTTATTCTCTTAAATAGTTAATAGAATTTATGGGTAAATCCATCTAGATCTGAGGTTTTCTTTGTGGGAAGATTTTACATTGCTGAATTCAATTTAATAGTTATGGGGCATTTTAAATTTTTTTTTTATTGAGCGAGAGTTTATAATTTTGTAATCTGTGATTTTTGAGGAATGTGGTCATTTTCATCTAACTTATCAAATTTATTGGCATAGCTGTAGGATCTGCAGTGATGTCCTAACTTTCATTTCTGATATTGGTAATTTATTTCTTTTCTATATTTTTATTTATTAGGCTTCGTAGAGGAATTATCAATTTTATTGAACTTGCCAAAGAACCAATGTTTGGTTTTATGATATTCTCTATTGGTTTTTCCATTTTCAATTTCATTGATTTATGCCTTTATCTTTTTAAAAATATATATATTTCTTTATTGATTTCAGAGAGGAAGGGAGAGGAGAGAGAGAAACATCAGTGATGAGAGAGAATTATTGGTCATCCACCTCCTGTATGCCCCCTACTGGGGATCGAGCCTGCAACCCAGGCATGTGCCCTTGGCTGGAATCGAACCTGGGACCCCTCAGTCCACTGGCTGATGCTCTATCCACTGAGCCAAGCCGGCTAGGGCTATGCCTTTATCTTTATTTTCTTTTTTCTGATAACACTGAGTTTAATTTTTTCTATTTTGTTATGGTAGAAACATAAATAATTTATTTTGAATCTTTTGTATTTTCTAATAAAGTAATTTAAAGCTATAAATTTCCCCTTAAACGTTGCTTTACTTGCATCCCGCAAATTTGATATGCTGTGATTTTATTGTATTTTAGTACAGAATATTTTCTAATATTCCTGGTGATTTTTTCTTTATGGATTATTGAGATGTGTGTTTTTCAAAAATATAAACATTTAGTGACTTTCCAGGTATGTTTTTGTTATTTCTAGTTTAATTTCATTGTGGTCAGGAATGATACTCTATGTATTGCTACATATACATTTTTAAGGCTTATTTTATGGGTCAAAATATTGTTTTTGTTAGTAAACTTTGCATGTGCCCTTGAAAATAATGTATATTCTGCAGTGGTTGAGTGGAGAATTCTATCATTATTAATTAGGTTAAATTGTTAATGTTGTTTAAGCTTTCTATTTTTACTGATTTTCAGTCTGCTTGTTTTATGAATTACTAAGAGAAGATTGGTGAAATTTATAACACAAATTATGGACTTATTTGTGTCAGTTTTGCTTCATATAATTTAAAATTCTACCATTAGATGTACACGGTATTTATGATTATTATGTCATCTTGATGAATTGACCCTATCATCATTGTGAAATGTTCCTCTTTATACTGGTAATATTCTTTGTCCTGAAGTCTACTTGTCTGATATTTATATAGACACTTCAGTTTTCTTACGATTAGCATTTGCTAATGCTATGCTAATCATATATAATGGCACAAATTTTTCTATCTGCTTACTTTTAATATATCTATCTTTATATTTCAAGTGTTGCTCACAGGCAGCAAATATTTGAGTCATGCTTTTTGATAAAACTTAAAATCTATTTGACAACCTCTGCCTTTTAGACCATTTACATGTAATATAATTATTGTTTAGGCCATTTCCATTTAATGTAACTACAGATACAGTTGGACTTAAGCCTGGCATCTTGTACTTGTTTTCTACTTGTCCCATCTATTCTATGTTTCTTTTCTTTTTAATATCTTGCCTTCTTTTGGATTATTTTTACTATTTCATTTTATCTCTGTATTGAATTACTAGGTATACATCCTTTTAAAAATTGCTTTAATGTTTATAATATATACCTTTAATTTCACAGTCTCCCTTAAAAGAATATTATACTAGCTTACATGTAATGTTAGAACCCTGTACACTTTCATTTCCCCCCTCTCATCCTTTTTGTTCTTGTTATTAAATATTTTAATTCTTTCTCTATATATTATTGGTCTTACAATACATGGCTATTATTTTTGTTTTAAACAATAAATCATCTTTTAAAAACATGTTAATATGATTAGAAAGTCTTTTATTCATTATATTTACAAAGTTCCAGAACTCTTTTTGCCTTTATGTAAGTCCTAGCTTTCCTTCAGCCTCAAGAACTTTCTTTAATATTTCTTATAGTGGAGCTCAGCTGGCAATAAATTCTCTAGTGTTTGTCTTCGAGTAGTCTTTATTTCATACTCAATTTTGAAGGATATTTTCACTGGGTATAAAATTCTAGGTTGACAGTTTTTTTCTTTCAGCCTATTAAAGATGTCGTTCCATTGTCTTCTGGCTTGCATTGTTTCTGACGAGAAATCAGCGATCATTCTTATCTTTGTTCCCCTGTAAGTAATGTGTCTTTTTTTCCTGGCTGCTTTTAAGATTTTCTCTTTATCATTGGTTTTATGAGTTCGATTTTAATGAGTTTTGGTGTGATTTTCTTTGCTTTTATTTTACCTAAGATTCATTGAGCTTCTTGGATCTGTGGGTTTATAGTTTTCATCAAACTTGCAAAATTTTGGCCATTTTTTTTCTTCAAAAAATCACCACTCCCTGCCCCTGTTGCACCATTTTGGCTTTTAAACACACTTGCTTACTCTGCCTGATATTTTCCCACAGCTCACTGAAGCTCTCTTTATTTTTCTTCTAGTATTTCAGTTTGGGTAGTTTTTGTTGTTATGTCTCCTAATTCACAGATCTTTTCTTCTACATTATCTAAACTGCCATTACTCCCATTCAGTGAATTTTTCATTTTTGGTATTATATTTTTAATTTTTAGAAATTTCATTTGGTTCTTTTGTTATCTTTAATATCTAGCCTCATTGTGTTCATATTTTTCTTTAAATATGCTTACAATAGCTGTCTTAAAGTCCTTGTTTGCTAAAACTACCGCATTTCTGGGTTTGTTTCTAATGCCCAGTTTTTCTCCCAATTATGGGTTACATTTTCCTTCCTTTTCAAATATTGATTTTTGACTGGATGCTAGACTTCAAGAATACTACATTATGAAGTATCTGGATTTTGTTGTCTTCCATTATAGTGTGTTAAAGTTTCTTTTGACAGTCAAGTTACTGGTGGATTAGCTTAACCCTTCCAAGGCTTGTTCTTATGCTTTGTTAGGGTAAGACTGGGATAGCTTTTTCACTAATGTCAGTTCAGCTCTTCTACTATGACATGACTTCTAGAGTCTCCATTGAATATTCCAGGTTTTTACTGAGTTCCCTCCGCTCTGGCTGGTTGGAACTTGAATATTTCCCAACCCTATATGAGATATAGGAATTATTAGGTTATAAATCCCTCATAATTGTTCTCTATGAAGCCTAATTAAGTTTTGTCTTACACATGTTCAGCTTAGTATAAAGCCAAATCCCGCAAAGGACTCCTACTCAGATTTCTGGAGCTTGTACTTTGCTCAGCTCCTTCTTCTCTGGTACTCTACCCAGCAAATTTAAGTCACCTTGCCTCTCTAAATGCCAGTTTTTGTCCCCTCAACTCAATAAAACCAACCTACTGTGCTTATATTTCCTCTTCTAGGGCAAGGTCTGAAAATTGTTTTCAGGAAGAAAGCCAGGGTGGTTGTAGGAGTCATTTCATTGTTTCTCTTCTCTCAAGGATCATTGTCCTGTACTACATGTAGTCTGATTTCTGAATATAGTGGTTTCATATATATTTTCCATTTTTTAGTTGTTTATGGTAGGAGGGCATGTCCAATACCAGTTACTCGGTCATAGTAGGAAGCAGAACTCTTGTCTGCCATGTTTTTATGCTATATTTTTGTTTTTATTTTCAAATGAAGGGAGATCTATCTTTATTATATTTGCCTTATGGTAAAGTATATATTACAATCAGTTGTAATGTTTTTCCCAATTACAACTACTGGTGCTCTATCTTCAGAGATTTTGATTGAGTAGATCTAACATGGGGTCTAGGCATCATATTTTTGAAGCCTTGACAGATGATTTTTGAAACATAACAAAAGCTAAGAATCACTATTCTAGTAAGCTTAGATATAGTGTGACTTTGGTGAACTTAAATTAAAAATTCTACTATCTGCTGTTAATTCAGTTTCATTCTGTAAAAATGGAATAAAAAATTATAGGAATAGGATCTCCTGCTTATCCCCACCATCCACATATAAAGCATTAATCTCTGGCAGAACAGGAGTCTTTATAGCCTTAATCAAGTTCTATGGCTGTTGCAAAGTCTGATTTCTTTGTGCCTATGCCATAGCAGTTGTTACATATTTTGAATATTACTTTTATTTAAAAATGTCAAGAAAAATCACCTTGATATTTATAAAGTGCTCTGCAGATATTCTCATAATACATAGATTCAGAGATGGTTTTATCTTCGATTAGTGGTGACTTCCTAAAGCTCAGTTTTGAGAAGTATTCTAAGGCCATTTCTAGACTCAGCAGGATGGAATGCTCTTATGGATTAGTGATATCTGTTATGAATTTGGGTTTGGAGAAATGAGGCTACATGTCCTATGTATTTGGAACTCCTATACTGATTAAAGGCACTCTTTTTTTTTCGGTTTCTTTAATTACACAAGAAAACTTGTTGCTACTCTCTGTATTCATCTTGACTTTTCCACATGTAGGAATCAAATCTTATAGTTATAGAATGCCTATATTCAAATAATTTCTTCATTCATCTATTTCTTACTATTACTCATTTCTTCTTTCTCGCTCTCTAAAAATATAAACAATATAATACTGTTATAAGAGTAGTGGTTTTGATCTTTACTTACTTTTTTGTCTTGTTTGTATATTTTTTAAGGTCAATGGCTCTGTTGATTGTATTTTCTTGAATTGCAAATTAGACTCAAAATGTTATGCTTAGTCTAACAATATTTGAATATTGAAAATAGAATATTTGAAGTTAAAATACTTCTAGATAGAAAATTTTATAAAATGTTTGGAGCATAAATTAGGCTGAATCATTAATAGTAAATATTTTTTAATTATAATTTGGTATGTAACTAAGTAACAATTTCCTCTCACCTGCAAATTCTTCTATATTAGGCCAAACATGGTTATATAAGATTAGAATATGGCAATTTAGAAATGTGTCCTACTTTAAACTTATAATTCTATTACTTTTTTATTGTTAGCTAAGTGCTTTGGGCTACAGAATCATCTGGATGATAATTACTTGGTTCTTATCCTCATTCTCTGTGAGTTATACTGTGTTAAGGAGTTGGGTATTAGCAAACTAGCAGAGACTTAATTTGTGGGTCACATGTGTGAGAGAGCTGCATTTCATTTGGGCAAGAAAGTCATCTTTCCAGTCTTCCAGTTTGATGGGGTGGGGTGGCAAGTGGAATGGTGGAAGCTGCTTTATCATTCATTTCAATTGCTATCAATTTGAAACACTGCCTCGGGCCAAAAATCTAGGATGTTTAGCATAGTATATACTATAGTGAAAAGAGCAGAGTGTTAAGAACCAAGTTCTAGTCCTAGCTAGACTAGACTAGTTCTCATTTAGTCGTTTACTAATTCTGTGATCATAGCAAGCTACTTAACCTTTTTAACTTTAACTTACTCATATATTTAATGAGGTTAATGATCTGCTGTATCTATCCCACAGAGTTGTGGGGAGGATCCAGTGAAATCATAGAGAACTTAGAAATGGTATATCATTGTGAGGTAATATTTGATATTGTGTATACCACCTTGTATTAGATTGTCTCCTCCCATAGGAAAATGGATGATGGAGTTGTGATATCTTTGCTCAATTAAAAAATTTTTCATATATTTAAAATTCATTTTAGGAAGGCTTCTGATGATGAATCTATTTAGGTAAAAGGAAACTAATGAAGTATCTGCTGTGTTTTTTACTAGGGCACAAATAATTTCAATGAGAAGTATTCATCAGTTATGCTTTGCTTTACAGCTTGGAATCCCATCCACTGTCAGCACATTGAATGCCACAATGCAATTAACAAACCAGCGGTGAAGGTACTGTTTTATTAGACCTGGTCTCACATTGTATTGCCAGTGGTCAAATTGTCAGCAAGTTGTTGAATGAAATGTTAGTTTATATGTTATTCATGGAATTCAGCTTAATTCTTCACAGTGTGAGAGTTACTTGGGTCCCATAATAGAAATTAGTTTTTATATCCGTCCTTCTTTCTGCCTGTCACAATGCCCTCTTTGGGTTTGCTCAGATGTCAACAGGAAGGAGGTACTTTCTGTCCGATTTTTTTCAGTTATTTTCCTTCTAGTTTTATGTCATATTGCATTCACAGGAGTCCTCTGACTTCCTGATGATTTGTGGTCTCCCACTCACAGAACTCATCACAAATCAGATTTTCTCCTTCTCTTAATGCAGACAGCCCAGTCTACTCCTCTGGCCTGGCCTTGCTTTTCTCACAGGCTGTTCCCTATAGCCAGTCCTCCAGGATAGGGCAAACCATCCTACTTTCTGTCATTTTAAAAAATTGAGATGGCATTTATGTAACATAAAATTGATGGTTTTAAAGTGAACAATTCAGTAGCATTTAGCACTTTCATAATATTGTGTAACCACCACCTCTTCTTTTTCCAAAACATTTTTTATCATCCTCCATATGTTACTTTCTGAAAATATAAAAAAGTCTTTTATATTTTCACTTTATACTTCCCAGAAAGGTAACATTCCTGTTAATTGACAAGACATGTTTTTCATGACAACAGGTCTGCGTGGTATTGTTCTTTCTTTACAACATGAGCACTTCCCACATGCACAGGGATATGACCTTAGGACATGTAGATCAAGGGTATCCAACTTCCAGATGCGAATGGAATAATCCTCTCTAATAAAATGGTAATATGCAAATTAACCATCACTCCGCTACATAAGCCACACCCACCAGCCAAGCCACGCCCACCAGCCAATCAGGGCGAGTATGCAAATTAACCCCAATCCAAGATGGCTACAGCCACAGAGAGCAAGGTTGCCCAGGTAACAGAGCAAGCTAAGCTTTCCATAGCCGTTGCAGGCCTAAGCCTCCACTCAAGCTACAAAGTTTCAATTATAGAAGGTAAACAAATTCAAACAAATGGGGCAGAATGGAGCTTGAGAGAGCAGGCCAGGGTTGCTGCCGGCAACAGGGGAAGCAAAGCTTTCCACACACCCTGGCCGGGCTCACCCGCTTAAGGCTACAAAGTTTCAATTGTAGAAGGTGAATTAACTGCCACAGAAATGGCTGCCGGAGCCCCAGGCTTGGCTCCGCTCCAGGCTACAAAGTTTCAATTGTAGAAGGAAAATAAATTCCAGATACCAGGGCCTCCCCTTGGGTTGCCAGGGGGCGTGGCCGGCCTGCAAACCAGCACAGGCCCCTCGCTCAGGCCGCCCCACACCCCAAGGGAACCCCCACCCTGATCCGGGACACCCTTCAGGGCAAACCAGCTGGCCCCCACCTGTGCACCAGGCCTCTATCCTATCTAATAAAAGAGTAATATACAGATTGATCATCACTGCAACACACAATATAGCTGCCCCCATGTGGTCAAAGATCCTGCCCCCATGTGGACACAAGATGGCCACCACAAGATGGCCAGCAGGAGAGGGCAGTTGGGAGGCACCCGGCCTGCAAGGAGGGCAGTTGTGAGGGACCAGGCCTGCAAGGGAGGGCAGTTGAGAGGGACCAGGCTTGCAAGAGAGGGCAGTTGGAGGTGATCAACCCTGCAGGAGAGGGCAGTTAGGGGTGACCAGGCCGGCAGAGGAGGGAAGTTGGGGGCAAACAGGCTGGCAGGGGAGCAGTTAAGCATCAACCAGACTGGCAGCAGAGTGGTTAGGGGGTGATCAGGCTGGCAGGCAGAAGCGGTTAAGGGCAATCAGGAAGGCAGGCAGGCAAGCAGTTGGGAGCCAGCAGTCCTGGATTGTGAGAGGGATGTCCGACTGCCCGTTTAGGCCCGATCCCACCAGGATCGGGCCTAAACGGGCAGTCGGACATCCCTCCAGGAATCCCAGATTGGAGAGGGTACAGGCTGGGCTGAGGGACAACCCCCCGCCGTGCACGAATTTCGTGCACCGGGCTTCTAGTGTTAAATGAAAAAGAAATGATAAAATTGTATAATGTGATGCCAATTTAGTTTAAAAATTGCGTATCTGTATATTTATATTCATAGTGAAAAACCACCAGTAATGCTCATCAGAATGTCAGTTACTATGATTGCATTGAGATGGAGGGTTATTGAAGTAGTTAAGTTTTCTTCTTTCCTTTTCTCCATTTTCCCAAACCTCTACATTGGTAATATATTTATGAACAGAGAACAATATTTTTAATGCAAGATCAGATATGAACATATTAATATGGGTGTAAACAGATCTGTTCAGAGTAGATCAGAATTGACATTATTAGTCACAAATCAGATGGATCATGTTAATGAATGCATTGAACACATTAGAGGTCTTCTAGCTAATCTCTATTGAGTTCTAACATCCTAGGAGTTTTTCCTTTTGAGTGGAGTGAACAAAAACCTGTACCTGACAGAGGTATCAGTGACTCATTAGAAATGAAAGTAAAGGTGAAGAACAGGTCTACCTGGGGCGCATGGGGAAGACTCAGGGAAAATTGATTTGTCCTCACAAAAAGCCTAATATTTCCATAATAGTCAGCTATACCATGAGGCAGCAATGATTTGCCAAATAGAAAAGTAACATTTATTTTTATTGCAATATATTGCAAAAAAACAAAAATACGTTTGGGGCAAAAGCCAAGTGTTGAGATAGGAATTACAATGAAAATACGTTGGAATTTATAGTTCATTTTATCACATTCTGCTTCTAGTTTTACTATTTGAAAATCACTTTATGATATAGTTTGGCATCCAGATAATTCTCTAACATAGGAGTCAGCAAACCAGCCAGATCTTTGTAAATAAAGTTCTATTTTATTTGCTTATATATCATCTGTGACTGCTTTCATGCTATAATAGTAGGGTTGAGTAGTTAATTATTTTTAAGTATATTTTTTTTATTGATTTCAGAGAGGAAAGGAGAGGGAGAGAAAGCTAGAAACATCAGTGATGAGAGAGAATCATTGATCAGCTGCCTCCTGAAAGCCCCACACTGGGGATTGTGCCTGAAACCTGGGCATATGCCCTGACTGGGAATCGAACCGTGACCTCCTGGTTCGTAGGTTGTTGCTCAGCCACTGAGCCACGCCGGCTGCGTTTGATAGTTAGTTATGACAGAGAACACATGGCACACAAAGCCAGAAATATTTATTCTCTGACCATTTACAGAACGTTGGCCAATCCCTGATTTTTAACATAGCAAAAAGTAATTATCAAAGGAAGAATGAAACTTACCTAAGAAAAAATTTCATACTGGGTCTTTAGCATCAGGAAATATATAATTTACAGATTTAGATGGTATAATTATTTGAATTTAGGAATAATAATGCCTATTTCCCCAATCATTGAAACACCTCAGGGTTTTAACTTTTTTTTTTCTGTTCATCAGATTTTTTTATTCACTTGATTTTTAGATTCACTTGTTGATAGACATGTATTTGTTGTTCATAATTTTTATCTTTACCTTTTTCTTCTTCTTCCTCTTCTTAAAGAATACCTTTCAGCATTTCATATAATACTGGTTTGGTGGTGATGAACTCCTTTAGCTTTTTCTTATCTGTGAAGCTCTTTATCTGACCTTCAATTCTGAATGATAGCTTTGCTGGGTAGAGTAATCTTGGTTGTAGGTTCTTGCTATTCATCACTTTGAATATTTCTTGCCACTCCCGTCTGGCCTGCATAGTTTCTGTTGAGAAATCAGCTGACAATCGTATGGGTGCTCCCTTGTAGTTAATTAACTGTTTTTCTCTTGCTGCTTTTAATATGCTCTCTTTGTCTTTTGCTCTTAGCATTTTAATTATTATGTGTCTTGGTGTGGTCTTCTTTGGATTCCTTTTGTTTGGGGTTCTGTGCGCTTCCTGGACTTGTAAGTCTATTTCTTTCATTAGGTGGGGGAAGTTTTCAGTCATTATTTCTTCAAATAGGTTTTCAATATCTTGCTCTCTCTCTTCTTCTGGCACCCCCATAATTTGGATGTTGGTACGCTTGAGGTTGTCCCAGAGGCTCCTTACACTATCTTCAACTTTTTGGATTCTTTTTTCTTTTTGCTTTTCCGGCTGAGTTTTTTTTGCTTCTTCATATTTCAAATCTTTGACTTGATTCTTGTGATCCTCTAGTCTGCTGTTAGGTCTCTGTATAATATTTTTTATTTCAGTCAGTGTATGTTTAATTTCTAGTTGGTCCTTTTTCATATCCTCGAGGGTCTCGCTAAATTTGTCGGCCTTTTCTAGGAAATTCTTGAAAAACCTATAACCGTGGTTTTGAACTCTATACCCAGTCTTTTGCTTTCCTCCATTTCTTTCATTTGTGATCTGTTTCTTTGTCTCCGCATTTTCGCTGCTTCCCTGAGTTGGTGGAGTAGCTTTGTGTGGTAGGTGTCCTATAGGGTACAGTAGCTCAGCCTCCCCAGTTACCTGAGGTGGACACACTTGGTGCACCCCTTTGTGGACTGTGTGCTCAGCCTTGTTGTTGTTAAGTCTTGATTGTTATTGGTATCACTGGGGGAAACTGACCTCCAGGCCAATTGGCTGTGAGGATCAGCTGTGTCTACGCTGGGAGAACTTCTGTGCTGTAGACACTCTTATGAGACAAGACTTGCAAAATTGCAAAAGCCTCTGTGCTCAGCTTGGATGGGGCGGAGTCTCAGGGCGGAGCAGACAGCCTTGGCTTCCCGTCAGCCCTGCCCTATGAGGCCCCCGGGTCTCAGTATCCCTCGGTAATTGCTGCAAGCACCTCTGAGAGAAAGCCGCCCTCGAGTTTCACCCGCTGCCAGACAGTCCAGTTTCTCCCCGAATGAGTCAGGGTTCCCAGAAACTTGCCCGGAACTGGAGTTCAGCGCTGTCGGGAGCTTTTGTCTACCCTCCAACTTTAGAAAGCCAGCCGTGCACTCAGCTTCTCTGCGCGCGCACGCCTCCGGACCTCTGCCTTAGCAGCTCCTGAGTCTGTGTGCTTTCCCTTTTCCTGGCAGTCCAGATTCCCACCGAATGAGTCTGGTTTCCCAGCGTTTCGCCAGGGACTGGAGTTCAGTGCAGTCGGGAGCTTCTGTCTCCCTCCCGGTTTAGAAAAGCAGCTGCGCACTCAGCCGCCCGTGCACACAGCCGCCCGTCCTCTCCGCGTGCGCGTCTCCATATCTCAGCCTTTTGCAGCTCCTCTGAGTCTCAGTGTGCTTTCCTCTTTCCTTCTAGTTGTAGAATTTCCACTCAGCCAGCTTTCCTGTGGTTCTGGATGGTGTCCGTTTTGTCTTTTAGTTGTAGTTTTGATATTGTTGTACGAGGCAGCAGTTTCGGTGTTTACCTATACCGCCATCTTGGTTTTCCCTCAGGATTTTAACTTTAAATGACAGGCTGTTTGGCTTATAAGTTTGGTGCATTCCCCCCCACCCCACACCCCCTTCAAATCAGTAAAAACAACCAAAGAAAAGGCAGAAGGATGTTCCAGAAGAATTTGTGGCATATTACTACATAATCAGCTATAGCATGGATCGATTATTTCTTGAAGGGCAGGAACAGAATTCAAAATGACTTTGGTAAGTCATAGAAAGTTAAACTGATGCAAAGTGCAAAATTCAGCTAGTAATCTAAATGTTTTGTTCACTTGATCTAAAATATCCAGATATTTAAAAATATCCTAATGATCAACTGTAAAATGAACGCTTTTCATCTCTGCGCTTAGGCTAATGTAAACTCAGCCATAAATAATCCAAAACTGAACAGGGCAAAGCAGGGTTAAACAAACGACAGGTTCCGTTTGAAGAAAAAAACCACACACCTGGAAATGAAACACTGGATGATTAATGTAGAACTTAGATTCCAGTGTGTGAAAAGTGAATCATTCATTGTTAGATTCAAAGCTAAATTTTATGAATGAGGTTTCTGCTAGCTTTTTGGTAACAGTTATGATTTTCAATCTTAATATAATTTTCTTTTCTTAAAAAGAGACACTTTGTTTACCACTTTAGGGAAGGAAATACTGTATGAGTAATATAGAGGCAATTTCAGCAGCCATTGAACAAGATCCTTTTTTATCTTTGTGGAATGAGGTTAGATTTCTTGAACTATTTGTTACTAGAATTGCAAATAACAAGTGAAATGAAAAACCAGAGTAGCCACATTTAAGTCAACCGTGTGGACTCATGGGCCAGTGCAGGAAAAATGGTTACAGGTTGAATGGGTTCTACTAAACATATTTATTCCACTTTGCTTTTGAAAACCTATCAGTATTGGAACATTTGTGCTCATGATATCAGGAATGTGATAAACAGGACAGGAGAGTTCATTCTGTCTTTTCATGTGTTTCAGATGTGTATAGACCCTTCCCTGTCAGTAGCTTTGGGTGATAAACCACCCCCATTGTATCTCTGTGAAGAATGCAGCCAGAGGATCGCAGGGTAGGTATAAAGGAAGTAGGGCAACAATGAGGAGATAAAAATAATCACTTGGACTTAAATTGGTTACATTATCCACATTTCCCATTAACCTCTCTGGTTTTTTAAAGGTTATTTTGTCGGATATTTAATATGGAGCAAACTTCCATTTGAAAGATTGTAGCTTTGCAGAGTTGCACTAGTTCTGTGTGTGACAGAGGGAAAGTAGTTCCATTTACGGAAGCAGCGGCCTGGTTGAAAAGGCCACAGAGAAAAAGAAAACGGGTTTTCAAACATGACAGATAATTCATGTGGGTTCTCTTTGCTTGTTAGCTTCACAGAATCACACTCAGCTTTGTGCAAATCATGATGTATTTTGGTTGGCTTAATTAGCATCTGGAAAGTATCATTTAAAGAACTGAATATGATGAAATGCCTATAATTTATAATTTAGCTGGAATGCATTAGACATTTAAAAAGTTTATTATGATAATGCTCTTAATTACACTTCCTTTCTATTAAAAGCCTTTTAGCAATAGCGTGTAGCTTATAAACATTCACGTGTAAGGGAAACATCGCTAAGAAGCTAAAAAATGAATTTTGTTTTTCTTCATAGGGACCACAGTGAATGGTTGATTGATGTTCTTCTGCCTCAAGGTATGGTTTACTTCAGAAAGAATGAATCATGAGTAATTATGACTAATGGCATGGTTGATTTGTCTCCTTTTGTACTATTTTATTTAACAGACAGTAACCAAAGTATTATATTCTATTAATATTCATTGATATGAAGCATTATATCAATTTCTTGCTTGTAATATGCCTACACATTTAATAATGAGGGAAGAGGTATCATTTCTACCCAAATTAAGGGGAGATTTTGGAATTAGAATTGCGTATGATCAAGGCCCTGCTGAATTATGTTTTAAGAGGTTTTATGTATATATAATGGTGTTGCCAATGATATGTTTGCCAGGTCAGGAAGGGAATAAGGAACATTAGTGGGAAGAACATTAAATAATCGGACTTTGTCCTGCCACTATTACTAACTGTGTTTTTAGGGAAAATCATTTAATCACTCTGACACTTAGTCTCTTCATCAGTAAAATGGGGATAAAGTATATCTGACCCATCTCACTGAGGAGAGGAGATTGTAATGCTTGTAGTTTGTTAGAGTTCTGAAAGCTAAGCCCGGTAAGTTGACAGATCAGATAGATAAGGTAGTATTCTTCTACCCATGGGAGGCAGGTATTCCAGTCACCTAATTGGAGACAGTGACCAGGAAAAGTACTGGAAAGCAAAGGAAAGACGTAAGGTGGAAAAAGCTGGGAGCATACTGAATACAGATAGGCACACAGGGGGAACTCGATAAATGGCTTTAGAGGAAGATAATGAAAGAGTTGGAAAGACCTCATTTAAAAAACAATTCCTGCTGGGGATCGAGCTTACAACCTGGGCATGTGTCCTGACCTGGGATCAAACCAGCGACCTCTTGGTGCATGGGTCGACGCTCAATCACTGAGCCACACTGGCGGGGCAACAATAACTTTTTATTATTTAACTAGACAGATTAAGATAAACTCTAAGGTAGCAAACTGTTAAATAGCTATTAATTATACAAAACTAGTATTAAAAACCGAGTTGTAAATTTCAATCAATTGACATCCACTAATTCATAATTTCCAGACAAAGTTTAGGAGACATTTATCTTTGATCTTTTAAAAAAATATATATTTTATTGATATTTTACAGAGAGGAAGGAGAGGGATAGAGAGTTAGAAACATCTATCAGCTGCCTCCTGCACACTCCCTACTGGGGATGTGCCCACAACCAAGGTACATGCCCTTGCCGAAATCGAACCTTGGGACCCTTCAGTCCGCAGGCTGACACTCTATCCACTGAGCCAAACCTGTTAGGGCTATCTTTGATCTTTTTAATAATTGGAACATAGACTATACTGTAAATAATAGTTCATCCATTTTTTGAACACTTACTCTTTCAAGGCAAATGCTAACATTCTTGGAAAAGTTATTTTCAAGTACTCTCAAGCATCAATTTTCACGGAAATAATTTGTATGCCCGCTCATAAGAATTTTCAGCTATTCATTAACGTCAATCCTAAAGTAGACAGTAGTTTGGCAGCCTTACTCCAATTGGTCAATCCGTGGGTTTGAAAATTGCTTTCTCATAAATAAGCATGCAGCTGATTTTACACTAGGACAGGCCTGGTATAAATGGATAGTTCAACTCTAAGTAATTGAAATAGTAAGATTTTTCTGTATAGAAACTCCTGTCCAAGGTAAAGCTCTAAATGTATCACATCAACTCAGTGTCATAGTATAATGGAACAGTAGTAAAGAGGGATCTGGAGACATATTGTTTGATCTACCTCCCTCATTGATAGCCTGGGTGATCCTGAACCATAGTGGCCCTCAATTTTGTTTTCTGTCAAATGAGGAGGTAAGGAGAAAGTTATCTGAATTCCAGGTCATGTCTGAGAAGGGTGAGTTACTTATAAGAATACGGGAAGTATTTGCAGCATTCAGGTGTTTTTTAATCTTATTAAACATAAGTACATGATAATTCATGAGACAAGGAAGAAGCCGTTTTGTCTAAGTCTAGAGGTTGTATTACAAAACTTGTTTTTACTCCTCTTCATGGCTGCCCTTGTTGAAAATGGGCTCTCTTTCTTTGTTGATATTTTGTGTACCTTCCCCTTACAGCTGAAATATCTGCCATATGTCAGAAGAAGGTAAGAGCAAACCATCTGTGTGGTGGGGCATGAGTTGCTGTGTTTGTATGTAAATTCATTCATTGACATCTGCCTCATTTCTGCACCATGGTTTCCCAGTATGTACATGTCACTGTATTTGTGAAGGGGGAAAAGAAATAATTTAGCATGCAAGATTGTTATATCTGAATGGTCTCTATTTTCATTTCTGCTTTTGCTCACCCATCTTATGCACAAATATTTCTGATAAGTTACCTGAAATAAAAGCTATGCGTTTCTTTGGAATAGAATTCTAATTACAAAAGGTTTTAATGACAGTATAATCTGTGCAACTAACTTTGGTTAATGATGTAGCTTATATGCTAAACATCTTTATTGTTTTGAAGTGGAGTGGAAACAGGCTAATATATGTGTTAAACATACTCAGACCAACTATATATGGAAAATATTCACTTATATGTAAATTAAATGTTATCTCTAGTTAAAGATTCCACCTTCAAATTTCATTAGCCAACTTTCATGACAGTTTCCCTAAACCATACCCATCTTTTTACTTGTTGTGGAAAGTACAAGAGAAGGTAGTATGGTGTCCTTTATAGAACTTTGTATTAGTTGTTGAGATACTTGGGTTCTGGCCAGCTCTATTTCCACCTACCATGTACAGGTCATTTAAACTTTTTAGGTGTTAGTCATGAATGAGTACCTTTGGAGGGCTGTTTCAGCTATCTATTGCCACAGGGCTTATGACAATAAACATTTATTTGATCACAGTTCCTTAGATTGGCAATTTGACTATGCTCAGCTAAGCTTCTTTTGATAAACTCCTAGAGGCTCACTCATGCATTTGTATCCATTGGTGAGGAGGCTGGGGGTTAGCTGGTCTCAGATGACCTCACTCTCCCGTGTGGGGCTCCCGCTGGGATGGCTGGAATGGTGGGGATGACTGGGTGTCT
Organism: Cnephaeus nilssonii; assembly: GCF_951640355.1. Taxonomy (NCBI): domain Eukaryota; kingdom Metazoa; phylum Chordata; class Mammalia; order Chiroptera; family Vespertilionidae; genus Cnephaeus; species Cnephaeus nilssonii. The sequence continues at coordinate 101,427,136 of NC_137075.1, read as the reverse complement.
AGTCCTCCCTCTTCCCATTAGGTGTCTCATCTTCCAGGAGGCTAGGCTGGGTTTGTTCATGTGGTAGCAGGCTGCTGAGAGAATAAGAGAGGAGGTTGAAAGACCTTTTGAGACCGAAGCTCAGAAGTCACGCAGCATCACTTCTGCTTCATTCCGTTGTCAAAGGAAGTCCCAAGGCCAGCCCCGTTTCAAGGAGTGGGGGAATAAACTCCTCCCTTTTATATAGCAGCAAGAATTTTGTGGTCATATTTAACCCACCACAATCCACTTTCTGGACATTACATTCTTCCATTCTCTCCAAATGCAAAATATTCTCAGCACCTTACAAGACGTGCAAAAGTTTTATCCACTTATGACTTCAGGCGGAAAGGTCATTATCTTGTGATCTGCATCTGGTCTGGTCACTGATGAAACTCTTGGGGTGCAAATTTCCTTGAGCCAGTGACCTGTGAACTAAAAAGGCAAGTTACGTCTGCTCTGTACACACCCAACACACAGTGGTGAGACAGGGACATGATAGCAGCGACAGACTTCTGTTCAAGGCGAGGAAGAGGAAGCGGGGAGCGGGCACTGGTCTGTAGCAGCTCCAGCCAGGAACACTTCAGTTCTGTCTCTGGGGTAAGGAATGTGCCTTACATGGGATCTGGTTTTGCTTTCTGGGAATAGTTCTCAAATCCATTGTTGTCTTCCTGGCATCTTGCTGCACGCTCTGAGACATCTCTCCTTTTCCATACGAAAAGGCCCATGTGGCAGCTGAGCAACTCTCTCAGGCTGCTTCCTGCGTGTAGCAGGGGGGAGGGTGTGTGTGTGTGTGTGTGTGTGTGTGTGTGTGTGTGTGTCTCACAGACCTATTTTCATGTGGAGCTGGGTCTGTCCCCTGGAGTCTAAGTTGATGGTGCTTTTTTGCTAGTGTGACTTTGTGGACTTTCAGTAAATCTTATTGGGGTTCTGTGCCCCCAAAGCCATCTATGTAATTATTTCTGAGACAGTTCTTTCTATACTTTGGGCATTTCAATCTGTCCTTAAAATTATTAGAAGCCCTGTTGTAGCTGAGAGGCTCAACTGAACATCACCTTATATCTTTCTGAGATTTTAACAAAGGATCATACAGTCATTCAGCAAACTTTTTAAAATTTAATCCTCACCCAAGGATATTTTTTTTTCATTGATATATTTTAGAGAGAGTGGAAAGTAGGAGAGAGAGGGGAGAGAGAAACATCGATGTGAGAGAGACACATCGATGGGTTGCCTCCTGTATGTGCCCTGGTCCAAGGTAGGGGATAGAGCCTGCAACTGAGGTACCTGCCCTTGATTGGGAATCAAACCCGTGACCCTGTTGTCCATGGGCTGATGCTCTAACCACTGAGCCAAACCAACCAGCACCATTTAGCAAACTTTTCATTCGATTTTTATCCTTATTCTTACTTTGAGAATCTTTTAGAAGCTGGAGAGACTAGGATGAGAAGTAGCTTTATTTTGTAAATAGCATGTTCCAACTCTGGCAGTATATACCTAATATATTTGACACCCAGAGCAGACAATTTTTTTTAACACTCTCCTCCTTTATGTGATAAAATTATTTTTATAACATTTTAGTAATAAGCTTCAAATTAGCACATTTTTATTACTTATTCTTTAACTAGAGCAGTGGTTTTCAACCTTCCTAATGCCGCAACCCTTTAATACAGTTCCTCATGTTGTGGTGACCCCCAACCATAAAATTATTTTCGTTGCTACTTCGTAACTGTAATTTTGCTACTGTTAATGAATCGTAATGTAAATATCTGTGTTTTCCGATGGTCTTAGGCGACCCTGCTAGCGGTTCTCAACCTGTGGGTTGGAACTCACAGGTTGAAAACTGCTGCTGTAAGAGCCTAAGACCATCGGAAAACACAGATATTTACATTACGATTCATTAACAGTAGCAAAATTACAGTTACGAAGTAGCAACGAAAATAATTTTATGGTTGGGGGTCACCACAACATGAGGAACTGTATTAAAGGGTTGCGGCATTAGGAAGGTTGAGAACCACTGAACTAGGGGCTCGGTGCATGGGATTCGTGCACTGGTGAGGGTGTGTGGCCTGTGGGGATCACCTGCTGTGGGAGCTTCACTCATCCCAGTCAGCTGAGCAGCTGCAGCAGGAGCAGCTGCTCATCCTGGTTAGCTGATTGGCGCTTCCACTGTGGGAGCGCACTGACCACCAGGGGGCAGCTCCTGCGTTGAGCGTCTGTCCTTTGGTGGTCAGTGTGTGTCATAGTGACTGGTTGACCATTCGTTCTGGTCTTCCTGCTGTTTGGTCGCTGGGCTTTTATATAGGATGAACATTTTATTTTATATAAACATTATTTTGGGACCTTCCATTAAGTTCAAAATAGTTTAGAATTGTTTGAGCTTGCTTTGGGCACAGTTTGTACTTTTGGTATTACATGTTCCTACATTTGAATAGTAGTTTGAAATAAGCATCAAGATTGTCAAGGTAAGAGATAGACCTTGATTTATTTCAATTCTGTTGTTCTGTGAGACCACCTGGAGTTATTTATTTATGTTTAAAATTTAAAGCAGTGAATGAAACAGAATGGCTGTGGTGAGCATTCGAACCCCATGCCCAATGGAATCTAAATCAAAGGGAAATCTCCCCAGTGTATTTTTGAAATGAATGCATACAGCTGACTTCACATTGGTTGAAGATAATCTGTGGCTTGTAAATATATAATTAAAACCTAGTAGGAACCACAGCAATTGTTTAGAACTTTGACGAACCAAACGTTATTTGGAGGCAAAGTATTTTATTGCTGCTATTACTTGGAATTGATGGCACATGGTGATAAAGCAGGTTGACTTTCAGTTGGTATTCCAGATACTAATATATGTAGTATATCCAGATACTGTGAAAGATTCACTCACAATGCAGCAACATAAGACAACAATCATTTAATTATGCTCACAGATACTGTGGGTCAGGGTTTTGGTCAGGGCATAGTCAACAACCTGTCTCTACTTGATGATGTTTGAAACCTCATCTGGGGAGACTTGCATAGCTTAGGGCTGGAATTATCTAAGGGCTTCTAGATGATATGTTTGGGCTCTGGGATGGGGTGGCTTGAAGGCTGGGCTTAGTCAGAATTGTTGGCTGGAGACTTACATTGCCTCTCCATGGGGCTTGGCCATGGCAGAGTTCTGAGAAGGGTCCCAAGGAGGACGTTTCTGAAGAGAGAGTGTTCTAGACAGTCAGGTGGAAGCTGCACGTCTTTTTATAACCTGGCCTTGGGAGTCATATGACTCGTGCCTTACTCTCTTGGTTGAAGTAGCCACAAGCCCGTCTGGATTCAAAGCCTGGATTCAAGGAGGCGTATCTGAGGAACCAAACCCAAAGAGCCTCATCCACAGCTGGGCTTCATTTAGATGAGAAGACCTTGGACCTCCAGCCAGGAATTTGCATGTGGGAAGAATGTAAACAATTTGTGACCAGAAAGTAGGATGGGAAATTGCAGACCTTAAACTTCAGGCCTTTATTATAGCAAATAACTACCACTAAACCCATATCCGCTTCCTATTGTTTATATAACAGTAAGACTCCCAGAGGAACAAAGACTGATGGTCACCAAAAGGCAGAAGTAAACACTACGGTTGTACTCTGATCTAGACCACACTGCGGGTGGGGTGGTATTGGTTTGGTGAGTGAGCAGGAGAGCCCCAAACCAGTAAAAACTGCTAAGCTTCCAGAATGAACTTTAATGTCCAAAAGACAAAGAAAGGACACAAAGCAGGAAAAGCAGCTCCTTCCGAGGAGTCAGGGCTACTTGAATGCCAGAGAAGACTTGGGCTTCAGATGCAGAAGAAACACACTGTAGTTTAACAAATAATTTTCAAAACTATGAATTCAGAGAAAAATATAAAATTTTTAACTTGCTTTTGTGATTTGTTGGCCTGAATCCTTTTCAGCAAATGAGATTTCACACTAGTACCCAGAGCCTCTTGCTAAGATCGAAGTGGAACTAACCTTACTTTGAAATGGTTGTTCAGATCACAGCTCAGTACATTGGCAATGTCTTGCTGTAGGTTCTGTGCTTGCCTCCTTCCTTCTTCTGTCTCCCGAAGTAGCTGTCATGGAGGGTTCTCCAATCTCTGAGTTCACAATGGCTTAGACTATTACATCCCCAGAGGTGTTCACATCTCTTTAAGCTCTACTGCAAGACTGAAAAGCTGGACACGAGCGGTTGAGCAGTGGTCGCATGTCTGACAGGCTGGGGCACATGTTTCGGTGGAGGCCAGGGATGTTTCCAGACAGCGCCTCACATGGCTTCGCGCGGAGGCTGCCTCGCGCCTGCCTCTGGTCAGCGCAGACCTGACAATAGCCCCTGAACTTCGGAATCCCAGGCTGCTCCACTTCTCTCAGTTCTGTCACTTCATCTTTTGACTCCTTTCTGCCTGTGGATGATGGACAATGGCTGGTTCTAGGAATGGTTTTTTGCTGCATTTTGCTGTTACCCTGGTGTCAGTTGGTGCATGTTTAAGGTTTTGACAGGAAGTCCTGGTGGGAGTGGAAAGGCCTGCTTGGGGCCGGGCCGTCACCTGGGCCAGGGCAGCTCCCTCCCTGCCCTTGGTATTACTGGTTCTTTTAGCGGTGGATAACATAATTTGAATGTGTATGCTGGGGGTTACAGTCATCCTTTTCTGTGCTGATGTGCTGTGATGTGCTCTCTCTGGAATGGTTTTAATTTTTTTCCTTCATATTTCTCCTGAAAATTCTTGAAAAACTAACACAAAATAATCCAGAGAGCTCTCCAGCCCCCATGATTGAGGTGACTTGACAGAGGGCTTTTCAACCCAGTCCCACTCATATGTGGAAGGTTTCCACCCCCCACACCGATAGACAACACTTCTCACCTTCATTTTCAACTCGGACTGAACCCTAATGGGTCAGAGACGACCTGCATTTGGGGAATCAGTGGCACCTCCACTTTCGGTGGCCCCTTTAGTGTCCATCCCTTCCAGTTCTGAGCCACATTTACCTCAGCGATTCATTTCAATCGATTTCACTTTTTTTTTTTGCCTCTAGAACTGCAGTTCCCATGTCAGAAGAGCAGTTGTCACCTGCTTTTCAGCAGGGTGCTGCGATCGTCACGGAAACAGGCCCGTTCGCTACTGCAAAAGATGCCACTCGAATCACCACAGTAACGAAGTGGGGGCTGCCTCCGAGACCCACCTCTACCAGACCTCCCCTCCTCCCATCAACACGCGAGAATGTGGCGCCGAGGAGCTGGTCTGTGCCGTGGAGGCTGTGATTAGGTAACAGGCAGTTGATTAGTCACTTATTCTGAAAGCACCGCCTTGGCTTGGAGCCACCCTTCTCGCATTGAGATGTGTAAATTCAATTCAAACTCAAGTGCCCTCAGCCCAGCACAATGTTGCCATGATGATGTTTCAATTCATTCATTCAACAAATATTTTTGTCAAATGCCAGTTCTATGCCAGGCATGTGTAAGGCACTTGAGAGGCAGAAGGGAATACAGTGCCGTCTGTGCCCTCAGGTTACCCATGTAGGGACTATGAAACAGGAGAACGTAACTCTGATCCAGAATGGTGAGCACAGTGATAGTGTAGCATTGAGTCTTAGGGGGCATAAAGTGGGGGCACCAGCCAGCTTAAGGGGTGGGCTTGACTGACAGCTGCAAAGTGGGGAGAACTCTGGGTAATTCAGTAATGGGGTCAACCAGAGGCTGTGGAGTATGACAGGGGCCGATCCTGCAGGCTTTTTCTTCTTCTCTGCAGGACAAAGAAAGGAGTTTTAGAAATGGTAGCATCTAGACTTGTTCTCTTTCTGTATAATATTCACTAAGGCAAGATTCTTAAAAAGTAAAGCAATCATATGAGGATGCAAGATTTAAGGGTAGGCGCTCAGTCTTCTGTTTCATCCCAGTGGCTGACACAGTAGAAATGAGATAAATGTTTGTCAATAAACATCGCAGATTTCTGGAAGTAGAAAAAAAGTAACCATACTGCACATGTTTTTCTAGTTTTATTCAAATGCATGTTTTATTTCTCTAACTGGAATCACAGTGTATCCACAATTCTTTTTGATATAACATTATGCTATTAGCTCTTTTCAATGTTGTTATGTAGTTTCCATATTTATAATTTCTAGTGGATACGTACTATTTATTTAGATTGTTTTTTCCACCATTAAATATTTAGAATGTTTTGAATTTTTTACTATTATAATAAGTGATAAATATTCTTGTGTATAGTACTGTTTCTATATTTTTTATTTTCTTAGGGTAGATGACTAGATGTGATTGACGAGAGCAAAGAAAAATGAATATTTTAATGGCTTTATTACATTACCAAACTGACTTTTAAAAGGTGTATATGAATTTATAATGCCAACAGTACTGTATAATATTGCTAGTTTTTGGTATACCCTTTCCAATATTGGGTATTATTTTTAAAAACTGTCACTTGTTTAGCAAATTGAAAAGGGAGTCTTCGTTGCTCATTTTCAGGTTTTTGAATACTAGATATTGGATATTTTTCCATTGGGTACAAGTTCCTCGGTCTCTCCTTGCATCATACATTTGATGTCCACACAGCTTCACGTTCCATACAGGGGAAGCATTGACTCCTGGTGGGATGGGTGGTGAACTGGAAGCCGGAAGGCATCAGTTCTGCTTGATTCTAATTGATTGGAGGAAGTAGCGTCTTCGTGCTTCAGTTTGCTCATTTATAAAATGGGGATGGAGTACAAAACAGTAAGGAAATGAAATTAGGCTTCTTGGAGTAACTCCTACCAATTTAAAAGAAGCCTAAGTGTTTATGGAGTAATTGCTCTGAATAGGTCATGATTTGGAATGTGTTTTTCGATAGTCTAACTTAAATCTCTCCTCTTGGCCCTGGCTGATGTGGCTCAGTTGGTTGGAGAGTGTTCTAGTACACCAAAAGGTCACATACCCAGGTTGCGTATGGGAGGCAATTGATTGACATTGCTCTCTCACATTGATGTTTCTCTCTTTCTCCCTCTCCCTACCTCTCTCTCTAAAATAAATTAAAAACAAAATCTCTCCTCTTTGGCAGCTTATTAAAAGAAGCTGAGTTCCACGCTGAGCAGCGGGAACATGAGCTGAATCGCAGGCGGCAACTGGGACTTTCCTCTTCCCACCATTCCCTGGAGAACACTGACTTTGATAACAAGGATGACGATAAACACGACCAGCGGCTACTCAGTCAATTTGGAATATGGTTCTTAGTAAGAAAAGAAGTTGACTATTCTCTACTTTCTTATTTCTCATTCTAACATTACGCTGATGAGGAATTTTGCCTTTCTTTTGAAAGAAGTTAAATAGTAAATGGTGAAAAATTAACCTTGGCAATGGGACACTATACCTTGGAAAGTGGCACTCAACCCTAGGCAGCACATTAGATTTATGGGGGAGGCTTTTAAAAAAATGGCTATGCCGCCTGGCTGGTGTGGCTCAGAGGCTGAGTGTCAACCCAACAGGAGGTCACAGTTCCATTCCCGGTCAGGGCACATGCCCAGGTTGAGGGCTTGGTCCCAGTAGGAGGTATGCAGGAGGCAGCCGATCGATGACTCTCATCATTGATGTTTCTATCTCTCTCTCCCTCTCCCTTTCTATCTCTGAAATCAATAAAAATATATCTTTTAAAAAATGGCAATGCCCAGATTTCACTTTAGATTCTTGAGAACTTTTAAAAGGCTTTCTAGTTGATTCTAATGAGTAGCCAGGTGTTGAAATCTACTGTGCTTGGCTCTAGACAGTTTAACATGCACTTTTTGACAGGAAACAAATGGGAAAATAGCTAGGGTATATTGTGAAATATTAGACTCAATATGATTTACAGATCATTCACATCCTATTTTCTGTGTACAAGACATTTTTCTTGAAAGTTCAGCCTCTGTGGAGTTTTTGTTGTTGTTTTTAGTTATTGTAAGTCTGTAGCCAAACTAACACAAGGAATTTGATTGCATCGACTGATTCAGCCGCAACATTCATTCCATAAAGATCAAACTTACAATCCAAAGTTTCAAGCAAGCTGGATTTGCCAGTTCGGCAGAGGGCAGACTTTTGTTTCTGCCCATTAGAGACGTGAATTACGTCTCCATAGTGATACATCTCCTGTGCTTTCACATGGTTACTTGAAAAAGTCCTTTTAAAAAAAATCACATTGGGATTCAGTTGTTGATTTCACATGTCTTGTTCTTAGAACTTATTGTCTAATGACCCGATGACTACTATTGTGAGCTTTTTGAAGGCAAGGATAAGGTTTTATTTATTTTTTATGTTCCTGAATCCAAATCTACTGCTCAATAAAAGATTATTTCAGAATAAACGAATGAATGGATGATTAGTTGTTTTAAAATGTCTATTTAGAAAGTGGTGAATTAGGGGGTAGGGCTCTAACATTTCAGAATTATTACTGATAGAAATTCTCAGCTAAATCTGATCATGTTAGACCTGAAATGTATGTAATTATTTTTTTTTACTGAAGATATTTATGAAATTTTACTTTGTAGACTTAACGTTCTACAAGCATCTTATATAGTGCAGATTGTGTAATATATTTCTTATAGGAGACAAGTCTTATTGGAAGGTGCAAGCTTAAGGGGAAATAATTGTTGCAAACCACCTCTCCTTGTAGAGAGGAACACAGTTTCTAAGATAAGTGAGCCTCCATCATTTAGAAAACTATTTTTTCTGCCTTTAAATGAAGATGGAATAATTACATAACGGTGGATGGAGGCTGAAGCAGAGTCTAATTTGTCTATTTCCAGGTGAGCCTCTGCACACCCAGTGAGAACACACCCACGGAAAGCTTGGCCAGGCTGGTGGCCATGGTGTTCCAGTGGTTTCACTCCACAGCCTACATGATGGATGATGAAGTTGGAAGTCTGGTGGAAAAACTGAAGCCTCAGTTTGTCACCAAGTGGTTGAAAACAGTATGTGATGTTCGCTTTGATGTCATGGTCATGTGCCTTCTTCCCAAACCAATGGAATTTGCCAGGGTAAGTGGAGGCCTCCAGCTTGGGCCTGGCTGGAGAGGAGGACTTTGGGAGAAACACCACCTTAGCTGTTAGTGTTATCAGTGTCTGTAGAAGAGGAAAATGTCTTCATATTTTAGTTGGTGCGGCTAAATGAGTTTAGTTTAGTGGATACATTTTAGGTGATGTCCTGCTTCGATGTTGGTTTGGGATGGGGAAGAATGGAAGATGAATGTGTGAGGTATCTTTAAGAATTTAGCCCGGCCAGCGTGGCTCAGTGGTTGTGTCGACCTATGAACCAGGAGGTGACAGTTCGATTCACAGTTCGGGCACATGCCCGGGTTGTGAGTTCGATTCCCAGTGTGGGGCATGCAGGAAGCAGCCAATCAATGATTCTCTCTCATCATTGATGTTTCTATCTCTCTTGCCCTCTCCCTTCCTTTCTGAAATCAATAAAAATACATTGAAAAAAGAATTTAAGAGAGTATTCTTTCCTGACATTGCTGAATATTTTTATCAAGAAACAAGAAAATAAAAGCCTCTCTGTGAGGTTGCTAGAGCTCAGTCCTTTTCTGGGCTACAGTCTGTGGAAAGGCTAATGTTTGACTATGGGCAGTTTCTGTGGCTTCACATATGTCTCTGGAGATGAATGGTAGAAGTCGTTGCTCTCCCAAATCTTTTTTGTTTTCTCCTCTGACTTATAGGTCAAATTTCCCTGTGTTTATTCTTTTGCTCTGCCTCAGTGGATCCCAGGCTTCAGATGTATGGTTGAGAAGACCCCATATTTCTTGACTACATTATAATTAGTGTCTAATCCAGAATCAAATTTTTTTTTTCAGAGTCAGTTTTTGGCAGCAATATATAAAAAATTTTTAAAGGTATTTTTTAAGTTTGTGTGTGTGTGTATGTGTGTGTGTTTTCTTTCAAGGATATCTTGAGGCAATTTTCATTTTAAATAAGACATTTAAGAATAAAACAGAACACAGACCATCTTAAAGCATAGCTTTTTGTTAGATTTTCAGGACTTGAGCATTTATCAAAATGTACTTCTTCTTTGGTGCCACCTACTGACTCACCTATAAAACTGGATTTTTGCATAATAGAAATTCCCCACTTCTTGACATTCTTTTTTAAAAAATAATTTTTTTATTGATTTCAGAGTGGAAGGGAGAGGGCGAGAGAGATAGAAACATCAATGATGAGAGAGAATCATTAATCAGTTGCCTCCTGCACGCCCCACAATGGGGATTGATCCTGAAACCTGGGCATATGCCATGAACAGGCATCGAACCGTGATCTCCTGATTCATAGGTCAACACTCAACCACTGAGCCACGCTGGTTGGGTTTTCCTGGCATTCTTTGATTGTGATGATATGTTTTCTATTATTATTTCTTTCTGAATAGCATAGGGCTGGTGTGATCTAACTCTGGAAGATACGAAGAAATGATTATATTGGAAGGAAAACTTCTCTAACTTGGGCCCCATGGTTGGGGGCCCAAGTATTAACTGGCAACAGACATTAACAGGAGGAGAGATAAAGTTTATTTACACTATATGCAGGAGTACTCAGATATGAATAACTTTCTCAATACCCACAGATACAAGGTTTTTAGTACTTGAATGGGAAGATAAGGAAAGTTCTTTTGGGCTTTTTGATGGATCAAAACCCAAAAGGACCAAAGTTTACAGAAATCTGTTTTTCTCTCAAGTACAGGTACAACTGCACATATTTGTAATGGGTTTGTCAAGCTTTAGAAATAGAATGCGCCAGCCGAAACCGGTTTGGCTCAGTGGATAGAGCTTCGGACTCAAGGGTCCCAGGTTCGATTCCGGTCAAGGGCATGTACCTTGATTGCGGGCACATCCCCAGTAGGGGGTGTGCAAGAGGCAGCTGATCGATGTTTTTCTCTCATCGATGTTTCTAACTCTCTATCCCTCTCTCTTCCTCTCTGTAAAAAATCAATAAAATATATTTTAAAAAAATAGAATGCTCCAATAGTATTCCTGGTAGGAAGACCTTTTTGGAATTTTCAGTGGGATAATTCACATTCAGTTGTGATTAATATTTGGATCTATTTGTAACTATGGTTTTCTTCTTCTTTTTTTTGGTAACTAATGGATCCTGATGGTAGATTCTTACAGATCTCACTCTGAGAACACTGGACCCAGGATTCAGATATAATGGAATCCTTGCATATAATTGTAACAAAGTGCATTCTGTTCTTTTCTTCTGTGGCTGTTGAATGCCATCAGGTTGGTGGATACTGGGATAAGTCTTGCAGCACAGTGACTCAGCTGAAGGAGGGTCTCAACCGAATCCTCTGCCTGATCCCCTACAATGTGATCAATCAGTCTGTGTGGGAGTGTATTATGCCGGAATGGCTGGAAGCCATCAGAACAGAAGTCCCAGATAACCAGTTAAAAGAATTCAGGGAAGTATTAAGGTGGGTAAGTAGTTTAATGAAGTCGCTGTAATTATAATGGTATCTAACATTTATTAGCCAGGCACTGTGCTAAGCCTTTTATATAATCTCACTTACTTTTTAACAAAATCCTATAGAGAAACTTGAAGACCCAAATGGAAGAGTTGCTATAAATCATGCTAAGATGATTTGGAATTGTTCAGAAAAGATTTTGTTCTTGTGGAATAATAGATATACCATATTATTTGCTTATTTTCACACATAATTATGGTTTGGATAAAGTGGGAAAAGTGCAATAGGAAAATGTTTTGGGATGCAGGGGAACAACTCTCATTCTTTAGAAATGCAATGACTTTCATTAAGTTTAATGTGAATATGAACACTTATGCTATTAACAACCGTATGAATTATTTATCTTTTTATCTATTCCAATGGCATAAGCTATTCCTGTAAAATGAAACATGCTAATAACAGTTCAGAACACAGACTAATCTGAAGTGTTTGGCTTCCCAAATAAATATTAGAAACGCACTGGTAGGTCCTACTATGTGCCCATTGGTCATTTACTTTTGTTGCTCTGCTTTCCAGCAAAATGTTTGACATTGAGCTCTGTCCTCTACCTTTTTCAATGGAAGAGATGTTTGGCTTTATTAGTTGTCGGTTCACAGGATACCCTTCTTCTGTTCAGGAACAAGCTTTACTGTGGCTGCATGTAAGTGAATGATACTTTTGATCATTTTGGGCACTAGTTCTTAGCCTATGAACTTTAGATCCTCTGGTAGAACGGCGGGGAGTTACTGCAGAGTCCATAATCTGTATGTTTGCTGAGGATTACCTGTAGACGAATAATTCATATGCATAGGTAATTGTATTTTAAATATATGTAGCTATAGTTGTGATTTATTAATAAAACACAAATTTATGTAGTACTGTTACTAAATTCATAGTAGCTTTTGGTCCTTATGTATCTTTCCATCAATAGATATTAAAATTTTACTAGCTGTGTTGTGGGATTCTGATAAACTTTTGATATTAAATAGGTCTTTTACTTGGAAAGGTTGAGAGCTACTGATATAAGCGGTAGTTCATGCTGTTCATTCATCCTGGAATGACTTTCTGTCCTGTCTCCATTTGTGAACTCCAGCTTCTCTTTTAAAATCCAACTCAAAAATGATCTCATCTATGATGTTTTCTGCTGCTTCACTGCCCCCCATCTTCCCACCAGAATTCATTATTCCTTCCCCAGTATTCACACAGGTTCTTTTTTTAAAAAAAATATATTTTATTGATTTTTACAGAGAGGAAGGGAGAGGGACAGAGAGCCAGAAACATCGATGAGAGAGAAACATCGATCAGCTGCCTCCTGCACATCCCCCACTGGGGATGTGCCCGCAACCAAGGTACATGCCCTTGACCAGAATCGAACCTGGGACCTTTCAGTCCGCAGGCCAACGCTCTATCCACTGAGCCAAACCGGTTTCGGCCACACAGGTTCTTTATGTGAATACTATTTCTGTCTAATATTACAGTTAATTTTTGTCTCTTCTCATGGTTTTAAATGCCTTGAGGGCCGGGACTACATTTTTTTCATTTTTGAATTTATAACTCCTTTCATCTTTTCTTCTCAACATCTGGCACATGTTTTGTGTTTAGTGGATATTCTTAAAAGTTTACTAAATTGAGTTGAATATCTGATATGAAGTTTGGGCAATTTTTAAAAAGGAGGACAGAACCACTATAGAGGTTAACTATGGGTGCAGATACATTTCTGTTTCATGGAAGGATGTGATCCCTAAAGTTTTTCAAGTTGTGAAGATGCCTTTCTGGGCTCTAAACCAAGGAACAGTATGTTTCACAAATGACAAAGAGTAAAGGAGATCATTAAAAAAAAAAAAAAGTCACCTTTGGGACCTAGAACTTTAACTTTTTATCCCAAGGTAGGTCTCAATAAGATAACTTCTCATTTTAGGAAAGCTAATTCTTCTAAAGATGGCTAGATGTTGTTACTCAGTTGTACATCCTTTGAGCTGTGCAGTCTAGGGACAGGGCTATAAACCTCTGTCCCCACCATGGCTAAAACTATTACAGTTTACATGTTTTATGGATTGGGCTTTGCCATAGCTTTGGTTTGAAGGCAGTGCTACAGTTGAAGGAGGATGTAAGCCACTGGTCTAAGCATTTGGGAAATAGAACAATATAGTGATTGGAGTTGACTCATTTATTAATTAAACTAAAGGCCCAGTGCATGAAATTCCTGCACTGGGAGGGGTGTGTGTCCCTCAGGCCAGCCTGCACCCTTTCCAATCTGGGACCCCTCGAGTGATATCCTACTGCCTGTTTAGGCCCGATCCTGGTGGGATAGGGTCTAAACGGGCAGTTGGACATCCCTCTCACAATCCAGGACAGCTGGCTCCCAACCGCTCGCCTGCCTGCTTGCCTGCCTGATTGCCCCTAATCGCTTCTGCCTGCCAGTCTGATCACCCCCTAACTCCTCCCCTGCCAGCCTGATCGATGCCTAACTTCTCCCTTGCTAGCCCAATTGCCCCTAACTGCCCTCCCCTGCTGGCCTGGTTGCCCCCAACTGCCCTCCCCTGCAGGCCTGGTCCCCCCCAACTGCCCTCCCCTGTAGGTCTTGTTCCTTCCAACTGCCCTCCCCTGCAGGCCTGGTCCCCCCAAACTGCCCTCCCCTGCTGGCCATCTTGTGTCCACATGGGGGTGGCCATCTTGTGTGTTGGAGTGATGGTCAATTTGCATATTACATCTTTATTATATAGGATGAGGAAACATTTATAGAGCTCCTCTGTGCCAGTCGCTGTAATAGGTGCTGGGATACAATTGGAGAAGCAATGGTCCTTTCCTCCTACTTCCTTTCTTCAAAGAGCTCACAGTGAGAGAGATAATATCAAATAATCAAATGTAATGCAAAGTGATACTTGCTCTAATAAAGGTATATAGAAAGTTCTAAGAAAGCAGAGCAGAGAATGGATTAATTCTGTCCAAAGGAAGGAGGCATCTCTTTTCAGAAAATTCATTACAGATAAGGTAACTTAATGTTGTCAGGATACCTGAACTTGCTCCAGAGAACAAGAGCAGATGGGACATTCAGATGGGAGTGGGGACATGCTCACAGATTATTACTAGTCTAGGACAAAGGTGATGAGCTAAGGCACTAGCAGTGGCATGGAAAGAGGGACCACATAAAGAGGTACTTCAAAGTGTTAATAGAAAGAACATGATGATTTATTGGATGTGGGGAGTGGGGTTCAGTGGTACCATTGATTTTCTTAATACAATACATTGAGGATGACTGTGGAATATGTCATATAGAATATGTGGACAGAATATGTGGAAGGCTAAGTGTCCTTATGTTCAATAGTTCACTGATAAAAATATTAAGTGTAGTTTTGTTTGAATTTTAAAGTTTATATTTTGGAGGGATATATATGCCTTTTTTCCTCAGGTATTATCGGAGTTAGACATCACGGTCCCACTTCAACTATTAATAAGTATGTTTTCTGATGGAGTTAATTCTGTCAAAGAACTGGCAAATCAAAGAAAATCAAGAGTCAATGAATTGGCAGGGAACATTGCAGCTCGAAGGGTAATTATGCCACAACTGTTTCTGTCTTATTAAGAGTTTGCGGATTATACTGGGTCTAAAAGTAGCATCAAGTAAACTTCTCTGAAAATGCTTTTTATTCCTTCTCTCTCTGGAACCTTTTAAGCACATAAGCAATAGAAAGCATTAATCTAATATATGTTTGGTTAAGTCTGTAATTACTAGTAATAAGTTGTTATTGAGTTTTTATTTTCCTTTGAGTTTTTCTCTTATACATACCTATTAGCTATCTCTTATCTTTGATGAAAGCAAAAACAAAACAAAACAAAACAAAAAACCCACACTACTTTTTGGGTACTTTATTTTTTTTTGTCTCCTGGCAAACAAGAATTCTTTACCAACTACTGAGCAGATAGCTGCTTTACTTTGGGGATGAAGAGTTTGGATGTTTTCTTTTTTTTATTGTGTTTTGGGAAGATATCATCAACTGGTGGTAACCATGAGTGATACTGTCACTATGAACCAACTAAGTCCATTTTATTAACCCCTTTAAACCCATTTTATTGACGCCTTTGTACCTTTGTGGATGAGAGAAGTCAGTCTGGTCCAAAGTGTATGAAAACTGTTGGAAATTTTTTTTATGCTCACCTGAGGATATGATTTTTATTGATTCCAGAGGTTGTGGGGGGAGAGATGAGAGAGAAACATCGATTGGTTGTCTCCTGTACATGCCCCAACCGGGGATTGAACCCACAACCTAGGTATGTGCCCTGACTGGGAATTGAACCCACAACCTTTTGGGGTATGGGACAATGCTCCAACCAACTGAGCTATCCAGCCAGGGTTTGTTGGAAGTTTTTGATACTTTTTCTGTGGATGACCTGATAGGATTTCGGTTGATGTAATGACATTCCCAGACCATGATCAGTTTTGGAGAGGTTGACTCACATCTGATGGTGGGCAGGGACTGTTCTAATTTTTCTCTTTGTCAAGCCTCTCCATTACATTTTCCCCACTGTATACCACAGGCCCCCCCATCATTCCACCTGATATCTGGGAATTAAAAAATATAACAGTCATGGGATCACAGTGTATTCAGTGCTTTTTAGAAGATCTGCCTCATAGGAACCAGATGTCATTTATAGTTTGCTTTTTTCTTCTGTAACCTTTAATATTATATTACTTCATTAGCACTTTATTAACAATTAATGACATCACAGAAGAATGAAGTAGTTGGGGAAGAGCTCATTATTTTCATTTTACAGCTACTTAACCTGAGGTTAAGTGGACTGAAGTGATTTGCCAAAGATCAGTGGTCGGCAAACTGCGGCTCGAGAGCCACATGCGGCTCGTGAGCCGCGGTTTGCCGCTCTGTTGACTAATGAGTTTGCCGACCACTGCCAGAGATAACCCTATCAATATCCAGGTATTATGATTCTTAATGGGGTACTCATGTTCTTTTTTTAAAATATGGTGTTCAAGGAGCTTGCTTGTTATTAGAGAAATCTTTGAGAGAAAATATGATTTGAAAGTGATGTACAGGCATGTCAGTTAGTGTCCTGCTACAGAATTCATCCCAGATGGTTCAGATGAAGGGACTTTCATGGAAACTCTGCCTATAGAGTTATGGGAAAGGTTAAGGGAGCAATAAGGGTTGGTGAGCTATTGGTGAATCCACAGTTCAGTAGGAAACCATTATTCCTCTAGGGCTGAAAGAACAAGGAAAAATAGTTCCTGAAGCCCATTGGGAGCTGAAATGATAAGGGGCGGGCTGGCTAGAGGAGCTATAGGATGATGGGGAGACTGCCAGAGATGTAGCATCAGAGTAGGCAAAGGGTGGGAGAAATAGTCCTACCTACTTCTCCTTAAGCTTCAGGTCTTCTGCAGGCACCTCCCATTGACTTAACACAACTGGCAGCCAGCCAGCAAGAGAGCCAGGAACAACTCAGTCCTTGGCATTCTTGGGCTTAGGTGCAGGGAAGAGCAGGGCAATGAGAGCCTGGGTGGATTGTGTTGGCACATGGGGGCTTGGGTTGGCACATGGAGAATAACCAGTAAACAGGTTTGACTTATATTGTTTTCCCAGGATAGTTTAATAATTGTAATATCTAGAGGCGATTTGTCTTTAAACAGTCTTGTCAATCTGACATTCTGTGCTTATATTTCTAAAACTGATCTTGCAATTTTTTACTTTTGTTAAGTTCTCATTTTTTTTGTAGGTTATGGTTTTAGGTAGATGCAGACAATTTAGTTTAATTAGAAATGTTTGATGGGATGAAAAATAAAATGACAAAGACAACTGCCTTCATTCTTTAGAATGCTGATGTTTTATTCACCTGACAGAAAGTTTGGATAATTTTATTTCTTATTTTTATATTTTGAGAAGATTTATAGTATTTGGAGGTACAAATGCTATTGGCTAAGAAAGGAAATCAGTGTAACAGCTGGAAATACCTTCCGATATTTTATACAGCCATTTGAGCCTCTGCAAGTTCACTTATGTATGTTGATGTTCTTTCTTCTAGGTGAGTGTTGCCTCTGATCCTGGTCGACGAGTTCAGCACAACATGCTGAGTCCATTTCATAGTCCTTTTCAGAGTCCATTTCGGAGTCCTATGCGTAGTCCTTTTCGTAGCCCTTTCAAGAATTTTGGACACCCAGGAGGAAGGACTATTGACTTTGATTGTGAAGATGATGAAATGAATCTGAATTGTTTCATCCTCATGTTTGATCTTCTCCTGAAGCAGGTAGCTGAAGCATGAGCTTCCTTTAGTTCAGAGGTGAAGGATGAGGAGAGCATTTGTATAGTGATTTTTGTGTGTGTGTTAGACATCTTCACACTTACTGAAATGATGCAGCATTACTCAAGACATTTTTCAAACTCCTTTGGGAATTTCCTAAAGAGCCTGAAAAAATAAATATGCATAAATATTTATTTTTGTATAAATATCTATGATGATATTGACATATGAGAATGGATATGAATTTTAGAAACATCCTAGCTTCATTAGAATTGATTCTTTTGAACACATTTGGTGAACATATTGGGTAATGCAATTGTTGGGAAGAGCAAGGTACAACTCTATAGTGATGGGCTGAGTTTAATATATTTTATAAATTGATTTTTGAAGGTAATTTTAATAGAGAAGTTTAAGAGGTTTGGTCAGAGGAACATTTCTTCTTGACTTTTACTTTTGAAATAATTTTAGACTTGCAGAAAAGTTGCAAGAATAATACAAAGAATTCCCAAATACTTCTCCCCTAAGTTTTTCAGATGTTAACATTTAGCACATTTTATTCTTTCTTTTTCTCTTATTCTGTATATGTTGATATGAAAATTTAATGAACCATTTGAGAGTAAGCTGCAAGCATGATGTTCCTTTATCTTTAAAATTTCAGAATGTATTCTCTAAAAAAATAAGGACATTTTTTCCCATAACCAAGTACAGTTATCAATTCAGGAAATTAATTTATTATACTATTATGTAACTTACAGGAATAATTTATTTTAAAATTGATATAACAATCATCTTTATGACAAAAAAATTATTTTTGATTGAGAACACAGTCCAGCATCACTTATTGCAGTTATTTCTCTTGCCTCATTAGTCTTAATCCAGAATACTTCTTCAGTCTTTGTTCTTTTATGTTCTCGACATTTTAAAAAAGTCCAGTTATTTTGTAGAATGCCCATCAATTTGAATCTCATGTTTTCTTATGAGTCGATTTGGGTTGAGCATTTTTTGGCATTAATACCACAGATGTGATATTGTGTTCATTTTACTGCATCAGGTCAGAAAGCACATGACATAATAATGTCCCCTTATTGGTGGCAATAACTTGGTTAAGGTGAATTTTGCCTATTTCCCTACTATAAAGTCATCATTTTCCCTTGTAATTAATAAGTAGCTTGTAGAGAGATACTTTAAGTCTATGAGATTTCCTGTTTCTCATCAGACTTTTACCTGCTAGTTTAGCATCCATGGATGATTCATGGCTGAATCAGTTATTACTATGAGGGTTATCAAATAATAATTTTCTGATTCCATCATTTAAAAAAATTTACTAATTGGCATTCCACGGAAGGAACAGTTTTCTCTTCTCTCCCATTTACATATTTATTTGTTTATCTACTTACTAGAGGCCCAGTGCATGAATTCGTGCACGGGTGAGGTCCCTCGGCCTGGCCAGTGATTGGGGCCGATTGGAACCGGCCAGGAGGTTGGCTGTGGAAGTGCACTGACCACCAGGTAGCAGCTCCTGCATTCAGCGTCTGCCCCCTGGTGGTCAGTGCGCACCATAGTGACCAGTCATAAAGGTCGCTTAGGCTTTTATATATATAGATATCCTCATGTACTCATGGATTCTCATTTTATTCAGTAGGTTAGAATTTGTTTCAGTGGGTTAACTTTTATTTTGATGTTTGTGTTATCCCATATTTGGCTAGTGGGAGTCCCTTCAAGCCGGCTCCTGTGTTCTTTTGACATGGTCCATCATTCTTTAAACACTTCTTTAATTTCTGGCATGACAAGACATTCCAGGCTCATTTTATATTTTCTTCGCCCAACCCCTGAAACCAGCCACTTCTCCAAGGATCCCTGGTTCCTTTTAGTGGATAATGGTATTTAGAAACCAAAATCTGGACACTAGGTAAGGAGCGGAATTTTTAAATGTGTAAAACCTCAGAGAGATACATTTTAAGAAACAACTCCCTTTAAATGTCCTACATGATTTAAAAAACAATTCTCATTACTTTGTCTTATGTATATAGTCTTTTAAGAAGAATCCATGGAAATCAGTGTATATTCATGGTCTATAAGTCTTACCATCTTTAAATAATTTAATATTGTCAGTTAATGAAAAGTTTCCCCCATTAGTGTGTCAATGCAATAGTGGACAAAAGGACCAAACTCCTTCTTCTTCTTCTTCTTCTTCTTTTTTTTTTTTTTTTTTTTGCCTTTTTTTGTTGTTGATGTCTTTCAGATGGAGTTACAAGATGATGGGATCACGATGGGTTTAGAGCACAGCATATCGAAAGACATAATTTCCATTATAAACAATGTCTTCCAAGCCCCCTGGGGGGGCTCCCACACCTGCCAGAAGGACGAAAAAGCAATTGAGTGTAACTTGTGTCAGGCTAGCATTCTCTGCTATCAGCTTGCTTGTGAACTCCTGGGGAGACTGGCTCCTAAAGAAGAAAGCCGGCTGGTGGTAAGCGGTTGAAGAAGTGAGGTGGCCTCTGTCGAAGTGTAATAAGGATGCAGTAGTGGTGTAATGGGGTCTTTCTCCAGGGTTAGCTATGCTCCATGCTGGGTTACATGTCAGACTGTGTTAAAAAAAAGTTTTCCTTCCACCAAATCAGGCTCCTGGAATACGAGATGGTGCCACATGATATGGAACTCTTGGGTGAGAAATCTTGAGCCTTAAGTTAGGGTTTGTAGCACACACATTCACACAGTTTTCACAGATACAAAGCATTACTGGTATTCTTGAAATAACTTTGATCAGAAAGTCATATTACAAAATTTAGATAACAGTGAATACTACAAAATATACATATCAAATATTGAGTAAGTAGATTGGCTATGGACACTAAGAATTCCTAGGTAACTGCAGTTTGTAAAACTTACTGACTTCATCAACCGCCAATACAATTTTAATTTAGCTACTCCATGCATTAGTTATTTCCTGTTTAGCTTATTTTCCATCTAAGTCACACACATCATCAAAATAGCCTCATACCGTCATAGCTAGGATTATTTGCCATCTTCTCTTTTTCTTCCTTTCCCCTAATGTTTGTCTAGGTATAAAGTGACTTAAAAGTATTTTTTGAGGTATAGTATACATCCAGTAAAATGTTTCTTTAGTTTTTAAATACCTTTAAGCCCACCGAACTTGTTAGTCCTACCTGTCGCAAAATAACATCCCAATAACATTGTCATTGGGTACTTACTATAAAGCAGTCACAGTAGTAGATGATGGGAAAACAAATTAAAATCAGAAGCTTAGAGTCTAATCAGGAAGATGGTTAAATAAATGAAAAACCAGAAGACAGAGTGATGAGCATTCTGAGAGAGGTATGAACAAGGTAGCTATGGGAGTGCGAAGAAGGAACAACAAATCTACCTGAGAGGTGTAATAGGGATCCACAAGGTCTCCCTGGAGGAGATGGTTCCTGAGCTTTATTGAAGGAGGAGTGGAATTAATGAAATGAAAGAGGTAGGAGAGCAGTACTTTTGAGACCCAGAAAACTCTCTGTTTAAATGGTGTAGAGGAGAGTAGGGAATGATACACTCAGGAAACTGCAAGTAGTTCTGTGTTAGAGCAGTGAGGAGGGTGGCAGAGTCGTGAAAGTTGAGTCTAGGAAAGACTCAGTTTTTACTCAGATTTATTAAGGGCTTTGTTTGCCTAACTAAGAAGTTTGGATTTTGTCTTGGTGACAGTGGGGACGTGCCAAAGAATTTTAATCAGGTGATGATACAATTTGATGAATTTGAGAAATTCCTCCTGTCAGTGGAGGAGAGAGACTGGAGGATTTGGACATTGCGAGCAGGGCTCTATCAGAAGGTTAATGTGGTCATTCACGGAAGAAAGCTGGGGGGCCCGAATGAAAGGGATGATAACCATTTTTCTGAGGAAAAAACCAGTCTTAGAGTTTTATTCTGTGCCAACGCAGAGAGTCAAGCTTAAAACCCTATCTAAATGTCCAAAAATCGGACAGTTGCACGCATTTGTTTTAAGCTAGCTTCTCTCTTTATGGGTACAGAAATCCCAGATGCATTTCTAAATTTTTTATGGTGAGGAGACTTTAAATTAACATACTGGGAGAGTGGGTGTCCATATTGGATATCCACATGTCTCCTTTCCCCCACCTCCTGCTTGCTTTGGGGGAAAGAGTCAGTAACAGACCTGGATGTGTATAAAGGCATGCTCAATAGATAAAGACAGATTTTAAATTTTTTCCTATTTTGCTTTCCAAAGTAATTACTAGCACCCAAGGTGACCTTAGCCAAATTTTGCATTTCCCATCGAGTTCTTCTATAATTTTAAAACAAAGCTTTAAGTAGTCTTTTTGTGGGAGAGCTGATAGCTCTGCCTTCTCCAGCTACCTTTGAATCTCTTCGCACCAGAGGTGGATTCGGCAGTGGGGTTTTATTTCTTATTACAGATTTTAGATTCTGAAAACAAATTAGGTATTTTATGATTTGAACAAGAAACCACATTAACAATGACCACGGCACTCTTTTTTCAGCCTGATTTTAAAAAGTACCTTTTGATATTCCAATTTCTTTATAAATTTGCCTTCTAACCAAATTTTTCCCCATTATAATCTTACTTAACCACAAAGTATCTCCCAAGCACTTGGGGATCCGCAGGTTTCCGAAGCTGACATGGGCTTTACGCACAGTTAATCTTACCACCATTGCTAGTGTTGTTTCCGCTCAGGCGAATCCTTCTTTCTCCAAATTGTCCATATTTTGGGCTCCATTAATGTTGGTGCTGCAAGGGTTCAGAAAGCCCCATGTTGGGCGCCATTAATGCCGGGGTTCTTGTTCCAGCATTACAAAGGGTTTAGCAATCTGGAGAAAGGCTGTGTGTAGATTAAGTAAGAGTCCAAAGATGAAAGATAATTTTGAAAGGCATTGGGGGGTCAGAGGAGCTTCAGCTAAAGGAGCTAAAGTTTTCCTTGTCTCAGGACCCTTGCTTTTTATTAACACAATTTGTCCCAAGACAAGGTGGAGATAATACACTTCAAAGGGTAGGGTACAGAAGCATTTTCACATTGGGGAATAGCCTACAGCTGTTCAGGTGTTTGGCCAGTAGGAGGCAATAACATGTAGACAAAGATGCCCTGAGCTGTCTGGCAGCAAACAATCATCCTATTCAGGTTTGGGGGAAGTGCCTTTCAGCCATTCCAACAGGTGATTACATTTGTGCCTCAGCCCTTCTGAGTCCCCAAGTTTCATCAACCTTTTGATAAAACTCTTGTAATTATGACATGCTGGAATTGGCCTCCGGCACCATTGTATGTATATATCACGTTTTGTTTATCTGTTCATCTGTTGATGGATACTTGGCTTGCCATACTTAGTTCTCTTTAACATATATTTTATAGCTATTTCTTATTCCTAAAATTTTGATTTCTCTAGACAATCAATATTTCTATTTTAAATGTTGATGCGAACCCCTTATTATTCCCTGCTAATTAAGTAGTTATTGAACAAAGTGTGCATGGATTGGCATCTCTTGGTGAGTAGGGCACACTCACAGGGATTAAAGCAGAGATGGGAAAGCAGGCCTAAGAAGATTTAACAATGTTTTTGATATTTCCCATATTATTTTAAGGGAATGAAAATGCTTCATTAACACCTCATCTAAATTTCCATGAACCATTAAGGAAATAAGCTCAAGCCTCCTGTGAGGCAGGTGGCTCTGCCCCCCAGGGTTCAGCACAGGCTGGGCCGCTGCAGGCACGCAACTGGTCTCTGTTGCAGAACCTTCGTTACATCCCAATAGGCTGCTCATCTGGCTGCTTGTCATATTTGTTCCAGGAGCCCACAGACAGCCTTGAGGATAGCCTCCTTTCTTCCAGACCTGAGTTTACCATAGGCCCTGAAGGTGAGGAGGAGGAGAATCCAGCCAGCAAGCGTGGGGAAAACCCAGGGAATCACACCGAGCCCACGGAACATGCTGGTAGGTGAACTCAGGCACACCCAAGTTTGCACAGGCCCAACGTTCAGAACCCTGGTTGCTTAGGTTACCATTGACTTGCACAAGTTCAGACTTGGCTTCCTTAATATAGACTTGTGCAAATGAATCATTTCCCCAGATCATGAAGGGAACAGATCCAGGATGTGTTTCTAGTGGATCAGAGGTCACTGAGCATCTTTCTGGCAGCAGGTGCTTGTTATTGACAAAACCCCCGTTTTAGTGTAAAAAACACCACCTTCCTACTTATGGTGTATTGTGTTCTCTGTGCAGAAGTAGCTGTGAACCAAGGTGCGAGGCTGAATGGAGGGTGCTGACACTCTCCACAGCCACTCAGGGCATTTGGCCAGAGTAGAGCGTGCCGGGACAGAGGTGATGGAATTTGGCTCCTGTGCCCCCAGAGTATGACCAGGACTCTGGACAGGCTCACACCTGAGCAATTTGTGCTCTAGGGCTGATTGGCTTGCTCAGAGCTGGGAGGGAGGATGGTCTGTTGCCAGTTGCTCAAAGGCTCAGTGTGGGCTAACTGGGGACAGCAGGATGGCAGGAAGGCCCGAATCATACTCTAGCTCCTCACATGCTGAAGGAGTTTCAGGAAATTAGGATGTAACCCCAGGCGCCTCTGGGAAAGCCTGGCTTTTAGTCTGTGCTGTGGCATTCTGGGAATAAATCTAAGTAGTTTTTAATCTTCCTATTTCCACTATCCTGAACTATTAAACTATCTGGCTGGCCCTTGGGAGGCCCACCCTCAGAAGCATGGACTTTGAATTATTCCCTCAGTGAACAGCAAATATTGTTATGTGACTATTGTGTGGGGTTCGTTGTAGGTCCCGGGGTGTCATATTCAGATCAGGGTAACAATATCATTACCACAGCATGCTTGGTTGGAATTGACTACTTCTGCATGGATTGTATAAATGGTCAGTTGAGTATGGCTATCCTGGCTCACATTATTTGGAACCATTGACACTTAGAATTTGGAGGAACACCTGAGATGACCTACTTCATTGGTTTTCATCATGTATGTGGAGTTGTACAGGCTCTCTGTGGTTTCCTTTGGACCTTCCTTATGTGGGGTGGCTAATGGTAGGAGGATGTGGGTAAATGATCAAGACTCAGGCTGCCCACCTGCTTCAACCTGACTGCACTGACTTGCTCCATTTCCTATAGTGGAGTTCTAGGTAAGATGATCTTTGAACAAAGAATTCTGTACAAAAGAAACTTGAAACTTGCTGTTTTCTTGTTCAGCCTTCTCACGTTACAGATGAGGAAAATACATTGCAGATGAGTTAAACAACTTGCTATTTTCATGTAGCTCGTATTACTCATTTCTACTTTATGCTTCTCATGCTGCCCAGATGGTAATGGAGAATTTGGATCACCTGCGGAGTTGAAACACAAACAAAATTAATGAGCTCTGACCTCTCTCCCCCAATTGTGGGTATCTCGGGGTGGGGTCTGGGAATTGCATACCCAAATATTGTAAAACTAGTTAGTGGCAGGGTGGAGGCTAGAACCTGGGTCTCCTGGTTTACTTAGAATTAATTATACTTGCTGAGACCCGGGCCCAGCCTGTGTTAATGTCTAAAGAAAGCAGAGATTTTACTTATGATCCAGTAACCTGGACTCTTTACATGCAAACATATTTTTCAAACCTAAGATAGCACACAAAATCAATTAGCTGCCACTTTTATGTATTTATATGTAACATTTTATTTGAACAATGCTTAAAATTAAGCCATTTATTTTTATAAATGACTCTTTTCCTTGCTCAATTGTTCTAACCTCCACTTGTTTAAACATTTGGTGTATTTGTCTTCTCCAAGCAGCTATTCAGGCTCCCCTCACAGCTTCTGGTCCACTTTCCTTCTTTTACTCTCTGCTGTCTTGTAGGATGCAGTGATAAATGGTCTCCTCCGGGAGGTCTCCATTAATTTTCTTCCCAGACCAGCCTCCCCCGCTGCTCAGTGCCCCAGTCCTGCTTCTGCTTCGCGGCCTCCAGGCAGTGGTCTCGAGCTCCTCTGTCATAGAACAAACGGGCGCTCTGCCCATGTTCAGTGATTTCTTCCCTCTTTTAGAGGATTTCCTGTTTCTGCATTTTATGGCCTGGGGCCTATTTCTTCTGTCAGTCAGATATCTCTTCTATTAAAAATATTTTTAAAACTTTCACACTAGACAAAATAGAGTCGGGTGTGGATAGCAAGTATTTAAAATACGTTAGGATGGAAGCTCTCCAATAAACTATCTAGTATAGATGCCAAGAGGGCTTGACTTCGTTGTTTCTGATCCTAGGAATTGCCAGAACTTATAACAGTGATTTGAAAACATTTTACACTAGTTTCTACATCTGGTTAACTTGTGAATTCTTTTTTAATATATAATTTTTATTGTTGGTAGTATTACAGATGTCTCCTGTTCCCCCGTTCCCCATCCCTCCCCCCCCTCCACCTAGCCCCTTGTGAATTCTTTTTCCTAGCATGCCTCATGTAGAATGTCCTGCCACTCTTTACCATAGAGGCAGAGATTTTAGAGATGCTCATAAGAAAATAAAGCCAGGAGTAGTTGTTCTAGTTTGACTATATTCAACTTCTTTCAAAAGTTCCCTTTGTCCATGGGATAAATTCTTCCTTAGGTGCTAATACAACTTGAATACCTCTATTTAATACCTGCTTGTCTTCCTTTCAATTAGGAAAGCATACCTAGCCAGGCCGCAGACCCCTCCAGGTAGCAGCAGAACTAGTGGCCCACAGGGGCATAGGGCTGGGTTGAGGTCACTTCAGGGAGCCAAAGACATCTGAGTACAGGATGACGATTAGGTGGAAAAGGGAAGCTGAGAATTCTGATCTAGAAGGTTTCCTTCATTTGCATCATAGAAGGGACATATGCTAACTTGGAGAGCAAATGAAAACATTACACACTTTAAAAATGTACATATTCTATATCTGTTTTTATTCCTCTTGGCTTTATGATCTTGACCAGTTCATGAACGGTGGGGGAAAGGAGGAGTTATGCTAACCTCTGTGTAATTATTTCCTCACAGCAGTAAAGAACGATACTGAAAGAAAGTTTAGCTACCAACAGCTTCCAGTAACTTTGAGACTAATATACACCATTTTCCAGGTATATTTTTTGGAATATTTGAATTTTTGGTTTGGTAGCGTTGCTGTTTTAGATAATTCCGTAACCATGTGGTTTTTTGCATAGGAAATGGCTAAATTTGAAGAGCCAGACATTCTTTTTAATATGCTCAATTGCCTGAAGATTCTCTGTCTACACGGAGAGTGTTTATACATTGCTAGAAAAGATCATCCTCAATTTTTAGCCTACATTCAGGATCATATGTTGATTGCAAGGTAGGTCTTCCTTTTTTGTTTATATGTTAGGCTTTTTTGCTTACATGTAAGTCTTTAGAATAACACGTACCAATTTATTTGGATTATTTTGCTTAGCCAGGACAGCCTAATCATCTATGGGAACTACTTTTATTACTTTTATTTAGTTTGATTATTAAGTATGTCAATATGAGTAATAGTAATTTCCTTTGCTAAAAATACTATAGAAATAGAAAAGGCAAAATAAAGATTATTTTATGCCTTTCAGTTGTTAGATGGCTTAAGAATATAGTGTACCCTAGATGAACAAAATAAACTGATGAACAAAATAGATCCAGAGCCATAGAAGCATGAAACAGACTGATGAATTTCAGAGGGAAGACGGGGTGGTGGGTGGGTGGGGAGAGGTTAATCAAAGAACTTATATGCATATATGCATAACCCATGGACACAGTCAGTAGCGTGGTGAAGGCATGGGGGTGGGCAGGTTTGGGGTGGAGGGAGTCAATGGGAAAATAAAAGGGGACATCTGTAATACTTCCAACAATAAAGATAAATTAAAGAAAAAGAATAGTGTAACCTAGAAAAATGTCAACAGGTACTAAGTTAATATTTACCTAGTATAATTGAGTAAGGACTTAGTTTCTTACTTGAAATAGAACTGCTAATAGACATCTAAAGTCTCTCCACATATTATCTGATAATGTATTTTTTATAAACTTTATTTATTTATTTATTTATTTATTTATTTATTTATTTATTATTGATGTTTTACAGAGAGGAAGAGAGAGGGATAGAGAGTTAGAAACATCAATGAGAGAGAAACATCGATCAGCTGCCTCTTGCACACCCCCTACTGGGGATGTGCCCGCAACCAAGGTACATGCCCTTGACCGGAATCGAACCTGGGACCCTTGAGTCCACAGGCCGACACTCTATCAACTGAGCCAAACCGGTTTCGGCAGATAATGTATTTTTTAAAAGACTGCCCAGGCATTCTGAGAAAAACAAGAAAATATTGCCCTGGATTTACATAGTGGTTTTCTTCTTAAGAACTTTAAAATAACTGTTACAATCTTCCTGGAAATAAGTTAGAAAAATATTATCCTCATTTTTATATATCAGGGAATGAAGTGATTAAAAAAGGGAAAGGTTGGTTTAGATTAACTTGGTAACTAAACCAATTTGAGGCTCTACTTGTTATTATTCATTTTGTTCATTTATTCATTCAAAAACATTAATTGAGGGCTTACAATATTCATTTTGGGAATTTGCAATTTAGTTTGGAAGAGGGTGAATAGTATGTGTACAGAATGTGACCACATAGTTCATTATTCAAATTGGTCTACTCTTGAGAGTGAAGAGGGGATGATCTTCATAATAATCTCAAAACAATAAATATATAGTAGACTAAAATCTTGGATAAATGAAGACACATGGTCACCTATGTATATATGAGTTACTGTCAATCCCAGGGATGTGTGGTGGGTGACTGTTTTGTGTAGTTCGTAGGTGGGAGAGGTCAGTTTTGGGTGATCAGAGAAGCCTCAGGAGTAGATACCATTTGGATAGGCATTGAGATAATGATAGAATTTTGAAAGGATCAGCGTAACAGATGAGACAAGCAGCAAATCCAGGCAGAAGCAGTGAAGGGACAGGGTCGGGAGTTGGGCAGGAGAGTGGGGAGACTACGTGGGCTGACTTCTGTTGTTAAAGCCACCTCTATCGGAGATGTAGTTGGGACGAATGGATCATTGATGCCCTGGCATCTCTGCCTTAGCCTTTGGGCTACATAACCCAGGTTTCCCCCTCAAAAATCCTGAGGGACAATGAAGGGATCTGGAGAAAGACATGCTTCCATTTTTCAAACAAAGCTGCTGTAGGGACCCGAGAAAGCAGTATGGGATTGGAAGAGTCCAGGGACTTTTGTCACTGGGACAGTTTTCTATTAGTGCCATATACGATTTGCTTCCTTCTACTGAAATGCAAGTTCCATGAGGGCAGAGATTATGCCTTCTTTTTCCTTTGCATTCTCCGTAGGGCCTGTTGTTGTAGAGAAGTAGCATCATCCTTAGCCTCACAATAGTAATAGTAGTGTAAGGTTTTTGAATACCTACTATGTGTCAAACATTTAATACAACCAGCATTAGGAGGAAGTGGAAGTTCAGACAAGTTACATTTACACTTGGTTACCCAGTTAATTAATGACAGGGTTCAGATTAGATCCATATTTTTCTGATATCCACAATTCAGTTGAAGCATATGGCATTTGAAAATTACTCCTTTTCATTCTATAAGTCTAGTGTGTTTTCTGAGATACCAGCAACTTTAGTGACTTATATTCTCCATAAATTGGAGATACTGTGCCACTCCTCCCATCTTTTAGGGGTATATTATGAGTTTTTTAAAGTCACAAATAGTTTCAATTCTGGATTAACATACTTTAAATAAATGAATAAAAGACTTGAAACCACTTACATATTACTAGAGGCCCAGTGCACGAAATGCTTGCATTGGTAGGGTCCCTAGCGGCTGCTGGCTGGGGCCTCCCTACCTTTTCCTGGCTGGCCCCGCCCCCTGGTTGAACTTCCGGACGAACTCCTGGTCGAGGGGACAATTTGCATACTATGCTTTTATTATATAGGATTAGTAAAAATAGACCTTCAGAATTATTCTGGGAGAGATTGATAGGAACTTAGCTAAACTTGCTAAGGTACATTTTTGATGAGTAATGGTCTGGTTTTAGGCAGGGCTAGTATTCACAAGGTGTTACTAAGGATTTCTCTCTCCCTCTCTCCTTTTTTCTCTTTCCGTCTCCTCTCCCTTTCTCCCTTTCTCACCATCACTTAGCCTCATTCCATCTATATTGGCTGCTTCTCAGCGGGCTGTTCTGTGAGAAGGAGAGAGATCTTTCTTGTCCCAGAGTCCATATCAATACCTGGAAAAGGATTCCGGCATTCCCATAATTACATAATATGTTCATCCCTTGACTAATCACTCGATTTTCAGCATTGAAGTACTTTGATCAGCATGGGTTTTGTGTTCACTCTTACAATAGGAAAAGGGGTGGGTCGGTGGCGCTTGATTGACAACTCTGCCAGTTGAAGAGGCTTAATTGAAAAAGAGTTGCTCATTGCTAGAATAATATGAGGAAAAGGCTGCTGGGCAGGCAAAACCAACATAACTCCCCAGATGTTCAGTATAAGAAAAAGAAATTTAAATCACTATCACTTCACCATCTTAACATAACTAATATCAATTTTGTATAATTTTTAACAGTCATTATTCATTTATTACTTGAATTTAAAATATGCAATTAAATTTTTTACGTTAAAATGTAATGTTAAGTGGTGTTTTTCTATGTTGTTACATGAAAGTAATTACTTTAAAAAGACATGAACAGAACAGAGCATAGGAAAAGTTTATCAGAGGATCATAGGCTTGTGGATGAATGCAATTTCACTGAAAGCATTCCGACCATCTACCGGTTAACTATATTTCTTATCAATTAAGATAATAGTAGTATTTTCTTTCTAAAAAGGTTATCATAACTGTAACCACTTTGCTTCTTGGTTTCCAGCCTGTGGAGAGTCATCAAATCCGACTTCTCCCAGTTGTCGTCACTGGCGGTTCCTCTCCTGCTCCATGCGTTGTCACTTCCTCATGGTGCTGACATCTTCTGGACAATCATAAATGGCAACTTCAACAGCAAAGACTGGAAGATGAGGTTTGAAGCAGGTACCTCTGTGTTAGCTTAACAATTCTCTCCGGATCCCATTACAAACCAGATGTCCAGTTATGAGATCTCTTTCTGGCCTTCCATTTTCCTCCCCTCTTTTTATAGGGCATTGTCCTGCTTGCCAATGTTCTTCGTTGTGTCTACTTAGCTGAGCTTTGTCAATAGTAGTATTTTGCAGAGTGGTCCTTAGGGAGGGTGGCCCTGTCTAGTTTGCCTGGGGTAGTCTGAGTTTATGCCTGTCCTCCAGGTACTTAATAATTGTACAATGTTTACTTTCAAGTGGGTCCTGGCTTAAATGGTCAATCGTGTAGTCAACCTAGTGGGTTACTTGCATCAGCGTAACTGGGAGTGTTTGTTAAAAACACTGATTACAGTGGAACCTCTGTCCTTGAACTTAATTAGCTCCAGAAGGTTGTTCGAGAAGCAATTTGTTAGAAAACCGAATTACATTTTCCCCATTAGAAATAATCTAAATTGAATTAATCTGTTCCAGACCCCCAAAGAACTCCCTGTTTTAACCTTTCTTATATACAGTACATGTCAAATATACTGTTTAATCTATAAATAAACACTTCTTTTCTGAAAATTTTTGAACCACCCCCTGCTAGTCTTAGATGAATCACTTTCAGTACTCCGTTCAGGGGTGTCTTTCAGGAGGTCAATTTGCAGCATCTTCTCTTTTTCACATATCATTGTCTCCCAAATGCTATCACTGGCTAACTGTTTTTTGTTTATCCGAATCAACAATTTTTCTGTCTCTTCAATTGCCTGTGCTCATTGTTTTCTGAGCACTTTCACACCCTTAGCAACATCAGCACTCTTGATGGCCTCTTTATGTGTTTAAATTGTGCTAATCCATTTTGCCAGTAACAAAAGCAAAAAAATTTTTTTTTTTTCACAGCTCTGATTATGTTGCTGTTCTATTCAAAACATTTTAATGGGTTTTCAACGTCTAGAGAATAAAGTTCAGACTCCTTAAATGGACATTCAAAACCTCCCATGGTCTGACTGCTCGTGTTTGTAGCCTCATTTCTCACTCATCTTTCTTCACCTGCCGTTGTACTTTCCTCATTGCTTCCTACTGCCCCTCACCTACATCTTGGCCATTCTCTGTTCTCAATCTGAAACCCTCTTCCCTTCTAGAACCCATTCAAATGCCATCTCTGTTTGAACAACCTTCAAATGCCCCCATTGAGTTCCATTTATCTGTTCCCTTGGTGGAAAGTTGTTTTTAATCCTTCAAGCTCCCATAGCATTTTATTTATACATCACTAACAGCATTTACAGCTATTTATGTTACATTTTGTTTCTAGTTGTACCTGTTTATCTCTTTTAGCCAACTTGACTTTGAAGTCAAGACCTGTGAATGATTCACATGTTAGTCTGCTTGGGTTTCCATGACAAAATACCATAGACCGGGGTGGCTTAAACAACAGAGTTTATTTCTCACAGTTCTGGAGGCTGGGAGTCCAAAATCAAGGTGCCAGCCAATACAGTTCCTTGGTGAGGGCTCTTCCTGGCTTGTAGATGGTCACCTTCTTCCTGTGTCTAGTTTTCCTTTTGAATTTTATAAGGACACAAATCCTATCATGGGGGCCCCACCCTCATGACCTCATCTAAACCTGATGACCTCCCAAGGTCCCAACTCCAAATGCCATCACATTGGGGGTTAGGGCTTCATGTGTAAATTTGTGGGAGGGCACAACAATTCAGTCCCTCACAGTTCATTTTTCCATTTACTTTCATCTCCCCAACAAGTACCTAGGATGGTGTCTTTAAAATAAGTGAATTAGTGGATTTATTGAATAAATACTAAATACTATATGTGGGATCAATAAAAAGAGTATAAGGGCAAACTCCTGCTCTCAATTTAATTGATGGGACCAAATACAAACGTAAAAGATTAAGAAACTATAAAGGTATAAATATAATTCAAGATCACAAAAGAAGATATGTCATACAGCTAAATATGAACACACAAATGCCATATCTAAATGAATAGTATTTGAAAATATATATTTTTATTCATTTCAGAGAGCAAGTGAGAGGGGAGAGAGAGATAGAAACATCCATGATGAGAGAGAATCATTGATCGGCTGCCTCCTGCACACCCCCTACTGGGGATCAAGCCCACAACCCGGGCATGTGCCCTTGACTGGTATAGAACCCAGGACCCTTCAGTCCACAGGCGGATGCTCTATCCACTGAGCCAAACCAGCTAGGGCAATGAATAGTATTTTTGCGGGAGTTCATGGGATGGAAAGACCACTCTAGGAAGTCAGAGTGGACTTCACAGAACCTGTAGAATTTAAACAGCAGGTTCTTTTAAGGATGGTAGAATGTCCATTAGCAGAGAAGAATAGAAAGAATATTCTAGGCTGCTGGAATAGCTTAAGCAAAATACTGAACCATCTCTATTTGCATGGAACTATATTGCTTCACTATCTCCTATGGCTTTTTTTTATTTTTTATCAAGCTCTGTTTTAAGAGTGGCTGGAATCATTTAACATAGATTTGCAGAATAATTAGAAATCTATCAAGTAGGGTGCATCTATTTTATGGAAGGTGTATCTGTACAGCCCCGGGAAGGTTGGTTGTCACTTCACATCATGACACGCTAAGAGTGGAGTAGAGGGTCCAGAATCTAGAGCCAGGATTGGCGGGTACCTCCCACCTTCCTGTGTTGTCTGCGGAACCTCTATGGGATGGACAAAGAAATGAGCATGGAGGCATTTTGAATAGTTTGAAATACAGCTGGAAGTTAAACAATGGGAAAGACCATTAAAAAAAAGAGAGAGAGAGACAACCCAGAACTAAATCAAGGCTGCCTGACAAAAATACTGCACTGAGTAGAAGTGGTCTGTGCTGCACGGATCACTCAAAAGGAGGCATTAGACGTTCCTTTTGGTATTTAAAATCAGTGTATGGGGGCCCAGAGTTACCCTTATCTCTGTGGGTTCAGACTACCTAAATAAATGCCATTTTTTTGTCCTCTGCCTTTTACATTTCAGTGGAAAAGGTGGCTGTAATTTGTAGATTTCTGGATATTCACTCAGTGACCAAAAACCACCTGCTGAAGTACTCGCTGGCACATGCTTTCTGCTGCTTTCTGGCGGCCGTGGAGGACGTCAACCCAGCGGTGGCTACCAGGGCCGGGCTCCTGCTTGACACCATCAAGAGGCCGGCGTTGCAGGTGACGTCCCTCAGTGTGTGTTACCTGCTCTGCAGACGGCTCTCTGCTCTGCTCTACTGAACCCTGAGTTATGTGTCACATAAACACAATTACTACTGATGATGACGATGATGATAATTGTGGAAATTTTTAAGTTGGGAAAAACATTCCAGAATCACATTGTATTAACAGACCTCTTATTTTTATTTGTTGATACTTTCTTTTCAGTCTTTGTCTATGTGCTGAATCACTTCTGACAGATGGAATTATTGTATAACTTTTTTTTGTGGCAGATTATTAAATTAAGGTTATTTATACCATTCCACTGGTTTCTGGGCTAAAAGTCCTTTTATTAGGGGCTAGCTTCTAAGAGAAATCAGGTAAATTATAAATCAAGGAAAACCAGGAGAAGGTAAATATACTACCAAAATGAAATGCTACAAATCAAAGCCAAAGTAACAGGAAATAGAAGACCTGGAGAGAGTTGTATATTTATCTTATTTGGCGCCTGTATTTTTAAAATTTTATTTATTTTTTTAAAATATGTTTTTATTGATTTCAGAAGAAGGGAGAGGGAGAGAGAGATGGAAAAACCAATGTTAGAGGGAATCATTAATCGACTGCCTCTTGCACACCCACTACTGGGGATCGAGCCCACAACCCAGGCATGTGCGCTGATTGGGAATCCAACTGTGACCTCCTGGTTCATAGGTTGATGCTCAACCACTGAACCACACTGGCCAGGCTGGCACATGTATTTTATAGTTGAAGAAACGAAGTCTCAGAGAGATAATGTCACTTATGAAAGGACACAGAGTGAATTTTGGGAGAACCAAAACTAGAACCTCCAAAGTCCTGATCTTCTGTTTTTCTCCATTGCCACCTGATTTACTATTATTTCATTATTATTAAAGTTAATAATGGCAAGAGCTAACATTTATCAAATAGTCTTTGTGTTTTAAGGGCAGTGTATTTAAAGTATCCGATCCTGCATTATTTCAGTTAATCCCCACAATAGCCTTTAGTATGTTCCCATTTTACAGATAGAGAAGCTGAGGGTTATAAAGGTTAAGTAATTTCAGAGTCACACGGCCAGTAAGTGGTAGAGAAGACTCAGTTCTGACTCATAATAAAGTCATATTCTTAACTCTCTGTGTGTGTGTACACTGCCCCCCAGTCAGTGGAAGGGTTCTTGTGAAAAAGACTAAGAAGAAAGGGCAGTGGTACAAGATCTAAAATATTCTATGGTTGTGCTGCCTGTGGACAAACACCCTTGTAAAAACTTCCATTTGTTTTTGGGATAGTCCTTCTCTGTTGGTCTTAATAAGACTTAGGTGGTTGTATGTTTTACCGCTGCTCAGGGCCTGGAACATAGGAGGCACTCATTAGATGAGAGTTGAATGAATTAATAGGATGAATTGCAGTTTTTTGAAAAAGGGAATTGTAGACTTATATACTAGAGAAACAGATGCTCAATCCATTACATCTTTGATTTTTTTTAAACTCTAGGTTTCAATCACATTCCAAGAAGATGACTTATTTTCTTTTAGAATCATTAAAAGAATTCTAAAATCTGAATTTCTTTTAGAAATTTTAATTCTAAACTTTAGAATTTAACATTGAAAGGAAATTTAAAGTCCACCTTTTTGTGTATTCTAAAATGTATCTTTGGAAGTATGCTTCTCTTATAGAAACAACAGACATTAAGAAAAGAAACATTGGTTTGAGGATATTTGGGTAAAAAAATTAATAACATACTTTTAGTTCAGATTTCTAAGTCAAAATTTAAGGGCTGTTCTACAATTAGGAGAAGCTTCTCTTTTATATTTCTTCTACCAAAATTTGCAGTAAGAAAGATTTCAATTGGCTCATTCTACATTATATATAGATTGAGGAGTTTGCCTTGTTCCACTGACTTGCTTAGTGTATTTGCTTTGAAGCAACTTAAATGTTTACATCTGACTTTGCTTTCCTCCTCCTTTTCCCCAGGGTCTGTGTCTTTGTCTTGACTTCCAGTTTGATACTGTGGTTAAAGATCGACCCACAATATTGAGCAAGCTTTTGCTCCTGCATTTTCTCAAGCAAGATATTCCTGCTTTGAGCTGGGAGTTCTTTGTCAACAGATTTGAGACACTTTCTTTGGAAGCTCAGCTGCATTTGGATTGTAACAAAGAATTTCCTTTTCCTACAAGTAAGCAAAAGGAAGAACTTGCTGTATAGAGTCGAGGTACCTCTGCTTGTGCTTGCTAGATAAGCAGAAGATACTATGCGTGTAGTTCGACTTCCCATTACGGAGGATGCCTTGACTTTGTGTGCTTCATCTATCAAATGTTTGTTGAATACCTACTATAGTAATCCTCAGATTAACTGTTTTCTGGCATTCCGAAATCCCAATTTTTCTAGTTCCTTTGGGGACTTGTGAAAAACATTTGTGAATGTTGTGTTCCTTAAATGCTATTCAATCATCATGATTGTAATGTTTGTGAGCAGGTTTGTAAGAGAGATTTGCACCTTGCAAATTCACTCTCTCATGCTTCTTAATCAGGTACCTACAGCTCTGACTAGATGGGGAAAAGACTTTGGTCAGTCAACTAGTTATCCAGTGATAACAAAATCAGATAATTTAATCTTAATTATACAATAGTCATGATAGGCAATAGTCATGATTTTTAATATAAGCTATCCTGAAGAGAGAAAGGTGAATGAGTCATATATCCACGAAAGATGGTTTGTAATACTGGAAAATATACACAGATGGATGGTTTTAAGCTAGTTGCATAACTTAGGAGTTAACCTCTAATTCCTTTTGCAAAGCTATCACTGCTGTAAGGACCAATGTCACCAACCTCAGCGACACCGCACTGTGGAAGATCAAGAGGGCTCGCTTTGCAAGGAACCGCCAGAAGAGTGTGCGTTCCCTGAGGGACAGCGTGAAAGGGCCCGCGGAGTCCAAGAGGGCGCTCTCCCTCCCCGAGACCCTAACCTCCAAAATCCGTTGAGTATCTTCTTTCATCCTTCCTTTAAACCTGTTTAATGTCTTTCGGAGGCTGGCTTGTCTTGCTGAATGTGCATAGAGAGGAGCGAATTTAGCAAACAGCTTGGCCATCAGGTTTGGCCTTCGGATTCCCTAGAGGGTCCCCGCAGGGGTGTTAGTGCCTTGGGTGGCTTTTTCCAGTTTTTGGGTGAAGCAAAGCCTTGCTCTAACAGTAGATTGTTCAGTCGATTGTTTTGAAATGTGGAAGGCAGCAAACCCACTGATGCTTGGCATGAAAGAAGCATTTGTTCCTAAGTGCTCAAATGTGAAGTTTGCACCAGCCTGGATAAGAGATTCCTGAGAAGACGTAGACATTGTCATTTAATGAATGCATGGTAGAGGCAGCCAAACAAGCTTCCAGGCAAGCTAATAATAATGGTTGCTTTTGCAAAGACAAATTAGGCCAAGAAGTTGAATTTTTGCCCAACTTAAACAAGCTTCATTGCCAACTTTAAAAAAAAGACCATATATACTTGTTTTCTAAAGGTCTTTCTTTATATTGCACTTTTAAAGAGAACAAAATTTCCCTTAAATTACCAACTCACTAGATGGACTCTAATGATTAGCAATAGCTCATGAATGGGAAATAATTAAAAATTCATAACTAAATCATCATATTAGTGAATGGATATATTTAAATACATTGCTAACTTGTAAAATTTATTAAATGATTTAATTTTTAACTGCTGTGAAGTTAATAAAAGAATACCATAAAATATATTTCTTCTTATCCTGTTAGAAGCTGAAAAGTTTGCTTTTTCATTGGCATTTATTAGAAGGCAGCTTTATTGTAACATGACCATTTTAAATCATAAATATGATTTTATTTTATTTATTGCATTTTCCTCTATTTTTCGACAAGCTAAGGATATGTAGTGTTTTGAACTTTGGAAGAATCAATAAAAGCCCTGTAAGCAATCAATAATATAGGTGTTCAGAGAGCAAAGATAATAACAGGTGCCCATTTCAGAATATGCTGTGCTAATGTGAGGCCCCAGGTGAAACTGAATCAGATCCTAAAATCCAATACCTCAATCAAATAGATTACAATTTCTATAAGAACGTCCCAGCTCCTTTAGAATCGAACTGATCAGTTTGGGATATACAGTTTACTTATTGTTATTTCTTGTTAATTGATTCACGTGACAATTCTGAAGATTCAGAATTAAAGTAACATTGCAGGATGTTCTTGAGATTCAAATGAAACCACCAAACTTTTGTGATGTAAACATCTACTGTGTGATGTTAATTACAAATAGGAAAACTAAACTTGCCCCTCCTATCCAATGCAGTTAGCACTAAGTATATTTTCTAGGCTCAAGTTGTTTTTAATGCTTATTTAAATAGAGTTGTTGTTGATTTTTAAGCTGTGAGGTTGACCAGGCAAGAGCAGTCTGCTCCAGCTCTCGGTGGGACACCCGAACAGATGCCAGGTGGGTA
Organism: Cnephaeus nilssonii; assembly: GCF_951640355.1. Lineage (NCBI taxonomy): Eukaryota > Metazoa > Chordata > Mammalia > Chiroptera > Vespertilionidae > Cnephaeus > Cnephaeus nilssonii. The sequence continues at coordinate 101,388,727 of NC_137075.1, read as the reverse complement.
CTTCTGACTTGAAGGGCTGTGTGCAACTGTCTCTCACAGGTGGACAAGGTAAAGGGTGCGGTGTCTCTAACTGGACCACAGTGATATAGTTAGGTTTGGCAAGCTCCAAGGGTCTTACCCCAGGTGCTCAAGCATTTGGGCCCCTGACATAGCAATTCCTTTTGTATTAGCAGATGGCTTTTGCTGCTGTTAACTTTTGGTCCAGTAAGAAGCATCTTGTTACCTGAGTACACACTGAGTTCCCCAGAGAGCCAATATGACTAGAACCATACCTGGTACTTATATTTGTATGTGTATTTACACATAGAAATATTATGTTCATATATATCTGCTATAGGAAAAAACATACATTTCATTCGCATTTTAAAAGGTTATACATTTGAACCACTGTCATTCACTCATCCCCGTAGTCATTCCTGATTCATTGCAGCTCTACATGCCTTCCTGTCTCTCAGAGAAAGAGTTTCCATTGTTTGGCGCATCATGGGATCATATCCAACTTGGCACAGTGTAACTGTCATTTGATGTTCCTGAATTATCCTAAGGGTTGAAGGGACACTGGCAAGACTATTACAGACTGAATGTTATTCACACAACTAGTCCCATAACTTGTTGGGAAAACTGAGAAGGTTCTGAGTACCTGCTTATTTGTCAGAAACAAGCTTGGTAACTACCATCAATGTATCATGCTAACAAAGATTTTGTTTTTATATTACTATTTTCTAAGAATAGTTTTAAGGTAAACTTTTCAGAATGGTCTCAGAAGGAAAATTTCAAGTAGGGAGACTTTGAAGACTGTGTGTTTGTTATGTGTTATAAAAATGACTCTAGAAAGAGAGGCGATGAGGGATGGGAGAGGAGCACAAGATTATGATTGCAGATGGTAGGTGGTGGCCAGAGTGTATTTTCTCCTTTAAAATCGATGAGAAAAAAGGGATAGCAAATACTTGGCAGAGTCTCTCTACCTTATTTTGTGCATCACTTGTGCCTCAACTGTGCTGAGATGGAAGGAAGATAAAATAAGAACTTCTGCTTCTGAGTTCACTGCAAATGTGAAATCCATCCAGTTTCCCTGCAGTTAGGTCTTTTTGAGATTGGCCTTATGCAGTTTCACAAACTATCTTGATTTGACCCCATCTTTTCTTTTTGTCATAAGGCTGAATTGAAAAGCTATTAGTTATTATCACCCATTATAACAATCCAACCTCTCACATCTCTTTGGGAAAATGTGTATATACGTTTCTTAAAGTGAAGAAAAGTTTCAAGCATCTAATTGTTCCATCAAATGTGACAAGATAGAAAAGGGGCAAATAAAAGCATTGTTCATATTAAACATAAATATCATTTACATGACTTGCATAAGCAAAACTTTAGATTTGGAAACTTATAAATTGCTTATGATTTCAAACTAGTTTTTCAGTTTTGTATTATTATTCACTTAACACTGAATGTTTTAACTTGGAAGCAAAGACATACCAGGACAGTCAGAAGACTACAGGATGGTTTAAGATAATAATTAAATGGAAACTGAAGAACTTGCTATTGAATATACTTTTGTTCGGTGCAGATAATGCACTCCTCTGTGCAAGACCTTATATTGATTAGGCCTGAAGTAAAGGCTGAACTTTTTGTCACTGGATTTATAATTTATGGCTCTCTGATATGAACATGCACAGCAAATTTGCAATGGAAATACATTTGTAAGGCTAGTGAAGAGCTACATTCCTCCATGACATTTATGAGTCAAATCAAAGGCCTTGTGCAAATATAAAAAATTCATAGGATGCTATAGCTGAAATATTAGAAGTAGGTTAATATTCTCATTTTTACAGAAGAGGAAACTGAGGTTTCCGGAGAAGAGCAAGTGCCACAGGTTTGTTGGTGACAAACAGATCTGGGTCACAAGCCCAGATGTCTTGATCTCTCTTGCAAGGCATGTGTGGTAAATGCTAGTAGGAGCTCTACACCTTTAATCCCAATTGATGAAAAGTACACTTTCCCCTGCTAATCTGAAATTGGTTTAATCTTAATTAGATATAAAGTGTATTTTCACTAATGCTGTGAGAACCAGAAATTCTTTGTCTTTGATGATTCAGAACATCTGTTGAATATTAAGTGAACATGATGCATAATGCTGAACAATAATCACTCCATGTAATAACATGGGGTTTCATTATATCTTGCCCCTCATCTCCTGGAATGAATAATTAAACAGTAGTAGGTAAATAATAATAATGTTTCATATATGTATAGTGCTTCTATCTATGAAGAGTGTTTTTGTGCAAATCATCTAATTTCGATTTTACAACTATGGATATATGTAAAGTATTATTTTTTTTCACTTTACATACAGACAGGAATACAGGTCCTGAAGAATTAAGAAATTCTGCTTAGATGGTTTGCTGAAGATCACATATAACTAACTAGTTAGGGATAGAACTGATACTTGAGTCCAAGATACTTGATTTGCTTTCTTTGCACTACAGCCTCCTCCTGAGGAATTGTTTTTAGGATATTTCTACTCCTTAGGATGACATGAGCACACCAGTCTAGTTATGGAGCTGACCTGGGCATTCAGGTCTGCTACAGTGAGCATCCAGGAAGCCATGAGCATCTAGACCAGAGGATCTTTCCAGTTAGAACCTACAGATTGGTCTAGAGCTATCCTAATCCCTACAGGGACATGGATGCTCTACTCCAGCCCGTAGAGAAATCCTGAGACCTCTTGGTCTGAATTTGTATCAGTAAGTGAAGGTACCCAATGCTAGGTACCCAATGCTTGGTAACATTGGTGAAATTTGTATTGATCTTTCCTGCCTCCCTCTTAGGTTCCAGCCTGGACTTCCAAATTGCTTCTCTTTTGGGCTCTCTCTCTTTTTTCCTAGAAAGATGGTTTATAATTCACATCTTCATAAACTTCAAAATACCTATTGATCATTTCGATCCAATAAATGAAAGAGTACAGTTGTTTTTTGTAGGAATGCCCTTGTTTGAATTGATGGTTTTGGGAAATGACAGTTTCCCAAGTGATAGGATGTGGGGTAGGAAGAGGCAAAGGCAGGGATGGGGAGCATATGAGGATGCAGAGTTAGTCACCAGCCTCAAATTTACAGCCTCTGTGGCTGTGTGCACACACAACAGAACTGCTGTGAATGAAGCTGTAAGTTGAGTTAATGAGCTAGGGAGACCAGTGAGGCAGTGTGGCTAGAACAGTGGTTGGCAAACCGCGGCTCGCGAGCCACAGGCGGCTCTTTGGCCCCTTGAGTGTGGCTCTTCCACAAAATACCACGGCCTGGGCGAGTCTATTTTAAAGAAGTGGCATTAGAAGAAGTTTAAGTTTAAAAAATTTGGCTCTCAAAAGAAATTTCAATCGTTGTACTGTTGATATTTGGCTCTGTTGACTAATGAGTTTGCCGACCACTGGGCTAGAACTACTGAAATAATACAACCTCATTTATAGGGCGTAATCCTTGGCTTCTCTCGACCGAATGCAGAGTAAGCTCGTGGAAGGGGTCCTTTCTGCCTCTGCTTGTCACGTTGATTTGACAGCGGTGGCTGTGAGTTGACTTATACAGAGGAATGTTCCCTAGCCACTTCCTTGCTGTTTGGAGACTTCATCAGTTTTTCTCCTATAGAGAAGACAAGATCTGAAATATTTATTTGAATTCAGTATATGTAGACATTTATGAATAATAAGCATCTACTATAAGTCAGACACTGCCCCATATTCTATGAAGGTTATAAAAAAATGGATGAAACATAGCACTTGCCTTCAAGGAGCCTTTGTTCTTATAGGGGAAATAAGTCAAGTGAATGAATAAAAAATTCTGCCTTGCATAATAGCTATTTGTCACAGGAGAGTTAAGAAATGCTATAGGAAACTGTTCATTCTTCCCTTCCCCCCTCTCCTCTTAACCTCCTTTCTTGTCCTTGGACATTGACAGAGTTTAGGGATCACATGCAGTTACTGAGAGGAAGGTGGGCACAGGTAATAAGAATGGCATCTGGGGACCAGGCCCAGAGGGTTAAATTGGGGATGGGGTGGAGGACCACTCTATAAGGTGAAGGGAGAACGTGAGCAAAGACAAAGATGGGAAATGTTGGTGACATTCTGAGATCCGTGAGGAGCCCAGGTGGTAAGGATGCTGAACATTTGGGGTGGATGGAGTGATAGGAGATAAGTCTGGAAAAGCAGATCCTGATCCCGCCTGACTCCAAATTGTTTGAATAAATAAAAGTGTACTATGGAGTTTCGATCGGTTGTACCACTCTGTGGACAGATTGCAATGGGCCCAGTCCATGTTCAGGTTATGGTAGGGTCTCTCTCTCTGCCTTGTGGTTATAAAGGTGCCTACCTTTTTCTTTACAGAAATGATCAAATCTCTTAACACATTAAATCTCTATAGTTAAAACAGACACAGGAATTTTATGGAACAGAATTCAAAAGTGTTTTAATGGTCACACCTTAGAGAAAATATTGTAGGCATTTAATTTAAAAATGGAAATTTTGTAACCTTTTTAGATAACTAATTGTTGTCTTGAACAATAAAGAAAATGTCAACTTTTCTAAGCTCATTTTTCTTATGGATTTGATTAAGGTAACTTTTCTTAATGAAGAGTGTACCAATCACAAGCCTACAGTATTGTAAAGAAAGAGCACAGACTTGCAAAGCCCACAACCAGAGGGGTAATTATTGGAATGAAAAGAGGGTTTTCCCCCCATTTTATGCAATAGATACCATTAGCTAGTCCATTTTTCAGTAAATATAGTGGTTTGTTAAGGAGCATTCATTCCTAGCTATTCAGAAAAAGCAAAGTAGAAGCAGCCAACTTAAAGTACGGAAGATCAATGAAGATGAATTTAATATGAGGATAGGGCATTTGTGAAATGATGCTTATTCATTAGAAAAAATGAGATTTGACAGGAAAAGTTAAGGTTACATACTTTATCTGTAATAGTGTCAGCTATAAAAATAAAGAAAAGTAAATAAAATGAATGTCCTTTTGCATTGAGAAGAATTTTGACATATTTAAAGGTGAAGTCTGATGGTTTATTTTCTAGACCCAAACTGGGATAGAATGAAATGGGGAGCCAGTGTCCTAGTTGGGCCTAGTCTGGAGTCTCCTTTCTTTTGTATTGAGGTCTCTAGATTCTCAGGGTTATAAAACAAAAGTGCAACTCCTTCTCCCACCCTCCTGAGTTCCACTTTTAACTTTGGGACTTTGGAGTCCAGCCACTCTGGACGTGGAGGTGGCTGAGCAGGACTGAGTGATTCGTGCTGTCTGAAATCTTGTCCCCGGAGCTAAAAGGAATTGCGGAACGAAGCTATATTGTAACAGCCATCACTTGCTGCTATAATAACATTGAATCCTGCAGGGAACCTGGATTTTTACACTTGGCAGATTCTTGGCTCAAGCTTGCCCAGAGCAATAACCTTCTTCTCGTTGTAAAATAATACTCTGGAGGGAAAAAAAAAAAATCAAGATTAAATGTTTTTCAATGTTGAAAAGATAGTTTTCTAAACTTTTTCTATTTTGCTTTATGAGGATGTACATAGGTATTGCTTTTGGTTTGATCTTCTATTCAAACATTTAGTTATAATGTACAGTGATGCTTCACATTTTTGGGCTCTTGGTGAAATGGGGTGATTTTTTTAATGATGGCTGATGCATGGCTAGTAAATAATGATAATATTAACAATTGAAAATTTATTATTCACTCTTCATGTGAAACACCATCATAAAGCAATTCTTAGGTTTTGTTTGAATAATTTTGGGTAAAATTTCTCTTAAGTACATTGCACATATTTTTCCCCTTCATGGACAGACTCTATAAGATAGAACATGTTAATGTCCTAGGGTCATATTGAAGTTTGTCTGACGCTTTCCCCTATGTTAGAGGCTCTTTGACTTACATGATTTCTCTGCCTCTTCATATATTGTGCACTATCCCTTCTCAGTGTGTCACTTTTGAACAGACCAGCATTCTTCTGATCATCTGGGGAAAACTAGACAACCTAGTTGTTACCTTATGTGTAGTGCTAACCTAGTCATGTCTGAACTTGACATGGCTTTCATGCCCCGCTAAAGAGAAAGGGTTTGGGCTTGAGGCAGTTGATTTCCACAGTCCCTAGAAATGTTCCATCGATCTTACTGCCAAATTGGTTAAGTTAATGGGTATAAATCACCTAGTTTTTTTTTTTTGTTATTTCCTTAATATCATCATAAAATAAACATGGTCAAGCTTTGGTTTATAATGATTTGTAACCAAAGCCTGTCATCATTTAGCAGAACTGTTCCTTGCAGGATGAGAGATGAGAAGGCTGGTGTGCCTACCTAACCCACCACGCTAAAATGGTTTCCAATTTAAAATTCTGATGCAACTTGTCAAAGGAAGGACAAGAACAGCCCCCCAAACAGAAACATAGAAAAGCAAATCTCACTCTTCCTTCCCCCAAAGTCCTAAACGAAACCAGATCAGAAGAGGCAGAAAAACAAAGGAGACAGGGTCTAATTTCTGACTTTGAAAAATAACAGAGAAAGTCAATGTCAGGGAGCTGCTCATTATAATTCTTTGTAGGGTTAAGAATAAGTCAAGGGCAAAGGTGTTTTTTTTTTTTTCTTTCCATGTGAACTTTCAGTTCATCTTCATGTGGCTTTTCTTTTTCCTTCCCCCCCCCCCCCACCCCCCGCCCTTTTAAAAAAAGTTCATGCTTCTTTCTTTCTGTCTGTGGCTCTCCCTCCCTGTATGTTCCTCATTACATTCAGCAGGGCTTATAATTTGCTATTTATAATTTTTACTATATTATTGAGAGACTACACATTGCTAATATCTCAGGATTTGAAAAAGAAAACTTTTTTCCCCCACCAGCTGATTTATGAACATAACTGAATCGAGATAATAATTTAAACAAAATAACCCAATGGATGTCTTTGTGCTCAGTGGGTTTTAGAATATTATTATTTATTATTACTGGTGATTCTTACATGCTGATTTGGCAAAGCTGAAAGGGAAACTTCTCTTTATCACTGAGGATAAAACGTTGCCCCTAAATGAAGTTTATTTAGGTGTTTGTCTTACTGTTTGAAGGGAAGTTAGCTTTGTAATGCCCATTTTTATTTCAAATTTCTTTATTATTCCCCAATTACTTGGTTGTAGATGGACACACTAACTTCTACCCTTGGACTAATGCTTTGCTTAGTAGGCCATATTGTGCCTTTAAGTTTTTCCAAAAAAGAAAAATATTTAATGGCAGAAGAATGGTGCTTTATACTTTAAGGGAGGTTTTAGTGTAAAGTTACGTGTGGAGGAGCCACCCACTGATGCCCCTTCTTGTACTGACAGGACAACAATCCCCTGAGAATGACAACACCATCAAGGACCTGCTCCCAGAAGACGCTGGGATCGACCACCAGACAGTTCACCAGCTGATTACAGTGCTCATGAAGTTCATGGCCAAGGATGAGAGCAGCGCAGAGTCAGACATTAGCAGCGCGAAGGCCTTCAACACGGTCAAGCGGCACCTGTACGTCTTACTCGGCTATGACCAACAGGAAGGTTGCTTTATGATTGCACCTCAAAAAATGCGCCTGTCAACTTGCTTTAATGCGTTTATTGCAGGAATTGCCCAAGTAAGTGTAATAATAGCTTTCAGAAGTCATACCATTGGACTTTCAGTAGAAACAAGTAATTAAATCCATGTAGCCAACATTACTTGAGTATAAAAGTTTGTACAAGTTACTTTCTTAGGGGTCTGTGAGGGGAATATACAGATGAGTAAGATTCAGCCACCTGATGTCGTAAAGGAAGTTTGGGATTTTTGGGCGGTTGGTATAAAATATATGTAACATAAATTAACCATTTCAGTCATTTTTAGGTATATAATTCTGTGTCATTAAGTGCATTCACTTAGTTATGAAACCACCACCACTATCCATCTCCAGAACTGTTTCATCATTCTAACCTGAAACTCTATCCAGTGAACAATAAGGCAGTGTGGGATTTTTATTTGTGGGTGCTTTTTTTCTTTTCCTTTTAAAATTATCGAATTTATTGGGGTGACATTGGTTAACAAAATTATATAGGCTTTATGTGTACGATTCTATAATACATCATCTGTATAATTGTATTGTGTGTTCACCACCCCAAGTCAAGTCTCCTTCCATCACCATTTATCCCTCCTTTACCCTCTTATACTCCCCCAACTCCCTTTCCCTCTGGTAATTACCATACTTCTTTTTCTTTTTAAAAAATCCTTTTCCTTTTTGGCTTCAAGTGGAGGGTTGAATTAATCATACAACTTACTTCATGTCACATCACCATTATTGGCTATTCTATGTTTGCTACTTCTAACACCAATGCCATGGTGTACATCTGCCATGCTTTAACTATCCATTCCCCTGGTGATGGACACTCACATTGCTCCCAACTCCTTCCTACCCCAAACAGCTCAGCAATGGACATCCTTGTATATGCACCTTATCCACTAATGTGGGAATTCCTTTGAGATATGATCCAAGAGCAGAATTAAGGGATTGTGGAGTATCTTGAGTGCCTAATTTGACCAGTGCTACAAATATGACTCTCCAGAATGGCTGTACAGTCTGTAAAGGGCATAGAACTTGGGGAATAATGGACATGAATTTCAGCTCTGCCACTGTTAGTAACTCTATGACCTCAGGCATCTTCTGCTTGTTTGCTCATTGGTAATGGACTTTTTTTTTGAAAGATTAGAGACAACATATTGCAAAGCACCTTGCTTAGTGCCTGTCCCATACTAGGAGCTCAGTAATGGTAGCTGTTATTAATGAGCTCAAATAGACTGTAAAATAATGAACACAGATAAGCAAAGTGGGAGCAATATGTAGGTAGTTGTCTCTTGCTGATGCTGATAATTAGATGGACCACCACTAACACTCAGCTGTCTGTGTTGAAGAGAGAGTGCACCATTTCAGACACCAAGCTCTCCCTCCTTCTTTCCCTCCCTCCCTCCTTCCTTCACTCCCCTGCTTTTCCCTTTCTAAATCCATGTTATGCGTATTCATTTTAGAAATATAACCAATAAGGTAAAATACAAATCTCAGAAAAGCCCATGATAAATAACTAACATTTTGGTATTATCACTGGCTCCAAATTTACACACATATATGTATGTATATATCATATACATACATACATATATATGCATATATAGTATATATATGCATGCACATTTTTAATAATGATAAGGTCATGTTTACATATTGATATATGTATGTGTATCCTTTTAAAAATATGTTTTTATTGACTTTAGAGAGAGAAGAAGGAAAAGGGAGAGAGAGAGAGAAACATTGATGTGAGAGAAAATTATCAATTGGCTGCCTCTTGCATGCCCCCCGTCCTGGGGATCACGCCCACATCCTGGGTATGCCCCCGGAATTGAACCAGTGACCTCCCAGTGCATAAGGCGATGCTCAACCAACTGAGCCACACTGGCCAGGGCTGTATGTGTAACCTTTCTAAACGTAAAATATATTACAGAGTTCATATAATGTAAATAAATTTGTATCATATCCTATTAATGGCTACATAGTAGTTTGCTGTCATAAAAACAATCTTTTATTAACTAGTCCCATAATGTTGGATATGTAGGTTTGTTTTCAGCTTGGGGTGGCTATAATGCTGACTATTATTTATGCACACATCTTGGAACACTTGTCTGATTATTTCCTGAGGATATATTTAATTGCTGTGTTAGAGGCTATGTGCTTTTTTTACTTCTGAATACATGTTGTTAACTTGCTCTCTTGAAAGGTTGTATTGAATAATATACTGTTTCCAGAAAGGTAATATACTGTGTCTGAGAATGTCCATTTCTCCACATGATGTCCCATATTAGGTGTTTTGATTGATTCTAAGTTTTATTCCACTTAATAGCTTAATAGGACATTTTAATAGATAAAATTTTATTTTGATAGATAAATTAAATAGATTATTAGATAATTGAGTAGATTAAAACTATTTTAATATACAAGGTTTTAAAAAAATTTCCGGTGAGGCTGGACTTTCCCCCTTTATGCATATTGGCCATTACTATTAATATTTTGTGAGATGCCTGTTAATTATTTTGCCTGTGTTTCGATGGTTCAGATTTTTCCTTTTGGCTTATAAGTGTTCTTTATAGTTTTCCTTCAGTTATTAATTTCTTTCCTATTTCAGGTTATGGACTATAACATTAATTTGGGAAAACACCTTCTCCCCTTGGTGGTTCAGGTGCTCAAATACTGCTCTTGTCCTCAACTACGGCATTATTTCCAACAGCCACCTCGTTGTTCCCTCTGGTCCCTAAAACCTCACATCCGGCAGATGTGGTTGAAGGCCTTGCTTGTCATCCTGTACAAGGTGAATTGCTGTCGTTATTTCTTTTTTTGGTGGAATGATTCTCTTAGTGCGGAGAACACTTAAGAGACCGGTGTTGAAAATTTTGTAGGACAATCATTTAACCTTCAGAGGAAGAATTGTCATGTACAGTTAGTGCTGAGAAGCAAAGAGCTATTGGAATGAAACTAGAAATGGAGGCCATGTCAGTGTCTTCTCTTGAAAATGTTTAAAATAAAAAATGATGAATTGTAGGACTTCGATCAACCACCTCTATTTCTGATCAGAACCTTCTATTTTATCTACATATTAATCCTTTGCACTCGCTTGTTTTTTTCTCGATTCCTTTATTCTACTCGGGATTTAATTTTTTAAATACCCCAGATTTTACAAAGCGCGGCAGTAGAATAAAAAACTGGAGTTTCTTTTCATACAAACTTATTTATTTGGATTTTTTTATATTTCAAATTATTGATACATTCAATAACCGTCACACTCGACATCCGAGTGCAAAAGGTTAATTTTTATGTCAGAAAACAAGGAAAACATTTAAAATTGTATTCATAGACCAAATGTTTATGGCAAATAATTTTGTTGAAAGGAATTGTAACTGCAAGCTGGCATGCATTGCCGTCTGTGGTTAGGTGCAAGAGGCAGGGAATAAGGGCATGCATGATAAGGATTTATGTTTTTGCCTACCTATATTTTTCTTTTTTACCCTAAAGAAATGCTGAGGAAACTATCTAGCAAGATCAAGTGGAAACTTACCCTTCAAAATAACCATTTATATATTTCTCCCTTTGTTTTGTTGTGCAGTATCCATACCGGGACTGTGACATCAGCAAGGTCCTGCTGCACCTGATTCACATAACAGTCAATACACTCAATGCACAGTATCATAGCTGCAAGCCCCACGCCACGGCAGGACCTCTGTACAGTGACAACAGTAACATAAGCAGATACAGCGAGAAAGAAAAAGGTACTTTACACATCTCAATTCTATCCTAAACTTAGTTTGAACGCGTAAAACATTCTGGACAGTGTTTCTCTTAGGTTAGGAGATAGAAGGGGGCCCTCAGGTGTCATTCTAGAGTCAAAAAATCACTTACTGCTTCATTAAGTTTCCAACTTTCCCATGAATGTTGCTGCCTTAATTTTTAAAATGGAAGAGAAATAATTAATATACTTCTGAAATCCATTTCATAAGAAATAGCGTTTGGTAAAGATTGCCTACTGTTTGGTTAAGAGACCTTTATGGGCCTTTTCCTACGTGACGGAAGCACCTTGCTTTGGGCTGTGAGGTAATTCTTGGTTGGCACTTAGTGGAGCCGTGTAACCTTGTCGGTCTCTCGTTTGCTCCTGAACTTTGTGCTCACAGATTTGAATGGAGTCTACATTTGCCGACATGCTTTTTGTAGCCGCCCTATTCAATAAGAATTGATTTAAGGCAACTGGAATGAAATACTTTTGCTGCATAGGTTTACATTATCTCCGATATTGACTTTTTATATTGATAGCTTTTCCACAAAGGAGTAGAATAAAACTCTAGAGTAAAATTATAGCCTGAAGAACCAAGGTGTTTACCTTTAGTGCATGTCACGGGGTGACTAGACTTGTAAAAGGTGACATCATCTAATCCAATCCTGGGAGACAGCCAAGTGTCCCACGACCCTTTGGTGTGTTATATAGTGGTGTTAATGGAGTCTGACTTGGTTGACTGCTCTGAAAATATCTCAATAGGATGGGTTGGAGCCAGCGTTCCATTATTGGTTTATTGCTGCAAGGTCTGAGTCTAGGTTGGCTATAGATGGATCTCAGAGTACTAAGTTATTTAGTTCTGGTATCAATCAGACTCTTTCTGAAGAATATCTTATCTACCAGTTTAGCTCCTCGTTTCTGGGAAATTGGGTAGATCCAGTTACACTAGGGATGTCCTCCTTGCGGCTCAGTGTTTGGGCCAATCCCAGGTGACCCTTTCTAGATGGGAGATGCCATTCTGAAGCCTTTCTTCTCTATTATTCAGTATAATTGAGAATTATTTTGCAGCTATACAATGGCAATTGCATAAATCTTTCCTCAAAAACCTGCATTTTTAAAGGAGTATGTTTTTATAAAAGAAATGAAAAAATGAAACAGGTCACTGTGTTGCATCTCCTCAAGACACAGGAGTTTGATAGGCTTTCTCATCTCTGTGGAAGTTCACTGATAGTTTTGTATCCATTTTATGGTTAACGTTTATTTATTTATTTATTTTGACAAAAAGGATCACTATTCTTGGTTTATCTAACATCTACTGCTTCAAATTTCACTTACTTATAGACTCTTGTGTATGAGGACAGGATCAAAACTTAACTCTGTATTTGTACTACCCTTATGCTGTAGAAAGCTTAAATAACCTTAATCGCACCTGAGCCTCATTTTGTCACATAGGTACATGTTGATATAGGCCAAATACTGTGATTTCAGTGATATTCAACGCCAACAGTAGGTTAATTTCATTTATCCTGGTATTAAGTGCACTTTTGTAGCCGTTTCTCTTGCTGCTTTGAACATGGCTTTGGCCTTTCCAAAGCATGAAAGAACATTTGAAATTAAGTGAACTTTATGGGCTGCAACATAGCAACCCTTTCCATATTAATTCATTTTTGTGTCTATCTTTGATTTAAAATTGGCCAAATGGGGACAGAAGAGGACATAGAAACACGCTTGATAGGCACTCTAGTGACCAATTTGTTTAGGGGGCCTCAGGCTGATGAGCCAAAGATTCTTTCTGGGATTCATAGTAGTTACACATGGCAAACTCCTCAGAGAAGAGTCTTAACTAGGGGGAAATGTTATCTTCTGTTTTCTTTTTCCTTTGTTTACTCTTTCAGCCCATAATCATTTGTGGAGCTTTTAAGACGGCCAGTGGCTTTTCTAAGCTTTTTCTGTGTGTTGTGTGTTTCATTACCAAATGTAGAGTACAGTATTTTGCATTCACAAAGTATAAGGTGCATGTACTGTTAGGCTGTGTCTATGCCAGTTCTCAAATCCTAAGAAGGCATATATTTTTGGAAAGAGTGAGAACCACTCATTTTGCTTAATTTTCTTTTGCCAAATTAGCCTGAAAATTCACCCCACACAGGAATGTCAAGCAGTATCCCAGACTCCTGACACCTATGTATTATCTGGTTTTAAGTGCATTGGGAAAACTTCTGCATGAGGCTCTATTGGAACATTGAAATGTCTCTCTTGAAAATGCTGCCAATTGTCACCTGGAAAATGAGGGGCAACCTTGTATAACAGGTTGCTCTGTTGAACATATGGATGATTTGATGCCTGGATGACATACCAAGCCATGGCTAGATGTGGGCTGGCGTAGAAACCACCCCAGACTTGGCTCCATGTAATGCTTTCATTGAAATGCTTGTGTAGACACAGCCTAAGAGAGAATAACCTCTTAAGTGTAATTTTGACTTTCTCTCCCCAATTAGAAGAAGATAGTGTTTTTGATGAATCTGATATTCATGATACACCTACTGGACCCTGCAATAAAGAGTCTCAAACTTTTTTTGCAAGATTGAAAAGGATAGGCGGCAGCAAAATGGTGAAATATCAGCCGGTTGAGATGAATGTACAGAGAAGTATGAATTTTTTCCTCTTAGTAATTTTATGCAGAAATGTTGTACTCTACCGTTTGTTTGGGGTAAAACCTTAATTTTATTATGTTACGACACATTTTAATACCGTTGATTTTATATATATGTATGCACAAACAGTATATATATATATATATACACACACATTTATATATATATGTGAATCGACAGATACCTCATTAACGTCATGACTGTGCTAGAGGGCCATTGCTTGATTTGATTTGTTGCAAATCGTTTGCTTCTCTTCCACACAATTTGAATATAGTTTCCTAGATCAGCCTCAGCCAAAGCGATCCCCTCTCCGGTACAAATGAACAGAGCTGAGGAATTTTTCTGAAGCCTGATTTTGGAAATCTAAATCTTAAACTGCCATTGTGGGTTCTCTCAACCCAAGGGTTTCTGGTTTTGGAAATTAGAATGAACCTTACAAAAACGTGGCCAGAAAGTCAGTTTTGCCTACTGGTGGAGCTGGGATTGTGATCATGATTTATGCCAACTGTATGCCCACGTATGAGGGGAAAAGAAACAATGGTGAAATCTCCCCATAAAATAGTACTAGCTTTTTCTGTTTCAATCAGGTGACATAGAGCTGGCTGAATATAGAGAAACGGGTGCATTACAAGACAGCATTCTCCACTGTGTGAGAGAAGAAAGCATTCAGAAAAAAAAGCTGCGCTCTTTAAAACAAAAATCTCTTGATATAGGGAACGCAGACTCCCTGTTGTTTACATTAGATGAGCACCGTAGGAAGTCCTGCATAGACCGGTGTGACGTAGATAAGCCCCCCGCCCAGGCTGCTTACGTCACGCAAAGACAGCATGACCACGGACGGCCTAGACAGAATTCTGCTACCAGACCGAACAGTACTGAAGTCCCCGAGCACCCCGCCGTGGAAGGTGTTCAGGAGAGGCGGAGGCCCGTGATACCAGAGGTTAGGTTGAACTGCATGGAGACGTTTGAGGTCAAAGTTGATTCTCCAATAAAGCCCGCTCCTAAAGAGGACTTAGATCTCATCGATCTGTCCTCAGATTCAGCATCTGGGCCTGAGAAGCAGTCTATGCTCTCTACATCTGACAGCGACTCCCTCGTGTTTGAACCTCTTCCCCCTCTCCGAATAGTAGAGAGCGACGAAGAGGAGACCATGGGCCAGGGAAATGATGGTGCCGCTGGCAAAAATGCTGCCTCCTCACCTTCCATCCCCAGCCGCCCCTCTGTCCTCAGCCTGAGCACAACTCCTCTTGTGCAAGTAAGTGTGGAGGACTGTTCCAAAGACTTTTCCTCAAAGGACTCAGGAACTAATCAGTCAGCGGGGGACAAGGACTTCAGATTCGTAGCTCTGGAAGACCCCACAGACTCTGAAGACTTAGCGCAGCTGGGGGAGCTGCAAGAGTTTCCTGGGGGCAGCCCGCTCACGCTGAAACAAAAACGAGACCTCCTTCAGAAGTCATCTGCTCTCCCCGAGTTGTCACTAGACGATACCCTGGAGCCTGGCATCGAAGAAGAGACGCTGGGTGGGCTGATGCCAAGTTCAGGAGCAAAAACTGTCCTCCTCAAAGTCCCTGAAGATGCTGAGAGTCCAATGGAAAGTGAGAAGCCCGACACCAGTGCTGAATCCGATACAGAACAGAATCCCGAGAGGAAGGCCGAAGAGGAGGGAGCTGAGGAGTCCGAATTTAAGATTCAGATCGTCCCCAGGCAGAGGAAACAGAGGAAGATTGCGGTCAGTGCCATCCAGAGAGAGTACCTTGACATCTCCTTCAACATTCTGAACAAATTGGGAGACCAGAAGGATCCAGGTAAGCTCCTGCCTCTTCTTTCTTCCAGCCTTACATTCAAGTGTGTGCATCTTACTGGTTAGGTTCTTGGCTTTGACTGTGCATACATTTTTAATCTTTCTAAAAAATATATTTTTATTGATTTCAGAGAGGAAGTGAGAGGGAGAGAGAAATCAAAACATCAATGATGAGAGAGAATGTTTGATTGGCTGCCTCCTGCACACCCCCACTGGGGATTGAGCCTGCAACCCGGGCATGTACCCTGAACAGGAATCGAATCATGACTTCCTGGTTCATAGGCCGATGCTCAACCACTGAGCCATGCCAGCTGGGCATAAATTCTTAACCTGATATTGTCAGGGAGTGACATTATAATTGTTTCATAATCACTCCAAATCCTTCCTGCCTAGCTGCACATGTTGGATTCAGATGTGGTTTTATTGGTTCCATAAATGTTTCTGTATGTGTTGTTTCTACACTCTTCAGTTAATTCTTGACCATCCTTGGCAATCAGAGGCAATGGTTAATTCATATCAAGATACTCCAAATATCATTTTAGTCTTCCTCAATCAGCAAAAGCCATTAATGTGAACTCTTTTTGCTTTCTCCTACCCGCGCCCCCCCCCCCCATACTTTAGTGAGCTGTGATATAGTCCAAAGGAGGAACAAATATGAAGGGCTAAAATAAAGCAAAAATGCTTAGAATAATGAAGAATTGACTGTATACTCATTTAGGGCCTACAGTTGATTATATATTTTAAACAATATCAGCAACTTGGTGGACATTGTGTCCCGTCAAGAGCAACAGCAACAAAGAAGTCCAGTATCACCGAGACCCTAATCCGTGGACACCACTTGGTGGTGAAGTTGTCACAGCACAGGGATTTCTTGCCTCAAGTGCCATTTCTTGGAGACACAGTTTCTAAGAAAGATAACTTGCAAAAGTGGCAAGCTGGTAGCCCCCCTAAAACATAGTCTGCTGTAGTATTGCCATACTACCGATCGGCCGCTTCCTCATTTCTCAACTTACATATTTTTAAAAAAGGAATGTGACTCTTCAAAACAAATGGAATTGGTCAGGGCTGATTATCTTATTAAATTCCTAGGCTCTAGAGTATTGAGAACTGGCAGAGAGCTCAGAGACTTCGCTTTCTGTAAGAGGACACTGCCCCCCGAGAAGGTGATGGGCCTTGCTGTGGGTCACACAGCCAGGTGGTGGCAGCCAGGAATCGGGCCTAGTCCCTCGAATCTAGTCCTGCTTCTCCTACTGCTCCATACACAAGCCACTCCTTTGAGGATGGGCTCAGCTCTTTTATTTGCCTGGGTATTTCCTGAGGTTTCTGACTGTTCTCTACATCATAGGACAGAGCTGTGTACCTCAAAGGTACTCTGTGAAAATCTGTTGAGTGAACATTAGGGTATTTGAAAAAGGGCATGCTCCCGCCAGGCAGGGGAAGGGAAAGATCCTGGTACTAACCAGAAAGTTTCCGAAGGTTTCTAGGGAAACTGGGGTAGCTTTTTATTGTTTGGAGCCAGGAAAGTTTCTGCATATAGATGGAGGAAGGCAATGGCCTAGAAACTATAGAGGTCTATGATGTGGATATATCAGAGACAATAGAAGGTCTGTGGGGTGGGTGTGTATCTATACTAATAAAAGGGTAATATGCAAATTGGTCAGGACACCCTCACAGTAACGACCAAACAGCAAGCTGCATGGGGCACCAGGCCGACAGGGGGGTTAGTGAGGGACAATCAAATGACTGAAGAGCAGGCTGTGTGGGGCGGCCAGGCCAGTGCGGGGCAGGGTGTGAGGGGTGACCAGGCCAGCAGGGGGGGGCAGTGAGGGGTGACCAGGATGGTGGGGGGGGGGGCAGTTGGGGGTGATCAGGCAGGCAGGCAGGTGAGCAGTTAGGAGCCAGTGGTCCCGGATTGTAAGAGAGATGTCTGACTGCCAGTTTAGACCCGATCCCTGGGATCGGGTCTAAACTGGCAGTCGGACATTCCTCGAGGAGTCCCGGATTGGAGAGGGTGCAAGCTGGGCTGAGGGACCTCCCCCCACCGTGCACGAATTTTGTGCACCGGGCCTCTAGTGATATATAGGTTGCAGGTATGTTGTGTGTGTATGTGTGTTGCTTTCTTAATTCATCCTTATGTTAGATTGTTCCCTGGGATATTAAGGAGAAAGTTGGTTTTATATTAATATACTTGTTACTAGAATAAGAAGGAAACATCTGACAATTATAATAATGTCTTTAAACATTTTATAATGTATATTGTACAGTCATATAATTTTATATCTGTATAGTGTCCCACCTCCCACAGGCATACAGATCTCCTAGCCTTCCTTGCTGTGTGTTGGACGGGGACGCACGCTCTCACCTAAGATTTATTTTACTTTTATTTCTGACAGTTTTGCAAGTTTTGTGGTCATCCAGTAACAGAATAACATCTGCTTGCTTAAGTTGTATGCATTATGGTGTTTTGCTCTGTGTTAAGAAAAAATGATTGACCATAGGAAAAGGATGAGACAGAGACATGATTAAGCTTAAGAACCCAAAGCCATTTAGGGTGGGCATCCCTGAACTGCAGCACATAGTCACGAAAGCACATAGTGGTGACTCCAAGGTGCTCTCTGTGTTCAATAGATAGTGCTGCTTAAGGTGGCAGGGAGGTTTATAAGAAATTCTCGGAGGCTTGCTCCAATAAACTATTAAATTTTTCAGAAGGTTTTAAAGGATAATCTTTACCTAGAATAATGTGGAGTACCTTTTCCCCATTAGATCACTAAGACAATACCATATGCAGAAAATATCTCACTTTGGATACATTTGCCAAATAGAAGAAGCAAACGATACAGTCTGTTTCTTGCTCAACTAATAAAATATAAAATCTGAGTTAACAGTATTTATTTCATGTTCAATACAGTCCCTGCTCTTACATTACAGATGGCTTAGCAAAGTTATAGACAAGTAAATAGGAAATTACATTATAGTGTTTTAGGTTAGGGAGAGATTAAGGACAGGGTGCTCTGGAATTACATAAGAGTGTCGCCTGGCCCAGTTTTTTTTGTTTGTTTGTTTGTATTTGGGGGGGAGGGAGTCTCAAAAACCATCCTGGAGGAGGCGTTTTCTGTGTAAATTGAGATGTAAGTGATGAGTAGGAAAATGCCAGATAAAGGTGGAGTGGTGGAATGATATAGATGGAATGAACTGTAAGCGAGTTTAGGTATTAGATGAAAAGAAATTCAGTCTGGAAGGTGAAGAGACCTGCTCAAGGACGGGCAGTGTGAGCTATGAAGCTTAGTTTTGTCCTTATGCTGTCATTGATCTCTGAGAGGCGTAGCTACAGATGCAGAGTGTAATATGGAAGCAGTTCTCCATGAAAATTTG
Organism: Cnephaeus nilssonii; assembly: GCF_951640355.1. NCBI lineage: Eukaryota > Metazoa > Chordata > Mammalia > Chiroptera > Vespertilionidae > Cnephaeus > Cnephaeus nilssonii. Next base: position 101,369,568 of record NC_137075.1, on the reverse strand, counting down.
AATGTAATTCCATTAAAGTAATTAGTAGGGTCAGAAAGTATATAATGGTTTATAATGAGTATATAAGTAGAATGAGTGTATTAGGCAAGAGGGGAAAGTATAAAGAAAAGATTCTATCTAGAATTTGTTTTTAATCAGTGTCCTGAGTTTTAAATAATATTTATGCTTTCAGATCCCTCTACTAAAGGACTTTCTACTTTGGAAATGCCACGAGAATCCTCGTCCGCCCCTACCTTAGAAGCAGGTGTGCCGGAAACAAGCAGCCATTCCTCGATATCAAGTAAGATTTCTTCTGCATTGATTTTGGAACATTATCTGCTACATTATTTTCAATTTCCGCACATTTGGTTTTCTTTTTTTAATGTTGTGTTAGCTTCCTAGGTGACACTACGTTGTATGTTCTCAGAGACCCTGAGGCATGGGCTCACCTTTGTCAACATCTCAAGTGTTTGATAAATCAGTATGATTACTGATGGACCAAGAATTCTCACTTGTTAAGGCATAATCACTGAATTTCATCATTCAATAAAATAATAAAACATATTACAAGCATAAACATAAAATATGCAACGGGGTTTTGGACAAGTGGAAAGCATTATGTATGGCAGAATTTTACATGGAACATTTTAATTTGAATCCCCTCCATTATTAACAAAGTTTTATCGGGGTTATCATAAAATAGATGTATTTGATATCTCATGATCCCAACATCATGATTGAATCAAGTTCTTTAGACCAGGAAATAAAAATGGCCTGAAATTTTCACAAGATCTATAAGAGGCAACTATTTGGAAACTGCCTTCCGTTGTTGGGTCCTAGATTTTGTCATGAGGAGTTAGAGTTCCGCTGAGGTGAGGATAAGGGTGTCTACCTGGCTCAGTGGAGGCAAGTAAGAGACTTTAGAATAGGAAATTGTCTGCAGGAATCAGATGCAAACAGAGGTGCAAGTTCTGCAAACTCGGGTCACATGTGCTGGTATCGCCTGTGTATCATGTGGACACTGCCCGAGGAGCTGGTTAATTTTCATTTGACTCTTGAAATGAGGATGATTCTGAAAAATCAGTTAAGGATCTTAACTTAAATGCTGGACTGGTAGTACGGAACAACATCATCATCTTCATCGTTCATTCATTCATGCTTTCATTCATTCAGCAACTAGTTATTAAGTGTCTGCTGGGTGCAGGCACTGTGCTTGGCACTGGGGATCAGATGTGAATAAATAGACATCCCTTCTCCTCAAGGAGTTCACAGTCATATTAGTGATAAGAGCAGCACTGATGTTACATTTATCATGTGCCAGACACTATGCTGAGTGGTTTACACACATTGTTGTCTTATTCAGTCCTCACATTAGCATTGCATGGCAGAAGTTATTGATCCCATTTTATAGATTAGGAAACAGAGGTTCAGAGAGACTAAATGACTTGTCTAAAGTCACACAGCTACTAAGTGGTAGAGACAGGAATTGGTGCCAGGTCTGTTTGACTTTTCAAGCTCATGCTCTTTTTAGTATACCATGCTGCCTTAGAATAATTCACAATCAGTTATGATAGAGATGGTAGGGATTCTAAGAAAGAATTTCCAAGTGCCTGTTATTTTCCCTTTTTGTAAAATTGTAAGCAAAGAAGAATGGCTAGTTCTGAATCTAGTTGTTCTTTCTTTATCACAAAAAATCCATTTGATAACCTGATAAAATGCCCATTTAATAACATCTATTTTTATTGATTTCAGAGAGGAAGGAAGAGGGAGAGAGAGATAGAAACATCAATGACGAGAGAGAATCATTGATCTGATGCCTCCTGCACACCCCAACTGGGGATTGAGCCCGAAACGTGGGCATGTGCCCAGACTGGGAATGGAACTGTGACCTTCTGGTTCATAGGTCAATGCTCAACCACTGAGCCACAACGTCTAGGCTAAAATTTCCATTTTTACTAAAGTCATGAAAGTGTATATTCTCCTCCTGATTTTCATGAGCCATATAACAAAAAAAGGTAGTGAATTTAGTTAGAATTCCAAGCTGGGTATACTTCGAGGTAGGATGACTAAGTCAGTTTGAATTTGGTGCTAGTTAAATGTATCATAAAATAAATGTAGCCAATGTATCATAATCCCCATTCATGACTGAATCAAGCCCTTTCATATTTAGCATAGCACATCATTAGAATTCCGCCTTCTTCCTTCTCTTCATTAAAAGCATGTATAGATGGTTCTTGGAGGCATAATGCCAGGGGTCTTATACGCTGAGCTAACTATTAAGGATTTTTATTCTTAGGGAATTCTGTTGTCTTTAAAAACAGAGAATTAGAGAAATTATTCAATCATTAGAGGTTTTAAGTCTTTTTTTTTCTGCTAATTTTTAAATTTCTTAAATCTTCTAAAAGAGCTTCACTTTTGAATTTTAAAGAGGCTGTACTTTTCAAGTGAGTCATAAAATTATAAGTTTCACCAATCAACCAGAAGAATCAGAGATTTTTCATATTAGTTTGCATCATTTCCATGAATTCAGTTAAGCTGGATTCCAAGACACAAGAATTCCCATCACACCCCTCTCTTTTCATCAGTTTATTAGCTGATTATTTTGTAGCTAAGCATGCCATGGCCACCATGAATCAAACAGCATGCTAATTACATGAAAAGCAATATTGTGATTGATTTCACATCACACCAGCTGCTGCCTTGGTACCATGATTGAGGAACCTGCCTATAACACTCAGGACTTTCTGGGGAACCATACAGTCATCCGAGTTGCTACCGTCCCCTTCTGGGTCATGTAGTGCGGAGCTGCAGTTTCTGAAATTGTCCTTATAAGAGAGCGAATGGCCACAAGTCCTCACATACCCCGGTGCGTGGGATCCTGTAGAAAAAGCACATCAGTGGTGCTCTGCCTTTCTCACTGGGCTGGGGCAGGGAGGGGAGGGCTGCTGGAGAGGATTCAGGGGCAGTGGCAGGTGGCTTTCTCATTGGCAGTCTCCTGGCAGAGTGCTTTTCCTGTTTTTTTGGGTTTTTTTCTGGTTTGGAAATGCTTATAACTTGACATTTCATTGGTGGCATATTTGTCAGTGCCTAATTGCAGAATAAAAATGTTACCACAGCCGAAACTGGTTTGGCTCAGTGGATAGAGCGTCGGCCTGCGGACTGAAGGGTCCCAGGTTCGATTCCGGTCAAGGGCATGTACCTTGGTTGCAGGCACATCCCCAGTAGGGGGTGTGCAGGAGGCAGCTGATCGATGTTTCTCTCTCATCGATGTTTCTAACTCTCTATCCCTCTCCCTTCCTCTCTGTAAAAAATCAATAAAATATATTTAAAAAAATGTTACCACAATTTTCTGACACAAACATGTTAGATAACCTGACAAAGATGTGTACTAGAATATGCTTGGGGAATACTATCCGAGTCACACTTTTCAAATAGCCTCATACAGAGATTGAAACAGCACTGACTTCGGAGTCAACATGCTTTGGTTTTATGACCACCTTATTTGCTGGTTGGTTCCAAGTAACATAATTTCATCAGCTTCAATTTCTTTTTAAGAATTGGGGTTGATATATGTCATCCTACTCTAAAATATACCTGTGTATACACACACACACACACACACACACACACACACACACGCATGCACGCACACCATGGGGACATCAGGGAATATAATGGAAATGGAAACTATATATGCATCAGCTCCATTAAAGAAAGTTGCACTATGAATTCAAAGTGAAATTATCTGTCTTAATACTTTTTGGAACAAGGCAGAGTATATAAATAAGAAGTTAGTGACAAAAATCATGTTGTTGGTCTAAATACGTACAGGCTACAGACAGTGCCCATAGGCGCTGTGTTTTTCTCTCCCGAGTAGAGAAAGGCGCCGGGAATAGTGTAGGGCTTTAGTTTTTCATTTGGATAGGAGCATACAATTTACCAAACAATTACGAATAGCTGCTGAAGACTCAATTAAGATTCTATCTGGATGTGTAGAGCCTTTGCGTGCCATGCAGGTTTATTCCCCCTAGTAATCATCTCCTAATTTCCTCCATATAGCTCAGTATAGGCAGATGAAAAGGGGATCCCTGGGAGCTCTGACAATGAGCCAGTTAATGAAGCGACAGCTGGAACATCAGTCTAGCGCCCCCCATAACATCAGCAACTGGGACACTGGTGGGTCAAGCTTTTTCTTCTTGTTTTACCTCTCAGATGAGCTAATGCCACTTTCCCTGGGTCCCTTCTGCCCCCTTGATAAGGAATAGACTTTCTCTTGTGCTCTGTGGTTCAAATAATTTTTAAAGCCCTTAAAGTAATTAATAAGTCTACATAAACTTTCCAAGCATTCTAGAGCCACCTGTTCTCCCGTCTAGGTTGATCCAACTTTTTTCCCCCCTCTAAGACCCAAATTCCAGATATTAGGTTTATCTGTCTGGGAGTTAAATGATGTAAATGCATAAAGGAAGGAATGGCACTATGGTTTCATGATGTGAATTAAAAGTACAAAACAAAGTACCAGGTCACCCGTATTCTCGCTTTTATAAACTGTCAAGTACCCAAATAAGGGTCTGTTAATAGTAATAATAATAGCCAATGTCAGCTTAGTGATGTCATGGTCTGCCAGTAGGTTTGGGAATGTGAGCTGTGTGTCTGAGTCAGTAGGGCACCAGGTTGCAGCTGCACACCCTCATGCTCATACAATGGAAGTGCATCTAACCTCACTTTTAAAGTAAGAACTGACTGCCGTGACATGTCTGGTTTACACATGATCCCTCTGCATTTTCTACACTTTATTACCATGTTTTTCTGCACATGTACCACTTTCTCAAGCCAGTACTTATGGCCTCAATCCTTTTGAGTGCCTGCTTTTCTTCTTTTTAATTAAATGGATCATTTGGGTTACAAAATTACACACGTGAAAGCACTTTGCAATATGCATGCACAAGGAAAATATCAGGATTTGTCATTCTGATCTGGGGGCCAACACTTGGATCAGGCTAATTTAGTATCTAGGTTAGTACCCTCTGGCTATAGTTATATGCAATTATTTTAATATCTTTCCTTAAGACCAGGAGCTATAATTTCCACAGGCCCAAAATCTTGAGATATTGTTATTTTTTCAAAACCATAATAGTTACATAATTTCAATTTATTTCCCCCCAGTCTTAAAAAAAAAGAAAGGAAGGAAGGAAGGAAGGAAGGAAGGAAGGAAGAGAGAGCTGGTCTAGATGACTGAATCCCACACACTATACTCAGTCCTACATTTAGCAGATAGTTAGATAGTTTCAATTCTCCTGGCCTTTATAAGGGTTGGTAACATTTTGAGGGTTTAGTGTTTTATCTTTCATTACTGATAGGTGGTAGTGAGTAATGAAATGCCCAAAAGCCGACAGGCAAAGAGACCAGGAGGAAGACATTGGATAGCCAGTCTCGAGAGTTTGGGCGAAGCCTTCTGTCCACACCAAGAGGACTTTGTTGCTCTCTTTACTGAGATGAAGCTGTGTAAGGAACTGAGAATGAAAGCGTTTGTTTGGTTAGTTCTTTAGTAATTAAATGTCCAGCTTTTGTTCGGTTGACCTGAGGGCTCCAAAGAATAGTTCGCCATTGTACTGTTTTCTATAGCAAGTAGCTCAGCCTAAGCTAACCAGTTTAGATTCTGACTACAATGACAACCCAGTTTGATTGACTCAATAGAGATAAAAAGGCAAAGAGAGCTCAATTTCCAATCTAAATTTTAATCTAAAAAAAATCTACATGATGCCAAGTAACCCATTTAACTGAATTTTTCACTTTTCAACCAAACTTCCACCTTGTTCATGTCACTCTGGTGTCTCAGTTAATACTATTTCCAGGCTGTCTGAATTTCTTTCACCCGGGTTTCCCTGGGCTGGTTTTCCATCCTCCAAGTTGGTTCTCTGGTCACCAAGTCCAACTAGAGCTTCATCACAACATTCTTGTTTTTGTTCGTGCCATAAAAAGTTCTCCCCAAATCAAGGTCAGAGGAAAGTCGATGAACGTGTAGTTCAGTGTTAGGAGGCATAGTACATCATACCACAAACATTGATTCAGTGACTCACTAGCCTGCAAAAGAACAGATCTAGTCATGTAGACACACTGAGAAAGGCAGCCTAAAGCCTGGGTCATGATTGAGTCCCCTCAGCATGCACCTGCTCACTCACAAAGTGCCTGTCTCCTCTGTCCACGTACAGCCGAGGGCTTACTTCTTTGCTTCATCTTTCACATGAAACCAATGCTCCTGAAGCACCGCTCCCCCATTTCCGCCCCTGCCCCCTTATTCCTGTTCCTCAGTCCTCAAACGCCTGTCATTTCATTGCTACCAGTTCCACATGTTTTCTGTATGACCGTTCTGGCCATTGCCTCAGATGATCACTTATGTATTTATTGGTTTACGTAAAACATTTCTTTATGGCTGTGACGTTAGCCTTTTATTTTTTCATTTCATATCAAGAGAGATGGGATCTGAGCTCTTTTTGGGGTGGTAGTGATGGGATCTGGACTATTTTTGGATGGTTGTAGATGCTCTGCTGCTATTAATTGCATTTCATAGACCTGAAGGGCAGATTTATAGTGACATGCCAAACCGCCCTGCCCTAAAAAGTAGGATTTTTCTTGTAAATGTTAATAATCAACAATAACAATGCCTGAAAACACGGCCCCAAGAGATCAGTGGTTAAATTCTTTGGATGGTGAATGGTGCTCAGTTGACCACATTGAGACGGAGACGCTCTGTTTGTCCACAGAACAGATACAGCCGGGGAAACGCCAATGTAACGTGCCAATGTGCCTAAACCCTGACCTGGAGGGACAGCCACTGAGAATGAGAGGTGAGTGGAGTCACAGAATCTCAGGCTGTGAGAAACTGAAGACACGGTATCTGTCCATCACGGAGTCTCCCAGCAGGTGCGGAAATCTCTTGTTTGGCAGCCCTTTGAAGTGGCTCCCACCTTTGCTCAAACACCTCCAGGGAGCGGGAATGCATGACCTCTCTGAACATGACCAACAGGAAGTTCTTCCCCAGAGAGACTTTCTAGCCCTCGGACCACGCAAAACAAGTCTAGTCTCTCTCAGTGGTCACCTGTTGCTTATTCCTCAGTCTGCCCTAGAACACACACCCCTGGGTCCTTCGGTATTCCTCCCGATAGGTGTCAGTTTTCCATATCACCCTGAATCTGCTTCTCCGGGCATGGTCCAGCTTATCTGTGCTCCCTCCACAATGTTGAGGTCACCGATGAACGGCTTCTTTTCAGCCTTCTGAAATGGCACAGAGGGCACTCTTGACCTTGTGCTGCTCTAGGAGCAAGCTGAGAATGCGTCTGTGCTAAGTTCATCTGGACGGGTATTTTCAAAACTCATCTCATGGCTAGTTCATCATTACTTTTGTTCTTTTTAAATTCAGAAAGCAGGTTAACCCATCATTCATAAAAAGTAAAAATGAATTATGACCACATCTCTTAGCCGAACTGCTATTCCTATCACTCTTCTCATTTTCCCTAGGGACGAGGGAATATTTATCTCCAGATTTTGCTAACATTTGTATGGCGTTGAATAGCAGTTATAGTCTCCGTATGGGGCGAGAGGAGACTCTTCTCATTTAGGGCCCTAGGAAAAGCTTTTAGAAGCAGAAATCAGGGTGGTCGAGCAAACGCTGGTCCCTGTCCGTGACCTAGTGACACAGTTAGCAGCACACATGGAATGAGGTGATGAGAACAAAGACGGTGAGGCTCTTTCCCGGTACAATGAAGAGCCCGTTGATGCAGCGTGGGGACTGAGTGTGCATGCACGCTTGCTTTAGACAGACCGATCCTTGATGCTTTCTCTTTTCGCCAAGATTCAAAATCTCCAGCTTGGGAGTTGGGTTTTGGAGGAGGTCCCCTCTTTATTCTAAGGTTTCTAAGACCCTTCTATTTCTGTTCCTAGTTCCGTATGGCATGCACGCTGGGTATTTAGTAGGGGAACCATAGGTGGTGGCACCAGAAGTGTTGTCAACAATGGGGGATCATGAGACTGCATTTTATTGCAAACTTAGTGGTGACTCAGCTATAACAAAAGGTAGCTGAGGTATATGGCTTCCTTTTGCATTTCCCACCTTCCCTTGGTACATTGCTCTTTGCTCTCACAGCACCAGCTAATGTTGCCATATGGGAGCCATTGCCCATAACTTAACCTAGATGCTTTTATAGGCGACTGTCCTTTAAAAAACAACTTCACGCTGCTATTGTCAAAAATACCTGTTGGTGGCCTTTGTACTGGATAATAATTGGCTGAAACCACCCAAATGACTTTGATTTCCTCCCTTTTCTTGACTTGAATTGTGATTTCTGCATAATAACAATAGGCAGTGATCTTCTCAAAGCCTTGACTAAGGCTTTTAAAATAATTAATTTCTTATGTTTCTGGTAAGACTGTGCATATATCACCATATATCTAATGGGCTGAATTTTTCCATGTTTAGCACAGGCATTTTGGAATCTGGTAGACATAGTCTATCAATGTGAACAATATGTGGAGTGTCGGGTTTAAACTTTCCATGTTTTGGTTTCTTGAAGCCACTTCATGCTGTTTACCTTACCACTTAATAATCAGTCTTATCTTCTTTTATCTTGGCCCAGTTCTTGCCTTTCCTACTCTTAGTCAATTTAAACTTATGCTTATAATAATAAATACTGTTGCTTCCATTCCAAACTACATCTTTAAGAAAACAATTGGAGATCTTTGTTATTGATACACTTGGGTGCACTTAGGAAAGAGCAGTATCTTAGAAATGGCTGATAAATATAGTGGTAAAATTTGGATTCCCATATGGGTTCTTTAAATGTAACATAAAGATATTTTCAGATACTTTCCTTGGCCTTTTGGGTCTGCAGATCTCATGCTTCTGAGAAGCACATTTGGGGCCTTTGATCAGGCGAGGGCGTCTGGCTAGCCTGGCAGCGTTTTGCCTCTTCAAAGTCTTCCATACCACGTTTTCTCCCTCAGATTGAAGCACACTGCCCACTTGGCTGGGTTTCTAAAATTTTCATGTCAGTTCCTTTGGAAACCAATTCTCTGCATCATTATCTTTCCCCGACTTAAGGAAAGATCATACAGTTATGTTTTGTTTTTCAGCACCAGGTTGCCAGTTCCTTGATGAAAAACAGATTCTGTCAGGGCCGTTGGGTTTCTTGCCTTCTCTCCTGCTTGCAGAGCTCGGAGTCTCAGGTTGTTCCGTAGAGCATAGCATGATTCTGGATCGTCACTTTGGGATTCTTGGAGGGCCTCGTTTCCACACGCCCGGAAATCTGCCCCGCACTGCTGGTTTCCTTGACGAAGAGCAGTCTCCTGACTCCAGATTTACTCGTCCCTAGACCATGTTGCCAAGATTCCTGCCTCAGATTTCTCTGAAGGCATCAAAACCCCACATTTTAAACTGTGTAGCATTGATTGGCTGAAGACACTGGCTGATTCTTTCAAAACACTTGGTATTTCATTTTTAAATATTTCAGTTTGAAAAATGAAATCTGTTGCTTTGGGGCTTATCATATGAATTTCCAAAGTAAAGGATATTTCTCAGCTCAAACATCTCCCCTTACTTAGGGGTGTGGAGTTCTGGGATCTTATTCCTTTCCCAAAGTCACAACATTTTAGTGTTAGTACATATGTGTGATTTTAGAAACACTATCGTAAGGGCAACTTCCATTTATGCCTAGCAAATAAGGCTCAGAACTCATTTAGAGTAGTCTTGGGGTAGATTTCTCCCTTTTTTCATCTTTGTCCTTATTGGCACCGGAACTTTTTCTAATTTTTTCAAGATCAAGAAGCAAAGAGAGAGAGGAGTCTGGCTCTTAAAGCCATATGAGCAGAAACAAATCCCAGTCTTGAATTCATTTTACTCTTGAGGGCTTGGGCTGCCCACATCACTTCCCTGTGAATGTGATCTTCGGAGGATTTATAAGAGGAGAATGGGGCTTTTCCTGGCCCCACGAAACAGATGTTTACTCACCATTTGTCTCTTTGCTGCTTGCCCAGGGGCCACTAAGTCCAGCCTGCTGTCCGCACCCAGTATCGTCAGCATGTTTGTGCCAGCACCCGAGGAGTTCACAGATGAGCAGCCGACGGTGATGACTGACAAGTAAGCGTACACAGTGACTTCCTTCGCGCTGTCTGCGGAATTTGAGAGTTTGCTCCCTGGGATTATGAGAAAGCATCAGAGGAGGCCTGCTATAATTTGTTCTTCAAGTGACTGTAGCCATAAGTGTTGGTGTGCATTTATTATTCTAGAAACACGGCATCATATGGGCAGGTAGCGTCCATTTATGCAGAGTCATTTTTAAAAATTTGGAAAATGCAGATAATATCTGATGACCAATGATTCCAACGATAATTTCACACACAAAAAAACCCCTCAACCAGAAGCTTCAAATTGCTAGTATGGGATAAATTGGAGACTTGATTCTTATTCCCATTCTACAGCAGGATCTGTTCTCTGAATCTCAAACTGGTTATGTCATGGTTTGTCAGCCTTCAATATCCTCAGATTTCTTATAGGATAAACGCCAACTGCCTTCACTTACAAAAGGCCCATTGGATTGTGAAGGCATGGCCTTGCCACTCCTCACCGGGAACTCTTTGTCAAGCCCCCTCATCGTCTCCAGAGCATGCCTGGTGTGTGCTCTCCTCTGTGATTTCATTGGTGCCCTTCTCTTTGTATTATCTCTGCCTGGTGAACTCCTATTCATGCTTCAAAACCTAATTTAAGGCGGATTCCCTGATTCCATAAGGCAGAATTAGTCATGCCATTCTCCAAGTTTCCATAATATTTGATGCATCTATCTATTCTACCACTTATCACAGGGTATTTTAATTGTTTAGTTGTTAGCACATACATGTTCTGTCATATATTGTGAGTTCCCTAAGGTCTGGGACACTTTCTTTTGTGTGTGTGTTAATCCTCACCGGAGGACATTTTTCCCCATTGGTTTTTAGAGAGAGTGGAAAGGAGGGAGAGAGAGAAAGAAAGAGAAAAAGAAACACTGATGTGAGAGACACACATCCTTTGGTTGCCTCCCACATATGCCCCAACCGGGGCCAGGGATTAAACCTGCAACCCAGGTACATGCCCTTGACTGGGAATCGAACCCGAGACCCTTTGGTTTATGGGCTGATGCTCTAACCACTGAACAACACTGGCCAATGCAGGACTGGGGCACTGTCTTCTGTATTTTATATGCTAAGTTCCCTACACATTGCCTGGCACATAAATGCTTATTCAGTGCACATGACAAAGAATAAGACATAGGATTTTAGGTCTGGAGAGATCTCATTGGAACAAGGATACTTCCTGGTAAAGGTGACCCAGGTAACAAATGGGGTAGGCTTGTGACAGAAGGAGAGGAGGGAGGGGTGGAAGGGGCTGGTGCAAAGATCCATGTAGCTGGCCCCACTGACGGGCATTCCTGAAGAGTAATGGTGCCTGTGTCGAACAGCTCCTAGGAGTGTCCACATGGGGAGCACCTCGCTGCTTGTGGAGGACTCCTCCTGGCTTCTGCTTTGGTGTAGTTTCCCCTTGTGTGTTATCCTCCAAGTCCAATCTCTCCTAGTTGCCTTCCTGCTTGCCTGTGTCTACATTCCATTAATCTTCTTTTTGGCTACATATGTGAATCCTATGTTTTTAAAAAGTCAATTTTAAAGAAATATTTCTATTCTATTCTATTCTATTCTATTCTATTCTATTCTATTCTATTCTATTCTATTCTATTCTATTCTTTAGAAAGTTTTTGGATGGAAGGGTCATGGTAGCGATCATAGCTCGGGCTCCCTTGCTCTTCCCAGTAGGCTTTCCCTTCACAGGATAGAGCTCCCAGCTGTGGCTGGACAGAAGCGCGTTGGCTTTGGTTGAGATGGATTAGATTGGGCCTGCATTAGCTATGACGAAGAGCAATAAGTTGTAAGTCAGTTAAGAGCAGGTGCCATTGTGCTTCTCCTCTCTTTTCCCCCCTTTTTTGCTCAATCCCTCCCCCTGTGCCATTGTGTTTTTACTGGTACGTAGTACACTCTGTAGGTGAGGTGACTTCATTAAACTGACCTGAGAGGCAGAAGAGCCTGCTATCCAGGCTCCCCAGGCTTTCTAGAATGTTCTATTGACCCCCAAATAGGACATTTTTAAATCTAAAAGCTTAGGAAAGCTTCCATTTGTGTCTAGGCATTTTCCATTTCAGCAAATGAAAAATACCTAGTTTCTGACCATCCCTAGCAGTACTTTCACATGCATACAACCCCTCAGCTAGGAGCTTAGACTGTTAGTCCAGTAGGCACTTGTTGTGGTAGTCAGTTCATGTATGGGCCAGATGTTTGTGAGCTGAAAGGATGTTCAGTGTTCAAAGCAACCTTCCTGGCCCCTGCCATTCGTGCCGGCGGCTTCTGTGTGTCTGGCGAGGGTGGCATGGAGTCTCCTATTTATTGTTAGAGTGAGGCCCCTGACCTGCTTTGGGGGCTTTCACCAGAAGTGGCTGTATGTAATCTGTTCTCTATTGAAACCCCTGTTGGCTTTCACGGAAGGCACTTCTCTGTTTCCCTTGCAGATGCCATGACTGTGGGGCCATCCTTGAGGAATACGACGAGGAGACGCTCGGGCTGGCCATCGTGGTCCTCTCCACGTTCATTCACCTCAGCCCGGACCTGGCGGCCCCGCTGCTGCTGGACATCATGCAGTCCGTGGGGAGGTGAGTGCGGCCTCTGTGGCGTTTGGTGGGAAGGAGCCTCATTCAATTCATATATTGAGGTCAAAACTACCAGTTCAAAAGTGAAACATTTAGTAATCTCTTCGATGCTTGGTATTGGTGGGATCAACTCAGACTAATTAAAAAAACGGAATGAACCAAACTTTTGGTGAATTTCCCAGCTGTGTAGGGTCACGAGTCACAATGTCAGAGCGAAGCCAGAGGAAAATACACCAAGAAAACTGTTGTTTGTTGTCTATTTCTTTAGGAGCTACTGGAGGTAACAGTGCTCAGAACTGTGTGAGTTCAGAGTAACCACTTGATAGGTTTGAGATGTTATTCTTGTTAATCTCCCTGTGCGTGTTTTAAGAGGGTTCTCTAGGCATTTGGTAATCTTGGGGTGGCTCACTTAATTATGCAACTGGGGCACTGGCATGTGAGGGGGCAGCGGGGAGTGCAGCAGTTCCACAGTTCTGACTCTGACAAAGGAAGGACGCACGCACCTTGGGAGCAGGCCTTCCTTCAGCCTGACCGAGGGAAGATGAACGTGAGCTGCTTTGAAAAGGTTCATGTTAAGAAGCTCCCACTTAGTAGATAGGACCTGAGAAGAAAAGTGAAGTATTCTATGAATATAAGTGAGGTTCACATTCAGAAACGAATTGTAGCTCTAGCACGAACGACTTACAGAGGATTGACTGAAATTCCACAGGAATGTGTTCAGTTTCCAGTCTGCGTGGGCACAGAGCGAGGCGCTGTAGGCTGTGGGCATTGGACCGAGCTGTTGTTCTCAAGTGCTTTGTGGCTTAGTTGTTGAAGGGGACGGCGATGTGTGGACCAACTGGGTAGCCAGACAAGATAGGACATGATTAAGAGCTGTAATGAGGGGTATGTGTGGTAAGTACTATAGAAGTTTAGAATGGAAGTGATTTCTTAGGGAAGTTCTCTGTGGAGGAGGTAGGGGCAAAACTGGATTCTGTGAATTCCTGGTATTACAGGGAGGGAAAGAGCATGAATCTTAACAGAGCTAAAATTTAATTTTCTTAATGAAGAAATTAGGATTTCAAGTTAAAAACAAACAGGAAAGCATTAAAAACCCATTGGCCCTAAAAGTATATGACTACTTTATCTCCCTTCCCCCAATTCCTCTGTGGTATCCCTAGGAGTATATACAAGTCAGAGATGGTATAACTATTCTACCGTTCACACTTACAAGTAGCCAATATGAAAAGTAAGCCATGAACACGGGAGGTGGAGAGATAAGAAAAAATGAATTATTTCATTAAAGCCCTTGATTTTAACCTCATCATAATAATCGTGGAATAAGTTTTATACCAACTACCAACAATACTGCGGAAGTGAGAGTTTTTGTTAACGCCAGGTCACAATTTCTACTCGAATACTTTGCCGTGTTAGAACAGGTAGGATTATTGCTCTGGTCTAGTACCATCTCCTTGGAGTAGCTGATCTAAGTAGTAATTGATATAAAGGGGTTTTATTTTTTGTTTTTACATTAAGAGAGAATAAACCCTGTTCAAGCATGGCCAACTGTTAAGATGGAAACACGATAGCAGACACATTTTTACTATATATATATATATATATAATCTCTACCTCTTTTGGGGAGACTGGGAAAGAACATTTAAATCAGGGGTGGGGAACCTTTTTTTCTGCCAAGGGCCATTTGGATATTTACAACATCATTCACAGGCCATACAAAATTATCAACTTAAAAATTATGTTCCTATGAAAAAATCTCCTCGATTTATTGAATTTCGAGTCCTGCCTGCTGTTGCCTTGGCAGGGCCAGACCAAATGATATAGCCCATGGGCTGGACGTTCTCTACCCCTGATTTAAAGCAAGTTTCCAGAATTCTTAACCCCAACTGATTCAGCAAACCTGCCAATAAAACAGATTCAGCAATCACCTGATTCAGGGCTTCCTTGAATGCCTCTCTTCCACATGAGGTCATGCGCATGCACGAACAGTGGGGTGTTCTACGAGTATGTAAGTTCAGCACAACCCTTTCATTTATTACCCAAGCCTTTCCAAATGAGTTTGTAATTTGCTCTCTATTTACATCCCTCTTAAAATTTACCCACCCTGCCCTGGCCGATGTGGCTCAGTTGGTTGGAATATCATCCTGTACATCAAAAGGTGGTGGGTTTGATTCCTGGTCAGGGGTGCATACCCAGGTTGCAGGTTTGATCCCTGATTGTGCGTGTACGGAGGCAACCAATCAATGTTTCTCTCTGCCTCTCCCTAGAATCAATAAAAACATATCTTCAGGTGAGGATTAAAAAAAAGTTAAAAAAATTACTCACCCCTTTTTCTAGGTACAGCCGTCAAGATCACATTTACTGCATCATTAATTACTGTTGATTTCACTTGCCGATGTTTATCTTTTCACTGTAGTATCATTAGCATGAGGAGGCCCATGACCAAAGCAACTGGGAATGGTGTCTGGTGTTAGAGGTTGCTGGACCCTCTATTTCTCTCCAAATGTGTTCTTGGCTCAGATCACTCTCTTGTGGTCTTAAGCAAATAAATTTGTAGCATTTTCTGTATTTGTTTTTATTTATTTATTTTTTATTGATTTCAGAGAGGAAGGGAAAGGGAGAGATAGAAACACCAATGCGAGAGAATTATCTGATCAGCTGTCTCCTGCACGCCCCCTACTGGGGATTGAGTCCACTACCTAGGCATGTGTCCTGACCAGGAATCGAACCATGACCTCCTGGTTCATAGGTCAATGTTCAGCTACTGAGCTACACCAGCAAGGCTGTCTCTTTAATATCTTACTGATCATGGCATGTTTTTCTATACCTACAAATTTAGTATATTCTCTTTCTGTACCTATAGATTGTTTCCATGTGTACAGAACCATATAGTTTTCAAAAACTTCACGTTATATAATGATTACTTAACCTAATACATTTTTCAATTTGTTCTTTCAACTTGAGAAATAGCTGACAGATACCCCTGTTACTCATTTTACTATCTTAGAGAAGTGTTTACAACTTGTGATTTGTTTGTGGTCAGGGTTCAGAGGTTGTATACAAAGAAATGAATTTTGAGTTAATATGGGGTGGAGTGGGTCAAATGATATTCTGATACCTCTCTGAGCTGGCTGTAGAGGCCATTTTGCAGATTGGCTGGGTGATATTAAACCAGCTTACCTGTATGCATTTCCGTGGAAATAATCTGATTTGATGCAGAAATCAGTTCTCAGGAACTAGGTTAAATTGAATCCTGTAGCCTGACCACTGTGTGGGCCCTCTGTGCCTGGTCAAGGGAATTGTCAATGGTTTCACATGTCTCGCTGTCTACACCAGATCCAAACGGGTCCTACTGCAGTACTATGCACTTGATCATGAAGGCCTAAGATATTCACGTGACTCTGTTTACTTATTTCCTAGATTGGCATCCAGCACTACTTTTTCTAATCAAGCAGAAAGGTAAGATCCTAAAGTGAGCCCAAATCTCACTTTCCTTTTGTCTTTTGTGCTTGTCCATCCCATTTCTAAAACAGCAGAGTGTGTACCATGGACGGAATATTGTTAGTTCAGTTGCTGCTCCCGAGAGCACGTGTCCATTTTCTCTTCACACCTTCATTCATTCCTTCATGCGTTCCCTCATTTTAGTCTGTATTTTTGAGCCCACTTTGTACCAGGCATTGTGCTAGATGCTAGATTTCAACTTGGGGCAAAACGGACATGATCCTGACCTTGTAGGGCTCACAGACTGTCTTGGAGGCAAACATGAACAAAATATTTGCACAAGTTTATAATTGTAAACAGGACTGAGTGCTATGAACAAAAAGTGTAGTGAGACGTGTGTAACATTCATTTATTCCACAAGTATCTATGGAGTGACAAGTAGGAACTGAGGATATGGTAGTTAACAAAACAGCAAATCCTGCCTCTCATAGAACTTGTATTCTAGTTGAGGAGGCAGACAATAAGCAAATTAATGAGGAAACTGGTATGTAATTAATATCCGTTAGTGCTGAATGCTATGAAAAATAATCAGGTGAGTCCAGGAGATAGAGAGCTACTGGACTTACTTTAGGTCTGATAGTCAAGGCAGCCTCTGAGGAAGTGGCATTTGAACAAAATCTGCAGAGGGGAGGTGCCTCCATGCAGCAATTAATAGAGAGAATCTTCCAGGCAGAGGAAGCAGCAAGGCCCGTAAGTCAGGAGAGGACCTGGTGTATTTGGGGAACAAGACGAATGTAGGCTGGAGCAGAATGAGCATGGAAGGAGGGGCTGGGGGTGAGATGACAAGGGTAATGGGAGGCCAGTCCAGGTAGAGCCCGGGAGGCATTGTAAGAAGTCCGCCTTTTACTGAGTGAAGCAGGGAGTGAGGAGCGACATGACTTAGCTTGCTTTATCACACATGTATCCAGTCATCATCCATTTTATTTTTGAGTGCATTTCAAAGTAATTTTCAGACATCAGCATACTCCCCCAGTATGCTAATTCTTCAGCAGAGTTATCATTAACTAAAGTTTGATTTTTATTTATGTTTTTTTCTAATGCAAAATTTACATACAAGAATGTGCACATATCTTACGTGTACATTAACTGAGTTTTGACAAAAGCATGCACCTGCATAACCCAAACCTCTGTCAAAATATGGAACATTACCATCACCCACAGAAAGTTCCCTCATGCATCTTCCTAATCTCCACTCCCCACCCCCAGAGGCAAACACCATCATGAATTTTCCCACCATACAGCTTCATGTAAATGGAATTACTCTTTTGTGTCTAACTCCTTCTACTTAGCATAATGCTTTTGAGATTCATCCATGTTTTTACATGTATCAGTAGTTAGTTTCTTTTTCAGAGCTGATTTCCTCTTTCTTCTGGTAACTCACCCCCTAATCACTCTGGGAATATCCTTTCTAATGCTTTATTCTGAGGGGCAGGGCCACATAATCATCTTGGCTCCCTCTTTTGACATGCAGAGATGGTACAGAGGGTAAAGGGGGAAGCCGCACACATCAAAGTCCTATCCATTGTGCAAGGACCAACTCAGAGCCCCTCACCCCCAAAAAACTTCCCAGCTTTCCCACTAGGAATGAACACCCCCCCTTCCTGTATTTTTTCCTCAGAGAAGCTCTCTCTTTTAGCCAGTGACACTTTCTGGAAGGATCTGGCTGATAGTCCTCAGCCTGCGTTCTAGTCCTGACTCTGCCAGTCTCTGGACTTGTGGTCTTTGAAGGTCACCTTTCACCTCTGGGTCATGAAACCCTCATCTGTACACGGGGGTGGGGGTGGGGGTGGGGGGTGGCTGGAATTAGCCTGCGGCCACCCTGGCACTTCCTGGTTCTCTCTTTCTAAAAACTTATTAACAGGATTCTATGTGATTAGACTATTTCATCTCACGGATGAAAATGACAGTAAGACATTCCATCCGTGGGTTGGTACATGTAAATGCCTGACTTCTAAATAAGTAAGAAAATAAAAACCTAACCTCATGCTGTTTGTCCCATGATTCCTTGTCTTTCCTTTCCCTGCTCACCCCCAGCATGATGGTTCCGGGCAATGCAGCGGGCGTGGCCAAGCAGTTTCTGCGCTGCATCTTCCATCAGCTGGCCCCCAACGGCATCTTCCCGCAGCTGTTCCAGAGCACTATCAAAGGTAATTCGTCCGTGGGGAGTGCAGGCCCCATTGACGTGGCTGGTCACCGGAAACCGGAACCTCACTAAATCTGACTGCTCACTTTCCAGATGGGACTTTTTTACGGACCTTAGCCACGTCTCTGATGGACTTCAATGAGCTGAGCTCTATTGCTGCTCTCAGTCAGCTCCTGGAGGTAGGTCGGCTTTGATGACACTCGAAGCTCCCACTGAAATTCCCTGTGGAGGAAGAAAGTCATTTAACTTAAAATTTAAAGTAAACAATTTTAATTTAAAATAATTTAAAGTTTAAAAATTAATTTAAAAATTGCCAATGCATAGGCAACTGCCAGTTAGACACTGTTGTTTTGAATGAATTTACGATTTACTTAAAGCGTCTCAACCAAAGGGTGGATGCTGACCGGTGAGAACTCACCTCTGAGAACTTCCCTCCTCTCTAAGGTGCGGTGGGTAGAGCACTGTGCACTGTCATGAGACTTGGATTTTAGTGTCAGTTTCACTTACTCAATGTATCACGAGATTTGGATTCAAGTCCTGCTTATCTGATGTATCACTATCACGAGACTTGAAGTCAATTCTCAGCTCCACTCAGTGGTTGCATTGTGAGACTTGAATTCATGTCTCTGCCCCTCTGCTTATTAGCTCTCTCAATTAGCTTGGAGTGTTGGCAGGTTGCCATAGGGACTTTGCTGCTGGTCATTACTCTTAGTCTCTGGCCAATAGAGTTTCCCGCAAGCATCATTCATTGTCTCTTTAGCACCTAACCACGCCAGTTGTAGATCTTTAAACGATGTTTTTCTTACTGACGTTACACCTTTTCACACTGAGCCAATGATCACAATTTGTCCTCCTACATTTGTCCGAATGTGTTGATTTTTCTCTGTGCTCCTGCCAGTTGCAATGCTTACCCTATATAGTAGGCGCACAACACAATTATAGCCTGAATATGTGATTTTTAAAATTGGTCTTTACCAAGTAGCTACACCAATTCCCATGCTGTTTCAGCAGTTGATCGCCTATGCTTTTGTTTTTAGGGTCTAAATAACAAAAAGAATTTACCAGCAGGGGGTGCTATGATACACTGTTTGGAAAACATTGCTACCTTCATGGAAGCTTTGCCCATGGATTCTCCTAGTAGCCTCTGGACCACAATCAGCAACCAGTTTCAGACATTTTTTGTCAAGCTGCCTGGTGTTTTGCCTCTGAAGGTAAGCTGAGCCCAGGATTTCATTTTAAATTACTTCTTTCTGTTTGCAGACCATCCATCTTGTTTCATAAAGGGCTGTCTGGAATCTCTGTTAGCCCTGGAGTGGAGAATATTATTTAGGTTGTTCTCTCGGAATGACCGCTATATGCAGTGAGCATTTTGACTTAGCGATTTCATGTTTCCAGTTTATAGAAAAAATTGTCAAGTGGATATTAAGTAAATACTTAGGTAAATGAATAGTTTTCTCTAAAAGGAGACCAGACATATAATGGAAAGCTTCGATTTTAGAGAATTATCTAAATGGAAGTGATTGCTATGTATTTGTGAATACTGTACTTGCAAGAAAAAGATGATATTCTTGATGGCTTTGCACCCTCCTCTCTCCAGCCCCCCCCCCCCCCCCCCCCAGAATACACACACAAGGACTTCGCTGGAAATCTGATAGCCTAAGGAACATTTTCAGCATGAGTCCACTAAATGTGAAAACAGAGTCCTATACTGTTGAGGCCGGAAGAGACCTATGAAAACCACCCTCTCCAATGTCCCCATTTTCCAGATGGGGACTGCATACTCAGAGAAGCAGTGGCAGTGTGAGGATTAGAACTCCCTGACTCCCAGTCCAGGGTCCTTTCCACAAACAGACTTCTAGAGTCCTTCTAAAGCGGGTGACTCGAAGCATTCAGGGCTCTACAACTGCGAGGAAGAGGTGGTTGGTGGTGGCCATTGCTCTGTCTATGAACCTCATTTGCTCCACAAGCTTTTTGTGCTCTACGCCGATCACAGATAGAAGTAATCAACTTGTTAATGAATCACTTGTTAATCATACAGGTGAAGTTACATGTTAGCATCACCTCTTTAAATTGAGTATCACATGTATGTAAAATGATTTATAAAGACCAGTCGCCTCTGATAATACCTTTTTCCAAATTGGCAGATGTGGAAAATGTGACCCCCACATAGGTGTTTTTTAAAAATATATTTTATTGAGTTTTTACAGAGAGGAAGGGAGAGGGATAGAAAGTTAGAAACATCGATGGGAGAGAAACATCGATCAGCTGCCTCCTGCATACCCCCATTGGGGATGTGCCTGCAACCAAGGTACATGCCCTTGACCGGAATCGAACCTGAGACCCCTCAGTCCACAGGCAGACGCTCTATCCACTGAGCCAAACCGGTCAGGGCCCCACATAGGTTTTGAAAGGGTGATAATCCAGGGACCTTTAGCTAGGTGCTGCTTTCTTTGAGTTTTCAGTTACGTGAGAAGCAGGAATACTGAGACCTTTACTCTCTCTCACATCTTTTGATTCTTGTCTACTCACAAGTCTGGAGTAGCTAAATAAATCCAAGCAAAAGGATTAGTCCTTTGAAACCATGTACGTATATAGCTGCTGTACATAAGCATGTAGGAAATCAAGTACATACATTTTAAGTCGGCCACATGGAACTTCCCTAGGACCAGAGAGCCATCCAGAGCCATCTGTTGCTTAAGAAGAGGGGTAAGGCTAGCCTGGTAAATTCAAATGCTGATAGGTTGATGCTATAGTCAAAATATTAAACTTGATCCCTGGCCAGTGTTCCTCAGTGGTTAGAGCATTAGCTCATAGACCGAAGGGTCTTAGGTTTGATTCCTGGTCAAGGGCATGTACCTGAGTTGCAGGTTTGTCTCTCTCTCTCTCTCTCTCCCTCCCTCCCACTCTCTATAAAAAAACAAAAATCAATGGAAAAAATATTCTTGGGTGAAAATTAACAAAAAGAAAAAAAATATTAAACTTGAACACTGACCAGTTGGACGTATTGCCAATTGCAAACAACTGGCAAGTCTAAATTGTGACATCCAGTCTTGTCCACAGGGACCACCCTGACTGCCCTCAGGAGTGGAATGAGATAAGGGAATAAGAAGAATCCAGAACCTTTCAAACTGGACAGCACCAGTCCCTTCCTACAGGGTCAGCTGCTACTCCTCTCCAGCCAACTGTTATGGGGGAGTGCAGGCCTCATGCTGTTGATCTTACCATGTTTTCCAAAATGTTATTTCCTGATTTTTAAAACACTGTAGGGACCTGATGAGCAGCCAGTTTTCAGCCCCTGGTTCAAAGTAATGTAAATGTCACATCCACTCTGATGCATATTGAGCAGATTAAATAGACCGATGTTTCCCTTAGGAAGTACTTGTGAAATAATTACAGAACTTCAGAACGTGTGTGAAAACTTGCCCTGCTAGATCAGATCTGGGCCCTGCTTCTGATTACCTTCTGCTTTTGTTGTTTAAGTTTAAAAAATTTGTTGTTAATCAACAACAACAACAAAAGCATAATATTTTTTCCATTGATTTTTAGAGAGATTGGAAGGGAGGGAGAGAAGGAGAGAGAGAGAAAGAGAGAGAGAAACATCGATATGAGAGAGACACATAGATTTCCCCCAGGTTTTTGTCGTGTCTTTTGGTAGCAGAGGAAGGGCAAATGAAACTGGTTTTTATTTGGATTAATAAGTCTAATGGTTTTAAATCGATTCAAGTTCTTTTTCAACATGACCTTTAACAAATTAGTGTACCTCTGTAGATGTGGGCACATTTAATATGTACCTATCCACCTATCTGTTAATCCATCCATCCGTCTGTCTGTCCAATTCTTTAACACTATCTGATTTTATTTTAGGGATATATCTTTAAGAAATAGTTTAAGAACTATGTTTAATTATTTAATTGTTTAACGTTGTTTAATACATATTTTTTAAAACCTGAGAATGATTTTTATCAACATGAATATATGGCATAGAAAACTATAAGGAGGCAGCTATATCTCAGATTTTATTTCCTAAAGTAAATGCTTATAGGAAATATATGAAGCAAAGATATATTAAGAAGGGTACCGACTTTTATTTTTTTCGTATTTGTTCACAGTGTTCTTTAGATTCCAGTTTGAGAATTATGATTTGCCTCTTGAAGATCCCCTCTACCAATGCCACAAGGGTATGTATGTTTCAGACAAACAATACCAGTTGGTATTTAGTTATGTTTTAACCTGCAAAGGAAGCATGGAGCAGTACTGAAGAAGCAGTTACTGCGTGCTGAATGCTTCACTTTCAGTCTCTTTGCAAGTGTCTAGTGTGAAGAGCTCAAATATATTACAGTATCATTTTTAATAATTAGTCCTCTTAGTGTGGGGCCATGTCCATCAGTCTGTCCTCCATACTACGAACAAGGTGATCCTTCTAAACACAGATCTCATCACATTAATTCCTTGCTTTAAAATCTTTGATACTTTCTCATTTCTTTTAGGGTAATGTCCAAAATGCCTTAATGTGGCATAAGAAGAAGGTACTTCATTAACTTGCCAGCGTACCTTTCCAATTTAGTCTTCGGCTACCTGTCCCATCCCCCGTGCCTCCTGCCTACTTTCAGAATCATCATCATCATCCAAGCACCCCCACTGTTTTTGAGCACTTACCACGTGGCAGGCACTGAGCTAACTGCTTTACATTTATAGTCTTATTTAATTTCATTCTTCCTTGCCTGTGCGTAGGCCATTTCCTTTACTTGAAATGCTGTATATCCTTGTCATGAGGCGAACTTCTCAATCTTCATAATGAGAATTTGAATTTCAATTAAAAATGCTCATATACTCTCTAGCAACTTCCTCCTATATCATATCCCATAGTACTTGATAGAGCTCTCTGAATTAGCTCTTATATTGTACTGACGTCTCCCCAGGGAGACTGAGCTCCATGAATTCCAGCATTGCGTCCCATTCACCTTTGTGCTCCTGGCTTCATTTCTGGGCTGCGTTATATGCAATGGTGCATTAGTTTGTACTGCAGCGGCTTGTGACTATTAGTTAATACACCAAGCAGGCACATTTCCTGCAATTTTTACCTTGAATGTGCTTTCACAGACTCATGGTTTATGCTGGAAAGTTGCAAAGAGATCATTTGGTCTAATCTGTTCATTAACAGTTAAGGGAAAAGCTCAGAGAGATGAAGTCTTGGCCAAGGTTACAGAGCTGGTTAGTGGACCTTCGGTCCTTTGATTTCAAGTTCCTTGATTTTTCTGTTGCACCATAAAGCCATACTGCTTTGCTGGATAAAAGAGCAAATTTCTATGTAGGTTTGAATTGAGGTTTCTTTGTTTCTTGGCAAGGAGGGATGCATTATATATCAACAGAGACATATTCCTGTCCCCATTCATCCATCATCCAAGGCAACATTTATACAGAGCAAAGAATGCTGAATCAGCAGCACTACTTCAAAGCGTTTCTTTTTAAGATTTATTTTATGGGGAAAGTACTACATGGGTTTATGTGGGGAATACAAACAAATTAAAGATATAATTCCTACCCTCAGGGGCAACTCACATGTAATGAATTCATTTTATATCAATAAGGAAAAAGGATCATAAAATGACCATATCCTTTGATTTAGTCATTTGCTTTCTGGGACTCTAAGGAATAAGAAGAAAATGCAGATATTGTGCAAAAACCTATTTATTGGGATGTTATAATGAAATGGACTTTGTGGTCATTGAAATGGATGATTATGAAGAATTAAGTAGCATTGGACATTACTTTTGTTATTTTATTAACAAAATGTAGGATTGTATCTGTTTAAGATTTCAACTTATAAACTTGTGTGCCACAAAGAAGGGAAATATAACAAAATGTTATCACTGGGTGGTAGGATTATGGGTGACTTTTATTTCCTCATCCATACTTTCTACAAATCCTGCATTTACACATGGAGCAGGTATTACTGTGGTAAACCAGACAGTTAGGGCTGTAGAGGTTCAGAGGTAGTGGAAATAATGGCATGGGAGTCTTTTGGATCCCCATATAAATAATCCTGTCTTCCCCACAGAGCATTTCTGCCTCTGAAAAATTGCCCTGGAATTTGGTTTTGAATCCCATTCGATATCTGCATGGCTTTGTGCAAGTTACTTCCTGCTTAACTGCCTCAGCTGCAGCATAGGGGTGCTAAAGCTTCAGAGTTACGAAGCAGATCACAGCTAATAGTGATGGAGGGCTTACTGTTGCCAAGTGCGTTACATATGTTATCCCCTTTAATTCTCACAACAGCACAATGACATGGAGGCCATTGTTGCCCGTCCTTTACAGAGGAGAGAACCAAGTCCAGAGAGGTTAAATCACCGGTCCAAGGTCACAGGGAGCTGGAGTTTGAAAACACGTGTGTGAAACCCTAGACTTGTGTCCTTAACTATTGCAACATACTGTCTCCCCAGGACTGTTACAGGAATTTGAATAAGAGAAACTATATGAAAGCATCGAACTCTGCCTGATACTTAGTAGGTGCTCCATGAATGTTTCTAAACGGCTTCAGAACGCATATGGATTAAAACCGACCCTTTATGGGTGGATTTCAGATGCGGAACGCAAAACTGACGATGCCTTTCTGATGCTAAACCTTGGCAGGAAGCTGGGTTATGATGAGTTGTAGCTAAGCTAATCGTGCTTTGGTGCTCACATGCCAGGGTTGGTTTGTGCTATCTAACTGAGGTGACAGACTTTGGGAGGAGCTGGATCTGACAAACCCATAGAGGCCTAGGGGTTCTGAGAAGTAGAGTGGGAGATCTAATGCAAACCTCACAGAGTCTCGGCAGCTGGGGGTGCACATGAGGATAGCATTGGAGTTAGGTGGGTTTAAAAATGATGCCGTCTGGGAAAAAATGCTTTTATTAAGCAATAAAATGATTAAACCATGCTCTTTAAGCCATTGATTGAAGGTGTAGTTCTGTTCTTGTTAGACCAACAGCGTTGGTACAGTAGCCACCTGGCAAGAGATTTTAAATAAAAAGAAAAGAGTGATCCCATTAAAGTATCTTAAGACTTGAATACTTTTTAAAGTGAAAGAATCAGCAATTTTATTTGGCCCCAATCTCATTGCAGAGTTTGTTGGAACCGTTTTCAAAACTGCTCAGCTTTGTAATTCAGAATGCTGTCTTCACTCTGGCCTACCTGGTGGAGGTGTGTGGCTTATGTTACCGAGCTTTCACTAAGGTAAGTGTGCATAGTTGTGTCAAATCCCTGTTAGGCTAATTGCTTCAATGTAGTTTTAAAATAGGTAATTCTACTGAGGTCTAATAAATATTATTGGAAAGAAACACTTTACATCTACATATATAAAAGCCTAAGTGACCGTCTGACTATTCGACCATCCAACTGTTTGACCGTCTGGCTGGTAGCTATGACATGCAATGACCACTAGGGGGTAGATGCTCTGACTGGTAACTATGATGTGCACTGACCACTAGGGGGCAGATGTTCAACGCAGGAGCTGCCGAGCTGTAGTGACTTGTCAGCTGTGGTTCTCGGGTGATGCACCCAGAACCAGAGAGGAGGGGGGCTGATTCCAGGATGCATCACCCAGGAATTGCCCTCTCGCAATCTGGGACCCCACCAGTGCATGAATCCGTGCACCGGGCCTCTAGTATATACATAAATGTCTTAAATATGCAAATTTGGAGGATTGAGAATCATATAGTTTAGAAGAGAAGAGCTATTTAAAAAATATTTTTATTGATTTCAGAGAGGAATGGATAGGGAAAGAGAGATAGAAACATATTGATAAGAGAGAACCATTGATCCACTGCCTCCTGCGTGCCCCCACTGGGGATTGAGCCCTCAACCCAGGCATGTGCCCTAACCAGGAATCCAAACCATGATTTGCTTTGGTTCATAGGTTGATGCTCTACCACTGACCACGCTGGCCAGACAAGAGAAGAGTATTTTGAATAAAATGAGATAATGGTCTAAATGACCTCTTAAAGTCCTTTTCAAGTTTACCCATGATTAGTGGGCTAGCCGTCACTACATATTATTTTATACCCAAAGTAGAAAAAAATGGGGCAGTCATTTGTAAAAGCCTGTGAAGAGCTCCTTAAGTCTCATCATTTATCTGTCTCCCCAGTGCTGGGTTCTCGGCCTCTGAGATTGTAATCTCATCTTTTGTCATCTTGCCTTAATAATGCTTTTTCTATTGCATTATCTTTAGATCCCCTGCCCCACCACTGATGAAGTGGAAAACTACTGCTTGCCCAGTGCATATAGCAGCCTTGTTGGAGCTGGTAGACACTAATGGAAAAGCAGGAGGCATTTCTGTCCCTTTACGAACAATGTGCAAATCTTACTTATCCAATTTCCAAGTTTATTTTCAATGGGGTCTCTGTTTCTGATGTTTTCTTGAATGTTCAGAATACTTCTTTATTCATGTTGTTCACTTCTGTGAGCCTTTTATTTTCCTCATAAAATTCTAATTTTATACCAAGGCTTTAATTCTATTTAAAACACTGTTGTCTCATTTCTTTCCATTTTGTGTCCACTCTGCCATGTTAAGTGTTCCGTGATAATCCTCTCTTTAGTCTTTCTGATTATAAACCATTACTGTGTCTAGAACAATATGCTTCCTAACTACCAAAATAATCAGCATTTTGTCTTTTTTCAAATCCTTCCTGAAAAATAACTTTTTCCTTCTTTTAACCTAAAAAAATTGATCTATAGGACACAGCACCAAATAGGATGAAAAGATGCTCCATATTTAAAAGTCATTTTCTTTATGCTTGATTTATTTAAATTAATATATTTCCTAGAGGACGAACCATAATGAGTTTGAATTTTTTAAGTTGTCCAATATTGGTATTAATGACAAGGGACCTTCCACCAATTTGAATTCAATATACTCTTGGATTTGAATATTCACTATACATTATTATCCCTTCATAATCTATCATAACTTTAGGGACCTCCCACATCCTACTGTCGTCACCCTATCTCATTTTTCAACTTGAAATGAATGAATGTTACTTACAGAAAGCTTCAATCTAGGGTGTTCCCATCTACTTCATAGATAATGAGAAACGGTAAGAAATAGTTAAATAGCAGTATCTAATCAAGCCTTCTCTCTATTTAAAAAAAAGAAAGGGCATGGAAATGTAAGGGACTTGGAGACTTCTCTTTCTGTCAATCTGGCAGCCTAGATAACCTGAAAATTGCCCCACTTAAACACCAGAAATGCTGGATGAAACAAACATGATTTTAAAAATAGAGCTAATTTTATAAAAATGAAAGGAGACAAAAGTGCAGAGGAAATTGAGAACCAGAGGGGTAAGCATATAAGCTGATACTGTAGAAGTCTTGAGATGGGGAAGGGGTGGTGGTGCTTGTTTTGGTAACTTAGTGGCTTGAGTTTGAAAGCCCACACAGAGAAAGCAGGTGAGGTCTTGGGACTATTTTAGGCTGGGAATTGGAACTGAGTCATCCCCAGCAGAAAGTCAGAACCCCTGAAAGGCTATCCATTTGGTAAAAGGGTGATTTGGAAAGAATATATTCTTATATTGGAGGTGACAAAGAATGGGATCTGTATAATCTGAGAACTGAGAGAAAGATTGATAGTAACGTTGAGAATTAGTAAACATGAACCTACCTTTGAACATGTTTATAATTTGATTTACATTACCTACATGCTTTGTGAACCCCCAAACTAAAAAGTCAAGTAACATAGGTACTGAGCAAGGAATAGCATTGGGGTGCCTGGCAGAAGCAAACCTGAAGTCAATCCTCAAACCTCTCTGGAGGGATATGCTTTCGACCTAGGCCTAACAGGATTTCCACAGATAAGATCCTGATGAACATGAGCTCAGAACCTAAAATTATAAATCATATGAAAAAATAATCCACCATGAGTTAGATAACAGAGTTAACAAACAGCAAGATTATTTTTCCCTTAAGGTTTTTCAATATTAGAAGTATGTGGTAGAGATTATAAAACATACTTTGAATGATAATCATGCAAAGGAGAATGAAAAACATGAGAAGAGATTTAGTCACTTAAAAAAAACACACCCAGAAAGATTTGGAAAAAGTAGGAAGTCTAGAAATGAAATAGTCACTGACATAAAAAACTTGATGGACAGGTTAAATAGCAAATTAGACATAGCCAAAGAGGGAATTGGTAAAATGGCAAGTAGAACTGAAGAAATTATATAGTATGCAGCAAAGAGAGATGAAGAGATGATGAGAAAGAGAAGTGTTTCAGAGAAGGGAATATAGGATTCTTAGCAATTCTAGAATTGATTTAAGTCAGTAATGCTTTGATTCAGGAAGCACAATGAGCGCTGAAAGTATTACAAATAAACTAGAAATTTACCTGCTTGTGTCATAGACTACATAAGTAAGGTACAAATTGATAGAACAACCAAGACAGATAAACATTTTTAAGAGCAAGCAAAAGAAAAGACACTTTATAGATAGACTGACAACAAACTTCTCAACAGCACAGTGGAAGCCAGAGATAATGGGGAAAATGTCTTTAAAATTGTGAGAAAAAAATAACTGTTCACCTGGAATTCTCTGCCAGCTAAGCTATTATTTAAGAGTGAAGGCTAAATAAACTATTTGGAAAATTAGAATCTCCTAATATATTTTTAACTGAAACAACACTAAAAGATGTATTGCAATACATTATGAGGCCAATAGATAGTTGATACTAACCTGTCAGAGATACAAAAATTCTGAAGGAATAATAGCAAAATAATGCATTAAAACTCAAGCCTCATGACCTCGTGAGGACTTTCTTGAAATGTAATAGTGGTTTAACTATTAGAACACCTGTTTATGTCCCCATGCTACCAGATTAATGGAGAAAAACTTTTACCATTGTCTCAGCAGATAGAAAAGAAACACTCTTTATAATTCAACATCCACTTATGATAATTCTTGTCCAACTAGGAATAGAAGTAACTTCTTTAACTTGACAAAGGTTGTTAATCAGAAACCTCTAGGAAACATTATACTTAATGGTGAGGTTCCAGCAGTAGTCCCTTTACAATAATAAGTAAGATAAGGATGCCCGTTACCACTGCTCCTATTCACTCTGGTCATGCGTGTCCTACTAAGTTCAGTAAGACAGGAAGAATAATCCAACATAATTGGAAAGGAAAGGAAAAATAAAACTCTCACTTTTTGTAGATATGTGATTATAAATGAACCGAAGAGAATTTATTTATAGACACCTTTTTATAACTTTTACTAGAGGCCCGATGCACGAAATTCGTGCACGGAAAGGGGGTGTCCCTCAGCCCAGCCTGCACCCTATCCAATCTGGGACCCCTCGAGGGATGTCTGACTGCCCTCTCACAATCCAGGACTGCTGGCTCCCAACTGCTCACCTGCCAGCCTGATCACCCCCTAACCACTCCCCTGCCAGCCTGATCAACGCCTAACTGCTCTCCTGCTGGCCTGATTGCCCCCAACTGCCCTCCCCTGCAGGCCCAGTCACCCCCAACTTCCCTCCCCTGCTGGCCCGGTCACCCCCAACTGCCCTCTCCTGCAGGCTTGGGTCCCCCCCCCCCCAACTGTCTTCCCCTGCTGGCCTGGTCCCCTGCAACTGCCCTCCCTGCAGGACTGGGTCCCCCCCAACTTTCCTTCCCTGCAGGCCTGGTCACCCCCAACTTCCCTCCCCTGCAGGCCTGATTGCCCCCAACTGCCCTCCCTTTCAGGCCTGGTCCTTCCCAACTGCCCTCCCCTACAGGCCTGATTGCCCACAACTGCCCTCCCCTGCTGGCCATCTTGTGGCGGCCATCTTTGACCACATGGGGGTGGCCATCTTGTGTGTTGAAGTGATGGTCAATTTGCATATTACCTCTTTATTATATAGGATAAGAGAGTTCAGCAAGGATGCTGGGTTCAAATGGATACCCAGAAACCACCTACCTTAATATTTAGCTACAAATGTTTATTCTAGTAAATGTACTTAAAAATGTCATTTATTATGGCAACAAAAAATCTATCAAAATCTGCAAGAACTTTATGGAGATAACCAGAAAATTTTATTAAACAACGTTTAATAGAGACACATCTCATGTTCATGGATGAGGACCCAGCATAATAAAGAGGCTTATTCTCACAAAATAACCTACACATTTAAAAAAATCCTAGCCTTTATCTCTGATAAGGATGGAGTAGATAATTTGAACCTATCCTCCCATTTAACTTAAAAAGTTTAACAGAATATTTTCTGAAAACTTCTTAAAAGCATTAAAATGCTAACAGATATAGAAGAGAAGGCTAAGATCTGGGAGAGCAGAGGAATGTAGAGATGTGAGCCTAGCCCTGAAGGCGAGGTGTTTGCCTATCTGGAAGAAGTGACTGAAAGACTTAGCCGAAATTCTGGAAGATTCATGCTAGGGGGACAAAAGTCACAATCCAGGATCTATCAAGAGTGGGAACTCTGTCAGGAACTCTCTCTAAAGCACCCACCCTCACATACACTTTTGGTCAGAACTACACAGCTGGGTGTCAAGTTCTTTGGTGGCCTGAGATAAGAAAGTACAAGTCTCGTACATTTATTAAGGCAACCCTGGACCTCTAGGGCCTCCAGGTACCCAGCAAAAACAAACAGAAAGCTCTTTGGAGGAAGATAACATTTCAGGCCTCAAATTATTTTTATAAGTAACTTTTTAATAAAGCATCCAGCACACAAAGATAACCGGACATATGAGGAGGCAAGATAGCATGGGCGAGAATGAGTAGAAAGACAAGACAACAGGTACAAACCCACAGGGTCTCCAGGTTCTTGATTGTGGTCAAGAAAGGACACACAGGAGGCTTCTAAGATGCTTCTATGTGCTGTTGCTTGACCTGTTGCTGATGTTAATCCACTTATCTGTGCACTTAGGTTTTATGTACTTTTCTGCATCTGTTATAATTGACAATAAGAAAGACAAATTTGAGTGCTCGCTTCGGCAGCACATATACTAAAAAGACAAATTTGAAAACAATCTAGTGTTCCATTGATAGGAGGACAGATTGATGGATTTGGGTATGAACTAGAGCTGTGTGTATCAAGAGGGGCTAATTTAAAAAAATGTAATATAGTGAAAAATTATAAGTTGCAGAAAGATATACAGAGTATGATACAATTGATAAGAAGTTTAAAATATGCAAATTTATGTATATATATACATATATATATATATTATACACTACAATAGAAATGTAAAAACATGCAAAAATAATATTACACATTATAATGGAGACAAGCATTGGACATTATCTATAACAATAAAAGCATAATATGCTAATTAGACTGGACATCCTTCTGGATGAAGCTGGGGCTGCGAGGGAAGCCCGGGTCCCGGGTGCCCTGTGGGTGGTCGGAGGGAAGCCAGCCAAGGTCCCGGGTGCCAGAGGGAAGCCAGTGCCAGCAGCTGGGGGAAGGAAGGCCTACTCTTGCACGAATTTCATGCATCAGGCCTCTAGTATCCTATCTAATAAAAAAGTAATATGCAAATTGACCATCACTCCAAGACACAAGATGGCTGCCCGCATGTGATCAAAGATGGCTGCCCCCATGTGGACACAAGATGGCCGCCACAAAATGGCCTGCAGGGGAGGGCAGTTATGGGCAGTTAGGGGTGACCAGGCCAGCAGAGGAGGGCACCAGCAGAGGAGGGCAGTTTGGGGAGACCAGGTCAGCAAGGGAGGGCAGTTGGGGGGGACCGAGGCCTGCAGGGGAGGGCAGTTGGGGGGGACCAGGCCTGCAGGGGAGGGCAGTTGTGGGTGATCAGGCAAGCAGGGAGGGCAGTTAGGGGTGACCGGGCTGGCAGAGGAGGACAGTTGGGGGAAACCAGGTCAGCAGGGGAGGGCAGTTGTGGGGGAACCAGGACTGCAGGGGAGGGCAGTTGAGTGGGGACCAGGCCTTCAGGGGAGGCCAGTTGCGGGGGAGACCCAGGCCTGCAGGGGAGGGCAGTTGGGGGCAATCAGGCCAGCAGGGAGGGCAGTTAGGGGTGACCAGACCAGCAGAGGAGGGCAGTTGGGGGAGACCAGGCCTGCAGGGGAGGGCAATTGCGGGGACCAAACCTGCAGGGGAAGACAACTGCGGGGGGGCGGGGGGACCCAAGCCTGCAGGAGAGGGCAGTTGGGGGTGACCAGGCCTGCAGGGGAGGACAGTTGGGGGGGGGGGGGGACCAGGCCTGCAGGGGAGGGCAGTTGGGGTCAACAAGGCTGGCAGGGGAGGGCAGTTAGTGGCGACCAGACTGGCAGGGGAGGGCAGTTAGTGGCGACCAGACTGGCAGGGGAGGGCAGTTAGGGATGACCAGGACAGCAGGGGAGTGCAGTTAAGGGCAATCGGGCCAGCTGGGAAGCAGTTAGGGGATGATCAGGCTGGCAGACAGAAGCAGTTAGGGGCAATCAGGCCGAGGCAGGCGAGCAGTTGGGAGCCAGCAGTCCTAGATTGTGAGAGGGATGTCCCAGATTGGAGAGGGTGCAGGCTGGGCTGAGGGACATTACCGCCCCCCTCCCGTGCACGAATTTCGTGCACCGGGCCTCTAGTTTTATAATAATACTTTATAATAAAAATCTTAAAAATACTCAAAAATAATACTAATATAATATATATGTAGTAAAAGTATAAAAACATACATGAAATAATAAGCAGATTCAAAATAGTGCTACTTCCATGAAGGGAGAAAGAATAGAGTGCACCATATAGATACCTTCAACTGTTTCTGTGGTTTGAATTATTATTTAAAAAAATGTAAAATCAGAGCAAAATGTTACAATTTGACGAAATCTATAATATATTTCATCTCTCTGTTTTTCTGTGTGCTTAAAATTATCCCTTTAAAAAGTAAGTTCCTTAGAGAAGATTCAAGATCCTTTAAGCAGTTGTCCATGTTTATCTCTAAATCATTTTCTATTGAAACAAAAGCTTTTAGATTTAATTTCTGCAATGCTGAGAACCTATATCATTCCCTGTGGATAAGAACCAAATCCTGTGGTTTCAGTATTGAAGAACTAGCCTATTGTTTTCTTATCCATTAAATGAGGGATGGGGAACCATTTTTTCTGCCAAGGGCCATTTGGTTATTTATAACATTATTTTTGGGCCATATAAAATTATCAACTTAAAAATTATCCTGTTATATTTGGTCAAACATTTCATTAACTCACCCCTAATGCCTTGGCAGGGCCAGACTAAATGATTTCTCAGGCCTTATATGGCCCGCAGGCTGGACGTTCCACACCCCTGCATTAAATTATGTGTTCTCACCTGGCCGGTGTTACTCAGTGGTTGAACATTTTATGCATCAGGCCTCTAGTATCCTATCTAATAAAAGGAAGACATGGTTCAGTTCCCAGTCAGGACACATGAACCAGGAAGACATGGTTCAGTTCCCAGTCAGGGCACATGCCCAGGTTGTGGGCTCGATCCCTAGTAGGGGGCATGCAGGAGGCAGCTGATCAGTGATTCTCTCTCATCATTGATGTTTCTATCGCTCTCTCCCTCTCTGAAATTAATAAAAACATATTGTAAAAAATTACGTGTTCTCCAGACCCAGAAACAAGGAGGCATCGATCGGACTGTCGGGCCTTAGAGGGAGGGTAGGAGAGGGTGGGGGTAGGGGGGAGAGATCAACCAAGGGACTTGTGTGCATGCATACGAGCCTAACCAATGGTTAAGGACAACAGGGGGGTGGGGGCATCCGTGGGGAGGGGTGTGGGATGGGAATGCGGGGATGAGGACAAATATGTGACAACTTAATCAATAAAGAAATTAAAAAAAAATTACGTGTTCTCAGTGCTGCAGTAAACTCATACACACAAAAATGCCTTTAAATTTTTTCCTTTTTATTTTTAATTTTATTTATTGAGGACAGTTAGTTATGCATTTTTAAATAGTATTTTTTATTTCTGATCTATGACTCTTTTAGAAGCTCTTTTGACTTTGATCTGTTCTAATTGAATTTTAGAAATTGCTTACCTCCTTCTATTTTGTTTTATTTAGGAGCGGGATAAAATGTACTTGTCTCGTAGTGTTGTTCTGGAACTCCTGCAGGCCCTAAAGCTGAAATCTCCTCTACCAGATACAAACCTCCTTCTGCTTGTCCAGGTAGGCTTATGGCTTGTTTGTAATACTTTCATGAGATCCACTTATGTTTGGAAAAACAAGGAAGCTCTGGGGCATATGCATAAAGCAAATATTTCTGCCCCTGTGTGTGCCAGGCAATATGCTTTACGTATTCCCCTCACTTTATCCTTACAGCCGTATGAGACATTGGTCCTGTATCATAGATGAGGAGACTGAGGCTTAGGGGGTTCAGTGACTTGCCCAAGATCACATAGCTGGCATAAGTAGGGTCAGCATCCGACCTTAGGGTCTGTTCATTGCGGAGCACAGTCTGGTCAGGCTTTCTGTCACTTGCCCAGGTGACCATAACAGCTCTGAGCTTTTTGTACTGACTTCATCTCTCTCCACACCAATCCAGTCGTCTGGCTTATGGCCGCCTAGACGAATTTTGCTAAAAGTCTACTTTATATCAGATCACGCCCTGCATTGAAAACCTACAGTGACGTCGTAGTGCCTGCACTACTGAAGCCTTGCATTATCCGGACACATTTGACTACTCAGCAGTATTGCCCTTGACAACTCACCACCTATTTTGGACTAGGTTTTGGGAATATAGAGATGAGAAAGGCATAGGCCCATGCCAATAATATGCTAACCATTGTGCAGTATGTAAAGTACAACGGAGGAGGGAGTGGCCAACTCAGCCTGAGAGATGGAGGAAGGCTCATTAAGCCATTATGAGACTTGACCTGGCCCAGGTGCTGGGGAAACAGATATGAATAAGCCATGGCCCCTTCCTTCCAAGATTTATTATCTGGTAGGTGAAGTTGACAAGTAAAAAATCTCCACCATAGTGTAATGGGTGTATACTGAGTATGGAAATGCTGTGTGTGTGTGAGCACAGAAGTTGAGGCATTTACCTGGAAAAAGAGGAGGAAGGATACCTGTCATTTGCCATTTAATATCCACCACTGGGTCCCCTTCCCTCACTACTATATAATACTCGTCCTTAGGACCAGAATTGAGTTTCTCTCAAAGCCTTGAGATTTCATAAAGAGTTGGTATACCTTCAAATGAAGAATGGTCCTCAGCTGTCTTTGAAGAGCTTCTGGGGGCACATTGAAACTCTGTGAGGGCAGTGATTGCTGGAAGATGACAGCAGTGGGTGCCAGGCATGATGTAGTCAGAATGAAGTGGCTCCCATTGAACCACGATGCTAGGCAGCCTAAGAGGGGGGTGGAAGCAAAAATCACAGCCTGGCAATATCGTGTTCCTGAGGTCGGGCAGGTGTTGACTCTCCCAGTGGGTTGCCATAGGCCAGCCCCTCCTGCTCACACATCAGCAGCTACACCGCTTTTGAGCACAAGCAACTCTGACACAAGTGACCGTGAAGATTAATGGGATCAACACTGATTTGGAGGAGAGGGCAGGTGAACTGGGCTTCGTGAACTAGCCACGAGAGATTTAAGGCTCACAGGTTCAGGGTCTAGAAGTCACTTGCTTCTGATAGTGTTTTGGTTGGTGACCTGCCACCTCCAAACAGCCTAGGTTTCAGGCCCTGAAGGTGCTTTCCTGTGGGCATCGGGGAGCAGTCTCTTAATTGGCCCCAGTTTCTAGCAGAGCCAATCTACGAGGCTTGATCTTCTCGGGGTCCAGCCCCGATGCCGTGAGTGCAGCGGGTGGCCAGTCTACTGTGAAGTACATTAGTCAACCATAATAAGCACTTGTCACGAGACAGCAGAACACTGACAGGTTCAATTGCCCAGCGCTCAAGGGAACCATGAAAACAGTGATTATTACATCATAGCGAGGTGAATAAATAACAAAAACAAATTAGTTTTAGGAAGGAAGAGGGCAAAAATGTAGGTTCTTCTGACTGAATGTGTTTTTTTGGACTCTCATATTCCATGTCAATGAATTCCATTTTCATCTTTTTAAAACAAATGTGTATTTGTCATTGAATCATTCAACTTCATAAATCTAGTTGTAAAATTATTTAGGTTGGAGAGGTATTTTGGAGACATTTTGAGATTGTGCCCATGAAGAACAACTTTATGAATATTTCCACCTCCAACAAGTATGTTAAGCATTGTGCCATTTTGAAGTAATGTATCTTTGTTCTATAAGCTTTAGAATAAATAATTTTCATTACTGAGAGAAATAAAAGGGAGGCATACTTAAAAGTTCCCGTATCTGCCCTGTGGTTCCTGGCTAAGTGGTGGAGAGAAGTCTTCTGTGGGGCCACTTGTGGGATGAAGAAGCAACTTGTCTCTCTTCATGAATAGCACATCTTCCTATAGAGCTTTCCTGTTCTTTTTTCTCTTGCCCTTGACTGCCTGGGTCCTCCAAGTGTCCCCGGGAGGATCGCACAGGGGATCACCTGCTCTCTGGTGGCTTCCCTTAGGCCAGAGAATCTAGCCTGGAGTCAGAGAAAGCTCTTCCCTTTCCTGATGGGGCACGGCAGGCCCTGGCTCCCGGAGGACCAGCTCCCAACGTGGACACGTAATGTGTCTGAGGCAGACAGTGACTTCCTCTAAAGATATCAGGGACCCCCATCTGAAGCAGTGGGGTGGCTTTGTTTAACTGAAAATGCAACTTGGAAACAGAAAATAAAGCAACATTTGAAAGGAAACCCCCCCGCCCCTGGGGAGCTGTCATACATGACATTGGCCCCATTAGTGAGAAGTCAGTTCCTCAGACCTTGGATTTACCCTTCATTCTTTCAGCCACCAGGAAAACACTAGTGTTTCCTCTCCCTCTTGAATTAATAACTTAGAAGATGGATGAGTTGCTAGAGATGGAGCTGTTTCTAGTCTCTCATAGATAGACTGTGCCTTTGTTGATTACCAAATACTCAATACTCTCTTGGTAAGCATCCCCATAAAGAACAATGAAACACTTGCCCAAGGAATGTGGGGCAACCCAAGTTCTAAACATTTCAAGACAGTGACCAATCTGTTTGTTAATTCCTGGAATTTCTTCCTGGAGGCCGGGTTCCTGGAAACTTCCCAGCCCGCTATAGTGGTTGTCCAGCCATGACTCCTATTACTCGTTTTTACTTACATATAAAGTCAGGCGACCTTGGATGTGCAAGTGGATTTTTTTTTTTTAAGAAAAAGAGGCATGAAAACAGGAAATAATTTGCAAAATAGAAAAAATTGTATGTATTCTTCAGTATCTAAAATGTCAACCATCAGGGTGTGATTGTTCTGCTCTGTGGACCAAGGCTTTGTCTTACTGTTTTAGCTCAGATTTGTTGACAGTTTTGCTCTCACCTGCAATGTTTTCTTTTCTACTGGTCTGCTGTAGCTCCTTTGTGTCAGATGCAATTGTAAGTGTCCTCAAGATGGATTAAAGCAGAGTTTTCATAATAGAGGGATAGCCCACTAACAGCCACCATAAGGCTACAGAAGCTCAAATCCAGAAGAACGTCCTCAGCTCCCATTATATGTCAAGAATAGACATTCTTCTAATTTGCATATAACACACCCACTGTGTGGGATATACCTGCATGTTCGTGTGTGAGAAATCGTGTGGGTGAAAGGTTTTCTTTCAAAGATAGGTTAGTTGTGGGCTGGAGGACAAAGAAGTGGCAGGGGCATGCTGCTGTTTTTAAATCACAGGTGTATGCATGGGGGGTTATTAATGTTAGTTGAGTTACTAACACTCTGATCCCTCTTTGGGATGAGAGGTGGAGATACTATTTTGAGTCTCATTTTGATAATGAATTTAGTAATGACACATAATGGATACTGCGTTTCTTCTGTGTTCTTTTGTATTGGTGCAGGCGTGCCTATTTCTACCTGAAAGTATAAAATTCTTCCTTGTATGGTAGTCATCCTTCCCTCCCTGACTTCAGTTACATCTTTATATTTTGAGCAATTCTATAAAATTATAATGGCGTTTTTCAGTTCCTGGTTGGCAGCTATATGAAATGAAGAGAGAAAATTTTACTTAGTCGTACATACCATGTTAAAATGCACTGGATTAAAATGCATGGATAAAAAATACATAGCAGATGGTTTCAGGCTTATGCACTTTTATACCCTTTCATATACCAGACTCTCCGCAGACCTCCATAACTTTTAGAGTGATTTTTAATTAATTTTGACTTCTAAGAGATCACAGATCAGACCTTCGAATTTGGCCTCATACCTTGAGCCTACATGGCTGACAGCCTACTTCCATTGTGCCACTCCTTCGGCTTCTGCTGCTGGAGATCGAGAAGGTTGAGGTTTTGCTTCTTCACAAATCTTGTCTCGCCCTCGAGGGCACAGCCAGGCCGGAAAGCATGCTTTAGGGGCCGAGGGCTCTAGACGCCCCCAGGGACACTCCCTCGTCCTGGGCTCCCTTTCCTCACAGTTCTGTCTTGCCTTTACCCTCCATTCTCTGTGCAGTCTCTTGTTTCTGTTTTAAAGAAATTAGTTCAAATGTTGGTGTCCTGGCAGAGGTTTGGGAACTTATTTCTAAGTAGTTTGTCTTAGATTGCAGACTCAGAGAGCTTTTGTAAATACATTTTATGCGGAAAACTAGCTGTCAGGATTTTGGGAGCTCCTTCTTCTCACCCTATACTTCTGTCAGATTTTTTTCTTACATGTTTTGGCCAAAGGTACAGGCTTTACTTAAAAAAAAAAAAAATCCTGATTTATGTACTTTTCCTTTTATTAGAAATAAGCCCAAGTTAGAAGAGCAGACATAAGCAATTCCTGAATAAAATAATGGAAAATTTTAGGTTTTCCCTGGGTGTTACTAGCTGGCACTTTCTTTGCCAGATTCGGAGTTACTGGCCAAGGCGATTCTTCAGTTTTCTGTAACTGTATTTGAGACAAGAAGAAATGACAGAATGTGAGTGTGGAAATGTGTGTCCTCGCCTGCCATGTGGCTTTCAGAGGCAGCTCTACCTGCTGTCTCCTCCTTCCCTGCTCAGTCACCTGCACAGAAGCACCTTTCATGAAGGAACACATGAAGACTAGTTGGTGGCCTTGGCCAAGAAGTCTAAGGGCTTCTTGACCTCAGAAGGCCTTTGGTTTATAGCTCCTCCTTGTTAGCCCAAACCTGCCGCCTGTTATAATGCTTTGATCATGACCCCTGGTTAGTGTGCATGTGCTGGCTCCTGTTCCTCACCCGGCCTCCTTGGGATTTTCTCTACCACCCTGTCCCATATTACCTCTCCCCAATTTGACAAGGTCTGAGCCTGCCCAGCTGAGCTCATCTCGTTGCCTTGACCCACCTAACTCTTCTGTGCTCTTTCAGTGTGAGAGTGAAATGAATTAGGAGGCGCTGTCATTGCCAAAGCTTCTGTCCGA
This sequence comes from Cnephaeus nilssonii, assembly GCF_951640355.1. Lineage (NCBI taxonomy): Eukaryota > Metazoa > Chordata > Mammalia > Chiroptera > Vespertilionidae > Cnephaeus > Cnephaeus nilssonii. The sequence continues at coordinate 101,329,863 of NC_137075.1, read as the reverse complement.
GCCTCTGGACTCTGCATAACAGCAGCTTTGGGTCCCACAATGGTTGGGGCCACTGGGCAGAGACCAGGAGAAAGAAACTGACCAGGAAATAAAAGCTCATAGCAAACTCAATGGGCTTCATATTTAACCTTCCCCCTAAAACCATTAATAAACTAGAGGCCCGATGCACAAAGATTCATGCAAGAATGGCCTTCCTTCCCCTGGCTGCCGGCACTGCCCTCACTCTGGCCGGAGCCACCTTTTTGCTCTAGCCAGGAGCCGCCTTTCTGCCTTCCCATGCTGCCCAGAGGCCTGGAGCAGCTGGGGCAGTGCAGAACACTTGCGCCTGTGTATGCAAATTAACCTGCCATCTTTGTTGGGTAAATTTGCATACTCACTCCTGATTGGCTGGTGGGTGTTGCAAAGGTATGGTCAATTTGCATCTTACTCTTTTATTAGTGTATATAGTTGGGTGTTGCATTAAGTGGGAAATACCTGTAGATACTAGGTGTACCAGTTAATAATGTGGATATTTTTCAATAGATGGCATTACACATATGTTGATACATATGCGATTTGATATGTATTTTGTTGTATTGACAGCAAGCTTCAAAACTTCATATGTCAAATTTGCTGAAGGTGTTAACATCATAGATATTTTTACGCTTAAAAATGTCGAATTTTGTGCCAAAAAAAAGAGCATTTGCGGGAAGTTTTAATTTATTATTTTGAAGAAAAAGTTATCGTATACTTTGGGAAGCTTATGGTGAACATGCTCCATCTCAAGATACTTGTGAAGGCTGGTTTAAACACTTTAAAAATGATGATTTCAATGTGAAAGACAAAGAACGTCCAGGTCAACCGTAAAAGTTTGAAGGCCAACAATTACAAGCATTATTGGATGAAGATGCGTGTCAAACTCAAAAACAACTTGCAGGAAGATTAAACATTGCTCAGCAAACACTTTCTGATCATTTACAAGCAATGGGAAAGATTTTAAAGGAAGGAAAATGGGTGTCACATCAACTGAATGAAAGACAAATGGAAAACCAAAAAGTCATCAGTAAAATGTTGTTTCAACAGCATGGAAGAAAGTCTTTTTTGCATCAAATTGTGACTGGCAATGAAAAGTGGATTTATTTTGAGAATCCCAAATGCACAAAATCATGGGTTGATCCAGGTCAACCGTCAACATGGACTGCAAGGCCAAATAGCTTCAGAAAGAAGACAATGCTCTGTGTTTGGTGGGATCAGGAAGGTGTGGTGTACTATGAGTTTCTAAAACCAGGTGAAACCATTAATACTGATCGCTACTGACAACAAATAATCAGTTTGAACCACGCTGTGATCATGAAACAACCAGAATGTGCCAGAAGACACGGCAAAGTAATTTTCACACACTTCAAAACCAGTTAAAGACCCGTTAACAGATCTTGCCTGGGAAGTATTAACCCACCCACCATATTCACTAGAACCTACTCCTTCAGATTACGCATTTTCTGAGCAGCATTTCAAAACGTACGAAGAAGTGGAAAATTGAGTCTCTGAATGGTTTGCCTCAAAACAAGAAAAGTTCTATTGGGATGGTATCCACAAATTACCTGGAAGATGGGGGAAATGTGTAGCTAGCGATGGACATTACTTTTAATAAAGCACTTTTTATGTTTCTCTTGAAATTATCGTGTTTTCTTTTATTACAAAATCTGCTATTATTAACCAGTACACCTAATATCTGTAAAAGAAGGAAATTAAATTGTAATCTGGCATATCCATCCTCATCATGATCTCAGTTGTACATAATTGATGAATCACTTCATTTCACAAACTTTTGCTGAGCCCTTCTGAGATGTGAGGTGCGAGTCTAGTGCTGGGACGAGGTGCATCGAGGCTGTGCTCTCGAAGAGCTCCCGGCAGGTGAAGAAATAGACCCATAGGTCAGTGCAATCTCATGTCATGACTACTACAATGGAAGCACGTGAAAAGTCCCGTGGGACACAGCAGGAGTGGGGGCCATTATCAGAACAGAGAGGCGTGAACGAAGTGGGGTAAGAAAGACCAGATACGCAGGGCACTTGGAGGGGAAGAAACAGCTAGAATCCTCACTCTGAGGTTCATTGTTTTTCTGTTTTCATTCTCAATGTACGATATAATGTTAGAAGTCTGGAAAAGCCTATGAAAATTCAGTAACTGTCAAGAGTGCTGAAGAAGAAATAGAGTCATGTTGGAATTGACCTGACAGTGCTTTCTTCCTTGACCAAATGCACGTTTCCAGTGCCACTGAGCTGGCTGGGTAAAGTAAGAATCAGTGTGTTCATCTCAATACGATGATTCTGAATTTCTCATAGGAATCAGCTGTCATGATTAGCAAGTACCATAAATCCAGGGCAGATTGTCACGAGAGTAAACACTAATGAATTTAAGCCAAGTTAATAAAATGATAAACTACTTATTACTGTCCAAATGCCCTTAAAAGTAATTATCCTTTCAATTTCTTATTAGTTTATTTGTGCAGATGCTGGAACCAAACTAGCTGAGTCGACAATCCTGAGCAAGCAGATGATCGCCTCTGTACCTGGAGTAAGTCCCCACTGAATTAATTGTCTACGCTTTATGTTTTCTCATTTCCTCATTTAGCAAAGAGATCTTTTTGGCCTGTGTCCTGGTACACTTTGATAGAACAAACACCGTAAAATTGAAAACATATTAGCATCTTTTTAAAAAGAGCACTAGTGAAAATTTAATCTCAGCCCTTGGAAACGTTTAATTCCAGGAAACATGAGTAAAATTAAAGCAGCTAGTTAAGGAGAGGAAAGGAATTACTAGACATAAAGAATAGATTTGGCATTAGTGTGGCTCAGTTGGTTGGAGTGTTGCCCAAAATGTTGCGGGTTTGATTTTTGGTCAGGGCACATACCTAGGTTGTGGGTTTGATTCCCGGTCAGGGTGCATATGGGAGGAAACCAATTGATGCTTCTCTCTCATATCGATGTTTCTCTCTCTTTCTCTTTCTCCCTCTTCCTTTCTCTCTAAAAGATCAATAAAAATATATCCTCAGGTGAGGATTAAAAAAGAAAAAAAAGAATAGATTTGATTAAAGTTCCATTTTTCCAGAACCAATTTTCCTATACTGGTTCCCACTAAGTAATTTGATTTAACTACTTCTAGAAAGAAATAAGCATTGTAATACCTTGTTTTCCTTTATAATATTTTCTTTGAAATTAAAACATTTCCATTATTATCAGCTAGTGAATGATTTGGTAAAATATGTTAAGATTATCATTGACAGCATTGAAGATGAGAAGCCAGCAAGTTTACTAGAACAAACTCAGAAACTTTAGTGATATTGTTTATTGAAAACAATTATTTAAATTTTTAATAGAAAAAATTTTAATAAAGAAAAAGGATCACCTATAATTCCTCTGCCTTAAAATGAGAAACTCTGATGTTTTATAATATTTTTCCATGTTTTGATCTATTCAGTATCCTAATTAGCTTATTCCCATACTGTTGGAAATATTATATACTTTCTACTTTTCTACAAAGATTATTTTCACCTTTATTTTGAATTATATCCTTGGGATTCATTCCTTAATTAAAGAGTAGGAATATATTAATGGTACCTATTCTCATATTGCTTTCCAAAAAATATTTTATTAATTTACATGTATAAATATACCAGTTTTACCTGTAACACTAATCATTTTTTTAAAACTACTGTTTATATTTTTTTGATGTATAGAAATTTTGAGAGCAGAAAAAATAATCATTCAACAGAGAGAATTTTACTGCTAACATTTTAATGAATTTTTCTCTTTTTCTGTGTATGTGTTTAAACACACTTTGGTTCATATGGCATAAGCATTTTCCCCAAAGTTTAATGGCTGCAGAGTATTGCCTCATGCGAATGTGCCATAGAATAATGATAAAGAGTGTAGGGACTAGAGTCACAGCAGAGGATGAGGTCTGCCATTTACTAGCTATGTGATGAGGCAAGTCAGTTAGCCTATGATTCTTTGATTTATATTATCTGTAAATTGGGATATTAAAGGGCCCAATGTCAAGGAATCAGGATTGAATAAAATGATGCATGTGAAGCATATTGGCATGGTGCCAACATGTAGTAAGTATTGAGTAAAAAATAACTATTAAAACGAATATTAACAAACATTAATTATTTTTGGATATTTTAATTATTGTCAATATTCTGCGATTGTAGCTAATATGTGATAAACATCTTTGTGCTTAAATCTTTGTCCATATTTTAGACTATATTTTTGTAATAGATTCCTGGGAGTATAATTACTAGACTATGTTTTTTTAAGAGTTCTTAATAGTAATTAGGGTAATGCTATGAGATAAAATGCCAATGCTCAGTGACTCAACACACAAAGTTTATTGTTTGCTCGTGTGAAGTTAAAGTGGGTATCTTGATTAGTAGATGGAGGAGGACTTCCATGTGAACACGTAGGGTTCAGGTTCCTTCCATTGTGTGTAGTCCTCTACAATCAGGTGATGGTTGGGAAAAGAGAAGAGAATATGGCACACAGAAGGTTTTCATGGGCCAGAAGAGAAATGGTTCTGTGAGTAGCTAGCCAGTCTCTGTTGCACACCCACTGGTTTGCATAGTGTTTAGTTCTTTAAAACTCAGTATTTGCTACCTATGTGATAGCTTAAAAATAATATCCTTAATATTTAAAAGGTTTATTGGAATCCACAAGTAAAAGACAAACTATTTCAATAACAACAAAAAAACAAAAATAGTTGTAGGAGCCACATATAGAACACTTTCCAATGACCAATAAGTCATTTAAAATGTACCTTTTACCTCACTAGCCATCAGTGAACTGTAAATTAATACAAAATATTAGGATATTAAAAATAAAAAAATTAAAATCAGCTAGCAAATCAGCAGGTTTTTCTTAATGAATAAAGGTATTGATGCTGAAGTGAAACATTCATTCTTATAAGCTCCTGGTGGTCATGAAAAATGGTACAACCAAGTATTCAGATGGCTTGCTGAAGAACAGTTTGACCGCTTACTTCTGTAAATATGTTCTAGAAAACACTTATATGTGTACATAAAGAATTTATACAAGTGTATTTATTAAAGCAGCATTTAAAATAGCAAATATATGGCAATATAATTAACTAGAGGCCTGGTGCACGAAACTTGTGCACTCAGGGTGGGGGAGTCCCTCAGCCTGGCCTGCACCCTCTCGCAGTCCAGGAGCCTTTAGGGGATGTCTGACTGCTGGCTTAGGCCCGCTCCCTGGCAGTGAGATATCCTTAGCGCTGCCGCGGAGGTGGGAGAGGCTCCCGCCACTGCCGCTGCGCTCGCCAGTCATGAGCTTGGCTTCGGGCTGAGAGGTGCTCCCCCTGTGGGAGTGCACTCACCACCAGGGGGCAGCTCTTGCATTGAGCGTCTGCCCCCTGGTGGTCAGTGCATGTCATAGAGATCAGTCGTTCTGCTGTTTGGTTGATTTGCATATTAGCCTTTTATTATATAGGATGTCCAACATTAGGGTTTTGTTTAAATAAAATAAGGTGTATCTACAAGATACACTATTATGTGGCTACCAAGTCAAGTCTTCAAAGAATATTTAATCAACTGGAAAATGCTTATGATAGATTTAATACAAAAGCAAGTTAGAAAACAACCTCAGCCTTATAAATAGTGTATGTATGTGTGTATGCCATATGCATTGGAAAGAGCTTGGAAGGACTCAGTCACAGTGGCTGTCTCACAGGCAAAGGACAAGAATTAGGGTTATGGTGATTTTTTTTCTTTTTACTAATTTGTATTTTCCAACTTTTCTACATTGCACATGTTACTTTTACAATTTAAGCCAGGGGTCCTCAAACTTTTTAAACAGGGGGCCAGTTCACTGTCCCTCAGACCGTTGGAGGGCCAGACTATAGTTTAAAAAAAAAACTATGAACAAATTCCTATGCACACTGCACATATCTTATTTTGAAGTAAAAAAACAAAACGGCAAAAACACCTGCATGTGGCCCCGCGGGCCGTAGTTTGAGGACGCCTGATTTAAGCAATGTAACTTTAAAATCAGACATAAGTTTAAAGGAAGAATTGGATATGATTCAATTCATGTTTTTGGGTTAGAGTATGTTTTCAACACCTTTATCATTAGTTTTCCTATTGAAAGAAACATAGGCCTTCTAAAGCAAGTGGAATGTGACTCTTTGTGTGTGTGTGTGTTTTTAAATAACACACCTAAGGTTATACTGATGTTTTGCAGATTTAAATAAAAGGGATGTGTGAAAATTATATGCTTTGTTTTATAAGTGTATATAGCTCACTAAGATAATTCTGACTATAGAGTGTATTTTAAAGCTTTTATTAGATGTAGTTGCTGGTCTCTAGAGTAAACGTAACTGAGTAATAGTAAAGTCTTTGCTCTCACTTTCTTTTTTTTCTTCTTCAATTTAAACTTAAAAGACAAATATTAAAATACCGCTCCTAGTAATTATTTTCTGTGACATTTGCTTACTTGAGAAGGAACAAAATATTGCCTGTGAAAAAAACAAATCCCTTTCAAGACATGCAGTGTGTGTGCTCCTGTTTGCATGACATGTGAAAGGTCAGAGAAAATGGAATAAATCGGGGGGAAATCCTTTCTTGCATTAAAGGATTAATATTCCAAAAGCAGGGGCACAATAACCTTTTATAATTCCTTCACTTGATTTAAATGAAAAGAAGAAAACCTTAGCACATACGAAATGCTTGGAGACCTCTCCTGCGGAACTGCCAGTGACCTTATTCTCCTGTTTGTTATCCTGTCAGCGGGACTGGCAGGCGTAACATCCCAGAGGAGAGAGGAGGTGATACAGTTCAGGGCCGTGCCGATGTACATGAAAATGGGAAAATGATTTCTGACTGGGTGAGCTAGTTAAATATGTAATGTTCCCAATTTTCCTAAAGGAAGCTGAGAAAGGCCTTAGCACAGCATTCAGATGGCTTCAAAGACGGCCTGCTTTTGATCCACAGTAAACCCAGCCTGTGGGTTCTCCCATGCAGCTTTGATGTAGCGGCCTGTCTGCTCATTTTCCTTTTCTCTACTTAGAGTCCTAAATTCACTGCCTTGCCCTGAGAGAGTAGGCTTATGCCATTTACTAACCTGAAGCACAAGTGTGCTTTCTTTTCCTAAAACCTCCCAAACGTGCTGCTGGCATCTGGGGAAGACGACCATTTTGTTTATTTATTTACTAGAGGCCTGTTGCACGAAGATTCGTGCAATAGGCTTTCCTTCCCCTGGCTTCCAGCACCGGTTTTCCTCCAGCACCCAGGACCCAGGCCTTCCGCCTTTGCTGCAGACTCTGGCCAGAGTCTGCCATCTTCGTCTTTGCTGCAGACTCCAGCTGGAGTCTGCCATCTTCGCTGCACACTCTGGCCAGAGTCTCCTGTCTTCATCTTCACTGCAGACTCCAGCTGGAGTTTTCCGTCTTCATCTTTGCTGCAGAGTCCGGCCAGAGTCTGCGGTCTTCGCTGCAGACTCTGGCTGGAGTCTGTCATCTTCATCTTTGCTGCTGACTCCGGCTGGAGTCTGCCATCTTCATCTTTGCTGCGGCCGGAGTGCTGCTCCTGTAGATCCCTTCGCGCCCCCCCCCCCACCGCCCTCCCTCTCATAGCAGGTGTCCTTCCCCACCTGGCCGCTCTGCGCCTGGAGCAGCTGGGTGGCGGGGTCGCTGCCATCTTTGTCCTTCTAATTTGCATATTCATTCCTGATTGGCTGGTGGGCGTCACGGAGGTATGGTAAATTTGCATCTTTCTCTTTTATTAGTGTAGATTCCTAGCAAGAATACAACAGTAATACATTTATCTACTCAATAGTGTACCTGCCATGTATGAATTGAGTTATAAATGACTTGACTTGAATATAAACAGTCTGGCTCTTCCAGCAAACAATATTTGTTTATATACTTTTGTGTGTTTTTAAAAATTTAATTAATTAATTTAAAAAAAAATTTGTGTTGATTTCAGAGAGGAAGGGAGAGGGAGAGAGAGAGAAACATCAGTGATGAGAAAGGATAATTGATCAGCTGCCTCCTATACTCCCCCCACTGGGGACTGAGCCCACAACCCAGGCATGTGCCCTGACCAGCAATCAAACTATGACCTCGTAGTTCACATATTGGTGCTCAACCACTTAGTCATGCCGGCTGGGCTATATACTTTTGTTTTTAATAGGGAAAGTCAAGGTTCTGCTGGTGGAATTTGGTGTCACATATTTCATGAGTAGGTAAGACTCCCTAGAGGGATAAAGTGTTACTGTAGTTTTAGTATGACTCCTGTCCCGAAGACTGATGCTAATGGCTTTACATAGGCTAAATCTTCGTATACCAGCCGCTTGAAAGGCAGTCCACCAAAAACCAGCGAGATCGCCCAGTGGACAAAGGCATGTCGCCCTGTCTCCCATAGGCTGCTTCTTTGCTCTCCACCACAAACCTTTCATCAATGTTGGTCCCAACTCCGGGCAGACAATCACAGACTGTGCTGAGAGTACTGGAGTGAGTCAGAAACCTAGAAAATGAAACAGCTCATTAGCAAACAGCGTGAAATCAGAGGGAGACAGTCATGGCAGCCAGGGCGGAAAGGAAGGTGTGACTCTGAGCGCACGCCCGGCGGTGTCCTTGTGTTTCAGTGTGGCACGGCGGCCATGGAGTGCGTGCGGCAGTCCATCAGCGAGGTGCTGGACTTCATGGCAGACATGCACACGCTGACCAAGCTGAAGGTAAGAGCGCTTCCATGTGCCCGTCTCTTAGGTTAACAACACGGTTTGAGAGACTTAAGCAGACCAGGTGGGAAGTCACTGTTACCTGGATGCTCCCCATGTCTGGGAGGCTGAAGAACTGAGTCCCGCCTCTGCAAAGAGTGAAAGGAGAAAGGAACGGATGTTTACGTGGCATCGGCCATGTGCATAGCTTTATTTTTGCCATTTATTCAGTTCTCACAATGCCCCCATGGAGGTGTTATCCCCATTTTACAAATGTAGAAACCGACGCCTGAAGTGCTGCAGTCATTTGCCCAGGTCACACTACTATTATGTGGTGGAGTCGGGGCTGACCTGAGACTGTAGTGACTCCCAAACCATTCGAATTGCACCTCATTTAACTACCTAGAGCCTCAGTTTCCTCATTTGCAAAACAAATCTAATGATACCTACCTTTGCTAATGGTTACAAGGTTTAATGTGAAATAATGCATGTGAAGAGACTTGTGAACTGTAACACATTATGCAAACGTAAGCCATTTATGGTTTTTATCTGCATTGAACCTATCTTCTTCAAGAAAATAATTAAAGACAAGGGATAGAACAAACTGTAATTAGCAGATGGGCAAGTTCCCAGTGAATTTGTTGAGCTTCTTGCTGGTTTTGCAGGGTGCAGTGAATTGCTGATGCAAGTCAACTTCCCTGCCATGAGCCCACTGAAAGATTGATGGTCTGAGCGATTTGAAGCAGGCCCTGGACAGAGGGCAGAAGAGACTCTAACCATGGCCCAGCGAGCAGCCAGATTGCAATCTGGCACTAAATGATTCCTTTTTGATAAACAGGATCTAGTCATGCCAGAAGCTCGTCAGCTAAAAATATGGCCCCTTTATCACCCAACGCAGTGGCCAGACTCTGCTCAGATGGTCCAAGTGTTTCTTGGGACAGCAATAGATCTGCACATCCTAGTGGAAAGTAGAATCAGACTTTAACCCTTTGCACTCGCTTGCTTTTTTCTCGATTCCTTTATTCTAATGCTAACCGTGTCGAGTCACACTTGACATCCGAGTGCAAAAGGTTAAAGTGATGATTTCTCAGCCTATCCAAACCCAGTCATTTCCAAGGAAGCTCCCCTAGCGTTTGATCACACGCTCGTTACTGATTGCCACATTGGGTTGCCTACACTTAAATGGCTTCCATGTACAAAGCAGAGGGGACAATTGTTACCTAAATATTTTTAGCTCATTTTATATAGCCACTTTCAAAATACAGAGAAAAAGAATAAGAAAATCCATGATGATCAAAAGGTCGGGGACTACAGACATAATCCACTCTCTGATTTTCCTTTGTATTAGCAAACAGATGAGAAAGGTCAAGTGGCAAGTGGCTTATCTAAGGTCATGCGACTAAGACAGAATGAATGGGTCTAGAACGTAGGTCTCAACTCCAGTTCAGGCCTCTTTCCACTCACTAAGCCACACTGAGCAAAGATATTTTTTCTGAATTAATTCAACAAATATGTAATAAGCATCTATACTGTACCTAGCACTATTCTAAGCATTTAGGATGCAACAATGAACAAAAACAAATACATTAGCTGCCCTAATTTAATTTATAGTCTGGTAGTGGAGGCCAAGTTTAATGAAAATTTTATACAAACTAAAGTAAAATTGTGACTTTCACAATTGCATGAAGAAGGGGGTAGACAGTGGCATAAGAGCTTCTAATAGGATGAGATGGCTTAGCCAGGGAGGAAGTCAGGGAAGGCTTCCTGGAGGAAGTGACATGTAAGCTAAAATCCAAACAATGAATAGTTTATTAGGTGAAGAGAGACTGGAACAATATGTTAGGCAGCAAGAACAGCATGCATGAAGGCCAGTAATGGGAGGGAACCACTGTAGCGGGACCGCAAAGATGAAGAGGTAGGATGCAGAGCTCTGCAGTAGCAAGGTCATACCAGGCATTTTAGGTTATGCAGAGGAATTTTTTTTTCTTCATCCTAAGAACAGTGGGAAACCATTGACGTTTCAGTGGGTTGTATGCTTGGGAGTGGTGATAAAAGGTGTGGAAATGACAACCTGATCGTTTTAATGAGTGACCTGGAATGTCTCAGGTACTCTGCCAAAGTCACGAAAAAGCATTTGGTTTTGTAGAACCACATGAAGGCATGTTCCCAGCCGCTGCATGAAGATACCTTTGGTGGACATCTCAAAGTGGGGCTGGCTCAGATCGCAGCCATGGAAATCTCCCGGGGCAACCACAGAGATAACAAAGCTGTGATTCGCTATCTGCCTTGGCTCTATCACCCCCCTTCGGCAATGCAACAAGGGTAAGACCCTAATTATTCCAGCGACGAGGGTACATAAGGCAGGAAGCACCCTGAGTTCCTTCCTTGGGCTTAGTGAGAGCAAGTGATGCACTGAAGGTTCACGGGGTGGAATATGCTTGGTTGGAAAGATGGGAATTGAGACCCATCTGCATGCTTACTGGCTAACCTGGCAGCATTTTTGAGCTTGAGTACCTCATGACATGGTGCCAGCAAAAGGAACTGCCTTCACACAAAAACCTCAGTCACCCTGAGGGATGGTGAACACTTGGCGCCTTGTCACTTTAACTCTTCATTTCAGCTCATTCAGTAAGTCCGTAGGTATTTATTGAGCACTCACATAGCTTCTGTGTTCAATGAGCTTAGATCGTAGCTAGCACAAGATCTACAGCAGAGATGAAATAAGAGTGCAAGGGGGTGTGAACCGTGATCCTGCCTCTAAGGGAGGATAAGAAGAGAGGTGCCCATGGGTAGTTTATTTGGGAACTCCAAGCAGGCTTGAGCCTGCCACTTTCGCTGGTTAACTTCCTGGCTGGAGGCAAGGTTTGGAGTGGGGGGTGAGGAGGGCAGGAGAAAATAATTGGAGAGCGGGGAAATGAGGGGCTGTGTGTTGTACCTTCTTCTCTAGTCCCTCCCCTCTAGTGGGGATGTCAAACTTTCTAATGAGAAGAAAGGAAAGAGTTTAGAAGAGACACTGCTAGTCAGAAAGGCAGTAGGCTTGTGGAAGACTGGTATTTAATCCTGTGTCACCAAAGGCTGCTGTTTGCTCAGGAAGCCTAGATCCAGGATTAAAGTGGGAAACAAAAACCCCCCGGTTACACCATTTTGTTGGCGCTCTGTCACCTTGGTGTTTTGTTTTATGTAACTGCCTACGAGACCACACTTTTAATCCCTTCCCTCCATAAGCATTTGTTGAGCAGCCAGCGAAACAGAGAACATAAAATCACCTTGAACACTTCCTTCTTCTCTAACAGACCGAAAGAATTCATCGAGTGTGTCTCCCACATTCGTCTGCTGTCCTGGCTGCTTCTGGGGTCCCTCACTCACAATGCCGTGTGTCCGAACGCCTCCTCCGCCTGCCTGCCCATTCCTCTGGATGCAGGTTCCCATATTGCGGACCATCTTATTGTCATCCTGATTGGATTTCCAGAGCAATCAAAGGTAAGTGATTCCTGCGAGATTAAGACCATATGCATCGAAATTGCTAATGGAAACCCTTATCAGCCAATTAGGGTTTTTTTGAGAAGAAAATGCATCTTATCACAGGCCCTCCTGTGGATATTAGGAAAGTGACTTTGTGCTAATGCCTTATTTTAAGTTGTTTAAATTCCCAGACTATCTTTTCTTCCCCCTAAATTGTTTTCGGTTTACTTTTATGAAGATAAATTATGGAGGCAAGCAAGAGTCAGCTTCCCAGGCATTTCTGTCTGAAAATAATGAAGCGGAATAAGAGGCTAGAAATACAATAACAATTCTGTCATCAGTTTTTAGAACCAGATATGAAGTGGAGGAAAATGTATGCTCTACCTAATTCTTCATGCACGAGCTTTTCAACTCAGATCTCTAGGGATGTAGGGAGATACAGAGTGAAAATAAGAAGGCAGTTGGGGACTCACTAAAGTACACATCAGAGGCACCTACACAGAGGAACTTTGTAAATGTGGAGACAAAGGACGTGCTGCAGGGAATAAAGTAAACGCAAGGCAGGCATCAGCCCTGAGCCAGTCCAAGCAAACGAGACACATTGGCACTGATTAGCTCTGAGGAGCCAAGGCCCCAGCACAGAGCTTAGACGGAATCTGGGAGGTCATGGTGGGTTTGGGCCAGGACAAGCTGACTCTGTGACAAAACAGAGCACCCGTCCCAGTGACCGGGAGGATGTTGACAGGAGAAACAAGGCAGCCAGTTTCTGATACTTCAACCCAGATCTGTGTTTGATTCTTAGGTACTTTGTAATTTTGTGACCTTGAAGAAGTTACCGAACCTCTCTGAGCTCTGGTTTTTCTTCTGTCAAATCGATGAGCGGGTGGTTTGAGAATGAGGGAGGTGATCTGTGAAAAGTGTCTAGCACAGTGCCTGGGACATTGTGGGTTCCCACTCAATCAGTGCTTACCACCAGTAGGAATACTGCTGCTATGATTACTATTACTAATAGTAGGACTATAATTATGAAGTGCTGGGCAGTGTGTTCATATACATCGACTCATGCACGCCTAACCACAACTCTTTGAGGAGGGTACTGTTATCCCCGGGTTGCAAATGAGGAAACATCCTGAAACGGTAGAACAAGTATTCTTCCTAATGTAGTTTAAAGATGGGAATGTCAGTTTTATTAAAGGGCAAGGGGGTGGGTAGATTTATTCTGTAAACTCAGGTGTCTTCCCTGAAGGCGTGAAGGACAGCTTGTTTTGAGGCAATGGATCATGAATTTGTAACCTGGAGCTAAGCCGCCAGCCCCTGATCACTTGAATGGGCTGTGCTTTGGCTGTGCTCCTTGGAAGGCCAAAGCCACAGCGGGAGGGCTCCCGGGAGCAGCCCCGCCCACATGAGGAGGTAACAGCTCTTCCTCTCCTTCCTCCTCAGACCTCCGTGCTGCACATGTGCTCCCTCTTCCACGCGTTTATCTTTGCTCAGCTCTGGACCGTATACTGCGAACAAAGTGCCGTAGCTACAAATGTCCAAAATCAGAATGAATTCAGCTTCACCGCGATCCTGACAGCACTGGAGTTTTGGAGTCGGGTGACCCCCAGCATCCTTCAGCTGATGGCCCACAACAAAGTGGTGAGTTCACAAAGCCGTTTCCCTCGTGGCCGGAATCTCGAAATGTGTAAACCACTCCCAGTCCTCACTCTGCCCGCCTTAAAGATCTCAGTGGCAATATTATAGAAATGGATTGATGCGTTTTCACATTGTAAACTGGGTGTCCGACTCGCATAAGAATTGTGATAAAAAACAAAATTAACAAGGCCGTTGGGTACAACCAGGTTTTGTTTTCTCTGCCTAGTGCCAAAGGAAGTGTAGACGAAACTTCTACCTTTGAGAGCTGTTTTGGTGCTGGACATTCAGAGAACTAGGAGAGGGGTTCATATTTTTTAAAAAACAAAACCGTAGCAAATTAGGTCACCACACGTGCTCCTTCCACTCAGAGCTTATCCACAGGGACTTAAGCCCCCCAATCTTCAAACCCTGCTCCGCTTTAGGGTAGATGGTTCTCCAAGTGAGGGGCTGCTCCAAACTTACTGGAAAACATCTGGGATCTGGTTAGCATGAGCCCACGTCATTGAACATGCGTGGATTAGTCCTCATGGGGTCCAGGTTAGAGGGTTGTACAGAAGGCATTTACAAGGGAGTCCTTTATTCCAGTTCATGGCTTTGGAAGAGGATTCTGGGCTGGGGAAGCTGCCGGTGTCTTGGGTTTGGGTTGAATTCATATCTGTGAGGTGCAAGGGCTGGAAGAACCCAGCGGGCTCAGAAACCCAGCACCGCACCACCCACAAAAGGCATCCCAGAAAGGAGTTTGAATGGAAATTAGTCTAAGAAATACTTTCTTTTGGTTCTAATTGGAAAGGAGATTATATGTTTCCTTTAGTGAAGCACGTTCTTTTCTTTAGAAAAGCAGGTGTTATTAGACAATTCTGAATGGGGAGAGATGTTTTCGTTCAGTTTAAAGGACATTTATGTGGAATTTGAGGTGCACAGACAGCTGTGACTGCTGTGGAGATAATTACATTTATTGGGTCATAGTGCCTGGGACTGCAGAACTTGGGGATGAAACCCTCTGTTCTGTTATTTTACAGAGGATAAAATGGAGACCTTTAACTTAAACCAGAGATTCAAAGTTTCCTTCTATTGTCATTTGTTTTTTGATGCCTTTACTACCTCTCCTTCAAAGCTCTTTTGATATCCAAATGTCACAGTGAATTTTGTAACAATGTTATAAATGAATTTGAATTAATTTTATTCTGAAAATTTCTTCCAAGCAAAAAAGCCAGTCTGGTAAAACCCCCTGGAGCGTTTAAAGTCCAGCCTTAGGAATTTTCCACAAGGGATACCATCGCTCCTGTATTTTTGACCTGTCATAAGCATGACTGCCTTTCCCATAGCGAACAAAGGCTCAAAGACAGAGAAGGAAACAGATGCCGGCGCTGGAGAGAGGACGGAGTGGAAGGTGGGGGAAAGGGCCGAAGCCTAGGGTTCTGTGGTTGGACATGAAGGAAGCAGAAGCCATTGATCCTCTGGTGTGAATCACAGAGCAGATGAGCGAGATCAACACCCGAATTCCGGGGCAGCCCCGAGAGGGAGGAAGGCTTGGCGATTGGGAGACCTCTGGAGCTTTAAAGATTCAGTTTCTGGTTGAAGCTTTGGAGGAGGACAAGCACCACCCCGTGTGGTCCCCGCGGTCATCGTGCAGACCGACCTCCCGGGCACGGGGCGGGGCTCTCTGTGGCTGCAGCTATTTGCACGGTTTCTGTGTTATTGGAAGTGGAATTGATTTTGGTGTTTCTTGTTTCAGATGGTAGAAATGGTGTGTCTCCACGTGATCAGTTTAATGGAGGCATTGCAAGAATGCAATTCAACAATTTTTGTCAAGGTAGGAAAATCGTACGATTTCTGTAGATAGTTAGTTTCTTGCTGCTAAAAAGCACATGTGGATTCATTTGGATGTATCTTCTGAAGAGGAAAAAAAAGTGATTTAATTTTAATACTCCGAGCTGGGGGTGGAGGATTCAGGCTTCACTAAATGCTTATCATGTTATTTTTTTCTCTTGCTCCACCACTGTGTACTGTTCTTACTGGGTTAAACATGTCGGACCATGATTGCATGCAACACAAGCTATTAAAATGTTACTGGGAATGCTGATCTGAAAACGACCCTCACTTCACCTGTTGCCAAGATATCCAGAAAACGAAGGATAATAGTCTGTGATTGACTTGTTAGCTGGTATTTTTCTCTAAGATAAGTTAATTTTGTTTCCAATATTACTATTCTAAACCATTGGACAGTATATGAAGGTAATCTAAGCATTTGTCATCTATCCAATGACATTAGAAACATACCAGTGGCATAAAAAAGGAAAAGAGTAAAGGAGAACTTGATTTCTCACTCACTTTATCTTTTGATTTCCCTTTTTCCTTTCCCTCCTATCATTCCACCTCTTCGTCTTTCCTCTTCCTGTAGGACTTCTTTCTTTACTCCCAACCTCAATATTCCATGATCTCAGCCACCATCAGCCCCCCACAACCCTGAGTGCATCAGTTTGGAACCTTATAACTTGCTATTTTGCTCCTTGGTTGACTCCCTTCTTTAATAAAGGACGCTTGTCAAGTTAACTCATATGATGCTGAAGAAAAGCAGCCCATTTTCGGGGGAAAACTTGACTGTTATTAGAACACTGCAACGTAGCTGGTTCGAATGATAGTAGCAAAAGTCAACTCTATAGAGAAACTGTATGACTGACACTGGATGGATGATCATACCTGATTTTATTTGTCACAGCTTTATTGAAGTATAATTTATATACAGTAAACTATACCTATTTAAGGTATACAGTTTGATAAGTCTTAACATATATTACACCTGCGAAACCATTACCACCATAAAGATAATGAACATCTTCATCACTCCCTAAAGTTTTCTCATATCCATTTATAATTCTACTCTTCCACCACTCCCTGTTCGCCACCTTCCCATCTCCAGGTAACTCCCGATCTGCTTTCTGTCAGTATAGGTTAGTGTGCATTTTCTAGAATCTGTATATAGAAAAGGCTAATATGCTAAGTGTCCCTCCAACCAGGGGGCAGACGCTCAAGGCAGGAGCTGCCATGATGTTTACTGGCCATTTGCAAAGAAACGGCATCGCAGACCTGGCGCTGGAAAAGAAACACTCGGCTTCCCCCAAGTAGGACACAGGCCCCACCACCACCCCAGAGAGACACCCCACCAAATCGCAGCCAATGCTGTCGAGACCCCATGGTGCAAAATGTGGCCCACAGCCCAGCCCAGCCAGGAAACAGTCGCTGTGGAGCTGGGTAATGACATCACATAGCAATGCCTGGCTTCCTCTCCCTAGCGACAAGCCTCCTTGCAGTTTCTTCAGCTCAGGAACACGACTTGTTTTATAGCCAGGTTCAAACATTTTACACTTTAACCAAAAGTCTGTGAAGCATTTTGCCATGCCTCATCTCATTTGATCCTCACAGAAGTCCTGGTGTAGGTAGATAGGAGACGAGATAGAATCCTATTTTCTTTTCATTAGCCATAAAACGGAGATTTAGAAAGTTTAGAAACTTGACTGAAAAGAAGAAATGGTGGACCTTGAAAATGAATTCAGGTTTTCTCACTGCGCAGAATATAGTCAAACACTGCTGCAGTTAAATACTTTACCCTTTGTTCTCCCTGCATGATCTACAATAATAATCTGCTTTGTGTTTATATTTACTGTGTTGCTGACAATTACCTGAAAGAAAAGTTGGGGTGCTTCACTGGGCTGGAAAAAGTTTAGCTAAATCAGAAAGCAGGTCTATTTAAGCAAGTTTATCAATATACTAGAGGACTGGTGCATGAAATCAGTGCACGGGTAGAGTCCCTAGGCCTGGCCGGTGATCAGGGCTGATCAGGGCCTTCTGGCTGCTGACCGGGGCCTTCCTTTGTTCCGCGCCAACCTCTGGTGGTCAGCACACATCATAGTGAGCGGCTGAACTCCCGGTCAGTTGAACTCCCAAGGGAACAATTTGCATATTAGCAAATTGACCAGCAGGCAGGCCGGCCAACCGCCCATGTCCCCTTCTCCTGGCCAGGCTGGCCAGACCCCACCCATGCATGAATTCATGCACTGGGCCTCTAATATATATATTAGAGGTGTGAAGTTGTTCATAATATTTCCTTATTATACTTTTAATATCTGTAGCATTAGTAATTATGCCACTTTTTAAATTCCTGATGTTGGTGATTGGTGACTTCTCTATTTTTGTTGTTGTTGTTCAGTCTGAAAAGAGGTTTATCCATTTTAGTAAGCTTTTGATTTAAAAAAACACACATCATAGTAATCAGATTTTATTTTTATTGATTTTCTCTCTTCTTTTTCTGTTTTAATGATTTATTATGTTCTTTCTTCTGATTACTTTACATTTAATTTTTTCTTTTTCTCCTAGCTTCTTATGGTGGAAGTGGAGCTCACTGATTTGAGACCTTTTTTCTAATATAAGTGATTAGTGCTATAAATTTCCCTCTTAGCACTGATTTAGCTGCATCCCCAAATTTTGTATGTTGTGTTCTTCTTTTCATTCAGTTCTAAATACTTCCTAACTTTCCCTAAACCCATTGGTTATTTAGAAGTATATTATTTAGTTTCCAAATATTTGGGGATTTTCCAGAGATTTTTTTGTTATGGATTTTAAATTTAGTTTCTTTGTGGTTAGACAGCATACTTTTTATAATTCAAAGTATTTTAAATTTATTGAGACTTTTTTTATGACCCAGAATATTGTCTCTCTTGGTACATGCTCTGTGTATACTAGAAAAGAATGTCTTCTGCTGTTGTTGGGTGTCATTTTCTATTTTAGTTGGTTCAAGCTTATTGATGGTGTTGTTCAAGCCTTCCATGTCCTTCCTTCTGTTTAGTTATTCTGTCAATCACTGAGAAAGGGATGTTGAAATATTGCAATAATTATGGAGTTCCTTATCTTTTCGGGTCTACCAATTTTTGTTTCATGTATTATGATACTATTTTTAGGAGCATAAATGTTTCTGATTATGATGTCTTCATGAATTGAAATTATGAAATGGCTCTCTTCATCCTCAGTAATATTATTCTTGATCTGAAAGCTACCTTGATATTTACAAGATGGTATATCTTTTTCCATCCTTTTCCTTTTAACATCTTTGAATCTTTATGTTTAAAGTGTACTTTTTATAGGCAGTGTATAGTTGGGTGTTGGGGTTTTTAAAAAAATCTAATCTGACAATCTCTTTCTTTTAATTTGGGGTTTTTAAATAATTGTATGTGTTTTGTGATCTTGCTGGGCTTAAATCTATCATTTGCTATTTATTTTCTGTATTTCCCATTTGTTCTTTGTCCCTTAATCTGTCTTTTCCTGATTTCTTCTGGATTGAATTTTTAATGATTAAAATTTGGATATAATTCCCTCTTTTATCCCCCTAGTTTCTTAAGATAGAAGCTGAAATCATTAATTGGAGAGCCTCTTTTTTTTCTCTTCAACCATCAGTATTTAGTGCTCTTAATTTCCTAAGTACTGCTTGAACTATATTCCTCCAGATTTTGATATCTTCTTATTTCCATTCAGTCCAAAATATTTTCTAATTTCCCTTAGGGTTTCATTTTTGATCCATGGGTTATTCAGAAGTGTGTTTTTTAGTTACCATATTAGTTTGATGGTTTAGTAGAGTTTATTATATATATTTTTAACTTATCACAATCTACATTCAAGTACTATACCACTCTATGTGTACTATAAGAATGTACAATATCATACTTTCACTTCCTGTCTCCTGGCTTTGTCATAAACTTTACTTCTACATGTGTTATACACCAAATCACACATTATTATTAAATTTTAAAAATATTTATTTATAGCCCTGGCTAAGTTGGCTGGAGTGTCGTCCTGTATACCAAAACTTTGCTGATTCGATTCCCAGCCAGGGCACAGATCTAGATTGTGGAGTCAATTCCCAGTCTGGGCACCTGCAGGAGGCAATTGGTCAGTGTTTCTATTTTCTCTCGCTCGCTCGCTCTCTCTTCCTCTCTCTTTCAAAAAATAAATAAAAACATATTTGCTATTATTGCCATGTTTCTATTTGTAATTTTCAGTATTCTTCATTCCTTATATAGAGCTAAACTTTCATCTTCCTTCTGCCCAAATGACTTCCTTTATTAATTCTTGTGTAGGTCTCCTGCTGACCGATTCCTGAGCTTCGGAAAGACATTGTTGCTAGGCTTTGAATTCTTGGTTTGAATTCCTCATACTTTAAAGATGTCACTTGTCCACTATCTTCTTTCTTACATTGTTTCTGACAAGAAATCTGTATCATTCTTAACTTTTTTCCTTCCGTCTATCATATGTCTTTTCTTTGGCTGCCTTTAAGATTTTTCTCTTTCCCATTGTTGTTAAACCATTTGATGATTAAACACTTTGGTGTCGTTTTTCTCATGTGCTTGGGTTTGCTGAGCTTCTTAGATCTGTGAATGTATAGTTTTCATTATATTTGGCGAAGTATCAGCATGTTTCTTTATCTCTTTTCTTCTTTGCCTCTACTCGACATACTCAGTATTTCCTTTACCTTCCTGACTGTATTAAGTATAGTTATGATAACTGTTTTAATGTCCTTGTCTACTAATTGTTATGTGTCATTTTGGGGTCTTTTCTAATTGCTTGACTTTTCTTTCCATTATGAGTCACATTTTCCTGCTTCTTTGCATGTCTAGTAATTTTTTATTGAATTCTTGACATTTTGAATTTGACTTTCTTGGGTGCTTGATATTTTTGCATTCTTAACATTATTCTTGAACTATATTCTATGACATAGTTGAATTACTTAGAAATAGTTTTATCCTTTGGAGACTTGCTTTTAAGCTTGGTTAGGTGGGATCAGAGCAGCATTTTTGCCTAGGGTTAACATTTCTTCACTACTCAGGCAATATCCTTAGTACTCTACTTGGTGTTGTATGATTTACAAGATTTTTCTACTCTAATTAGTGGAAACACAAGTTTGCTGGTCCTAAGTGATCAGCAGGGATTTTTGCATCTAATATTTTGGGGTGTTTTTTCTTCAGTCTTGAGTAGTTTTGTCACATGATCGGTATTCAGCTGAAGACTCTGAAGATCTTACAGATCCTCAGAGCTCTTTGTCTCTCTCTGTGCAGCTCTCTCCTCTCCACCGTGGCTAAAGTCTGTAAGGCCTCCCTGGACATCTGGCTCCATCGCCTCAGTTTAGGAAGCCTGCCAGGCTCTCCTCCCTGTGCAGCTGCCTGATGACTCTGTGGAGGCCGTGGGCGAGGCTGATGGCAGGGCTCACCTTGTTTGTTCCCCCTCCCTCCGTCATCACTGCCCAGCATGGCTGATGGTCAGTGTGTGAGAACCATTGTTCCAGACACTCCACCTGCCATTCCACTTGTTTCAGGCAGGAGGGTGAATCTGGTCTTTGTTATTCCATCGTTACTGAAAGAGAGCGTCTCACAACTAATTTTAATTTTGAGGACTGGAAAAAGCATGGAGTGAAATGAATACATTCAGCCAAGCAGGGCGTCTTCAACTTATCCTGTAGCATAAACCAAGATAAGAGAAAAGGGATCACTTTCATTATGATGAAAAACAACCTTTTTTTTCAACTGTCCTTTAGTTTTCCAGATAATGCTTCTGGAGAAGAAAAAACAAACAAACAAAAAAACCCAAACAACTTTATTATAACATTACAGAGCCTAAAATAAATTACACCTAATTCTTACTGACAGCTTTGTAGGAGCCACTAGCAAAAGGGAACTGAAATGAATGCTATTCAATAAGTCAAATTAGCATTCCTGAAATAGGATGACTGCTGGGTTATATAACACTCTCAATAATAATGAGATTTAACCTGAAGTCGTTAGTCATGTGACTTACCAATCACAAACCCGAAGGTCCCTTGTAGGTATACTTTAGAATCTTATGGCCACATGTTACCTCAATGGGGAAATAAAAAAAAAAAAAAAACCTACTAAAACCAACCTCACTATTCCCCTTGATTGCCTCAGACAGAGACAGCAGTGGGAGCAGTGTCCCCCGGGGTCTGAGTACTCAGCATTCCCTGGCTCCTACCCTCCCTGTCCCTTGGGATTCTTAACAAGGGGCTAGTTCAAGTATTCCCCAAATATCAAGAGGCATATGGGCCTGCTGCCACATCAGATAGGCCAAGAGTCAATAAAAGTCTATAGACCTGAGGACCGCAGGGTTTGGTTCTTGCTGTACGGACGCCAGGAGGAAGCGGCTTTACTAGTTTATTTTTTCCAGTCAAGACTGTCTGAGCACACGGCCTTATCTGGCACCAACGTGTGTAATCCTACAGTTTGTTATGAGTGTTGGTGGCAGGGGGAGTTCGGGAGAGGATGTGACTTCCTAATATGTTGCATTTTAGTCCAATGACATCTTTTGGGACACACCAACCCCATTTCTAAACACAATATTTATGTTAGAAACTGAACATTAGCTGCTGCAACATGAGCACTGTGTTTAGAAGTCCACATCACTGGAAGTCAAATTAGCAAGTTAATGCGCATCAATAGCAGGTTGAAAGTCAAACAGCAGCCAGCGTTAGCCCTGAGAACAAAAGCACAGAGAGAAATGGATTTTATCCCTTCACCAGGTTATTATTATGTTTTTAATGTTTTGATGAATTAAATGAGACCAGCAGTGTATGGCCATACAAGTGAAGAGAAAGGTCATTTATACTCTCTCCCCCACCCCCAAGTCTCTCTTCCTGGTTCTCACTGTGTTCAGCGCATGGCTGTCCTCCAGTTTGCCAAGGCTGGAAACCTCAGCTTTTTCTTTGACTTTTTCCTCGCTCCAAAGAGCAAACTCGTCCTCAGACCCTCACAGGTGATCCTGCAGGCAGCATCCGTCTCCATCCCAGAAGCCATCCCTGGTCTGACCTGGACCGTGGGGGCCGCCTCCACACTGGCCCTGCCTCCAGTCTCCATGCCCGCCCGCACCCTCGTCTGCAGACCGCGCCACAGTCATCTTTCTGGAGCATAGTCTGCTCGCGGAGAGGGGGCCCCTCTTCAGCAGTTGTACTGAACTTGGAGTAAGATCCAATCTCCTCACGTGGCTTCCCAGCTCCTCTGTGGCCAATGATGCCAGGCCTCCCCTCTGCTTTTCTAAGCTGGTTTCTCCTGGCCCTCTCTTGAGAACCACACCTTCGGCCTCACGTGGGCCCCTCCTGCCTCCACACCTCTCTGCACACGCCCGCCCCGGGCTTTGCTTCCTGGGGTGCTCTTGCATGACTTTGCCAGGGCTGCTGTCACAGGGCATGACAGATGGATGGCGTAAATGACAGACATGCCTGTCTCCCCCTTCTGGAGGCCGGGAGTAGGCCACTAGGCAGCAGCAGGGCGGTTCCTTCTGAGGCCAGGGAGGATCGTGCGGGCCTCTCCCTGGGCTCCTGGTGGGTTGCTGGGGTCTTCGGTGTTTTGTGGCCTGTAGATCTCTGCCTTCGACTCACACAGCATTCTCCCGAATCTGTGTCCAAATTTCCCCTTTGCATCAGGACACCAGTCCTATTGGATTAGGAGCCCCCCTACTCTAGAATGACCTCATCTTAACTAATTCCATCTGCAGTGACCCCATTTCTAGATAAGGCCACATCGGAGGCTGAGTGGGTAAGGATTGCAGTATCTGTTTGAGGGGACACAATTCGATCCGTGGGAAGTCACATTGGGGGAGATGATAAGATGCTTATAAGCGTATTAAAACAAATAAACCAGCGTTCTCAAACGTATGGGGTCATAGCCCCCTTCCTGGTTTAAATCCCACCGAGCTTGAGTTCTGCGGAGCACACTTTCAGAAAAGCTGCGTCCTGTCCCCGACATCCGGACTTGCCGGGCCACGGATGTTCACTTCTGTTCCGAGGGCGGAAACGTGGCCGAGAGAGCAGAGCCGACAGCCCGGGCACCCCGGACCTCCTGGGGAGGGCAATCCGAGGCAGCAGGGGGGCCGGCACCCCAGCCGCCTGCGCTCTCAGGGCCTCCTCTCCGCCCACCTGCCTGTGCACCCACCCCTCTCGAACCCTGGCCCGACTCACTCCCGGGGTCTCACCTCCCACGTCACACCAGGCCACTCCAGGCCTTGTCTTTTTCCATCCCTGAAGCATCCGACCGCTTCCCAGTGACGTTCGCTTAACGACTGCGGACAGGTAGTCGCCCTGCTACTCGGACTCCATTCTAAAGACCCATGGAGGGAATCCTGTTTCAGGAAAGTGAGGATTTAATTAAATAAATACACATCTAATTCCCCGTGCCCGATAGCTTTCAAGAGACAGTCAGTCACTTGCTCTGAAGTGTGTGTTTCAGGCGCTCAGGGGGCGCTTGTCGACCTCCAAATGCCACCAGCGCAGCATGGCTTGGCCACAGAAAGACGCTGGCTTTTTAAAAAATAAGTAATGGATGGCCGAAATTTTTAAAAAATATGTGTTTTTTTTTAATTGATTTCAGAGAGAGGACGGGAGAGGGAGAGAGAGTTAGAAACATTGATGAGAGAGAAACATCACCGATCAGCTGCCACCTGCACGCCCCGCACTGGGGATCAAGTCCACAACCCGGGCATGTGCCCTGACCTGGAATCGAACCGTGACCTCCTGGTTCATGGGTCAATGCTCAACCACTGAGCCACGCCAGCCGGGCAGAAAGACGCTTTTTTGATAACGGGTACCCCGCAGCAGGGGCCCACGTCCTTTTGTGATGTCAAAGGAATTCAGTGTGCCCTGCTGTCCCTCGACTTGTCGAAGCTTATGTGGGAGAAGGGGGAATAGTCATAACGAGGCTTCTGTGTTTCTCCACACAGCTGATACCTATGTGGTTGCCAATGATCCAGTCAAACATCAAGGTGAGTCACCCCTGCAGGCAGGCTCCGTTCCCTCCAGAGAACGGCCTGACATTCCTAGGGCTCATTCGCGCTCCACTTACTGTGGAGAAAGATGAGTTCTACCTGCTCCTGCTCCCTGGGGGCCCTTAGTACAGGAGACCCTGTGGGCCAGGTGAGAGGCCTGCAGCCCAGGTGGCAGCGGGAGCCTCTGTTGATGAGGGTGGGGGCTGGAAGGGGGGGATGAGTCCGGGTGAGGCTCAGTGACTGACTGGAATGCAGGCTGAAAAGCTGCCTTCAGAGGGTGCCCGTGGGGTCTGGTCCCAGCATGCCCAGTGCCATTTCCTGGTCGCTAACATTGTCATTCTGTGATGGGAAGAATTCTATTAAGAAAGAATAGCGTTGAACGAAGGACAGAACTGAGCTAGCAGGAACCTGTCCCACCCCTCATCTTACACAAGAGGAAACCCAGGACCAGAAGGAGGAGGGGCTCAGACAGGGCCCGGCAGCGGGAGGGGCAGCCCTGAAGGAGCGCATTTCCTGCTGCAGTCCCTGCCGTGAGTGGTGCATTGTTATCGCAGGGCCAGAGACCCTCCATGACTAGTGAGCAAAGTTATTGGGGCTTGACATTGAGTTACCGAAGCTGGCCACCCGCTCCACCCACAACTGGGCCCCGTTATGGCACTGGGAGCTGGGGTGGGGCCGGGGGGGGGGGGGGGGAGACAGAGCCTTCTCAGAGTTGGGGAGGGATGCTGGAAGAAGGAGGGGTGATGTCAAGGTACCCAGGCACCAAGAGAGAAATGCAGCGGCTGCAGGCTGAGTCCCGACTCATGGGGTGGTCCTATCTGTGCCGCTGGTGGATGAAACCTCACCCCAGTCCTCGTCCTTATGGGAAAAGTGCCTGGACTTCCAGGTTGCCCCTCCCCCACTGGGTGATAATTCGTGGCAATTTGATGTGGATGGACTGCTAAGAGGAGGCCCACGGAACTTGATGAAAAGCTAGGAGACATAAGAAAAGCTGGCAGCCTCCGTTCTTCATGTGAGTTAACGTGAGAGCAGAGAGGTTATACGCACGACTCGAGTGTAGTAAGCACTCACCATGTGCCGAGCTCTGTTCTGAACCCTCCGTTAATGCACGTACCCTTACAAAAACCCCGCGAGGTGAGGAAATGCCAGCACAGCCTGAAAAAGTCTGTTTCCAGAGCTGTCCAGGGAGGAGCCAGGACTTGAACCCGGGGAGCCTGGCTGCCGAGCCCAGGCACTTCCTGGCCACAGCAGGCTCACGTGGTGCACAGCTCCCGGGGGGCACGCAGAGGCGCTAGCCGTGCACTGACGTTGCTTTCAGTGCCCGTGGCAACGAATGAGTCAAGCTAGGAACGGCGTGCGTTGGGTGGATTTGGGCCAGGCGGACTCCAGAAACATGGTACCGGCTCACATCCACCGCCCTGAGCGCTGCCAAATTCGAGAGCTGGCCTTCTTCAGGCCAGACAGCCCTCGGGCCACGTGAGTTCTGCCCGCCCAAGTGCAGGCTGGCACCCCCTGGGTCCTCTGTGAACGTCAGGAGGAAGGAACTAACTGAGACGCCCCGCCCTTTCTCCACAGCACTTATCCGGGGGCCTCCAGCTTCGCCTCCAGGCCATTCAGAACAACGTCAACCACCACAGCCTGAGGACGCTGCCCGGCTCGGCCCAGAGCAGCACCGGCCTGGCGGCCCTCCGCAAGTGGCTGCAGTGCACCCGGTTCAAGATGGCCCAGGTGGAGATCCAGTCCTCGGAGGCAGCCTCGCAGTTCTACCCGCTCTGAGCGGCGCCTCGGCTCTCCGCGACAACATTCTGGTTTAGCAATAATGGGTTTCCAAACACAACCATGTGATCAGGCAGGCTGGGGAACATACTGGTACTGTACATTCTCTTTCTAGTTTAGTCCCAGACGTGCAGAGGCCGGAGAGGGCCGCCGACGAAGCTTTCTTGCTACACATATTTCTGATGACTCCTTGGGCTATCTGATTAAGTGTTTCCTTACATTATTTTTTAAAAACCAAATCATTTTTCTTTATCTAACTTCTATTTTTTTTAAGAAAAAAAAAATAGACTGGTGGGTACTCACAGAAAAGTTGTATAAGTCCCCCTGTTGCTATTTTTGATGATAGAGAATAAATAGGGTTTTTGAAACCTTTGTAGTGTTTTTTCTTAAAATCCACTCTTGGCGATGCAATAAATAAAACACCCCGTCACCATAAGCCAGTGACACTCGACCGAAGCTTTTTGTCATTACCCTGGGAAAAGTGGCAGCTCGCAAGGACCATTACAAAGTGCACTTAGAAATTAGGTGGTCAAACTGTGCCGATCGCTCCCGTTGTTTTATAATAATATCATTTTCCAAAACTGTCCAGTATGTCTTATTATTTTTAAAACTAGTTTTTCAATGCATTCGTTCTAGGCTGTACTTTTCTTGTAAGCTTTATGATAACCACTTCAGTTTTGTGAATAATAAATTTTATTCTTTTGTTAATACTTGTATACAATTCAATTTAAAACTGTAGATCGCATACTGGACCAGACACCCCCACTCTGGCACAGGGCGCCGGCCCGGAGCGGCGTGTCCTAACTCGGGATTTCAATAGTGTGGGAACACCGAGATTGATCCGCGCCCGTGCTTACATCTGACTGTGCATTCACAAAGGACGTTTCCCTTCTCTCTCCCTGTAATGCACTGACTGAAAGACTTGATATACCTTTAAGCTGTACAATGACATGCTATTAAATGCATTTTTTATTATCTTTGTGAGCCTGGGGTTTTTTAAAACCAGTGTATAGAGCTAGAGTTTAGTTCCTGATAACCGTTTCTTCTAAGCTTGTAATACTTTGAACTCCCCTGAAAGCTGAAGTACAATTATTGAGAGGACAGGGCTTTCTTTCAGCTCACTGGGTGAGAGGCACACACATTTGTTTAAGTCCATCCTCTCCGAAGGACTTGAAGGGCACGAGGCAATTCCTCTCTCTCTTTTTCATGTTGGTTAGTAAGAGGCTCTTCTTTTTTTCCGGGAAGTCTGATACCTTCATGGTTCTCAGGGAGAAAAAGTCCTCGGATGTTTCAATGTTTTGCATGAGTTCTAGAAAGATGGGGCAGATCTTCATTCTTGTGAAAACGTGCAGGGAACCAGTAGGCCCGTGTATTGAGAGTATAGAAACGACCATTCTTATTTGCTAGCAAACTCCCCTGAGAGGCCTTCCCACAGGCAGGGTCCTCTGTCCGGTGGCGCTCGGTCACGCTCCGTGAGCGTTTTCCTTTGTGTGACAGGAAGTTGCACATATGTGACCTCACTTGTAAACCGTGACAGCTCTCGGGGTGCGTCCTGTCTATCCCCAGGGGTTGGCATGTAGCACGTGTTTAATGAATGTCTGTTGAACTGAATGGACTTGATTAAGGCAACGGGTCTTCCTGGAGCTACCCAGCGGGCCCAGCCAGGACTGCGCTGTGACATTCTCTTTTTGTGCAGGGATTGTGAGAGGGGGTGATGGAAGCAGGTGGAGGTGGAGGCCCCGGCTGCTCTTCCCCGTCCAGGCTTGCCTGGAGGCCTGGCTCTTGCTGGTCCCGAGCCCGCCCTGCCACAGGCAGCCAGGATCTTCGTGGCCCTGTCCTACAAGTAGGCAAGGCTCAGAGTCACCCACAGCTTCTCTGACCCCATCTTCTCGCCTGTTCTTTGAATGGACTTCTGCCTCAGTTTCCCTTTGTATTTGCTTCGCCCCCCCACCCCCCACCCCCCAAGGACTGGAGATGAGCCCATAACTCAGCCCTCTTGACCGGGCCTCCGTCTAATGGTTCCTGCTGTCCGGACCTGTTCTTTGCCCCCATCACAACCGGGGGTCTTGGTTCCGCCAGCAGGTGTCCCTCCCTGCTTCGGAAGACCGTGACCCATTTTCCTGCCACCCTGACCAAATGCTGTTCCTGCTGGGGCTCCGCCACCTCGCCGCTGCTGGAGACCAGCAGGTTCCCTGGCCTGTGCCCCCCCCCCTCCCCCCATTTCCCTGTGTCCTCTCTTCTCTGTTACCTCATATCCTCATATGTCAGTCTCTCCCACAAGTGGGGCTCAGGCACTGAGAAGGAAAGTCAGGGCAGGTGGACGTTTGGCGGGATTGGCCCTAAGAAGTAGGGGGAGCCGTTCCCCTAAGTCAGGGGCCAGCACGATGGCCCACGCCACCACAGCCACTGAGTCTGTAAGGTTACGTTGGACACAACCCAGCCCACCATTTACACATTGGCTGTGGCTGCCTCCGTGCTGCGGCGGCAGAGTTGAAGAGCTGAGGCCGTGTGGCCCGAAAACCTAAAATACTTACCATCTGGCCCTTTACAGGAAACGTCTGCTGAGCCCTGGACTAGCAGAGGGCCCGCGAGGAGCCCTGAGCTGAACTTGGTGTGGATATGTTTTCCCCACCCCCTCAGGGTTTTCTGAAGTTTCATCAGGGTTCCACATCTGTAAAATGGGGACAGTGATACATTCTTCCTCATCCAGTGGCCGAGATCATGGAATGGAAGGATGCGAGGCAAGGGCTTTGAGCCGTGCCCGGCACGGGGTAAACGCTCAATACAAGTTCTCGGTTGCTATTTCTATGTCATGTTGAAGCCTAGAGAGCAAAGCTACTTGCCCAAGGTCACACGGCTGGTAAGAGGCAGAGCAGGAACGTGACCCCAGGGCTGTGCTCTGACCCACTGCGCATAATGACTCGTGCTCCCCCCACTCCCCCGGCCCCCAGTCCCAGGGGCAGCCCTGACAGCAGAGGGCAGAGAGAGGCCCACAAATTGCACCTGATCCAGACTGGCCAGAACTCATTATTGGCTTGGAGAGGGGCCAAGGAACGGACTCCGTTTTCCTTCCCTCACGGAGTCCTGTTGGCTTCGCGGTGTGCATACTACATTCTGAATGCCCAAGGGCGGGATGAGCCCCAATCGGCAAAGGCATGAGGTCGTTCACAGTGGGCCGCCTCTTGCTGCTGGGGTGACCTTGGGCAGGTTATTAACCTCTCTGGACCTCTTTTTCCCTCATCTGTACATGGAGCGGTCTCCCCGTCCCGGGGCTGGTGGAAAGTGCATCAGGTGGAGGACGGTGATGGTGCTTGGGGGACCTGCCAGGATCTGCGGACCTGCAGGAGGAAGACTGCGGCCACCTGAGGAGGACCACACCGGGGAGCTCACAGCTGCGGGCGCGTCTGGCTTTTCCTTCCGCCAATCCCTCAGAAGCCAGTCCCACAGGACCCACGGGAGCCACAAGCTCGTCACGAGCCGAGGGTGTCCCGTCTCCACAGTACCCCACCTCTGTCGCCTGTCATGCTGCCTGACATCGAAGTCTCTTCCCAAGGAGTCTCACCTGGGGCCACGTGGTCGCAGCCACCTCACCTCTGCTTCCAAACCAGGACAGGCCAAACACGTCTGGACTGGAACGGAGAAGAAGGGTTATCCACCAAGACGCTTTCGTGGGCTGGGACTGAAGGGCTTCTGACACTAATTGGACAATGCAAACCATTTCATATACCTCTTCCATAGGATTAATGTGCAAATATGTATATTGGGCAGACTGTCTTGACAGTAATGATCTTTTAAAAAAGATATTTGTGTTGACTTCAGAGAAGGAAAAAGCGATAGAAACATCCATGATGAGAAAGAATCATTGATTGGCTGCTTCCTGCACCCCCCACACTGGGGATCGAGCCCGAAACCCAGGCACGTGCCCTGACTGGGAATTGAACCATCACCTCCTGGCTCATAGGTCGATGCTCAACCACTGAGCCACACCAGCCGGGTGACAGTAATGGTCTTAAGAAGAATGAAGGGAGTGGTTGGGACTAGTAACAAACGATGTTTTTATGAAAGTTGAACCCTGAGGTGTTGTTAGTAAGAGGCTGGCCAGCTCCTCCTGCTGACAGGGCCAGCAGTGAGCCTCTTGTGAGTGGTATTCAAGAGAAACCAAAATAGCACTTCACATACATTATGTTCACTCCTCTTAGCTCTCCTTCCCATGAGATGGGTGTTATTATTATTCCCATTTTGCAGGTGAAAAAACGGAGGCCGAAAGGTTAAGTGACTTATCTAAGGTCCTGCAGCTGTTAGTAGTAGCATTAGGACCAGAGGCCATCTGACTCCAAGTCAGAGCATCACTTGATAAATGTTATTTTCTCTTCTCCTTTTTTGTGTTCTGCCCTCTTTTGGCTAAAATGTGCCAGGAACATGGATAGAGAAATCTGTGGGCTTTTTTGAGGCAGTTCCCTCTTGTTGGGACCTCTGCTTATTTATTTATTTTTTTAATTTCTTTATTGATTAAGGTGTCACATATTTGTCCTCATCCCCCCATTCCCATCCCACAGCCCTCCCCATGGATGCCCCAACCCCCTGTTGAACTTAACCATTGGTTAGGCTCATATGCATGCACACAAGACCTTTGGTTGATCTCTCCCCCCTCCCCCCACCCTCCCCTATCCTCCCTCTGAGGCCCGATAGTCCGATCGATGCCTCCTTGTTTCTGGTTCTGTTCTTGTTCATCAGTCTATGTTGTTCATCATTTCCCCTAGATGAGCGAAATCATGTGTCACTAGAGATATACTTATAAGAATTGAATGTGAGACGAGCAATAATAGTTATGCTGACAGGCAAATGAATCAGTCTGTAGTGAGTTTCTTTCTGGACCAACAGTTCTTTTGAGACCCAATATCAATGTCCACCAGTTCCTTATGAGTACATGTCGGCACTGACCCCTCAGCTCTGGATGGTGGACAAATGGTGGTAATGCAGGTCCGACTCCCTCTGGTTTGGTCTCGGCCGGACCCAGGGGCACGGCTTCACCCGGATCCAGGGGCACACGGCCTCGCCCAGACCCAGGATTCAGCTTCACCCGGACCCAGGGGTGCATGGCCTCACCCGGACCCAGGGGCGCGTGGCCTCTCCCGGGCCCGGGACCCAGCCTCACCCGGATCCAGGGGCACACGGCCTCGCCTGGACCCGGGATCTAGCTTCCCCCGGACCCAGGGGCACGTGGCCTCACCCGGACCCAGGGGCGCGTGGCCTCTCCCAGACCCAGGGTCGCGTGGCCTCACCCAGATCCAGGGGCCCATGGCCTCACCCGGACCCGGGACCCAGCCTCACCCGGATCCAGGGGCACACGGCCTCACCCAGACCCGGGATCCAGCTTCACCCGGACCCAGGGGCGCGTAGCCTCACCCGGGGGACCTCTGCTTATTGATCTATCATAAATTTCCACTGAGCCAGCGTCATTTCATCTGACAAAGGCGTTTTCTTCCCCTTGGCTTTGGGAATTCATTTATTTGAAAAATAGTATAGCCCACCAATTAAATCCCATTTAGTTTCCCACTTAATCGTTTTATGAGAAAGAATAAAATGTTATGAGTTAGAGACTGGCGATGAACTCTGTTAGATTGGGGGCCTATTACTCAGCCCTATGGAGACCTGCCCCAAATTAACTGTAACCATAGCTACCACACCTGAGAGTGGACTGCGTGTCAGGCAGGCTAGATACACTGACCTCATTCAATCCTCATAAAAGTGACCTGAGGTAGGCCCTTCTGTTACTAACCCCATATTACAGATGGGGAAACTGAGGCTTCTGTGAGTATCTGCAGGAGTCAGTAAAAGGGAGAGCAAAATTAGAATCCGGTGGTGCCTGCCTCCAAAGCCCTGGTTCTTTCTACCCCCAATTCTGACAGTTAGTGATAGGTGGAGTCCTTTGCTCCTCACCCGACCAGCAAGGTCACCTGGACCCACGTAGACCAGACGTCCCGGAGCAGCAGCCGCTGGCTGAGCTGGACCCACCGCGTCTCTTGTTTGATGAGCTCGAGCTTTTACTTTCGCCCTTTGGCTTGAAAACGTTCGGCGGGGCACGCAGGCCCCAGTTCTGTGTGGTTCCCACTGCTGACCTCGGCCTTCCCAGCAGGAAGCTGCCCTACAGCCTCTTGGCAGGAACCCTGCTGCCTCTGGGCTGGTTTGCGAGGCCTGGCGCGCCACCCGCTTAGGCCGACCTCACCTTTTACAAGGCCGAGAGGAGGTGGGAGTTACCCGGTGCCCCTCAACCAGACAGGGGCACCGCAGGCCTGGGGCCGTGCTCTTAGCCCTTTGGGGCCCCCCTCTCCCTGGTGCACTCCTCTTCCCCACCTGCATGGGCCCGGGCTGGGGGCCCCGACCTGCACCCCTGCACTGATCAGCTTGACCTCACTTCAGGCCGGGCTGGTCCCTCCAGCCCCCCACCATCCTGATTCCTTACAGCCCAGGGAAGCTGAGGTCAGGCGGGAGGCCTTCCTTGCAGGGTCCACGGGACAAACGCCTCCGATGTGGCTGAACAAATAGCTGGCTCTTTAATTACGCAGTCAGACAGGCCCGCATGCAGGCCAGCGGAGAAGGGGCCCCCGGGGCTGCCTGGCAGACGCCCTGATTTCCGCTCCTTCAAGTGGCCTCTTGGAAAAGGAAGGAGGCAGCCAGCAATCAAGCTGAAGGACAGAAACACTCCAGGTGAGGACAATCACGCTGCCCAGCTGGGGGCGAGGGGTGTGGGGGGCTCTGCAGAGGGGGATTGGGCCAGTGCCAGACCCAGGGTGTGCCCAGAGGCGGCCGCTCAGCCTGGGTGGGAGGGCTGAGTAGGGGGCAGGTGGGGACATAACCCCAGGCCCCACAGCCAGGTCCATTCTGGACTTAACGACGGATCCGCTCTCTGGCCACGGACAAGTCACTCACTTAACCTTGCTATGCCTCTGTTTTATCGACTGCAAAACGAGGTGGTGTCTCCTCTGTCCCGGCACTTCAGTTAAGAGTGAAAGAAATGTCTGCCTGGTGCGGAGCACGGAGAGGGGTCAGAACACGAGTCAGAGCTCGCCTTGCCGGAGTCCTCGCTGCCCCTCGGTGCCCTGCGCTGCTGAGCCCCCGACACAGCAGCCATACCTTCTCCTGACCTCGAGGCCACGTGGCAGCTGGGGTTTTGCTGAGATGAAATCACAGCTCGCACGGCGATCAGGCTCTCGGCACCGCCTCCTGCGCTGCCCGCGCTGCCTCCCGGCTCGAGGCTCCCCACGCTTCTCTGAATGAGCGCGGGAAACCTCCTCCACATGGTGCGCCCCGCTACTGTCTGCTCTTCACTGGTGCGCATGCATCCTTGTGTTTGTAATGGGGGTAGCATTTTGAGGATAATAAACAGTTATGTTCTTTATTCCCTGGGGAACCCCATTTCCCAGCCTAGCTCCACGGACAGCGTGGGGCAGGAGGGGTTTCCGATGTAGGGAAAGGTCTGGTCAGACAGGATGAGGGAGCAGAGAGCCCACCTCTTCTGGACCCTGGGGGGTTGTTGGCAAAAGAAAACGGGGGCACGCATAGGGCAGGGCTGAGGCCAGGCGGGTGTTCACCTTCCCTCCCAGGTGAGGATGCAGTGGAAATGCCCAGATGGGCCCCAGAACACGGGACACACACACCTCCAGGAGAGGGGCCTGCAGCCCTGGGCACCTGGGCAGGGGCAGGGGCAGGGGCCGCCCTCGGGAGCCTGCACCCCGGCTCGGGCCGCCCTTTCCGGCCTGCATGGGGGTGCAGATTCCATAGTCCCCATGGCTGGTGCTGAGAGAACAAGAAGCTGGGCAGAGCCTATGGTCCCGAGAGAGAGAGACTGCCACGCCAGGACACTGGCAACTGGAGCTACGGGGCCACCCTCAGAGGCCAGAAGGGCCGAGGCACAGCCCTGCAGTCGCCTGGCTGGGAAGCAGCCGAGACCTGCCAGGACCCTGGTGACACCGTGCGGCCTGAGCCCTGCTCCCCGATGGCCAGACACCTGCCCAGGAGCGCCCCTGGAAGACGGCTCAGGGACTGAGAACCTACCCAAGAGGGACTCGCTGAGTCAGCAGAGACCCAAACACCATCAATTTGCAAATTCACGTTTTCCGACTCCCCTGCCCCCCACACTCAGTGAGGTGGAGGTTCTGAAGTTATGTGAAATAAAATGCTAGATTCTTTTCTTCATGCTGCATGTTAAATGTGGAACTCACCATTCATTCATTCATCAAGCCTACAAACATTTCTTGGGCCAGCCACAGAGGAGGACTGGAGTGGAAGCAAACCGAGGCGCTAGAACAGACTGACGGGTGCGGAAGCAAGCACAGCCGGGGAGAGAGGCTGTGGGGACCTGCAGTGGGCAGGGGCTGGCGTATGTGAGGGCAGGAGTGGGGGTGGGGAGGGGTGACGGGCAGGGGTGAGGGAGGAGCAGGGGCCAGGTCGGAAGGGCCTTGTGAGCCGCGGTAAGGACTGCGGCTTTACTTTGCAGTGTGGAAACTGGAGGGCAGGTGCTGACCTCGGGGACAGTCTGACACTGTAAGCGGCCTCTGGCTTTCGTGGGAGAGGCCGTGGGGCTGCAGAGGTGAGGCAGAGCTGGTCAGGGGCCCTCGTTGCCGGCCAGGCGGAAGAGGTGGCTTGGGGATCGGGTGGAGGGAGCCGAGCTAAGCAGACGGATTTGTGTCCTGGAGAACGAGCTGGGAGGACTTGCTGGTGGGTTTATTGGCCACTTGTCCGAGGCAAAGAACCATGAAGGATGACTGTGAGGGGACCGTGAGGCATGTGTGGAGATGAAGGTGGGGTGACGAGAGGTCCTGAAGGGGGAGTCAAGGGTCCTGACAGGACAAACTCACTCCAGAGATGAGCCGGCCATTGGGACTGGGAAGTACACACTTGATAGGATGTGGGGGGAGGAGAGGGGCTTGGAGAGGCGGTGTCTACCGATTAAGGGAAGATACTGAGGAGCCGGGAGCCCCACTCGGAGGCACTGCTTGCTCTGGGATGGGCCCTGGGTACTTCCTGAGAGCTGGAAGGAGGGAGGAGAGAGCATAAAGGCGCTTCGTGCCGGGTGGGGGGTGGGAGAAAAGGGCAAGTGGGTGGCCCAGTGGGTGGTCACTAGCAGGGTGGGCGAGGAAGCGTGTCCAAAGGCCAGGCCACCGCGAGGCCACCACTGGGAACCGAGCGCAGAGCTCCCCACGCAGGGGAGCCTTCCCGCTGCTGCCGCTGGCGGGCCAGTCACTCCGCCACATGCCTGGGTCCGTGCGGGACTCGGTGTGCCTACGCCTCCGTGGCAGCGCAGAGGTGAGCAGCCCAGGGAACGGGCCCGAGTCCGACAGGCGGCCGGGCGCTGTCGTCGTTGGCTGTGCTGGACGCCAGAGCTGCAACAAGGGGCCAAAAGCCCCAGATTCGAGGTGGAGGTGGACGTGGTGCGGGGAGGGTCCCGCCTGCTCTGTGCGGACAGCTGCTCCGTGCTTGTCTCAGGGTGCCTGCACGCGGGCAGAGCCTCGCACACAGGGCTGCCGACCCCTCCTCATGCCCGGCTGGCCTTGGTGTGTGCCGCTGTGAGTCCGGCCAGGCGGGGGTGCACCGGAGTGAGTACAAGACGAGAGGTGTCCCGCCGAGTCCTCACCCACCTCCCCGGGGGGACCAGGTGGGTGGCTGGTGGGCAGGGGAGCACTCAGAGCCGGGATGGCAGGCAGCCTTCTATTACTGACAGCAGTGACAGTGACATCACGATGGCTGCCGCCCACTGCGCGCCTGCTTATGCCAGGGGTGGGCAGGGCAGGGCACAGGCCTCACCCGCCTCCTCTCCAGCGTGGCCCGCCGATGGCTGTCCCTCAGGATTTCCATGAGCACTTGTCAAGTTAAGGTGACTGGTGTGTCCTGTCTGCCTGGCACCTTCCCAGCTTTAACCCTGGAAGTCCCACATTTTGGGAAAACCTCCCAGGCCCGGGCAAGCTGGGAAGGTTGGTCACCCTCTTTCTTCTCAGTTGTGTCAGGACAGAGGTGGCCGGGTGAGGGGCCGAAGGACAAGACTGGAGCCCGAGAATCCCCACAAATGCCGGCTTTGGGGTATTCGATAGAAACCATACAGAAGTGAGCAGGCCACGTACCCAGCCCAGCCCTGGGCGCCCCGCAGGTCCTCGGGAGGGTCACCCCCATACCAACGCACTCAGCCTGTTCGCTTCCCCCGGCCCTGCCCAGGAGCGAGCCCCCCCACCCCACCCCACAACGGCAGCCATCTTTACAAGTATGTTTTTATTGAAAATAAAAAAGGCATGATGCTTTCTTCCCCGTAATTAACAAACAGTTCCCCTCCCCCCAGAACGCTGCCGGTCCTGCTTCGTGTGCAAAGTCTCAGCTCAACATCGACATCATGGGCTCCGCGGTGGACAGATGGGCACCCACACGCCCACGGGGACGGAACGCGGCCAGGAGCCGGCTCCCCGTGTGCGCCGGCGGCACCGGCAGGAAGGCAGGTTGCAAATATTTACACTCATGCATTAGGAACCACGCAAATCACACTCTGCACGGATTCATAGAGTACAGTAATTTTGCTTATATATGGGTATCTCTTTAAATATATAGAACTATATATGTTTATATTTTTACAGCTTTCTTCCAAAACTTGCTTTAGAACAGGGGTGGGGAACGTCTAGCCACGAGCTATTAAGGCCCGCAAAACCGTTTGGCGCGGCCCTGCCAAGGCAGTAGGGGTGAGTTAATTAAATGTCTGGCCACCGAGAGCAGGCTCATTTTTTAGGTTGATAATTTTGGATGGCCTGTGAATGATGTTGTAAATTCCCAAATGGCCCTGGGCGGGAAGAAGGTTCCCCACCCCTGACCTAGAAGCTCCCAAGTTACCACCCGAGGACTCCGGGAGGCCCTCCGTGCCATTCTGAAGCTGGGCTCCACCAGGCGGCGTGGCTGAGCAAGGTCGACTTGAGAAAATGCAGGGAAGGAAGGCATCTCGAGGCTGAGGACTGGTCTGTTTGGGGGCCACAGGTACGATCCTTACGTGAAAGTTCTAAGCTCGATGCCAGGCTGGTGCGGTTTGATGGGCGCTTCTGTCGCCTACGCTGAAATCTGGCGGGGCTCTCTCGCTGCACCCTGAATGACCGGTTCTTGGGTTGGGGGATTCTCAAAAAAATCCTTTAAAAAAAAAAGCTCTTCTCTTGGTTTCCCTGCACAACCCAGGGAAGAGGCGTTACAAACCCAACTTGGGGGGATTTACTCTCCAAGGTTAGCTTTTCCGAGCTCCGGCTGTGTCCCAGGGAAGGAGACACGGGCCCCCAGAGCCCGGTGGATGGTTCGCAGCGGGTTGGCGGATTAGGCTAATTGCAAAATCTGGGCTTCTTAGGCTTAAGTCAAGGTCAGGGAAGCTGGGGTCAGTGGATCTGCCTGCCCCCCCTGATCTTCTCCATGACCCCTTAGCCAGGATCCCCTGCTCTGGCCGAAGGTGCCCCTCCATCGCTTCTGAGCTCAGGGTGGCGCATGCTCAGGGCCGGGGTCCTGCTAGTCATCTGCTCAGGGACGAGGCAGGGGACTCAGCGGCGGTGCCGGCGGTGGGGGGAGTGCGCGGGAGTGGGGCCTGCCCTGCTGAGGACCCGCATCCT
This sequence comes from Cnephaeus nilssonii, assembly GCF_951640355.1. Taxonomy (NCBI): domain Eukaryota; kingdom Metazoa; phylum Chordata; class Mammalia; order Chiroptera; family Vespertilionidae; genus Cnephaeus; species Cnephaeus nilssonii. Next base: position 101,291,843 of record NC_137075.1, on the reverse strand, counting down.
CGGGCCCGTCACCCAGGGTGCATCCCCGGGGAGAGTGAGGGCATCGAGCAGGAGAACTGGGACGTGCTCACAGGCCGGGGGCAAGAATGGCGGCCACGGTGGCGCCGTGCCATGCTGGGTGCGCAGGGAAAGCAGAACCAAATCCAAACCCAAACAAGGCCTCACACAGAAGGGAAACGGGGAAGAAACAACCCTTTCTGGAGGGTATCCCCGGCCTGTCCTCAGCCCATCCCCGCCGACCTGGAGCAGGACAGGGTCAGGGTCAGGGTCAGGGTCAGAGCACACTCACCTCTGCCAGACAGCGAGCGGAACAGACAACTCAGTGGGCACAGGGCTCCAGACAATGGGGGTGTCAAGGTTCACCCCAGTGGGGACTGGCTTCCAGTCTGTCCATCTCACCTCCATGTGAAGGTCTCGCCTGCAGCCCCAAACCCTCCACGGAGCCACGGGCGGTTTGGGAGGCGGACTGGGTCGACCTGGGTCGCTGGCTGACCCGACCGCGGGACCATTTAGTGCGCCTGGGTCCTTCCAGGGTGTGGTGGTGAGGGGACCACGGTCAGGGGCGCCCTCCCAACCCGCCAGGGGATGCACACCCACAGGGCCTTTGTCTCCGGGCCTCGTGATGGGCCCACAGGGCTGGGTGGCCTCCTGGGCAACAGGCCTGCAGGGTCCCTCACCTGTCGCCCCTTTCCTTCCCTTCACCCACCAACCGCGGTGGAGGGCTCGGCACTTTCAGAACATGAGGCCTCCCTCGGAGAGAGACACTCAAGGGAGCCGCTGGAGGCACGCCCTCTCCTGGATGCGGGGAGGCCTGGGGCGCTCAGGAGAGGGTCCGAGTCCCCGCTCAGGGCTGCAGGGGAGGAAGCATCGGGGAGACCCAGAGCCGGGCCGCTCGGCCCGGCCCAGACACCTGCAGAGGGTTTGGCACGGTGGTGGCCCCGCCAGGGAAGGCAGGGCCTGGCTCCCAGGGATGCGTCCGTTCCTAGGGAGGGGACTTTGCAGGCCGGGCTCCGCCCTCCATGGCAGGGACTGGGCAGCCAGGCAGGACCCAGGCGCCCAGGGTGCGGGTGGGGACGGGAGAGAAGGCAGGCCCTGAAGACTGAAGACGATGGAGGTGGGGCGACAGGTGTGTGGGAAGCACCTTAGAAAGGGGACGGCTCCCGGCTGTGCCGATGGCTTCTGTGGGGAAGGGCACAGTCGCCGGAGCAGCAGGCGGCTTCCAGGGGGCGAGGCGAGGTTTCCTGGCGGGGAAGTGGCCCTGGATCGCCTTTCTTTGGGCTAAAGGGGGTGCCTCCCCCACGCAGCAGACAGGCAGACCCTCTGCCTTCGACAGAGCGCGTGCTTTAGACAGTGGCTGGGAGACAGCGGCTGGAACACAAGATGAGAGGTGCGGGGAGCCTGGGGGCTTGGCGTGGGGCTGCGCTGCCCTGCCCCGGGGCATGGCTGGAAGAGAATGCGTTCTCCTTTGAGAGGCTCACGGCGGGCAAGGCAATGACGTCCTGGACAAGCGCAGTCAGCTCATGTCCCCTAGTGCCACCAAGGTGCCCTCGGGCCAGCGGGTCCGGGCCGCATCACACCACGGCGTTGTTCACGTCCACGCCCTTGTTGCTCTGCGAGGACGTCATGGGGTACTCCGCAACACTGGTGCCATTCTCCTCCTTCCTCAGGGGTTTCCTGGGAGCGGGCGGAGGGGCAGGGGAGGGACATGGTTAGTTATCAATGCCTGGGAGTTAGCATGCCCCACAGTTAGGCTGCCAGGCTGTGCTGGGTTAGCGTCCTCGGACTGCTGGGCTTTGGCGGGGGGCCGGGGGTGGAGGTGTGGGGAGGGGTGGGGGACTCTGAGAAGGCTCTGGGCTGAGGTTCTGGACTCACAGTAGTACCTTCTAGTTCAAGTCTCCGCTCCTCTCTTGAGCGGCTCAGGAGCGACTGGCCCCAGTCCCCGGCCTGAGTGGCTACAGCTCCTGATCTAGGCCCTCGTGCTGGGCAGCCCCATCCCATGCCACGCTGCTGCCTCTTGGGTGGATCTGAGGCCCATGGGGCTGTAGCTCAGACACCTGTGTCCCCACTAACGCCGGGGCCAAGCCTGAACGGGCCTCCGTTGTAAGTTGTTTCAAGCGAATGTTTACGGGCATCACTGAGAGCCAGGGCATGACGGCTTCGCCTTCTCCACCGTCTGGAGCCTCCCCACACCTCGCCTGAGGAGGGCGCACACTTGGGGACTAGTGTGAGGCCTCGAGCCCCATGGGATCGTCCTGGGAGAGGGCCTGGGAGGTGGCTATCGCGGGGCGGGGTTAGCAGGCCTGCTCAGAGAGCTCCCCGAGGTCAAATCTGTCAACTTCCTTTTCTGCAGCGGAACCAGCTCACAAAACACACGGGAAACCCAAGTGCATCAGGAAAACCCACGGGAAACCCACTGTGGCTTCCTGGAGAAAGGAGATGCTCGCCGACACCTCCCCCCACGGGGTCACGCTTTGTTCAAAGCGCTCTCAGCTTTCCTCATCCCTTTCACAGTGATCCCGGAAGAAGCAAGGCCTGGAGCTGAGTTTCATTTCATGGGGAAACTGAGGCTTAGGGAGAGCTGTGACTTGCCCAAGGTCCCGCGGCTGGTTTATGGTGGGCCCTGGACCACCACCCACTACCGCCAAGCCCTGGTCCAGCCGTGTTTCTGTTTCTGTTCAACCAGCATTCCCAGCAGGTGTTCCCTCCCCTTCCCCACCCCACCCCCCCGCCCCGGGCTCTGTGTCCAATCAGTGTGGGAAGGCCTCCTCCCGCTCCTCCTGGGGGTTCCAGAAGTCCTCCGAGGCCTCCAAGAAGCCCGTCTCATTTTGCCTTACCCTAGCACATCCCATGTCCTGGGGTCTGAGCACCCCGATTTGTGTGGGTAGACGCTCACCGACGTTTTCCGGAACCCCAGGTTGGTAGGGCTCAGAAGAGGTGCCTTGTGGGTGATGGGCTCAGGGAAATGACAGCGTCCGAGCGAACCTCTGGCCCTGGGCCACTCCTCCTCTGCCCCGTCATCCCTCCTCCACGCCACCCGCCTTCCCAGGGGCCTCAGCAGCTCCCGCTGGGTTTCCAGCTCAGCGAGTTTGCACCGTCTGGGAGCGGGGCGGCGGTTCCTGTCCCCACAGTGAGCTCCCGTGCGGCCCGCCACGAGGCCACTTACGGGAGATCCCTAGCCGTGGCCTCAGGATAGAGAGGGACGATGGGCATCAGAATCAGGACTCTAGCAAACATCTCTGGGCCCAACCCGCTCTGCTTGTCTCCCTGACAAATACTCATGCTTGGGCTGAAGAGTCTGCAGCAAGTCCCGCAGGGGAGATAGAGCTTACGGCCTTGGAGGGGGGGGGGGGGATGAGGGGAGGAAGAGGGTCTGGAACTCCCTTGCGTGTGGGCAAAGCCTTGGACCCAGAGTTCCTGCCCTCCTTAGTCGAGGAGGGAAGTCAGCAGAATTATTCTGCCGGGAGAAGAGGGGCGATTCTAAAGCCAGGCTGTGGCCTGGACACCCTGTGCATCCCCGGTGGCTCAGAGGGCCTGGTGGGGGGCAAGCATGCGGGAGGGACACTGGGAACAGGCCAGGGGGGCAGCCCCAGGCTCTTCTCAATGGCTCAGCCAGCTTCCCAGGCCAGAAAGGACAAAGGGGGTCTGGGCAGGGGCTCCACCCAGCAAAAAGGGCACCTCTGGCTGATGCAGCCCCCCTCTGCTCCCCTATCCCCCCCCCCCACCAGGGGCATCCAGGAGCCTGAGCGTAATGAAGGAGAGAGCGGCTGCCCAGGGCCCTCGGAGAAGTGGGCTGGGTCTGCTCCCTCCTCAGCCGCAACCACTCTGCTCCCCGCTCTGCCCCCTCCACTCCTGGAGGCTTTCTGGGACTCCCTGGAGCCCAGGGGACGCTGGAGTTGTTCCTACAGCAGGAGGAGGCTCTGCCTCGACCCCCCCCTCCCCCTCATGTGTCCTTCCATGGGCAAGTCACTGAGCCTCTTTATGCCTCAGTTTCCTGGTCTATAAAACGGGCACAGTGAAGGTGTCCGCTTCATAGTCTTGTTGGGAGGATTAACACGTTAATGAGTGTTAAGCTCTGAGAGGAGCGGCCGGCACACAGTAGGTGCTCCATAAGCATGTGTTAGCTCTCAGGGCGGCTGCTGGCAAGGCGACAGCGTCGCTGCTCCTGTTGGTGGGGAGCCGCCCGCGGTCTCCTGCCTGCACCGCCTTCCTACCTAACGTGCGCCCCGTGGGGCTCCGCAGGTGCTAGAGGCTGGCTAGACCCAGCCCGGCTCCGAGGTGCCAGGTGCCAGCCAGGGCTGCTCCCCACAAACCAGAGAAGGGCGCCTCCGCCTGGTGCAGGCCCCCTACCTGGCCTGGCTCCTAAAACCGAGAGAAAGGGCAGTGAGCTTTTCCTTGGGCTCGTCCTGCGCCCCGGCCTGGAAAGCAGCTGCACCCCACGTCCTCTGCTGGGAGTGCTGAGCTGACAGCGCCGCCGCCAACTGCCGGCAGTCTGGGCCTCTGCAGAAGCTGCCTCCACCAGCATGGGGTGGGGGGAGGGGGGAGGGGGGCAGGACTCGGGCGCCCCTCTTGGGCCCCGCTGACATCCACGAGACAGGTCCCACCCTCAGCCTGCTGCTCTGCTGGGGAAGCTGGAGGCAAAGAACCGCTCTGAGGAGCCTGAGAAGGGAGGGCTGCCGGCTTGCTTGCCTCTGTCTCCGGCCCCCACGGAGGGGCCTGTAAATTAACGGGTGGGAGTGGGTGTACAAGCCCTCACCACCCACTCTAACCACAAAGCCCCCTCAACAGGTACGCATAGCACTCCTGACTCTGGGTGGGCCAAGCAACCCATTTCCACCCCCTATTTCCTCCCCCCCATTTCTCTGAGGTTTTCCCCCTCTTGGTAGAATTCATGGGTTTTTAAAACCTCATTTATTATTGTGCTGGTGTGTGTGTGTGTGTGTGTGTGTGTGTGTGATCTGCTTTCTCCATTGGGGTGTGTTGGGGAGTGGGCAGGGGCTCAGTCTCATTTTTCTCTACATGCTGGCACCTCGTCTAGTCCCCAGCACACAGTAGGTGCTCAGGAAATATCTGTGGACCAGCGATGACTCACTGAGAAGCCCTGGGGCGGTCAATGGTACCAGCTGTCATCAGAGACGTGGGCGTTCAAAAGCGCCCCTTGGACTGGAAGAGGCTCACCCACGAGAGGCCGATGAGCACCAGAGCCCCGCAATCACGCGCGGGCCCAGCCACGCTCCAGCACGCGCACTGAGCGCGCTCCCTCCCAGGGAGCAGCCCGCGTGCTCATTGCCTGCAATTAACGGTCTGCAGGATCAGCCAAGTGCTGTGCAGCCTTTACTGTTCTTTCGGCCGATACCTTGTAAATCAGGAGGAAATGGCTGTCAAGTGGCTTAATGGCAATCGATGGCAGAAGGTGGAGGCCCTGGGCCATGGACGGCCAACGGCGGCAAGGCCTTCTTCCCGAGCCTGGGGGCGGGGGAGCTCTGGGGTGCTCTTCTGGATTAGGAGGGTCTCGGGCAGGGGGCCGGGTCTTATTCCCGTGTCCCCACGTCTTGCCCAGAGGAGAATGCAGATCACGGGGTTGGGGCAGAAAAGGGACTGTGGTGAAGTCTCCATTCACCATCCCCGTCCGACCTGAGGACTGCGTCTCCTGGGATCCCCCGTTTCTTGGGTTTGCCAATGGGGGTCACCCTCAGGAGACCGGAGCGCCAGGAGAGAGGTCGGGGCGTTCCCTCCCCCTCCTTTCCTGTTTTGGGGCTGCATCTCTGGCAGTTCCAACCACGGCTCAGTTGTTCCCCTGGCACCTTCCCTGGCCCTTGTCCTAGCTGTGCTCACCCACTGCTGCTGGTCTGGACGCTTCACCAGCTTCCTTTGCTCCAAGGATCTTCGAGCCCCGCCCACCTCATCTGGAGGAAGCCCCGCCCACCTCATCTGGAGGAAGCCCCGCCCACAGTCTGGAGGAAGCCCCGCCCACAGTCTGGAGGAAGCCCCTGGAAGGGATCCTCTGGGGTGGGCTCCTTGTCTTTCCAGGCCGCTAACAGACCCTGGAACCAAGAGCTCAGAGCTTGCGGAGTAAGACAGAGTGACAGGAGGCCTCTCTAGCTGTTCTGGGGGGCGGGGGGGGGCGCCCCCACAGGCCTTCCTGGGAGACCCCCGGCCCTGCTGAAGCACAGCCCGCATGCTGCAGCCGCCTGGCACTGCCAGTCAGATGTTAATGTGAGTCTGTTCGCCTACCCTCTTCCCTTGAAGCAGCATGTTTCCTCAGAAGTTTGGGGCAGACAGCGAGGCAGCGACGCTGTGTGACGTTTGGAAGAGCTGGGCTTTTTAAAAAGGTGCTGCTGCCTGTCTCCGAAGGGCAGGGGATTGGGAACGGGTCCCTGATGGACCTAGGGCCCCACTCCTGGCAGTGCCCCGGGGGCATCTTGCACACTCTTCCTCAAGACCCTTCGATAGCTCCCAGTGCCCACTAAGTCCCCGGCAAGCGGCCCAGCCTGGCAGGACCAGCGCCTCCCTGCCGGCTCATGGCCCTCCCGCCTCCCATCCCGTGTCCCAGGGCTTCCTGGTGCCCTGGTGCTTCTGCTCACGCGGTGCCTCTGCCAGGAGCGAGGCCTCCCCTGCTCTGCTTCTGACCACCCTCATCCCAGGGCAGCAGGCTCTCAGCTCAAATGTGCTGTCATCCTGATCAGAGTTAACTGACTCCCTGGGCCCACAACAGGCTGCAGGGACTACCTGCAGCCCCATCCCACCTGCCCCCTAACAGCCACTCTTGCATCTGCCCCCGCCTCCCTGCAGCCAGGTGAGCTGCCCGTGGGCCCAGCCCTGTCTTATCTGTCTCTGTACCTACACAGCTGGGCATACAGTAGGCGCCCACCAGACGCTGGGAATTGGGCTGACCTTGTCCCTGGGAGACTCTAACACCTCCGCCTTGATTTCTGAGGCCCGGCCTGTCCCTGAATTACAGGGTCTCGGGGCCTTTCTGTCCACCCGTTTTTCTGGCTTCAGAAGGCACAGACACAGCCCACCACACCCCTTTTCCAGGCACAGACACAGCCCACCACACCCCTTTTTCAGGCACAGACACACCCCATCACACCCCTTTTCCAGGCACAGACACACCCCATCACACCCCTTTTCCAGGCACCCTGGAGGAAGGGCAGACAGGGAGAGCGAGGTCTGTTCTCAGCCCAACACCAGAGTGGAACTCGACAGTAACACGGACACGGAGCTGCGGGCAGGGCTGCCTTGGGAATCACGTGGTGCTGGGAGCAAATCCTACTCCTCTGCTCCCGGGCTGTGCCACCCTGGGCAGTTGCCTTACCACCGCTGAACCTCCGTTGCCTCCTCTGTAAAACGGAACGGGTTGGGAGAAGATGCAGGGAGGTGGCCTGAGAGACTGTTGGTGAAGATGAGCCCAGCGCTTGGCTGAGGTTACGCCCTTGTTATTTATCTGTTTATTGATTTGGGGGAGTGCCTTGCAGCACGAGTGTTGGGGACAGAAGGGCGGTCTGGCTGGGAGGCAGATGCCGGACATGGCCTGCCCCGCGTGGAGCTGTGTCCCCTGGGCCCAGTCCCCAGCAAACTCCCAGGCCGTCGGCTTGACGTGTCCCTTCACCCTGTGTGCCTTACCGTGCATTTGTTTAAGACTTTAACTTGATATTTTACTCTTTCTGCTTTGAATTATTAAAGTGAGATCACATAGAACAGCTGATTAAAAGGGCAAAGTTACATATTTTAGGTGTTATGATTGCTCTTAACGTAGCTCCTCGAACTTAGGGAATTTATTTATTTATTTTTTTTTTTTTTTATTTATTTATTTATTTATTTTTTAAATTTCTTTATTGATTAAGGTGTCACATATTTGTCCTCATCCCCCCATTCCCATCCCACACCCCTCCCCTTGGATGCCCCAACCCTCTGTTGAACTTAAGCATTGGTTAGGCTCATATGCATGCACACAAGACCTTTGGTTGATCTCTCCCCCCTCCCCCCACCCTCCCCTATCCTCCCTCTGAGGCCCGATAGTCCGATCGATGCCTCCTTGTTTCTGGTTCTGTTCTTGTTCATCAGTCTATGTTGTTCATCATTTCCCCTAGATGAGCGAAATCATGTGTCACTATAGATATACTTATAAGAATTGAATGTGCGACGAGCAATAATAGTTATGCTGACAGGCAAATGAATCAGTCTGTAGTGAGTTTCTTTCTGGACCAACAGTTCTTTTGAGACCCAATATCAATGTCCACCGGTTCCCTATGAGTACATGTCGGCACTGACCCCTCAGCTCTGGATGGTGGACAAATGGTGGTAATGCAGGTCCGACTCCCTCTGGTTTGGTCTCGGCTGGACCCAGGGGCACTGCTTCACCCGGATCCAGGGGCCCGCGGCCTCGCCTGGACCCGGGGCCCAGGGCTCACCCGGATCCAGGGGCCGGCGGCCTCGCCCGGACCCGGGGCCCAGGGCTCACCCGGACCCAGGGGCCGGCGGCCTCGCCCGGACCCGGGGCCCAGGGCTCACCCGGACCCAGGGGCCGGCGGCCTCGCCCGGACCCGGGGCCCAGGGCTCACCCGGACCCAGGGGCCGGCGGCCTCGCCCGGACCCGGGGCCCAGGGCTCACCCGGACCCAGGGGCCGGCGGCCTCGCCCGGACCCGGGGCCCAGGGCTCACCCGGACCCAGGGGCCGGCGGCCTCGCCCGGACCCGGGGCCCAGGGCTCACCCGGACCCAGGGGCCGGCGGCCTCGCCCGGACCCGGGGCCCAGGGCTCACCCGGATCCGGGGCCCAGGGCTCACCCGGATCCAGGGGCCGGCGGCCTCGCCCGGACCCGGGGCCCAGGGCTCACCCGGATCCAGGGGCCGGCGGCCTCGCCCGGACCCGGGGCCCAGGGCTCACCCGGATCCAGGGGCCGGCGGCCTCGCCCGGACCCGGGGCCCAGGGCTCACCCGGATCCAGGGGCCGGCGGCCTCGCCCGGACCCGGGGCCCAGGGCTCACCCGGATCCAGGGCCCAGGGCTCACCCGGATCCAGGGGCCGGCGGCCTCACCCGGACCCGGGGCCCAGGGCTCACCCGGATCCAGGGACCGGCGGCCTCGCCCGGACCCGAGGCCCAGGGCTCACCCGGATCCAGGGCCCAGGGCTCACCCGGATCCAGGGGCCCGCGGCCTCGCCCGGACCCGGGGCCCAGGGCTCACCCGGATCCAGGGGCCGGCGGCCCCGCCCGGACCCGAGGCCCAGGGCTCACCCGGATCCAGGGCCCAGGGCTCACCCGGATCCAGGGGCCCGCGGCCTCACCCGGACCCGGGGCCCAGGGCTCACCCGGATCCAGGGGCCCGCGGCCTCGCCCGGACCCGGGGCCCAGGGCTCACCCGGATCCAGGGGCCCGCGGCCTCGCCCGGACCCGGGGCCCAGGGCTCACCCGGATCCAGGGGCCGGCGGCCTGGCCCGGACCCGGGGCCCAGGGCTCACCCGGATCCAGGGGCCGGCGGCCTCGCCCGGACCCGGGGCCCAGGGCTCACCCGGATCCAGGGGCCGGCGGCCTCGCCCGGACCCGGGGCCCAGGGCTCACCCGGATCCAGGGGCCGGCGGCCTCGCCCGGACCCGGGGCCCAGGGCTCACCCGGATCCAGGGGCCGGCGGCCTCGCCCGGACCCGGGGCCCAGGGCTCACCCGGATCCAGGGGCCGGCGGCCTCGCCCGGACCCGGGGCCCAGGGCTCACCCGGATCCAGGGGCCGGCGGCCTCGCCCGGACCCGGGGCCCAGGGCTCACCCGGATCCAGGGGCCGGCGGCCTCGCCCGGACCCGGGGCCCAGGGCTCACCCGGATCCAGGGCCCAGGGCTCACCCGGATCCAGGGGCCCGCGGCCTCGCCCGGACCCGGGGCCCAGGGCTCACCCGGATCCAGGGGCCCGCGGCCTCGCCCGGACCCGGGGCCCAGGGCTCACCCGGATCCAGGGGCCGGCGGCCTCGCCCGGACCCCGGGCCCAGGGCTCACCCGGATCCAGGGGCCGGCGGCCTCGCCCGGACCCGGGGCCCAGGGCTCACCCGGATCCAGGGGCCGGCGGCCTCGCCCGGACTCGGGGCCCAGGGCTCACCCGGATCCAGGGGCCGGCGGCCTCGCCCGGACCCGGGGCCCAGGGCTCACCCGGATCCAGGGGCCGGCGGCCTCGCCCTGACCCGGGGCCCAGGGCTCACCCGGATCCAGGGGCCGGCGGCCTCGCCCGGACCCGGGGCCCAGGGCTCACCCGGATCCAGGGGCCGGCGGCCCCGCCCGGACCCAAGGCCCAGGGCTCACCCGGATCCAGGGCCCAGGGCTCACCCGGATCCAGGGGCCCGCGGCCTCACCCGGACCCGGGGCCCAGGGCTCACCCGGATCCAGGGGCCCGCGGCCTCGCCCGGACCCGGGGCCCAGGGCTCACCCGGATCCAGGGGCCCGCGGCCTCGCCCGGACCCGGGGCCCAGGGCTCACCCGGATATAGGGGCCCGCGGCCTCGCCCGGACCCGGGGCCCAGGGCTCACCCGGATCCAGGGGCCCGCGGCCTCACCCGGACCCGGGGCCCAGGGCTCACCCGGATCCCGGGGCCCGCGGCCTCGCCCGGACCCGGGGCCCAGGGCTCACCCGGATCCCGGGGCCCGCGGCCTCGCCCGGACCCGGGGCCCAGGGCTCACCCGGATCCCGGGGCCCGCGGCCTCGCCCGGACCCGGGGCCCAGGGCTCACCCGGATCCAGGGGCCCGCGGCCTCGCCCGGACCCGGGGCCCAGGGCTCACCCGGACCCAGGGGCGCACGGCCTCGCCCAGACCCAGGATTCCGCCTCACCCGGACCCAGGGGCGCATGGCCTCGCCCGGACCCTGGGGCACGTGGCCTCACCCGGACCCGGGGCCCAGCCTCACCCTGACCCAGTTCCCAGCCTCACCCAGACCCAGGGGCACGCGGCTTCACCCGGATCCGGGACCCAGCGGGGTTTCGTCTTCTTGATCCCAATTCCTGTTGGTCAATTCCCTCTCAGCAATTCCTTCGGCCATTTTCTCAGAGTTCCAGGGCAGCCACCGCAGAACTCGTTGGGCGGCGGGCTCGGCGAAGCTCCGGTGTGCCCGGTGCGCGGCGGCGGGCTGGTCCGGGGTGGCTGCGTCGGCCCTTGGGTCTGCAGCGGTGGCCGGTCGCCGAGCGTGCGCACCTGGCCGCTTCCGGGGCGTTGAGATTCTTGAAGGACTCGGAGGTCAGCAAGCGCGTAGTCTCCCGCCCCATGTCTCCCAGGGGCTCGTCTGTCCGTGCTCGGCAGCGAGTGAAGCCTTCCCCTCAGCCGGAGACCGCTGGGGGAACTGCACCGAGCACGTTCCAGGCCGCCATTGTGTCGCCTGAGCCGTAGTTTTTAAAGTGTGGTCTTTGGGTCACCGGCATCAGCTTCATCCTGTGTACCCCTCTCTTTTATTCTAGTTGTATAGCATCCGCTCAGTTAGCCCTCCGGTGGTTCTGGATGGTGTCTGCTCTGCTCTCCCGTCGTAGTCTCAAAACCGTTGTGGTAGGTAGCAATCAGGCTTCTGCCCCATGCCTCCATCTTGGTCCTTGTTTGTATAGTTAAGTCTTGATTGTTGTTGGTGTCACTGGGAGGGATTGTCCTCCAGGCCTATTGGCCGTGCGGACCCTCTGTGTCTATAAAGGAAGAGTTGCTGTGCGGAAGACACGCCTATGTGCCGGGTCTTGGTGCAGCAAGGCTTCGGCGCTCACTGCGTCTGCCTTTTGAATGTGTCCCTTATGGGAGTGGTCGAAGTCTGGTGTCATCTCACACCGACCACTAGATGCCTTCGTTTCTGGGTCTCCAATGGAGTGTAGGTCAGCTACTGCCTGTGGCCCCTTAGCAGGAATTACAGCATCCCTTATATTCGTGACCTGTTTGGGTGCCTTCCCCTTTTGGCTGCCTCCCTATCGCTCAGCTTCCCCAATCTCCCTAGGTGGTCGCTCTTGATATCCCCCTTTGTGGGCTGAGTGCAAAGTCTTGGTGTTGTTAAGCCTTGATTGCTGTTGGTACACTGGGAGGATGTGACCTCCAGCCCAATTGGCTGTGAGGATCAGCTGTGTCTATGCCGGGAGACAGCCCCATTCAACTAGACTTGCAAAATTGTAAAAGCCTCTGTGTTCAGCTTGGATGGGGCGGAGTTACAGGGCGGAGCCTACCGCCTTGGCTTCCCGTCAGCCCCGCCCTATGAGGTTCCTGTGTCTCAGTGTCCCTCTGTACTCCCAGCAAACACCTCTGAGAGAAAAGTGCCCTGGAGTTTCGCGCGCTGCCAAACAGTCTAGTCTCTCCCCCAATGAATCTGGATTCCCAGATTCTCTCCCGGAACTGGGTCTCCGTGTAGTCAGAATTGGGGCTCACCTCAGTCTGGCGCTTTTGTCTCCTTCCCTCCAGGGCGACTCAGCGGCACAGTCAACAGCCCATCCTCCGCGCACAATCCCGTGCGCGCCTCCGGTGCTCTGCTCTTCGCCGCCTCTCTGCACCTCTGTTCCACAGCTTAGCTTTCCCCAGTATGAGCCTGGCATCCCCGGGTCTTTCCCGGAACTGGGGTTCAGTGCAGTTGGAACTGGGGGTTCAGCACAGTCCGGAGCTTTTGTCTCCTTCCCGCTAGGGCAATCCAGCGGCACAGACAACAGACCCTCCTCTGCGCGCATTCCCGTGCGCGGCTCCGGCGCAGCTCCTCTGTGTCTCCGTCCCACAGCTCAGACTCCCCCAGCATGAGCCCGGCTTCCCAGGGTTTCGCCGGGAAATGGGGTTCAGTGCAGTCGGAGCTGGGGTTCAGCACAATCTGGCGCTTTTATCTCCTTCCCGCCAGAGAACGCCAGCCAGGCAGTCAGCCGCCCCTTCCTCTCCGGCTCCGTCTTCCCCGCACGCGCGCGGGCTCGTGTCTCCGCCTGTGTCTCCATACCTCAAGCTTTTACGGCTTCTCTGATTTTCCTTGTGGTTTTCTTTTTCCTTCTAATTGTGGGCATTTCAGTCAGCCAGCTTTCCTGTGGTTCTGGATGATGTCCGTTTTGACTTTTAGTTGTGTTTTTGATATTGTTGTGCCCGGCTGTAGGTTAGGTGTTTAACCTATGCCGCCATCTTGGTTTCTCGAACTTAGGGAATTTAAAAAAGAACCTTCTTGGAAATAGATTGACCACCCCTACTGCCCTTCGGTGTTTTGCGACATTTCTCTTTGTCTTTTGATTATGTCTTCCCCCAAGACCCCTGTGCTAGGCTAGGGAGGCCATTCTTTGGAGGCTTGATAAGACTTCCCAGTGTCGTAACTCCAGGGGGCGCCCTTCCCACCATGGCCCACTCCGCCACACTTAGAGCCCAGGACACAGCCCAAACCTCCCCAGACCTCAACAACAGCCACACTGTGAAGCAAACCCCAACTCAACTAGGTGCCACCCAACCTCTTTTGAAAGGCAAAATGAGATGGTGGTTACAGAAATGACAGGGAGTGCTCCTGAAAGATAGTTTGCTGTTTGGATCATTCATGACCCCACTGGAACACTCCTATTCATCCTTCAAAACCCAACGTAGGTGTCCCATTCCCTGCAAACTTTCTCTGCGGCATCTCAACCTCGCTCTTCTCCCAAGAGAAGCGTTTCTCCCTCCCTGTCATCCCGCCTCTCTCTGAGACTACTGAAACATGGACGCTGGTGCAGCCCTTCGTAAGCACTTGCGGTATACCAGGCACAACAGGTACCCACATTGCGCGTACTATTGAAGCAGGCATCTCACCACTCCTCGGAACAGTATGAGGTGGTTATTCTTTCCCCCTCTTTTACAGGTAAGGACACAGGACCAGAGAGGTAAAGTGATTTCCTCCTGGGAACACAGCTTGAACTACAGCCTGAATTTAAAACTGACTCCAAAACCCAGTCCCCGCTCCAAACCAGCATGGTGCCTCCCACCAGTGGCTGCACGGCCGACCCCCCGCGAGGATTGTTTCCAGACTCCGGGGCTTTGAGGGAGCCCCGATGGCAGGCCCTGCGATTTTCAGGGAGTGTCGCTTCCTATTGCCCGGGGCCTGACTTATGGCTGGTGCTCATCACGTGCCTCCGAGCTGAACTCCCTAAAAATGGTGGGGGTATGAGGTCTGCCATCAGCTTTCAAATATTTCAGCAAACAAAAAGCTAAAAGGAAAAGGAAAGCCATGTAGCAAATATCAGCCAAATCTACATAACGGTTGAATCAGAGTGAAGGTAGATGCACGTTCATGGCACATTCTCTCTGCTTCTTATATGCTTGACAATTTTATAATGAAAAAAACAACCCACAATTGGGGGGGGGGGGTTGGAGGAGCCCCGAGCCCCGCTGGGGCGCCCTCAGGCCCCGAGCCGTAGACACTCACCGTTTGATGGCTTTGTAACAAATGATGACCAGCACAGTGAGGAAGAGCAGGGAGGCACAGCAGACGGCGATGACGATCACCAGCCCGGACCACCAGCTCTCCTCCGCGGGGCACGAGGTGGAGCTGGGAGCTGAAAGAGACGGGGGCAGCCTGAGTCTCCCGGGCTGAGCGGGGCCTGGCCGCATCGGAGGTGCGCCATGATGGCGACGCCCAGGGCGGCCTCGCTGCCATCCATCGCCCAGACGAGGCTCTCTGACCTGTCCTGCCCCCCCACCCCCACTCCAGCAGCAGGTGACATCATCGCTGGCCCCCAGCCAGGCAGCATTATCCCAGCAGGGGTTAAGCACCACGCCCCGGGCCATCCATCCTCCCTGGGCATGAGCTAACTGACAGCAGGGTCAGGTTTAATTTCCCATGAAAAATAACAGAACATCTCATTCTCTCAGTTGAGGCATTAAATCCGCTTCCTCTGAGGGTGGGGGTGGGAAGCAGGGCTCCTGGGGGGACACTGGGAGGAAGGAGAGAAAGGGAGGTTCAGCAACATCATTTCTTTTCTTTAGATATATTTTTACTGATTTCAGAGAGGAAGGAAGAGGGAGAGAGAGATAGAAACCTCAATGATGAGAGAGAATCATTGATCAGCTGCCTCCTGCACGCCCCCGACTGGGGATCGAGCCTGCAACCTGGGCATGTGCCCTGACCTGCAACCTGGGCATGTGCCCTGACCGGGAATTGAACCATGACCTCCTGATTCATAGGTCGACGCTCAACCACTGAGCCACACTAGCTGGGCCATCAACATCAGCCCTGAAGCTAATTTCTTGAGAGGGGCAAGCTCTCTCCCTGCTAGGATTTGGTCCACGTGGTCTCAGCGTGCACGGGGCGCCCGAGTCTGTCACTGACCAAGCATCTGACACCGGGGGCTTCGGGGCCCCCTGGTCACTACTCAACCCACGAGGTCCTCGAGGTGAACCTGTCCCCCCCCGGCCACTCGCACACTCGGGCCCCAGCACACATGGCGCTGACGAGGCGCTGGAGCGTGGGGAGCACCGCTGCTCTGCGGTCCTGCCTCGGCCACGGCCCGGAGACCCTGCGGCCCAGGAGCTTTGCTAAGGCCCTGGTGCAGAGGCTGCTTCCTAGGCCTGTGGACAAAGGAGGTCTCTGGGGCTCGGAGGGGGGACCCTGGGCCTCACGTCTCTCAGCCCTGCTCCCTGTACCGCCTCCAGGTACCACAGGACAAGGGTTCTCGGAGGTTCCTCCAGCGGCCGAGCGCCCCCGTGACTGCCTCGGGGTCCCCAGCCCCAGTCCACGAGGAGGCGGCGGCGTTGGGGGCAGGGCCCACAGCCTCCTCCCTCTCGCCCCACCCCCACACAGCGCCCATTGTCTCCGGGACAAGGGCCCACTGAGGCCCTGCTGTCCATTCATGGCACAGGGCATCCTGGAGGAGGCCTGTGCCAGGGCCTCTCCCTCCCCCGTGGCCGGCTCCGTGGGGGCGCCCCGAGGCGCCAGAGTGTGGGCTGGGCTTTAAAGCCACAGGCACAGAGCAGACAAGGCACCTGATGGACCCAGGCCCTTTCCCGGGAGAACCAAGTCCCCTTTGGAACTGACCAGGTGAAGACCCAGCAGCCCCATCTCAGCGTGGGGGCGGGGCTCCACCCCTTCTCTGCCCCTGGGAGTCTGGGTGCAGCACAGAGACCCCCTCCTTCATCCGTCTTCCTGATGCCTCCCCAGGCCAGAGTGCCCACAGGAGGAATCCCTGGCTGCCCAACAGCGGTGGGCTGAAGGCACGGATTCCCTGCCCGCACTGAACAGAAAGAGGGGGCAGTGCTCTGGGGGTGTGGGGTGTGGGGTGAGGTGCCTGCCTTTTCCTAAAGCAAAGGGCACCTCCTCTCCACTCTGCAGGAGGGAAGCAGGTTGAACACTGCCGTCTAAGTGGGGGTCCCTGGCCTTCAGCCAGTGCTCGGGTGGGGGGGAGCAGTGTACCGGGGAGGCAGGGTGTGCTTGGCCACCTGAGCCCCTGAGCCCCTCCCGGCCTGTCAGCGGGGCTGCAGGGGCTGAGCCTCCGTCCACGGCAGACGGAAATTGTTGCCTGTGAAAGTGCAAGGGCCTTGGCCTGTCTCCGGCAAGGGGCTCTGCCAGAGGCAGACCTAGGGGTGCCCCCACGACTGTCTTGGGGATCCAGAGCGCCGGCCTGCAAGGCCAGCCAGCGGGCACCCTGTTGGCTTCACAGGGAGTCACCCAGGGCCCCTGGCCCCACTCCCCCTGAAGTACCACTGGCCCCGAACATCCCCCTGCCCTCGGCCTCTCCTCACCACGACCCCGGGCGGGCGTGAGCATCCCTCACAGCCACCTGTTCAGGAAGCACCCGTCAGGGAGCTACCCTCCCCGGCCCCCTCCTCTCAGGCTCAGGCCCCGCCGGTGGGCAGGCCCCGCTCCAGCCAGGCCCCCGAGGCCGGTCCTGTGGCTGCGCTCTCTGCCCCCTCCCCACCTGCCCTTTCCTCCGCCCACCCCCTCTCCCAACTCCAGGCCTGTGCAGGTTCCCCCAGTTATCACGGTCACCGCCCCTCCTCCCTGGGGTACCCCCCAGCTTAGCACAGGGTTAGCCACACCGGCTCTGAATCAGGACCTACAGTTCAATCCCAGATTCTGACCCCGGGAAACCATCTCATCGTTCAGAGTTCATCTCAGTTCCCCCCACGGTGGTGGGGAAGCATCAGAGCCTCCTGCACGGGCAGGTGCGGGATGGACAGGCGGCCAGAGAGCTCCCGCAGCAGACAGCCTCAGCCCTCGCTGAGCACCCGTCACCCTGAGCACCCATCACAGTGAGCACCCGTCACCCTGAGCACCCGTCACCCTGAGCACCCATCACCCTGAGCATTGGTCACCCTGAGCACCCATCACCCTGAGCACCCATCACCCTGAGCACCGGTCACCGGTCACCCTGAGCACCCATCACCCTGAGCACCCATCACCCTGAGCATTGGTCACCCTGAGCATTGGTCACCCTGAGCACCGGTCACCCTGAGCACCCGTCACCCTGAGCACTGATCACCCTGTACACCTGTCACCCTGAGCACCCGTCACCCTGAGCACCCGTCACCCTGAGCACCGGTCACCCTGAGCACCCGTCACCCTGAGCACCCGTCACCCTGAGCACCGGTCACCCTGAGCACCCGTCACCCTGAGCACCCGTCACCCTGAGCACCGGTCACCCTGAGCACCCATCACCCTGAGCACCGGTCACCCTGAGCACCCAGTCACCCTGAGCACCTGTCACCCTGAGCACCCGTCACCCTGAGCACCGGTCACCCTGAGCACCCGTCACCCTGAGCACCGGTCACCCTGAGCACCCATCACCCTGAGCACCCATCACCCTGAGCACCTGTCACCCTGAGCACCGGTCACCCTGAGCACCCGTCACCCTGAGCACTGATCACCCTGTACACCTGTCACCCTGAGCACCCGTCACCCTGAGCACCCGTCACCCTGAGCACCGGTCACCCTGAGCACCGGTCACCCTGGGCACCGTCACCCTGAGCACCCATCACCCTGAGCACCCATCACCCTGAGCATTGGTCACCCTTAGCATTGGTCACCCTGAGCACCGGTCACCCTGAGCACCCGTCACCCTGAGCACTGATCACCCTGTACACCTGTCACCCTGAGCACCCGTCACCCTGAGCACCAATCACCCTTAGCACCCGTCACCCTGAGCACCGGTCACCCTGAGCACCCGTCACCCTGAGCACCCGTCATCCTGAGCACCCGTCACCCTGAGCATTGGTCACCCTGAGCACCGGTCACCCTGAGCACCCGTCATCCTGAGCACCCATCACCCTGAGCATTGGTCACCCTGAGCACCGGTCACCCTGAGCACCGGTCACCCTCTGCACCCATCACCCTGAGCACCGGTCACCCTGAGCACCGGTCACCCTGAGCACCCATCACCCTGAGCACCAATCACCCTGAGCACCGGTCACCCTGAGCACCGGTCACCGTGAGCACCGGTCACCCTGAGCACCCATCACCCTGAGCACCAATCACCCTGAGCACCGGTCACCCTGAGCACCAATCACCCTGAGCACCCGTCACCCTGAGCACCGGTCACCCTGAGCACCCGTCACCCTGAGCACCCGTCACCCTGAGCACCGGTCACCCTGAGCACCGGTCACCCTGAGCACCCATCACCCTGAGCACCGGTCACCCTGAGCACCCGTCACCCTGAGCACCCGTCACCCTGAGCACCGGTCACCCTGAGCACCCATCACCCTGAGCACCCATCACCCTGAGCACCTGTCACCCTGAGCACCGGTCACCCTGAGCACCCGTCACCCTGAGCACTGATCACCCTGTACACCTGTCACCCTGAGCACCCGTCACCCTGAGCACCCGTTACCCTGAGCACCGGTCACCCTGAGCACCGGTCACCCTGGGCACCGTCACCCTGAGCACCCATCACCCTGAGCACCCATCACCCTGAGCATTGGTCACCCTTAGCATTGGTCACCCTGAGCACCGGTCACCCTGAGCACCCGTCACCCTGAGCACTGATCACCCTGTACACCTGTCACCCTGAGCACCCGTCACCCTGAGCACCAATCACCCTTAGCACCCGTCACCCTGAGCACCGGTCACCCTGAGCACCCGTCACCCTGAGCACCCATCACCCTGAGCATTGGTCACCCTGAGCACCGGTCACCCTGAGCACCGGTCACCCTCTGCACCCATCACCCTGAGCACCCAGTCACCCTGAGCACCCATCACCCTGAGCACCCATCACCCTGAGCATCCATCACCCTGAGCACCCATCACCCTGAGCATCCATCACCCTGAGCACCCAGTCACCCTGAGCACCCATCACCCTGAGCATCCATCACCCTGAGCACCCAGTCACCCTGAGCACCCATCACCCTGAGCATCCATCACCCTGAGCACCCAGTCACCCTGAGCACCCATCACCCTGAGCACCCATCACCCTGAGCATCCATCACCCTGAGCACCCATCACCCTGAGCATCCATCACCCTGAGCACCCAGTCACCCTGAGCACCCATCACCCTGAGCATCCATCACCCTGAGCACCCAGTCACCCTGAGCACCCATCACCCTGAGCATCCATCACCCTGAGCACCCAGTCACCCTGAGCACCCATCACCCTGAGCACCCATCACCCTGAGCATCCATCACCCTGAGCACCCATCACCCTGAGCATCCATCACCCTGAGCACCCAGTCACCCTGAGCACCCATCACCCTGAGCATCCATCACCCTGAGCACCCAGTCACCCTGAGCACCCATCACCCTGAGCACCCATCACCCTGAGCACCCGCCACCTGAGCTCCGGTCACCCTGAGCACCCGTCACCCTGAGCACCCATCACCCTGACGCCCATCACCCTGAGCGCCCAGCAAGCCTGGGGGAGAAGGAGGTGATACTAGGGCTCAGCAGCCCATGGAAAGGTCCGCTGGGTTGGCCTGGGCCAGCGGGGAAGGAAGGGGGCACAGGCAGCTGGCGCCCGAGCTTCTCTGCTCCCCCGGCTGGTGCCCGGGGCCTCCCTGCTGAAGCGGCTCCGCTCCTCGCCTCTGTGACTCCAGCCGGGGGCCCGAGCTCCGGGACACTCACTGCTCTGGTTTACTTATTTCTCCCGGCGTCCTGGGCACGGAGCCCAGCGCGGTGGCCGTGTGGCTGCTCGTCACCAAGGGCTGTGTCCTCAGGCCCGGCTCCTAAGCGGGCATTAAGCAGCCCCTGCATTATTAATAACCGTCTCCTCATTCCTGTGCCCAACGAGGAAGGGAATTTATGAATCGGGTTGAAGTCTCTAGGGCAGGGCAGCCACGGCTGTGCCCGATGCCAGGGAGAGAGGTGGGTGGAGGCCGGGGCAGAGGCGAGACGGGCAGGCCTGCCTGGTGGAACGAATCCCGCGGCTGGTGGCGACTGCAGAACACGCTCCCCTTGTTCACGGCCCAGCAGCCCGCTGTGCGGCTCCTCAGGGCCAGGACGCGTTCCTCCAGCACTGCTCTCCTGGGGGCTGCAGGCGCCCCGCTCGGGGCCTCGCCCGGGGACCCTGCCCTGTCTGCCGCCTGTTCCCACCCAGGACTCGCCGCTGCCCAGAGGCCCGAGCTCACCAGCCTTGGAACAGCACGGACAGCGCTGTCAACAAGCGACGGGGTGCCACTCCGGGAAAGCTGTGCGTGACCTCAGAGCCCCCTCATCGCCCCGACTCCTCGTCATTCTAGTGCTAATCACCCGCTCACTCAGCACATGCCTGTAAGAGCCCGTGTGCTGGGCCAGGTTCCCGGGACATGACAGTTGACAAAACAGACAGGGACCCGCCCTGGTGACGCTCGCAGCCTGTGGGGACGGACACGGATTCGGTAGCCCCCAGAAAGTGCACGCTGCGATTCCTGCCTCGCGGGACACTAACCTGTGCGCGTGCTCAGGTACAGAACGGGCACGGTAACAACATGTCTTAACGCCCCGCACGCGGCAGCCAACGTGAGTTGACTGAGAACAGGGAGCTCGTCTTTGCCTGCGAGAGGCTCAGGACCTTGGGACAGGAAAATGCTCCTGGTGTCCTGTGCCCGGCACAGCAGGGCAC
Source organism: Cnephaeus nilssonii (assembly GCF_951640355.1). Classification (NCBI taxonomy): domain Eukaryota; kingdom Metazoa; phylum Chordata; class Mammalia; order Chiroptera; family Vespertilionidae; genus Cnephaeus; species Cnephaeus nilssonii. Next base: position 101,270,902 of record NC_137075.1, on the reverse strand, counting down.
CTGGCTGACGCGGGGTCACCCTCTCCCCTTCCAGAGGGCGCTTCACAGCGGAGTGCCCCTCGGGTGGAATCGACTCTGTCTAAACAGCGGTCACCATTCTGAGGAGGGGTTAGGATCTCCCAGACCAGTGCCCACGGGCCAAATCCGGTCCTCTTGTTGTAAATAAAGTTTTATTGGAACAAAGACATACCGTGTGCTTGCCTGCCTATTGTCATGGATGCTTTCTGACTGCAGAGCGGAGTTGAGTAGCTGCGATGGAGACTGCATGGCCTGCAAAACCTAAGCAATTTACTTTCACAGGAAAAGTATGTCTACCTCTACCTGACGAGGTGGTCTTTACCTGAGGCTCTTAGATACGATTAAGCAAGTAGTCTGAAATCATATCCCAGGTTTTTACTTCGCAAGGGAATGCTCCACTCTTCCCATTTTACTTTCAGAACGGCCCGGTACTCCCAGGGTCACGCCGATGCCCTGCGGGCAGGTCTCTAGGCAGGCGGCACGGGCGCTTCCTCCGGGAGTTTTGACAGTGACAACGTGGTGAGATGGCAAAAGCACAGAGGGCAGGCAGACCCACGTGCGGGCCCTAACGTAGCCACCCCTCCCCCACCCCCCACTCCGCTAAGTGACCCAGACAACGCCCTGAAATGACAGCTCCTCATCAGTCGGCGGGCTGACGACATTCTCTGGAAGGCTGGTGGGGAGCACTACCCCGGGAATGTGTCCGCTGTCCTCCTGGGGCCCGGCTGCAGGGGCTGCCCAAAAAGGATGGCTTAGTCCTGGCCAGTGTGGCTCCGTCGGCTGAGCTTCGTCCCATGTACCCAGAGGTCGCCCAGGTGGTGAGCTTGAACCCCGGTGGGGGGTGTGTGTGGGAGGCAGCCTATCGATGTTTCTCCCTTTCTCTTCCTCTCCCTCTCTCTCAAAACTCAAAGCATTAAAAAAAAAAAGGTGGGGTTGCCACAATAACTGTCTTCCAAAGGCAGGTCTGGGCCCTCGAGTAGAGCAATGGGATTTGGGCAGATTTAGGGCGGATGCCCAGGAACTTCCCACCCTGTCTCACAGTCCTGGAACGCAGCAGGCTGATGCCCAGGGCAGGGACAGCCGCCACTTTGGTGCCAGGTTCTGAGACTCTGGCTCCTGATCTGATGACAGGCTCCCCCTCGGTGTCGGCAGCTCGGTGCCATTCCTTCTCTGCGGTTCCAAGCACCCAAGGGAGCCACTGGCCCCTCCTCCCTCCCACCGTCCCCTCTGGGTGCTTCTGGGTTTTTTTTGCTTGTTGGTGTTCAGACATCAGCTGCTGCAGGGGTGGTGGTGGTGGTGCAGGTGACAGGGTGGAAGCTGCCCCCCACCTGCGCTGGGGTGCGGGGGACGTACAGCTATCCCCGACTTTCCTGGGGGCCCTTCTTTGGAAGGCTGTCCCGGGGCTGCTGGGGCGCCGAAGCCCAAAGCAGAGAGAATTTACACCCCCACAACCCGGCGTCCTTAACCAGTGACCGCCAGGTGCCAGGTGAGCCTGTCGAGCCGCCTGCTGCTGGCGGGTGATGACGGGATGAAGCACCCTAACCTCCAGCATCCCCTCGAGAGCAGGCTCCGGCTCCGGCTCAGGCCTTTGGGAGACGGGGCCTGAGGTTAGCTCCCACCGGCCCCCTCCCTGTGCCCCTGAAAACATGTCCTTTAAATCCTCTCCGTCTCTGAGGACAGGCTCCAGCCAGCAGCCTCAGACACGAGGTCACGAGGCGCTGGAGAATCCTGGCCGGCCTTCCGAGGAGATGAAATCTCATCCCCGCTGCACCCCCGGCTTCCTGTGCTCAGAGGCTCCTTCCCGGACCGCCCTTCCTGCTTCCCTGGGCGGAGCCCGCGTCCTGGGGAAAAGGCCCCGGGGGCTGGAGCTGAGCGTGACCACAGAGGGATGGAGACACAGCTGAGCAAACCACGGCCCCTCAGTCCGTTCCAAGCAAAAAAGAAAGGAGCCTGCAATGTCGGTGGCTTTGGAGCAAAGCCATGGTCCGGAGGAGAAAAAAGCAACCGGCCCCATGCGGATGGCCCACGCCGGCACTCGGCTATGGTGGCCGCCAGCCACACGGGGCCACGTACATGTAGAATAGTTAAAACCAAGGTAAGTGAGAAATCCGTTCCTCTGCTGCACTAGCCCTATGTCAAGGGCTCGGTAGCCACATGCAGCCAGCGGCTGCCACGCTGGACGGCACGGATATAGACCATCGGCGTCACACAGCGAGGCTACTGACGGCGCTGGCCCAGGCGAAGGGGAGGGGACACGCTCCGCTTTCCTTCCCCGACAGGGAGACTCTTAGCCCCCAGGCGGCAAAGTAAGAGCCACTTACATGCCCACCGTGCTGCTTTCAAAGCACCTCCCCCCTTAGATTTTAAATGTCGTTCTCATATCCCCTCTCCCCGGGACGGACCAGGCAGGAATTACTGTGCCGTTTTATAGGTGAGGACTCTGAGGTCCCTAAGGCCAAAGAGGCGAAGGCACAGAGCTGCTCGGAGAGTGACGGGATCGGAGCTGAGCTGCGAGGCTTCAGCCGCCCCTGCTGGGGCATCCAGGACAGAAAGGGAGGGGGAGGGAGGGGGGAGGGAGGGGTGCAGTGGGGGACCCAACCACTCAGGTCTCTGCTGAGCTGGGGTATTTCCAATGCCCACCCTTGGCATACACACTCACTTTTTAAAAAATTATGTTCAGTGAGGAAGGGAGAGGGAGAGAGAGATAGAAACATCAATGATGAGAGAGAATCATTGATCAGCTGCCTCCGGCACACCCCACACTGGGGATTGAGCCCGCAACCCTGGCATGTGTCCTGACCAGAAATTGAACCAATTGTGACCTCCAGGTTCATAGGTCGATGCTCAACCACTGAGCCACGCCGGCCAGGCAACACACTCACTCTTTTAATAGCCACACGGCTTCCTGAGCGGACACTTGTGACCTAAAAAGTGGTCACTTCGCCTTCGAGATAGTAACAGTGCAGAAGGCTGCTCTGTGGCTCCATCCTCTGTGACGGGCGGCTGTACCACAGGCATGAAACAGCGCCGGCCCGTGCCCCACGAGAACCCCGCTTCCACCACCCATGGACAACTTCTGTCCGGGGGATGGGCATGCGAGACTGGGCAGAAGGCGAGGGCTGGGCAGCCAGCCGGCCTGGGAACGTCCTTTTCTTTCTGGACAAGCAGCTCAGTCTCAAGATCAAGGCCACACAACCTGGCTTCTGGCACTTGCACTGGAGAGTCTTCGACCTTCTGTAAGCACTTCATGAGTCTGGGCCTCAAACACCCCCCTGCCAAGCGGGGGCGTGCCCTTGGCCTAGAGCAGGCTTCCTCAGCCGGCACTGTTGACATTTTGGGTCGGATCGTTCTTTGTTTGGGGGGTGTCCTGGGCATCCCCAGCCTCTACCCCTTAGCTGCCTGGAGCACCCCTCCCAACTGTGATGACCAAAGGGTCCCTGGGGAACAGGATCTCCTGGTTGGAAAGCAGCGGCCGGAAGCGGTCCAGGGCCCTTCGCTGGCTCCTCCACTTGGTGCAGAGACAGGGGCCGCCAACGCGGGCACGGCCAACAGCGCAGACCTGGCTTGGCCTCCCAGAGCGCACCACCCCAGCCCCAGCCAACGGACGGAGTGAAGCTTGATGGCCTTCCAGCTGGAACCCAAGTCTCCAAGCCAACTGCCTCCACGGTGACCCCGGCTACCCAGAGGCCGCACCGCGGAACTGGCTGTGACTGTGGCCAAGAAGAGGAGGAGGCATTGTATTCCAAGGCACCCATAATTCTCTCGGCCAATGCAGGGGACAATGAGCCTCTGCCACCCACAGTCCAGCTCATTCTAAATATGACAACAAGGAGCCATTCACTCCGGGGGGCAGGGGACGGCCAGCTCCTCTTCCAGGAAACGGCGGCCTTTGGCCTCCTCTGACTGCTGGCAAGGGGGACACAGCAACTGGGGAGCTGGGACAGGCGTGGCTCGTGTTGCCCTGGTTTTCTCCGGTGGGAGGAAGGACCCAGACCAAGGGACGGCCCTCCCCGACCCGCCTGGCAGAGCTTCGCCCTCTCTCCCAGGCGGAAGGCCCAACGGTAGAGGCTCTTCGCGAGCCTCCTGTAAGCGCCACGGCCGGATGGAACCTGAATCCTCGGCAGGAGCCACGGCCAGGAATCAAACCCACACCCCTTCGGTGTCCGGGATGACACTCCAACCAGCTGGGCCACCGGCAGGGGCAAAACCCGATTTTTGACCACAGTGTGGGCTCCCCATTTTGACCACGCAGGTTCCAACCCTTGGAGGAGGGGTCTAGACGCTCTCTGGGCAGGGACAGAACGGCCAGCGCCAGTGGGATAGCTCCCAAGCGGAAGGTGGGTACATTGTGCGATGTGTGTTTAAAAAAACAAAACAAGCAAGAAAGGAATTAGTCGTCTGACTCAATGGCTGCACCTCCGAGACAGCAGCACTTAATACACGTCCCCGCCTCCGGCTCCCGCAGGCTCTCCGGGACTCCGGTGGGAAGGTCAGAGCGGCTAATCCCACGGGGCTTTATGGGGCTTTACGTGGCCCACAGAGAGCGTCTCAGAGTTGAATAAGGAGATAAACTGCTTGGCTGGTCACAGGGCCCGGCACGCTCTCAGAGATGAAAACCCTTTGTGTATTTCTGCCTGTGAGGGAATGCAGGGTTCCGCCCGCGGTGGGGCCCCGGGGAGGGGGCTTGGCTCCCAGGCTGTGGTTTAGGGCTCTGGGGACCGACCCCTCTGCACCGAGTCCTGCAAGCCTCCAAGTCTCTGAGGCGAGCTGGGCACTTCGGGGCACCGGGCTCCGTCTTGGTGGGAGCACCAGTTCAGTGAAGGAGGCGGGGGTGGGGGTAGAGGGGGGTGGGGGGGTGGTGGGGGAGTGGAAGGGAATGAAAGGAACAAAATGGGGAGAAACTCAGAGAAACAGTTAAAAATCTCTAAAAGTATCCCTAACCGGTTTGGCTCAGTGGATAGAGCGTCGGCCTGCGGACTCAAGGGTCCCAGGTTAGATTCCGGTCAAGGGCATGTACCTTGGTTATGGGCACATCCCCAGTAGGGAGTATGCAGGAGGCAGCTGATTGATGTTTCTCTCTCAGCAATGTTTCTAACTCTCTCTCCCTCTCCCTTCCTCTCTGTAAGAAATCAATAAAATATATTTTTATAAAAATCTCAAAAGTAGTGAGATAAAATTTGACAGGTCTTTACAGCAATCGATTCTGCCAACATTTGGGCCAAGAGGTTGAGAGCACGTTGTGCAGCATCTTGACTGATGGAGCCTGTCCCCGTATCTAAGAGGGGTGTTGGTGGCCCCCAGGTCACTGGGCAGCCAGAGCTGATGACTCACGGATGTGGCCACAGAGGGCTGCCCCCCAGCCTCAGGCTTCCTCATGGGCTCCCAGGCTCCCAGGAAGCACGATTCCAGCTGAAACCACACCCTGATTGGCTCCTTCGCTTTCCAGTCCTGCCCCCCTCCCTCCCCTACTGCCTCCTCCTGAGAACATTCCTTCAATAATAACACACACCCGAAACCCTGCCTCAGGCTCTTCCTCTAGGGCACCGGATCTAAGACCCGATGAGGGAGGAAAAATTAAAAAAATAAAAACGAAAACCAAAGACATGAAGTCTATGTAAGTACCTGACCACATGAGACTATGTGTAAAAGTTCAAGTTCACACATCAGCACTCAAAGCATAGAGTAGAACAGGAGCCCTGGTAATGGACACAGAGAGCCCTGTCTTCCAGCCAATCAGAACGTCCACACAGGCACAACTGGAGTCCTGGGGTCCAATCCGCACATGAGAACTTATGGACCCGGAGAGCTCTGTGGGCTGTACACAGGATGAAGTGGCCCTCTTCTCTGCCCCTGGGGGGCCTGCCAGTGAGTGTGGTCATCAGAGACCACTGGACTCATTCGGCGATGCTAACCACACCCCCGAGCACCTGGACCAGGCCTTGCACAGTCTGTACCTCTGTGGTTGGCCAGGTGTTTTGCAAGTGGCTGATAAAAGAATGTGGACTAGCCCCAAGCTATCAGACAAGAGCGAGACAGTCATCGAAAGAGACAGGAAGCGTCGCCCACAGTAGCAGGGCCCTCACTGAGGTTTCCAAAAATGGAAACACCCAACTTTCCTAGGGGCACCAGGCAGGACTGGAAACCCGGCTGCTTGGAAACCAGGCCTGTGGCTGCAGTTTCTCAGCCGGATCTGTGGTATTAGGGGAAGGACTTCTTTGTGGAGAACTGTCCCTGGTATGACCTTGGCCGTCCCTGGCATGACCTTGGCCGTCCCTGGCCCCTGTCCACTAAGTGCCAGTAGCACTTCCCTAGGCTCCTTCCCACCCCCCACCCCCGTCACTGTGACAACAACCTAAAAATGAACACCGCCCCCCAACACACACTTCCTAATGTACACTAGGGGGTGTTTTTACTTGTGATTGAGAAGCACAAGTAGAATACCAAGGGGAGAGAGGGAGAGGGAAGAAGGGTGTGTGTGTGGAGGGAGGATTCATCTGAATTTGGAAAAGCATGAACTTGGAGTCTGAGGGAGAGGGCTTGAAAGTGAGGGGAGGAAGAGGGGCCAATTTGGGGCGGAGGAGAAGAAGATGTCTGTAATATTTTCAACAATAAAGATAACTTTTTTTTAAAAAAAAAAAAAGGCCCTCGCCGGTTGGGCTCAGTGGATAGAGCGTCTGCCTTCAGACTGAAGAGTCCCAGGTTCTGATTCGGGTCAAGGGCATGTACCTTGGTTGCGGGCACATCCCCAGTAGGGGGTGTGCAGGAGGCGGCTGATCAATGTTTCTCTCTCATCGATGTTTCTGACTCTCTATCCCTCTCCCTTCCTCCCTGTAAAAAATCAATAAAATAAATTTAAAAAAAAAAAAAAGGAAAGGGAGGGGAGGGGCCGGAGAGAGCGCCGGTTGGAAGGAATAAACTCGCTCTCTGGGTGCTCAGGGTCACTGTACAATCCCAGTCCCACCGTCCTGAGCCCAGCGATCCTCCAGGCGGAGTGACAGTGCAGTTGCTCTGCCCCCCCCCAACCCCCGCCGCCGCCAGCCCAACCAGGCAGCTGGCGCAACCCATTCCTGACCCCAACCTCCCGGCCTCGAGGAGGGGGCCTTCCTGGAAGAGGAGCCCCCCAGAAGGGGGGCATGGTGTCCCCAGCCCGCTCTGGGCGTCAGCAGAGACCCTGGTGTGAACGTCACGGTCTGGAAGCTTCCTTCAGCCTTTCCTGGGTTTCTTCTCTAGAGGTCAAAGGACAAAGGGCAACGTAGATACCATTTACAGGTCACGGCCAGTCTTGCTAAACTGCAGGGGGGCCCACGCTGCAGGACTAACAGACACCACCCTCATCTGCAACCTACCCATGTTTAGGGAGAGGCACGGGACGAGCGGCAGCGTAAACCGAGCCCCATAAACCGGGCTGTGCAGGGGAACGAACAAGGCCAACCTCTTGGCACCGTCTCAGAGCGAGGTGGCTGCCCAGCCGGGAGCTGAGCACAGACTCACAAGTGCGCAGTGGCCTTGGCCCCGTCCCGTCTCCGAGAGTCATGGCCTTCCAGCACCGCGTGCTTCACCGAACTCGGCTGCTCAAAGCCCTTCGCTCTCCCGGATCCCGCCAAACTCCTCCGGTCACCCACCAGAGCCACCCCACTCCCACCACCACCGACAGAGGGCGCCCTCACAGTGGGCCTGTCTGCCTCTCCCCCTCCTCAGCTCCTACCCCCTCCTCAGCTCCTACCCCCTCCTCAGCTCCTACCCCCTCCCCAGCTCCTACCCCCTCCCCAGCTCCTACCCCCTCCCCAGCTCCTACCCCCTCCTCAGCTCCTACCCCCTCCTCAGCTCCTACCCCCTCCTCAGCTCCTACCCCAGCCCCACTCTGCTCCAGCCACACTGGCCCCCGCTGCCCCTCAGGCTCCGGGTGAGCTGTCCTGGGCCTCGGGCGGTCCTCTCCCCGGTGCCAGTGAGCCTCCTCCTGCCAGCCTGGCTCCCACGCCACCTCCCCTTCAGCTTGCTCCTGGCCCAGCCCCAGCCCCAGCCTGCTGCAGTCCACTGCCATTTCTCACAGCACCTGCCCCGTCCCGCAGACTACCCAGCTCACAGCGTGATCAGCTTTATTGCTTTCTGGTCTCTCTTCCCTGCCAGCGTCAGCTCTGCATCTGTTTTATCCCTGGTGTATCCCGAGCTGCTAAACTGCAGACGCGCTCAAGAAATGTTTGAATGAGTCAAGGCCCACCTGCCCGGCCATCGCCTGCCCCCGCCTCAGCTCCCAGTGCCCCGGGGCCTCTGGCTTGGAACCTCCCATCAGCACTCGCCTGTGACAACACGGACCAGCCCGTCCAGGGGGGCCTGGGTTGCTCCCAGCCACGTACCACTAGCTGCCTCACCTTGCTCGTGCCCGCCCACTCAGGGGAGGGGGGGGGCAGGTCACCTCCCTAAGGCATGGCATCTCTCCCCACTTTCCTGGCACACAGGGAGCTCCCTGAGCCTCCCGGATGAATTACTACATCACCACGTGCTTTCCAATGTCCCTCAGAGAGAAGCTCGCGTTTAGTGCTTACAGCTCCCTCCTCCTGCGGGTAAGTGGGTGCAGGAGGTGGACACCAGCTCCCCGCTCCTGATCCCGCGAGCTCTCCCCCGCCCTTGGGGCCTCCCTTGTCTCCGGGTCCCCTGGCCTGGTCTCCCCTCCCCCTCTGCCTGCCCTTCTCCTGCTCCTCTTCCTCCTGAGCCCCAGGCCGTCCTCCCCACGCTCCCCCTGGAGCCCCCACCCCACGGCCTCAGGGCCAGCTCAGGCCTCTGCCCTCAACTCACACCCACAAACCAGTGCCTTCCCCGCCGTCCAACGGCACCTTCCACGCCATGTGACAAAGGCCGCTCCCTCCATGAACTCTCTCCACAAGGAGCAGCTTCCTGCTCCCTCACCCCCACAGGTGGTTGGTCTCTGAGTCCTGAAGGTTCCCAAGCCCCGGGCCCTCGCCCACAGCCACTGCCCGGCACAGGCCAGCGCTCTCTCCCCTGGACCACCGCCTTCCGCCTTCAGTCTCCTGCCACTTCTTTCCCCTCCCCCGGCCTCCCCCCAGCCAGGGCTGCTAAAGGGAACTCAGATGGGAGCTCTCCGCCCAGAGCCTCCACTGCCGGGGGAATGCGCCCAAGATCCGCGTGCACCCTCAGGCTGGGCAGCGCCCTCGCTCCTCCAGCTCAATCCCCACGCCTCCTGCGCACGCCAATCCTGGGGTGGGCAGGCTGTCCGTCTCCAATGCTTTGCCCTGCCCTTCCTTCTGCCAGAACACAGCCTCTTCCCCACCTCCACTCCCAGGCTCCCCCCGAGAATCGAGAATGGTTCCCCCTCAGCTCAGCCAGGACACCTGCGGGACACCTGCTCCCCTCAGCGGCCCCGTGGGTGCAATTCCTGTGTGCGCTGCCTCTGCACACCGTCCACAGGGACCCCAAACTCCACCTGAGAGAAAGCAGAACCCGATCTTCCCCCGGGAGCCCCACTGGGGGTTCGCCCTGTCTTACCCGCTGTGCCAGCCTCAGACCGTGGCCACATGGAGATCTGCACACACTTGCAGGGTGTGCTGCTCCTAAACACGCACATTAGCTACCCCTCTGACAGGAGGACACTCACTTGACGCGGGAGAGAGAGGTGCGGGCTCCCAGCGTGAGGTGTAGACCCTCTGGGGCTGACCAGGGCGAGGGCACCCGGGCAGCCGCGGTGGATGAAGGGCACAGCTGAGCAGGTGCTGCTGGCGTCCTGTTGGCCTCGCTGGCTCGGCTTCCAGCTGCCTCCCGGCCTGGGGAGTCGCCTGCACCCCAGCTCCCTGGGCCCTCAGGTGAGTCACTCGCAGGAGCTGTGACCCCACCATTTCCCAGAGCTCCCCAGTGGGACGAGCCTCCCTCCAGGGTCCATGGTGGAAACTGGCTTGATATCACGCCCTTGGCTGCCTGCCGCCCTCTCCCCATCTCCCAACTAACCCCCTGCCCTTGAATTCTTGCCTCCTGTCTGTTTCTGGAGAAGCCCCAGCTCAGAGGTGCCCCCAGAGGCTCCCTGGCACATGGCAGGCTCGTAAAAATGTTGGTCCCCACCCTACCGGCTTATCCGGGAAAGTTCATCTTCTGTCTTCCTCGTCTGGTCACATTCACTCATTCATTCTTTCTTTCTTTCAAACCCCTCATGGGTCAAGCTGTGAGCTGTCTTGTCCTCAGGGATCAAATCAGAAACTCAATGGGGCAGAGTGGCTGCTGTGTGCTGGACACAGTGGGACATCCTAGATGAATTCCGTAATAACACGAAATAGCCCACATGGACAGGGTGGCCCCCTGAGCCGCACTGCTCTGCACACGGTCGCCTGCGAACCAACTTGCCCCTCTCCACAGCCCGGTGAGTGAAATGGTCCACAGGAGGCCAGAGTTACGGGGTGTCAGCACCAGCTCTCAACCCCAATGCAACCGGTGAGGCCATCCCCCTGCCGATGCTGCAGGATCCCCTTCCATTATGGGGGTGTCACCCTCTAACCACCTGCCCCGTGCTGGGCTTGGGCCCACCCTGCACACGCCGTCTGGATTCCGCCTCTCAGCAGAGGAAGGAGGCTTCCTCCACACTAGGAGGTGGGAAACTGAGGCTCGGGCCGTGGAAGAACACCGGGCTTATGTTAAATGTCCAGAACAGCAAATCCACAGAGACCGGAAGTAGATGAGTGGTTGTCAGGGACTCGGTGAGGGCGCTGATTTGGGAGGTACAGGGTTTATTTTTTTTTGGGGGTGTGTGTGTGTGTGTGACAAAAATGATCTGGAATTAGACTATAGTGATGGTTACACAACATTGTGAATACACTAAAAACTGCTGAAATGTATACTGTAAAACGGTGAGAATGGTGACTTTTATCTCAATAAAAAAAAGTACAAGGACGCGAGCACCAGGAAGTACACGTCGGGCACGGATGTGCGCGTTTGCCCAGATGTGAGTGCCCGTTGCCAGCTCAGCCTTGAGCCCAGGCTCCTCACAAGACGCCAAAGTCCTGGAGGGCAGGCTCCACGCTGGGGCAGCCCAGCGCCCTGCGGGAATCGGAGGCCACTCACTCACGCACACATCTCTCGGACCCTTGGCCCCAAGTTCCGTCACACCTCACCTTCCCTCCCTGCCTCCTGCCTCTGGTTACAGCCAAGAGTATCGACCTCAATTCCTAAACAAATCACCCCCTCTAGGGTGGGCCGGGCATCATTTCTAAAGCTCTTGGGTGGTGCCTACGTGCATCCAGGGCTCAGGGTCCCTGAGGGCAGGGCTGTGACAGTTCTCTGAAGCCCGGGACCTGCAGGGCACACACTCGGCAAAGGCTTGTTCAATGAATCGATGGGTAAAGGTTTTCTGAGTGGATTCAAGTCCACATAAATCCATAATCTTTTATTTGCTGGATACAAGCATGTAAGTGGGAGACGAACAATTCCATTTATTGAATTGGGAAAGGGAAAGCCAGTACTTAAAAATAAATAAAATCACTTTTTGAAAGAAAGCCAGCAACTATTAAAATTCCTACGATGTCAGACGCTCCAGTCCAGGGGCGAGAGCCGTGCTCACAGGGCCCTGTGCTCGGCTGGAGTGGAACTCACGGCAGAGCCGGCCCATTTTATGGATGGGAGAGCTGAGGCCAGCTTGGGGAAGAGATCCATTCAAGCAAAGGTTATGCTGACAAGAGGGTGGGGAGGTACCGGGAGCTGGGCTAGGCCTTCACCTGTAGTTTTTGCACTCACAACCGCCTCTGGAGGACGGAACCTCGTCGCTCACGCGCAGACAAGAACAAGGAAGTTCAGAGAGCGTGAGTGACCGCACACAGCTGGCAAGAGCCAGGCCTGGCCTCCAGGTCCTCCTACTCGCAGACCAGGCAAGAGGCTCAAAGATGACAGGACAGAAGTCCTGCCTCCCACACATGATGAACATCTGATACCCCCATACCCCAATCAATGGTGACATTAAGGACGAACTCAGCACGGACACAGCCCACCAAGCAAGAGATAGTCAACGTGACATGGCCCATGTTGGACGCCCACAGTCCCTCCTCACGGCTCACTCTGGGCAAAGATGGAGCTGTGGGGTTCACCCTCTTTCCCGAGGAGCCTGGCGCCCCAAGGAGAAGGCTGGTCCCCAGGGGTGGCCTCACCCGCTGCACCCATCACGGCATTACAGCCTTCCAGGCGCCTCCTCTTTTGCTGTCTCCAAACTTGTCACAACCCAGAAAAAAATCGGAACCTTCATAAAGTCCCAGAGATTGTGTCCGTACAAAACGGTAGTCACTAACACACTCAGGGTTGGGGGGGGACTTTGAGCTGCTGCTAACCCCGTCCGGGCGCCCCCGGGTTTGCATTAGCCCATTGATGAGCTCACAGGCATCCCGAGGACCAAGCCGGAGTGCCGGGAGTGATGCCTGCTTGCTCATTGCACAGAACCTGGGACATCCCTGCCCCACCCAACCACAGCCATCGGAGTCCCTACCCCACCCCCCTAACCTCTCAGACCGGACCAGGGCTCGCCGTGGCTGCCTCTCCCTCACCCCCACCCAGGCCACATCCAGGCTCCTCCATCACTATTTCTCCTGGACCCAAGCCACAGCCTCCTCGGTGGGGAGCAGCCTCTGCAGAGTGTAAATGAGGCCACACCCCTCCCCGGCTCGAAACCCCCTAGAGGCCTCTAAAGAGAAAGCCCAGCCCCTTCCCCAGCCTCCAGGGCCCTGAGCCTGCACGGTCTGGCCACGGCCTGCTCTGGGACTCGCCCCCTCCTGTCCTTCACCCAGCAGCCGCCCTTCGCGCACCCACCCCGAGGGCTTCCTGCCTGAGGAACTTGCACTTGCTGCTCCCTCCGCTGAGAACGACCTTCCCCCAGACTACATCCTTCAGCCGGCTCTCAGCTGACATGTCATCTCCTGTGCCCAGACCATGCAATGCAGGTGACCCCGCAGTTACCCCATCACATCACATCATTTCATTACCTTGTGGCACACATTGCCTTCTATTTTCCCGGTGATATCTGTGGTCTGTTCTTCTGTCCCAGCCCCCGCCCCGCCCTGCCCTGTCTGTGCACGCAGAGAGCAAGCTACAAGCTCCATGGCTGCAGGGACCCTGCTGGCCTGATCCCCATGGCATTCCCAGAACCCAGCCAGTGTCTGGCAATAGGAGACAGTCAAAAACCCTTGCAAAAGCAATGAATTAGTAGCTACTGAGGACCCATGACATGCCAGGCAGGTGCTAAGGAGCTGGGGCTCTAAGTGGACAAGCAGACACATGGCCATTGTCTGCCTCTAGCAAAGGATCCAGGCATAAGTCAAGTAACTAATTAGATAGTGCATGGGTGGGATGACTGCTATAAAGGCAAAGGAAAGTTCAAATAGTATGTGCGCGTGTGCGCGCGCGCGCGTATGCGTGTGCGTGCGCGCGCGTGTGTGTGTGTGTGTGTGTGTGTGTGTGTGTGTAAGGTGGTGTGGTTTTAAAATGTTCACAAATTCCCTGGCGCTCCTCTATCCAGGGATGGAATTGAATTCCCGCTCCTGCAACGTGACCTCCTCAGCAGCATCATCCGAGGGCATGGCTTCCATCTGCTCCTCTGCTTTGCTTAGGCAAAGAGAACCTCCATCAATAAGCACTTAAAGAGCCCATGTCACTTTTTTTTTTTTAAAAAAAAAAGATGTTTTTGTTTAGTTCAGAGAGGAAGGGAGAGGGGGAGAGATAGAAACATCAATGATGAGAGAGAATCACTGATCAGCCGCCTCCTGCACACCTCCTACTAGGGATGGAACGTGCACCCCGGGCATGTGCTCTGACCGGGAATTGAACCCTGACCTCCTGGTCCATAGGTCGACTCTCAACCACTGAGCTGCACCAGCCGGGCTCCCTCCCTAGTTTTGGTATTGCTCAGGCCACTACAAGATGGGTTTCTGTTGTGTGTAACTAGAGACATCCTGCCGTAGGACCAAACCTCCTCACCCAGCAGTGCCCTCACGCCCAAAGCTCAACATAGGTGGCGGCCCCCACCCAGGCACTCCCTGCCCGCCTCCCCTTCTCTGCAGCCCCTGCCTGGCTTCAGGTCCTAATGGATGGTCTGGGGACCGAATTATCTCAAGATTCCCTCCAGTCTGGTAGCTCATGCCCAGTCCCTGCTCTCAGAAAAGTTGATCTTTCTGAAACAGGTGTACAGAATCACGCCATTTCCCTGCTGAATACTTTTGTGGGCTGATCACGGTCTACAGCGGTTTCCTGAAGGATGGGCTACTGGACCCTGAGCTAAGTGAGCTGGTTTTCCATGGCACAGGGACCCAAGGGCACAGTGAAACGTAGAACAAGAAATTCGGCCCTTCTGATTCTCTTATAAACCTTCTGATTTCTTTATAGAGAAGAATCTCCGCATGGAACTACCACGGCTCTGAGAGGAAGGGAGAGGGAGAGAGAGACAGAGAAACATCGATGTGAGAGAGAAACCTCGATCGGCTGCCTCCTGTATGCACCCTGACCAGGGATGGAACTCGCAACCCAGGCACATGCCCTGACCAGGAATTGAACCTATGACCCTTCGGTGCACAGGACGACGCTCCCAACAACTGAGTCACACCAGCCGGGCCTCATTACACTTATTGTGAAGGTCACCTTTGTTCACGCAAGTGATACTGGTCTTTCAATGACAGTACTTATGTCAACTTTCCTTTGGAAATTGATTTGCATAGCCACAAAAGTGAGTCTATTTAAAGAAGAAAGGGCAACTTTCAGGAGGTATTTGGATATGGTAAATGACGTTTGGCAAACAAGGATTCACAGGATGAAATCAGCCATATATACAAGGCCCATCCCAGTCCGCCCCTTGGCCACTCCTTTAAACCTGCTGAAGGGCTCTGACGCCCGAGGGGAGTCTCTCAGAGTCACACCTCCAGCCTTTGCCCACGCTGTTCCTTCTGCCTGGATGCCCTTCCCCCACAACCTCCGCATCAACCCGGAGCAATCCCATTCATTCTTTAAGACCCAGGTCAGTGTCACTGTTTCCTGCGGCCCAACTGCTCAAGGGTTCCCGGTGCACCGGAGAGCTACCACTGTGCTCCCTCGGGCCACCCGCTGTAGGCAGCGGACAGGGGGCCTCCCTGAGCTGAGAGATCCCCGGAGGCCGGCTGGGTCTCTCACTGTGCCTGGCACAGAATTTCCGTGAGGTGAACGGAAGGGCCTCGCACTGGGGCTGTGGGTCCATCAGAGAGCACAGGTCTGCAGCCCAAGCAGCGGGAGGAGGGAAATTCTAAAGGAAGGGAGCAGAGTGATCTGCAAGGGCAGGTGCCTGAGTCTGGGCCCCACAAGACGGCTCAGGGATTCCTTCCGGTGAGAGGAGGAGTGAGCATCCTGGGACGGAAGACTTCTGCAGGGGCTCCAAACCACCCGGCACTTGTTATCACGCTACTTCCTTAAGCCCCACCCCAATGACTCTGAGTTGGTGGGTGTGAAGTGGGCCCCTGAAGCTTTAGTTTTTTGTTTTGTTACTCCTCACGGGAGGGTATTCCACCCTCCCCCCTCCACCCCCCGTTGATTCTTAGAGAGGGTGGAAGGGAGGAGGAGAAACAGAGAGAGAAAAACATTGATGTGAAAGAGACACATAGATTGGTTGCCTCCGCATATGCACTGACCAGGGCCAGGGATCAAGCCTGCAACCCTTTAGTCCGTGGCCCGATGCTCTAACCACTGAGCAACCTGGCTAGGACCATGAGCTGCACTTAAAATAAATGCTTCAGGCAATGCTGAGGACCCCACAGGTGTCAGGTAAGCATGGAGACAGGTAGGAGCCCAGCAGACAAAACACAGAAATGCCCGTGACTGCAAAGATCCTCCAGAACATTGCATCACTGCCTGCACCCCGAGAGCCTGGCCTCACAGCCGACCAGGGAGCAAAGCGTCGCCAAGATTATTTAAAGTACATCCCAATACCTCGTCCCGATACCTCAGAGATGTGTTTACCGACAGAGAGCCACACATGATCGCAGGCATTCTATAGCTAGCGGGAGCGATCGATCCAAAATATAGGCTCTCCTGTTAGAGACCTTGTGGCAATTGTAGGCAGGGAACTTAACCCACAGAGGCCAGGACCGAGGCCCTTTCTGCCTAAAGAAACCCTCCTTTGTTTGAATGGCCAGGAAGTCAAATTGTTCATAGAGGAAGTCAAAGCCAAGGAGGGAGGGGTGGGGGCAGGGGTGGGTCGCAGAGTTCACTGCGAGTGGCTGAAAGGCATCCGTGTCACTTTGCTCCCAGAGCCTACACTTCGGTTCTACACTAATTGCCTCCTTAAACCAGAATTAAAGTCGAAAAATGAAAGCATGTGCGTGGGTGGGATATACAAGACCAGTGCCCTGGGCCTGCCGGCCGAGTCACTCATCAAATGGAGACTGACTTTTATCTGATTAACCGATGGCGAAGCATCCTTCCCCCTCGCTCAGGGTCATTCTGTGGGGACGGCGCGTTGCAGACTGCAGGGAGAAGTTGGGCCTTGGCTTCCCTCCTGCTCGGCCAGTGGAAAATTACCAAGGAGGCAAGGCTGCCCTCTGCCACGCTCGCAGGCTCTCCCTGGGCCCGGAAAACACACGGAGGAACCGGAAACACGCCAGCCTTTACTTACCTGGGGCGGAGAGGAGCCTGGGAGGCGGCGGGGGTGGGGGTGGCGGGGGCAACGGGGGAGGCGGCCGGCACTGGCAGATGTGTTGACAGCTGTCAGTCACCTTGGAGCAGGACTTCTGGGGCTCGCCCTGGGTCACCTGCAGAAATGGGCACACGTGCCCAAGAGAAGACAGTGAGGCCACGGGGAGCCGAAAGGGGCCCACCCCACCCCCTGCCTGCCAGGCTGGAACTCGGGGCTCTTCCCCAGGCCACGGCAGGAAGAACAGGCAGACGTGGGGGTGGCTCAGAGAGAATAAGCGGGAGGCTGGCTTGGCGGGTTTGACGACGAAGGTTTTATTCCCAGCTCTGCCAGGGACCGGCCATGGGACCGTCACAGGTGGCTTCAGTATTATTAAGGGGTGGATAGGAACTTGAAGGTCAACTCCTAGAATCGCCCCCTCAGACAGATGAGGAAACTGAGGCCCAGGAGAAGTGGCTGCCCAAGGTTCTCTCACCGGATGACAACAGGATACGGACTCTGCACCCTCAGGGAGCGGACCCAGCCACTTCTCCAGGCTTTCTTGCAACGGAACAAGGCCAAGCTGTCCCTTTCTCTCCGGCCACAGCCCCTGACAGGCCCTCCGTCTTGGGGGAGGAACCTTCCTCGCCAGGCATCTGCTCCAGTGGCCCAGAATGTTCTCGCACCCCTTCCCCCCGCTGGCCTGTTCCTCAGCTTGGCTAGCACCTCCTCAGGGAAGGGCCTGGGACCTCCCTCACCTGGTCAGATCTCCTCTTAGTAGGCTCTTCCGGTTCTGGGGGGCAGAAATGTGGGTGATTCCCTGGTTCCTGTCCGTCTACACCTTCGGACTAGAGATCTATGGGGCGAGGGCCAGGCCTCGTCTCTCACTATCATAACCTGGCTAAAGCATGCCGGCCATTTAATAAATATTTGGTGAATGAATGAATGAACAAATGAATGAGTGAATGAATGAATATTAAAAATCGGACCAGAATCCACCCCTCTTGAATCCTGGTCTGGTGTTTTTTGATGTCAGTTCCCTCGCTCGTAAACTAGGAAGAGTGGCGGGAGTGGGTTGTGCTTGACCAGCGGCTCCCAACCCCGGCTGCACCTCAGAACGTCCAGGCAGCGTTAAAAGGCCCTCACACCTGAGCCTTCCCCACGACCGGTTCCAGCAGAGGTTCTGCAGGTGCGGCCAGGCCCGAGTGTTTTGTTTAGCTTCCAGGTTACACTGCTAACGGGTGCCGTGGACTGACCGCCCGCGGCCCTCCCTGCGGCAGGGTGCGTGCATCCACGAGGCCCGACCCGGGGAACAAGCGGACTTAAAGGCATGCAGGAAAAAGGAGGTGGACCCCCCCCCCCCACCACCACCACCGCATCAATAATGATCAATTATGCCCACGGTGAATTTCTCTGGCTGTCATCTTGAGTGAGCAGAAACCCAGAACGCCAATTTCCCTGCAACCAGCCGCGGACGGCTGCCTTAGGCCAGTGCAGACACTTTGCTGCCGAGTCCCAGGCCCAGCAGAGCGGGTCCGCAGGGCTGGGGTGCTCTTGGCATTGGCAGAGGTGAACAGGCCGGGGTGCCGGCAGGAGGTGAGCTATGTACAACCCTGACAACATCTGGGAGGCCAGGCAGCTCCTGCTCACCACCTTTCCTCGTTTTCTAGGACCCACTGTGGTTCAAACTCTGGAAGGCAATGTTGTCTCCCGCTGGGAAGCGCACAACCTCGAGGGTGAGCCTTTTCTCAGTTACTTTAAGGGGATGATGAACTCTACACGCCCCCCCCCCACCCCCACCCCGCCTCCCCACCAGTGCAGCCCGGTTCTCATCCACACGGAGCCTGTCCTCTGGATCCCACCTTCTAGGACTACGGGGGTTCTCGAGAGCCTCTACCAAGTGTGTGAACTTCAAGCAACCGGTGCCATTGCCAAAGCCATTACTTTCCCACGCTCCGAAGTGCAATTTACGCGACGGAGTTCAAGAGCAGCACGCTTGTTTAACCTGGCCCAACACAATGACCTACTTTGGGGAGAGGATATAAGGGCACAGATGTGTAAGCGTTTAGTGCAATGAAATTACAGGCAGGGACGCCAGGGCCAAGTTTCCAGGCTGAAGCGGGAGGAAGCATTTTAGAAAGTGACGGTGTCTCGGACAACGGCCCACTGGAAAGGGGCCGGCACAGCTGCTCATCACCAGAGTATCCAGGCTGGGCTGGCTGGCCCTCTCCCTGAGGGGTGGGCCCTGCGTGGGCGCCTCACTGGAGTGTGGTCCAGTGCAAACCAGTGGCCGCTGAGCCTCTCGCCACTGACAGTTGGCTACTCAAACCCTTTATCTACCTTCCAACTTCCATTCATCCTTGAAACCCAGTTCCAGCACAGCCTTCATGGGTAAGCCACCCCAACCCCAGGACCCCCCAGACTAGACCCAACTGCCCAGGGATGCTTCTTCACCTTGTAAGCCCTTCTCTTTGGGGGCATCATCCCCACTGCTTTATAATGATTGCCCCCCCCCCCCCCCCCAACACCTCTCCCTTACCGAAGCTGGCTGGTAAATGAGTCTGTGCTTTATTCATCCTGATCAAGTGGACTTCCTGAGCCCTAGTGTGTGTCAGCCCCGGGAGGCAGCTGTCATTTCACCACGAGGATAACCGGGAGAGGCAGGAGCTACCATCCACACTTAGCGGGGGGGACGGCAGGACCATGAGTAAGTAACTGACTGGAGAGGCACGAGGCCTGGCACTCGGTTGGTGCTCAGTGAAAAGATGTTGTTGAGATGATCCGCCCACCAGTGTAGAAACACAGGATCTACCCCGCCCCCAACCTGGGTCCACTTTGGGGTTCGGTGGTCTGGTGGTGTTGCATTTAGACAAGGTCCTCAGCACTGGGAGCGTGTCCCAGTACCTGGCTTGGTTGGTTTATCCCTTAGGGAGTCCCACAAGGAGAAGAAACGTGCCCTTGTAGTCACCTACTCGTAGCTGGACTTGACCAAGGAGGGGCCCAGAGAGGCCAATGACTTGCCTGAAGCCCCCAGAGCAAAAGCTGGCATCATTGCTTCCTAGGACGAGTGTTTACTCCACTTCTGCCATCGCCTGCCTCCCCTCCCCTGCTCGGCAGTGTTCTCCTGGGGCCTGAACCCTGAGGCACCGGCAGGTCCTGCAGCCTCCGTGGTACCTGTCCCTGGAGTCTGGGGGACAAGGTGCTCCCCACTCCTGGCCAATCAGTACAGCTTTTTGGTCCCGGGGATACTGCCTCCTAAATAGTCATTGAATCCATTCACGTCTCCCCCTTACCACCCTAACCAGGACACCATCATCTCTCTGCTGGGCAGCCCTGGCCTCTCACGGAGAGTTGCTATGTAAAATATAGGGCACCCTGTTACATTTTAGATAAACAAACACCAATTTTTTTAGTATAAGTTATGTCCCAAATATCATATGGGATATACTTATGCTGAAGAACAATTTGTGGTTGACTTGAAACCCAAATTTAACTGGATGCCCTGTATTTTTATTTGCTCAATCTGGCAGCACTACCCCCACCAGCCTCTTTGACCCCCTTTTCGAATCCATCCTTCCTGCTGGAGCTGGACTGAGATTCTGAAATGCCAGTCTGAGATTGCCATCTCTTGCTTAAAACCTTTGAGAATCCCTGAAGCCCCCAGGATCAAGTCCCAACTGCAGGATACGATGTTAGTAGCTCATAGCAGTGGCCTCACCCGCTCTCCTCCGGCCTTGGGGACTGTTGCCTCTGCCTGCGTACCTCCCCCACGCCTGCCCCCGACTCCGACTCCTCCTTGGGCATGTCTCAGCTGAGCACCACATGGGTCCCTTCCCCCAGATCCCAATCTCTGAGCTTTTCGCTCCCGTTGCGCTTATCTTGCCTCTAATTACTTGTTTAATTATCTCTCCAGAGCCCGACTGTTGATGCCATGAGGACTTGGGACCACGAGGTCTCTTGCACTTAACATAGGGCCTGGCAAACAGTAGGTGCTCAGTAAGTGCTGCTGAATACCTAAGTGAAGCTGTAGTGACTGGCCACAGGGGGAGGTCAGCATTGCTTGGGCCTGAGGGTGGCACCGGCTCAGCCCTGGAAGACCCGTAGGCTCGCATCCGAGCCTGTCTCCCTGACGATGGCTTTAGGAGGACACCCACAAAGATGATGGCTTCTGGCATCTTTTATGGTGACAGGCCAGCACCACAGTAACTTGATGAGGCACACTCCTGTCACACCTAATAAATTTGCCAGCCTGTCATCCTCTTTGCTTGCAAAAAAAGGAATCATCTGGAAGTGAACTTAGAAGAACCCTAAATCACAAAAGCTCAAAAGCTCAATTCCAGACACATTAAGGAGAAAAGGGGGAGGCTCGCGAGTGCCCCCACACCAACCTGCGGCACTTTAAATGTCATCTGACTTTAATGATTAAGTTTCTTATCATCTAGGCAGAGGCTTCGGGCTGACTTCAAGGTAGGAATCTGGAGCTTTGGGGAACACAGGTCTCTCACTTCACCATTTATCCTAATAATTAGAGGACTCCGTTATGTCGGTCTCACCCGTCCAAATGCTCACAACTTCGGGGGAGTCTTCTGGCAAAACGCTCATGAAAGCACAGAGAGCTGAGTTCTGTCTCTGCCTCCGAGAAACTCCGATGATGAGACAGATTTTAGTCTCTCCACTTAAAGGGACATACATGGCTTCATGCACTTCCGTTTTTCCTCTTCTCCCTTCTGTTCCTCCGGATTCAGCGCTTTTGCTTAAAAAAAACCCAGACCCATCCATTCCACAGCCCTTTCCCCTTGGCTTTTCGGTCCTTATCATTTGTAGATTAATTTTTCCAGAGCTTCCAGCCAAGATTTTATCCATGCTACTTGTCTAGAGGATTCCTTTTCTAATTGATTTGCACAAAAATTGATTGTATTGAGTAACAGCATCTGAAGCACACACACACACGCTTGTGTAAGTTCTGTCTAGCTGAAGGACACTGTTAAAAAACCAGGCTGTTTTCACAAAATGGTTTCTTATGGTGGTAGTGGTGGCGGGGTGGTAGGGAGGTGTTGGAGAGTAGGAGGGGGTGGTGGTGGTGGTGGTGATGGGGGTCTCCTGTCTCTACCCAGCAGCATTCTAGTCTCGGAGACAGACAACACCTTCGTGTGGCTCTCCATAAGCTGAAAAGTCTTATGGAAGACTGTAAGCAAACAGATGTAAAAACAAAGTGAACTTAATGCCTGGGGTTCAGCTAAAAGCTGAACAAGGGAAGCTGGTCCCCAACCACCTGAGTGTTTAAAAGTGACAAAACCCTGCACCCTGAGGAGGCAGAGCTGAGTTTAATAACTGCAGTTTCACACATTAAACAAAGCTGTCAATTCCGAAAGGAAAACAATTGTGAGTGAGGCAGAGGCAAGCCAGAGACGGAGCAGAAGGCAGGCCTGGTGCTGGGGTGGGTGGTGGATCCTGGTCGACCCGCCCACGCAGCCAGCATGCTGGGCCCAGCTTCAGAGCCCCTGGATCTCTCCCTGTGCTCACTCCGCCGCCCTCCAGGCAGGACTGACTGAGCTGGTTCCCAGCAGGGCCCCATAGCTTGCGACAGCTCATGGGCCACGGCAGACTGGCAAGCCGTCTCGCCCATCCCTTCCTCTGAGGACTGTCACCCCGTACTCAGATAACCACCTGAATGATCCCCAACCCCCCAAATGCCACCGGAAGTGAAGCTGCAAATACCCAGAGAGGGGTATTTAAATGCCCCAAACAGCAAAAATGTCCTCCAGCACCTGCTGAACCACTAACAACTCAAAAAGATGCAACAGACTATGTGGTGGTCAAGAGCACCTGGCCAGCCAGGTAGATGAGCAGCATCACTAGCACTAATATCAACAATGGCCGCAGCAGCCACCACTGGTGTTTGCTGTGGTCTGGGCACTGTGCTAAGTAGTCTTTATGTGTTTCATCTCATCAAGTACTTGTAATCGCACAGTCAGGAAGAAGGAACCAAAGATCAGAGAGGTTAAGTGCACTGCCTAAAGTTGCCCAGCTGGTACGGGGCAGGGCTGGGGCTCAACATTCAGAGCTGACAGCAAAGCCCACCTCTTCACACCCTCCACTGTCCCACTGACCGAGTAGGTTCCGGGAGGCACTAGGGACCAGCCCATCGAACCCTCTCTCTGACCTTAACAGAGGTAACTCCAGCTGGTGGCTGCCTGGCCTCAGTCCAGGGACCCGGGGTGAGGAGTCCATCCTCAGGCAATGCTTACAGATGGACAGTTATTTCTTACGTCCTCCACGCGTGGCCACCACTTACACCCCGTCCACATCCCCAACTCCACTCCCTACACGAAACACAGCCTCTCCCGTGTTGAAGTCCAGCGTAAGGCTAATTGGAAGTTGACTAGTGGGAGATAAAAGATGTATGTCCTTGGGATCCTTTTCTTTTTAAGTTTGCAAAAGCTCGAAGGTTTCTTTCCCGGCGTGTCTGCAATCAGAGGTCATCACCAAGAAGGCATTCCCTGCCTAAGCCCTTCCTGTTCCCTGGCCTGTCCTGCAGGTCTTAGGCCACAACTGAAGCCTCCCTACGGGGTTTCTTAGCTCTTCCAGGCAGGAGTATGGGGAGGCCCGAGCATCTTTTCGGTACATAAACTCTCCCCAGGACCAGCCAGAGGGGCGGCTGCAGGAAGCTGGGGTCGGAGAGCGAAGTGACACCCCCGCCCCCACCGGGTCTCACCCAGGAGGTCTCCAAACCGGTGCAGCCCGGCAACCCGCGCCACCGCTCACCTGCACGAAGCCCCAGAGCGGGTGGAGCGCGCAGTGCAGCAGCAGTGAGGGCCAGCAGCAGCCGCGGCGCAGCACCAGGTCCCGGAGCAGCATCTCGACCCGCGGCACCCGCTCTCGGGGCGAACTGTCAGGGGAGCAAAGCTCGGGTCAGGCGGGCGCCGCGGGCGCGGGCACCATCGCGGTCGCGCACTCGAACACGCAGCGGTCCGGGTTGGGCAGGCACGCCCCGCAGCCTGGACCCCCCTCGTAAATCCAGCTTTGCCCCTTCACTCTAGTTGGCACATTCGAAGACCCTTCGCGCACACTCACAGAAGCCGGCATCCCAGAACTCACTCTATCCTGGCGCACATTCCCAGAACCCTGCGTGCACACTTTGGCCCCCGGGCACCTGCCCAGAGCCCTGCGTGCACACCTCGGCCCTGTGCGCACCTCCATACACAGCCCAGCACACGACACAGCCCCGCGCATCACCCCAGAAACAGCCAGGCTCAACTCACTCCTACAGTTGAAACCTTTCAAACCGGGCGGGCACCGCTCACCCTGGGTGCACACCCACAGACACAGCCGTGCACACCCACCGGCCGCTGCCTGCACACTCGCTGACCCTGCGTGCACAACACCAGGAAATCACACGCTGCGCGCACCCTCCGCGCCCCGCCGGCTCTCACTGCGCACACTGCAACCTATGCACTTCCGTGCGCACCCCATTCACCCAGGCGCGCTCTCCCGAGCCCCGCCTCCCGCCCCAGAGCGCGAGCTCCCCCCAGGTCTCCATCTTCGGCCCCATCCCTCTGGGGCCTCACGCCACCTTGCCTGGGGGCCGCCCCAGCCGATCCACGGCGCGCCGAAGGGAGGTCGCACTCCCCCCGCGGCAGACTGTTCCGGAGCCGCCAGACGGCCCCCATTTAAAGCCAGCCGCCTCCCCAATCCCCCGCCCTCTAGGCGGAGCCTCTGTCCTCACCCTGGCGACTGCGCGGGCGCCTGGGGGCTTCGCGTGCCGGGGAAGAGCGCTGGATACTGGAGCAAAAGTTTGCGCGCGGCTGGGGCCTCCGGGGCCCCTGAGCTGGGGTCCCGGGCGTGGCGCGCTCGCACCGGGTGGCTCCCGGCTGCGCCTGGCAGCGCGCAGGGCGGGAGGGGCGGCACCCGGCGTCCAGGGCCGGGCGGGCTGCCGAGGCGGAGGCGAGGGCGGGGAAAGTCTCCTCCAGGCCCCCAGGACCAGGCGGCGAGTGCCCTTCCCGGATCCCCGCCCTCCGGTGGCACCGCCAGGCGGCTTGGGGCGCGGGGGTGCCGAGCTCTCCTCGTCCGTCTCGCCTGCCCGCGAGAGGAAGCGGCGAGAGCCGCTGGCTGGGAGCGCCCGCTCGGGCAGCAGGGCCGCGGGCGGAGGCGAAATAAATAATGCACGAAAAAGGAAAACAGACGTGAGCCTCGCCCGCCTCCCGCCCGGGCTGCGCTCCCGCCCGCGCTCCCCGCCGCCGCCGCCAGCGCCGCTGCAGTGATTCCTCGTCTCCATCTAGCGAGGCTATTGTGTACTGGGCGCTTAATCATTCATTCACCCACCCGCGAGGGAGCGGGCGCCCAGCTCCGGGGGACTTGCTCCCTGCTTGCCCCCCCCCGCCCCAAGTTTCTCCGAGGCGTTGGGAAGCGGGTGAGGGCTGATTCGTGGAGACCCCTTTTTGCGCTCCGTCCTTGAGGACTTTCTCCCCTCCCCGCCCCACCCCATTCGGATGGAACGGGAGCCCCCTCCCCCCACCCCGTGCGGGCCCCCCAAGTGCAGGGCCCAGGGCTTGTCTCCCTTCCATAGTCCAGGTTCAGGGACCTCTCCCACCACCGCGCTGAGTCTTGGAAGGAGTTGCCTATGGCCCCAGGGGGTGGGGAGAAAGATCTCCGCTCTGCCTCAGCCAGCCGTCTCAGACTCCTCTGCTTGAGGCCACATTATCAACAAGTTGTCGCCTAGTAGTCCGGCCCGTTTCGCTCAAACAAGCTGCCCCTGGCCCCGCGGGCCCCACCGCAGGTCAGTGAAGCCAAGCCGCTCTGCTCTTCCGGGGGCAGCGCGTGGCCAGCGCTGGGACTGGTGGACTGGCCTTCCGGAAGGGCCCCCCAGGCGTGGGCCACCCTACTTTTAGGTACCAGGGGCTCGGGACAGAGCGGAGCTGTCGGACACCACAGCTCATTCATGGAAGGGACATGTTCTTTGTCCCTTTGCCCAGTCTCTCTGGGCCCTGAAGTCACCCCTTAAAACACATACTCTGAGTATAAACTGTCTGCTCTGCCCGTGAGCTTTCAGACCCATTTCCTGAATGGGCTGCCCTGAGGCCCTTCTCCAGCTAAGCTCTGCAGAGACGCATCGGAGCCGAGCAGGGGCGATGCTGGGGACAAGCATGCAGGAGGCCTTGCCCCTTCCCTCCAGGAACTTGGTGTCTGATCTGGGAGACAGAGAAAAGCAGCGATTCCACTGTCCACTGGCATTCCACTCCCGGCTGTGGCGAGAGAAAGGGGCCTGCACTGTAAGGGGGACAGAGGAAGGAAGACGGGAGGGAGGGTCCCCTAAAGGTTTCCAGGACCAGGTGACCTGCTGGCAGTGGGGGTGTTTTTCAAGTGTGGGGAACCCCTGGGGCAAAGATGTGGAGATTCTTGTTCATTCACTCGCTCATTCACTCTTTCATTTCATGCACGGTGTCCGTGAGCACCTGCCAAGGGCCAGACAGAGCACTGGATGCTGGCTTCACCACAGTGGACAAATCAGGTCTTGTCGCTGCCCTGAAGGGGGCCAGGCTTGAGGGAGGAGAGCTGGAAGAAAACATTGGGGGGGGGGGGGGTGGAGGCTTCCTAGATTACTTTCACCAATAGCTTGAAATAGGAGAATGAGGCACAAAATGGAGCCCTATTGGCCAGCTGAGGTTAAGGTAACACTGAGTATGTTAGAGCCTTGCCACGCTGGCCAGGCAGGGTAAGCTGGTCAGTATGCAACTTCCATCTTTAGACATGACACCAGCCCCTCATGCTTATGCATGCAGCTCTTTGCCACTTAAAAATGCTCTTTTTAAAAACATATATTTTTATTGATTTCAGAGAGGAAGGGAGAAGGAGAGAGAGATAGAAACATCAATGATGAGAGAATCATTGATTGGATGCCTCCTGCAGACCCCCTACTGGGGATCAAGCCTGCAACCCCAGCTTGTGCCCTGACTGGGAATCAAACCCTGACCTCCTGGTCAACAACTGAGCCACGCCAGCAGGGCCACCTAAAAATGTTCTTTACATTACATTTTAATCCAATTCTCACAACTCTTCGAGGTACATGTAATTGCCCCATTTGACAAGGTCAGGGATGTGACTTACCCAGGATCCCACAGCCGCTCACCTGGGATTCAGAAGTACTGACCCCCAGCTAGAGGTCCAATATTTTGGAAGAGCCTGGGCAGGTGTTGGAAAGCCTGCATTATCCATTCTGGCCTCCAATATTCCATACTTGACCCAATCTATATGCCTCTTGAATGTCACCTGACCCTCCGAACACCATGGAACATCCCAGCCTTTCTTAGGGTGAACACCAGGCTCTGTCATGGGCCCCCTCATGCCTCGGTAGGACCTAGAGAGACTCTGGCTCCTCTCCCCCCTTCTGGGCTCCTATGGCAGCCCACAGCATGGTACCTGGGATCTGCCTACAGGGGCCAGGAAACTCTACTCAGAAATGCAGGGGAGTTAAACCTTGGGGCAAATTTTGACCAGTGAAAAACAAGAGCTGGGAGGGGCCCAGCATATGGGTTGCAGTGGTTCCATTTGGCCTGTCAGGAGATAGCTAAAAGGCATGAATGAGCAACTGGCAATATTTTTTTTCTGAAGAGATGGCCAGCTTGGCAACACGCAATTTTGTGTTTGCTTTCCTCCTTCTTTGCTTCACTTCCTTTCCCCCTTATTGCTGTGGCCCTAGGGTTGTATCCCTCAATGAAGTGTTAGCAAGCAAGCGTTGCTTCACGCTCTGCTCCCCAGGAACCAGGGGTAATCGGTGCTGCCGTTCTTAAGTTAGATCCAAATATCATAGGAGGGTGTGAGCAACTCTGAATAATGCAAGGGGTGGACTGTATTGGAGCCCAGTGGTGCACTTTCTCAGATTTGCTTGGCTCCACCTGCCTCCCCATGTTGTTCAATGGAGAGGACAGCCATCACCACCATTGTCCCATCTCCTCAGCCGCTGGTATCACAGCCTCCCCCAGGGTGCTTCCGTGAGGCTTCCACAGTGCCCACCTTGGCAGGGACCCCAACTGCAGTGGGCCCAAGCCCAGCCTGACCCTACGCACGGAGGTGTTGGCTCCTACCACCAGTCCCATACTCAAGTGAAGTCCCACACTATAGAGCGTGGGATCTGATTCCCCCAGCAACTGTCTGTAGACAACCTGAACATGTGGGGAGTTAACT
This sequence comes from Cnephaeus nilssonii, assembly GCF_951640355.1. Classification (NCBI taxonomy): domain Eukaryota; kingdom Metazoa; phylum Chordata; class Mammalia; order Chiroptera; family Vespertilionidae; genus Cnephaeus; species Cnephaeus nilssonii. Next base: position 101,243,097 of record NC_137075.1, on the reverse strand, counting down.
CCTGTGGTATGAATTTTGATCAACAAGAGAAAAGGGTCTGGAAAGATCTGGTAGGTAATCCATCTGCCTTTCTCCATCCATATGGCTTATTCAAATCTGTCCTGTGTGGCTGAGCAATGGGCCGTGCCCCCTGGCAAAGCTGGGGCCTGCTCGGTAAGCATGCCACGCTTCCTTCCTTCCCTGCCTCCCTGCCTGTTTCCCCTCACTCCTTCTGAACCTGGCATTGAACCCCCCAAAATGTGTCATTACATATACTTTGCTTTAGGGTCCCTTTTGGGGGGATCCTAGGCTTAGACAAGTTCTTAGATATTTCATGGGCTCTAGAAGTTATGGCCACGTTCATGAAATGAAGTGGGACACCATGGCAGCCAGGATACTGCATATCCGAAACATCGGTACAGCGGCAGCGGATTGGAAGTGGTGGCTCCTTAAGCGACGGATGACTTTCCTCAGGCCTCCATTTTTCTATGAGAACAGGCACATTCCAGGTGGGAAGACCATTTTAAATTATTTTTTAAAGATAGAACACCAGTTCTTGCCTGGCAGGCGTGGCTCAGTGGTTGAGCGTCAACCTATGAACCAGGAGGTCACAGTTTGATTCCTGGTCAGGGCACATGCCCGGATTGTGGGCTCGATCCCCAGTAGGGGGTGTGCAGGAGGCAGCCGATCAATGATTCTCTCTCATCATTGATGTTTCTATCTCTCTCCCTCTCCCTTCCTCTCTCTAGAATCAATTAAAAAAATGTTAAAAATATAACACCAGCTCTTGGGTTAGACTGCTTGATTCTCTCTAGCTGTATAATCTTTGGAGAATTTCCTACCCTTTGAAGCCCAACTTTTTCCCTTTTCTAGCAGGAATTATAATAGTATCCTCCTATATAATAAAAGGCTAATATGCAAATTGTCCACTTGACCAGGAGGGGACACATATGTAATACCTTAATCAATAAAGAAAGTAAAGATTGAAAAAAAAAGGCTAATATGCAAATTCTCCCCTCCACCGGGAGGCCGGCCCACCAACCGCCCATGACCCCTCCCCCTGGCTGGCCCTGCCCCCAACCAACTCCCCCCCATTCCGATTGGGGGCGGGCCCGGCTGGCCAACCTCCTGAGTCCCCTCCCTCTGGCTGGCCGGACCCCACCCATGCATGAATTCGTGCACCGGGCCTCTAGTTTAGATATAATTAGGCCTCAGAGTTCTTGGAAGGATTAACTGAGATAATTCAGTTAAACACTTAGCCTGGCTCAAAGTGACTGCTCAGAAAAGACCATTTTAAATTATTTTTTAAAGATAGAAAGGCAAAAATGCTGCCCTTTTGCAAGAGCGCTAATTGGCATCAGGGATCTTTTTGAGTAAAACACAAAGAAAGCAAAAGAAGTGCCTTGTGACCAGTGAAGGGACACTCATTATTGAACTATGAAATTATGCAGGCTAATTAGGTTTTGAAAAGAACATTGGTATTATCCAAATTGTTCATTACGGCAGCTTGAATTAAATATGTAATTGACAATGTCATATTTTCCAGGTCGGCAGTGAATCTATCCAGAGAGAATGTTATCCTGATTGACCAGGTATGGGGGAAGGGGAACCCCAAGTCTCTCCTGGGATCTGTTTGGAATATCACTCATCCATCTGAGGTTGGTCCCATGCCCCAGCCAGTATTTTAAGAGCTGAATAGGATTCGTTACAGATTCACCTTGCCCCAAACTGAGTTAGCTCTTTCCCCAAGAACATTTTAGTCTGAATCCCTTGCAGCCAGATGTTTGGACATGGAGAAGAGTCAGGAAGAAGCCCAGATGTTAAACTGTAGTTTAAAATCACCCGTGTCTTCCCTCCCTTGTCATCCTTTCTTTAATCCTAAGAAAAGACCACAGTTTTGGAAAGAATTGTCAGGACCCGGCATGCTTGGTCGCACAGCCTGGCTCAGTACCATTTTCCTGCACCAAAGAAAGTCCAAACAGAATGACCCAAGAGAGCATTGGATTGGAACCCTTGGTGGGCCACCCCTCTGGCTGGTCCAGTCAGGTGTAAATGCCAGCCCAGCTGTGAGAGCCGGCTCCATCTCTCCTCTTCCATGGGTTGGGCCAGTGGTCGGCAAACTCATTAGTCAACAGAGCCAAATATCAACAGTACAACGATTGAAATTTCTTTTGAGAGCCAAACTTTTTAAACTTAAAACTTCTTTTAATGCCACTTCTTCAAAATAGACTCGCCCAGGCCATGGTATTTTGTGGAAGAGCCACACTCAAGGGGCCAAAGAGCCGCAGTTTGCCGACCACGGATGTTGGGCCATCCTCTCCAAGATCTCACCTTCTAATAGAGGGAGGAGACGCGTGCATGACCCCTAAACTGCATGCAGGGCCATTCCTCTTTCCTGCTTAAAACTCCCAGAAGGCTCCCTGACGCAGCACCCAAGCACCCCTCTATCCCCTGTGCCCCCTCCCTGCTCTCTTGCCCCTTTGTACTGGGTGCGTCTGCAGTTCCCCAGCACCCACCCCCTGCTGCTCCACATCGCGCTGTGTCCTCCTCCGAAGATCCCTTCTCCTCTGTCACCTCGGCCAGTTCCTATAGAGTCACCCCTGTCCCTTTCTCTTGATCTTACACAGCTCTCTGGACTGTAATTGTTAAGACGTGTGCAGTCAGGGCGGTGGCAGGGCATGGACTTTGTGGAAAGAACTCTGATTGTGGTGGCGCTTGAATCTGAGTTGAATCTGGGAAATTCCCTTAACCTTTCTGAGCCTCAGTTTCCCCGACAGCAAAACAAGGGTGCTGGTTGCAGCTTGCTGGGCTGCGGAGAATACTAGACATGGTGCATGTACAGCTTTGAGCCCAGTGCCTTTACAACACAGGCCACACGGAATCCATCCACTTGATCTAGTTGCAAGTTTGTTTCCCCCGACAGCGTGAGCCTCGGGGCAGGGCCCCTGATCATTCATCTTGCGTTCAGGCACCTGGCAGCGCCCCACATCTAATAGGGGCTCAGTAAGTAGCTGGAAGTGACTGCACAAGCCAAGTGGGGAAGGGTCCCCCTCACTTTTTGACACTTACCTTCTCAGTATCTCCTATTTCTCCCTCCTCTGGCCTCCTTGCTATTTTGTGAAACTTCAGGCCCAAACCTACCATGGGGACTCGGCCTGGCTGTCCCCTCTGCCTGAATGCCCTTCCCTCGATATCAGCAGGACCCATTCCCTCACCCGTTTCGTTTAAAAATATGTATATTTTTATTGATTTCAGAGAGGAAGGGAGAAGGAGAGAGAGAGAGAAAACATCAATGACTAGAATCATCGATCTGCCACCTCCCACACGCCTCACACCAGGGATCAAGTCTGCAACCCGGATGTGTGCCCCGACTAGGAATCGAACCATGAACTCCTGGTTCACGGGTCGACATTCAGCCACTGAGCCATGCCGGCCGGACTCCCTCACCCATTTCAAATCTTTGTTCACATGCCACTTTTTAAACGAGATTCACCTTGACCAAACTATAAAATGTTAGCCCAGCCCTAACCGGTTTGGCTCAGTGGATAGAGCGTTGGCCTGCAGAGTCAAGGGTCCCAGGTTCGATTCCGGTCAAGGGCATGTACCTTGGTTGCGGGCACATCCCCAGGAGAGGGTGTGCAGGAGGCAGCTGATTGATGTTTCTCTCTCATCGATGTTTCTGACTCTCTATCCCTCTCTCTTCCTCTCTGTAAAAAGTCAATATAATAATATATTTTTAAAAATGTTAGCCCACACCTGCAGGCTCTCCCCATCCTCCTTGCTTTGTTTAATTTTTCTCCCTAGTACTTATTACTTTCTAAGATTTTATTTCCTTGTTTCCTTTGGTTGGTATGTGTCTCTCTCACTAGAATGTGGGCCCCTCTCTGGGACAACAGGCATTTTGTGTGTCCTGCCAGACATCCCCTCAGTCCAGCTCTGGTTTCAGCACAGCAATGATGGACAGTTCCTCCCCACTCTGGGATCCTCCCTGGCGGCCTCCCTACCAAGCTATAGCCTCTCTCCCCTCTCCTGCCTGAGAGATGAGGAAGCCCACCTGGCAAGCAAAAACCAGGCGTGCAGGGGCTTGAGGCCTCCAGAGCACCCTGAATATGGGGTGGGTTAGTGGACACATGCCCCAGCCTCTCTTCTTGGAGGACAGTTCTTTTTTTCTTTCATATATTTTTATTGATTTCAGGGAGGAAAGGAGAGAGAGAGATAGAAACAACAATGAGAGAGAATCATTGATTGGCTGCCTCCTGCACACCCCCTATTGGAGATCAAGCCCGCAACCTGGGCATGTGCCCTGACCAGAAATTGAACCGTGACCTCCTGGCTCATAGGTCAGTGCTCAACCCCTGAACCACACCAGCCAGGCTGGAAGACAGTTCTGAGGTGAATTCTTTACAGTTCTTTGGGGGTCCCTAGTAGACTGAGGCCCACTGGACCAGAGTGGGAACTGGCGCCTTAACACATCCTTAACTGGCCCCTCCCTCCTCCTCTGGACTCACCTCCCAAATAGATCCCTTGTGTGGGTCCTTGTCTCATGCTCTACTTTTGGGAGAACCCCAACGAAGAGACCGCCATATTCCAGAGCCTAGAGTGGCGCTTGACCTGTGCGTGACCCAGTCATTTGTTGAATGAATGAATGGAAAGAGAGACAGTTTACAGAGTTTTACATCTCGTGTCTTGCCTTATGATGAAATGTTTGGGTGACTTTTTATCATAGGGAGAACTTGTTGAACTGCGTTTTTTCTTGTGTACACTAGGATTTTCGCGGAATGACTTCTGCCTGGAAACCTGTCTGTCTTTGCGTTTTGTGGATTTTTCAGGGAAGGAGGATTTGGCCATTTGCTTTAGTCAGAAATGTCAGACGATCCAGGAGCTTGGAGATCTCTTGCTAACGCCTGCCTTGCCCAACTCTCGGCTGTTGTTATAACTTTTCAAAAGCACGCCTATCGAGGTGGGGAAGATAAGAGATCAACCAAAGGACTTGTATGCATGCATATAAACATAACCAATGGACGCAAAACTCTGGGGGGTGAGGGCATACATGGGAGTGGGGTGGGGGGGCAATGGTAAGATATGTACACATATAATACCTTAATAAAAAAATTGAAATAAATAAATATAGAGAACTTCAAAAAAAAAAAGCACGCCTATCTTAGAGTATCATGTAGAAGGATGAGTTTGGTCTGCTAGCCCCTGAAATGTGGTTGAGGAAACCCATGCTTATTATGCACTCGACAAACGTGTGTGAATGCAGACTATGTACCAGACGTGAGCACAGGGAACCAGAATTGCCCGCTTCCCTCGGGAGCCCCGGGGCTGGTGGGGGAGAGGGACAGGGAGGAGAGGATGATAGACATGCGGGGAAGGGCTGTGATAGACGGGAGCACAGGCTGCAGACTTGCAGGCAGAACCCGTGTTTCCAGTGTCTTGGCACAATTGTACTTCCTGGTTTGGATGAACCAGACTGTGGTTTTCTGCACACATTTGCTGTTTACTCCTCCCGGCCTTTGCACACGCAGTTTCCTCTGCCTGGCATGTTTTCCCTCTGTCTTCCCGGCTAAGTCCTAGTCATCCTTCAAGTCCCAGCTCATATCCGATAGTGGCTCAGAACCTGGACTTAGAGTCACACAGGCCACGTTTGAATAGTAGCTTTTCCCTAGTTATATAATTTTGGGCAATCATTTAGATTCCTCAAGCCTCCGTCTCCTCATTTGTAAAATGGGAATAATAATGTTACTTTCTTTGCCTGGGAAAATCACAAGAGAACATAAGTGGGAATAGGTTTTGTCAATTCTAAAATACCATGCAAATACCAGACATAATCAGTAGTTGGGAGAGGCTTAAACATGATAATGATTTATTTCTGGTAAAAGAAAGTTTGGGGCTAGTGTGGTATTCCACAGAACAGGGTCCGGCTCTTTCTAGCTTATTGATCTGCCCTCCTCAACCTATTCGTTTCTTTTCACCTCATGGTCCAAGATGGCTGCTCAAACTCCAGCTCTCACACCCACATTCCATCCAGCAGCAAGAAGGAAGAGAGAAAGAAGGGTACAATCTTCCCTTTAGGAGCCCTTTCCACAAGTACCAAATGCTGACATCCTATTGACCTGGGCATAATCACATGACCACACCGAGTCGCCATGGAAGCTGTGAAACAAACTTCTTGTTCAGGGCAGGCATGTGCCCAGCTTGAACTCAGTTTTCATTACTGATGAATCGGAGAGATAGTGCTATTGGTAGACAACTAGCAATGTCTCTCACGTCTCCTAATGGTTTGCATTATGGAGTTTCACATGTTGGATTACTTCAATGTGGTGTGTATGTAACCCACAAGATACATACAACAGCAACCCCAGAGGCAAGTGCTACATAAGAAAATCCAAGTATCCCTTTCCCCCAATAAGGGGTGCCCTTTTGGGGGTCTTACTCCAAACAGAAAGAGACATTTACCCCATCTTGTCTGTACAATCATGATGAACAGAACAGAGAACAGCCTGGCGGAGCTTAATCAGAGGGGCGGGGGCGCAGTGTCCCCTGGCAGCATCTGGCTGGACGGACTGTTGGGAGGGAAGCAAACCCTTCACACAGCCAACCTGTGAGACACTGAGCTTTGAGAGAGTGGGAAAGAGGGCTCTAAACACGAGACAGCCAGCCCGTGCGGATCCTCTGGGACCAAATAACAAAGAATACACGGGCACATCTCCCCGGAAGGCCAGATCCTTCCTCTCTGCCTCTCTGCACCTCCCTAATGGGCGGAGCAGGAGGCTGAAACCAGACACCACCCGCCCTGCTCTGGCATCCGTGGTCCACCCCTATCTGAGAATAGAGAAAGCTTTAAAAGAGCCCCGGAGGAAATAATTCTCTCCAGGTAGTTTTATCTTTAGATCCTTACTTAGAATGAGTAGATTCTACCAGGCTATTACAATTCAGATGCTGGTACCCAGGGTGGATAAACCAGGCAGTGGGAATGGCTAACATTTCTTGGGTGTTTACAGAACAGTGCCAGGCTCTGTTCTGAAGCTATTACAGTATTAACTCCTCAAATCCTCATGGCAGCCTTATAAGGTAGCTACTGAAATGGCAGACACCATTTTCTAGGTAAAGAAACAGGCAGAAAGTAGGAGTCTGCATCAATGGTTCCAGTTGTGCCCCTTACTGCACCCGTCCCCTTTGCCACATGACTTGGTTCTTCTTTCCCATTCTGATTCTGGGCCCGTTGGGCCTTGCTTTGGACCATGGGATGGATGTTAGAGAGTATGACGCAAGCATAAGCTTGGAGAGCGCTATGTAACTGGGTTTGCTTGGCTTTTGCTTCTCTGCACGTGACCACGTGAATTACGTGTCCTGGCCAGCCTGCCAGAGTGAAAGACCTGGAAAAGAGTCAAGATGATGGAGTCATCCCAGCTGAGGCCACCCTAGAGCAACCAACAGCCAGCCGAACCTCAGGCCTGTGGGCAAGCCCAGCCAAGATCAGCAAAGCTGCTTAGCCAATCTGCAACTGACTGCAGGTACATGAGCAAGCCCACCCACATCGGCAGAGCCTGGCCCAGGTCAAGGTTGTCCTGCAGATTTATGGGGTAAGTAAATAGTTCTCAGCATACCACTGAAGTTTTGCAACATCACTGTGACAACTGAGAGGGATGCAAGAGATTACCTAACTTCCCAGCTAATCGTGGTACAGCCAGGACTTGAGCCCAGGCAGTTTGACTACAGAGCTCACACTCTTAGATACTATTCTATGCCTGTTGTTGGAAAACTGTGGCCTGCAGGCCAAGTCCAGTTCACCACCTGTTTTTGTAAAGCCCATGAGCTAAGCATGGTTGTTACAGATGAATATTTTCAACCAGTTTAACTATAGGGAACACTAACTTTGAACCCCTTTTAAACAAAATGCTGCTATCCCATAAAAAGGAACTCCATTCTTCTCTTTAGTAGACCTATATTACAAATTATAGTACTTTATTATACTTTTAATTTCACCAATCATAATTCATGGAAATGTGATCTCTCTTATTAGGTAACTATCTATATAATATCCTCAATGTTGCCTCTTGGCCAGCAAAGGCTAAAATATTTACCATCTGGATCTTTCCAGAACTCATTTGCTGACTTCTGTTCTGTATAACTAGAGGCCCGGTACACAAATTCGTGCATGGGTCTGATTGGGGGGCGGGGCTGTGGGAGATTGGGGGGGGCTGATCGGGTCCCCTATCAGGCTGGTTGGCCGCCTCAGTGCTCATCATAGCGACCAGTCATCCTGGTCGTTCCAGTCATTCCGTCATGTGGTCGCTTGGCTTTTATATATATAGATAGTTGGATTGAGATGTTTGGTCTTTCAATTTGGTCCTTAGGCCAAGAAATGGAAAGACTCAGACTGCTATGAGCTTGAAAGGCCCTCGGAGATCTTCTGATAAAGCTCAGAAGTGGGATGAGACCCCAGGTTTCTGGTCTCCTAGCCCAGAGCTCTGCTACTGCTCTCTAGAGGGGCCAACAAATAATCATTGGATTTGTTTAAAGGCATCCAAATCTCCAACTGGAATGTTCTTGGTGCCCACAGGCCTCTCCAGACCTCCTCCTCGTTGTCCTCCCTTCCAAGGGCTTGTACTTACTCACATGGATGAGTCACTGTTTCTTTATCCAGCTCTGCCCTGAGCTATCTAACATGAATCTGTGCTGTGTGCCTCTGTGATAATTAAACATTTTGAGTGTTTAAGACGATTTTTACTGGAGACAATGGAGAAGTTCTCTCCTGAAGAGTTTCACAATCTGGCCTCATTAGAAAGGAGAAATGGAATGGGAGAATTAGAGAGAAAACTGATTTCTTCCCTGAGTGTGTTAATGAGCTATGCCACAGGAGGCCATGTGTAAGTCGGGCTGCAAGCAGCTGTAAATTAAATTTATTACGCACCAAGGGATTCTAATAAACATTACTTAAAAATAGCAACAATGCAAATGGTCTGTCTTGGCTTATGCTTCAGACTCTCCTAAAATCTCTCAAACAAGTAGCATCTGGCCTTGGCGTACCCCATACCTCTTGCTAAGTGGCCCCAGGCTCAGCACTACCAGCAGCTGGCCTTGGTTCACAGGTTGGCCTCTCCTGGGCACCTCCAAGCCCAGCACAAATAGCAGCTATCAGCAGATTTCCTTTTAGCTCATGCTGGGTGGCTCTGGGCAGAACACAGGTGGCAGCTGGCCTTGGCCTGCAATTCCCAGGAGGTCCCAGAGCCAGAGCACCTGGTGGACAGCTGTGGACCATGTCAAAGCACCACCCAAGCACCTCCAAAAGCTACATACTCAATGGGTGGATTCAGCAGGTACCAGAGCCTCACTGAAGTAAGTACTGCTCTGTGGGGTGGGCCCCTGCACAGCTGATCCTCCATGATGGTTGCAACCAATCCTTATGGCCCATAGTTCTAGGGGTAAATCCCTCCCATTGATATGCCAACATCAATCAAGGCTCAACTACAACAGTCCACACAGGATGGGGGCGGTGAACCTGGAGTGTCCAGCTTGGGTGATTGGAGAGGCTGTGCCACTGGACCAACAGTACACCTACTACATAATTCCACTCTACCAACCCCAGAAGATGTAGCAGCTCTACCTCACACATAGAAACAAACACAGGGAGGCTGCCAAAATGAAAGAATGGAACAAAACTCCAGAAAAAGAACTAACAAAATGGAGACAAACAATCTACTAGATGCAGAGTTCAAGACACTGGCGATAAGGATGCTCTATGAACTTAGTGAGATTTCAACAGCATAAGAAAGGACATGAAAAAGAACCAGAAATGAAGGATACACTAACTGAAGTGAAGACTATGGAATCAACAGTAGAGGAGATGAAGCAAGCATCAAATTAGCAATTTGGAATATAAGGAGGCAAAAAAACACCCAATCAGAACAGCAAAAAGAATCCCAAAAAGATGAGGATAGTATAAGGAGTCTCTAGAACAACTTCAAGTATATCAACATTTGCATCATGAGGATGCTGGAAGGAGAAAAAACAGAGTAAAAAATTGAAAACCTATTTGAAAAAATAATTACAGAAAACTGGTGAAGGAAATAGACATACAAGTCCAGGAAGTGCAGAGTCCCAAACAAGATGAACCCAAAGAGGCCCACACCAAGACACATCATAATTAAAGTGCAAAAGTTTAAAGACAAAGATAGAATCTTAAAAGCAGCAAGGGGAAAGCAGTTAGCTACCTACAAGGGAGCTCTCATAAGACTGCCAACTGATTTCTCAATAGGAATTTTGCAGGCCAGAAGGGATTTGCAAGAAATATTCAAAGTGATGAAAAGCAAGGACCTACAACCAAGATTACTCTACCCAGCAAAGCTATCATTTAGAATTGAAGGCCATATAAAGAGCTCCCCAGGTAAGAAAAAGGTAAAGGAGTTCATTACCACCAAACCAATATTACATGAAATGTTAAAAGGTCTTCTTGAAGAAGAAAAAAAAGATAAAAAGTATGAATAATAAAATGGCAATAAATACATATATATCAACAATTGAATCTGAAAAACAAAATAGATGAACAAGCAGAACAGAAACAGACTCATAGATACAGAGAACATTTTGATGGTTGCCAGATGGGAGGGGTGTTGGAGGGATGGGGGAAAAGGTGAAGGAATTAAGAATACAAATTGGTCATTACAGAATAGTGATGGGATGTAAAGTACTATAAGGAATATAGTCAATAATATTCTAGTAACTCTATGTGGTATCAGATGGGTACAAGATTTATTGGGATAATCATTTAGTAAGTTGAATAATGTCTAATCATGGGGTGTACACCTGAAACTAATATAATATTGTATGTCAACTATAATTGAAAAGTAAGAAATGATTTAAATACATTTTTCAAAGTTAAAAAAATAAAGTCAATATTACCTTTAATTCACATTTTCTATTTTCTCCACAATTCACCCTTTCAAACTATAAGAACTGGATGTTTCTTCAAACAAATGTCCTGGATGATGTTCCATACGTGTATGAAGAAGCAGCTGTTTCGTGTCTTCTCCCTAAAGAGAACATCTGTACTGTAATTTATAGTTTATTGTGCCTTAAATATTTATGTAAATAATCTGTAGCAATAAAAAAATTATCAGTTATATAATTTGCAAAAAAAAAAAAAAAAAAGCGACAGATGGTCATTTGTAATACGTCATGTGCCCGGGCTGTGGCAACATTTTTGTGCCTCTGCTACTAATCAGAGTTACTTGAAGAGGCAGTTAGTAAATTCTCTTAGAGCCACTGACACCTTCCACTTCATTAAGATTGTTCTGGAAAAGAGCAGGGTGAGTCAAAAATAGTCATCATGAACATCAGTGCACCCCAGAGGCCTCCTTGCTCATTAGACGATGTTTATCAGGCTTTCCAAGAGGGAGAAACCTGACAGAAAATGTTGCTTTCCTTCACAAAACTCTCGGGCCCTGGGAAGTTAGTACCGGAGGACAGTTCTTAAGGGGGAGGACTGCTGAGCCTCGCTGGAGAGAGTCTCCATTGCTTGGGGCCAAGGGCAGGGGGGCATGTTCATCACTGCTGCCACCCCCTCCAGCCTCATGGGGGCACTGCTTGCCCTTGACCCCTCTGTGCCCAGTGTGGACAAGAACCTTTCTCTCATACTCTGGCACAAGAAAGGGAGTGTTTTAACAATGCCCCAAATGATCTTTGGAAAATACCAAGTGTGAGTTTGCCACTCTCTCATTTAAATTCTCGGAGTTCGTTGCTCCTGAGACGGAGCCCCTGCCTTCTGTCCCAATCCACCCCCACCACTCTGCACACGCGCTACTGACGGTAGAAGCAGGGGAATTCCTGGGGTTAGGGCCTTGGGATCTGGAGCCTCAGTGACCTCTGCTTGAATTATATTCCTGCCACCTATGAGCTGAGTAACCACGGGCAATTGACTTGAATCTCACCTCCACTTGCCCATCTATAAATGGGGATGGTTATGCCATCGCGCAGTCATTGTGAGGATTCCATGAAATAATCCACGTGAGGGCCAGGCACTCGGAAAATCTCGGGAAGAACGGAAAGGAGCCTTAGCAGCAGTTCCTTGACAGTGTTGTTCCCTTTTATTTCCCTCAAGTACTTCCCCTTGGCCCGAGCCAATTTGTCTCGACTTTTCCCTTTGTTTTTAATGACTTTTCATCCTTTGTACCTCTCAGCTCAGGCACCGATGATCTGACAAGACTTCCTAGCGCCCTGTCTGATTTAAAGCCCCCTCTCCTGGGCTCCTGTCACCCCCGGGGACACGGGGTCCCTGCCCTCATCACTGCTCTGACGTCAGCGCCTGTCTAGGATCGGCAGGCGCGAGGCTAAGGTCTTTCAGGGCTGAGATCACGTCTGGTTTACCTTCGTCCCAGTGCCTGGTTCAGCTCAAGTGCTCAAAGGGTGTCTGCTGACAACCAGAACCAGCAGAGAATGAAAAGAGAAAGCGAGGTCCCCAGAGAGTACAAGGTGCAGCCAACTGCCTTAGTATAGAGTCTGAGGCAAGGAGTTGGGTGAAGGGAGTGTACTCGGAAGGGGGTGGAGGGGGGGGGGGGACAGGAAAGGGAGACAGGCAAGGAGGGAAGGGCAATATGAATGCTTCATTGAGCTGCTGTGGGCAACAGAGGCCCATATCCGCTGGGGACCCTAAGAAGCTGCATAGAGTGAGCCTCAGTATTGTTTCCTGGAAGGGAAGGGGGGCCGAGGCTTGTATCCACCGACTCCCATCCCCCGTCGGTGGGCATTGTTAACCCTCCCGCACTTCTGAGCTGCCCTGTGTGTGTGCTGAGTGAGCGCCAGGCAGGACAGCGAACGGTGGCTGGCACTGTAGGTGGGATTCTGCAGCGTGCCCAGGAACTGCCCACCACAGCTGCAGCTGGCATCAGACCTCAGTCTTATTTCATGCGCACGGCTGTGGCACCCACAATCTGGGAAAGAACGGCTGGCATCTTAACACCTCCAAATCTGGAACCTAGGGAGGGATGCTTCGGTTCTCTTTGGTCCCCAATTCCGTTCTCACCTGGGGGCCCTGCTTCCTCCTTGGGATGTCACCTATGGAAGCCAGACTCCAAGATGGCCCCCATGATTATTGCCTCCTGGTATTGGTGCACTACGTCGTCGCCTCCTACGCCGAGTCATGGCCAGCCTGTGTCACCCATAGAATATGGTGGAAGTGGTGATGTGTGACTTCTAAGGCTAGGTTATAAAATGTATTGGAGCCCTAACTGGTTTGGCTCAGTGGATAGAGCGTCGGCCTGCGGACTCGGGGGTCCCAGGTTTGATTCCGGTCAGGGGCATGTGCTTTGGTTGCGGGCACGTGCCTAGTGGGGAGTGTCCAGGAGGCAGCTGATCGATGTTTCTAACTCTCTATCCCTTTCCCTTCCTCTCTGTAAAAAATCAATAAAATATATATATTTTTAAAAATAAATAAATAAAATGTATTGGAGCTCCCATCTTGCCTCTTGGATGGCTCACTCTGGAGGAAGCCCACTGCCATGTCACCGAGCAGCTTTGTGGAGAGGCCCAGGTCGAGAGAAAACAAGGCACCTGGCCAATGGCCAGCGTCCACTTGCCAGCCCTGAGAGCGACCTACCTCAGAAGTGGATCCTCCAGCCTCGGTCAAGCCTTCAGATGACTGCAGCCCAGCTGAGCCCTTCCTAAACTCCAGACCCACAGAAGCCATGAGCAGAACAAAGGGCTGACTGACGCCGCTACGCTTTGATTTGCAGCCACAGTAACTGGAACACCGTGCTCTCTGGGGGGGACTTCAACTTCGGTCTCCGCACAGACTTTACCAACCTCAGCAAGAGTCACAGTCATGATGTTTCCATACAATCCTGTCTTTAATAAAGGCTGAGAGGGCGGTGGGAGGAAAAGAATTGGGGAGCCAGCCCAGGATGGTGGCAGTCACCAAGCCTACGGTATTAAAGCAGGTAATTCATCGGTTGTTGGGGGGACCTGGTCATTCAGGGTGGTCAAATGGAGAATCCATGTCCTCATCCAAGTGGACTTGGCCGTCAGAGAGACTGGAACTCCGGCATGGATTTGGTGAAGGGGAGGGAGCCACAGCTCACACCCAACCATAACAATCATTATACTATATGTAAATGGACACTCCAGTTAAAGACCCCACTATATGGTAGCTACACCAGACACCCTTTAATTGTGAAGACATAGGTTAACAGTAAAAGGGGTGGGAACAGATGGCCACGTGAACGCTAACCAAAGGAAGGCTGACATGTGATTGTCTTAAAATTAGACAAAGTTGACTTCAGAACAAAGCCTTTGTTAGGGAGAAAGAGAAAGATTTCATAATGATAAAGGGGTCTATTCAACAGAGAGACAAAATAATCATAAATATGTCGGCACATAATAGCTTCAAGATGCACGAATCAAAAAGTGACAGAAGTACTAATAAACGGCGATGCGGACACAGCCACACGGTCAGAGTTGGTGCTGTTAGTGCTTCTTTCTCAGTAACTGAGATTACAACTCGCCCCATCCCCCTGCACAGCCAGCGAGCGGCCGAGACAGAGACCGGTCGGGGAACAAGAACTGTTCTTTCCACTCCCATGAGGCTCTGGGTACCCTGGGCCCATAGCATTCGCCTCTCTTCAAAGCTCTAACAAGACCCCCGGTGGTCATCGGGCAGGGGTTTATGATGAAGATTTTAGAGACAGAAGCCCAGAAACATCATTAAGTAACACAACCACAGGACACAAGGTGTGCAAATTGCACCCTCCCCGCCCAAACGCAGCCATCTCCCTCCCATCTTCAGGTCCCCCCCCCCCCCCAAAGGCGTCAGACTAGAAACCCCGCTAACGCTGGCGAGGTACTTGGCCTCGTTTGTCTTCCTTTTCAAAGGAGCTTCTCTCTCTCCTTCTCTTTTGTGCCCTTTCATCGTTTGGCTCGGTAACATTGTGGGCCAAGCCCTAAGAAGCCCAGCTTGGGGAATAAGAACAGTCAGGTGGAAGTGATGGTCTTTATCTTTTCCCATCGTCCCTGCCCTGCTCCTCACTGCTCCCCAATACAGGCATATTTTGCATTTCAATGTTCTCTCTCTGAAATCTGGATGCTTTTTATTAAGAGTGACTTATACAGATAATGAAGGAAGAACTATTGCTCCCACCACCAGGGACCAGAGAAATCATAACGACGTGCAAAATATAAAGTCACCAAAGAAATTCCTTTTCCACTCATTCTTTCCCAGATATATACCTCCGATCATATGCTCACACAAGCTGCTCAGCATACACTCAAAGGACAGTCACTTGCACACTAGTTCACAAACATAACATACGCCGACAAACATACACAGGTTTTCACTCACCGGCACATACTCAGGCGCACACGGAAACACCCATGGGCATGTACACACACACATTCACATATGTGGAAACACAGTCAGGGTTTATTCCAGCTTCAGGAAGACCCTGGGATGGCTGACTTGCGCTCACGAGCGTTTGATGATGCCTTTGCCAGCAGGAGCATCATGAATTATTTATCGAATTATTCAATAATTAATAAAAGTCATCACAAAAAGCTCAGCTGAGATATAGCTCTGTAAAAAAAGTCCTCACTGTTGAAGGTGTATGCTTGTGTATGTCTTGTGTATGTAAGAAAGAGAGAGAAAGAGGCGGCCGTTTAAACAAAGCCTTCTATTTTAAGTCAACTTTAAAATATGCTGCTTAGCCCGGCCAGCATGGCTCAGTGGTTGAGTGCTGACCTATGAACAAGGAGGTTCGATTCCCAGTCAGGGCACATGCCTGGATTGCAAGCTCAGCTCCATCCCCCGTGGGGGGCGTGCAGGAGGCAGCCGATCAATGATTCTCTCTCATCATTGATGTTTCTACCTCTCTCCTCTCCCTTCCTCTCTGAAATCAATCACAATGTATTTTTTAAAAATGCTGCTGTGGCCCTTGTTCAGTTTACAGGCTTTTGTTTCTTCACACAGGTGCCACTGTCAGGAGAATAAATAGCCCAGCCACCCTTCCCCGCCCTCCCCCCGCGCCCCCCGCCTCTCCCCCCCTCCCCCCCCCCCCCCACACACACATTCACCATCCTGAAGGCTTGCTTTCTGCTTGGCACTTGGTGGGCTGTGTGGCCATCACTTCACTGAGGTTTGCCCCGGAGACTCCGGGTACGCCCCAGAAGGCCGGTCTGCAAGGGGACAGACAAATAGTGAACAGGCTTCTGAAAACTGTTTCCCTCCAACACGGATCACAGAACAGCAATGAAACGCTCCTCTTTGCTTTCCAATTGGGAGGCATGACAGCGTCCTGGGGGCGCTGCAGGGGAGGGGACGTCTCTCTTGGCCGCTGGGGCCCGAAAGCTGGACCCGCCGTGTTGGGAAAGCAACCTGACAGTGCGGTTCCGATACCCTCACGAGTCTTTACCACGTTCATCTGCTTTAATCCACATCCACTGTGAGGACTCGATTGTGGGAAAGCAGGACGCAAACAGGAACAATTTGGTATCAGAGATGCTCACTGCCGGTCTTTATCGGAGGGGTGACCAGACCACAGGGAGGCCTGGGATCCGCAGCCCGGCCACAGCCGAGCCCCTGGCTACCTCAGCCCTGCCCCCCAAATCCCCCTCCCCACCCCCCTCCCCGCTCTCTAAGTGAACAATGTCACACTTCTCCCTCCGGGATTCCTCACTGTTTGCCCTCAGAACAACCAGCGGTTACAAGCTCTGTGCCTTCCCTCCTGCACAAAAAGGAAGGGTCCCTGTCTCGTGCTGGGTCCCCAGCCCTCTCACCTAGCAACGATTTGCGAGTATCTCTGCTCCCTTAAATCATGATCCCTCCCTCTCTACCGGGTCCTTCCCAGCAGCACGCTGTTCTGGTGCCTCCAAGCTCTGAAGCATCCTGCCCTGACCCCAGGCCCACCCCCACCCCCCCCGCCGCCCCCGCCATTTCTCTGCTACTCTTCACAGCAAAAAACTGAAATGCTCAGCTGAGCTTTTCCAAAGTCTAGATCTCCATCTTTGACACTTGAGTTCCCGGTTTTCCCCCAGCTCACTCCACCCGAGCACTGGCACCAGCATTTTGCTGAGGGCCATCAAGTGCCCACAGCTGGCCATGTCCTTCTCTCACAGCCCTTCCTGCTGCTCAGGTGGCCCAGCCCAAGCCCCTTTTCTGCCCTTACCTGCTGTGTGACCTGGCTAAGTTACTTAGCTCCTCTGGGCCTCCGTCTCTTCATCTGTAAATTAAACCACACAACAGCCTTGACTTGAAATGACTGTTTTAAAGACTTAAGGACATAATCCTGGGGTCCCCTTAGCATAGAACCTATCATATCAGGGGGCTCCAATTGATCCTTGGATTATCCCCATGAATGGTTTCTGCTGCTTCTTGCATACCTCCTGGGACAGGAGTCTCACCACTTGTTCCACTTGGGGCCAGTCCTAGCTTTTAGTTCTTTCTTGGGAAAGAGGCTTCTCCTCTCTTTTGCTATTAATGGTGGATATATTTTCATCGATTCCAGAGAGGAAGAGAGAGGGAGAGAGAGAAACATCAATGATGAGAGACAATCATTGATCAGCAGCCTGCAACCTGGACCTGTGCCCTGAACTGGAATTGAATCATGACCTCCTGGTCCATAGCTTGATGCTCAACCCCTGAGCCACGCCGGCTGGGCTGGTTTTAGGTAACTTTCAAAACAGGTGACCCACCACCAGGACTCTGACTAGAGCAGTTTTTCAGAAACTAAACCCACAGACACTCGGCTGTGTGTTACGGAAACTAGAGGGAGAAACTCAGAGGAGCCAGACCTAGATCCCTGTCTTCACTCTGTGGGATGTGCCTCGGGCACGCCAGGCCCCGGACGGACCCCGCGGCCTGGGCGGCGTCCACGGCCGCCCGCGCCTTGTCTTGGAAGGACACGCGCCGGCAGCCCGTCCAGCCTCCACGCCTTGGCTGGGGCTGTGCTTGCCCTGGTGACAGCCCCTCACCGCCTCGAGATTCAAACCCCATCCCCAAAGCCCCGCTGCTGGCTTCTCCCCTGCCGCCCTCTTCCCCACCTCCCTGCTCCTCTCCTTCCCGCATGCTCCGTGCTTGGCACCTGCTTCTCTTCCAGGGCAGCCGCCTGCGGTGTGTTTGCACTGCTTACCTGTGTGAGCTCCCCGAGACGCTTCCTGCGGCTGGAGTCCCACCTCGCCGTCTTCACAGCCTCAACGCAGCAGCGCGCCAGCTGGGGAGAGCCTCGCACATAGTAGGTGCTCCACAAACACCAGAATTGCTCGGGGCGGGCGGGGGGAACAGAAAAGCCATGGCCTGCTCTGGGGCAGAGGAAGGGACCCCCCCTTGGACACAGTTCGGAAGTTGGTGAGCGGTCTGGTCCCCAAGGTGGGGGAAGGGCCTGGACTTGGTGTCAGAACTTCTCGGGCCCCGTCCAGGCTGTGCCGCTCGCCAGCTGTGTGATCGTGACTGAGTGGCTCTGCCTCTCTGAGCTTCAGTGTCTTCAATTATTAAAGCAAGATCACTCTCGCCATCTCACTGGGCTGCTGGGGCCTGAGGGAGGCTATGGTAACAGTGTGTGGTGCGCCCGTCACCCTTCTGAGGCCTTGTGACCAGCTGTTCGAGCCCTCCTGCCAGCCGGGCTCATGGCTGTGATTTCTCAGGCTTGCTGCTGGGGAAACTGAGGCACGGGGTGGTTGCTGGGCAGACAGACTGGAAACGCACTGTCGGACTCCGAGGCCAGCTTCTGGACCCAGCAGGCGCTCCAGCCAGCATAGCGGAGGCAGAAGACGGTCCTGGGGCGGAGTGTGTGATGGTGGCACCGACACAGAGGCTGAGCGTCAGCCCCTGCCCCCACAGCGCCTGCCCTGGGCGGGGCTGAGGTGACAGCAAGGCAGCTCCTGACTCAGCCACTGCGCCCTGTGTGGGAACTCCCCGGGGACCTGTCCGCCCACCGTTGGGGTGTCCTTGGGGGCGGGGCTGTCACGTGGCTGCTCCCTGAGCACGGAGGATCCTGGATGTGGGCGAGGCCTCCTCCTGGGAGCTGGCAGAGCTGTCATCACAGCGGGCTTGTCAGCCTTGGTGGGGGGATGGTGGTGGCGTGTGCTCTGTGTCGGGGGGGGGGGGAGAGTCTGAAAACACAGCTCTTCAGACACCAGAGACAACTGACCCTTGGGCCATCCCCATGAATGGTTTCTGCTGCTTCTTGCATACCTCCTGGGACAGGAGTCTCACTACCTGTTCCACTTGGGGCCAGTCCTAGCTTTTAGTTCTTTCTGGGATTGAGACAGAGGCTTCCCCTCTGTGACATCTTCCCATCAGCGTCATTCTGCTCTGGGGAGCCACCGGCCTTTTGTTTTATTTTACCACTCGTGGCCCTGCGCACCAATCCGTGCGCAACTAGCTCACTGCCGCTTGCCTCAGCTGGC
This sequence comes from Cnephaeus nilssonii, assembly GCF_951640355.1. Classification (NCBI taxonomy): domain Eukaryota; kingdom Metazoa; phylum Chordata; class Mammalia; order Chiroptera; family Vespertilionidae; genus Cnephaeus; species Cnephaeus nilssonii. The sequence goes on along the minus strand of NC_137075.1, from coordinate 101,223,726 downwards.
CGCCCCGCCCACCGCCACTGTAGCTCTCCCCCGTTCATAGCTCACTGCCCTGTCCTCCTGGTGGTGGTTACCCATCACGGCGTAACGGCCATTTGCATGTTGCCTCTTTATTATATAGGATAGGGTTATCTTAACTGCAGGAGGTGGAGTGGGATGGAGATTAGGGCAGACCCGCCTTTAAATCCCGGCTCCCTAATTACCAGCACTCTGGCTTCAGGCGAAGGGCATCTCGTATGAGCCCCGCGGGGTCAGCTCTAACGTGGGAACCAGGAGGGCTCCCTGAGTTCGCTGTGGGGATTGGATGAGGAGAGGAAAACCTCTAGTGCGGGGCGTGGCGCATAGTAGGTGGTCAAAGAGCAGCAACTTTTGTTCACCTTAACGTGAATTTCTTTCCCACATAACAATCCCTCAAAGTATTTACAGTTCTCCAGTGCCCTCCACATCTGTTGCAGGTTAGACAGCCTCCGTGGCCACCCTGGTTCCCGAGCCTCCGTGGCGTGTGTGAATGCACATGCGTGTGTGAGTGCATGTGCGCGTGTGGGCATCTCAGTCACGACTCCCGGAGCTCCGCCTCCGTGGAATGCTTCCTGGCATTTTCCTTGCCCGCCTTGCCTGAGCCTGAGCTTGCTTCATTTTGTCATCGGCAGGGCTTTGGATGCGAATTTCATTACAGAAATGACAGCTGGCAGCCCGCATGCGTGCCTTTTCGCTTTGCAATGGGTGATACAGAGCTCTGACTAAGACGGACTCTGTTAGCCTCTGAGAGGCAGGCCCGGCTCAGGGAGCACCCGCCCCCGCCTCAGCTCCGGGAGGAAACACCACGCTGGGGGCCTTCCTTCTGCGTCCTGATGCCATTCCTAACGCCCAGGCCAGCGCGGGCTGTTTGCGCTCTGCGTATGAACTGGGAGGTGCCATTTAGGATTTTAATTATGTCCTGATACTGAGTCACGTCCCCCGAAGGCCTTGTTAGGGGGATCGGTCAGTCAGGGAACTGGGCTTGTCCTCCTGCTGACAGTGGCAAATGTTACCACCCTGTCAAGTCTGTTCTCCCTCCTGAGCCTCTTATCTGGGAGAGGGGGAGGGGGATATGTCTTCTCTCCCAGAGTCTTCAAAGGAGGAAGCGTGAAGGCCCGTCCTGCCCGGAGAATGTGCAGCTGTAGGCGTCTCGCGGCCTGGGTCAGGCCCAAGGGTCTCAGCAGGCCTGGCCCACGTGGCGGCCGGCTGGAGCCACAGGCTGGAACCACGCCGCCTCGCCAGGAGGATTTGTCACGCCATTATCTGAGACCTGTTGTCCCTGCTTGCAGCAGAGCCTCGGGAGCGGGGACACGGTGCCCATCGTCAGGAGGTCAGGAGCCCCGGTGCAGCGACTGCTCAGCACAGCGAGGCTCCGGGGGGTCCCAGCAGCCCCGCCCGGGCAGGTGCCTCTTCCCCGTCCCTCGTCACGCTGAGTTGTCTCCCCTCCGGCTCCTTCGCGGTGCTTCCCTGGCCTCCGTGTGTGGGTCACTTCCCAGAGATGGATTTCAGGGACCAGAACTAGGGATGAAATCACATCTCTAGTGACTCGGCTGACTTTTCCAAAACAGTGATGGTGGCTCTGGGAAGGCTCCTGCCGACGGGGAGCTTTTCACGTTGAAGACCGAGCTCCTTTCCCTGTCGTTTAACTCAGGGGCCTGCTGTGGTGGTGCAGACAGATGGGCGAGGGGGGAGGGGAAGACAGGGAGGAGGGAGAGATGGAGAGATGTTGGACGGAGGATGACGGATGCAGGGATGTGGCGGGGATTCAGTTTACAGAAGCGGCCGTGCTCTTTGCCTTTGCCCTGGCCTCCAGGAAGAAGCATCCTTCTTTCGTGTGTGAGGTCGTTCACTTAACAAACGTTTACTGAGCATCTATGATACGCTGGCTGATGGGGACACAGCAATAAATGAGACGCCACCCTTGCCTTCAAGGAGCGTAGAGTCCCGCAGAGAAGAGGTCCACTAAGTCTGAGTGCAGATGAGGACACCGGGTACCAGGGCTGCTAGTGGAGGCGCCAGGGCAGCGGAGGGCAGTCCGAGAAGGCATCCTGGAGGAGGGGGTTCAGCTGACCCTCATGCCGCACACACTGTCGTGCTTGGCTCCTAACGGCTCCTTCTTCTTGATTATATTTCTTACTAGAGGCCCGATGCACGAAATTCGTGCAAGAGTAGGTCTTGGCGGGCCCGGCTGCCTCAGCTGCCCTCACAGCCCCGGCTTCGTCCGGAAGGTCGTTCTGCTGTTCGGCCGTTTGGTCGATCGGCATATTACGCTTTTATTATTATAGATCAGCCTCTCACTCTTTTTTGAGGGTTTCTGTGTGTTTTATGAACATGTTTTTATAACTTATTCTGTTAACCTCCAGCCTCCATAGGGAATACGATCTGCTTTCTTTGACTAACGCGAGGGGTGCACCCCGGCCTGGGAGTCGAGAAGCCTGTTTTAAGTCCCAGCTCTGCTGCTGACTTACTGGGTCGCCTTGAGCAGGAGGCTCCGAGGCCCTCATTTGTGAAATGACCCAGTGGTCCCTAACATCCTTTCCACTCCGAGGGCCAGCGCCGCAGTGTGAGCTGACCATGGAGCACCAGGTCAGCCCAGAGTGGCCGTTGGACTCTCTTCCTCGGACAGCCTTTCCCCTGGCCGCACTGGGCCTTTCCAATCCCATATCATTGCAGGGCCTACGTGACCTCGGGCTTACGACTGTGTGGCTGCTGGGCCAGCCCAGGGTGACAGAGGGCCTGTTTCTCCCAGTTACCTTCAGGCGGCACTGAGGTGTTAGACTCCTGTGGTGCAGGGCAGGACAAAGTACTGGGCAGGGAGTGCACACGCAGACAGTCCACTGCTAACTGTGCTTGGACTCTCCAGGAAACTCCTCTACATCCCTGTACAACCACACCGGGCATCACTTCCTCCGGGAAGCCCTCCGGGATCACTTCCTGTCCGCCCACCGCACCACCCCCAGCGACTATTCCCTCTTCTGCTTACACTCCCCTCAGGCTGGCCTCCAGCCTGGCACCTGGCACTCCCCGCACACGCCTGGCTGTATGGAGGCTGAGCCATTCTTCCTCTGCTCCGCGTGCCCAAAGTCTGGCGCGAGGTCTGGGATCTACAGGGGCTCAGGGAGGTTGTTGAATAATTGAAAGAAAAAACGATTAGCTGATTAGATGAATGAAATAACGACGCTCATGATCTCTAACTGGAAATTGGCCCTGTACCCCTCTCCAGACCTTCCCGTGTGTAAAGGCTTGGACTGGTTAGTGTGAGGTCTCTTTTAGTTTGAACACTCTATAATTTGATTTAAATTCATCAACCTGAGACGTGCTCGGCCCCTGGGCTGCCCAAACACACACACACACACACACACACACACACACACACACACACCAGCTGCCCAGCACTTGGCCCCCGGCCTCCTGGTTTGGTGGGTACCTCTCTGTGCGGCATGTTCTTGGTGTGGCAGGGGGCCGTGTGGCTCTGGGCTCCTTGGGAAGCCATCGGCTCTCCTGGGGAGGGTTGCCTTTTCTCTTTCTCGAGTCTTCTCTTCCTTGGCTCTGGGTCTCACACCCCAGGCCCCGGGATGGGCTCTGGTGTAGGTGAAGACTGATGGGGCTGTGAAGGGAGCAGTCACACAGGCTTCAAGAACATAAACCAGGGGAGGCTTCCTGGAGGAGGCAGCATTGGAGATCAGCTTTGAGGCAGGAAGGCCTTGAATTCGAGAGTGGGGAGTGTGCAGGTAACTTTTTATCCAAACAACTTGACCAGAGTTGCAGTCTGGGCAGAGAGACCAGGCAGGATGCTCGGGGGTAAACTGCGTCTGGAGGTGGAGGAAGTAGCAGCGAGGGGCCGTGGCGGGGGTTGGGGGGGGGGCAGGCACGAGAGGTCCTGAGCAATGCGTTAGACTTTCCCTGCTTTGTGCTTATTAAGCAAACCTTGCCTGGATCTGTTGACTCGGTAGCTCCTGCCAAGTTGAGGTTTGACAGGTGACCCTGGGCTTGCACCGCTCTGCCCGTTCTGCCAAGGCCCAGCCTATTTCAGAGGAAGGAGTCGGTGCCATGGACACTGGGGACCCTGGAGAACGGCCAGGGACAGTGGCTGCCCGGCTGCAGAGCGTGCCTTCTGGACGGAGGATTCCACTCTAACCCAGACCCCCGTCACCACGCGGCCTCGTCCTCGTCCCACCTCTCCGTCTGCTCCGCGTCTCTGGGGAGAAAGGATGATTGTGTGAATCTGGTGCCTCGACGGCCGTGAGAGGGAGGCATCTCCAGGAACCCCTCGCTCTGATGCGATTCGTAACCGGGCAGCCCTTGCCCAGAGGAAGCCCCAGTCTTCGGCCATCAGCCCGCCCCCCTGAAAGAAGGAGCCCCCTCCGGCCTTTGGAGAAGCTGGTGGGGCACCGAATAACACCCTCCTACCCAGCGCCGGCCGTTGAGGAGGCATCACTCACGAACACGCCCCAAAGGCTCCCTGCTGACGCCACATCTGGCCGCCAGAGCCGCACGGTCCTCTGGCTTCCTGTTTCTCCCCCAAATCACTCATCTCCCTGGGTTTCCCACCCCTTCTCCTTTTAACACAAAGACACAAAGCCCAGCTCAGATTTCCTTGCTCCTGCTGCCACGGGGGGCGGGAGGGGGGGGGCTGGGTTTTCCTGGCACCACCACACCCATCTCTCCCAGTCCCCCCATAAACAGGGGAGGAGGCCGAGTGAAGTGACTGGCTTTGGGGGGCTGGAGCCCTAACATGGGAGAGCGGGGGCCGTGACTCTTGCTATTACGCCCGGCTATTTTCTTTCCCTTTTCTGGCCTTGGCGTTAACGATGAATTACTGACACCACCACCGCCCCCCCCCCCCCCTTTTGTTTGAAGGAGTAAAATCACCAATTGCTTAACAAAGCTATGGAGGTATTTTGTTTGTTTGTTTGTTTTTTTAGTAACCACTCTCCTGCTCCAGAACCTCCCATAGCTCCCCAGTGCCTTGAGGATGAAGTGTGCAGTCCTCAGCCTGGCTTTTGGAGCCTTCCCAGAGGTGCACCATGTCCACAGACCTGCCTGGGTTCCTGCCCCACCAGCTCTTCCCTGTCTCCCTGTCACAGGCTGGTACAAATGCACCTCCCTCCACTACACCTCAGAACCATCCCCAGGCGATCCCCCCTTTCCGAACCTCTTGTGAGTACCGTTCACGTGCCACTGAGAGAGAACTTGCTAAGCCCGTGTCACGACCTTCTTCACAATTCCTCTGACACTGATGGGATAAGTGAGGCGGGCAAGGAATTGAAGATGGGGAGCCAGAGCGGAGCCATCCTTGGCCCCAACCCTCAGGGCTGTGTCCTGATGCCACAGAGCCGGTCCTGCTCTCATCCTGCGCCTGAGCTTCGGCTCGGGGTCTGGCTCTCCACCTGGTCCCTCCCTTGCCTGGGCACAGCCACTGTGCTTTCCTCGTATGATGCCATTTCATCTTCACAATAACCCTGGGGAGGTAGATATTCCTGGTCCCATTTTACAGATGCACAAACTGAGGCTGACTTGTCCAAGCGACTTGCCCAAAATCTCATAGCTAGAAAGACAGATAGGATTCCTTCCTTCCTTCCTTCCTTCTTTCCTTCCTCCCTTCCTTCCTTCCTTCCTTCCTTCCTTCCTTCCTTCCTTCCTTCCTTCCTTCCTTCCTTCCTTCAACTGCTATGCATTTACTGAGTGCCTAATCTGTGCTGAACAAAATGGATTTGGCCCCTGCTTTCCTGGAACTGATGAGGCAGACCCTGGGCCTGGACCCACGAGGGCACAGGGTCTGTCCTGAGGCTGGGAGACAGGGGCCCGCGTGCCTCCTTGGACCTGACTGGCTTCTTCCTGTGATGTATGGAGAGTCATGTTTTCTTCCCGTGTTTCCGGCACTCAGTCCATCACACGTTCTGGCACTAGGGGCCACCAGCGGTTTGGGCTGAAATCCGACGGAATGGCCCTTCCTCCCATTTAATCTTTAAAATGCGAGCCGAAGGGCTGTTGGTCACCTTCCGGAGCTGCCGCGATGAGGGCAGCCTGATGGGGCTGGAAGTTCCCAAACCTGCCAGCCCTGCTGTCCTGCAGTTGGTGGGACCGGCTGTCCGCCTCCCGGGACTGCGCTCCATCGTCCCCGGCCGTGCAGCCTCCATCGGCCTCCATTTGACTCGCTCCTCAGCCTCTCAAGTCGGAGCCTGCGGGGGCAGAAGCTGAGTCCAGAGATGTCTGGGGGTCCAGGGAAGCCCGCCTGGTGCCCTCAGGCAGGCCAGCAGCTCCCACTGTGCGGGCATCACTGTAGCCGGAGGTGGAGGGGTCACCGAGGAACGCCGGACTCCCAAGGCCAGGTGCTCTGAGGGTAAAGCCTGGGGGCGGGGGGGAGGGAATCACTGTGTCCAGAATCTGCTCCCAGGTTTGCTGGAGGCAGGAGAGAATTCAGACATCACCAGCATGGGTTTGTTATGAGTCACACACCGTGGCGACCCTCCACAGACGCTATCTCACTTAAGCCCCACGACAATGGGATGAAGAAGACATTCTTGACTCAGTTTTACAGACAAGGAAACTGAGACTCACAGAGGCCAAATGCCTGCCAAGGCCACACAGGGGCAGAGCTGGGATGCCCACCAGAGCTGAGATTCAGCCCATGCCCTTTCTACTGTGCTAAGGAGGTCCAGAATCTTGGGGCTTGATTCACACATGTTCAAGTCACAAGAGACTGATGTACAAACCAGAAAGCCTGATCACCCCCTAACCACTCCCCTGCCAGCCTGATTGATGCCTAACTGCTCCCCTGCCAGCCTGTTTGCCCCTAACTGCCCTTCCCTGCAGGCCTGGTCACCCCTAACTGCTCTCCCCTGCAGGCCTGGGTCCCCCACAACTGCCCTTCCCTGCAAACCTGGTCGCCCCCAACTTCCCTCCTCTGCCGGCCTGGTCATCCCTAACTGCCCTCCCCTGCAGGCTTGATCGCCCCCAACTGCCCTCCCTTGCAGGCCTGGTCCCTCCCAACTGCCCTCCCCTGCTGGCCTGATCAGGCTGGCAGGCAGAAGCGGTTAGGGGTAATCAGGAAGGCAGGCAGGAGAGCAGTTGGGAGCCAGCAGTCCTGGATTGTGAGAGGGATGTCTGGCTGCCCATTTAGGCCCGATCCTACCTAAACCATCCCTTGATTTCAGACTTCTCACAACGGGCAGTCAGACATCCGTAGTGCCAGCCTGTCAGAGTCTGAGTGTGAGACTTCGGGGGGCTGCTCCCCCACACTCCGAGTTCCAGTAGCATCACCTCTTTCCTTTGGTCCTCAAACGGGCAGTCAGACATCCTTCAAGGGGTCCCAGATTGGAGAGGGTGCAGGCTGGGCTGAGGGACACCCCTCCCCCCGTGCATGAATTTTGTGCACCGGGCCTCTAGTATAGAAAATGTGTAGAAACCATGAAGAATAAATAAAATATAAATATTTATGTAATCTTGGCCTGATTAAGAGCTTGCTGAGCATGAAATAAAAGGCAAATGTGACTAGATCTGACCACACAAAAATTGAAAACCACCATCAAAAACACTGTAAGTAAAACTAAAAGTCAAACCACAATGGGAAAATGTTACTCACAGCATGTGCTATAGAGCAAGGATTAATGTCCTTATGCTTAAAGTAGTGCTATGAACTGATAAGAAAAAGATGAATATTGTAATAAAATGGGTAAAGGACATAAAACCTGATGTTTTAATTATGTTAGCCTTATATTTCAACAATTCACAAATTAAGTAATACATATGATGGCCAGAAACATCTGAAATACGTTCAGCATCACTAGAAATCAAAGAAATGCAAAAAAAAAGAACAGCAGACCAGGTATAATATTTTTCTATTAAATTGAGGACAAAGTTTTAAATAATAACATTCAGTGCCATTGAGCTTCTGTGCCCTGCTAGTAGTAGTGTAAGTTGGTACAAAGTTTCTGGAAGACAAGGGAGTCATACATAGCAAAAACCTTTAGGGCAGTTACTTCCTTATTGCCCTCTCCATTCCCTCTCCCCCATTTCTGCCCTGGATGCTAGGGTTGGAAGTCTGCAAACTACACTTTCCAGACACCTCACTGGCTTCTGGTTGGCCAATGAGAGGCAACGGAGAAAACTGGAAGACGGGAGGAGGGAAGGAAGGACTGTCCTTTGGCTCCCAACTCTGGTCTGCGTCCCACCAGCAGCAGACATGCCATCTGTACACCCTCGCGTAGCACCAGCCAGCAGCCCGAGCATCAGGCACGTGGTGCTCCCTCCCAGATCTGTCGCGAGCCCTCCTCTCAGACGGCTGAGCGCCAGCGTGGGTGCCTTCTGGAGAGTCCAGCACTGATCCCGTAGTGCCAGCCTGTCAGAGTCTGAGCGTGAGACTTCGGGGGGCTGATCGCCCACACTCCCAGTTCCAGTAGCATCACCTCTTGCCTTTGGTCCTCAAGCCCCGGGGATGACAGCTGCTTCCTGCAGAGGTTAACCTCTGGGCTCGCTCAGCACCATTGTGCTTCTCATCTTCTCAACCCCGGCACTGCCAATCCCCTACATTAAATCCTTCCTGTTTGAAATATTAGTGACTTCTCTTTTCCTGGCCTTACTCTGACCGATATAGCCTCGATCCTAGAAATTCCCCTCCTAAGAAATTATTTTAAGAAAATAGTCATAGATGTGTGTGTGTGTTTTTTTTTAAAAAGTGTGACATTATTTGTTGATAACAACCAAACAATACCAACCAGCTAAACGCCCACCCATGGGAATGTTGTGGGTTGACTTGTGTCCTTCAAAAAGATATGTTGAAGTTCTAGCGCCTCAAACTGCAGGAGTTTGGGACTGGAGTTACTGTAGATTTCATTAGTTAAGATGAGGTTATATTGGAGCAGCGTAGACCCTTAATCCAATAGGACTGGTGTCCTTACCAGGATAAGAGAAGAGCCACAGAGAGCCACAGGGAAGACACCACGTGACTGTAGGAGCAGCGGCTGGTGCTGTGCTGCCACAGCCAAGGAATGCCGTGATGGCCAGAAACACCAGGGGCCGGGGGGAGGTGTGCACGGAACAGATTCTCCCTCGGAGTCTCCAGGAAGGAACCGTCCCTTGATTTCAGACTTCTGGCCTCCAGAACCATGAGAAAACACATGTGTTTTGTTTTAAGCCACCCTGTTGGTGGCACTTGGTCATGGCAGCTTTAGGAAACCAAGACAATGAGTCTGGTTAAATGGAGTATAAAGTCGTTTAGTAACAGAAAACCCAGCAACAATTGAAATATAAAAGAATCTGTAATGGAATGAAAAGATGTCCCTAGTGTGTTATGTTAAAAAATAACATGATACATAATTTTAGTCTGTTTTTATAAATTAAAAATAATATTCATGGTAAACAATAGCCTGTAAGGTAATATCTATATATATAAAAGCCTAAGCGACCGTTACAACCAAATGACCAGAACGACGGGAATGACTGGAACAACCGGAATGACCAGTCAACCAATCGCTATGACGCGCACTGACCACCAGGGGGCAGCTGCTCAATGCAGGAGCTGCCCTCTGGTGGTTAGTGCGCTCCCACAGCCAACATCCCGCGGCCCCTCGCCCTGGCCGGCCAACCTCCCGTGGCCCTTCTCCCCCCCGCCCCCCTGGCTGGCCAACTTCCCGGGGTCCCTACTCCCAGCCGGCCAGCCCCCCAATAGGCCTTGATTGCTGGGCAGGCCAAGGGACCCCACCTGTGCACAAATTCATGCACCGGGCCTCTAGTCTATAATAATAAAAGCATAATATGCTAATTAGACCGGACATCCTTCTGAATGACCTTCCGGACGAAGTCGGGGCTGCTAGGGAAGCCCAGGTCCCAGGTGCCAGAGGGAAGCTGGTGCCAGCCGTCAGGGGAAGGAAGGCCTACCCTTGCATGAATTTTGTGCATCGGGCCTCTAGTACTAAAACAATAACATTAGTTATATGGGTGAGGGGGCATAGTGTGGTGAGTGGCTTTTATTTTCTTTGTTTTGATTATCTTTGTTTCTAAATATTCTTCAATGAGCATGTTTCACTTTTGCACAAGAAAGTAAAGGCTTAATAAAAAGCATTTTCTGATCCTTGCAAGGACCCTCTTACGGAGTCAAAGCAGGTAACACCAGAATTGATGTTCTATGGGGAAACTAAGGCTCATAGTGGCGGGATGGGAAGAGGCACTTCCTTGCAATGCCGGGATTGGACGTTGAAAGAGCGCGTATTCAATTGTTCCTCCCCTGGAGGCCCAGCCCCATCCGGGACACCTGGAGAACCGGGGGAGCAAACGTGAGCATCTGAGCATCTGAGCATCGATGATGAACGATCAAAGGAGCCAGGCGGGGAAACGGAATAAATCTCTGGGCTATTTTTAGCGTGCCCTGTTTCCATTGACTAACTCCGCAGACACTCAGGCGGCCTCCCGGGAAGGATGATTATTATTTATTTGGACATTTATTTCAAATTTATTTTTACTTTTTATTAAGAAATTTCCAAGTATTCAAAAGTAGAGAGAACAGTGAACAGTGTGGCTTCAACAACCATCACATCCTTGCTGCACTGGTTTCCTCCCCACCCACCCCATCTTTCCCTGGAACATGTTAAAGCAAGCTGCAAACTCCATGCCATTTCACTGCAAAATACTTCCATTTTCATCTCATAAAAAAGGGGTGCATGTGGACATTTTCTTACAGAGCCTCAGTGTCGTCATCTCATCTAAGAACATGAATATCCTAATATCTCATTAATATGGCCTGATAGTCAGATTTCTACTGCGGCCTGATTTGGGCCCACTACACTCTCAGACACGAAGGAGGCAGCGACTGTAGGGACGCTTTAAAAGTAGTGATGAGCCGAAACCGGTTTGGCTCAGTGGATAGAGCGTCGGTCTGTGGACTGAAAGGTCCCAGGTTCAATTCCGGTCAAGGGCATGAGGCAGCTGGTCGATGTATCTCTCTCATCGATGTTTCTAGCTCTCTATCCCTCTCCCTTTCTCTCTGTGAAAAATCAATAAAATATATTTTTTAAAAAAAAGTAGTGATGAGCATACGTGGTCTTTTGAGGTGTCTGTGATAACTATTATATATAAAATAGCTGTGATTTTTTTCCTTGTTTTAAAAATACTACTATGATATAATTTTTCCATCTAAGTTCACAGACACCCTGAATTCGATCTGCAGACCCCGGATTAGGCACCCCTGTGAATTCGCACGTTAATGGCTGGAAGAAGCTGAGCCTGGCCTTGGCGCCCAGCTGCAGTTCCTTCCTCCTCTCGGCAACGGCAGGGCTGGTGATCCGCCATGGCAGTCATATGGCATGCCTCAATGTGTGGCCTGGGGCTGATAATTACTTGGGCATCCACCCATCTGTCCATCTATCCACCCATCCATCCACCCATCTGTCCATCCAGCCATGCATTCACTCAACAAATGTTTATAGAGCCAGGCTCTGGGCTGATATCTCAAGGAGTTGCCAGGCGATGCAAGAGAAAGAGAAAAGTAAACAACAATATCACATTGTTAGCACTAGCGCAGAGGCATGAACAAAGCTGGGAGCTGGGAGGGCATTGCAGGCAGAGGAATGGCACGTGCAACAGCCTGAAGAGGAGAAGGGGCCTGGTGTGCCTGAGAACAGTGTGGGGATACAGTGGGGAATGATGGGAGGCGAGTCTAGGGAGAACTTGAGGGGTGATGTGGGCCAAGTTCAGGGGTATAGATGGCATCAACCATGGAGACTCCCACCCAGGGCAATCACATGGTCAGCTCTGCAGAGGCAGGGATGGGTTGGACCAGGGAAACTGGAGGCGGGAAGACCAGTTAGGAGCTCTTGGAACCAGCCAAGAATCCTATCTAATAAAGAGGTGATATGCAAATTGACCATCGCTCCAACACACAAGATAGCTGCCCCCATGTGGTTAAAGATGGATGCCCCCATGTGGACACAAGATGGCCGCCACAAGATGGCTAGCAGGGGAGGGCAGTTGGGAGGGACCAGGCCTAAAAGGGAGGGCAGTTGGGGGCAACCAGGCCTGCAGGGGAGGGCAGTTGGGAGTGACCAGGCCTGCAGGGGAGGGCATTTGGGGGGGACCAGGCCTTCAGGGGAGGGCAGTTGGGAGGGACAAGGCCTGCAGGTTAGGGCAGTTGGGAGGGGACCAGGCCTGCAGGGGAGGGCAGTTAGGGGCAATCGGGCCTGCAGGGGAGCAGTTAGGCATCAATCAGGCTGGCAGGGGAGTAGTTAGGGGGTGATCAGGCTGGCAGGCAGAAGTGGTTAGGGGCAACCAGGCAGGCAGGCAGGCAGGCAGGCGAGCAGTTGGGATCCAGCAGTCCTGGATTGTGAGAGGGGTCCCAGATTGGAAAGGGTGCAGGCTGGGCTGAGGGGACCCCCCTCCATGCACGAATTTCATGCACCGGGCCTCTAGTAAGGTAATAAGACCTGAACTTAGGTACTGGCCAGGGGTGGTAGAAAGGAGACAGGCATAAGGGACACTTCCTGAGTAGCATGCCCTGGAACTGATGAGCTGTGGGGGTGAGGGAGAAGGGAAACCAGGGAGACTCGAAGCTCTCTTCGATGGAAACTGGGAGCCTGCTCCTACCAGGAATCCCAAGTGTATTGATAACACGGAGACCCTGTCCTCAGAGTGCGGAAGGAAACAGGGCAGAGAGGGATTCTGCTTCTTGTCTCCCTAGGGCTGAAGGATGGCAGGTGGACTGTGTGGGAGCCGGCCACAGGTACCTGTGCTTTGGAAAGACCTGGTGAGGAGAAGGGCGCTACCTCCGTGTGACCCCATGACCCCTCACTCCAGGGCATCAGACGAAGGACTCAGCCTGCTGGCACATCCTGCCTGGAGCAGACGAGACCTGCGAGGCTGCAGGGGACAGAGAAACACACAGACTTGCCCCGGCGGTGGCGGCGGGGACTTGAGTGTCTCCAGAGAGGTCCCCGGGGACTGCTCTTTGTCAGAACAGGCTGGGATCCGAGGGATTAAAAGGAGGCCGTGGCCTGCGGGGTTGAGTCAGCAGGAACCCCGTGAAATACAGCCTCCGAAGGCACCCAGGCGATCTGTCCTCTGCAAAGCTCTGGCAAAGCCATAAAATTAATGGCAGATCGTTTAAAAACAGTTCAGTTAATCTCGGGGCTCAGTTCCAGCCTCACCCTCCGGAAGACAAGCCAAGCAGTGGTGGCAACTCGAGGGGCGTCGTCTGAGAGTTTTCCAGGAGAGAGAGCAGTGGCACAGTGCGCCCCCCCCCACCCCCACCCCCCGCCCCCCCAATGGCCTTTGGTTGGCAGCTCAGCCGCTGGGCTGCTCTCAGTTGAAGTTCCCTCCAGGCCCTGCGAGGAGGGCGGGCGACTGAACTGGTTCTGTTGCCGGTTAGGTCTCTCCCCAGGGCGCCGGTCCTGGGCTTTGGCAGCATCTGAGTGGCCAGCGCAGGAGGAGCCGAACTTGCTGTCTCTCCATTTCATGGCAAGCAGGGGCTCTCCTGGGTTGACATTCAGGGGGGCACTGCAGTCCCTTCTCTCTCCTTGGGTCTCTGTCGCTGTTATTATGCCTCCGTCTCCGTTTCTGCCCCTCGTTTTGCCTCTACCTTCACGTTTGTCTGTGCTCTACCTCTCTGTCTGCTGAGTTCTCTCTCTCTCTCTCTCTCTCTCTCTCTCTCTCTCTCTCTCTCTCTCTCTCTCTCTCTCTCCCAGCTCTCATGTTCCTCTCCATGTCCCTCTGTCTGTCTGCCTCTCCCTTTATCTCTAAGCCCCTGTCTCCCTCTGAATCTTTGTCAGTATCCCCCAGTGTTCTTGTCGTCCCTTCCGGGGAGGGGGTGGTGCTCACACTAGCTGGGAAACCTGAGGGCTGCCTCTTGGGGAGACCCCCACATTTGAATAGAAAGCACAGCCCGGGTGCAGGAAAGAACCCTCTGTTGTTCCTGCTTTGCCCCGTGCATTCCACCTGACTTGTTTGACAACAGAACCATTCCTACCCCACCCCCAAATATTTATATTCTGCGGAATAATTCGAATAATCATCATCGCAGCTGCCTGCTCTGTGCCTGGGCCCCACGCCCTATCACTGGTCTTTCTCCCCGCCCTCCACGTTCCTGAGACCCCAGCTCTCTGTCTGGTTGTGTGCTTTTCTCTGTTGCCAGCACTCTCTCTCCTTCACCCTGTCTTTTTCTCTCCGTCTCCTGGTCTGTCTCTCTGTGTGGTCTCTCTCTTTCTTGCTTAGATTCTCTCTCTCTCTCTCTCTCTCTCTCTCTCTCTCTCTCTCTCTCTCTCTCTCTCCTCCTTTCCCCCACTCCACAGGGCAGCCTTGGCCTGAGGCCTGGGTGGTGGGGGCTCCTTGCCTTTCCCGGGAGCCAGGGTGCTGGGAGGGCGAGGTGGGGAGCTATGTGGGTCAGAGCGAGGCAGAGCGCTGGAAACTTTTCCACCGGAAAGACTCAGAAAGCCAGAGGATGCAACGCCGCAGCCTCTGAGTGTGCTTCCAAGTGCTGGGGCAGGTGCCGTGGCGGGACACCGGCCAGCGCCGAGGACGGGGCGGTGCCGGAGCCCCGCTGACGTCCACAGACACCGCCAGGGAGCAGCCCAGGCCGCAGCCGCCAAGAAGACTAACAGGAACATAAATAAGAGGGGAGGGGTGGAAAGGGCCTTCGGAAAGCTCACTGCTATTTGTCCTCCCTGTCCACGTCCACATCTCTCCCTTCTTCCCTCCCGCTGGTTTCCCCTGTGACCCTCCCTGTCTCCCGCCGGAGGCCTGCTTCCTTGACCCCAGTCTGTGAGCAAGCTGTTGACCTATCTCTGCCCTCGAAGACTGTCCTGCCAGGAAGGCCGGCCTCCGTGGGTGCGCTGGACCTCAGACGTCACCAGGAACTTGCACACCAGCTGCTCCAACCCCCGGTGTGAGAGCAGCTCCCGTTTCATGGGTGAGAAAACCAAGACCCAGAGAGGGCGAGTGACTTGTTCCCATCACCCAGTAAGTAAACGAAGCTCAGGTCAGCCAACGCTGCCCGCTTATGACCAGCCCTGATGCCCACGGACTCCTCGGGGAGGGGCTTTCCTAGGAGCCTGCCAGCCCCTTGCCCCCCTCCTCGCTCCTGTCCTCCCTGCACCGCGACTGGCGACGACTGGCGACTCGCGACTCGGTCAGAACGGCTCCTCAAGAGGAGGAGGCTGCACCTCGGCAGCAGCGTGGCAGGCCCTTGCTGATCTGTCATCTTTCCCTCCGGCCTTGGCAGCCCGGTCCTGCAGGAGGAGCTGGAGGGAGGGAGCTGGCCCCGACACAAACCTTCTTGGATCCTGGAACACTGACCGTCAGCGACTTTGGCGGGAGGTCAATTTCCAACCCTGTGTTACATAAGGAAACACGAAGTTCATATTTCCAAATATACCAGAACTCCATTCCTCAGCCGTGACCGACCATCAGCAGGGGCAGAACAAGGACGAGTGGTGGGACCGGCGGGCCGGGGTGGGGCTGAGCTGGCCTTCGAACGGCGGCCAGGCTCAGGACACCCATGTGGGCTCCGGTGGCTCAGTGTAGATTCAGGCAGCTCAGTGTGGACTCACTCAGGCAGCTCAGTGTGGACTCACTCAGGCAGCTCAGTGTGGACTCAGTCAGGCAGCTCAGTGTGGACTCAGGCAGCTCAGTGTGGACTCACTCAGGCAGCTCAGTGTGGACTCAGGCAGCTCAGTGTGGACTCACTCAGGCAGCTCAGTGTGGACTCAGGCAGCTCAGTGTGGACTCAGGCAGCTCAGTGTGGACTCACTCAGGCCGCTCAGTGTGGACTCACTCAGGCAGCTCAGTGTGGACTCAGGCAGCTCAGTGTGGACTCACTCAGGCCGCTCAGTGTGGACTCAGGCAGCTCAGTGTGGACTCAGGCAGCTCAGTGTGGACTCACTCAGGCCGCTCAGTGTGGACTCACTCAGGCCGCTCAGTGTGGACTCAGGCAGCTCAGTGTGGACTCAGGCAGCTCAGTGTGGACTCACTCAGGCCGCTCAGTGTGGACTCACTCAGGCCGCTCAGTGTGGACTCAGGCAGCTCAGTGTGGACTCAGGCAGCTCAGTGTGGACTCACTCAGGCAGCTCAGTGTGGACTCACTCAGGCCGCTCAGTGTGGACTCAGGCAGCTCAGTGTGGACTCAGGCAGCTCAGTGTGGACTCAGGCAGCTCAGTGTGGACTCACTCAGGCCGCTCAGTGTGGACTCAGGCAGCTCAGTGTGGACTCAGGCAGCTCAGTGTGGACTCAGGCAGCTCAGTGTGGACTCGGGCCGCTCATGGTGTGAGCTCCTGGGAAGTGCCAGGCACAGGGCACATTTCATCTCATGGAAACCCTCATAGCATTCCCTGAGGCAGGGCTCTGTCCCCTATCCATAGAAGAAGAGTCCGAGGCTTAGACCCCCATCCCTAATGCCCCCAAACCAGGAGTTGTGCTCCCCCTACAGTGAGGTGACACCTCAGGAGGTGATGAGGGCTTGGTTCCTGGGGCTGTTGAGCGGTGACTCAGTGAGCACGTGTGTGGTGTTGTATCAATGCTAACAAACCTCAACAAGGGTTGGACTCGACGGCTTGGATCACAGGCACTTGAAGATCCTGACCATCCTCAGCCCGGTGTGGCCAGGGCCTGGCCTCTGCTGGGCACGTTGTCTGGAGGGAGACCAGAGTTGACCTGGGGCTCCAGCAAGAACCTGGGAGGAGCTCGCCTGGGAAGGGAAGTGATATGACTCGGATACGGCACTGCAGCATCGTTGTCGGAGGAGAATCCGGGAAAGTGTACACACCCATCACGAAGAGTCTAGATGAATAAACAGCAGGTCAGCAACTAAAAACGCCTGGGAGCTCCCTGAGACTGACAAGGAGAGAAATCCAACATCTATCATTTTGTGATAAAAGCAAGATACAGAATAAATGTACAGTGGGATGTTGTTTATATTAAAAGATACACGCAAGCCCTAACCAGTTTGGCTCAGTGGATAGAGCGTCAACCTTCGGACTGAAAGGTCCCAGGTTCGATTCCGGTCAAGGGCATGTACCTTGGTTGCGGGCACATCCCCAGTAGGGGGTGTGCAGGAGGCAGCTGATCGATGTTTCTCTCTCATCAATGTTTCTAACTCTCTATCCCTCTCCCTTCCTCTCTGTAAAAAAAAATCAATAAAATATATATTTTTAAAAACGATACACACAAAACACAGAGCCCTAGGCTGTCGTACGGAGTAAGAAAGGCGATCAGTGCTGGTCAGGAGGCCTGGAAGGAGACAGCCACACTGACCATGGATTCCCTCCGGGGGAAGGCCTGGGATGAAGGGGGGCAGGGACAAGGGGGAACTGGGATTTCTCTGTAATGTTTGAATTGCTTACAGCAAAAATACCCTGTGCTCCCTGAGTAATTAAAGTCGATGCAAAAGAAAAGAAAAAGAAAAGGCAAATCCACTCTGCGGAAAAGAAATACATGAGATGGGACCTTTACTTGATTTGATTGATGGATTGACCCATTCGTTCACTCATTCAGCCAATAAACAATAAAGAATGTGTACCCTCCAGGACAGCCCTGTGCTAGGGGCTGGGGTTGCAGAGTGGAAAGACAGAGCCCTACCCTCGTGCACTGCTGGTGGGAATGCAGACTGGTGCAGCCACTGTGGAGAACAGTATGGAGGTGAAAAGTGGAACTCCCATTTGACCCAGTAATCCAACTTCTAGGACTATATATCCCAAGATACCAGAAACACCAATCAGAAAGGACATATGCACCCCTATGTTCATAGTAGCACCATTTACAATAGCTGAGATTTGGAAACAGCCCAAGTGCCCATCGGCAGATGAGTGGATTAAAAAACTGGTACATCTACACAATGGAATACTACGCTGCTGTAAAAAAGAAAGAATTCTTACCTTTTGCAACAGCATGGATGGACCTGGAGAGCACTATGCTAAGCGAAATAAGCCAGTCGGAGAAAGATAAATATCACATGATCTCACTCATTTGTGGGATATAATGATCAACATAAACTGATGAACAAAAATAGATCCAGAGACAAGGGGCAGGGGAGATTGGGGGTTAGAGATCAACCAAAGGACTTGTATGCATACATATTAGCATAACCAATGGGCACAGACACTAGGGTGGTGGTGGCCTGCCCTCAGTGGGGTGGGAGTGGCTGGGGGGGATGTCAATCAGGAAAAAGGAGACATATGTAATACTTTAAACAATAATAATAATAATAAAAAGACAGAGCCCTGTCCCCAAGGAGTTTAGACTCAAAGAGGAAGGTAAATGGCAAACCCAGGTGACGAATGACAGTCCAGGTGATAAATCATCCCAGTAGCTGTGTCAACCCACAAGTATCCCGTAACTTTTTGCAAGAAGGTGACATTTAGGTAGGGGTTCTGCAGGGTGAGTAGGAGTCTAACTAGTAAGTAGGGAGAGGGTTCCTGGCAGAGGGGACAGCATGGACAAATGCTACATGGCAGCAGAGCCCGGAGCCATCCTCCCAGGGACTGTGGCCAGTCTTCCCATCAGTTACCCTTCCTCCTGGAGCCAACACATGTGGTGACGGTGTCCACCGTGGCACCTGACCCTGTCTACTCCGCCACGTCATCTCTCTGGTCCTGGGTCTGGTCTGAAGAGGTGGGTGGGAGAGGGCGATAATTTCCCAGCCTGCCAGGATCATCATGAAGATCAAGTGGGGTCGCTGCTGGAAAAGGGCTTTATAAATAAATCAACAAGCACTAAACAAATAGCCTGTTTAGAGTCCAGTTATATTTCTAGAAGTTGAGCCCTTTGGCTAAAGAGAAAGATTAAGTTAAAAGGACAATCAGAATTGGCCCCTCTCACAGCAGAAGGCCTCCATGCACCAGGGCAGGCAAAACCCTCGGGGCCAGGCCCACCTGCTTGCTGAGTGAGAGGTTAGAGACGCTGGAGAAGGAGGAAGCGGGGTGGGTGGGGTGGGGAGAGATGGCCTCACCCCAGCCGCGGTCATCACAGCAGTGTCCTTTCCAGCCGGTCTTGTGGGCCCAGGCCAGGCTCAGGCCAAGCTATGAAATCACCAAGTAGGATTTTCTTTGCTCTCAGACCTGGCTTTTTCCATTTTTTTACATCTTGCCAAGGAAACCATCTCTTTGAAGATTCTGCATCCATCTTGCAAAGGGAAGTTTGGTCTTCCTCTTGGGGGTCCCCAGGGACCCTCATGCTGACATGGCCATGGTCACCTCTGGCCCACCATGGCCCTGGGGTATGAGTGGAGGTGCCACTCAGAGCTCTCAGGGGCCTGTCCCTTTTTTAGGGATCAGAGCTGTGAGGCTAAGGGAGGTGGTTCCATCATTAGTGAGCAGACAGGAGTACTATTTAGGGGGATGGAGGCGGGGGGGGGGGGGGTGCGGGGGGGGTGCGGGGGGGGGCGCTTCCTGAGGCTCCGCTGAGCTTGAGCAGCTGAGCTCATTGTGAATTTCCATCTGGAATCAGAGACCCAGGGGTGGCCCATAGGAGCTATAAATGGTGCTGCTGTCCCAGGTAGAAACAGTTAACGGAAGACACATTCAAACCTGTGGAGAATTTTGTGAATTTATTTGAGCCAAACTGTCGACAATTGCCAGGAAGCAGAATCTCAACAGATTGGGATAATGCTCTGGAGAATGGCAGTTTTTCACCTTGTTTTATACCTTAAAATCAAAAGAGGAGACATAAGTGGGTTACATGAAACCCATTGGTGATAGATTAGGGAGGTGGGAGAAAGCAAAGCGGGGGAAACCTTTGGAATTGGATAAAAAGTAAAATGATAAACGCAGGCCTCTTTTACATTAGGTGGGCATAGGATAGTTAACAGTCAACAATTAACAAGATAACAATAACAATGAGGGAATTTGTGGTACATTGGTTGTGCCCTGAAAGGTCCGGAAAAAGGGAAGTTACCCTGATATTACAAAGGTATGTTGATCTTTGTTCGGGAAGTGACTGGCCTAGGACATGACTACCCACCATCGCCTGCTTTTTAATTAAAACGCTTTAATTTCAGACCATCCTTTGTGGTTCCTTTAGGTCTCCAAGTTTGGGAGGCCGCCATGCAGGCCTTCCCTGAATTTGTCAGGTTAGCATGTGGCCCCTCTTGGTCCACAAAACCCACAATGGTCTGTGATGGGACTATCATGCTTGAGTGGGCCAGCTCCCACGTACAGGGTCAGCCCCAGGAACCCAGGTTTCTCATTCAGGCAGAGCCGTGGCTGTCGTCTGCAGCTCAAGGTAGGGAGCAGAGTGGATGGTGGGAAATTGGGATGAAGACCTGAATACCTGGGATTCTGGCTCATGTTCTGGGGGCTCAAGGGTGGGGTGCAGATACATAATAAAATAGGATGGATACTCTTGACAGCTGATGCATTCAGACCACACCTAGGTTGATGATTTGCTAGGAAGAGAGCTTTTTTACTTACAACTATCTATATATATAAAAGGCTAATATGCAAAGTGTCCCCTTGGGAGTTCGACCAGGAGACCAGGAGTTTGATCGCTCGCTATGACATGCACTGACCACCAGGGGGCGGCACGAAACGAAGAAAGGCCCCAGCCGGCAGCCAGAAGGTCCCGATCAGCCCTGATTGCTGGCCAGGCCTAGGGACCCTACCTGTGCACAAATTTCATGCTCCGGGCCGTTAGTTAGAATATACTGAACTTGTAGTTTATAACAGTGAAAGGCTACAGATTAAAGTCAGCAAGGGGTTCAGGTGCAGAGGGTAGAGTCCAGGAGGGAGCAGCTGCCCTCTCCCAGAGGAGTCGTATAGACAGGGCTGAGTTCGTGTGGCACAATGTGTGACAACGCATACAGAGTGTTGCCAACCAAAGGCACTCACCTCAGCCTTGGTGTCACCCAGCCCTGTAGGCAGGGCTGACCCCCATGGAGCTGACCTTACCAGTCTCCAACCCCTCCAGAGGCCATACCTGTGGCCCAAGGCCCCCACCATAAATCACATTGTGTCGGCTACCAGGCGCGGCCGAAGACAGTCCTGTCAACGGGATATTCCAAGAGCTTGGAGGTTACCCCCCAGGAGCCAGTCCAGGGCCGGAGCCATCTTTGGAACGTGCAGGGTGTGGTTAACCCAGACCAGCTGAGTCAACCACTGACTGCACAGCAGAACCCTCAGAACTCAGGGAACCTGATTTCCTTCCGCTCTGGGTAAGACTGCGGCGGGGGGTGAGGGGGGAGCAGGAGAAGGGCTGGCCCGGCTGGCTGGAAGCCCACAGGGTCAAGGCCGGCAGAGAAAGTTGCTTACATTAAACTAAAGAATGATTGAGAGCAGAAAAGCAACAGGGAGGGCCAACGCGCATCCGTTCAGGGAGGGAAGCTCGGCTGGTTCAAACCCCGTATAAAGAGGTTGTGGGAAATGAGGGGCAGCCAGGAAGAGGCTGAGGCGGACGGCAGGCTGGCCAGCTGTGACCGCCGGCACAGCCACTGGCTTCCTGGGAGCCGATCTCCAGGGTGGAGGCTCCAACCCAGAGGCCAAACAATGCCGATAACTCCTCAGGCAGTTGAAAGTGGCAGGAGGAACCGGGGGTGTTTAGTAAAGGGCGGGGAGGAAAATCTCTTGCATTTAAGCACCTCCTCCTCCTCTTCTTCTTGTCCCTAAGGCCACACTGAGACGTTAAAAGGAGACTCAGTTGTTTTCTGAGATGGGAGTTGGCAGAAGAAACCTGGGCTCCCCAGTCAGAAATAAGTAAAAAGGAAGAAGCAGTGAGCCACACCTGGTGGTTCTAGCAGGCCGTGGCTCAGAGGGAGCTGACTGGGTTTGTTTTCCAGAAGACAGGACCAGGACAAAGGGCTAGAAGCGGGAGGGAGGCTTCAGTCCGCCTACAAAAGAACATTCTAGCAAGAACTTCCAAAGGCAGGTAGGACTGCCTGGCCTGGTGGTGAGCTCCTTGTCCCTGGAGCATGCAAGCAGGAGTCGGGTGGCCACCTGTCAAGGATGCCGTGGAAGGAATTCTTCAGACCGCAGGCTGACATTCTAACCACTAAGCCAAACCAGCTAGGGCGAGGAATTCTTGCTCTGAGAGGGACAATGAACTAACATGAACCACTCCTCTGACTCTTTCATCTGGGCCTGAGCATTTAATCACCTTTTATATGTTCAAAACTCCCCAGTTTAAAATTCCAGCCCAGATCACTCCCTGTAGCTCCACCCCCGGCCAGTCTTCTCCAGTGAATGTCCAGGATTTACAGTGTCTACCACAAAGTTGATGTTCAGTGGATATATCTGAGCAATTGGATGAACCCCAGCCCCCTCACTTCTCTTTGGTTCTGTACAGTTACCACTTCGGGGATGCAGCCTTCCTCCAGCCAACCATGACCCACCGACCTCACACCAGCTGAGCCATAGTCACTCTCCTCCACTCCTTACCTCCACCCAAACACTGGGACTCCCCGGGGTCAGGCAGTCTGTGCTGCTTACCCTTGCACAGCACCCCGTCACTGTGCGTGTCCTGTCCCCTTGTGTGTCTGCCTCCCCCGGAGACGGGGAGTTGCTGGAGGTAGTGGTTCTCCCTGAGTCATTGTTGTGTACCCAGCGCCCAGCCCAGGCACCGGCATAAAGCAGGCGCTCAGAACCCGAATTTTGCATCCAATTGGGACATTCCCAGGTGGGCTGGGGCTGGCGGGCCCTCCTCATGCTCCCGCCAGTAGAGCATACATTAATTTAATGAACTAGCTCTTCCAGTGCTAGGAAATCTATTTCACGTTAATGAAATCCAATTAGTGCCTTCACTGTGGAGCCCTGGGCCCTTTCAGACTAAAGATGTTGAATGAGGTGACACCTCTTCCTGTAACCCAGAGGGGCCTCCCTGCCTCCATCTCCCTTCCAGGAACAGCACTGCCAACAGCTATTTTGCAACTTCTTTTACCTCCAAATGCACATCTGTTTCCAACATGCCCCCGCCTCAGGATTCTTCGAGTGTCCTCCGCAGAGTAACACAGGAGGGTATTCTTTCTCTATGCATCCCTCACCCATCTCCCCATTCTTCCACTTACTCATCCTCCTGTCTACCCACATGCCCATCCACTTACCCACCCTTCCACTGAACACTCATTCATTTACCTTCCTGCTCTCCCAAAGACACATCCACCAAATTATTCATCCACCCATCAATCCATCCTCTCATCCATCCATCTATCCAACCATCCACCTATCAAACCACCCAGCTGTCCACGCATTCATCCATTTACTCATCAACTTATCACCCATCCATCCACCCATCTGTCCATCCATCCATGAGAACACACCCAATAAACATTTCCTTGAATGCCTACTTTATGTGAAGTCCTTCACCTGGTACTAGGGAAACAAAGCTGAACAAGATTCAGTTTCTCTCCTGGGAAATTGCCAGTCTAGCAAGAAAAATCTAACACACAATGAAAATCTGGGGTGAAATCCCACCACTTAGTAGCTTAAGAACATGGGAAAATTGCTTAACTTCTCTGTGCCTCAGTTTCCTCATTGCCCACCTTTAGAGTAATTGTGACAACTAAGTGAGATATTCATATAAACTGCTTAGTCTGAATCCTGGTATATATTAATTGATCAACAAGTGATCAATAATATTACTTATAGAATTATTTACCATGATTATTACCCATGCCCTCATATGGGTTTTGATTATTTATGCATGTAATGATTATTTCATACACTCAGTGAATATTTATTGAGTATTTACAACATATCTGAGCTTGTGCCTCAGGAGTTTAGAATCTTATTGTATAGACAAGGCAGATACACTTGACATAGGCAGTGGGAATAGTGTGCTGGGGTCCCAGGTGCTGGAGGTTCCAGCGAAGCCCGAAGCTCAGGTGGAAGGAGGTGCCCTTCAGGTGGTGGAAGGCAGGTCAAGGGCAAGTGCAGGTGCTTTGTGTCGGATCCATCAGGCTCCTTCTGGGTTCCAGGCCTTGGAGGAATCTGTTGGAACTTAAGCACTGACCCCTCCTCCCCAGGAGAAGTGCCCAATCCTGGTTCTCCTTGGAGCCTCCCTCCAGGTCAACTAGTTGGAGCAAGTGGCAGAGTGTGGTTGGGACCTGATGGGAGCTGATTGCAAATGGCACACTGGACCCACGTGGCATCTGTGGCCGGTCCCTCACCACCCGGAAAGCCTTTCCCCCCACCCTCCGGCTTTGTAAGTAGCAGGCTGGGGTATTTCAGATCCAGCAATTGCTTCTGCAGGTGAGTGATGAGGTCGCCCCAGCAAGAGGGCTGTCTCGGGTGGGCATGACCAGGGTCAGGTGACAGCTGAGCGATGAAAATTCATCGCCAGTGCGCCTGTCACTGTAACTGTCACTGTGAGTGAACAGCTCAGAGACCTGCTGGCCGCTCCTGTGGCCTGTCCATGGCCTTTTTATGAAGATTGTGACCTTGGAGGGTGAGGGCAGCGCTTGACAGGTCTCTGGCTCAGCAAGAGCACCGTGTCACCATTGTGGCATTCTGAAGTTTGGTCAGTGACATAGAGCCACCGCAAGTGACATGGGACCAAGGGCTGCATTAGAGGAGGGAGGCTTGCTGAGTGTGGGAGCAGCTGGGGCCCAGAGGATGGGAGACAGAGTCACCCTGCCTGAGCCCCAGGCCCCATGTCTAGGTTCCTGGGGGACCCTACAGTGGGTGCTCATGGGGCCGGCTGAGCAGCCCTACTTGTGAGTGAGTGGTTGGCCCCAATGCTCAGAATAATGGTCACCCTCCAGTCTCATGGTGATGTCTACCAGGAGGTGCACTGGTTCCCCGGGCTGTTGGACAACACCACAGACCGGGAAGCTTACACAACAGAAATGCATTCTCTCACGGTTCTGGAGACTGGAAGTCCGAGATCAAGGTGTGGGCAGGGCTGGCTCTTCTGAGGCTGTGAGGGCGAACTGGCCACTCCCTGAGCTTCTGGGCTTTGCTGGAACCCCTGTAGAGGCATCACCCTCATCTCTGCCTTCATCCCATCGCAGTGTTCTCTCTCCCAGTGTGTGCATGTCTGGGTCCAATGTCCCTTTTTATAAGGACATCAGTCATATTAGGGGCCCACCCTACTCCAATGTGAGCCTCATCTTAACAAATTACTTCTGCAAGGACCCTATTCCCAAATACGGTAACATCCTGAGGTCCTGAGGGCTAGGACTTCAACATATGATTTAACCCATAATAGTTGGGGCTTCTAGTGAGAAAGATTCCCAGCTGTAGACAGATATGCTGATGCCAATGTGACAACACACAACTAGCACAAAGCTGGCGGACATTCTTCCTTATTCATTCATCCATCCATCCCATCCATTCATTCATTCTATCCATCCATTCCATCCATTCATGCATCCATCCATTCATCCATCCATCCCTCCCATCCACTCATCCACTTATCCATTCCATCCACCTCATCTATTCATCTATTCCATCCATCATCCATTTAACCATCCATCCATTCATCCATTCATCCGTTCATGAAATGTTCACCGAGTGCCTACTATGTGCCAGGCTCTGTGTTTGTATTAGACACAAAGGTGAGTTGGGTCTTTTCCCTGCATTTGTCCTGAGTGTGAACTGACAAATAAGCAATAAATTATAATTTGTGACAGAGGAGAATAAAGATGAGCAGTGGCTTCCCTGAAGAAGGGCCTTGCAAAGGAGGAGGCGGAGTCCGGGGGCAGAAAAGGAAAGAAGGGCGGCCCAGGGGAGCCACCAGCCAGTCCCAGCAGGTAAGGAGAGGCGCGGGAGGAGCGGGGTCTCTGGAAGGCAGAGTGCTGCATCCTGTTGGCGGTCCTGGGCAGAGGTCCGGGGTGGGGAGAGTGGGGACATGTGTACCACACCCCTCAGCCTAAATTGGCCCATCCATCTCCTCGTTTGAAACGCCTGGCAGCTGAGGCTCAGATGGAAGTGACTCTGAGGAGGTGGCTGGCAAGTGCGTTTGGCCGAGATGAGTCACGTATGATCCTTGGGGGCCTCGATTATGCAGAAGCGCCGCTCCTCCATTCGGTGGATATCTTTAGATCGGCTACTCCCGCCTCCTGTCTGCAGGCTCTGGCCTCTGAGACTGAGTCCCGCCAGCCTGGAGTCCCTCCGGAGAGCGGGGCTTTGCCTTCCTCGCCGTGGGTCCCCAGCACCTGGCCAGCTCCCGGGCTCAGAGATGTTGAAGACAGCAGAGCAGCTTAGTTGCCGACGGCCACTCACCTGGCTGCTATGAAGGGCTTCCCTGAACGTGTCCAGCAGCTTCTCAGATGCTGTGGAGTCTCCATCCTTTATGTGCCTGTCAACAGAAACAAACACGTTTATCGCCATTATCTTGTGTCCTGTCTGGACAGCAGGCCGGCGAGGAGGCGGCTCTCTCTCTTCTGCTGAAGAGGAGGTGAGTCTGGACAGGAAGTCCCTGGTCTGCGGGCAGGCAGCAGGCTCTGGCGGGGGAAGCCAGGTGTCCAGTGTCCTGAAGGCGATGGTCAGTGCTGGGGGCCAGGCAGGTGGGGCCAGGGCTCCGCGTGGTGGGGTGGGGCTGGGGAAGAAGCCAGGTGTCTGGACCGGGCTTTTTTCTTTTTATTGATCTCAGAGAGGAAAGGAGAGGGAGAGGGAGAGAGAAACATCAGTGATGAGAATCATTGATTGGCTGCTTCCTGCACGCTCCCTGCTGGAGGCCGAGCCCACAACCGGGGCATGCGCCCTGACCAGGAATCAAACTGTGACCTCCTGGTTCATAGGTTGATGCTCAACCACTGAACCGCATTGGCTGGGCTGGGCCAGGCTTTTTGATGAATGGTTTATTCATAACAGAATCCCAGCCAGCGACAGGAAAGGACAGGCCCAGGAGGTAGCTCAGGAGGAAAACAGGAGGCGCAGACTCGGGAGGAGGCACTGAGGACCATCCCTGGTGATCGCTGTCACTGTTACTGGACCGGAAGGGGGCTCAGAGCAGGTGGCAGTGAATGTATGTTAATGCAGATGCAAATGTGCCTGGCCTGGAGCAAACTTTTGGCAACAGGAAGGAGGTGGGTGCCAGGGGAAACCTAATGATGTTAATTGGAGTTCGGTTGGTGCTAAATGCTCGGCTTGGGGAGGCAGCCACGCACTCATCTTATTTAAAGTGAGTTGTAATTCTCCAGAGAATGAGAGCCAGCCGCTTCACTCAGAGAGAAATGGGACGCTGGGCTGGCCCAGCGGGGCCTGCCGAGCCTCCACTCCTTGTGCCCAATGTGTGCCTGGGCCGATCAATACCCGTGAGGTGTGGGCAGGGCCCTAGGGGACCCGATGGGACCCTAGCCCAGTGCTGGGTCCCTGGGACAAACCAGAATCTCTGCTCTGGGCGCTGTGAGGAGGGGTTTGTGGGAACACCCCTCCCTGCCCAGTTCTCTCAGAAGATGACCAGGATGAACAGAACCCAGTCATGGGTGGGGGGTCCTCATTGACAGTAAAGAAGGCAACCCCCAACAGTGCAATTTGGAAAAGGCTGGTGGGCAGGAATCGTGATGGATAAGGTTAGAGACTGACCTCTTCCAGGGGACCCCCCCCCCGCATCATCCTCAGGCTTGGTCTGGGACCCCCTCCCCTGGGAGCCTGTGTGATGCTTCAGGGGTGCACATGCCCCATCTCTTCTGTTCTTGGGGGGGCGGGGGGTGAGAGTGAGCCCCTGACTGTGCAGTCGGCAGAGGCTGCCCTGGGAGATCTCAACTGAAAATTTCCGCTCGCTGGCCTAGCAGGCTGGAGGGGGCCTCTGAGAGCTCACCCAGACTCTGGGTGTCTGGGGAGTGATAGAAACCTCCATTCCCGTGTCTGGGCCAGACATGCCGGCCGGAGCAGCAGGGGGCCCAGGACAGCTCTGGTCCCGGACACGCCTGTCTGATGGTTTCTGGTGCTGGGTGGGGAGTGGAGAAGAGTCCTCTGTGGGCAGCAACCAGATGCAGGTCTCAGCAGCGTGTTTTGAGCACCAGGCCCTGGTGGGGACGGTACTTTCCATGCTGTGGTTGGAGCGCAGAGGAGGAGCCCTAAGGCAGCCTGGAGGCGGGGCTCAGGATGGAGTGGGCCCCCAACTGGAGCCAGAAGCATCCCAAAGAGGTCCCAGCAGAGGCTGCTGCCTGGGCGGCTGAGAGCGCTCCCTCCCCCCGCCCCCCTGCTCCCAGGGCACTGGTGCCCAGGACAGACTCCGCGGAAGCTTGCTGAGCGATTCTGTTCTGTAGAATGATCCCCACCACCTGTCCTCCCAGGGCTCCGTGTCTGCATCATGACGAGCTCAGCACAAAGGAATGAATCCCTCTTGGGGGAAATCCCGAGGCCCAGGCCAGCCCGCCCTCCCCTCCCTCGTTGGTCTGACCTGACCCCTGAACCTGTTTCCCCAAGTCGGCCAGAGAGGATGGAACCAGCTGAGCCCAGCTCACGCCTTTAGAGAAAAGTGTTCCTGGAACCAGGGCCTGTTTGCCTCTTCCAGGCCCCTCGGGGGTTCATTTGCAGGCCCCTTGGGGGTTCATTTGCATTCTTGGAAGGAAAATGTTGACTGTACGCGCTCAGCCGTACATTTAAATGCTTATTTGAGGTTTATTTTGGAGAAGTAACTCTCAGGAATGCTGGCAGGGCGGGCACCACTGCCTCCCCCTGGAGAGGCAATCAGCCCCCCGCCGAGGCTGGGAACGGCCAGGGGCGGGCCTCCGTCCAATGAGAGCCTCACCCCAGGGCTGTCTCGAGGCTGTTGGGAAATGTCTCATTTTTATAGGTAAATAAACCATTTCTAGAGACTGCTCTGGTCACAGCAGGCGCCTGCTAAAACGTTTTAAGTGGATCCTTGGACACTGTAAACTTTGTTAAGCGTTCTTCTCGAGTTTGGTTCTGTTTTCCTCTGCTGATTTCACGGAATCATCCACTCCGGGCGTGGCTTAGCCTGTCCTGCCTCTGCACCCTACTGCATACCTCTGGGGGCAGAGCACTCCCCATCCGCAGGCCACCCCCTGTAGCCGGACACCACTGACGGGGCTCCTCCGTCGGTGAGCTGGAGCAGAAATTCCCAGTGCTGTCATCCAGCCGCCCCTGGCCGTGGCTTCACAGACCAGCTCTCTCCCCCTTCCCTCAGCCGCCCTCTGAGTATTGATCTGGGCTCCGACCTCCCTGCGAAGGCCGGTGCCATCCTGCATCACCTGGCCCTGGCCCCTTCCTCGCCCTCACGCACTGTGTCCCTCAAACTCACAAAACGCAGGCTCCTCTTGGGGCCTTGGCACGTGCTGTTCCCGCGGCCGCGATGCTCTTCCTGCAGATCTCCTTCTGAGGATCCAGCTCTGATGTCACCTCCTCCGCGAGGCCCACCGTGGCCATCCTAGGCAAAGTGGCCCCTAATTCCCACCACTCTTACTGTATGTTCCTGTGTCACTACCTTCAGGGCATGGGATATTATTTGACTACTATAAAAACAACAACAAAAAACAGCTCTAGAAAAATCAATTGTACTGGACAAAAAAGCTGTTCCTAAAGTGTTAACTAAAATTTTTATTGGTAGTTCATCTCATGGTAAAATTGCATAACATATAATGAACCTAAAGCAGTCACATTTTAGTGCAAAAAAGTAAGATTTAAAAGCTATCAAGATTACAGCATAAAATTTCCAAAAGCCTCCCAATATTTAAACCAAAAAAGGGGGGATAGTAGAAGAATATCATGTAAGGAAAAATATCCTGTAAATAAATTACATCTAGAAAATTTTTACTTTAGAAAATTAACTTTCATTTGTAATGCTAACAGCAAGACACCCAGGTAAAACATACATGGTGTCAAAACAAGCCAAAGGAAGATCGTTTGGGCAAAAAAATGAAAAAGGATCGCAAGTCAAATTTATAGAAAATATTCCTTTATTAACTTTTGGTCGAGAATATGTTTGTATATTTTCAGAAAACAACTCCAAGACCATGTGGATTCCTGCAACAGAGAGGAATTGACAGGAGTGCTCCAGCCATGAAGACAGAAGAGAAACAGTCCAGAGATGGAAGACGCTGACCATGCCTTGCCATACTAGCAGTCAGCAGATGTGCATCACTGCAGATTGCCCAGGACCAAACCAGAGAGGGTCGGACCTGCATTACCACCATTTGTCCACCATCCAGAACTGGAATATCATTGCTGTTATGTACACATAAACAAATGTTGGACATAGAAATCGGGACTCAAAAGCACTGTTGGCCCAGAAAGAAACTCACTATAGACTGATTCATTTGCCTCTCAGCATAACCATTATTGCTTGTCTCATTTTCGGTTCCTATATGTGAATTCCTAGTATCACATGAGCTCACTCATCTAGGGGAAATGATAAACAACATAGACTGAAGAACAAGAACAGCATTGATCAGACTGTCAGACCTCAAAGGGAAGGTAGGGGAGGGTGGGGACAAGGGAGATAGATCAACCAAAGGACTTGTGTGCTTGAATATGAGCCTAACCAGTGATCACGGACAACAGAGGGATGGGGGCATGCGTGTGGGGGGGTTTGGGATGGGAATGGGGGGGGGGGAGTTGATGACAAATATGTGATACTTTAATCAATAAAGTAATTTTTAAAAAATTAAAATTAAAAAACAAAATTCAATTGAGTGTTAAGACCTCATTGGCTTTATTCAGTGAGTCACCAATTGTGCAGCATCCAATCTAGCAGATAGAAAGGAGCTTCGAGAAGCTGTAGAATATAGATCCAGAGACAGAGAAACATCCATCAGACCATTAAACCTCAGAGGGAAGGTAGGGGAGGGTGGGGGTAGGGGGAGAGATCAACCAAAGGACTTGTATGCATGCATATAAGCCTAACCAATGGACACAGACACCAGGGGGGTGAGGGCATGAGGGGCAGCTAGGGGGGGAGGTAATGGGGGAGTAAGAACACATATGTAGCACCGTAACCAATAAAGAAATAAAAAAAAAAGAAGCTGTAGAAAATGAAGGGGTTTTACAGCTGCAAGGAAGCAGACCAAGAGGTCACACAAGGCGAAAAGCACGTAGGTTGCTACAAGGTCACGTTCCAGTCGAGGGTGTCAGGGGGCTCTCAGGCAGGTGACCTGCTAGTGCTGCTCAGGCGATTCCTCATCGCTGGGTGGAGACTGCATTTCTGGAAGAGCCGAAACGACAGTCAAGTCTCGGTTTAGTGATGTGGGGCTTAGCATGAGCGACTCCAGTTGGGGCTTGTTGTCTTGCTTTTAATAATGCGGTGCAATATCTACTTACTCACATGTTGCCATCTGCCCAGTTAGGATGTGAGCGCCTGAGGGCGGGTCTTTGTCTTGCTCTGCTGCTGCCCAGGTCTAGCACACAGATGCCCAATAAATGCCCGTCCTAGGACCGTGGTGCTCATGTCTGCAGAATCTCCTTATTGCTGCTTCATCGATGGCCACTTGCAAAAAGTGGGTTCAAGGGGCTCCCATCCACAGCCTTCAGTCTGGACTTGCTTCCTACCGTTCACATCGAGAATGTCCCAACTCACCACCAGCAGCAGCCGCAGCAGCACTCTCTTAGACTCACCTAATTGTTCCCCAAACAGAACCTGAGCAGCAGCCCAAGGTGTGAAACGGGTGAGCAGGAAGGTAATCTGGCTGAAGTGGGGGAAGGGATCAGGGTCCCCTCACCCTTTGGCCCCCTGGCTCCTAGTGTGGTTCCTCAGGCACCTGCAGAGATGTCGGTTTTCAGCACCTGATTTTCCTCTGGGGACCCCCCTCGACCGCCCTCACCCGTTCTCAGGCAGGGATTCCATCCACCGGACCTGGCCAATCTGCCCTTGCCACACCCTGGCCCAAGTGGTTGGCTCGGGAAGAACACGTGACCGGACTGGTCCGGCGAGGAGCCTTGGGACTTGTCCGAGACGCCCTGAGTAAGACGTCTGCTCTTTGTGCTGGGGTTGCTGGGCAGGTAGAGGGTAAGCCAGGGTCTGTGGGCATCTGCCGGGGAGAGCCTTCCCAATAACAATGCCAAACAGGACCACAGGCTCAAGAGATGGAGAGAAAGTGAGCCAGTCCTAGTGACCTTGTCTGGACCCCTGTACCGGCAAACCCTGTGCTTTATGGTTCCCTGAGCCAAGAGTTCCTACTTTGCTTAAACCTGTTTGAACTGAGCTTCCTCTCACTTATAACTGAAAGAATCCTGACTGCTTCGTTAGGGCCCATGGAACATGATTTAAGAACCACTTAAATCCTTAAAGCCAGGCAGAATGCATTTGACGCTTTAATTTCTGCTAGCTTGTTTTCATGGGTAATTAATAATTATAATAGACATGACGGAAATGCCTCTGCGAGAGTTTTTCAGGTGTGACAAATACCACAGACATGGATTAATATTCTAATTACGTAAAGAGGGCACATAAATGGATAAGCAAAACAAATAAGACACAGTCCTCCAGTACATAAATGAGTAATAGAGAGCGGATAAATGATCCAGGAAATAAACAATGGAAAAATATTCAGGCTCATAGTAACCTAAGAAATTCACATCGAAATAAGAAGATACTAGGTTTCTCATCTTAAAAAAAAAAAAACAAAAACACAAAAGACGAGCAAAGATTCAAACAAAAACAAACCCCAAGTGCTGATCTGGATGTGGAAAGATTGACACTCTTCCAGGACAACACTTTTGAAAAGAGTTGGTCAAAAGCAGGTCCAAAACAGGGCTTGGCAAATATTTTCCTGAAAAGGGGCAGATAATAAATATTTTCAGCTTATTGAACCCCGTGGTCTCTGTTGAAAGTACTCAATCTACCATTGTAGTTTGAAAGCAGCCAGAGATGACGTGTAAATTCATGGGCATGTCTGTGTTCCAATAAAACTTTATTTTT
This sequence comes from Cnephaeus nilssonii, assembly GCF_951640355.1. Classification (NCBI taxonomy): domain Eukaryota; kingdom Metazoa; phylum Chordata; class Mammalia; order Chiroptera; family Vespertilionidae; genus Cnephaeus; species Cnephaeus nilssonii. Next base: position 101,190,984 of record NC_137075.1, on the reverse strand, counting down.
AAAAACAGGAGATTGATAGATCCTCCCTTCCCCCCAACTGATGGACGGAGTATGACGTAAACTGCACCGGCGGCCTGGACATTCCTGAGCACCTAACCAGGCACTTTATATGGACTGTACATTGAACCACCAATCAGCACCTGCCAAATACCCTAAGCCCTCGATCCCTAAGTACCTAAGTGCCTAATCATGTGCCTTATATGAAACCACCAATCAGCGCGTGCCGAGTACCCTAAGCCCCATCCCTTCCCATTCCTCCCCTCAGAAGGCGTCTTCACTCCGGCACGTGTTGCTACTCCCCCTTGCGGGGCAGCCCGGCTGGGTCCTTCTCCTCTAACAAAGCCCGCAGTCCTGGTTTTCGGCCTCTGTCTCATCTTTCAGAGATGGACTGCATTTGCCCTGCAGGCCATGGTTTGCCAACCTCTTGTTTTAAACATTTATTATTAGATTATTATTAAAATGATTGTTGTAAAAACATATACTTACATGGAAACACATTTTGAATATAAAGTTAAGTGAAAAATACCTGGCTACCCAATTTTATATAATCACTACAGGCCCGATGCATGAAATTCGTGCAAGAGTAGGCCTTCCTTCCCCTGGCTGCCAGCACCGGCTTCCCTCTGGCACCCGGGACCCGGGCTTCCCTCATAGCCCCAGCTTCATCTGGAAGGTCGTCTGGTCTAATTAGCATATTATGCTTTTATTACTATAGATAGCTATGCAAACCAAACCCATAAACAAATATGAGAGAGAGCAAATGTACCTGAATTAGTTAGCTATGGCTACTTAAATAAAAACCTTAATTTTCGGAGCTTAAACAACCAATATTCTTTCTGGCAAGACTATGGGTTGGCCGAAACCGGTTTGGCTCAGTGGATAGAGCGTCGGCCTGCGGACTCAAGGGTCCCGGGTTCGATTCCGGTCAAGGGCATGTACCTTGGTTGCGGGCACATCCCCAGTAGGGGGTGTGCAGGAGGCAGCTGATCGATGTTTCTCTCTCATCGATGTTTCTAACTCTCTATCCCTCTCTCTTCCTCTCTGTAAAAAATCAATTAAAAAAAAAAAAAAGACTATGGGTTGGCTGGGCTGTAGTGTTGGTCTGTGCCAGTCCTGGGGTGGCTGGGACAGGCCGGTCTGAAATGGCCTCAGCAGGATGGCTCACCTCTGTGGCAGGTGGTAACCTACCCTCCAGCAGGCCAGCCCGGGCACACTCTCCTAGGGGTGCAGCCAGTGGTCTGAGAGAGCACCCAAGGTCTAAGGTCTAGGGTCAGAGCTGACACTGTGTCACCTCTACCACATTCTGCTGGTGAAAGTAAGTCACATGACCAATGCAGTCACATCTCCTAGGGGCCTGGATGGGTAGGGGGTGGTGGGGACTCTGACCATGGCACCAAAATAGCATTTCAGAGGGAGAGGTGCCTCATGCCCCCTCCCGGGAGAAATCAAAGGCCACCCTGGTAATGGCCCGCCACCCCTTCCCGGGCACTGCTGCTGCGGGATCAGCGTTCTCAGACCCCTGGACCCGGGACGAGCTCCTTCCGATGGGCTGCCCACCCGGAGGCACACGTGTGCCTGCCCCACTGCAATGTGCCTCGGCCTCTCGGGGGCACTAAACCTCAGCGTTCCTCTGAGAGTTCAGAGATTTCCTGTACGTTCCCTCCTCGTACATGGTTTCCCCTATTGTTACCATCTTGCATTGGTGTGGTCCATTTGCTAGGATTGATGAGCCAGTCTTGAAACCTATTATTAACTAAAGCCCATAGTTTACATTGAGGTTCCTTCTGTGGGTTTTGGTAAACGCATAATGCGACGTATCCAGCATTACAGTACCGTACAGAATAGTTTCACTTCCCTAAAAACCCCCATACTCCATTCACTCATCCCTCCTCCTTCCCCCCGAACCCCTGATAACCACTGATCTTTTTAGGGTCTCTCTAGTTTTGCCTTTTCCAGAATGTCATATAGATAGAATCAGATTGGCTTCTTTCACAGAGCAGTATGCATATAGGGGTCCTTGTGGCTTAATAGCTCCTTTCTTTCTTTCTTTCTTTCTTTCTTTCTTTCTTTCTTTCTTTCTTTCTTTCTTTCTTTCTTTCTTTTCTCTCTCTCTCTCTCCCCTTCCTCCCTCCCTCCCTCCCTCCCTCCCTCCCTCCCTCCCTCCCTTCCTTCCTTCCTTCCTTCCTTCCTTCCTTCCTTCCTTCCTTCCTTCCTTCCTCGTTTCTTTTTATTATTGAACAATATTTCATTGTATGGATGGACCACAGTTTATCTACTTACCTTTTAAAAAACATTGTGATTTCTTCTAATTTGGGTGACTTAGGAATAAAGTTGCTATAAAATTTTTTTCCTGGGTTTTTGTGTAGACATACCTTTTCAGCTCCTTTGGGTAAATACCGAGGAGCACAACTGCTGGGTCATAGGTAAGAGTATGTTTAGTTTTGTAGGAAACCACCAAACTGTAGTCCAACGTGGCCATGCGTGACAGTCCCTGCTTCTCCAGGCCTCACCAGCATTTGGTGCTGTCCGCGTTCTGCATCTGGCCTTTCTAACAGGTGTGAAGTGGTACCTCGCTGCTACTCCAATTTGCATTCCCTAATGACATATGCTGTTGAACATCTTTCATATGCTTATTTGCTATCTTTTTATGTGTTTTGAGAAAATGTCTTTTCAGATCTTTTGCCCATTTTTAAACTGGGTTGTTTGCTTTCTTATGGTTGAGTTTAAAGAGTACATGGGTCTTTCATCGGTAAGTGTTTTGTGATTATTTTCTCCCAGTCTGTAGCTTGTTTTCAGTCTCTTAACAGGGTTCTTTTTCACAGGGCAGAAGTGTTTCATTTTATTTTTTAAGATATATTTTTATTGATTTCAGAGAGCAAGGAAGAGGGAGAGAGATAGAAACATCAATGATGAGAGAGAATTATTGACTGGCTGCCTCCTGCACACCCCCCACTGGGGATCGAGCCCGCAACCCAGGCATGTGCCCTTGACCGGAATCGAACCTGGGACCCTTCAGTCCGCAGGCCGACGCTCTATTCACTGAGCCACACAGGCTAGGGCCAGAAGTGTTTCATTTTAATGGTGTCCAATTTATCAGTTTATTCTGGCATGGAACATATACATTGGGAGTTCTATCTAAAAAGTTATCGCCAAACCCAAGGTCATCTTTGCTACCTCTAGAAGTTTTATACTTTGTGTTTTACACTAAGTCCATGACTTTCCCCACATGTGGACATCGAGTTGTCCCAACTACCATTTGTTGAAAAACACTATCTTTTCTCCATTGTATTGCCTCTGTTCCTTTGTCGAAGATCAGTAGACTATATAGCTATGGGTCCATTTCTTGGCTCTGATTTCTGTTGCTTTGACCTCTTTTTTCACCGATAAAAACTGTCTTGATGGTTGCAGCTTTGTAGAATGCCTTGCCGTTGGGTGGTGCCAGTCCTCTGACTGTTCTTCAGTGTCGTGTTGACTGTTACGGGTCTTCCGTCTTTCCAAATAAACCTTAGAGCCAGCTTGTCATTATCCAGAAAGGAACTTGCGGGGGTTTTGAATGGGATTGCATTGAACCTACAGGTCGAGTTGGGTGAATGGACCTTTTCACAAATGAAACCACGAAGGCCCAGAGAGGCGAACTGACTTGTCCAAGGTCCACGGAATTAAAACTCTTATTTTTATTGATTCTGACACACATGCTTCTCATCTGTGAAACAAATCTTCCACTGATGCTGACAAGTGACAGTCAGAGTTGTTATTGCCCGCATGCACACATGGAACCTTGCAGACTGTGAGCAATGGCTGGAAAACCATCTTGGAGCCGACGGGGGAGCCCTCCTTTAAGAGCCGGTGCCCATGGCGGCCAGCGCCGACCCTGTGCGCATGGGCAGCGTGCACATGGGCGATTCTGAGGCAGACTAGCCTCTGAGTGTGAGGACTGGGAACACCTCCATGGACTTCCTTTGCTTATGTTCTCCTTTTAACATAAGCACAAGGGTGGTACATGATTTTAACAAGACTCTAGGTCTAAACAAGTCTAACACAGTTTTCTTTTAATAAATAGGAAAATTAAAATTTTTAAATGAAAGGGAAGTGTCATCATTTATGGGTCTCATTTGTGCCATCGTTGGGGCAAAGGCTTATTCTTCCTGGATGGGGCGTAGAAATAAGAGCGCAGCTTACAGTGGATGGCCCTGGAGTGTGTGACGTGCGGTAAAAGTTGCATCCGCCAGTTGCCGAAACCGGTTTGGCTCAGTGGATAGAGCGTCGGCCTGTGGACTGAAAGGTCCCAGGTTCGATTCCGGTTAAGGGCATGTACCTTGGTTGCGGGCACATCCCCAGTAGGGGGTGTGCAGGAGGCAGCTGATCGATGTTTCTCTTTCATCGATGTTTCTAACTCTCTATCCCTCTCCCTTCCTCTCTGTAAAAAATCAATAAAATATATTAAAAAAAAAAAAGTTGCATCCGCCGGTAGCACAGGGCATACGTGAAAGAGGTCGTGAGTTTCATAAAGGGGATATTTACGAAGTTGTGGGCAGGGCGAAGGGGAATCAACAAGGGATGGTGCAGGGTCTCGGGGCCGGCCACCCCGGGAGATGCTGCCACCTCCCAGCCTGAGGGCACGAGGAAGCAGCTCCCCAGGCCTGGGAGAGGCTGGAGGAGAGGGCAGCCGGACCGGAGGTGCCATCCTTGGTAGGCAAGGAGCCAAAGGAATGAGCACCTAACTTCACTCTCCGTTCCCCGATCCTCCGCCCGTGCCCACCACTGTGGGCGACACGGAGAAGCGGAGGTCAAGAAGGCGCTGAATGCACCCGTGGTCACCGTCCTGGGACTCCAAAGAGTATGGAGGGTGGGGCTGGCTCTGAGGGGCACCTGCCAGTGTGCCTGTAGCTCTACCGCCCGTGGGCCTAAGCTCCGCGCTTGGGCCCGGGGGCAGTGACAATTGACCAGATGGACCTTGAGAGCCCTTGCTATTGAGGGGCCCACTCATGTCCACCCACAGTCTGTGGGCTGTCGCTGCCCCACCCATGCTGTCTGCTGCGTGGCCAGGCCCGGCCGCGGACAGCGCCGTCCCCCTCTCTGCCCAGCACCTGCTCTGTGGGGAGATGAACACCTGCTTCGAGGCTGACGCTGGGCTCCGGGATGCAGACGTCAGCCGACAGGCCAGTGATGGGCAGTGGGAACTTAGATGGCGGTGTGTTTACAGCTTATAAGGGTGAGTCGTGCGTGTTTCAGACGTGGCCTGGATGCCTGCTTCCCCCGTTGGCTTGTCAGATGCGGTTTTTTCTGAGTTAAAGCTCTGGATCTGCCAGCTGGATATTCGCAGCTAACTCGTGTTTGCCAAATCTCCTGCAGAGACGGGATCTAAAGCTCCGCGCACATCAGAGCTGGGTCACCGCTCCGGGCTCCCTCTCTCTGTACAGACCAGGAAACTGAGGCCCAGAGAGGGAAGGTGCTGGCCCCAGGCCACAGCACCTGGGGCGGAGCAAAGAGCCTGGCGGTTGGAGGCTGTTGCCTGCATTCAGGGCTTAGCTTGGCCTTTAGCTATGGGATGTTGGATAAGTCACCTAGTCGTCCTGTCCTCAGTGTCCTACTCTGCAAAATGGGGGTAAGAATGAAACCCACTTCACAGGGTGGTTGTGAGAACACAATGAGCTCTGAGCGAGGCGGGCTGTGGGCAATGCTGAGCAATTCCTGGAGCTGGGTCGTGCCCGGCCTCTGAGCGCTCACCCCCAGTTGGCCTTCAGTGTTTGCTGAATGACCTAAGGAGTGCAGAAAGGGATTCAGAGTCCGTAAAGTGTGGAGAACATGCTACTCGTTATGTTAATTAGTGCTCTAAAGGGGACTGAGTTTCTGCAAAGCAATCCATCTCACCACGCTTGTCTTTGGGCTGGAAAGTCCTCCCTCTGCAGGTGCCTGCTCTACCCCTTCTGCACCTGTCCCTTCAGAGCCCCGGGCTGTGCCCCAGGTGGGCTGCACAGGCTCCCAGGGAGTCTGGCTTGGGGTTCGGGATTTGGGAACTTCTGGGCCACCATTCCCACTGGGCTTCTCACCTATTATCAGCATCATAACTCGGAGGCAGGTGGCTATGAACACACCTGTTCACAGGTGAGTGAGGCAGGTTCAGAAATAGGAGGTGACATACTCAGAACACATGTAGGCTTCTCCCTCCAGCCCCTGTGCTCCTGGACCTTCTGAACATTTAAGATCCCACGTTTCTGTGTTGGGCTGGGAGTGCAGCCTGTGCTGGTTGAACCGTGTTTGATTGGCAGTGCCTGGCGCCACCTGATGGCGGCTCTGGGAACTGCAGGAGGGGTACCCAGGAAACCATTAGTGGCCTGACCTGCACCAGCCCCAGGTCCTCCCGCCTGTGTGGCAAATGCCCCTCCATTTATTATGGTGACAGATGTCTCCACGGAGGCACCAACGCCCCCTTGAGGGGTTCACTCCCTTTGATTCGGGTTTAGAATTCTAGAGTCCCTGAGCAGGGTCTGGCTTGGCTCCAAGCAAGTGAGGACCCCTTTGGGCCTCAGTTTCCCCACTTGTCAGTGAAGAAAGAGGCTGAGCTTGACCTCTAGGGAGTCCTCTCGGCTCTGACAATCTAAGTTATGAAGAGGGACAACTGATGACACGCTGATGGGGCTAAAAGAATCCTTTTCCAAGACTGAGTTGCAGGATTTGGGGGGAGGGGCCAGACCCCTTGAGCGTGGAATGTGCTCCGTCCACTTCCTGGGGCAGGAAGAAGACGGGGAAGCCGAGGATGTTCACCTTAAAGCGTAACTGAAAAATGAGGCTGCCGCTCCAGGATGGGGTGCTGGGCCGCGGGCTGCGGGCTGCGGGCTTAATCAGGCGGCCGCCTGCCCTTCCGTCTGCATTAGTGACAGGCGCACCGCGCGGGGGAGCATCCCTGGGGCTCGGACACTTAGCGGCTGACAGGGCTCGCCTGTTTTTCACAACAAACAAAGCCCACCTTTGCCCATGTGTTTACTTTACTCTGTTCCCTGGAGCGGGATAGACATGTGGGCAGAGGTGGATTTTTTCTTCTTCTTCCTAAAAGCCTTGCGCAGGGAAAAGCTGCACCGATGTGTCACCTGGGAAGAAGGGACGGTTTATCCCCAACAAGGCTCTGCCTTAGGGGTCTGAGCCCAGCCCCTCCCCTGCCTGTCCTAGAGACGGGGCCTGCTTAATGGGAGTCACTCCTTCTCTCCCTCCCCCCCCCCCATCTCTCTGACACACACACACACACACACACACACACACACACACACAGGTGATGGGTGGCTCTGGACTCCGCCCTCCCCCAAAGGCTGGTCCTCTGGGCTCTGCCTCACTTTCATCTGGGAAATTTGACAAACAGGAAAATTCCGGTCGGAAATGGACAATAGCACGCGCCCCCACTGTTAATATGTGACACCTTGGCGTTTTTGTTCCCAGACTTTTTTTTTTTTTTTAAAGAAAATTCACTCTCCTCTTTTTTTTAAATTAAAAACGATGCGTGCTCTTTTCAAAAGTCAAGGTTAGACCAGCACCGCCCAGCACGGCCGCCGTTGCTCTTTGGCGTGTTTGCTCCTAGCGGCTTGGTTCTGTGTGTGAAGGAAGCAAAACAAATAGTGCACAAGTACATTCTCCTTCAAAACCTAAAGCGTGACGCTATAGCAGGACCCCCTTTGCGCCCCCTCCTTCTGCCAGTGCCGCCCCCAGCTGGAAGCACCGCTCAGTCTGTGGTGTGCCCTTCGCGTCCAGCCAAGACGCATTTACATGCCATTATGAATGCAGAGAAAACACACGGCATCGTTTTGTTTTCTTTCTGTCGTGTTGTACTTGTCATTCTCCACTGGCTCCGGCCTCTCAATCTACCCTGAACTCTATTCTTGTTGACCTGACTGCCCATCATTCTCGCCCTTCTCTCCTGCCCTCCCTCCCGCCCTCCCTCCTTTCTCTCCCCTCCCTCCCTTTGCTCTCTCCGGCTCCTCCCCTCATGGCTCAGAGCGGTGCTCCAGGCCGGTCTGCTGGGTGTCAGGTGGGAAGACCTGGAGCAGGGGCACCTGGAGCGGGACTTGGGAGGAGCAGAGAAAAGAGCCTGGAGCGAAAGACGGGGACAGGGGTGGAGGGGACAGGCTGGGGAGGCCGTCAGCCGCAGGCCAGACCGCCCCCCGCCCCCTCAGAGCACCTGTCTCCGCCGCCCTCCACGGCAGCCATTCATTTCCCGAGGCCACAAGCCACCTGAGCCACCGGTTACTCACATGCTGCTTGAAGTCGGCTCTCTTTTTAACTCAAACACACGCATTTGGAAAAAAGCAACATCAAACACGAAACCGCTGTGTGTGGGACTATGAAGCCCTGTGCCATGCTGCGGAAGCCGGCACAGCCGCTGGCCCAGGGGCCTCTTGGGGGGATGAGGCTGCTGCCCTCTCTCACCCCTCCCTGCCCTCCACGGGGCCTGACCTGTGTCCTCCCGCCTGCCCGCCTGCCGCCTGCCGTTAGCGCCTGCAGGGGCCCTGAGAGCCCAGCGTCCCCACCCCAGGGCACTGAACGCTTTTTGACCAGCTCCAGCGGCTCCATTCTGCTGTTTGAAGAGGTTCAAGCGCCCTCTGCTGGCAGGTGGCTGAGTCCCTGCCTGTCAGAGCGACAACTAGGAGGGAAGAGAGGTGAGCCCAGCACCTGCCCTGGTCCCTCCTGCCCCTGCTCTGTCCCATCAGCCATCACCCACTGTGGCCCTCAATTGCACTAGGTGCCCACATCTGCCTTCCGGGGTGTTTCTCCCCCACAGGACTCCCGCTTCTCCCCCCGTCCATCTGATGCCCCCCAGTCACCTCCTAGACTGCTAAGCACCCTTCCTCTGGGAGCCTCCCCGATGTCACCCGGGAAACCGATCACACGGCTTCCGGCCCCACTGTCTCTGTGACCACGGTCACTCTTGTCATTCCGTAAGGTCCTCATCTGCTCACCTCTTACGCCACCCGCCCCAGCCCCGGAGGGCCCTGGACATGAAACAGTTTGTCATTTGTATCATCTAAAAAGATAGGAAAGAGGCGGTGGGGGCAATGCCAACACTCAGACACTGCCCTGCATCCCAGATTCAGGGTCTTCCTGGCCAGGGCCCTTGGGGGGCGGGGGGCAGCGTGCCCATGGTTGCCTGGGATCCTTTCACAGGCTTTAATGATCTAAGAGCCCAGGATGGCCTCCAGGGGAGCCGGACCTCCCTCCCTCCCTTCCTTCCTTCCTTCTTTCCTTCCTTCCTTCCTTCCTTCCTTCCTTCCTTCCTTCCCTCCTCCCTCCCTCCCTCCCTCCCTCCTTCCCTCCCTTCCTTTCTTCCTTACTTCCTTCCTCCCTCCCTCCTTCCCTCCCTCCCTCCCTCCCTCCCTCCCTCCCTCCCTCCCTTCCTTCCTTCCTTCCTTCCTTCCTTCCTTCCTTCCTGCTTTTATTCTAATAGGCCCTACTATACAAGGAACTTAAAGTGGCTCGGGGGAGTGCTGGCCGGTTTTGCTCAGTGGTTAGAGCCATTCTGGTCAAGGGCATGTACTTCCGGTTGCAGGCTTGACCCCCCGATCCCCGAGCAGGAGGCAACCAATCGAGATGTCTCTCTCACATCAATGTTTCTCTCTCTACCTCCCCCTCCTCCTTCCACTCCACTCTCTCTGAAAAAAATCAATGGGAAAGCCCTAACTGGTTTGGCTCAGTGGATAGAGCGTCGGCCTGCAGACTCAAGGGTCCCAGGTTCGATTCCGGTCAAGGGCATGTACCTTGGTTGCGGGCACATCCCCAGTAGGGGGTGTGTAGGAGGCAGCTGATCAATGTTTCTCTCTCATCGATGTTTCTAACTCTCTATCCCTCTCCCTTCCTCACTGTAGAAAATCAACAAAATATATTTTAAAAAATCAATGGGAAAAATATCATCAAGTGAGGATGAAAAAATGGCTCAGGGGCAAGTCATGGGAGGGAAGAGGAGAGGGCTGCCTTGGCGGGGTCACCGTGGAGCCAGCCCCTCGGGGACTCTCATCCATGACACAGGCACCTGGGTGGTCTCAACGTTGCGTCGGCAAGCAGGTCACGTGAGGACGTGTGTGCTGGAGACCACGCGCTGGACGTTCACTGGGTGCAGCCAGAGGCCAGCCGATGCCTGAGGAGACAGAAACGCCGCGCTACCTCTCCCCCGTGTGGGTGTTCCAGGGTTTCCCGCCGCTTCCACTTGGATTCACTGCGTATCCTTTCCCTCTCCGAGGAAGGGAAGGCAGGGATTCTTCCCATTTTCAGACGCTGCCCCGAGAGAGGGGTGCTCACCACAGGCGCGGGTCTCCCCTGTGGGTCCTTTGGTACCTCAGGCCCTCTTTGCTGGGTCAGCTCCTTCGCTTCCTTTAGGATCAGATCAGGGGCCACGGCCCCAGAGGCCAGCAGGGCCTCCTGCCCTCAGCCCCTCCGCTCCTTTCCCACCAGCACACAGAAGCGTGCCCGTCGGTGCGTGTTATAACGAAGTCCTTCCCCACTAGCCTCACCCTCCAAGAGGCAGGGGCGGAGCATATGGATCACCTGCCCTCTGCCGCCTCCGTCTTCCCTGGCCCGGCCCATTCCTGCCGGCAGGGGCTGAGCAGATGTTGTGGCTGGACGGATGGGAGTGTGGGTGGATGCTAAGAGGCAAGCAAACAACGTAACTGTAATCCTGAAGCCAACTGTGCAATCCCTGCTGGCCAAAACCAGTATGAGGTCTCAGAGGATCCCCAGTCTACTCACAATCCTGGGGTGGGGGTTAGAGGTTGTGGGGGGGGGGGAGGTGAGCAGGGGCTCTGGGATACCTCTGAGGAGCTGGGGTGGGGATGTCTCATCAGAACGCAGAAGGGGCAGGAGCATGGGCTTGCCTTCTAGGAGGCCATGAACGTTGGCAGAGACAGAAGTAAACTCTGATCAATGCCAAGGGCGCCCCCTTGTGGCTATTTGGGGCCAAGGCTGCGAGTTCGAAGGAGAATCCTGCCAAGGTGCGAAACATGGACTCCAAAGAGGGAGGGGGTGGGAGCACGGGTCTCGGAGGCCGGTGGCCAGTCCTGACCACGCCACTAATTCGCCCGGTTGCTTTGGGCCAGCCACCTGCCAGCCTCAGGCTCCTCGTCTGGGGACTGGGTGACATGCTCAGCTCTTACGAATGGAAGTGCTGACCACAGGCCAGCCCTGGCCAAGCACGTGCAGGTGTTACCTTGACCTCCTCCATGGACAGGAGGAAACGGAGGCTCAGAGAGCTTGGGTGACGTCCCTCCCCTGGGTCTCCCAGCTGGTAAGTGACGGGCGTGGGGCTTGACGCCCGGTCTGTGACTCCAAAGCCCCCCTCTCCTGGTGTTCCTCGTGGGCTCAGAGTCCCTGCCATCTCTCCCGGTGGTTCAAGGTGTCCTCTGGAGAGAAGGGGTTCACTGGGGTCCTGGCAGGCAGCCACGACAGGAAGTGAAGGACCAGAGAGAGAACGTTCAGACCCTGAGCAGCCTCCTATGCAACGTGCACAGACTTTGCAGGAGAAGAAAGTACGGCCCCCCCACCCCCCGCCCCTTAGCCATCGAAGCAATGTTCTCCGGGCCAACTGCTTACCCAGGAGCAGACCCGGTGGACCTCAGGCCTCAGCTCTTCTCCACTGCCCCCCGCTGCCTCAGTTTACCTGGCACACCTACATTTCAGTGAATGGCTGAAGTGATGGGGCCCTGGGGGTGACTTGGGTTTGCCAAGGATACTTGTTCCATGTCCCGCATGTGGCTCTCCGGAGGGCTGGTCCTTCCCAAGACACGATGAGAAGAGGGGAGGCGTCTCCGAGCTCAGGTGGGTCTGGGTTCAGATCTCAGGCCTGCCAGTTCCTAGCTGCGTGAACCTGGGCCAGTCACTCTGTGCCTCAGTTTCCCCTCTGTAAAGTGGGGTTGCTCAGAGGATCTAGAGCGCAGTTACAGGATTGGATGAGTGAGCGTGAGCCCTGCGTGTTGCGTACAGTGAGTGCCAGGCTCTTACTGGTCGTAAAGAGCAGCACTCACTCCTGAGGCCGTGACGCGGCTGGGGGGCGGGGGGCGGGGGGAGCAGGGGCCTGCAGACGCTCCCTGCACCGCCCGAGGCTCCCAGTGGGAGTTAGAGGCCCGCCCAGCATTCAGGTTTTAGACTCTTTTTTTTGGACCAGACTTTGGACATTCCCTCCACATGAAATGACCACGTGACAGGGTTGATGGGAAAAGGAGAGGGACTCTCCAGCGTTCCCCTGCGTCCTCCCGGGCACCGTTAATCGATGTTTAACATCAATTTTAATTCTTCTAAAATTGCTTTCATTTAATGCTTTAATCACTTCTAATTAACATTTTAACGGGATTTGATTGATATTGAACATGCGCCCTGTAAATCTGGTGAATTGCACCATCACACGGAAGGGCTTTGCTGTGTCGAGTGGGCGTTATTCTGTCACGTGTAAACATTTAAGAGGCCATCATTTCTGCGCCCCCCTCTGCTTTAAAATGTCTTTCTTTCTTTCTTTTTTTTTTAAATATGAGGATAATGTCATGAAATGGAAGTGGTGCGGGGCTTACCTGAACCCATGCTGGGTGTTTCTGGGGAGTGGGATCATTCATGAGGGGCTCAGCCTCCGGGGGCGAGACCCCGTGAGAGATCTCCCAGGGCCCCAGCTCCGTGACAAGGGAAACTGAGGCAGCGGCGCAGGAGTATGAGCTAGGCCAGTGGTCGGCAAACTCATTAGTCAACAGAGCCAAATATCCACAGTACAACGATTGAAATTTCTTTTGAGAGCCACATTTTTTAAACTTCTTCTAACGCCACTCCTTCAAAATAGACTCGCCCAGGCCGTGGTATTTTGTGGAAGAGTCACACTCAAGGGGCCAAAGAGCCGCATGTGGCTCGCGAGCCGCAGTTTGCCGACCACGGAGCTAGGCCAATGCCCGGGAGTGTGGGAAACATTCCTTCATTGGGAATTTAAGTCTGAGGCTCCGTCCTGGGCACTGGGACACAGCGTGAGCTAGAGTGCCAGTCCTCCCCTTGGTGGGAGTGGCATCTGGTGGCAGCCGACAGACAGACAGCAGGGAGGTAAGCATGTGAATATCCCGAGTGCTTCGCGGCGGTGCGTAGGATGGAGAGGAATAAAACAGGCAGGGAGGAGGATGGGATGGAGGGTGAGGATGCAGAGGAAGATAGCCGGGTAAAGACATACAGGAGATGAAGGAAGGGTGAGCCCTGCCATTGGCCAGGGCCAGGGGTGGCAAAACCTTTCAGTAAAAACGTAAATACTTCAGGCTTCGTGTGCCCTCTGCTGTCTCAGAACCCCTCCATCCTGCCTCAGTGGATGGGGCACAGCTGTGTCCCAATAAAACTTTATTGACACAAACAGATGGTCTGTAGTTTACCAACTGATCGAGGGGACGAGAATTCCAGGAAGAGAGAACAGCCGATGCAAAGGCCCTGAGGTCACCGCACGCGTGGTGTTTGAGGAGCAGCGAGGAGAGCAGTGGGGCTGGGGCGGGGTGATCAAGGGGATCAGGTAGGAGAAGAAGCTGATCTGTGGCCCCTGGAGTCTTCCGCTCTGAGTGAGACGGGAGCCGATGGGGGAGGGGGGTCGGGGGCTGCTCGGAGCCAGCTCATCTTTTAAAAAAGAGCACGGGCTGCTTCGGGCAGACTCAGGAGCCCGTTAGGAGACAGACAACCCAGGTGAGGGGAGAGGTGGTGGGGACTGGTCCCGGTGGAGCGGAGGAGAGGGTGTGACGTGGTCAGCGTGTAGTTTGCAAGCAGAGCCCAGAGGGCGTGCATGGGTCAGTATGAGAGCTGCTTCCAGGTTGTGATGACACTGGCTATTGGAGTTCCCAAGATGGCTCGGAGCCAACCAATTGTTGTACTCCATGTTTCATTCATTCACTCATTCATTCATTCATTCATTCAACGGTCCTTTGCCATGTGCCTACTGCTTGCACAGGTCCACGGAGGACAGCCTTTTGTCCTAACTTTCTCTCCCCACTCCCTGCAGTGACCTCTCCTCTCCATTGCCCTGAACTCACCACAGTCTCAGTTCTCCAAAATGCCTCACACCCCCGCTCTCAGTTTATTGAATTGAACCGATGAACTCTGCCTGGGAAGCGGGAGCACGTGAGTGCTTGGGGGCGTCACTGCCCCTCCCCGGGACACTGTCCCCTTGGTCAAGGTGTCAGGGCTGGGTTACAAGAAGGCCAAGCGTCACACTCCTGGCTTTGCATCCTGTTATTCTGAACTGGATTCGGGGATACCAGGCCCATATAGTCAGCCTGTCTCCCCCCACACCCACGGAAGACAGCACTAGCCGATCCTGAGCCCCGCCCGGCCCTCGGAATCTTTCCACGGGGCACCCGCCAGCCATCACCAATCAAATCCGAGTTGGCAGTTGAGATCAAACGGACTTTTCATCCCTGGCCGGTGCCTGGGTCTGGTGGAGAGACTCATCAGAGAGGCGGGCAGCTGAGGACACGTCGAGGTGATGGGCATGTGGTGGGTGGCAGGGAGGAAACCGGGCGGTGGTGAGGGTGGGGGCCCTGGGGACACCCAACAGGGACACAGAGATGCTGTTCCTCACAGGGGAGAGGTGCCCCAGGTGGGCTTCACCGGCAGCTCTGGGACCCAGAGGGGAAGCGAAGGGGAGACATGGACTCAGAGGTCTCTGTCCCTGCAGATGGGCTGTGACTCCTCTGGGTCATCAGGGGCCCCCGGCTGCGCTGAGGGCACAGCTTCGCTGGTGTGAGGCCGGGTCCTGAGGCGAGGTTGCCAGGGCAGGAAGCCAGAGGCCTGGCAGCCAAGGGGTTTCCTTCAGCCCGTCGCCTCCGGCCCAAGGAAGCCTGTTTGCTCTGATCGCAGCGGGCAGGGCGCCTCGGGCTGGGCTTTGATGGAGACACCCCCCTTACCTCAGGGGAGTTACTTAAGCCGCCCCGGACGTCTGCATCCCGTGTCCACGGAGGCGCCGGTCGGGCTTCTGGGTCCCCGAGTCTACTGGTCGGACCTACCCCTGCCGGAGGGGGGGGGGGGGGCGGGACCTTCTGCACCTCTGGGCCAGCGAAGCCCTGGGGGGGAGCGAGGGTCTGTGTGTGGTGAGGGGGGATAGTTGTCCGTGCAGGGAGCAGCAGGCGATGGGTGTGACCGAGGGCCTGGCGCTGGCTGCCAGCATCCCCATCCCAGCCCTGCCCTTTCCTGAGCAGGGCCCTGGGGCAAGGCTCCTGGCTTTGTGCCTCAGTTTCCTTCTCCATTCAAAACCGTATCCTGGCACCTGGAAGAAAAAAATGCCTTAATACGTGTTACGGACTTCAATCAAGCACTGAGTGCTGGGTAGGCATTTGATGACTATCCTGAGGTGGCAAGGCAGGCTTTCAAAAATTACCGTGTCAGCTGCTTCCCTCCGTAAATCAAGATTTTCTCAGTATCCTGCCATCGGAACAAGGGAGGGCTGGTGCCAGGCCAGCATCCAGGGTTCTGTCTCATCGGTGGGTGGGCAGGAGGAGGCTGTGGAGTCATCAAGACAAAGTCCATTCCCCCTCCCACAAGCCGCCTCGGACAGAGGAGCAAGCCGAGTAGGCCCACCCTGCGCCCTCGGGTTCCTGACACACAGTAGGTGCGGAACGGAGTTGACTGGAAGCGGGGGGAGTCCCTGACGCTGAGTGGGGTGGATAGACTTGGGGTGGGGTGAGCACAGCTGGAAAGTTGAGGACCTACAGGCTGTCACAGCCGATTTGGGAAGGGCTCCCCAAGTTCAAGTCCGCACAGCTTACCTGCCGTTTTGGAGCTTTCTAGAACGCCTGCTGTGGACTGCTTTCCAGGCATCCGCCGTCCCAAAGAAACACAGACGACTGGCCACCAAGTACAACCTCAGCCACCACCAGGGCGGCTCTGCGCCAAGGCCATTCCGGTCACTGGAGACACAGAGCCCTCGTGGAGCTCACATAGGGGTGGGGGGGCCGGGGAGGGGCGGGGGGCGTGTCAGGAGGCAGCCAGAGCTGTGATGGGAGATGTGCACGCCTTACCCCATGACCTCGGCACTTTCTCCAGCAGCGTGTGTGCAGTAGTTTGGAGCAGAAAGGATGCCTCATGCCTGTACTGGTCAGGGTGGGCTGGGTTATGCTGCAGAAACAAGTGGCCCCCCAAACTCAGGGGCTTAAGACCACAATGGTTTAGCGCTCGTCCGCGCACAGGCTTCTGCAAATAGGGGCCACGCTCTCCAGACCATGTGATGGCCAATGACCCAGGATGCTCCAGTTCAAGGTCACCTCCATCTTAGTCCACGCTTCCCCCACCCCCACAGCGGGGAAACGGGGTGTGGAGAATCCGACCACCACTCCCCAGGATGGGCTCGCTCTGCCGAACCCTTCGTTTTGCCTGTAGGGACCCTCGGGGTGGAGGGGGAGGTGGCTTGGAGCCCTGTCACTGCGGGCAGCGTCCCCTGCGGCAGCAGCTGTCTATTGGCCAGCAGGAGGGGGTGGGACCGTCACTCCTGGGTGAAGCCTGACCCCTCCCTGTCAGTGCTCCTAGTCTGGGAGGGGCGCTTCAGAGAGGAGCCCCTGGCATTTCAGGTTGTGGTGCAAAGCTGTGGGTCGGTGTATAGACCACCAGCCATTTGGCCAGCCAGGGCACCAAAGGAGGAAGAAGGAGGTAGAAAAAAGGAAGAGGAAGGAGAGGAGGAGGGGACAGGCAGGAGGCATAGGGGTCCACCGGGCTGGCTGGCACGGAGGCCTCGCCCGTCCACACTTCCCAGGCAGCTCCCTCTGCCACCGGCCTCACCTTCCCTCTGGCCAGTCGGTGGGCAGGGCCCGCGGCCGGCTCGGGGCTCCCTTGCCCGCTCAGAGCGGCCCTGCTTGTGGCCCCGCCGGCGTTGGCACGGTGACAGTAGCCAAGTGTGCAAACTTGTGCCATTGTCCCCAGGCCGGGGGGAGCCATGGAGACTGGCTAATATGACACAGGAAAATGTTTGCTGATGGCAATTCTATGGGCTTTGTCCACCTCTTTCTCCATCATGACGACTCGATTTAAGTCCCTAACTGTTTGACTACAAATGCAAGGGGACCGTGCAACGCCAACCCTTTGTCCGGCCGCGCTGAATGGGCAATTCAGGCTTTGTGCAGCTCAATTGAGGAAGCAAACATAAAGACAAGATTCCTGAGAGCTCCGGCCGCCTTCCCATGGATATCCCAGCCCCTCGTTAGAGAGTCCTGCCCCGCTACCTTTGCCCGCACCAGTGTGCCGCGGGCCCTCACGGGCCTGCCTCGGCCCAGGCCTCGGGGAACGGGGTGGGGAAAGAGAGGGGAGAGGAGGGAGCCACTCAACACTCAAGGACCGCGGGGAAGGCCGCCTGCCCGGCTTACCCGTCCGGTGGTCTGCACTGGAGCATGGCAGCGGCAGGCCGGGAGCCTGTGGGGAGGAGGACAGGCCGGTCTCTGGGCCCAGCCCCGCCTCGGTCCTGGGCTTTTTAAACACACACCCCACCCCCTCGAGAAACCAGGGAACCGAGGTCAAGGGGAGGAGGGCGTGGAGGCCGAGGGGGAGAGAGGGGCTGAAGGGTAGAAATTTACCGGGAAATGATTGCATTTGGGAGCTGTCTTTTTTGTGATGGTCCCCATGGTGACAATTTGTGACGGCAAAGAATGTGGGAACGGGGCGCTGCCGCCTGATTGGGATGCTTTGTATCTGGAGAGGCGCTCCTGATTGGCCTGAGGGGCCCCCCAGCTCTGGGGACTTGTCCTCCATTCAGCCCACTCGAGGGCGGCACAACCGCTTCCAGCCGGACAGCCGGAGCTCGCGGGCCGCACGGGCCTGGCCCAGGTCTGCGGCGGGAGCCAGCCGGGCCACGTTGGCCGGCCGGGCCCGCACCCTCGGTCAGTGTGGAGGCCCAGGCGGTTGGGCCCAACTGGGTGGGGGCGTGGGGCAGGCTGGGGCCCCGGGGAGGGGCGAGGGGCTGTGGGAGGTGGCCCAGGAGGCATGAAATTGCTGCAGATGCTTCTACAGGGGTGTTCCCGCTGCCACAGCCTGAGCTCAGCCCGCCAGGCAGGCCTGCGCTTGAGTGCCAGACAGGGGTCCTGCCCGTCCTGCATGAGAGCTGGGGGTGGAGCGTGGGGACCGAGGAGGGGGGGCTGGGGCGGGGGTGGGAGGAGGAGGCCACCACCAGGGAGACGGGGGTTTGGCTTGGCTTGAAAGTGGAGCAGTCACCTCCGCTCAGAAGAGAAAAGTCTTGCTGGCAAGGGTGCACGTTGGCAGCGTGGTGTGCGGGAGACAGTGGACTGGGAGCGAGGAGACCTGTACTCCAGCCCCGGCAATGCCACTGTGGCTGGGTTACCTTGGGCAAGTCACCTGCCCTCTCTGAGCCTCAGCTGCCAGGAGAGGGCAACGCACCCAAGAAGGCTCGTGTGTCTGAGCCTGGTCCGTCCCCGATGCTCAGGACACGCTGGGATGGGTGGCCCACTACCCGGGACTCTGTCTGGGGCTGAGAGGGGCCGGGGCCGGGGCCACTGTTTGCAGCCGCGTGGCCTGTGGGGAGGGCCGAGTTGGCTGCTTGGAGAGACTCCAATGGCCTGTGTGTCCCCCAGATCAGCTCTGTGCCCTGCCCTGGAGCTGCCAACCACGAGCAGACCACCCTCTTCATGGAAAGCCCAGTGAAGTGGCCCCCCTGGTGATGGCATCCGACAGCGACGTGAAGATGCTGCTGAACTTTGTGAATCTGGCTTCCAGCGACATCAAGGCGGCGCTGGACAAGTCGGCGCCCTGCCGCCGCTCTGTGGACCACCGCAAGTACCTGCAGAAGCAGCTCAAACGCTTCTCCCAGAAGTACTCCCGGCTGCCGCGGGGCCTCCCGGGCCGCGGGGCCGAGCCTCCCCTGAGGAGGGGGCCCGAGGACCGCCCCGGGAGGCTGCCCCTCAATCCGGGCCCCGATGCCAGCCCTCGCCGCGGTGGGGACTGCAAGGAGAAGGCTCTGGGGAACCCCTACAGGGAGGAGTGTCTCTCTAGGGAGCAGACCCTCCAGGGGCAGAATCCAGGAGCGGCCAGGCCTGGCCAGGTGCCCATGCGGAAAAGACAGCTGCCCGCTTCCTTCTGGGAAGAGCCGCGGCCCACCCACAGCTACCCCGTGGCGCTAGAGGGGGTGCTGGGCCCCAGAGAGGGGCCTCCCTATGAGTGTAAGAAGCACTGCAGGGGCTTGGAGCTCTTCGGGCCCGAGGTGGCCCTGATCCCCATGTCCCCAAGGGCGCTGGCGGAAAAGGAGCCCCCCAAGTTGCCTGGGGTCTCCCTGGTGGGCCGTGTCAATGCCTGGAGCTGCTGCCCCTTCCAGTACCATGGACAGCCCATCTACCCGGGCCCTCCAGGGGCCTTGACGCAGGGCCCGGTCCCCAGCCTGGGCCTGTGGCGGAAAAGCCCGGCTCCCCCCGGCGAGCTGGCCCATCTGGCCAAGGATGCGGATGGCCCGGGGCAGAAGGTATACAGGCCCGTGGTTCTGAAGCCCATCCCCACGAAGCCGGCCATGCCCCCGCCCATCTTCAACGTCTTTGGCTACCTCTAGGGGGGCTGCGGGCCAGGCTCCCGCCTCCGGCCTGCGGGCTGTTGGGTCCCAGGAGCTGCCCTGTGAGGAGTGGGCCGGGCCGCGGTGTGGCCTCTTGAGAACCTTCCCTTTATGTGTGTGGGGGGCAGGAAGGGCAGGACCGGGCCCGGCCTTCTCAGGCCGTCGTCTGGGAGCTGCGGGCCGGGCTCAGCGGGTCCCCCTCCAGCCAGAGCCCAGCAGATCATCCCCGCCCTGCCCTCCGCCTCCCCCCTTCCCTGTGCAGACCTCGGGCGGCGGGGCTTTGCCCTGGTCTGCCCGCACCCCCGAAGCCCAGTTACACATCTGTTCTTCTGCCACCCACTCTGTAAGCCCATCTCAGTTCTGTTACTTTTGTTCTTTGTAAATATTAAGAAGGTTTAAAGAATAAAGGCATTTCTTTTGCAGTTTCCACATCTGGGGTCTCATGAAGGTGAATGGTCCCCAGGCCTAAGAAGTGCTGGCTGCACCCAGGAGGAGGGCTGCCATGGAGGTGACAGCGGTGGGAGGCCAGCAGTGGGCGTGGGCACTGGAGGCCAACCGCCCAATTCAGAGGAGGGAGGGGGTGACGAGCCACCAGGGAGGACGGTGCCCGGGGGGCGGAGCTGTGTCCTGCGTGGCTCTGCGTGGGATGTGGGGCTGGACCTCTGAGAAGGCCTCCTTGCCCCGCCTGCAGAAGTCGGGGAGGGCAATGGTCCCTCTGTGGTGCCTTCCACCTTGATTAGGACTCAGACGCCTTCTTCACGCGAGGCTCCCGGATTAGGGACGGCTGAGGGGCTTTCCCACCTGCCCATCTGTACCCCGGGGCTCCCCGAAGGCCCATCCACTGGGACGGGCAGCCCACACTGGGAAGTGGTTTATGTCCGCTGGTCTTGGAGGACTTCAGGGCCACAGAGGCTGTGTGGCACAGGCAGAGTGGACAGGGAGACCTCATCCAGGACCCTCCCCTCAGCTGCTCTGGTCTTAAAGAGCAGGGAGGGGACCAGTAAAAAGCGTGTGGATCCATTCTGATGAGGCCCAGCCCCTCCACACGGAAAAGCAGAATGTAAAAAGCACTAATCCGGGCTCTGCCACCCACTGGCTGTGTGACTTTAGAAAAGTTACTCAACCTCTCTGTGCCACAATTTCCTCCTTGGAAACATGTGATTGAAAATAGGCCTGCTTGGTGGGTTGATGTGGGGATGATGTGAGTACTGCTACCCAATGGGGAAAGGCTGCACAGCCAAAGGCCTCCTCCCCTGGTTGCTGGTAGTGTCTGCAGGTCCTGCCGTGCTGGTGTTTCAGTGATGCTCTGGACCGGGCCATCCAACCTCCACCCCCGGCCCTGAGAAAGAATGGAGCTCCGGGAGGCCTGTTTTCTCGGGTGGCTGCAGCCCGAGCCCACGGTGCCTGGGCCCCCACAGCCGGGTCCACTCGGCCTTTCTCAGGGGCAGAGCTGGAAGTGTGTGAATTCAGATGCAGGGAGACTTTGCCTGGAGGCAGACAACTTGATCAAGCCTCGGCTCAACAGAAGTGCTGGCACCCTGAGTCCCCACGTGGGAGCCGCGGGGGACACACACCCAGGAAGGCTTTAGCGCTGCTGCTCCCGACCAGAAAGCAAACTGACCTCGTTCAAGGTGAAGCGGGAGCCCACCTCCTGCTCACAGCCGCAAACCCTGGCACCGGGTCCGACGTGGAGCAGTGTTCAGGGCTCTGAGTGTTTGGTGATGCTGTGGAGACATCGCTGAGGCTGAAATCCTGTGCAGGGGGAGGGGAGGGCCGGGGAAGCGTGGGGTGGGGTTTCTGCAGAGGGTGGTGGCTATGGAATCCAGCGGTGATGGTCAAAGATGTACCAACTGCACAGCCTGAGCGCCAGCTAATCAGATGGACCCTCGGGGCAGGCCCCAGGCCAGGCATTAACCCTTTAGCTGCCGGGCTGTGGGGGTGGGGCAGGGACCTGAGGAGGTCAAGGCTGGCCAAGGCCCTTGGAAGGAAAGGGTCCTGACCAGTGGCTGTGACCAACTGACATGGACAGAGATCAATCATCCAAGAAGCCAGTCCTGAATGAGTGGCAGCTCAGTTGATGGAGCGTTGTCCTGATATGCGAAGGTTTTGGGTTCAATCCCGAACCCACAGAACCAACCAATGGGTGCATAAATAAGTGGAACAACAAATTGATGTTTCTCCCCCCCCCTCTCTCTCTTTCTCTCAAATAAATCAATAAGATTTAAAAAAAGAAAGAATAGCCTGGCCAGCGTGGCTCAGAGATTGAGCTTCAACCTATGAACCAGGAGGTCACGGTTTGATTCCCCTTCGGAACACATGCCCGGGTTTCGGGCTCAATCCCCAGTGTGGGGCGTGCAGGAGGCAGCCAATCAATGATTCTCATCATTGAAGTTTCTCTCTCTTTCCCTCTCTCTTCTTCTCTGAAATCAATAAAAATATTTTTTTAAAAAAAAGAAGGAAAATAATCCAAGAACCCAAATGTGGCCCCAGGACATCCCAAGCCCAGGGGTCTCACATCCTATAAGTAAATGGTGCCAATAGGCAGTGGCTGAGCCCCCTCCCTCCCTCCCCATCCCACCTCCCTCCTCAACCTCTCCTCCTCCTGGGGTGTCTCACTAGACCACCCTGGGGTGCCTGGGGCCACTGCCTGCTAGGACCCTCGAGGACCTAATGTGACCAGAGAAGGGCCATAGATGACGAGTTTGCCTGATGGCCAGCCCCACACCAATGGCACCTGAACATTTTCTGCTCCAGCCATCACTGACTGCCCCCCACCGCGCCCACCAGGGCTGAACATCCTCAGTCTGGGAGGACCGGGTTTCCATGGATTTTTTCAGGACCTCTGGAGCAAGGCAGCATGGGACCGTGGCCATGCACCCGTGGGCTGGAACCCCAGGGCCTGGCTGTGTGTGCCCGGGCCCATCTGTACCACGAGGCAGTGGGCCACGTTCCGCTGATTGCTCTCGGACGTGGCTTTAAGGTGTTGCTTGGAAGGCTTCTCCTCTCCAGGCAGACGCTGGGGTTCCCTGGTTCTCTGGAAAGCCTGCAGGTAGGAGCTGGCAAGGCCATGAGGGCCACCGCGATGAGGACCCCGAGGCCCCAGGGGAGCGAGCTCAAGGCAGAGCTGGGCGCAGAACCAGGGCTCCCACACCTGCCCAGCCGCCGGCTTTCCGAGGCCTGACACCAGGTGTGACCCGGCTAAGACTCTTCCAGATCCCGGGGCAGCCGGCACAGGCTCTCCGCGAGGTGGCCTGCCCAGGGTCCCCTCCATGGCTTTAGTCACACCGGGGAAGAGAACTCTGGGGAGTCCCCGCGGCGTCCGTGAAACAGGGCGTGCTGGGCTCGGCGCGGGGGACTCAGCTTTCTCACCTGCACCATCGAAGGTGGCCGGCAGCTCCTGCCTGGCTCACCCCACAGAGCCGCACGGGGACTGGGGCAGCCCAAACCAGGGTGACCCATGTGCCCTGTCCCCAGCCCCCGCCCCACCCCCACTCCCACTCCCGCCACTAGCAGGGCTGAGGGCCCAGGCCCTGGCGCGTCTGGTGAGAGGGACCACGCTGGGCAAGGAGGCATCTGTGCAACATTTATTGTACCAGGAAGCCCTCTGGGACCGAGGGTCTCCATAGCCCCCCAACAGGCCATACCTGTGGAGGGGTTCACAGAGCAGAGGGACAGGGGCAGGGGCAGGGCCAGCTCCACAGCGAACTTGTCCAGGAAGGCACACTCAGCCCTGAGCGCTCCAGTGCCCCCGCCCCACGTTCTTCCCCGCCAGCTGCCCCGCCCCGGGAACGGAAGTTCCTGCCCTTCCCGATGGCAGAGAAGGTCTGGGATCTACCCGTCCATTTGCAAAGAAATAGGATTTTCCTCCTCCTTGACATCTTCCGTCCTCTGCTCTGGGCACAGCTCTGGCCCAGAGACCCGGTGAGTCACAGCGGCTGCCCCAGCTCAGGGGGAGCAGCCCACAGCCTCGGCCATCACCAGGCCCCCTGGATTTGGGGACACGGGTCCTGAGATCCAGTGAAACAGTCCGAGGAGCACTCCTCCACGCGCCCTGGTTACTGGGTATTCTCGTACTTCAGGTACCGAATCAGCCTGCCGGGGAGTGGCAATGTGTCCAGGAGTTTTATGCGGTATTTGCCAATGGCCTTTCGAACTTGCAGCCTGCACAGGTGAGTCAGAGGTCTCGGAGGTTCTGCAAAAAGGACAGAGAGATGCTGACCTGTCATTGGCAACCTGCGAAGGGTTTGCTTCTTCCTCTACATACACAGCCTGGACCCTCAACACAGCCCTCAGCAACAGGGTGAGGAACCTGAGCTGTTACATGCCTCCGTGCATGCAATTCAGCTCCGGGCCCCGGGACCCGGGTGGTACAGAGACGGGGCAGGGACCGGGCAGGGACCAGCAGGTTCCAGGTTCCAGAATCCCACCTGGCTGCCTCGCCCAGGTGGCCCCTGCAGATGCCTCTTCAGTGAATGAAGGACAGTGGAGTTGTCTCAGCTGGTGTGTGTGTGTGTGGGGGGGGGGGGGGGGGCGCAGGGTGTGAGGTAAAAACAGGGACTGATACAACCAGTAATGGGGTCATTTATTTCAGCCCTGGGCACAAGGTCTGGCAGAGGGAAGGTGTTTGTTGCATCAAAGAAGGCCATTCATTTACTCATTCAACAAACGCATGCCGACCGCTTCGCTGTGCCTGGCTCTGTGGCCAGGTCCGAGACAGCGAGGTGCGGGCCAGGGACCTCTGCAGAAGGCTTTCACACCACACGCTGCCATCTGAGCGGGGATTGACCATCGGGCAGGAATTTGCCAGGCGAGGAAGGGAGGCAGGGGCATGCCAAGCAGGGGAAACATCAGTCAGTGCCAGGCCAAGGAGGCCCTGGCCGCCCAGGGAAGACGGGCACAGAGGACACGTGGGGGAGGACAGAGAGGCCAGGCAGCCGCGGCGCTGCCTCACGAGGTGAGAACGTGCCGTCGCTGCACTTCTGACACTTCCACGCCTTTCCATCTCCCTTAGGACAGAGCCTGCCGCTGGGAAGCTTGGCCCTTCCTCAGCTGAGCGAAGACTGAACTTGGGGGGCGGGGAGGCAAAAGGCCACTGGTGGGCAGAGGACCCCGGACCACCAGGACTGGGCTGGTGGCCTGGATAACTTAGGAGACTGGGTTTACAGGCCACCTCTCAGAGCCTCTGTCCGCCTTTCCTCGTGAATAACAACATCAGCATCACAGCATTGAAGGAAAAGGCACAGAGGGAGTGTTTTGCAGATGGAGGGGCGGCTTTAAGGCAACCAAGCAGGTGCCGGTTAGGAACTATTTGCTCTACCTGTTACTAGGTGTTTGGCTCTGCTCATTTTCCCTGGGACGCTGTCTAGTTGTAAGGGATTAGCTGTCTCTAGGGAGGAGAGCGGGAGGGGACAGTGAGGGGCAAGGCCAGCATCCAAACACGGGCTGCTCCACCCTCTAGCGGCCGTGGAGGGTCACGGTGACAGTAACCAATGACTCATGCATCAGTGAATGCTTAGTGAGCATCTAGGGCTGTGCCCAAGTCAGTGCCATCCTCCCCCTGCTGCCGGCCCAGGAACTTTATCAAGGGTCTCAATTCAAGTGCTTCCCAGGCATGTGTCCAGATGCAAACTCTGACAGTAGGTTTAGGTTCACAGGGGCGTGGGGACCAAGGGGGAACCTGGCCAGTCAGAGTCGGGCCCTGGGACGTGGGGCACCTGGACAGGCAACGAGCCGGCACAGTCTCACCTGGGGGAGGCAGCAGCGGTGGGTGGGACAATACCACTTGCCGCCTGTCAGTCTCTGGGCTACAGGACTGACACTTGGCCAGAGTTGGGACTGTGCCCCTCGGAGCCAGGGAAAGCCGGGGGCAGCCGGAACCCCTCTGGGCAGGCACCCAATTCTCAGTATTCTCAGTCCCACTGATTCTGACATCTCACCTGCCCAGTGAGCTCTCCAAGGCTTAAGAGGGATTCTCAAACTGGCTTAGCCAGGCTGCCCCACCTACACTGCATACAGCAGCTAGACGCTGGCCAAACCCCACCTCACCGCACCAGGCGCCTCAGGCTGGCACAGCTGAAGGGGGCTGGACACGCCCATGCTCCTCTGCTCAGATGCGGATCCTGAGGCCCACGGCCACCTAGCAAGCTCCTGGCTCCTACACCAGTGCTGCTCCGGGCGGGTTTGTACACCAGCAGCGCTGGCACCGCCGGGCGGCACGCTGAGATGCAGGCTCTCAGGCCCTGCCCCAGACCCGCTGAGCCAGCTCCTGCTTTTTAAATAAGATGCCCGTGTGTTTCATATGCACTCTGCAGTGTGAGACATTCTAGGTCATCGTTCTTTCCTGGACTTCACCGTACTGCCTCTCAGCGGCCCACAAACATGGGCAACTTACTCGGAGCGCCCCGATGTCCCTCAGGGAGCTGGAACTGTTGAAAAACATCCTGGAAAGACTTAGTGGAAGGACTCAAGTGGGTCAAGCCTGGATTTGAATCCCAGCTCTGCCACCGACTAGCGGTGAGACCCTGGCCCAGGTGACATCGTCCCTGTGGGTCAGTCTCCTCGGTTACAAAACAAAGAATCACGAAGACACTGTATGTGACTCACAGCACAGAGCCTGGCCCAGAGCGGGGGGGGGGGGGGGTCACCAAATGTTAGGAGCAGTCACATGCTCGGAGCCCTGAGTCGGGCGGCGAGACCTGCCAGCCGCAGTGACAGCCCTACCTGCCTTCTCCCTGATGACGGCCCAGTCCTCGTAGCTGTCAATGTGCTCCTTCAGCCGCGAGCACAGCTGCACGTTGCCCACGTAGTCCAGAAGGACGTCGATGATGGGCCCCGCCCAGCGGCTCACCTCGGGGGCAGACAGGATCTCGCAGAACTGAAAGGGAGCACACACCGCGCTGGGACGCCCAGGACGAGGGCACCGCCTCCGCCAGCTCATCCTGCGGGTGGCAGCCTCGGGCTGGCGAGGGCAGGGGCCGTGTCCGAGGACAGACACTGGGTGCACCCAGGGAGGATCCAGTCCCTTCTCTCATCAACACAGGCCTCTGCTGCCAAAAATGGGCAGTGGGCAACTTAGGCCACTTGCATCACCTCTCTAAGCCTCAACTTCCTCGTCTAGAAAATGGGTATATAACACCCACTTCAAGGGTTTATGGGAATTAAAGTGGTATGCACATCAACTTCTTTGCACACAGTAGGTGGCCCATCAATGATGGCTGTTAGCCACTGTAATTATCTCCGAGAGCAGGATGCCCTAACTTCCTTTCATGTTAAGTTCTGACTTCTTAAGTCGTCACCATGGACAGGTGCTGCTCTGACCCTGCATCTCACCTGACCTTAAACCAGGCTCCTCAAACTACGGCCCGCGGGCCACATGCGGGTGTTTTTGCCGTTTTGTTTTTTTTACTTCAAAATAAGATATATGCTGTGTGCATAGGAATTTGTTCATAGTTTTTTTAAAACTATAGTCCGGCCCTCCGACGGTCTGAGGGACAGTGAGCTGGCCCCTGTTTAAAAAGTTTGAGGACCCCTGCCTTAGACCAACCTGCTCTCACCTCCATCCGCATCCTGGTCATTCAACCTCCCTTTCCAGCCACAGGTTGGCTGAGGGTGACGACCTCTTGTTTTTGCAGTTCCCCACCAGCTCCCCGGCCCACTGTTCCGTCCTTCAATTCCCCAAGACAGCAGACCAGAAAGGATTTAATGGTTCCTGTGAACCACTAAGTCCTGCTGCTTCTAAAACATTCTAACCACCCGGTTCCACTGCCACCGAAGTGCACTAACGGCTCATCCACACGCCCTCCAAAGGCATTAACTGCGAGACCACGCCGCCTCCGAAGCATGCGGGCCTGGCCGCATCCCAGGCGTCCCCCCGCCCTTACCTGGACCACGCAGGGCGCCTTGTCGCAGGCAGGCACGTCGTTGAACCTGCTGGAAGGGGGCGGGGCGGGCGGGTGCGGGCCGTTGCCGTAGGTGCAGGAGAAGCAGGGCTCGCCGTCGCAGCCGAGGTCCATGAGGAACTTGAGCAGCGACAGGTACTTCATGGAGAACATGATGGTGGCGGGGAAGGAGGTGGGGTGCGTGGCGATGTAAGCGTCGATGTTGGCGCCGTGGTCCAGCAGCAGCTGCATGATGCGCAGGGAGCCGTGGCGGATGGCCACGAGCAGGGGGCTGATGACGTCGCGGTTGGGGTCGGCGCCCGCCTGCAGCAGCAGCTCGGCGGCGTACGCGTTGTTGTTGACCACGGCGAAGTAGAGCGCCGAGCTGCGCCGGTCCTCGTAGAGGCGCGAGCGCTCGGGCGCCAGCGGCGCGTTCACGTCGAAGCGCGCGCCCAGCAGCGCCTCGAGCACGTGGTCGTGGTTGCGCTCGGCCGCCAGGTGCAGCGGGCTGATGCCGCTCCTGCGCACGCGCGTGCGGCTGGTCACCGGCAGCAGCATCTGCACGATCCTGCAAGGCGGAGCGCGCATGCGCGGGTCACGGTCCAGCAGGGGGCGCCGAGGGACCAGGCTCGGCCACTCGCAGCTACTCTAGGTAGGGAGGCACGGGCCCGCCAGCAGGGGGCGCTGAGGAGCCGGCCAGCCTTCACAGTTACTCCCTTTGGAAGGGTGGGTCTGCTGCTATCCCTACTTCACAGAGAGGGAAACTGAGTCTCAGAGAGCTTCAACCACCTTCCCGAAGTCACATACCCAGTAAGCGGTGGAGCTGGGTGACCATGAAGTCACACCCCCTGTCCTGTAAGTCTCAATGCCTCTTATGCTGAAGTCTGACTCCAGCCTCTCCCAGGCTCTCTGCTCGGCCTGTGGCCTGGAGTGGGTTGGTCAGTCCCTGCTGAGGCTGGAGATCCCTGGGCAGCTCTCCCCCGCTGAATCAGCACTTCACTGCCACCAAAGTGTACTAACTACTAGTACTGTCAGCACTGCCGTCAGCACTTCACCCGCGTTAATCTGTTATACCCTCCCAATAGCCCTATGAGGTGGGTACTAGTATTATCCTCCTTTACAGATGAGGAAACAGAAGCCCAGAGAGGGTATGTGACCTGCCCAAGGATGCACAGCCAGTAAGTGATGGAGTCAGGATTTGAATGCAGGTAGTCCGATTCCCCCCTAGAGAGAGGACCACACTCTTAACCACCCCCTTACGTTTTGTGTAGCAGATACGTCATGGGGCTTCGTATTCTCCACGATGCACTACTTGTCCGTCCCGTTTTACCTTCCCTGCAGCCCTGTGGGGTAGCCAGAGCAGGTCTGTGGCTCTCTTTTAACTGATGTGGCTCAGAGAAATGAAGTGACTAATCTAGGGTTGGAAAGCAGTTCCGGGGGCTTGACCCCAGCACTCTTGACCCCTTGTCTCTGCTGTCTTCCCCTGGACCCTTGCCACCTGCAGGAACAAGCTTCTGTCATGATTCCAGACCCTAATCTGTCTAATCCTTGATGACAGGTGACCTCACGGCCCCATGTGGGCTCCAAGGAGGTGGCCATGGCAGGGCAAGGCGGTGCCACCAGGCCTGTTCCCACGCCTCTCTGCCTCCTGGCACGTTGATTTCCCTGCTTCCTGGGAATCTGATGCCAGCAACCTCTGCTAGGATCTCAGTGGAAAATGTTATTATTGTTAGTAATGCTTTATTTACCTAAAATCTCAAAAGGAAATTCGTCTAAAACCTCAAAAGGAAATTCACACATCAGGGGGACTAATTGCCTCCTAATTTCTATTTGTGCAGGCACAGGAGGCCTGACCTTGCTCTGCAGAGGTGCTGGTCAAAGGCAGGGCTGGGGACGCACCCTGGACTGAGGCCATTGGCAACAAACGCTCGCTAACAGCCGTAACCTGCCCAAGCTCGGGAAAGAACAGCAAGAGGGACTGCCTGGGGCCACCCGCCAGATGGGGCTCTGGCAGGTCACAGCTGGTCTCGAGCAATCCCCCACTGAACGGAGGGAAAGTGGCCGAAATGTGGGGACGTGACTGGACGCTGCCTAGATGCCCAGAAGCAGCATCTTAATGATGAAGCAATACCATCTTATTGTCCGCCTCTGTAGGACTTTGCCAACCTGAACACGAATGTATGATGCTGGACAGGTCTGGAGATCAGTGTGTCCAGCCGTCCCATTTTACAGAGGGTGAAACTGAGGCATGGGTGTGGGACGGGAATAAGAGTGAGGTTGGAACAGAGGTGAATGGCAAAGCCAGGCCAGAATATATGTCCAAGGCCAGACCTTTCCATGATGCCCCAGTCCACCTAACACAGGAGAGTGGCCATGTTGGCGTCCCTACTGCATACCCATATCATCACCTCTCTCCCCGAGACCTTCTGTGGGCTGGAGGACAGGCTGGGGCCTTCCCCCTTCTCCCCTGGGCAGGTCCTGGGACCACAGAGTGCTTGCTGCTCAAAGGGCACCTTGTGAAGAGGAACAGGGGTGACCATTGCCCGATAGAACCCTCGGTGTCTAAGAGGCCCGGTTCCCTGCCCCTCGGGAACTGATCCTATGAGCTGATCTCATTCTCTCTCCCTAACCAATCAGCAAGGTCGATTGCTCTGCCCAGGTTACAAAACACAATTTAACAATACTTTCACTGAGATTGCTGTTGAGCATAAAATGAGATCTTACAAGTTAAGCTGAGCTGCGCATAGTAGGCACTCAATAAGTGGTAACTATTGGTATCTTGGCCACCAGGGTGATAATATATAGCACACTGCCCTGCTGCTCAAGACGTGGAGGCGTTCTGGGTCGCCGGGTCATGGTGGTGTCACCTTTGTCAGTGTTCAGGGTAACTTTGACTGTGAACGAGACTTTCACAAAGGAACCAGCCGCCCACAGACGGCTCCGCGGCCAATACCGCTGAGCTGCTCTGTGTCAGCCCTGCCGTGTGTGTGTGTGTGTGTGTGTGTGTGTGTGTGTGTGTGTGTTTTGTGTGTGTGGGGGGGGTTACCTCTTCTTGAGCCCAGGTGATGCTCATGCTGGAGCCAGCAAAGGTCCACCAGTGGAGCACCTGCCTGAGGGTGCTCCCAGGGCCCAGCGGGGCCCCCGCCCAGGAGTGGGCAGCGTTTCCAGGAGCTGCTGGGAGCTCAGCAGGAAGCAGGTCCCCCGTGAAGGAGGAAGGGCAGGCACAGAGCGGAGCTTGCTGAGCATGCAAACTGCCAGTTCTCATCACAGTGCGACTCAGAGTCACTCAGGGAACCGCGGAAAATGCAGAGTCCTGGGCCCTGCTGTCCAGGGCCTGATTCAGCAGGCCGGGGGGACCTGGGAGTCTGCTGCAGGTGACCCAGGCCCCACACCTTGAGACACACGGATGCCAACCCTCACCATTTCCCGCAGAAGACACAGGCAGCCAACCAGCTTCCTGCAGGGGGCGGGGTGGGAATGAGGCCTGTGCCCAGGCTCTCCCCTCTTATTTTCTGTGAGGCCTTGAGTTCTGAGCCTCAGTTTCCCTTGTAGTTCATGGTGGTACTAACTTGCTTGTGAACGTGCTTTATAAGCTACATTTTAATTTTATTTACTGAATGTTCTCTATTCTGCTTAGAAAGAGTTTTAAATGGCTTGCAAAGATAGTATAAATTAGAAGTAAAACAGAAAGAACATTAAAGAGCAAGAAGGACAAAAGTGAGGTCCAAAATGCATGTCTCTGTTACACAGTATGTCAGCTGCAAAATGGACGCAAGGATACTGGTTTGCTGCCACAGCGATTTTTCAATCGGTGCGCCATAAGAATGTTAAAACATGCAATACCTGGCTATTTAGTCAGGGGCACTGACCTCTTCCCCTTAGATTGTCAAATAAAAAAATGACAACAACCAAGACAACAATAGCCATCTGGTGTAAATGTATCAAAATCATACCTATTTTTTAATGTCAGATCAGCAAAAAACCACAACGTATTTTTTGTTGTGCTGCAGAATTTTAGTAATTCGTTATGTGTGTCATGAGATGAAAAAGGCTAAAAATCGCTGCTCTACTGGGCTACACAGTTAAATTGTGTGGAGGAGCCCATGATTTGTAGCATGCACCAATTTCTGTGGTGTAAACACTCTCACCGTGGCCTATTTCAGGCTATCAACGTGAACAGTCGGCTCATGTAAGCCGGTACTGACCAGCTCTAGCACAGCTCTGCTTCCGTGTGCCCTGGGACCACTGTGGAATGCTCTTTCATTATGCCATGAATTCATGTGTGTGTGTGTGTGTGTGTGTGTGTGTGTGTGTGTGTGTGTGACAGACCTGTGCACCCCTCCTCCCACCAGGTCCCTCCCGGAGAAGTAAGCTTCTCTCATCTTGCTCAAAGTACCCACACAGAGTAAGTGCTCAGTAAAGGTGAGCTATTACCACGGGTACTATTTGTATTATTGTAGGCATCTTGCATGCTGGCTTATTGCCTTAAAGGTTGTTTTTGCATCTTCACCAGAAATAACCTCAAGTCCAGATGCGTATCTGGCACCTTGAGTGGAATTCCTATAGATGTGACATTGGGGATGGGTGAATTCCTACCATCTATCGGCTGTGTGACTTTGGGCAAATCGCTCAACCTCTCTGTGTCTCAGCTTCCTCATTTGAAAAACAGAGATAACAGTATCTACCTGGGAAGATTTGTTAAAAGGATCGTTAAAAGTGGACTTACCGAAAGGATTAAATTAGTTCATAATGGAAAGTGGTGGTCAGAGCTAGTGTTTGCTGTATTACTGTCATTGCTGTTGCTTGTGGGCATTCACCCTAGCTGGCCAGCTGCCGAGTGCTTTTCCTCTTATCCTCCAAAGGTGCCCTCCTCTCTGACCGAGCCTTCCTCATCCTGTGGGCGGGACACCCGGAGCCCCCCAGTGTGGGTTGTGGGGGGGGGTGGTGGTGGCCGGGCCTGGGCTGACCTGTAGTTGCCCTTCTTGGAGGCGATGTGAAGCGGGAGCATGCCGTCCTTGTTGGCCTTGTTGGCGTCGGCGCCCTGGGACAGCAGGAACTCCACCACCAGCTGGTGCTCGTTCTTACAGGCCTCGTAGAGGGCCGACGCACTGTCGCTGGCCTGCGTGTTGATGTCAGCGCCTGGCGAAGAAGAGGCAGACCAGTGAGTGATCAGGGGGTCACTGTCCCTGATGGGATGTCCCTGTTGGGCTGTGCTAACCTCCGTGACACACTGGGTCCTTAGAAAGGAGGGGTCCCCCTGGAGGACCCCCAACGCCCTTCCGTAACACCGAGACGCTGGGGCCTGCCTGCCTGAGCAGAGGCCTCTCGGAGGTGAAAAGCTGTCGCACATGCTGGCATTTAGCGAGCACCTACTATGTGCCGGGCACCGTGCTTCACATGGTTGTGTCTTTGACTCCACAGCATGACCCCATGTGATCGGTACTACTCTCGTCTCTGTGTTACGAAGCACAGAGAACCTCTGCAACTTGCCCCAGACCCGCCAGCTCGTAAGTGAAGAGCCAGAACTTGAACCCGAATAGCCTGATGGCAGAGGCATGGGAGATGGCTTGATGGCAGGGGCCCGGCTCTTCCCTGCCTCTCCGTGTAACAGGAGCCCGGCCCCGCCGGGAGGAAGGCCCTCGCAGGTCTTAGAGAGTACAGAGCCCCCGAGTAAAGAAGAACCCCAACAACAAATCCCAACCTCCGCCTTCCGCTTCCAAGAATAAACGAGGAATTACTTCCTGTCTCCCTTGAAAAGGACACTGCTCTATGCTGACAGGAGGAGGAGGCAAGCCTGGTGCCAGTCTCCCTTCGGCCCCTCCATCTCCTGGCGGCGAGGGGGAGAGCCGACTGCTCGGGTTTCTCGGACTGTTCGCAGGAAATGGAACTGAGAGGCAGTAGACAGTCAGGAAGGGCTGAAATCCGAAGTGTCTGGTCAGCACAGCTCCTCCCTCGGGCCCCTGCTTAGCTCAGGTTTTCTGATGAGCGTTCCTTTTTGATGACTGATTTCTGGTCAAGTGGACCGAGCACAGGCTCTGGGGGCAGACAAGGACCGGCTGAGGCTTCTGTCTCCTGGCTTACAACCTCCGTGGCCTTGGGCAGCCTTCAGGAGCCCCGTTTCCTCGTCTGCTGATGGGATAACGGTACCCACTAATTGGGATACTGCGCGAATAAGTACATACCTGCTATAGACGGTGTCCCCCCAAAATGCATAGGTTGAAACCTAACCCCCAATGTGGTGGTGTTACGAGGTGGGGCCTCTGGGAGGTGATTCCATCTGGAGCCCCCAGGAGTGGGATTTGCACCCTAATCAAAGGGACCCCAGCCCGGCTGGCGTGGCCCAGTGGTTGAGCGTCGACCTAGGAATTAGGAGGTCACAGTTGAATATTCGGTTGGGGTACACGCCCGGGTTGTGGGCTTGATCCTCAGTAGGGGGTGTGCAGGAGGCAGCCGATCAATGATTCTCTCTCACCATTGAGGTTTCTGTCTCTCCTTCTCCCTTCCTCTCTGAAATCAATTAAAAAAATATTTATTTTTTTAAATGGACCCCAGAGAGTCTCTCACTTTTCCAACCTGTCTACGAACCAGGAAGTGGGCCCTCACCAGGCACCAAATTTGCCAGGCCCTTGACCTTGGACTTCCAGTCTCTGCAACGGCGAGAAACAGCTCCTGTTGTCTGTGAGCCGGCCAGTCTGCAGTCTGTTCTAGCCGCCCGGTGCCTGGCACAGAGGAGGTGCCCTGCAAATGGCAGCTCTCCAGGGCGGAGGGGGCTGGGCACAGGCACAGGGCGGAGGGGGGTCGGCGAGCAGCTCTCACGCCAGCTCTCAGTCCGGCTCCCCGCTGGCAAAGCCGGCTGCTCGCACAGGGAAAATATTTGGGTTAAAGATGGACTCAGCCCACAAGGGGAGCAGGCCTTGACCCGGCGTCGGCGGGAGAGCTCCGCAGATGTGCCGAGTCCGCCGGTTCCCGCCCGCCGAGACCCTGCCCTTGGCCTGGCCTCCTTGCCTGGCTCCCAGGACCCCGCCTGTGCCCCTTTGTCCTCAAGCTGGTCAGTCAGGATTCGTCCCTGGCTGGAGGAGGTGCCGTGGGTCTGTTTCCCTAACGGCGCGGGCACATGGGAAGTGGATGCTTCTCTGAGGGCCACGCTCGAGGCCCAGTGGGGCGGCCGAGTGCAAAGAACATGCAGGTTGGGATCAGATGGAGGTGGTCAGAATCCAGGCTCTGACCGGGTCCAATCATCTCACCTCTGGCCTAATCTGTCTCTTTACCTACAAAATGGGATGAGGACACGACTATGGAGAAAACCACATCGGCCTAATCTGTGTTCATGCTTAGTACAGTGTCTGACACATAGTAGGTCTTCAACAAATTATCCCAACTCTGCCCCAGGGTCCGGCTTACCTCTGGCCTCTCTGTTGCTAGAGGGAGGGTCACTTCCCAGAGAGAGAGAATAAAAATGAAAAGTGTTCTTGGGGGAGATAAGGATATAATGCTCTTTAACCACAAGGACATCTGCCACAGGCAATATCGTTTTACTTTCTCCATTAAGTGAATCCATTACGGGTACAAAGACCTGACTGAGTTCAAATCCCAGCTCTGCCACTAATTTGCTGGGTGCCTTTGAACAAATCACTTGCCCATGCTGGTCCCTGGTTTCATCGACTACAAAGTGAGGAAGTGATCTAAACGTTGTCTGAGGCCCCCTCTGGCCCCGAAGTGTGACGTGGTGGAAAGAGAAGTGGTTGTGGTATCAGGAGACTAAGAGTCTGGCTGGTTCTCCCTCCAATTTGCTATGTGACTATAGAGAACTCACTTCCCCTTTCCGGGCCTCAGATTCCTCATTTGTAAAACAGGGATGTTGGGCTCGATTAGAGATCGCCAATAGGGGCTGGTGTTCCACTCCACCCCCCGCCCCACCCCCACCCCCACCACCAAGTCTGTGCCTAATTTCAGGCATCACTGGTGGATCTCAACAGGTTTCCCACGGAGCCTAGACACAACCTCAGAACCCTTCTCGACACAGCACTCCGAGAAGATCCTCAGAGTGTGCCCACACGGTGACACCAAAACCTGCCCTTAGAGTGGATCCCTGAGGACCTTCCGAGCTGTACCCCTGGGGGACTCCATAACCCAGGGATCCTCCGCACTCACCGTGCTTGGCCAGGAACCTCAGTGCCTCCAGCTGCCCGCTCTGGGCGGCCACGAACAGGGGGGTGATGCCGTAGGCATTCTTGGATTCCACCTTGGCGCCGCTGCTCACTAGGATCTCCATGACCTCCAGGTCATTGCGAGAAACGGACTCATGCAGAGCTGTCCAGCCTCGGTTGCAGCGGTGGTTGGTGTCCGCGTTGTATTGCACCAGGATCCTCACCGCCTCCACGTTCTTGCGCTCACAGGCTGTGCCGGGGAGAAGCGAGACGGTCAGCAGGGCCCCTGGCAGGACCTGGCCAGCCAAGACGTTATTCGTTTGTTCGTTCGTTCATTCATTTATTCATTCACTCACTCCTCAGCCATTCATTCAACAAATATCCACCAGGTCAGCGCTAAGATTCAGTGTCTGCATAGGACATACAACTAAAAGTAATAGTAATACTAATTAGCATTAATATTTGTTGATGTGCGTATAGCACTGGTTATGTGCCAGGCACTCTGTTCTGAGCACTTTACACGATTAACTAATTTAATGCTCCCACCCATCCTTGAGATATGTAGTGTTATTATCCCTTTTCACAGAGGAGGAAAATGAGGCACAGAGAGGTTAAGTGACTTGTCTGAGGTCACACAGACAGGAAGTGGCAGAACTAGGATTCAAACCCAGGTTGCTGGGTCCAGAAAATCTCTGTCCCCTGGAATGTCCCAGGATGCCTGATCTCATGCCCCTTTCCAGTGTGACCTGCGTCAGCCTTCCACATTGCCAAGGCCCGAGGAGGAGGACAGGCCACATTCCTGCTCAAAACCCCTCCTCAGAGGCTGCTCACTTAATTTGGGATAGAAGTTGTCCCCTGAATACAGTTCATCAAGTCTGTCTTAACCTGCCCCAACCCCCCTTTTAAGCCTCCTCTCCCTAGACCCCGAGTGCACTCTTTGCTCTGGGCGGAGTTGTCACCAGGGAGCCGGGGCACTTGTCCAATGAACTACCCCTGGAAGCTTCTCCGGCTCAGCCAGGGGGCCGGGAGGAGGAATGGGGCTGCCTGTGTAGTGTTTCAGACAGGACCCCAGGCGAAGCGCCCCATCCCTCGGAGCCTTGGCTTCCTCGCCTATAAAGCAGAGGTAACAAAACCTTCCTGAGAAGGTACTGTGGGAGCACTGAGCGAGGTAGTGCATGGAAGGTTCTAGCAGGGTGCTTAGCACATAGTTGTAGCTCATGCAGGACCATGAGCTTCGGCTATAACTCACCCCACATCCTGGGAGCTCTCACCCTGCATCCTAGGACCTCCCGCCCAGCATTCTGGGAGCTCTCTCTGGGACAGCTGAGGGTCCAGGTGATGGCTGTGGTGGCCGAGGGGACCTGGGTTCTGGGGGAGACACTTCCACCGCAGGTCTGCAGAGG
Organism: Cnephaeus nilssonii; assembly: GCF_951640355.1. Classification (NCBI taxonomy): domain Eukaryota; kingdom Metazoa; phylum Chordata; class Mammalia; order Chiroptera; family Vespertilionidae; genus Cnephaeus; species Cnephaeus nilssonii. The sequence continues at coordinate 101,154,047 of NC_137075.1, read as the reverse complement.
ACCCGGTCCCCAGCTACCCAAAGTCTGCTGCCTACAGAATGTTCCAGGTGTTGAACACCAGACACCTGGGAGAGGGGGGATTGCTGTAGTTTTTGAGTGTAGAGGCCCTCTCACTTTTGTAAGACCCAAGGTTGATGTAGGCACAAACTAGATGCTTTATAGGGTAGGAGTTCAGAGCATGGAGCTGTCATATACCTTCCTGAGTTTAAATCCCAGGTCTGCCCCTGGCTGTGATCCTGGGTACCTCATTGCAGGTCTCTGTGCCTTAGGCTCTCATCTGTGAAATGGGTATGCTAGCAGTGCCTACCTCATCTATATATATAAAAGCCTAAGCGACTGTCCAACTGGTAGCTATGACACACACTGACCACCAGGGGGCAGATGCTCAACTCAGGAGCTGCCGAGCTGCAGTGACTTGGCAGCTGTGGTTCTCTGCTGACGCAACCCAACCAGAGAGGAGGGAGCTCAATTCTGGGGTGCAGCACCAGAGAACCGCCCTCTCGAAATCTGGGACCCCCTCGGGGGATGTCGGAGAGCTGGTTTAGGCCTAACCCCTTTTAAAATAAAGGTTTGAGCCTCTAGTATATAAATAAAAGGACAGTGCCTGGCATATAGAAAGCTCTCAATACATGTCAGCTGTTAGGATTATTCAGATTTTCACTCTGGGCACTTGCTAGGCTTGCCAATGTCCTTGGATGATGTATTGATTCAGCCACCAGTTTTTGGTTTTCTTAAGCATCCCAGAGGTACACATTCCCTCCCACACCTCTTTGTCTTTGCCTGTGCTTTCCCCTTGCTCGTCCAGCCGGCAGATCCCTCCTGTTCAGGCTCAGCCCAGGTCCACCCTCCTGGGGGTGCCCTTCCCCATGGCAGGGCCCCTGCCCTGTGCTCGCAGGTGCCTTGAGCCACGCTCTTCACCGCCCTTAGCTGACGGTTATGTGAGTCGATGCCCACTGGCCTGGGAGAAGACTCAGGCATGGATGGTTCTTTCCCATTCTGAGCCCTCAGTGCTCCTCGGCCTGCCTCGCCCAGGGGAGGACGTGGGAAACGTTGACCGAACACAAGCACGAATGAGGGAATCAGTGGCCTAAGTCATGCCTCTGAGTGAGGCTGCCCCTTTAAGTAGACCCCATGGGGCCGGGGGCATGCACCTCAGGAGCAACGCGCCCCATCGCCCACCTAGCTTCCGGACTCTTCCTCCGGGAGGCCCACCAGGGGGGCTCACCTTTGTAGAGAGGTGTTTCTCGGGACTTGTTGGAGATGTCGGGCTCGGCCCCGGCCTGCAGCAGGGATTGGAGGCAGTCCAGGTGCCCCCTGCACGTTGCCAGGTAAAGGGCTGTCTCCTCCTGCAGGGTGCGCTGGTCGATGGTTGCTGGGTATGCTGGGGAGGACAGGCTGTGCACTCATCAAAGAGGAAAATACCTGCCTCTCCCCTCCGCCCCCCGCCCCACCCCAGCACAGAGCTGGTCAGAGTTTCCTCCCAATTCCAGGGACAGACTTATGTGGCACCTGCCTAAATTGACCACCCAGCCTGCCTTTGTCACCTTGGCCCTGGGACTCAGTAGTTTTCACAGGGCTGTTTCAGCTTCCCGGTCATATTCGTCCAGCTCAGATGCCACCTCCTCTGGGAAGCCTTCCCTGGTTGAACCTCCTCCTTCTGCGAATGGCCCTGTCCTTCCCTTACAGTCCCAGCGGCCACTGCTGGAAGGTCGGTCTCATGCAGCTGTTTTTGCCCGAGAGTACGGTAGGCTGTCTGGGGTCTGTGCTGCTGCAGGTGTTCCCCACCCACATCTGGCTTGGGGGGAAGCCGAGGCTCAGAGGGGAGGCATGCATGATTCACCCAGGGTCCCACAGCTGTGGGGGACGGCCTTGGCCGGCACAGGCACAGCTGCAGTATTTTCCACACCACATCAACCTCTGGAACATTCTAGAACAAGCTGGCAGTAGCTCTCCCCAAAGCCAAGCCCCCCTCCTTCCTTTTCTAGGAATTAGGCTCTCCTGTCCTGGGAGGTCCAGAGAGGTTGGGTGGGTGAGAGGAGGTCATTGCATTCGGGGACAAGTCATTCTCCCTCCCCCACCTTGGAGACTTGAACTCAGGAGTGCAGCTTGTCACCCAGGCTGTGGGGCAAAGAGCACGAGGCTGTCGGAGGAGGAGCCCTCGCCCTGAGTCCCACTCCCAGGCCCGGCTGCACCCAGAGCGGCGGCCTCACCTCGGTGCAGGGCCTTCAGGCAGCTCAGCTGGCCGTAGTAGGCCGCCTCGTGCAGCGGCAGCCAGCCCTCCTTGTTGGCCTCCGCGAGATTCCGCCCCGCCTGCATCATGGCCTTCAGGGCCTCTTCATCATCTTCCTTGATGGCCTTTAGCACAGGGTCCACGGGCCTGTGAGGACGAGGGATGGGGCCTCCTCAGAACCCGGGCAGACACGGGCTGAGCCAGGCTGCCTCTCTCCCAGGGCGAGAGCAGGGCCTGCTGGTGGCCAGGAGCGGTGCAAGCTGTGGGATCATCTGCCCCTCTTGTCCCTGCTGGTCTGGACAGGTGCTCAGCCCCCTGCAGCCAGCATCCTCTGCAATAAGGAGAATAATCCTAACCCACAGGGGTGTGCCCTGGAAGCTTGGCCCGACCTCGGCCCTGACCTTGGCCCTGACCTTGGCCCCTCCAGATCTCAGCTCCGTCGCAGCTTCCTCAGCCTGCCTGGCCAGGTCAGCCTCTCCCTGCCTCCAGTCATAAGTCCTCATATAACCACTGGCCCTCAATGTTTTCGAATGATTGTTTGACCACTGTCTGTCTCCCCCACTGGACTATGAGCTCCAAGAAGATGGTGACTGTGTCTTTCTTTTATTTCTCATGATTCAATTCCCAGGGCCAAATCAGTGCTGGCCCATAATAGGTGCTAAATAAATATTTGCAGAAAGAAAGAAAGAAAGAAAGAAAGAGAAAGAAAAAGAAAGAAAGAAAGAAAGAAAGAAAGAAAGAAAGAAAGAAAGAAAGAAAGAAAGAGAAAAGAAGGGAGAGAGAGAGAAAGGAAGAAAGAAAGAAAGAAAGAAAGAAAGAAAGAAAGAAAGAAAGAAAGAAAGAAAGAAAGAAAGAAAGAAAGAAAGAAAGGAAGGGAAAGAAAAAAAGAAAGAAAGAAAGAAAGAAAGAAAGAAAGAAAGAAAGAAAGAAAGAAAGAAAGAAAGAAAGAAAGAGAAAGAGGGAAGGGAGGGAGAGAGGAAGGAAAAAAGGAAGAATTCAGAACCAGGGAACCCCAACAATTATTTCACACCTTCATCCCTTCTGTTTCCAAAAAGATAGCCTCTTTTTTTTTTTTTTATCAGAGTTTTGCTTGTTTCTTTGGGAATTTCATTTACATCTTGTTCAAACATGTGTGGCAATGGCCTCCCGGGAGCGTCTGGAGGACACACTGGCCTACAAGGTACGTGTGGGTCCAGATCAAGCCTTGCCAGTGTTCAATCCCCTGTGAGCATCCTGGGGCGTTTCCACAGCTTTAATCTCCAAACGCCCGCCACGCAGGGAAACTACTAGAAATGGTTGAGACATGGCAAGCTCCTCCACTTCCACAGCTGGAAACAGGGGTCCCTTTTAGACAAAGCTCATTGGTGGCTGAAAGAGGATTAGGGGACCCCTCTGTCCCTGTGGTTGTTCGTGGCCGCCTCTAGTGTTACACCAAGACCATGTCCGCCGAGAGAATTGGAGTTTACAGTGCCGGCCTCCGAAGGGATGGAAAACTGACCCCGTGGGCAGTGTTAGCGATGCTCCACCACCTTCCCACACTGACCGAGCACCTTCACCCCTGGGGCCCGATTGCACGTTGAGCAGCTCTGAAACGAAGGCACAGACCCCTCCGAGGGGGACTCTGCACTCAGCAACCCTCTTCTTGCTCCTGACCTTTATCCTCACCCCAGAACATTTAGCAGCTGAAAGACTTACGTTCTAGAAGGGTTAACCAATCTGATTAATCAATCCATTTAAAACTCCGAATGTCAAAAAGAATTCAGGGCTAATACAAATGATAACTTCTCTGCTTGGCTCATTGAAGCCACTCCATTCGTTCGTTCGTTCGTTCATTCATTCATCATGCATGCATTCACAGAGCTCCCTCCCCCCACCCTTGGAGAGTCAGTGAAGACCCTGATGCCTGGGACTCCCAGATTTACTCCTGGGGCACATTCTGCAGACGTGGCCCCACTTCCCAGGTGGAGAAGTGACAGGCCCCACCCCTGTCCGAGGCGGGGATAGGCCCGAGGGTCTCCAGGGCCAGCCCCTCTACCCTCCCACTGCTTCCTCCAGCCGCAGGGACTTCCCCCTGACGCTCAGCCTCTCCGTTAGGTTATTAATAGCTTCGGAGCTCAGATGCCAGTTAAGTTACAGACCCAGCAAGGACGATGGGTAACTGACCAGATAAGCCCTGGAATCCCCATCAGCGCCATCACTGCCACCCTGATGAGTTCCTCTGATGAGCGGCCAGAGCAGCCCCCGTCGTTGTCGGGAAAAGCCCCAGGGGGGTATGTGTCTGTCTCCCTGGAAGGCCTCCTGGGGGCCCTGGCTGAAGTGGAAAGAGGCGGCCGGCTGTTCTTGTGGCCTTGGGGGTGCGCGGCATCCTGAGAACACCCTCAGGGCCCGCCACCAGCCCGGGTGTCCTCCTCTGAGCCCAGCCAGAGTCCCGCCCCGAGGGTGGGAGTGGCCCTGGGGTGTCAGGCCCTCAGAAACCAAGGACCTGAACAGGACCCTGGAGGCCACTCTGCCCTCCAACCTCACAGCGACTCCCGGGCGGTCACGGGAAACCTCGGCAGCAGAGACCAGACCCCGGGTCTCCTCCACAGTCAAGCTCCCACCTGCAGCACCAAGGAAGTGGGGGCTCCAAATGGGCCGGGGAGGGGAGCAGAAGATTGGCCATTGCCTCCTCCCCTCTCCCCAACATAACCGGGCAAGCGAATAGGGTGCCAGCGATGGCCCTTCTTTTGCTTTTAGAGGCGTCTGGGGTCCATGTGGGGAGAGAGAAGCAAACGGTACCGAGCTATTTCCCCCGGACACACCTAGCCCAGCACCCTGGTGCCGGCAAACAGATCCTGCGGTAATCGGTAACTCAATTATTTCTGGATTTTAGCACCTGGCACTTAACTAATAAAGGCAACAAAGCGAAACGAACCCTGCCCCCCGCAGTGATGACCAGGGGTCGGGGGAACTGAGACAGAGGGTGTGGCTGACTTATCAGCTCCGGGCTCCAAACCCCTCTGGGCCTCCGAGGTTCTAGGGCCGGCTCCCCTGCTGGGACCCCAGATTCAGAGCCCCAGCACACAGGGCTCGTCTGGGGCTTTGAGGGGTTCATCACAGTCACAGCCTGGCCATCGCTCGAGGGCAGAGTCTGTGACCACCAAGCCCAGCTCAGCAGGAACACTGGGTCTCAGGGGGACACCCTAGGGAGGGGTGTGCCTGGGAGGTCCCCCCAGAGTGCCCCCCTGCCTGGGGCCTGGCTTCCCACCCCCTCCCCCACCATCCCCAGTTGGGAGAGGAGCCTGGATAGTCGGGGGCGGAGCGGGGGGCAGGCCGGGGGTCACTTACGCCAGCTGGGAGGCCTTGTTGCGGTTGTATTTCTGCATGACCCCCTGGAACAGGCCCAGGTGGGCCGAGCCGCTCTCGGGTGGCGCCGTGGACCTGGAGGGTGCAGGGCAGGAGTGAAAGAGGGAAAAATACTCTGCATATGAGAAGCAGGTCATGGCCAGAGGCAGGTCGGAGGACAGAGGGAGCGCGAGGGGGAGAGACTGACAGACACAGGGCTCTGAACCAAAGCAGATGGCCCGGTCCGCTCCGTGCTGGACACAGCTGCTGTGTCTCGGATTATTTTTGGCCCTTGGAGGAAGCCCTGGGAGATTTAAATGACCATATAAGACAACAATGAGGTTAACCTCACCCCCACTCCTGCGGTCCCCTTCCCCAGCCAACCACACAGGAGGCAGATAGGAAACAAGGTGACATTCTTCGCCAGGGAGGATGTGAGACGTGTCAGCCGCAGGTCCCAGGATGAAAGGGGCTCAGCCTCGGGGCTGGCCAGGCCCGGTTCTAACGGCGTTGGACAAGAGCTTCATGGGGGTGGGGGCAGGGGAGCGAAGCTGAAAGCCGGGCTGGTCGAGGCCTGCGTCCCAGGGTTGGGAACGTCTAGTAGAAAGGTGTCAGCAGCCCGGCCCGGGGTGACTCAGTGGTTGAGCGTCGCCCTATGAACCAGGAGGTCACGGGTTCGATTCCCGGTCAGGGCATGTGCCTGGGTTTCAGGCTTGATCCCCAGTAGGGGACGTGCAGGTGGCAGCCGATCAATGATTCTCTCACATCATTGATGTTTCTCTCTCTCTCTCTCCCTCTCCCTTCCTCTCTGAAATCAATAAAAAATATTTTTAAAAAATAAAGGTTTGAGCAAAAGGATGCCGAGGAAGGTTATAGGGGCCAGGGTTTGGAGTCGGGCCAATGTGTGTTCAAATTCAGGCTCTGGCACTTTCTGGCCGTGTGACCTTGGGCAGGCTGAACTTCGCTGGGCCTTAGTCTCAGGGCCGCTGAGGTCTCAGTGAGTGGACGGTGTGACGTGCTTAGCAGAGGGCCACGCACAGGGGTGCTCCGTCGTGTCCACCATTAATGTTATCATCACTTTGCCTTTCTGAGCCTCCGTTTCCCCACCCCATCCGGCTATTCTGAAGATGGGAGCGGGGAAAGGAGGTGTGGTGTCCACTCCATGAATCCGGTTGGCTGGGTTGTAGTGCGAATGGGACACGTGGCCCATGCTGGCCCTCTTCCCAACAGGTCAGCCCTGATACTGGGAGCACCCCTCTGGGGGGTGCCCTATGGGGTTGGGGAGGACATTGTTACTGGTGACCAGCACCCTGTGGGGCATGGAGGTGCTAGAAACTTGACCCTGAGTAGGACCCATACTTCCAGAACAGGCCAGACTCGACAGACTCTGTGGGTACCTCAGCGAGGCCAGGACACCGTGGGAGGGGTGAGGGATCAGAGAGAGAAGGAAGGACCCCTGATTCCATTGCTCCAGCCCATCGCGGGGGGGATGGCCAGGTCACCCCTTCCTCATCCTCATCACTGATACCACCTTCACCTCCTGCCCCCCCTTCTACTTGTCACCACCTCCTCTCTCCTGGGTACCCACTCCTCATTCGTTAACGCTGGAGGTGGGTGCCAAGATCACGGCCTTTTATGGACGAGGAAACTGGGACTCTGCAAGGTGGGGGGCTGCCCCCCCCCGCACCTCCCCCCCCACACACACACACAGCTGCAGCTGCTGAGGGAGCAGAGCGCTGACACCACCTCCCCCGCCTCTTTGTCCTCTCCGGCTCTAAGGCCACCTGACAGGCCCCGTGGCTTTGAACAAGGCCCTGCCCCTCTTTGTGCCTCAGTTTCCTCCTTTACAAAAGGAGGAGGTAGGACCTGGCCGGCCTGGCTCAGTGGTTGAGCGTCGACCTGTGAACCAGAGGTCATGGTTCGATTCCCCGTCAGGACACATGCCCGGGTTGTGGGCTTGATTTCCAGTGTGGGTCGTGCAGGAGGCAGCCGATCAGTGATTCTCTCTCATCACTGATGTTTCTCTCTCTCCCTCTCCCTTTCTCTCTGAATCAATTTTTAAAATAATGAGGAGGTAGGACCAGGCCAGGGGTTCCTCGCTGCTGTCGTCGCCGTGGCGTCTTTGCTGAGATGAACGCGCGTGGAAAGTCAGCGTGTCAAACAGCTGAGAGACCAATCCACTGGCCCGGAACCCCGGGCTCCGTACTATTACCTGTGCGTAATAGGGAGAGCGCTGGGCAGGCTCTGGTCTCCACACGATCCCGGGGTCCCAGCCGCCCTCGGCCTTGGCCCAGGTGTGGTCTCCCATTTGTTAAATATCATTTGAATTTTATTACAGGTTACTAAGCTCCAAGGCACGGTACCGTGTGCTGTTAATGACAGAAACGCATCAAGCGTCTCCAAGTCTAGCATCTCGCTCTGCTGTTCAGAAGCCTCCGTGCATCCATGAAGCAAGAACCAAACACCACGTGAAGATCCAACCCAGGCAGGTCAGCAGAAACAGACCCAAACGTTCTCCCTCCCAGAGCTGGGATGTTTTCAGCAAGGTGGTAGGCCCTGGCCAAGTCCCAGACTCCACCCCAGGACGAGGCCCTCCCTCTGATGGCGCAGTAACAATGACAGCAACCGTGAGACCGGGAGGCCGGTGCGGGTGGCAGCGAGTCGGCGTGCTGACAGCCCCTGGGCTTGTGCCTCAGGTCCCCGGTCCCGCCACCAGGATGGAGGCAGGGGTGTTGTGCTCTCTCTTCGCGGAGGAGGAAACAGGCAAACCGAATCAGTTCAACAAGAACCTCTCAGTTCCTGCTCGCTCACGCCCCGTACTAGCACCTGGGGGTGCAGACCAACATGGCGCTTCTTTTTTAAAATATGTATTTTTATTGATTTCAGAGACGAAGGGAAAGGGGGAGAGAGCGATAGAAACATCAATGATGAGAGAGAACCTTTGATGGGCTGCCTCCTGCACGCCCCATACTGGGGACCGAACCCGCAACCTGGGGCATGTGCCCTGACCGGGAATCGAACAGGGACCTCCTGGCTCCTAGGTCGATGCTCAACCACTGAGCAACACCAGCTGGGCTAGGGCACTTCTTTTCGTTGATCCTCAGGATGTTCGGGGGCCAGCGGGACGTGAGACAAGGACACACACACACCACCTCAGAGCCGTGGGGGAGGGGCTGGAAAAGGGGCGGGAGGACTTGTTCTGGGAGCCCTGACCTTGTGGTGAACTGGGTGTTAGGGGCAGGCAGGGCGAGCGCTCCGAGCCGTGGGTCTCAGCTCGGCTGGCGGGGGAGCCAGGCCCTGACTGGCTTCGTGCTCTCTCTGCTGAGGCTGCAGCCCACTTCCTGCCCAGGCCCAGAGCAGGGGAACCACGGGCTGACTCATCAGACGTGAGAGGAACCTGGCTGGCGGGATGTGGGCGCAGGTCGTGCCCTCGAAGGGGCCCAGGTAGGGTCCTGTCCTTCGTGTGGGCGGGCAGGGCGGGGGTCAGGAGTGCAGCACCATCACCAGCTCCCCGCTGGCCTGTCCTGGCTTCCGCCTTGGGGAGAGCAGCGAGCGGAGCTGTGATGCCCGCTGGCTTCTCGGCGAATGAGAAGCCTAAGCCGCCCCAGGAGAGGTGTTACCTTGGGCAGCACCTGGCTGAACGCAGGCGGCATGCAGGCACCTCAAAGGGAGGAAGCTCACAAATTCCAGAGCCTGCCCATGCCCACCACGGTGCCCAGACCCTGTGTTTGTCTCTCAGCTGGTCCTCATACCAACCCTATGTCAAGCACAGGTGTCATGCGCACAGTGCCTGGCACACAGTAGGCACTAGATACACGTAAATGAATGAAACGAAACAAAGCCTTTGGAGGGGTCCTATCCCATATGGTAGTCGCAGTGCTGGCTGGCTGCATGCCACCACCTCAGATTCCCGGAGAACCAGCCCCCGCCCTCTCGGGTACAGAGAGGCGGAGCTCACACGGCATTGCCACCTCCATCCCGTTCCCTCGGGTCTTTGGGACCCGCCTGCCTCCCGTGAGCATTCTGTTTCTCCCTCTCCCATTGACCAAGCCATCCTTTCTGGGCTGACCCGAGAGGAATCACAGAGAACAGAATTCCAGTGGCAACATCTGCCTTCCCACACACGCATAGCCGAGACCAGTTGAGCGCTTGCTATGTGCCAAGCCTTATGACAGGCACATGGCACAAAGCACCTCCTTTCACCCTCGAGTCCACTTTGTGCAGGAGATGCAATTGGCTCCCTTTTGCAGATGAGGAAACTGAGGCTTAAAGAAGTTTGCTTCCTCTACCCTGCTTGGTGAACTCCTATTCATCCTGCAAAGCCCACCTCCTTGACTAAGTGAAAAGACCCTTTCTGCGTCCCTCTGACACTGAGACAAGCCCCATTGCTACACCTTTCCTGTTGGGTCATCAGGTACTTCTGTGCCTTTTATACTCATTAGACTTCAAGCTTGGACAGGGCAGGGACCGGGCCCGATTCACATCCAGGGCCAGGAAGCTGGCACATCAGAAGTGCACCATGAGTGTGGATGGACTGACTGAATTGTTCACAGTGTGTGCACATCAGCCCAAGCAAGTTCCTGCTTCATGCTTTCCTCCTTTGTCTTCTCAGAAATGTCACCTTAAATAAAATGCAGAAGTTCAAAGACTGAAGACCCAGCTTCCTGGTCTCACTCTGACTGGTCCACCATAGTAACCTTGGGCCCCCTGTTTTGTTCCTCTCTGGCCAGCAGTGCAGGAACCCTACTTCTCTATGGGATGGGAAGTTGGGCCCACCTTTCAGGGAGCCCTCAGACGGCCAAGGCTTGGAAGATGATTAGCAAAGAAAAAAACTCAGACACAGACCACAGTATGGTGATTACCAGAGGGAAAGGGGGTAGGGAGAGGTAGGGGAGGGTAAAGGGGCATAAATGGTGATGGAAACACACTTGACTTGGGGTAGTGAACACACAATACAATATATAGATGATGTATTATAGAATTATACACCTGAAACTTACATAATTTTATTAACTAACTAGAGGCTCGGTGCATGAAAATTCATGCACTGGAGCGGGGTCCCTTAGCCCAGCCTGCCCCCTCTCACAATCCAGGAGCCCTCAGAAGCGGGAGACAACCCAGCAATCAGGGGAAGGCGACGCCCCAATCACACCTCTGCTGCTGCCACTGCCGGCAGCGCAAGCCTCGGCTGGCCCTGGTTACCTGAGCCTTGGGTGGCCCTGGGCGGCTGGGGGGCTGAGGGGACTGGGGGACTCCAGAGGCAGACATGTGAGCAGCCAGACCCACCTGGGGACGGGCCCGGCCGTGCTGTGTGCCTGCTGCCCCAGTGGGGCTGAGGGGATTGGGCGCCACCATCTTGTAGCTGTGGGTGCCACCATTTTGAGGTGTGGCAGTCAATTAGCATATTCCTTCCTTATTGGCTGTGGGTGCTGCCATATTTGTGATGTTGTGATGGTCAATTAGCATATTCCCTATTTATTAGGTAGGCTGTCACCCCAATAATTTCAATAAAAAATTTTTTTCTGGCCCTGACTGGTTTGGCTCAGTGGATAGAGCATTGGCCTGCAGACTGAAAAGTCCCAGGTTCAATTCCAGTCAAGGGCATGTGCCTTGGTTTCGGGTACATCCCCAGTAGGGGGTGTGCAGGAGGCAGCTGGTCGATGTTTCTCTCTCATTGATGTTTCTAACTCTCTATCCCTCTCCTTTCCTCTCTGTAAAAAAAATCAATAAAATATATATTTTTAAAAAATTTTCTGGGGGGAGAGTGACAAGATGCAGGGCTGAATTCTTCTCCCCGACGTTACTTGTGCCTGGATCGTCAGTGAGGACCACATGACCTTGGATAAGTCAGTTTACTTCTCTCTGAGAGCCTTTTTCTCAGGAGGCTGGGTAAGTGGTTACGCTGGCCTCACAAGTGTGTCTCCACTTCTTTCTCCACTGGAGGAAGGAGGAGGCCAGAGTCTGGACGCAGGCCTCCCGGGTGGGGCTCCCACGCTGGGAGAAGGCTGCGAGGCCCGGGATGCTGGCTTGTGCTGAAGGCTCCGTGGGAGGAAGGCTGCTCTTCTATCTGATCCCTCCTGAGAGAGAGGAAGCTGTGGTCTGACTTACGCTGAACTAACTGGCCAGGACAGGAACCAGAGTGGCCTAGAGCATGAGGCACCCCGAGTTCTTGGCTCTGAGCTTCTGTTTTTCAGGTTGTGTCCCCAGATGGAGTGTCCTCGGGGGCAGCTCCATAACCTGGAGCCTCGCAGCTGCCCAAGGAGGCTGCCTGCCTTCCCCTGTAGAAGGGACTCCCTGGTGACAGACATCCCGGGCCTTAGCCCAGCCTGTCTAGCAGAGATGGTCCAGCCTGGGCAAGGGCCAGAGTCGCACCATCACCTACCTTCATCCCTATCAGCTGGGGCTGGACACCGGGGAAAGTCTGTTTATTGTTGTCGCTATTATTATTCGAAAAGGAGACTGTGTTTCAGAAAGGTTAGGTGACTTGCCCAGGGCCACATAGGGAGTCAGCTAGCTGCTGGAGACAATGAGATCTGAGGCCCGGGCCCAAGATAACACAGTTATAGCAGCCATCCCCATCCCCGTCAGCCACTTCCCAACACACACTCGACTTGGACTCCTGGGGAGCAGAACATCTTTTAAATTTATGTGTTTCTTTTCTAAAAGCATCTGAGGTCCAGTGCTTCATCATGTTCCCGGCTCCCACCCCCTACCAAGACGGTGTCCTGTCCGGCCGCCACTGGCCACAGGGGCTAGTGAGCCCCGGAGATGTGGGAGTCTGAGTCGAGATGCACTGTGAGTGCAAAAGACACCGGATTCCAAAGACTTACTGTGAGAAAACAAGAATGTACACATCTTTTCTGTGGTTTTTTATATTGATGATGTGGAAATGATAATATTTCAGGCATAAGTTAATTTCACCTGTTTCTCTCTACTTTTTAATGTGGCTCTTGGGACATTCAAAATGGTGCATGTGGAGTCCAGCTGGCGTGGCTTGGTGGTTGAGCGTTGACCTGTGAACTAGGAGGTCACGGTTCAATTCCCGGTCAGGGCACCCAGTGTGGGGCGTGCAGGAGGCAGCCGGTCAATGATTCTCTCTCATCATTGATGTTTCTATCTCTCTCTCCCTCTCCCTTCCTCTCTGAAATATATATATATACTTTTAAAAACCACAAAAAAAATAGTGTATGTGGAATTGCAACTGTGGCCTGTCTCATACCTCGGGGTGGCATGGTGCTGCTCTAGCCGGTCCTGCTGCTGGGAGGGTGGGGTCATGCTGAGACGGGGGTGCCGGAGCAAGGAGGCAGGATCGCCTTGCTGGGGAGATGTCATTTGCGTATCAGACAAGTTTTCCCAGGGAGACTGCACAGATGGGGTTGGGAGCTCTGGGCAGACGCGGTTGTCCATCTACTGCATTCAAATATGCGGTCAGCAGTGCAAGGCCCGGCCACAGCCCCGTCCCTGCAACCCCATCTACTCGCTGTGTGGTCTGAGACTAGTTCCTCAGCCTTGCGCTTCAGTTTCTTCATCTGCAAAATGGGAATCTAGCACAGAGCCTCCTAGAAGGTTCTTAAGAGGGTTAAATGAGGCAAGAGCTCAGATAATAAATGTAAATAATTTCGGATTTGGATTAATAGCACTTGGGACCGGCACCTTATGAACGGCCCAGTTGGCCTCTCCTGGCTTACCTGGTCCATGGGTAGAAATGGGCAGGTTGGCGGTTGGCACGTGTGGACAGGGAGGCCTCAGTAGTGGTTGGGCCCCGCGTCTTGTCAGCCAGACTCTGCTCAATGGCCATCTGGACCAGCTCCTCCTCGCTCAGGCTGCTGTACAGGCTGTACTCCTCGTTCCCGATGGCACGCTGGGTGCCCGGAGCACTGATCTCCGTGGCCATCTCTCGCACCTCTCACCCCGGCCTCCAGAGGAGACACTTGGTGGGGAGGAGGAAGCAGCAAACCAGAAAACCCTGTGAGGAGACCAAAACATCCTGGTCACTAACAATTTTGCAGAATATCTATGTTTACCCACTGGGAAGTCTCTGCTATCTTCTGGCATCCACGAATCTATGAGCCATACCCCCCATGCATCAGTCTGTCCACCCACCCACTCATTTATCCATCCACCCTCCCATCTGTCCACGTATCCATCCATTTATCCAATGACCTAATCAGCCATCCACCCAACCATTCATGCTCCTATCCATCTACTCATCTATCTATCCATCCAGTCATATCCATCCCTCCATTATCCACCCCCTGATCATTCTGTCTGTCCACCTACTCATCCTTTCTCCATCCCTCCTCTCATCCATCCAATTACACATCTATCTCTCACCAACCATCCACTCATCCACCATTCAGTCTTCTATTCCAGACAGCCTGTCTCTATGAATGCACGCTGAGGGATTACTTATTGAGCACCTACTCTGTGTCAGGCACTCATCTAAGCATCGGTGATACAACGATGATGCCACCGGATAAAAATCCCTGTCCTCACGAATGTTCACAAGTGCTCACATTCCTTCCTTCCTTCCAATTACCCAACAACATCTTATCCCGGCATTTTTCCATTTCTCGGCACTGCATGCTAGGGCTCATACATAAGCCTGTTACTTAAAATCTCGTGATCTAATTAAAATCAATTGTTTTTTTAAAAAAAAATTGTTGTGTTAATTCCAGGGACTCTCTTTTTAAAAAAAAACAAAAACAAACAAACAAAAAGCCCACACATGCCTCGAGGAAAAATGAACACTGGTTGAGACAAACGGCTTTTAGGAAATAAAGTAAAATTCATTAAGCCTGATTTTCGTTTTGACTGGCTGACAGGCAGCGTGACCGTAGGTCAATGGTTCTGAGCCCTGGCTGAACATCAGAATCACATGAGGTCTTTTAAAAAATATCCAAAATACTAGTGCTATAATTTGGTTTGCCTGGCAAATGCTCACCCCTCTCCCTGGAGGCAGAGTATCCCCTCTCCTCTCCCCGTTGAGACTGGGCTTGGCCATGAACTTGCTCTGGCCAGTGAATGTTGGTGGACGTGATAAAGCAGCCACTTGACTCGTGCTTGTGCTGTAGGGCTTGCTCTTCTGCCATCGCCCGGAGAAGAGCTCCCCCTGGAGGCACTGCCCTGAGCTGGGCCCCAGAGTGAACACACCTGGGGCAGCCTGAGCCAGCCTGCACCGAGGAGCCCCGAGCGAAACGGCAGGGCCTGCACCTGAAGCCGAGCAGCCCAGCCTGGGCGGCTTAGATCCGCCTGTGTGCAGTGGACTTGCAGCCCCGGAGATGAGAATAAATGTTTGGTTGGGTGCTTTGTATGCAGCATTCTTGTGGCTCTGGGTTAAAGCAAGCATTTGATGGGGGCCCTCCAGGCCCTCGCCCCAAGACGGTTGTTGGCCCTGATATGGGCTGATCATAGGCCTATGGACAGCACTCAGCTGCGTGCCTTTCCCTGCCCAGATGCTCTGGGAGGTGACGGCAGCAGGTGATGGTCACCTGGAGCAGCCAGTCGCCTGCAGACAATTCCAGACTTGCCAGACCCTACCCCGGGTTTCGAATGGTATTCAGATCTTTTCCATTTGTCAGTTATTTCATGGCATTGCCCCGACAGCAGCCCTAGATGGAAAGAGTGGTTTTTGTTGAATTAACTGGGATTAGTTCTGCAAACTTCCACTCCTTCCATGAGACTTGATGCTCCCATTTTACAGATGAGGCGATGAAGGTTCAGGGAAGGGAAGGGGAGGGTTTGCACAGAAAGCTGGAAAGATGGGATTTGGAGCCCAGTTTTCCAAACTCAAATCCACTGCTCCTTCTGGGAACTCCAAGAACACTGATCCGGGTAACTGGCACACACCTGGGGCACACACGTGGGATCTGAGCAGGCGGGGTAATATTGCCATCCTCATCCAGCCTGAGCATCTGGCCTACACCTGTGCCCATACAGATGGACGAGGTGGGGTCGACCTTGAAGGGACTTGAGGGCGAGGACTCTGCCTTTGAGAGGGCGAACTCCCCTACCCCTCGGTGGGCTTGGCCAGCGCTTGCTTTCCCCACTGCGACCCTCCGTTTCTGAGGATCTTGGGGTAAGTGCCTCATCTTTAGAATCCTGATGTGCAGAGTGGAGACACCAGTAGAAGCTGTTATTACAGGGTTTGTGGGAGAATCAGAAGGGCTCAGTGTGCACAGGCTTAGTGCTGGGCCTCACGTGAAGCCAGGCTGCTTCAGGAGGGGGCTCCCCATCGCCGGGACTATGCAATCACAGGCTGGGATGTCTGCCAGGGACCCGGGGGCCTCTCCCTGAGAGCAGTGGGCCAGTTCGGCCTCAGCAGAAGCAGGCAGTTCGGAAGTAGCCTGTGGGGTCAGCTTGACCGGGTTCGAATCACAGCCTTACCATGTATTAGCCCTGTGACCTCTTAGAATCTTAGTTTCTCCATCTGTAAAATGGGCACAATGAGAGTACCTATGTCATGGCAGGGTGAGGGTGGGGCTGGGTCAGAGGTGCTGCCTTCCTCCTCTTGTGGCCTCAGTTTCCCCTCGTCTTCATGCTGCCCAGCTTGATTTCTGAGGCCTCTGCCTGGGGCTGGGCCAAGTTCCAGGCCTGCGTCCTGGAGAGAGGCCAGCAGTCTCAAGGGACCCTCTGGACGGCTAGTTGCAACAAAAAATAGCCGTTCCCAGGGAAAGGCTTTGCCCCTTCAAGGCCTGCTGAGGGAGCGGTGCTCCAGGCGGCCAGTCCACAGCCAGCTTGCACCAAGCAAAACGGGGGCCACCTCTTTTGCCTCCTTCAGAGCACCCCAACCAATGGCTCCAGGAGAGCCCCACCTGTCCCAGGTGGCCTCTGCAAAACGGGGGTAACAGGGCTGTGACAGGGTTCCCTGAGTTAACGCCCAAAAACACTCAGAGCAGTGCTCTTTTAAGTCGGGCCTCAGTCTCTACATCTGTGAGATGGGCACAGAAACATGGGCCCTGGCAGAGCTGTGGTGGAGATTAAATAACAGCATTTGAAAAAGTGGTCCTTCCTGCCCCCAGTTCCTTCCCCTCCCCACACATCCAGGCTCACTGACCGCCAGGGAACTGGTAGTGGGGCCTGGTACCGGGGAGGTGGGAACGCTGTGACGGTTTGGAGGCTGCAATGGGAAGAGTGGCTCCCTGGGCGTCTTATAAAAAATGGCGGGGGAGGGGAGGTATGGAACATGGCTGGGAGGGCGGGGGCAAGAAGGGACTGGCAGCCATCCTCCAGACCCCGAGCTCCCCCTCAGCCAGGGACTTGGGTCAGGAGTGAGTCTGGGTCACTCCTGCAAGTCGACCGCACACAGGCTGATCTAAGCCATCCTTCCCCTCCTTAGGCTGTTTATAGATGGAGCCAATACCGCTGCTCACCTCTCTTCCCTTCCCTCCCCTTCCCCTCCCTTCCCTTCCCTTCCCTTCCCTTCCCTCCCCTTCCCTTCCCTGCCTCGTCACCTGGCCAGTCATCCTTCCAGACGCAGTTCATGCATCTCCTCCACCAGGAAGCCCTCCTGATTTGATGGCTGAGGCATCCTGAGATGCCTCCAAGGGCACCACTCACATTCTGTTGCTCTAACTGCCTGCTATGGGCCTGTCTCCCTACAGAATCATGAAACTTCTGAGGCGCCGTTTATATAAAATTATCTATCATCTATCTATCTATCTGCC
This sequence comes from Cnephaeus nilssonii, assembly GCF_951640355.1. Lineage (NCBI taxonomy): Eukaryota > Metazoa > Chordata > Mammalia > Chiroptera > Vespertilionidae > Cnephaeus > Cnephaeus nilssonii. The sequence goes on along the minus strand of NC_137075.1, from coordinate 101,136,827 downwards.
TATCCCCAAAGTTTCAGGGCTTCCAAACATCACACGACCCTTACTCGAAGGCAGTCCTAACAACTGGCGCTTGGGCTCGCCTGGGGTACACGAGGAAGTGGGGCATTAGCCTGGGTGGGTCCTTGGCCCTTGAAATGCCCAGTAAGTTCATAACGAAGCTCATCTTTCTGATCTGCTGCCCCCTCCCCTTTCCAGAAGGGCCCTGCGAACTCTGAGGTAGCACTTCTAGCTGGAGGGCTCGTGGGAGTAACCACTCAAGTGCTCGCTCCCTCCCTGATCCTATTGCTTTCAAACCTAAACCACAAATACAGCGGGTGCTCGTGGGTCCCTGCAACTGTTTCTGGCCACGTTCATGAAATGCACCGTTTGACCTTCTCCGTTCCCTGGGGTGGGCATGGGGGTAAGCTTCTTCCCATTGGCCAGATGGGGAGACTGAGGCCCAGATTGTAAGGGGCAGAGTGGATCGAGTCAGGCCTGCCTGCCCCTCTTTTCGTCAGACCCTCTGACAGTGAGAATTGGGCAGTGGCCAATTCTCTGGAAGCTGCTGCCCAGCCCTGGGAGAGTGGAGTCCAGGCCACCTCGTTTGACCCCCACAAAGGGGCCGGTCAAAGCCGCAGGTGGGCCTTCGCCATGGGGCGGTGCTGGCAGGCCTCGCTGCTGGTGTCCGGGGCTTCGCAGCTGCTGGGAGTTTAAGCCTATTGTCCAGACTCTAAAGATGCTGAGAGCTCCTCCCCGCATCACTAATCCCAGACTTTGATGCTGGTGAAAGCTCTGGCTCCCCAGGCGCCAGGACCTAGGCCTCCGGGCTTGGGCCAGGGTTGCTGATGTTCCCAGGGAATCTGCTCAGGGCTGCAGGCCTCAGCTGACCCCACCACACCCAGGCTCTTCTCCCTGGTGGCTGGAGGGGACGCCGAGGCCCAGAGAAGGTGCATGACCGGCCCAAGGTCACCCAGGTGGGAGGTGCTGGCCAGTGATTTGAACCTGTCAAAGCTGGCTTTGCTCCCACTCCCACGCCCCCAGACACTCTGTGCCCGTGGAGATGGTGGGGGCGGGGGGTGGGGGGCTGAGAAGGGGGGTGTGTGTCGATCTAAGGCTCCATCTGAAATGGAGGTGCCATGAGTACCAGCTAAGAAAAGCCTCAAAGAATGTCACCTTTCCATTTTATTTCTTTGGGACCCAAGCTGTTGAGTCTGCAGGTCCCTGGGCCACCTTCGCCTTCGCCTCCCAAGTGGAGGACACTTCTCTCCCGCCGGGCCCTGAGGGTCTGGCCCCGCACAGCCGCCCCTCCCGCGCCTCTCCTGGCCCATCTCCTGCCCTCCTGCAGCTCCAGGCCCATCAGTGGGGGCCGGCCACACGCAGGTCTGGACCCAGGATTGCAGGCCCCTGACCCAGCTTCTGCCCAGGGCTCAGGGGGAGCCAGGCTCTGCCATCTGTGCCAACGGCCTGGATGGATGAGGCGTGGCGGGGCCTGCCAGTCCAGCCTGCGCTTCCAACAGCGCTGCCCCGCCCTCCACAGCCCAAGGGCAGCTTGCCCAGCCCTGTTCTGGGCACCAGGAGAACAGGGCCCCTCACCGAGGCCCCTGAGCCGCAGAGGGTTCTGGAAGCTCCAGTCCCAGGCTGCAGGCAGAGTGGGAAGGCTCAGGGGGGCGGGCAGGTAGGGGTGCCCTCCCAAGACTGCTCCCCCACTCCCTCCCCTGGGGCCCAACCACAGGGCTGGCTACAAATCTTTTCATCGGGATCACAGCAAAGTCATCTAAGATCTTTCTCCTTTCTCCCCCCCCCCTGCCCCCCGCCTTTCCTGCCTTTATTTAGACAGGTTGAGAACCGCTAGCAGGGTCGCCTAAGACCATCGGAAAACACAGATTTTACATTACGATTCATAACAGTAGCAAAATTACAGTTATGAAGTAGCAACGAAAATAATTTTATGGTTGGGGGTCACCACAACATGAGGAACCGTATTAAAGGGTCGCGGCATGAGGAAGGTTGAGAACCACGTTTAGATCATTTCCTTCCTCTCTCTGCTTTCCTGATCTTCCCTGTCTTTCCCACCCCTCCTTTAGGTGTCCTCTTCTTTAGAAAGTTCAGGCAGGTAAGGAGCCACTTTACTTTTCCATCACCACCCTCAACCCCCCTACAGTCCCCTCGACCGCAAGGCTCTTAGCAACTTCCCTTACGTTCCTGGGCGTTAGTTAGTCCAAGAGCAGGTGCTCAGGGGGAGAAGGCACAGTGCAAACCAGTCCTGTGACCGCTGCCTCCTCCAGGCAGCCTGGAGCGGAAGGAGATTTCGGTGCCTCCTCTGGGAAGGCTCTCTTGGGTCTGGCCTGTCCTTGCTATACAGGCATCGTATGACCCCTGCCTGCGCCAGGGACAGGTCCTTTTACTGCTGTGTCAGCCCCCTGGGCGGCTGCAGGAGGCCAGGGCTTGGAAGGTGGGCACTGGAGGCTGATAGACCAAGAGGCCAGGATTGGATTCCCAGCACCAGCACCTCCTCGCGGTCTGGCTTTACACAAGACCCTTAACCTCCCGGAACCTCAGTTTCCACATCTGGAAAATGGGAGCGGCAATCACCTCTCACTCACAATGCCCTTGAGAAGAGTCACTGAGAAAAATGGCCACAAGCACGGGACTCAGTGCCTGGCTCACAGCAAGTGCCCGGCGAGTGCTCACGGGTGTTCATTGTGTTGTTATCCACTATGAGGTCTCCAGGGGTGGGTTATATGGGGGGAGGAGGACGAGGATACCCCCTCCCCGCGAGGCACTCAAAGCATCATGAGTTAGAGGTAATTGTCACTCCCATTTTCCAGATGTGGAAGCTGAGGTTTGGAGAGGGTGAGGGTGTTACGTAAAGCCAGACAGCGAGGAGGTGCTGAAGCTGGGAATCAAATTCTGTTTGTGCAAGAATGGATGATGCAAACTAGCGTGGTGCCAGGTGGAGGCCTCTGCCAGCTCCTCAGGGCGGGGTGCTGTAAGCAGGCCTGCCACCAGCTGTCCGGACCCATCGGCTGTTTTGGAAGTGATTGGAGCCTCTGCCCCCAGCAGCCTGCCCAGGCCTCTGGTGGCAAAGGTCAGGGCTGTGGCCGGTGTGCTGGCCCGGCTGGCTCTGCCGGAACCCCTGTGCACTCCTCCGGCCCCAACCTCATGCACGAGCTTTCCCTTCATTGAGCTACTCTCTGCCCCGTGCAGGGGGGAGGGCGGGGCGCGGCCCCTGCCCAGCCTCAGGTCTCCATCATCTACCTGTCCACCCTCAGTCGCCGCCTCCCCGCCTCCTCATTCCAGTCCATTCCCTTGACTTCCTGAGGTCAGATCCCGCCTGCTCCTCCTCTGCTCAGAAGCAATTAGAATGTGTTCCAGCTGAAACCGGTTTGGCTCAGTGGATAGAGCGTCGGTCTGCGAACTGAAAGGTCCCGGGTTCGATTCCGGTCAAGGGCATGTACATTGGTTGCGGGCACATCCCTGGTGGGGGGTGTGCAGGAGGCAGCTGGTCGATGTTTCTCTCTCATCGATGTTTCTAGCTCTCTATCCCTCTTCCTTCCTCTCTGTAAAAAAATCAATAAAATATATTTTAAAAAAAAGAATGTGTTCCATCTTCTTTTTCAAAATATGTTTTTATTGATTTTTAGAGGAAGGGAGAGATAGAAACATCAATGAGAGAAACATCATTGATTGGCTGCCTCCTGTACGCCTCCCACTGGGGATCTAGCCCGCAACCTGGGCATGTGCCCTGACTGGGAATCCAACCAGTGACCGGTTCATGGGTCGACAGTCAACCACTGAGCCACACCGGCTGGGCTGTTCCATCTTCTTGACGGACCTGGTGGGATCTGCATCTGCCTCCAGCTCCCCCTCCCAGCTGCACCCCGACTTCTGACCTCCATGGCCTTTGCCGTAGCCACACTGCACTATCCACAGGCGCCCAGACCCACCGGGACTTGTCTGCCTTTGCCAAACTGTCCCTCCACCTGGAGGTCCCTCTCTCCACCCCTCTGTCCGATGCCATCCCACCCATCCTTTCAAAGACCACCTCCTCATTGAATGTGTCCTCATGCTCACACACACACACACACACACACACACACACACACACAGTATTCCTGCATCTCTGCATTCCCACAGAACATTTCTCGTTCTTTACCTTGAGCCCTAGTTTTTGTTTCCAAATTCTATTTCCTCTCCTAAACCCCAGGCCATTGCAGGCCCAGCTTCCTGGCACCCTGGCTGCTATTGCCCCACAATACTGGGCACACATAGACACTCCATAAAATCGATGCCCCCCTGCATGAAAATATCTTTTCACCCGAAATAAAAGCATTTCTGAAAGCCACTTGTCTGACACTGATTGCCCAAGGCCTGCAAACCAACAATAGCACCATTGATAACTCCTTTCGCATTTCCATTTTTAGAAGTGCACCACAGACGGATATTCTGAGCGAGATCCTCCATAAGAATGGATCAGCACATGCAGGCGGCTGCTTCTCTGTCCCCCAGATCCGAAATGAAAGTCACTGGCATGCTTCATAACCCAAGAAAAAACAGGAGAGAGAGGGGGGAGATGCAAGAAAGTAGCGTGGCTAGAGGAGGTTCCCAACAAGCCAGCCAAACACCCTCGCTCGAGGTGTGCATGAGAAAGGGGAAAGCATGCATTACCTGTTAGGCTCTGCCTCAGGGGGCGCTCAGGGGGGATACAAAGATTCTCTTGCGAGTGTCTTAGTTCAGCACATGCTCCCTGCACGCTCCTCTGCCCTGGCCCTGAGCGTCTGGCTGCTCTGCCTGGCAGCTCTGAAACGCTGTCCTTTAAGCAGGGAGTTTATTTCGGGCCCACCGCATGACCAATGATGGCAAGCCAAACTATAAGATGTTATGAAGCTCAGATTTCCTGTTTGGAGATCGCACGGGGGAGGCTGTGGTCCTGCCTTCAGCTCCTCCAGGGCGCATCAGCTGCGGACTTGACTTCGGAGAGCATCTCAGAGCGTGGGCCCTCACGTGACGTCATCATCTGTGATCCTTGGCATGGAGGCCATATATGGGTATGTTTCTGGAACTGCCCCGGAGGGAGCGAGAGGGGAGAGGGGAGCAGAGGATCAGACATGGAGATGCAGGAAAAGAGAATGGAGAGAGAACTGGGAGATAAAGAGACAAGAGCAAGGGAGACAGGAAGGGTGGGAGAGGGGAGAAGAGGAAAGAGGATGGAGAAAAAGAGGAAACGTGAAGAGAGATGATGGAAGAAAGGAAGGGGAATTGGGTGGGAATGAGAGAGGATAAGGAATGAATGGAGAGAAGGAAAGAGAATTATTTTTAAAAAAAAAACACAGGAAGAGAAAGGAAGAAAGAAATTGTGACCATTTAAGAGATGAAAGGGGGGAGAGAAAATAAAGTAAAAGAAAGAGAAAAAGGAACAAGAAAAAGCATGAATTGAAAGAAAGAGAGAGGGAGAGGGAGAGTTGGGGGAGAGGGAGGCGAATGGGAAAGGAGGGAGGGAGGGAAGTGAAATAAAAGGAAGTGGGGGAGACGGGGAGGGTGGAGAAGAGAGAGAAAGAAGGGAGACTGAGAGCTACTTAGAGAGGAAAGGGGGAATGGAGGGAAGGCTGGAAGGAAGATGGGCAGAATGAGAGAGAAGGAGTGAGGGAGACGAGGATGAAGGGATTCAGTGTAAATGGCCTTGGCAGAAATCGCCGGGGGGAGGAGGGGGTAGCAAACAGCAGAGGCTGACATTTGCAGGTTCCAGGGTTCCAGCCCCTGGAGGCTGTGCAATGAGGCTGGAGCCACAAAGGACAGGGGAATAAACCAAGCATTGGGCCAGCCCCGGGCAGAGGCACCCAGCAGAAGGGGCCCCTCCTCCAGGCGAGGAAAGAAGACCCCTGGTGTGCAAGGGAGCCAATGGCACCTCCTGTCGGTGTCAGGTAGCAAAGACCACACACAGCCACGTGCATCGAGCACCCGGGAGACCCAGGAGCGTGCATGAGGCGTTCCAGGCGCTTACACGCCCACAAGTGCATCCGATCTCAGGCCGCGAAGCGGGTGGGCTGAAATGTACACTCGGTCCATCCCTCTCCATGGCATTCCTCTCCATGGCAAACAATTTCCATTCCGCAGGCACATTCCCCTTGGAGGATACTGGATTTATGATTTCTCATGGACTTACTAGTAAATGATTTCTTATTAACTCAAACACAGGAGAATTCAGGATGCCTTGACACTCACATGGAATATTCCACCTGAAAGTAAATCTCCGTGAATACATGGTTCCCTGGCGTCAGGCCAAGGTTCTGGGGGTCTGACCTGGTGCTGAGGACAGGGTCTGTCCCAGGCTGTCTCCCGGCTACTCTGGCACCTGCTGAACTGTGTCTCTCTCCAGCGGGGACTGCCCCCCGCCCCCCCGGGGCCAGTGTCTGGGCTGCCCCTCAAGGTTAACTCAAGCTCAGCCCCTCTCAGATCCTGTGTCATGGTGGGGCAATGAGAGAAGGGCAGAGAGGGGCTGTTCGATTCCCTTTACTGTTTGGGGATGGTCCTCGGCAGTAAGGAGTTCTAGTGGGCTCCCTGGACTGCACGCCTGGGGTCCTGCCGCCTCTATGGGCTTCCCGCTGGGAACACAGGTCCCTCTGCTCCCTGTGGCAGGCGCCTCCCCAGGTGTGGTCTTCGGAGGTGGCCCTCTGCCTTGCCTCTCCCTCCCAGCCCAGACAACCCTCTTAACATGGAAAGAACTGGGGAAGCCCACCCTCCCAATCTTGTTGACTTGTGCCTGGACTCAGCTTTTGCGGATCAAGAACCCATATTGTGGGCGGGGAATCCCAGGGAACACGAAGCGCACTGGGGGTGGACAGCAGAGGTGGGGGCTGGTCAGGCACACCTGGACTCATAAGTGACAACACCGTCCTGCTGCATTCACAGCCTGCCCAGCAAGTACTATCATCGCCCCACTTCACAGATAAGGAAACTGAGGCTCAGAGAGGTTGGGGAGGATTCCAAGGTCCCACGATGCACAAGTGATGGTGACACAAAACCAGTGCTTTCTCGGCAACTCTATCTGCCACGTAACAGGAAGTCCAGATGTTGGGGCAGGACAGGGGGCCCCACAAGGGTACAAACACAAACTGGTGACTACGTGCTTTTCCCTGGCCCTTAACTCCGCCCAGCCGGGAGGTTTGGTGCTGCAGGCGCAGGCCCACGGAGCCCGAGGCAAGGACAGGCTGGCCCCTCGGTTGACGTCACAGGCTGCTCACCTCCACCGTGAACAGGTTGGGCGAAGCTGGCAGTCCCCAGCCCTGGCTGTATGTTAAAACACCCGCCTCTACCCAGAGATTCTGATTCCATTCATCCGGAGTCAAGGCCCGAACAACACTGACGATTTAAAACGTTTTATTGACGTGAAATCTACCCCCACCCACAGAAAAGTGCACACGTCTATGTGTACAGTTCAATCCGTTTTCACCAACTGAGCACACCCAGCATGTAAATCCAACAGAATATTACCAGCACCCCAGTGCCCCCCTTTAGCTCCTGCCCTCGTCTCAACCCCACCACCCAACACTTCCTGCCGGGGTGGTGGTTCTGAGCAACACAGGTTGTTCCGGACTTCATATGAATGGAATCGTGCCTGTGTCTCCTTTCATTCAGCAGTATATTGTGACATTCATGGGTACTGTTTCAAGTAGCTATGGAGTACTCCTTCTCATTGCTGCGTAGTATTCCACGTCATTTATTCTACTGTTGGTGGACTTTGGGGTAGTTCCCCG